>NC_140584.1:974097007-975475757 GCF_964204655.1 Triturus cristatus | reverse complement strand
GTATTATGCAAAACAACCTGGCCAAAATTAGCTTGCTGGCTGGCCAATACATTCACATAATTATGTTTAATGAGCGAGTGAGGGGTTGACCATGTAGCTGCTTTGCAGAAGTCAGCTAGAAGTGTACTACCAAAGAAAGCTCCTTTTTTGCGAGTAGAGTATGTCATGGGAGGGATGGGTAGGTGTTCTTTTTGCTTTGGCGTAACATGTTTGTATGCACTGAGCAAGCTAGTGCGCAACCCCTGCTTTAGAAATGGCATGCCCCTTGTGTGGTTTGGAAAAAGACACAAAGAGTTGTTGTGTCTTACAAAAGGGTTTTGTTCTGTTAATGTAGTACATGAGCGATCTTTTGACATCCAAGGTATAAAGAGCGTGTTCTGCTACAGACTCTGAATGCGGGAGGACCACTGGGAATACTAAAGTCTGGTTAAATTGAAATAGGAAATTTAGGGTTGGTTCTGAGAACCACTGTATCATGATGCACCTGGAAGAAAGGTTCTTCCAAGGTGAGAGCAAGTATCTCACTGACATGCCTGAGGGAAGTAATGGCCACAAGGAAAATCACCTTCCAAGAAAGAAATTGCAATGGGCAAGACGGAAGTGAGTCAAAAGGAGCACCTATGTATCTAGTGAGTACTATGTTAAGGTTCCACAGCAGAATGGGGGGCACCTGTGGTGGGATAACCTGCTAGAAAGCCTTGATGACTGCGACTATGAAAAGAGAAGTGTGCTGCCTATTTTGAAGGTAAGCTGCTACAGCAGTGAAATGAAATCTGAAACACATATGAGCAAACACAAACTTCTGTAAGTGAAAATGTTAACAGATAATGTTCAGTGGAGAGACTGCGAGATGGTCAACGTGCCTAGGGAGACAGTAATGGACGAACAGTTTCCACTTAGAAATGTAGCAGGCCGAAGCTGTGGCCCGTCATGCTTCTTTTAGAATGGTTGCACATTCAGCAGGGAGGTTAAGGTAGCTAAATTCTACGACCTCAGGAGCCAAATCGCAAGATTGAGCTGCTGTGAGTTGGGATGACTGAAAGTGCCTTGGTTCGGGGAAAGAAGATCCGTCTGGTTGGGGAGCCTCTCGTGAGAGTTCGAGTAGAGTAGTGAACTAGGGCGGACGTGCCCAGGTTACAGCTACTAGGATGACAGTGAGAGATGCCTGCCTCAACTTTCGAACCGTCAATGGGAGGAGTGGGAGAGTTGCAAAAGTGTGAGCAAATATCCCTGACCAATTTATCCATACTGCATTACCCATAGACTGTGGGTGTAGGAGTCTGGAGGTGTAGCTTGGGCATTTAGCGTTTTTGGCAGTGGCAAACATGTCTATCTGCGGGAACCCTCAGCAGTGGAAGTACGGGAGTACGACTTGAGGTTGGAGTTCCAATTCATTGATTTGTTGATGCATCCTGATGAGCAGGTCTGCCAAGTTTTTGCCAATCTTGGGAAAATACTGAATTAACAGTTGCACTCTTTCATGTATCACCCACGCCAAATGCCGGGGGCTAACGCAGACAATAGGAGTGAGTGCATTTCCCCCTGTTTTTGCAGGTAGAACGTTGCACTCGTATTGTCTGTCCAGATCAGAACACCCTTCCACAGCATGAGGGAAAGCTGGGGGCTCCACATCTTAATCGCCCCAGGGGTCAGGGCCCTGAGGAACATAGGGTGGGTCATAGGGTTCGTATATACATGTACTTCTGATTTAAACTTACTACTGATGTAATGGCTGTGGATGTAATGACTCTCACAGAAATGGGATGTGAAATAACAAATGACATTCGTACATGCCATCACTTCTCCTGTCTCATAATGCTGAGGTGATTTCATTAAATGAAACTCATACCATCAATCCGCATGTGAAAGACAACAGAAGTCTATGTAGGCTTTATGCAAACTCCTATAATACAGAAATAAAATCATAGGGGCCAATTCACAAAAGAATGTAAGAGTACACAAAAGAGTTCACTAGGGTATCTTTAAAGTACTCTTACAAGCCTTTGTTAGTCAGCTCCACTATCTAAAACAGGAATATACAGGTCATATTTGTATACAATTAGTACAAATAGAAAAGACTGCACCCTCTTTGCACTTTTACTAATAGGGAGTTGGACGTTTTGAGGCGGATCTACGAAGGTATGTAAGAGTGCGGAAAAGAATACTGCTATAGTACTATTGTCCAACTCACAATTGCTTTTGTGAATTGGCCCTCTACAGTAGAAAGATTCTATATATCGGCCTTGCTGATTTCATGCAGATCACCACAGATTATTGCTAAACCAAAGATTGTCCAAAAGTAATGCTACACTGAAAAAATGGAAAGTCCTCAATACATAAAGCAGCCATTTTATGATATTTGTGTTGGCAAATTACTACACAAAAACATAACAATGTAATATGGGAGGAAAGCTGGGTGTAGATGAAGGGCTCCAAATAATAGAAAAAGAGGTGCTGGGTTAGATCAGGACACACCCATTACACATTCTTAACAAGGTTTACTCTAGTGAGTTGTGTCCCGCACATGATCAGGCATCTACAGAGATATACCGGACCACAACTTGTCAAAGCAATGCTTGACTTTCAGGATGACCGCCGACTCTATAAATGATTCCCATTTAGATGCAATGTATGGACAAATATCTCATGGGAATAGCCTGAATATCTAACCTTTATCTGGCTCCTATGGACTAACGGTGTGGACATCAGTGGTCAAGAAGGGTGATCCTTTGTTCAACTCCTGGGTCATAGGAAATAGTCAGGAATTCAGATATGTATAGACTTGAAAACAAAGGGAGTGACATTCCAATGCCCAAAAGTAAAACACATAGTGCAGGAGATGAACATTTGTCCATCAAAGAAAAAGAACCAGAAGTCATGATACAAGATGCAGATGGAAAGGGCTTTGCAAGTGGTAGGGCACACACAGTAAATGAATTTAAGTAGGACTAGCACAGATAATGCTGGAGACTACGCCTGGTCTGTGTGTCAACAGTAGTAGTAGAAAAGAATGCTCCAGGCTAATTATACTCATTGACAAATCCTATATTTCTACATTTCTTTTGATATACAAATGCCTATCAGTCATATACACCGGGAATTGACATTAGGCAAAACACCATATTCCACACTTACAAATAAGAAAAAATGTTCATGTTTTGACAAATCCATTCAAACTAAGAGCTCTTCACCACTGCTTGTGTGGAACACTACCTGACCAGAAGGGCAGGCTGGCAATAAACCCACAAGGTGACACCTGCCAACGCATCCCTTATGGCACAGTCAGCCTCCTCTTTGATCAAATGTTGATTTTGCATCAGGCAGCTTGATTAAACAAAGCAAGTAGATTAATACTCTGCAGCTGAGAAGGGCATGCAGCATGCTTATTGAAACAAATGAAATGAAAGGAGAACCGACCCCCCCCCACCCGTGCAGCCAAAGTGTTCATTGATAAAACACAAGTAAAACCAAAATAACATTTTTCTATTTAAAGGTAGCTCAATCAACAGTTTAACCACTGAAGAATATGTTGGGAGTGTCGACCAAGTCTTCCTGAAGTAGCACGAGCTGTTCTGATTGAGCGCTCTCTGATCATGAACTGAAATTAAGGTTTAAAATTGAATACAAACGCCTGCCTCAACTTTCGAACCGGCAATGAGTGCCAGCAGCAGTAAAAAATTCTGTCTGGTAAATGTGGATCTCAGGTCTGCTATGACTAAAGGTGTTCCTATAACATGTATGGTTAGCGCAAGTGAGTCGTCAGCCCTAGATGGGCTAACAGCCCTAGGAACTCAGTCCTCCTTGCCCACAGAGCTAGCAGACCACAGAAGCTGTAGGGCACAACTTCTCTAACTACTCTAAGACAGGGAAGATGGTCCATAGGATATTATGTCACTCAGTGCATGCCCAGCCACTGAGACGGAGGTACCAATGAGAGCCATTCTTGGGGGCTATTCCCTTAGATGCAAGAAATATCTGCTCACTGAGATTTAGATAGACACTTCACTCATGGCAGGGCAGTGAAAGCTGTGATACAGTGTTCAAATCAATGGGTTGGAATGGCCCTCTACCTCTCTGCCAAACCACTAGGAGAGTGTCAAACCGTCCAACTATACCATGATTCACCAAGCCACCAGACACTGTGACACACATTCAGCTCTCTAATTCTAATTCGCACCACTGATTTCCTTAACCTTAAATCCAAGATACACCTTCTTATGGTGGGTGTCAACTAATGCAGTTCCCTCACCCCATACCAAACAATCCACCTGCTCGTCCCAGTGTCAAACCAGCTAGATCACATGGCATGTGTCAACTCATTCATCTGCCCAATCCTTTATCATACCATAGCAAGCACGTTTTAAACCATCCAATGCCTCAACCGTGAATGCAGCCAGCACCAGTCCATAACCCAACATCAAATCATTGAGGTTAGTGAATTCTGTAATATCCAATCTTCCTAAACTATCTAGGACCCAATTCTAATGACAAACACGTTATCTTCCCAGTCCTTCATTAAATCATCCTGCGTCCTTTTTTGGTGTCCAACCATTTGACGCCCTACTCCTGCATGAAAATGCCCAGCTCATTTAACTTCAAATCCCC
This sequence comes from Triturus cristatus, assembly GCF_964204655.1. Taxonomy (NCBI): domain Eukaryota; kingdom Metazoa; phylum Chordata; class Amphibia; order Caudata; family Salamandridae; genus Triturus; species Triturus cristatus. The sequence goes on along the minus strand of NC_140584.1, from coordinate 975,471,152 downwards.
CTAAGCATGCTTTAAACCATTAAGGCCCTTAACCAGGTAAAGACAGGTATCGTCAGGACCTTGTGGTGAACTATCTAGCTTTCTCTGAATCATAAAGGTTTACGGTTATCCGTTTTGAAGCTCACCTGGGAAGTTGAAACGGTTGTCCCGCAGCCCCATGGGGGATGGGTTTGGTGGCGTTGTGGCACTGGAGGGATTGGAAGACTGGAAAGGGGCAGGGGAGGATGGAGTTGAAGATGTTGTAGACGATGGGTTACTGCTAGAATCTAGGTGATTTATTACTGGTGGATGGTCCTAAGAGACAAGAAAAAAACACAATAGTCTAATAAGCAAACACATAACCAATATACTAATAAATGTACATATTGCACAGGAGGCCAATATGCTGAAATAATTTTTCCTCTGCCAGCCATCTTTGAATTCTTTCCATGTGACAACTTATTCCATGCTTTTGCAAACAAATGTTGTCTACTTTCTCTGTTTCTCAGGTTTTCTATGAAACAACAATTATTCTGCAAAAGTTCCATTTTATTAGATGTAATGGCAAACTAGAACTAACGTGCTTCAGATGTCAAGATCTGAAGAATACAGCAAATACCAGGTCTCTAATGTAATTTAAAAAAAGAGTGGACATGAATTTTAAAAGTGCAGTGAGCACATGTGCACTCTGGGAAATGTGTAGATTTGTACCGGACACAAAGGCATAGAATAGACATGTCTTTCACCATGTTGCACAGGAAGTAACAGATTTGTACATATTGATGTTAGTGAGCTAGCTCACAGTGAATCATTGCTGTGCATTATCATTGTGGTTCAATGCCGAGAGATGTACATTTGCTGCACAGGTCTGAAGCTGCTGTGATGTCTGCACGATAACTGTGACTATGAAATTAACACAAAGGATTGAATTGGTATTGAAAGGCGCTAATTAAATATTTCAGAGTCAGAAAGAAGTATTATCAAGAATTTAATACACACAAAGGAACATGACACTTTCAATCGAGGATTATGCTGGAACATACAATACTATTATAATCCATATGTCCGTCTGGTAGGAGTGCCATCCCCATTTTAGCCTCATCACAGGCATCACCAGAATTATATTCTTTGCCCTCTTTTTCTCATCCAATGTTATAAGTGTTGCATTCAATTGATAAGACCAATGAGCTATAATCTCATTGGAGGCGTTGTAACCACCTCCATATATAGATGAGAGTGTATTCAGTCACCTGTTAATGAATATCACATATTTTACAGGCTCAGCAAAAACGACTTGTTCTTAAAACCTCTCTTTCTATTGCAAATGGCCTTTTAAATTTACTAATTTCTATGGTGCTGTTTACCAAATCTGTCTGGAATCTGGTAATTAGTGCTTTCACCTTAGTTTCTTTTACACCAAGTGCCATGTAGATCCATCAAAGGGGGTGGGGGAAGGGTCAACTTGAAGGAAGGGTCTGAAAGGAAGTGTGTTCCTATTAAATCCCATAGTATTTTTTACTCTGGTGAACGGAAATTACTCAGAATCGGTTTGGGTGGATTTTACGTTACGAATGGAAAGCATTTTTTTAAATAACTAACATTACTTAATGAACGTACACCAATCTAAAAATAAATGCATTTCTTTTTTGTTCCATCTTCTTTAATTTCCCGTTTTTATCCCCATAGGCAGTTTTTTCATGAGCTACAGACAAAAAAATCTTCTGGACGAGATGGCTTGAAGCTTTGCACACACAGCCCACCTTCCGCAATGTCGATTTCAAATTGGTAAATAAATTAGTTTAATACTTTTTTGTAGTTTCAGTTACTTATCCGGACTCGGAACAAATCCAGGTCCACGGGATCCATACCTTCATGGATGATGGTGGAATATAGTTGCCTGTTCAGGGCAGTCATTTTAGTTCCATCCCACCATTTTGTGATGCAGCCGGTCAGCGGATTGGCCTCAAGCCTGCAGACAACGGAGTGGAAAACATTCTCTGGGGGCATGGCAGGTAGCACGGTGGAAGGAGCCAACTGACCACTCATGGAGGGCTAGAGTGATCCTCAGAGAGGTGGAAAAGGACCTTTCCACTCCTCCAGGAGAAAACATGCTTTTTGTAAACAACGTTATGACAACAGGGAAACATTTTAAATGATAGGTGGCAGCATTGCGCTCAGGAGTCCACAGACTACATGCCCAAGTTACATGAACTACCCCATAGATGTACCACTCATGGCCACATATAAAACAGAATATGCTGGCGGGGCTGAACATACCAGCTTCCCTCTAGGGGAAGAGCATTCCTTGTGCTAAAGGTGGATATGTCCCTGGGGGTCAAAACGCTTGGCCTGGCTGAAGGCCATACTCCGGGACCTGTACGAAGTGATACTGCACTTTATTCGGACTAAATAACATTAAATGCAATACTGTGGCATTTTATAGGTGGATGATGAAGATTCAGGAACTGTAGCACTCTAGCAGACTATTGAGATGTCCTTACTCCATGGAATGCTTACTCTGTGACGAGGGGCCACCTGAATACACTGAAGTGGACAAGCTGTTAAGGACTGTCTATTCGGATTATCTTCGATACTCCACAGGGAACACATGTGCTACAATGCTGATCTAACCAGCTGCCAGTTCAACAGAAGAGGTTGGACGTAGGATGCAACCAACAACTGCAATTGGCTGTATACTACAAGACTAACGATACATCCAAGGGTGTAGCCAAAAAATGAAAATACCTCCCACTTTGATTCATACCAGAAATGCGATCAGGTCAGCAAATCGAGAAAGCCCAACCCACTCTAAATGAGGTCCCTTCATCCCACCATCTATCTCTCCATACTTTAAGACTTTATTGCATCCATCCATCTATCCATCTCTTAATGCTTCCATCCATTTTAAAGTTTGAAGTTTCGAGTCTGCCTCCTCTCAGGTCCTGTGGAAAGATGTTGTGCTACGTAAAACGAATTATTGCTGCACCTCCACAGTGTGTGGGCAACAAGCCTTTGTAGGGACATGCAGATGCAATTTGCTGGCGGCCACTGCCTGATCTTGGCCTTGCCATAGAACTGACACTTGCTGCACTCAATACCTACCTATCAATCATGCACAAGTTGGTTCTTACACTTCTGTGCAACAACTTCACTTAGTGCAGTGACTTCACATAGTGCTGCACCTGAGTCAAGAAAGAGTAGAGGGACAGCAGCAGGAGCCAGCTCCAAAGTAGGAAGCGTTGGGAGCGAAGAGAAATGAGCTACAAGGGGGATGAGGCAAATGGATTGGACGGAGGTGGGGGGGGGACGGGATAAAGAGGGCTTTAAAGAAGACTTCCAAGGAAGGAAAAATATTTTACTGTACATGAACATGGAACTGACTGAAAAGAGACTGGAGTGTTCAAGCTCTTGATTGTGTTAACCCCTTGAAAAGTAGATTTTAAGTAGAGAAGCTTATGCTGCTTATCTCCAGGATCAGTGGCATAACTCAAAATGATGGGGCCCCCATGCAGAATGTGAAGAAGGGCCCCTGGGTCTCCCATCTCTCACAGATGTCCATTGACCTTGGGCTGATTGGGGGTTCCCCTGCACTGCAGGGACTTGTGTTACGCCCCTGCCAGATATACGAAATAAACATGAAAACAATTGCAGGAAGGCTGCACTTTTCCAGGGGGTCCATGGCTGGATAAAAGTGGCCTAGGTGGTTCCATTTATTATATTTTATTTATATTTTAGAGAGAGAGCTAACGACAGCTATCATTAAGCCAACACAACCATAACTAGATCAACAACTCAGATGAGAAGTGGCGCATGCCGAGAACGAGGTTATGCAAAGGTGGACTACAAGACTCAACAACTTGTGTTGGAGACAGCAGCGGCCCCTCCACTATGCAGAGGAGCGTCGCCCCACGCTCTGAGCAGTTCAAAAAGGATAAAGAAAATGATAATAACGCATTATTATTGTTTTATTGTTCTGTACTGGGTTATGTGTGGGGCGGGCGGGGCTGGCCAGAGCAGGGGGAAGAGTGGTGGGCACTCTGTAAGTGATTTAGCCGGCCAAACACTATTAACACTTTGCATGTTCTCCACCAGCCTGCAATGCACTGCCTGGGTGGAGAACATGCACAGCCTCCTAGTCCCTGTCTGAGCACCGAACCATGGGGCTTAGACCAATCACAATGCTGATGTCACACAGCGCCATGATTTGCTAGGGGAGTCTGGGAGCCTGTGTGCTTCCTGCTTCGTGGGGAGAGACAGACGGAGGAGGGATGGCGGCAGTACCCAGGTAAGTGTTTTTTCTTTTTCATTCTGTTCCGCCCCATCCCGACACCACCAATCGCTTAGTTTCCTTTCAATACCGGTCCACTGTGGCAGCTACATCACATCTGAGCTCCTTGATTTTAGGATGTCAACTAAACTCATGGGTTATTTATTTCACAGTCCATGGAATGAGCTGCCAATTGCAAGCAGTGGAAATAAGATTAAATTGGACACCATATCCCTTTACTTCATTTGTCGTGCTGACAGGCTGGATGGGTGGGATATGGCCCCAGTGAACACCCTCCATGCTAAGCAATCCGAGAATACGATGTGAATGCAGGCCTTCTAAAAATAAGTAAATAACAGAGAGCAGGCAACTAAACACACACATGCTCTAAACCCAACAGCTGTCAATACAGAGGCAGTGGGAGCCTATACATAGCCTCCTAAATTAATCTCCAAGGGAGACACATGCCACACAATAGTTTACTTGATACCTTTTTTGTAAGTGCTTTTGGGAGAGTCCCAAACTGTGGCTCCGCAGATCTTTCTACCGGATTATTAATGTCCGAAGGCACCGACTCTGTTCTTCTTATTTTTGCCACTGCAAAAGAGAAGGGAAACTATTAGGACACTCTAAGGCCACTGGGCATTGAGTAGACATTCACGATGCTCAATTAGAATTCCAAAACTTACTGGGGTGGCTGGGGTGGAACGTTATTATACAAGCAGGGGCTTCTTTTGTACATTTGTTGTGACATTTTAACCTGCAAAGGAACCAATAACTGTATCAGAAGTTGAAAATAGTTCTATTGAGTTAATACTTGAGTAGCACAGACACTCTACAGCATGTGCTACGAAATGGTCACTAGCCAGCATGGAACACTTGTTGAATAGACGAATAGATAGATAATAGCAAACTGATAGATAAAAGCAAATAACATTAAAAGAAACTTACTTCCATTCACCCAGATTACAAGTTTTGCAACATGGCTTGTTGAGGGGGCCCACGGCAAGAGACTGAGGAGCCTCAGACAACTCAAGTTACTAATTCACAAGCAGCACTGCCCGTGTGGTGTTGAAAATGTGTATGCAGATAATCTGTGGCCTTCAGGAAAGGAGTCAGTAATGTAGAAATGTTAATATCCTACATACCTAGCACCAAGGCCACAAATGTAGGTCATCCAGAATAGTGGATGGTAGAAATCTGAACACTGGCTGACAAGCTTAAGAGCACTTAATTTCCTGTCTCTTCATATTAAAAACCCTACGTTGCAAAGTGGCAGGACCTGTGTTCTAGTTCTGCTCTGGGTACTCAGACTATTCACAATTTATTGCTGCCATTTTCGTTCTCAAAGCTGAACACAGGAATAGTCATGCTCTAATGACCATCTTTGCCACACTCGTGCGTTTGGACATTTTCCCAGTTATTACATTATTTATTTGAAAAGTTTTATAAAGCGCGAACAAGACCCAGGCGGGTATCAGAGCGCTGTACAAAGAGGAAAACTAACGTTGACATGAAGAAAATAGTATAATTACAATGTACAATCAAGCAACATCATAGGAACCTGACACTTGAAAGTAAATGTGGGTGCAAGGGAAGAAGAGGTAGCAAGTGAGCAAACCGGTATAAAGCCCAACTAGATGGGGTCAAGCAGTTTTAGCATCAAACTATTTCCAAACAGCATTGAAATGTTTCCAAATAACGATGGAATACATTTTAAGCCCCAAGTACAAATGATTGTCTAGTACATATATCAAACACATAATTGTCGAACATACATTTCAACACACAAAGTAAAAGTGATTGTCAAGCACGAAAAGGCACAGTCTATTAAGTGACATAGGGGTTGTTGCTGATGACGTTCTTCCAACAGTAGCCATTTGACATGTTTTTTTAATGAAGCAGTCGAGGGGCTGGCTCTGATATCCGTTGGAGGGGCATTCCAGATTCTTGGAGCCAGCCCTGAGAAGGTGTGATTGTAAGTTATTTTTTGTTGAATTTCGGTGGTTTCACAAGTAGGGTATAGGAGCTTTTTAAGTTTCACCTGGTTCCGAAGAGCTCGAGTTTTTTTGCCAGGTAAACAGAGCTATTGAAGTGTATAGCTTTATGAGTCAGACAGGCTATTTTGAAGTGCATCTTTGCTTCAATGGGAAGCAAGCTAAGATGGATTAAGTCAGGTGCAATATGATCATGCTTTCTGGTACCTGTGATTAGTCTGTCAGAGGCGTTCAGAGTAGCTCTCAGCGGAGCTAACCTAGATTTAGGAAGCCCAGCTAGGGTCTCCAAGCCATATTCCACTCGTGAGAAAACTAAGGATTGGACTGTTGATTGTATGTCCTCGGGAGGTAGGAACGGTTTGACTTTCCTAAGAGTGTTGAGCAAATGATTGGCACCCTTAATGGTGGCACTGATGCGCCCTTGCATGTTTAGAAATGTGTCCAGGGCAACCCCTAAAGAGCAAGCGGAGTCCACCATATGCGGGGTGCAGTTGAGTGCGGAGATTTCTTTGATTCAGTTTTGCGTGGGGGCCTCGTGGTTGCGGGAGGTAATCAGGAGAAATTCTGTTTTGAGAGCATTAAGTAACAGACGGTTATGAGTTAACCATTGTTCAGTTTTTTTAAGTGCTCCATTAAGAGTTTTTATGCCATCTGGAAAAGAAATCTTCAAGTATAGTTGAGTGTCATCCGCGTACATGTGGTACTGAATGTTTGAATTGTTCAGAATGGCAGGTAGAGGTTTCATGAATAGGTGGAAGAGGGTGGGTGAAAGTGCAGATCCTTGAGGTACCCCAATAGAGACAGTGGTGTTGGCAGCCAAAGATTGGTTGACTTTTATTCTTTGTGTTTGATTATGCAGGAAAGATGAGAACCAATTTAGGACAGGGCCACATAACCCCATCCTATATTGAAGAAGGCCAACCACGTTATCATGTTTGATAGTGTCAAAAGCAGATGACAGGTCACGAAGAATTAGGAGACAAGGCATATCTTGGTCAAGAGCTCTCAAAGCGTCATCGACAATGTGAATTAGAACAGTCTCCATACTATGACTTGATCTAAAGCCTGATTGATGTTGGCCTAGGAGATGACATTTCTCGATGTGGTTGCATAGTTGTGTGTGAACGCATTTCTCGAAAGACATGATGTTGGTGATCGGCCGGAAGTTATTGGGATCTGTTAGGTCTGCATTGGGCTTCTTTGGGATGGGTGTGACTTGCCCCCTTTTAAGGCAGTCGGGAATTCTCCCCTGTAAGAGATATTGTTGGATGATCCTGGACCAGAGAGGTAGGATGGCCACTTTGAGGTCTTTGAGCAACTTGGCGGGGAGTGGATAGCTGAAATGGTTAGATGGTTTAAGAGATGCCAAGGAGTGAGACACCTCTTCCAAATCTGGAAGTCGGAAGGTATTTCAGCAGGCATTGTTTTTAGGTGTGTACTCTGTGGAGTAAAGCATAACACTGCTGTAGGTACAGACAAACCCAAGGAGCTCATAGGCAACAGGTTAGCAGCGGCACGTTGTAGCTCTCGCTCAAAATTCCCAGCCCTTTCAGAAAAGTGTGCAGAGAAATCCTCCTCTCTGGGTCCAGCGGTTTTGATTGCTGGAATAGGATTGTACTGTAGAGGTACATTGATGAGTTTTGCATGTTGTTCAACAGCAGAGATGATGCAAAGAAACCTCACACTAACCGCACAATGTGCCATAATATTAGATGCTCAGGCCAAGTTGACAATTCAGTGCTTACCAAGGGCTTTAGATCAACCATGCCATTGGTGTAGGACAGCTCCAACTTTGCCACATTTGTCGTCTATGGTAGATCTTCTTTCATCATCATTCACAGCCCCTTTCCTATCAGCTTTCTAGCAGAAAATTAACATGTCCCGGTGGCAAACGCACCCAATGAAGGAGTGAATAGCAAATCCCCCAAGAAATATTTATTACAGATATCAGGCCTATCTTTTACTAATTGATTTTACATACTACACAAAAATTACCATGCCTTAAATGTGACACTGTCAAACTATCCGCTGCTCAGTATGTGTCTCAAGCATACTAAACATAGGTTGCACAGACCAATCCTTTTTGAGTAAACTGGGCGAAAACTGGACGGTTGACTATTGGGTACAGCATGAGGGCATCTACTCTAGAAGACCTGGATCAAATATGCTGAAGATTCTGGTTAATTTTCAGACCTTATATCGCTGCATTTAACTTACTACCGGTGTATACATAAAACTAGGGATTTGTGTGCAATGACTGGAGGTTGGAAGGCTGTGCCTGCATGTGTAAGGTTCAGGAAAAGACATGGTCTATAGTTTTTGTTTGAAAGTAAATCTGTAGAGAAGCTTGAGATTCAAATTACCAGTGCTTGTGGATATGACATCAGAATAGTGGGTTTAACTGTGGTCTTTTCTGGTGAAAAAGGACACGATGTGCCATGATGGCTTCACATAGAGTACTGTTGCACCATGTTTCTAGGAGCTACAGAAAATGAATCGAGCATTGGCATAGCCAATAGGTCTCGCTTTTGGGACCTTATAAGTATTTAGTTATGCAGCACAATATCCTTGGTGCAACAACATCAACTGTTGCATGGCTAAACACTTATAAGTTCCCAAAAGCGAGAATTATTGGCTATGCCAATGCTTGTTTTTCAGTGGCAGATAAGACAAAGGCCAATGATAATTGGGTAAGGTGCCAGCATCGACGTCATCGTTCAGCTGAAAGTTCTCAGAAAGGCCAGAAAACATTTGCATTTCGAAGACACGCGCGCACTAGCGTCAGTGTGAGAAAGTATACCAAAATACGGTCAACGTCAAAAGCGCTGGCGTCGGGAGTGAGAGCCTTAGAAAGAATATTTGCCGTATTTAAATTGTTCAGAGGAAGAATTTAAGAGGCCTGTGAATTCCCCAATCCCCTCACATTTCATGTTTCAGCAAAGCGCACAAGGCAATTACCTTTCGGTGTTTTGTAGTGAACTAATTTAAATAAAGCATAAACATGTCCCGTAGACTTCTGTCCCACGTAAAAGGAGTCAGTCCTAATTACCCAATTTGAGCCAACTCGTGCCATACCTTGAAGATGCCCCTGCCCGTGTCCCTCCAAAAGACACCTTCATGGCAGAGTAGTGAAAGGCGCTGCAGTACCTACAATTAGCAAATTGTGTGCTGTGCAAATTACAATTAAAATCAGCAACTTCAGGGAAAGCTTGACTCAGAGTAATGAAGTCTACGGCAATCGAAACACTTTAAACTCTCATGAAACTATTCAAGGCCCTAATTTGTCTGTGTTCTAAAATGTGTATTCATGCAAGCCCTCTAAGGTGGACGGTAATGATTCAGAGCGTCAAATCTGTATATCGTGGCAGCTCAGGAGCAACATTAAGGAATATTTCATGTCCTGTTGAAAGCATATGACGGCATGGAATAAAATGAAACTGACGTGGCCGCGGGAAGAAAATAAAAGTGAGCGGGCGCGCGTCTGCGAAAGTGATCGCAGGGACGCGCTCTGTGGTGGGGGAGGGGCAGAGCAAGGCGCTTGGGCGAGCGCTGTAAGGCTTTATGAGCCATGATGGCCAGACGTAGGAAAGACAGATGGCGGCTGCGCGTGTGCACACGCTCATGAACGCAAGCTTGAGGCCAGGAAAAGCCTCTGGTAGCACTTTAAAAATCCACTAACTAAATGTCTCGCAGAGCATCACATGCACTAGCTCAGGCGAGACCTAAAAAGGCTGCAACGCGTACAGAACTATGGTCTCCCGTACAGTTTAGAGACTATTCAGGAGAGAGGGTACTGAACATAGGAAAGTAAGAATATTTGAGTATGAGACTGCAAAGAATTTAAAGTCGGGAGACACGTGCCTGCTAATGGTTCCACAGGTAAAGGTGAGCACATTGGTGAAAAAAAGGCTTCAAGGTGAAAGGGCAAGGTTATGGGATGAGCTGCCAGTTGAAATTTGCAAATGTTCCACCTGCCAACTTTGAAAATATTTGATCTGGGTTAGAGTGGCCTTGGAGGTAGGTGGGGCTGGCAGGAGGGGGGCTTTTAAGGTCTCACCACCTGAGCAGCCATGTAGGGACACTGGAGGTGTAGGGTCTGGAGAGGTCCCTGAAACCTTGTGCAGTCACATCTACCCTGCTCTAAAACATAAACAAAAGGCTTCTGAAGCAGTGTTTCCAGAGGGTTGAAAAATACATAAAGGATTTAAGCAGAGCCTCCACCCACAAGCTGAGCTGGAGTCTTTGTAGCAGTTTCCAGCTCACCATGTGCTCATTGCAGGGGCGTAACACAGGCCCCCGCAGCCCCCACGTTGTGTGTGTGGGGGGGGGGGGGTTCACGCTCCAGGGGCCCCCTCATTCTCAGCGGGAGCCAGCTAGCCTAAATGGTGCGTACGGCCTCAAATGGTGCGTGCACGGCACACCACGGCATCGTCTTCATTCATTAATTAATTAAGGTGTGCACGTCCGGACTCTTAATTAATTATTGCTGCACAGGCACGGGCCTCGCCGCCTCGGCCGGCAGGCCCACTGGGCTCTTCATTAATTAAAGTTGGGTGCGCGGCGCGCAGTCGTCTCCGCGTCTGCGCATTCTTCAGGGTGGGGCATAGGGGGTGGGGCTGGTGACCAATGCCATTTTCATACGCATTGCAATTGAAAGTGCGCGTGACCAGTGAGGTGAGAGGCATCCTAGGACCCAGGCCAGCCAGAGATTAGTGAGAACTTGGAAGGACGGTGCGGCCGCCGGGCATTATTTAAATTATTACTAGCCCCTGCCTGGCTAGCCCTGCCCTCTTACGCTGCCCGCTTGCACCTGCCTGCTCTGAAGCTGCAGGCCAGGCTTCAGGTATGTCTGTCCGAGGCAGGAGTGGTGCGTGGGTGGTGGTGGCGAGGAGTCTCAGTGGGTGAGGGCCAACATCTTTGCTTAAAACTAATGTACTGGTTTCTTGCACCAGCTTTGTTTTCTAATTGCTTTCAATCCGTAAATTCATGCCAACAGGGGGTTGTGAGCTGCAGTTTCTGTGACGTTCCCGGGCGCCTTGTGTAACTGCCAGACCTCTATCGTTTAGTGGCACCGGGGCAGGAAGTCGTTTTAATGCTGACAGGAAGATTGAGAAAGTTGTGATTGGCAGAATGCAATGGAGAGCAGACAGCTATTGGTGTGTGTTATGCTGCTGGAACTTTTCGGTCCTTGTTTTCCAGTGGTGCCACCAAATAACCACAACCCTGCCTTCATTAAATAATTGACGAACGCAACAAATACCGTTCACAAGTCACTCCAACAATGGCCGATATACTTTACGTGGTAAGCAGCCCTCAGTGATCCTTTACATTGATTTTCATTCAGGTTTGTTCTGTGTGATTTTTTCAAAGACACAGTCGGTACACAACCGCAAATACATACCACGACGTGTTAGGTTTTCACAGTCTGTATTTCATACCATTTTTTATATCAGGCTTTGGCCAGACCTTTCGTTTTAAAAGAAAATACATCTGTACAATATGCTTATTTAAAAGGACTCTCGGCCAACTTTCTTCATCTATTGGGCCGTTGGTGTAATTCACATTTTGCTTTCGCCCGCTACAGCATACAGTATGGGGAAGGGGACCATATCGGACAGGTTTTCACTTCGCTTATGTTTGACATTTACAGGTCTTCAGTAATTTATGAGTGACATTTCACTGCCTTATGTGTGCACTTTAAGATCAAGAAAGCAGTTGTTTACATTAAATAAGGTAATATACGTAAGCAGCCATTGTTTGTAAAATGTGACGAACTTGAATCGCATCATAACAGATGCTATGCTCATGACGTTTTGCAATCACTAGCTATCCCTATCCTTACTGGGCACAGGGCACTTGACTCCTATGCTACACAATGTTTTCCACTGTGTAATTCTGGGCCTGGTGCTGATGAAGGATTTATTAAACCACAACTGATGATTAGTGATACAATGTCAACAATAAAATCACATAGCAGCAGTTAGTGACTGCCTGCAGAAACAGACCTCAACATTTACAGATGTGAATCATTCTGCGTAGACTTTTAATGCCTCGTTGTTATGTATTTCAAGCAGCTTAGGTGTCTCTTCCTTGCAGAAGTGAGCCAAAATAGTGAAGAGGCCTTTTTTGTTTGTGCACGTCGCATACGATTATTGGTGGTATACTGGAACCTAAAAGAGTAGAGTTCCAATCCTGCCCTCTGTAACAGACCACATCTTTGTATTTCTGATCACTCATTTGATCAACAAAGTGCATCAGTTCCCTCTTCTGCTAAAATAACATAAAAAATCTGGAGGTATAAGAACCAGCTAAATAATAGTATTAAGCTATTTACCATACAACTGCATAAAAATTACAAGAGCAGCTGGTGACCTGAAAGTTAGGAGATGGTGGAAGATGTGAAGTGAGGAAAAACCTCTAACTGCTATCAGGCCACATGTAATGCACTTGAAGCTTCTAGTCTAACTCTAAATCTACCATCTGACAACGTGCCCACTCTATATGCATGCTCGAGTAGAAGAGGAACAGCCCATGTCAAACACATAATGAGTGTCCTCTCGGTTGAACCCCTCATGCCTGGCTAAGGGCTGAACACTCCCACATGCAGACGATATAATGCTTTTTGTTAAAGACCCAGAAAAAATGGGAAATGCCACTAAAGAACTTGAAATAGAATATCCATTCAAAAGGAATGCAGGCCGGTCAGATAACTGGGCATGCTCTTTTCGGTAGACAGGCAGGCTTGAATCCAGGCCAACTATGGTCCTTCTGTGGCCAACCTTACTGACCAAGCTGAAAGATGGATAACGCTCCAGCTGTCGATGGCAGAAAGGGTCCACCCAATACAGATGACTGTTCTCCCTAAGTTTTTATATCTGGTTATTAATATACCCATTCCCCTTTGTCAGAAATTCTTTGACACCCTACTTACGTTGCTTATTAGGGGATTATGGGGTGGCAAAACACGAATAAAATGGGACACTCTTACGAGAAGGGAGGCTTTGCAGTACCAGTTCTGGCACATTACTATCACGCCGCCCAGCCCCACTTTGCTATTTACTGGTACAACCATGAAAGTAGAGCACTCCATCTTCATATCGAATGTGACCAAGTCAACTAGACCTCTCCATCTGATACAGACGGTGAGGTGAATGTGCTGGTCGATATGGACTATGGCCAAAAAGGAGGACAGAATGGTCTCTAAAAGTGGCACATAACCCAGCCCTCACACGTGTTTGAAACGGAAGTCATCAATAGTATGTGTGAGGCCGGACTAACAATCCGGTTAGTTATTCAAAGAGGGAACATTTCTGTCCCTCAAGCAGTGCAAGGGAGATAGACAGACTACTGTCCTAGACATCTTCACCTACTACAGGATAAGTTGTGCAAGACAGTGCATTGGCCCACATACCCAGTAGAACTACTTGAGTTCCTTCCTTTGACACATCTTTTAACAACAGATGCACAGGGCTGAATGTTCAAGTGTACAAATTGTACACAGACTACGTCCCGTAAACTCAAGGCACAGGTAAATAGGAGCGTGATATTTATGAACACCTGGGCAGTGCTGTATGGACCTACTGTTGCACACAATCAAACTCACGTCCACAAACTACATGCACACATTAATTATTGTATTTCGAATTCAAAATCAATATATACTATAACCCAAAATGTCTACATGATATAGATACCAGTGTACCAGCACATTGTGCTCATTTCTCCACTCATCCATTTGGCCTTTATCATCTGACATGGAAATGCCAACTGGTAAGAATTTACTGGTTAGATTTTGTTAAAATGTATACATCATATTACTGAGACACAGGTAGACTGCTCTTCTAGATTATTGCTGTTATCCTATGTCAAGCCCCTTCCCAAAGTTGGTAAGAATAATAACTGCAGCACTCCTATTATGGGCGAAAAGATGAATGCTTTCTTCTTGGATGAAGGGCCCAATTCCCACCATATAAGAATGGCTTAGGGACACTACTTACTGCAATGAATCTGCTAAAACACAAGCTGAATCACAAGACCCAGAAGCAAGAATCACAAGACCCAGAAGCAAGACCGAAATACTTATGGGAACCCCTGAAAAGGTACTTGGACAATGACTGAAGAAGACTTCTGGAGTAGGTGGTATTGAAAGAATACGTGGCAGATTTTTTGATTATGATTAGAATTCAGTAAGAGTCCCAAGGAGGCAGGTAGACCATCTCTCTGACCTAAGACAGGTATTAATCTTTACTCACTTGCAGTGCTTACACTTCACTCCGAACATCATGCTTTTCTGACACACTTGACACACCTTCGACAGCCAGGATTTGGTAGAAAACCTGAGATACGAAAGAGTAAACACATTGTTAATATTTTGAAAATTAAGAACATTTTTATCTAAAATCCATGTACTAGGAAACATTGATATGAATGCAGGATTAGGGATTCATGTGCATCTAGTCTGCTCGTTTCTATGTCTCATTTAAGACACCAGAACTGGTGGGTCTTATATGGTACGGTCGCACACAATGCTCGAAAACTGTTTGGAATTTGTAATTTAATTCTCCTCCTCCCAGTGGGGTGAAAAAACACAGCAAATAGCAGGCTTTGTAGGTCTTTAAACAGCAGCTTTGAATATCCTGATATATTTTTCTAAGCTTGATCCCATGTTGACTTGAGAGTGAGTGTCTGTTTTAGGGAGAGTAGGGCCTTTGAAGGGGTGTGATTAAATACCTCACTCGAATGTTATTGCAAGAGATGCTCCCAATTACCAGCCCTGCCACAGTCGTGTCCCACCATATGTGAAGCTCACTTGGGACATAGCTTCAATTGTTTCCAGAACAGGTATTCTTTAACTACAATAGACTAATAATCCTTACAGAGAGAGGTCAATGAACGAATCTGTCCACTAAAAAATATATTTTTCAAATGAATATGATTTTGATGCATTAGATAAATAGGTATTGCACTGCTTTGACAGAAAATAGGTGACTTAAGCTCGAGGAGTGTTTTTGGATTGTCTCAAACGCTTAAAACAGGATTCCCCACACACAAGAAATGGTGGCTCCAGCAGAACTGTTCCAACCAACAATCACTGCTAATAATAGTTACGAGCTAGGCAGTCTCCATCCCTGGTCTCATTGAAGGGATATTGGAGCATTATCAAGTCGAACAGAGAGACAAACAGGGTAGTCAAGTACAATGCATGCTTAGACTAGAACAAGCGTGGAAAACACAATGCTTCTGAAGGCTCCAACATGTTAATGTATTGCAATCTGATTCCCAACCTTTGCACAGGTTTTCACCTTAATCTGCAAACAGGAGGCATTCCTGGTTGAACCACTTGCAACTCATTATCAATTATGTAATATAGATTTGAGAAAAATGATTGCTTGAATAAATTAAGGTAATCTTTGAGAAGAATTTACCACAAAAAAACACTAATGCAAGATCTTGAGACAGGACATGATTGATAGTTAATAAAATATAGCATTAGCCCAGTATGCTGCTACCATTAAGCAGGTAGAAATAAATTATTCCAGGTCCTCCATCTGGAACTTATTATAAATATTTCATTGGCCAGGCAGTAACCTATGTGAGGAATAATAAAGGTGCCCTTAAGAGAAAAATGTTCAAGGAATTTCATAGCACTTCATTAAACTAAAAAACAATTGCAAACAGGCTTTCATCTACAATAATCCCCTCTTTGTCTCAATATGTCAAAATGACAGCAATTTTTGGTTCATAGAAGGTTAAGGGAATTTTCTATTGTGGTGATAAAACGTTTGGTGAGTATTTTATTATTTTGTATACTCCAGTATTTTATTTAAAAGGCATTGTAGAAGAAACAGACTTTCAGACTATTGTAATCAAGTCTCTCTACGGAATTTTTAAACATTTTAGCCACAACTCAGTGATGCAGACAGGAAAACATCTACAAGCCATTTTTAGTGTGCAATCTTTAGAATTCATAGTGCGAAGAACAAAATCAACAGCAGTGCCTACAATTTGCTCCAGGGGTTGGCAGCTTTTAGTACTGCTAACGGAAAAAGTACTCAACGTTGACTTTTTCCACTGTTATCAAGCCTTTAAAAATGTTATCAAACATATCAGCGGTCATTGGATTTGCTTCACTTGGTTTAAGCCATATCTACCCAAAATAATTAAGCTTTGGTAAAATGAACATGAGTTCTTGGGATGAATTTTTACATTTTAAGAGTTGTTTTTATTTGACATAGAATGCGTTTAGTATCTTTATAGAAACTATCTCAGAGAAGCCCACGCTCCAGCCACTTCCTTCAGATGCCCTGCTGGACTTGAACTGAGATCTAATTATGTGGATCTTTGGCATCTGCGTGCGCTCCATCACTCGGTATGTCAGATTCCTCACTCAAAGAGGACATTTTTAGTAAAGGTTTGGAGTGCACAATAGGTCCAAGAAGGCAACCTCCACTTAAGTTTTCAAAACAACCACCATCTATGTAAATGAGTTCCATTTAGAGTAACTGACTGTCAAAGTATCCAAAGCGGATTGCCTGAAACACAAGCAAAGATCAGGCCCTTCCAGTACCTATGATAGACACTTCTGCCTTAGCCTTTGTCCCACACAGTGCTATATTGCTAAATTGTCAACTGATGATCCAAAACCATAGGTTAAATCACAGTTTCAACCAATGGATAAAATGGTCTTCCTCTACAAATAACTTAATCTCAGCGTACCTCGAATCATATATGGTCCAGAATTGGTTAGAACACTGATCTGAAATAAAAAGCCGCATCAGCAGGTATACGCTACATAAACAGATGGCCATTTCCATTGGTCAGATATTTCCAGTACTACTTTTAATTTTGTTGTTGGTCCCCATATGCTTGGGCTACCAAGAGGGCATGTTCTCAAAGGCCCATTTCATCAGCATTGCTGCGAGTCCCAAACTCATAGTAAGTAGAGACACATTCTGCTAGTAGGCCTTTCTACCTGCAATTGTCACAGGTATGCGTAGAGGCAAAGTATATGCAACCCTTCTGCATCTTCAGTGGAGAGGGTTGGGGAAGAGATGATGGTTGGTCTCATGTCAAAATAGTAATTTCACCAGATAGTTCATACATGTTGTTTTCTGGTGATGCATCTCTTGGGATTACTTTCAAGAAAGAAAAAACGCTGATCTTTTAAATGTAATTTTATACTGGATAAATATTTATACTTACTTGTTGCTATATTTATTTTTCTTAAAGAGACTATGTGCTCGACTGACTTTCACAATTCCAAAAGCTACAAAGTCTAAAAAGCCTTTAATAGTTAACAACTCTGGGGCCACAATGGTGGCTTGTGAGTGATCTTCAAGGTAATCTGAGCAAGTTCCATGGACCACGCAAGTGCCCATAGAAGGCAGCAGAAGCAGATCTACTGGCCCACACTGCTGATGTGGTCTACAGGTACTTTGTGGTTAAAGTCCCCTTCCCCACCATTCCTGAATCAGTGTGGGCAGTACAGCATTCTAACTCTGCGTAGTAGAGTCCCAGAAGCACAAGGACTCCATTCAACAGAGATCTAGGTTAGGGCATCTGTATTCAGGATGCTTCATAAAGAAGATCAATGTATGTTTAACTCAAGACATTTGGGAGCAGTTAATTTTACTTATTTCAAAATTATAAGTGGAGGTGACTCAATATGCAAAATAACTTCTATCCAGGAGTTGAGAGGAGCACAAAGAAATGGGAAGTAAAGAGCCGTACAGAACAGCAGTCTATTGTAATCACTATTTACCTTCTCAACATCGAGATCTGGGACCAATATTAGCATTGGAAAGACTGATGGTCAACATATGAGTTTTCTGAGTTTTCAGCGTCGTTAAAGTCTTAATTAGACAATTGTTTCTTATTTAAGGAACTTCCAAAACATTCCTCCTTTATCATTCATCTATCGCTCTTTTAGTGATGTGTCAAACAACATGTTTTGTCTGGATATGTGCTTACCTGTGTGTTACAGATAGCTCGAAGTCTCTTCGTACCAGCTGTGGAGATGCATGTGGAACTAGTGGAACATGGTAAAAGTGTGCAAAAAAGTTCATTTAGTTTAAAGAAATTTATGGTTTAACATAAATACCGAAATTCTATATCATGGCAAGAAAATAAAGTCACAATTAATCGTACGTTACAATACAGGAATTATTCTATTGCTTGCAGACCGATATGGAAATGTCCCTTATATGTTACTCAGAAGTAGCCTATGCAAGCTCCCATGTGCAGTTGGGGTTTGGAAGTAGGGAGACACAGGCAATTTAGGCAAAAACAGGGACTCGCTAGACCACACCACACACCACATGAGGATACAAACCAGCTCCGCCATAGGGTGAATTCAGCCAGTGGGCATGACATGAGCAAGCCAACTGAAAACAATGTGTCCCTTAAAATATATTTTATTTAAACCCATGAAGCTGAGAGTTAGACTACTTTGCCTCTGTACCATGATTGAAGTGAATGCCACCATTAAATGGTAGGAATCAGGGCCAATCGGTTGTTATGAGAAAATAAAATAAACATACACTCGCTGCTAAGGAAAGCCAGGCTAGATCAAGAAGTGCTGCCAAACACACTTACATAGTTATGGATAAGCTCATGAGAGAAAGCCTGGCCCAACATGTCCACCAATGTCCCTGTAACAGTCTATACATATTGTACTTAGTTCAATTTTGCTCGCTCCGTGCTATTAGTCCCTCAGACCAGGCCTTTCCTGTATTTAATTACTGTTGTTGTTACCCCGGTTGCTCCTGTGCAAACGGGTATAAGGAATTTACTACACTTTCCATAAAGAAGTTCCTGTCTGTTGATCCTGACCCATCTATATGTTAAGAAACTGTTCTCTCTATGAAAAACTTAGACATCCTTCAACCCATTCAGGGAGGCTGTTTTTAGGGACAAATGTTTACAAATCGATTTGTGGCAAAGAGAGAAATTTGCATGGAAAGACTAAGCATCCCCCACACTAAGAAGAAAATATATAAGACTTTTCTTGTAACTATCAAAATGGGCCTCTGAGAATTGTCCCCAACTGAAGCAACACGTTTTGTGTTTATATTTTTCTGTGTATTTGTGACATTCTTTTATCTCATCTAGTTGCAAGAAATCTGATGTCTGTCAGAAAGTTTTAATTGCAATAGTCCCTGTAACATTTTCTTTATGCATCCCACCACTGTAGCTCTACTGTTCTATACTCTTTAGAAAAAGATACTAACATCCCACTCAATGGTATCCAGTGTGTAGTCCCCCGATGAGCATTAATACTTCAATGGACTCAACATTGCTTGAACACAGCTTAGAAAGATTCGCATCTCATCAGTAATTAAAATAAATCCCAAACCATAGACCTTATTCAAAACTGTAAAAAAGACAATCTTTGTTACAAAAAGTGAGAATTCAAAGACAGCATAGGATTGCTTTAAGTCCTACTGTGCTGTGGGGTCTGGATAAAGTTTCTTCGTCTGCCAGCAATAGAAAGCGTAGATGTTTAACAAATCTGTTTTCCTTACCGGATCTGAAAAAAACATGCACATTAGATTTTATTTACTGTAGGATTGTTCAGTACAATTATAACATAACCTGGCACAATATGCAATATCATGATAACAAGAGTACATTTGTAGTTAAATGGTACTAGACAACAGTTCATTAATTTACCTCACTTGTACTTTTATTTAGACTTAAAAGGTGGTTACACAATATCATATTTCTTTAATATACTGTCCAGTTTTCTCACTTTCATAACGTAGAAACTCTGGCACTGTGCTAAAAAGCTAACCTTTCCGTAGTTTTCCCACTTATTAAAGACTCATCTTTCTGTGTTAGAACAAAGCTGTTTAAAAGGCACCTTTTTGATCAACTGGAATGTTAAATGTTTAAACGGTAGGCATCTTCTTAATGGTATGTAATTGTATTAAAACAAATTGATGTGAAATTCACAGAATGTTTTGAACATGCCAGTAAGTTGTGCTTGCTAAAGTGACAAATTCATCAACAAAAAGGCATCAAAATTTAAGGTGTGAATTTCTCATCTACAATGTACTGACTGAACCTAGGAGACAAGGTTGTTATAGGAGGGTTTATCCTGCTTAATTAAAAACAGAACAATGATACAAGATTAATAGGTAAATGTTTAAATTGCAAAATGTTAACAATTCATTCCAAGTTAAAACAGAAATCCCTATTTTTCAGGCACCGTTCTTAGCCATCTAAGGGAGAACTGCTTGGAAAACTGGGGGTGGGTGGGTCAATATCTCTGTAAAAAAAAAAAAAGAGAGAATGCATTGACAATGCCAATAGGTCTGGATTTAATGTGCTGCACCCTGCACTCACTCCTTTGGGCAGAGCCTTTTATCTCAATCACATGCTTGCACTGAAGATCAATATGTGGGCAGCGCCAGAACCCGACGCTTAGTTCTGGTTCTAATAACCATTTTTCCGGTGATCACATAATCCCTTACAGGCACTGCCTTTCCCTGAACGTATATGTAACTGGCTGAGGCTGGCAATCCTTCAACATGTATATTAGGAAACTGCATTTATTAGTGTTGCCAAAAGTATATACATATATTTTTATATTGGCAATATGTTTATATTATTTAGAAGGTTGCATGCTGCAAACTGAAGTAACCAAGAAAGAAGAAAATGGGAATTTAATAATTTTCTAAAACTAAAATTCTCTATCAAATGAAAGCTGGTATTTGTGACCTCCGGTAGCATCCATCTCTTTGGCCCCAATGTGCTGACTGGAGTTCATAGTATGATTTGTTTTCTCAAATGTTTTGGAACTGACTTCTGGAAACACTTGACCGTAAGGCATAGATTCTTGAAAATTATGCTTATGGCCACCATCAGCCAAAGCAGGGATTTCAAGAAGTGAAATATAATTATATGTAGTGATTTTAAATGGGGCTTTCAGGGAATGTTTGCACAATGCACCTCAAAACCCCAGCAGACACCATCAAACAAAGAAACATTCTGGAATGCCTATTGATGGTGACAGTTGGAGATGCAGGACTGCCATAACAACTATTCAATACCACATTCAAAATGACTTTAACCCCTTGAGTGCCCCGCCCTTTCCCCCTCCTGTGCCGGGCCTTTCATTAGCGGGCGGGGTCCATGACGAGATAGTCTCGTCATGGGCACAGCGCAACCGCGCTCCATGACGAGACTATCTTGTAATGGGCATAGAAGGGGTGAAGACCATTTTTGTGGGTACAACAACCATTCCACTTTAAACAAATTATCATTTGTATTAAATAATACTATTCCAAACATGAGACAACTATTAGCTCAAACAAAATTAATCGTCACCAAGGCAGTATATAAGCAATGTGTCTTGCAATAAACATCAGCTTGCTATTTTTGGTAATACACACATTTGATATCAATGTGGGTTTTGATTTTGGATAAAAAAATGAATTCTCCAAACAAAAGCTTGCAATTATCAAATTCTGTATATATATTTTTTTATTTTCAGTAAATACATATTTGGTTTCCACACACCAATTTCCCATTATCATCGGCTACACCTGAGCTTATTATTAAACTTGGATAGCTACTGCCTTATATAGCACGAATCACTATATGATGCAGTGGATGCCTGTTATATACCATGGATTTCCACCACTATGCCAGGGATGCATTAAGGTTTTGCAAGAATCCCTACAGTTTGTCAATGGTGTATGTCAGTATACCAGGAGTGTGCTCAATAATGCCAAGGATGCTCACCACATGCCAATGATGGCCAGCTTTATGTCAGGTGTGTGCACCATCAAGTCATGGATACTCTCAATAAATAAATTACCACCATTATGCAAACACCGTAAATATGACACTAGTGGGCGCCATCATGCCAAGGATGTTCACAGTGTACTGAGAATTACCTCCATTATATCAGGTTTAGCATTATGTCAGATAGCGCCCATGTTGTTACTATCATTCCAAGGATTCCCACAATATGCCAAAGCTTACCATTATTATTACAGGTGCGGCAACATAATGTAATAGATGCTCTAAATTGCCAAGTACGGCTACTATTATGATAGGAATAGGCATTGTCAACAATATGCCAAGAATGACCACCATTACTTCCAGGGAGTCCGCCATCATGCAAAGTATACAAAAAAGTGATGGATGGCATACTTGAATTCATCTCAGACACTGTTAACTACTCGGGTTGCATCCCAATCCACCATTATTTTGAATACCATGTCACCTCAGTTTGGACCTAGCTATATGCACATCAGTATTGACCCTGCTCCAATCCAACAGTCTAGCCAGAACTGCCAAGCCAGGTCGTCCCTGAACACAAGCAACCCAGGATCTGTTTCACCCTAGTTGTGGTCTCATCACCGGGTACAGCTTTGTTCCTGTGACACAGTATCCATGCGACCCACGTCTTGGCATACATGTCCCACTTACAGCGGCACACTAAGTATATTAACAAGTGATGGATTGAATGCTTGAAGGAGTATCAGCCACTGGTAGTTACTAAGTTCGCAATCTCAATCCATCGTTGTTTTGCACACCAAGTCACCTCCGCTTGGACCCAGCTATATGCAAATCAATCTTGACCCTGCTCCAATCAGAAAAAATCTATCCCGAACTGCCAAGCCAGGCCCTTCCAGAACCAGAACACAAGCAACCCAGGACCTGTATCACCCTAGTTGTGGTCTCATCAGCCCGGGACAGCTTGTTTCCAGCGACTCATTGTGCATGGGTCCCACATCTCAAGCAAAGAATAACCACAATAGCTCAAAAATAACCATAATTATGCAAGAAGTGGGTGCCAGAATGAAAAGAATGACCACAAACTGCCAGGTAGGGCTTCTATTATGCCAGAGGTAGACCACATTAGGTTTGAAGCAGTCACTGTAAGTTTAGGATAGGCAATGCCGGACTGATTAACACCATAAACACCAATATTAAGACAGAGATATAGGCAGTCACAGACGCCCACAAACATCCACAACCAACAGGTCCTCACAGCAATTGAAATTTTTCATATTTACTTAATCTCTTCTGCCACACATGTACGTACGCATACAAGCAGGCACTGACAAACACACGGATTGATGGCCTCCAATATGGCAAATCAACTTGCAACTTTAGAACTAAACTGTGTGGGGATTTAGGCCTACCAGCCAACCTTGAAGCTGTTTACAATGTGCACGGCATTGGGAGTAGGTGCCTGACCTCTAAAAGCAGCAATAAGGAGCACCATCAGGCACTTGAAAGACACACTGTACCCCACCTTTCTCAGAGCACTGAGTACCTCTGCAAGAGCTAAACTACATTTGTGTGATTCACCGCTCAACTAAGTGTTGTTATTCCTATAGAATCCTCAAATATTTCAATTTTTGAAACAATGTTTATTGACATTTTCATGTTACAACATTTATTTTACACATGACATACAAAGTTTACTGCTTTCATTGATAAACACATGGAAGTATCTACATTAATTAATGGGCTATCTACCCAACCAACTTAAAAACTCAGTTTAAATATACTCCCCAACATGGGGGCTCAAAACAGCCTCTCATGTAATTAGTGGCGGGCGTGTCAAAAACTTTTCGGGTGAGGCAGCAATATTGGATGATGAGGTGCAGTGCATCGGTGACAGTGCTAAGGTGAGGGATGAGCTAAGGAGGCGAGCATGCTGTTTACAGGTAACTCCTAAAACTTAGCTTCAGCTCTCTATCGGGGGTCTACTAAGGGTATATCAATCAATCAAGGGAGAAAGCAGCACAAATCAAGGCGAAAGCAATAAAAAAAACAAGGAAAAAGGAAGGAGAAAGCAGTACAAACAAGGGAAAAGAAGGAGAAAGCACTCAGAAAAACTGGGAGGAAGAACGGCGGTGCAGCAGCATGGGGCCTACTCAATGGGGTCACGTTGTGGTGTCCGTTAAGTAGGTCCTGAGAAGAGGGAAGGCCGCTGACAGGTGGTACGCAGGGCTAGGCAGTAGACGGGAAAAGAGGCGGGAGCGGCAAATGAGGAAAAAAAACAGGGAGTAGTGAAAAACGAGGAAAAAGCAGGAATAAGAACTCCGAAAACGGGTGGCATGGAAGGAGAAAGCAGTAAAAACGAGGAAAAAGAAGGAGAAAGCACTAAGGAAAACAGGGGGAGGAAGGAGAAAGCAGTAAACAAAGAGGGAAAAGCTGGAGAAAGCACCCAGAAAAAAGGGGGGGAAGGGAAGGAGAAAGCAGTGAAAAACTAGGGGAAAGCAGTAGAAAGCACTCAGGAAAACAGGGAGGAAGCAGAGCGGGGCAGCAGAGCTGGGCGTAGGAGAGCTATATGTAGCCGTCCATTCATGTATTTTCAATGAAGGGAGTGAGGGAAGGAAGAATAACTATGCATTCAGGATGTCAGTCTAAAATGAGGTGTTAGTTAACATTCTCTTTTTAAGGAGGTTTCTCATCACTCCTGGCTGCCTGCATAAAACTCAGTAATAATTCATCCCACACATGGACTAGGTGGTATATTCGGAGGCCACAGGGCAGAGCCTGGCTTTCACAACTGGCACGTAGGTGCGCTGACCTACTGTAATACAGAAGGGCTGCGTATCAACTTCAAGTTTACCGTGGTCGTCCTTTAAGCCAATATTAGTAAAAGATCGGCAAGTCTGGTCTACCTGTTGCAATGTTCAATAAACCCCCCACCATTTAGCAATGCTTTGTAATACTGGGGCAGTCCCATATCATATGGATGAAGTCTGCTTGCCATGAACCACAGCTTGGGCAAACGGCAGGTCAAGTCAGATTCATTTTACTAATCATGTTGGGAGTAATACAAGTTGTTAATTTCAGTCTAGCATTTCTGGATACCTCATGGGGGCACTCTGCTATTTTGTCCCACACCTCATCATGTAGCCCTCTCACAAGTTCTGACTTGCATTAGTCCTTAAGGCACGTCAGTGAGGCCCCGCTATTCTCAGTCGGGCTCTATATAGCCAAGCTATCACTCTCCTGCTGCCTCCCATTGAGTACATTGTCTTTAGGTAGGTGTGTGACTGTGGTTCCATATCTATGACTTTCCAAGTTTTACTTATCCCTACAAAGGTTGAGTAACCCTGCAGCCAATGATCTATGTTTAACGAAGTGCACCATGATCATCTAAACTCTTCTGTTACTTTGACGGGTGCCAGGATCCCCTCATGAAACAAGCCCTTCACAGCCTCCATTCCATTCTGCTTCCCAATGATGCAGCTCCCTGTTAGTGTGAAATCCTGCAAGTCCAGACAGACTCAGCAAGTGAATCTTTGTGGAGTATGACATTAGAATACAAGTCCTTCTTATAGCTATGACATGACTGTGCAGTGCACCCTTAGTAGTTTTGGGAGTGAATACTGGGTTTCATGGGGTGCAGGAGTTTGCTATGTTACATTTGTTTTATTGGCGAGGTATTCCTCACCCACTTACAGCAGGTCACGGTGATCTAGTCAGAGAGTAATCCATTCTGTTTGGGCAGCTTTATTACACGATTCAAAATCCTGGGCTCCCAGAATACCTCTGCTCGTCTGGAGCTTGGGTTTCTCCAAAGCCACTCTACCAGTAATCCAAATAAGATCCCATAGTAGACAGTTTGGCTCCCTAAACACTGTCCTCTGGACCACAACTGGGATATTAGCAAAATAATAGAAGAGCTCAAGAAGCATCATCATTTTAGACAAAATCACCCGGCCAGCAATAGACAGGGTCAATCTCTTTCAAAAGGTCATCTGTCTATCTATCTATCTATCTATCTATCTATCTATCTATCTATCTATCTATCTATCTATCTATCTCTCTATCCATCTATCTAGCTTTCAAAAGGTCACCTGGAAAAGCAATGCTTTCATTGCATGCTCCAAGTTTTCCTCTAGTAGATCGGGGTCGGAACAGTGTACTTGTATTCCCAGATTTCTAAAAGTAATGGGCTTCCACTTAACCGCTTCACCCCGATTTCCCACCGTAATGCTCAAGTCGCATTGGACAGAAACGGGATTTGCCCAGTTCCCCTGGAGGCTGAAAATATTTCAGAATTATTGTAGGGTGTCTGGAGGTCCATTCTAACATCCTTTATATATAATTAAAGATTGCCCGCAAATAGTGGGATTATCTGACTGGAGTCCTGCAGTGGGATACTTCAGTTCCGTCCTTCCACTCTGCAGCTTACTGGTGAGTGGTTCTATTGTCAGGGCGAACAGAGGAGAAAAGATTGGGCAACCTGGGCGCTTGCCTCTCCCCATCTGATAGGGTGCCGATATCATGGCTCCCGTCTTAACCCTTGTTTTGGGGTTAGAATACAACGGGGAATCTAAAGGATCAATTTATTGAGGACCTGGAATATGTATTGCTAGTTTCAATAATGGAAGACTGTCTGTAGATCTAAATCCAAGAATAAAGAGTAATTGTAGTCTATGGTAGCAATTACCATTACCTGAAATAGACTCCTTAAGATTTGTGTCATGCTGCAATCAGGTATAACCCAGTTCTGATTGGTATAAATGACCAACGCCATATGTAAGGTATCAATCTCATAGCCAGGATTTTCCCAGAGATTCTATTGTCTACATTTAGTACTGAAAGAAGGCATTAGGAAAACATAGCTAATCAATCATTTCCAGGCTTCACAAATGAGACTATCAGTGCTTTGTTCGGCCGGGGGTGGGGGGGACTGACAACCGACCTCGAAGAATTCGACATACAAACCCAGTGGCGGCTGGTGGCTTTAGAAACTGATGGGGCGTAAAGATTGCTATACAAACCACATCAGCCCTAGAGTTAACCGAGCTACTGAAGTCTGTAGCGAGATGCCTGACTCGAGCTCAGCTTGAACCAGTGCTTTAAATGGGCCGGTACTGTCCGGTACGGAGTACCGGCACTTTTTTATTTTGAGAAGGAGAGTACCGGCACTTCTCAAGAGAAAAGATATACTTTTAATTGGAGAGTACCGGCACTTCTTGGAAACAAGCAGGTACCCTGGTACAGAGTACCTGCACTTGTATTTTTCCATTTCAAGCACTGGCTGGAACCCCAAATGAGCCACATCTTCAGGTGGCTTCTGCTTCGCTCCCGGCCCTATAACCTTATCTGCCAATAATTGAAGACGCATCCGAGTCATTTGAGGTGGGATAGAAAGAAATATTCATCTAGTGACTGAATTGAACAATTTGAAATAGGAAAACTTAGGAGCTATCTAGGCTTCCGCGCTAAATCAAATTGTGTGATGCTACGCAATGTTTTTATTTCGTTTTCTTCCTTTTTTCAGTATTCCATATTAAAGTGCCTTGACACACAGCAGTATTAGTAGTGTGCTGTACAAACACCACTTGTGTTTGATTTAATGAACTGTGGTGTTGCACGATGTTTAATTACCTAGGCCACATAGAGGGAACGAATAACTGACTTGCCTCTTGTTTTACTAATGGCAGCTGTAAGCGAGTGCAGGAGGGGAGGGCATGACTGCTTCAAAGCTGGATTTTTTTTTTAAAAGTACCTTTTCTAAATATATGTCACTCCAAGCAAATTGATAAAATGTTTCAGCATGTTAAAGGAACATGCTTCCGAACTTTGAAGAGCTTGTTTGCTATATGATTTATATGTCAACCGTTACATACTTTGGATGGTGTTGAGGCTGCAGAAGACCATTGCCACGACTCTTCTTGTTAATTTGTTAGTTCGCTCGCACTCAGCCTTAGCAGACACACGCACTCCTACGAGCACTCTCTCTCATGATACTGATGCACACATATGGAGACTCGCACATACAGTTTTACACAAATACACACACAAACACCAACACGAGACAAACGTACACAGGTACACAGACATATTTGCGCATTTCTTCCCTGTTACTCTGTTGCTACCATGATCTCGGATCCCAAAAGACTGCTGCATGGAGCGCGACGTCAGGGGAGACACTGCTCTGCGACCATGGCAGCTCAGAGCATAGTCACCTAGTGTGCCGCACGCCATGATGTAGCCATTTAGAAGCAGATCAGAGCCACACGGAGACCGGGGCGGTCATGGTGTGTGACATGAGGACACAGAGCGTTGGAGTCAGTCCCGTGTGACATCCTTGCACTCTAGGAGACCAGTCCTGTGAGTGAAATCTTAAGGACATTGCTAGTGGGGGCAGCCCTGTACATGACACTGCATGTACACCAGTCGCGGCGCGCAATACTCGCGTGGGGGGGGGGAGGGGGGTTCGCGCGGGGGTGGAGGCCTAGGGAGTTTAAAATTCAAATAAAATGAAAATAAAAAACATACCTGTCCGCGCCCGCTTCTGCTCCTGGGCCGGGGTCCCGCTCTTCACCTTCTTGAACAGGAACAGCCATGTCACTGGCAACCACTCTCAGCCAATCCTGGCGCTGCTCCAGGATTGGCTTAGCAGGGATACTTGCTGCCCGCCCGCCCATTAGGAGACCGGGAGTTGCAGCGTTTATCAACCCTCGCTCTCCTAATGCGCAGCCGCCAGCCAGACTCAACACTAGTGCGCATGACTGGGCTGGTCGGAAAAATTCTCCGATCTAAACCCAGCATGCGCACTTGTGCTGCTGCCTGATGTGCGCTCCGTGCCACCCCCTGGTCTGACAATGCATGTCAGTCAGCATGACGCAGGACCGCCCACCCCCTTCAGATTCTGAAGGGGGTGGGCGGTCAGGCATCATGCTGACTGACATGCATTGTCAGTTCAGACAGAGCCGCCGAGGGAGCTGCGGGCACGGCTTGTGGGTCAACGCCCCAGCGCCCTAATGGACGCACCACTACTGTACAAACCCTCCAAGCGAAGAGCTAATTTATTAAAGTAAGTAGAGCAGAACTCCTGAGGGCTTCATAAGTATACAGAACCTTCCCGGT
Source organism: Triturus cristatus (assembly GCF_964204655.1). NCBI lineage: Eukaryota > Metazoa > Chordata > Amphibia > Caudata > Salamandridae > Triturus > Triturus cristatus. The sequence continues at coordinate 975,442,046 of NC_140584.1, read as the reverse complement.
GGCCAGGTCTAATACTTAATCTCTAGGATGGTTATTGCTTTTCCACCCTACCCTCCAAGGCTATAAAAGACAGACCTATTCCCTTGAGATACGTGACACCTCTTCCAGCATACCATAGCCTTGCTCCTTACATAGGGAAGCATCCTTATAACAAAAGGCAGCATTAATGCAGACTTGTGTTTGCGGAGCTTTCCCCCAAAAGTCCCTGATCCCTTCTAAGGGTTGGCCTTAGGTCTCGATTTGAACAGCCATGCCATCCTAAACCGCTGTGAATGCTGCCTTGTGATATTAATAATCCAGACAACGGAGCGTTTTAACCAGGGAGCATGTTTCTCAGAATCAGCCTCCATAGCCTCCTGTTTAATATCAATCATCCTTTATTACCTCCTTTTCTAGGGCATCAAAACAAGTCTTCACTTCAAGCAATTCCGAGTGATCGCCTTCCTAGAGCTAAGAATGCAACAACCCTTAATCACAGCTTTAAATGCCTCCTATTCAAAGAGATGGAAGAAGCTGTTCTAGCATCATTCACAAAATACTGTTCCATAACCCTCCTCCAATGGCGCTTTAGAAGCAGGGTCCTCTAGAGTCCCTAGGCCAAAGCCAGCCATCGGGCCATCAATTCTTACGAAAGACTCAGTGAGGGAAAAGAATGGGGCTCGCCTAAGTGACTGTTCGTGGTCCTACACCTCGCTTAGTTTATCAGGGTTAGCCTGACAGCCAAGCACAGAAGGTTGACAGTGTCCTCTACAACCCCCAAGGAAGTCAACATTGCTGTTCCACCTCTGGTACGCCACCAGATCAATTTGGCGGCCGGAAACTCTATGCTAGCAGGTGGAGGCCACCCCAGCTATTGGATGATGTCAGATTCATGAAAACTCCGCCGGAGCTTGCTCAAATGGAGTTCGCCATGCTTGTTCCCTTAGCCACACTTCCCTAAACATTTCATTGATGTGACTGCATTTTTCTTTCTTTATTCAGATATGGTATGACCATACCTTCATTTTTGTTCAACATCATAAAGTAACAGATAGGGCTCCAACATGTGACCACATAACATCTTACTGAACCCATCTGTGATCAGGCATCATAGGTTTTAGAAATATTCAAGAGATTTATTACAGTGTTTGTCCTCATTTTTCTCAGTAAGGTTGCCAAGAGCTGCGTCTGTAGCTTTTTCAGGTAAAATACGTTGCCTGGTTTGCTATTTTCTCCAGGATGGCAGGGCTTTACCCACCTCCTTTCCCCAAGCCACCACCCTCACCTCTGCACTTTAATCCATAGGTGTTTAAGTTATGTAGGTAATTCACAGTCTGGCTTCGCTGTCATATGCTGATAACACTCCATTATTCATGACTTTCACCCACTCATAACAATGTTCTAGATTATACAGTAGTAAGACTCCTGTACACACAAGTGTGCAATGTGACACCAAACACCCTATTGGATTGCATAACCTCTCCTCAATTGCTCAGCCAATGGACACCAAATGTTCCAAAGTGTTTTGCTATTTCTGGATCAAAACTAATAAAGAGGCAATAAAGAACATAAACAAAGATGGAGAAAGTCTACCGAATTTCTTTTTAAACAAAGACCATGGTCATGAAACATCCCCAAAATAGACAAATAATGGTCACTAATCTGGGTCACCGTGTAGTTATAGCAAACAGAGCAGCATCAAAACACATGAAAAGACCTTCCTCTGATATCAAGCAGTGTCCCATTTCCAGACTCACTGCAGGCAGGGTCTCAAGCTTGCATGGCTGAGGTCACAGAAATCTCCTGTGGGACTCTAAGGTGAGTTCACTCTAACTGCAAGATAAATTGTTTTGAAGTCGACACAAACCCTCAGAAAAATAACCAATTGTACAAAACTACTTTATGCCACTACAAAGCAAGAGATTCAGATAGAAGCATCAGAAGTGGACCACATCATGTTCCAGGAGCAAACTGGCATGCTTGGATATATAGATGACTTGCACAAATGGGTAACTTCCTTCTTTGATAACACGCCCCTACTACCTCTCTTCCAGCTGAAGCATATATTTGCCTCAACAGAAGGCAGGCCTGAATGTAAGATGTAGGAAGTTGCATGGCCCTAAACATCACCATAGAAAACGTTTCAGTTTAGTACTTCCTCATCAGTCAGATATGAAACAACACAAAGCATAACTAAAAAAAAGTTACCCCGTGGAGCTTCCACTAAGGTTGTAAAAATAATTTACAAGCACTGCAGTGAAGTTCAGAGAATCCCCTGCTATTCCTCCCTCCCCACAAACACACACATATACTTCCAAGTTTTCCAATGTGAAAGTGAGAAAGTTCACTTTCTCACCTTAAACTACCAGGTGTTATCCACCCACATACCAGGTGTTGTCCACCCACATACATGACATGGACACTGGGAAGTACCTCCGGCAGAGATAAGTGTCTGAAGGTGCACAGCCTTCCTGAAAAACATGTCTTCATAAAACGTTCCTGCTGGAAGATAGTTCATAAGTAGGGGTAAGCATGCACCTATCACTAGCAATAAGGCCACCAATGCAATCTAAGGCCCAGAAAAAGTCTCAATAAATGATTTCCTTGCGCAAGCCTTGGTAGCTCGAAATGAGCTGCCACGCTTAACTTAAGTTTTACATTAAATAAGTATGACACAACAAATAATAAAAAACACAACCAATTTCTAACAATAGGAAAAATTTCTATGATTAAAATGACCCCATAATGAAAGAGATCTAATGTAGGGATCATTTCCTAGTGCTTAAAAATATATTGTGCCACTTCGGGACATATGGTCACGCTTGACCAGGATAAAATCAAAGTGTAAGGTCGACTCACTGTATGGAGTCCTGATCAGATACACTAAGCGGGAGGCCTCAATCAATATATTACCTTTGCACTTAGAAACCTTTCTGGAGAATTTTCCCTTGACGTCGAGTCGGCCTCTCCAGCAGGCTGGATTCACAGCGGCTTTGCCGGCTTGGCTCAGCGGGTGCCCCCAGTCAACTCCTGAAAGTCTTGAGCTCCGGAGCTTTCAGAGGGACAAACCTGAAATCCAGGCTGATTCACTATGGTCAGTCACCCTATGGAGCTTTTTCCAAAAGTTGCACTAAACGTCTGGAACTTCTTCCTGAAGTTCCTCTTGAGGGGTCAAAGTGTCAAGAATACAAATCCAAGGTTCCAGCTTCTCTGAGTTGCTCCTCAGAAGTTAGGACTACAGTCCTACAATTAACCTGGCCAAATCCTTAAAAGTCCAATGGACACACTCCAGGCTGGGGACTTTTTGAGGGAGATGGTGCAAGAAAGCTCTTTTAACCTGTTGCTTTCAGGGAGTCCGCTCCTTAATCCTTTTTGAAGCAGGACAAAGTCCTCAGGGCTGTGGTTCCAAGTGTGCAGCAGGAGCAGTCCTCCAGGGTCCCAGCGGGGCAGTTCTTCTCCTTGTAGTTTCAGGAAGCAGATCTGAGCTGCAATGGAGCTCTCACATATACATTCAATATTCTGGTGCGACAAGCAGGGGGTCACCCTGACCAATGGGGTACAGGGTGCCACCCAAAAGCATGACAGCTTCCTTTAAAGTGTGGCACTTTCTTGTCCCACAAAGAACTGCACTTTAAAAGTCAAGGTGGAGATTTTCTCTCTTTGGGAGTAAGAGCTGGCTAAACAAACCCACTGGCGTGGCTCATTTCCCTTAACGCTCCCTTTCCAGACCCCCTGCAAATTCCACTCTTGGAGCTGCCATCTTGCTGGGGGTACAGGAAGAGGGGGTAGGCGTGGCAGGCATTCCTTACTGACCTGCTCTCTTGAAAGCCCAGTTTGATTTACCCCGCACCCGTCCTGGCCTGATCTCTGCAGCTGCAGAGCTCCCTCCATCACATAGCCTTTGCCTCTATGCAGGCCACTTATAACCTCATCAAAGCAGTTTGGCTAAGCCAGTTAAGGCTGGCCAATCAGGCGAGGTATTAGTTATAATCAATTCAACTGTGGTACGTTGTTAGATTTATCATTACCAATCAGTCAAGTCCTTGAAATATTTTTCTAGCTCACTCCAGTCAATAGATACACTGTATTACAGTATACCCATGTTAACCTACGGGGCTACAAAGGGGGAACACAAAATGCATAGTTTTCCCTCACCAGGGCATATAAAACATCTTTTAAAATGTCTAATCTTATTTTTACATGGTACCCTACCCAGGGGGCACCCAGGGTCGACCATAGGGGTAACGTATATGTATTAATAAGGTAGGTTAACACTTTGGAAGTGCCATTAAATCCAAAGCCGAATTTGCATATAATTTTAGTTTAAAAGCAGGTTGCAAAGCAGGGCTGACTTTTAAAATTATAGCAGGCAACACAGCAGTGCATGCTTAACTGCCTCCAAGCTGGTGGGCCTCTAAACCTACATGCCCTACCATATACTGGGGACTTACAAGTAGGATGGCAGTACCAACTGTATTTACACCTGATTATCATCTATCTTTTTTAATCAGAGCACTGGCCATGGGCCTGGCTAGCAGAGCCCAGGACACAGTCAGAGTCAGTTACCACCAGTATCAGTCAAACAAGCATTTGCAATACAATAGATCTCGCATTTACAAGAGTGTGACCAATTGGCACTGTCAAGGTCAATAGCTTAAATTCTTGCAAATGCAAGACTTACTGAATTGCAAATATTGTTTGTTTTGAAGCGCCCCATGCCTCGCTTGTATTTAATAGAGGCCACGCTCCTTTTAGATAAGCTGCGTCTAGAGAAAGGGGCGTGGCCTCCATTAAGTGCAAGCGTGGCTTGGGGCAGTTGGAAACAACCCGCCCAAAAAATATTTGTAAATCAATAGGTGTCGCATTTGCGAGAGTTTAAGCTGTTGTCATTTACTATGCTAACAGCTCAAACACTCGTAAATGTGAGATGTATGGCATTCCAAAGAAGCGGCTGCCATTGTCCCGGCTGCTTGGAAAGTGAAAGCATGCATGGCGTGCTGTATGTTGCTGCAAAGCGCATCGTGCCTGTATTAGGACAAAACTCACTAAAGAAATAGTAATTACAGACTGCATAACACAGATGATGTAACAACAGAAGTAAAAGGGCCAGTCCTCAAGGGAGGTTACAAATGAAGACAAGGCAGTACTAAGGAGGGACTAACAAGCCGATTACTGAATCAGAAGCCAGCATTTACAAAGGACAAAGACACAAGCCAATGAAAAATATGGGTGGAGAGTGGGCAGAGCTTCAAGTGCATAATCTAATACAGCATGCCTTGCAGAGCAGCACATGGGCTGCCCAGTCCTGACCTACAAATGGGGGTGATCAAGGCTAAAATTATGACTTTCTCACTGTCCTGACCTCGAGCATGATGTGCCTCAGTTGTTTGAAAATAGAAGCTCTTAACCATATGTACAAGGGAACAGATGCGATCATTTATCCTGGAGATACTTTTAGTTGTGAGAACATGCAACATTAGAAGGTGCACAAATGCTGCTGCTATTGGAGTGAACCCCTTCTCAGTAGCGTATGTATTTTGCAGCACCCAAGTCACCTGAGAAATCCTAAAAAGCAACTTTTATTCAGAAAATATTTAACTGTACATTTACTTTCTCATTTATTTTATACATTATGCAGTCTTGTTATATCTGAGCCCTTGCATCTTACCTCTAAGCTTTTCTTTAATTAAACCTTTTTCATAGATGACTTGTTCTAATAAGAATTGGGTAAGCGCTCATATAGTATCAATTCACTTTTTCTTAAACATATACTCAAATCAGCAAGCTATAACCTAAGACACAATAGGCAGAACTGCCAAGTTGTAGAAACTGAAGTGGACACAGAATAAAAGAAACCATAAGATCATGCTTCGGGAAAGGTAGGGAATTCCTTCAATAAATTGTCTAGAAAAGGGGCTTACAAAGGAGGCAACACAAAACTAATTATGGGTTTGCAGTATGTCTACCACTAGCATATACCAAAGAAAGACACTAATCATTATTTGCAGACCAAACCTAGTAACTGTACTTGGCACAGAGGGGACAGTTCAGTAGATCTCATACGGACAAAACATTACATGCTTTGGTCCATATTCAGTACACAAACTTTGTATACAAGGAGCCACACGCATGCAGACTAAGTACTACTCATAACCACTAACTATGGATCATGTTCATAAAATATAGATCACGTATACTGCATTGTTAGGTGCACCACTCCCTCAGTGTGAATTCTTATTGAGGATTTTTTGGGGTGGTTCATTAATTTGCCTCTCACTGGGATTTATGAATCCGATGCGGAATCATGTTGCCTCTGGATTTGTATTTATTTACCTTACTTCAAGTTCCTCAAGAGTTTCAGCTAATTTAAACATCATCTCTTTACAAACTTTGCGGTCCAGACACATGCTTGAATCCTTCATATCAAAAGCTTTGAGTTTGCAAATATCTCATTTTATCTAAGATGCTCTACTGCACCCTGTTTACCTCACAAGTCTTCAAGAGCCAAACACTGCTGCTCAGTTGTTTTCACAGAGGCTTGACAATCTGACATCAGATCCAGAAATTCAACATGGCCGAAATGTAATAAATGTAATAAATGTAATAATTTTACAGCTGCCTCCCGCCAGCTAGAGGGCTACTTTTAGAAATTAACTTGCAAAAACATTTTCTTTCAGAGAAGAAAAACACAGTGATGTAAAATTGTTGTGAAATATTTGTATGAATCACCAAGTGAAAGCAGCAGGACTAAACAGCTTTATCACATAAAGGCTCCCCACTTTGTTGTTGTCCATTTCTCCATTTGTTCACCCAACAATTAGGAGCTGCCTGTTTAACCTTTTTAGGCCTTGCTTACAGACATCTTTAACTGTCTGCTGGCAGCAGACCTATTTTAGCCAATATAAACTTAGAGTGGGCTTGCATGCTTATGATTCAATGGCTTTCTTGAATATTTCAGTTACCTGCTTCTGATTCAATGACTTCCCCATGTCCTAATGTTTATCGTGCCCAAGGAACATTTTGGTTTCACTGCTCTTTTAACAGGATAAGCTGTAGCCATCTACTGCTGACAATAGGGGCTTCCATTGCAGTACATGAGACACTATAATCTCTCCCTCTCCCTGTTCACCCCTCTTTCGCACCGCTTTTTATTAACAAATTAAGAAATAACACCCACCCCCCCCCACAGTGCCTGCTTGCCCCCTACCACCTCTATCCACCCACCTCTAATACACCAGCAGGAGGGTATCTTTAAAATGTTGTTCTACCTTATCCAAGATGGCCACAGGTGCATGCGCATGTCCTAAGCAAGCACTGGCAAAGCCAATAGGTCTCGTCTGTGGTACTGAGGTTAAGAAGCATTGGCTTTGCAGATGGCCTTGCACGTGCAAGACAGCAGCATCTAGGAACGCTTTTTCTTAAGGTTTATGGAAAAGTAATCTAAGATTGCCACAGTGCACTTGTGTGTGAATGCTCCAAGACCATTTTGAAATGCTTGTTTAGGACAGGGGTTAATTAAACTCTCCTTACATCCAATTTGCTATAATATGCTCCTCTAATCCTTTTTTAAAAGAAAAAGTAAAACCAATGTTTATCAAACCGTACAGAAAGCTGAATCGGAAACATTCTTCTAAAAATTGGTAATATTTTGATTGATACCGGGATAACTAAAATAGATGGTAAATATAAGAAGGACATTATTTTTGCACACACAAACAATTATTTCATTTTGATTAGCTATTTGGATTAAAATCAGAGACTGTTTGAATACCGCACATACAAGTTCAATTAGTGTATTATTTTTTTCTTCTACCATCGCAGCCAGTTGCTTAAAGTCATCTATCCAATGCTTATTTATTTTTATTAAGAAACAAATTAAGTACCTGGACCCAAAGTATTTCTTAGAAGTCCGCAACTATCACTGCTTCATGCCTGGATTACCGAAAATGAAAGCTGCCTAGCCTTGATTCCACCTCCTGCCTCTTTCTTTTACTTACCTACACTGCCTTCCCGATTAACTCAATGTTGAGGGTTTAATTTATAATCCTTGGTTTCATACTGCGTTACTCTTTCCATACCATTCTCTTCCTTCTTGTTTCTTCTTTTCCGACTCTTGCTCTGTATCAAAGACCAATGATGAAATAAACAGACTTGGTCTCTGTTGAACCTTTTTTCAGGGTTATCCCAAAACTTTTTGCCTTCCTCTTGTATTTTTTTCTGACCTGTTTTTGTTGGCTTTATGACTCTAGGCACTTTACCACTGCTGAGCAGTGCTAAAGTGAATGTGCTCTCTCTTAAACTTGGTACGATTGGTCTACACCGTTTGGCATATTAAATTTACTTGTAAGTCCCTTGTACAGTGGTATCCTACATACCAAGGGCCTGCAAATGAGATGCTACCAGTGGGCCTGTAGCGCTGCTTGTGCCACCCACAGAAGTAGCCTTTCAAGCATGTCTCAGGCCTCTGCCACTGCAGGGCCTGTGTGCGTAGTTTACTGCCACAGTGACTTGGCATTTAAAGTGCTTGTCAAGTCTGAAACTCCTCTTTAACTACATATAGGTCAACCCTAAGGTAGGCCCTAGATAGCCCTATGGGCAGGGTGCTGTGTAGGTAAAAGGTAGGACATGTGTCCTTGTTGTGTGGCATGTACGCGAAAAACAGCCTATTTGGTTTCTCATTGCTGTGAGGCTGCTCCTCTCAAAGGTTTACATTGTGAATTTCCTGATATGTGTTTCAGCAGTAGCAGCACGTGGAGGGAGTGCCGCGGGCGGAAAGGCGGGGCGGGGGATAGTAAACTCCGGCGTGGGGGCAGCTGCTCTGGATCATCCCACAAGCGGGGGACCTAGAGACGTTTCTCCGCTGGTGTGGGAGGTGTGTGTGCCCCCATGCCTGCACATATCTGGTGGGGGGACACTTGCTCTGCTGTGGCCAATGTGGGGCGAACCATTGAGGGGGGCCCCTCTTACGTGCTGGCCGCATGTACGGAGACAACACTGTAATTGCTGCATTTAATGTTGTAGGTGAGCAGGTGGACCAGTAGCCTAAGTGTAGAGAACAGGAGCACTACATTCCATTTATTAGGAGCTCCTTGTGTGTTTATGGCATGGCTTTGTAATTTCTATGGCATGATGGGCCTATGGTGAGTTACGTGTTTTGTCCCCAAATTGCCAAAAATAAAATTACCCCATCAACAAAAGCCCCTAGTGGACCTACCCCCAGTTGTAGGACACTGCCCCTGTGGCCAATACACCAATGGCTCACTGACAAGTGCAACAAAAACTATACATTCACATGGAAACAGCTCCAACATACAAATTGCAACACACGCAATTGTTTTTACCCGATAACCTGTGCCTTCAAACAAAAATTATGTAGGAATGACGACACGTGCAGTCAAAATCAGAATAACTGAACACCAAAGCAACATCAGGTGCAAAAAGACTAACAAAAAAAATGTGCGTACACTACACAACCATAGGCCACACAGCAAATGATTGACATTGGACCATCCTAGAGTCCTATCCTCATTTACAAAAGGAGGCCCTTTTTAGAAAGGAGCAAAACTGGATTTTCAAGCTTTCATCCCACATCTCAGGATTAAATGATGATATCCCATGGGGGGAACTAAAAGGTTGACAATGTATTGGGATCATGGAGTTGTCTCCATGAGGGTTAATATGGACCCCCAATCCGGTTTTCCAGTGTTTCCACCCATCTAACCAATCCTGAACAACATCAAAGTGTACTCCTTGGTTTGCCCTGTTTTACTGATTGGCCCCCCTATTGGGTTGACTTCCCTCGAACCTCCAGTGTAGTTACCAAAGGGCACGTGGACCCCACTAACAAATAATCAACATAGACCTCCCAAAACGCTTTACAGCTGAATAGGGAACAAAAGTCTTTGGGAACCACCCCATCCTTGTGTGTTTTTTTGTGTGATACAGAAAAAGGTTTTTGGGAACTACCCCCTCCTTTGTGGGATTTAGAGTAAATTTCACTGCCACCACAATCTGCAGGCTTTAACCAATGCCCCTGAAATCACGTGTCCCTCCGAAGATGGCCGCTGGGTTCACCGGTCCAGTCAGGAAGACGCTTTATTAGTCTACTTCTGGCACGTCCCAGCATGGGAGACAGAGCCAGGGTAATCGAAAGGCCGCTCACCTCGCCACTTCTAGTGAGTATGAACGTCCATAATACGGACAGCAGCAACACCAGTAAGCGGATACTCCTTTTCATAACTTGCCTGTGTGTTCTTAACGTTTAGATCGATTGTGAGCGAAGTGCTCTGGGAAAACCCGTCCGACCTTGACCCACTTAATACGGGGTGAGTAAAGGGTTTTGCTGATTATTTGGTACCTCTCATGTGATAAGACAACACTGTAAACAGGCGCACGTTGAGGATTACGATATCCAGACACAACTGTGAATAGAAATTGTTTATTAACAAGTTTATGTGTTAACCACGGCGCTTCTGTCCTTGTTGCACTCAAAAAGCTACTAGGATTAAACAACATCGCCATTCATGAACAAGGGCGATTTGCATGCCAACATTCGTTCTGATGTAATAATGCATGTGTGGTTTATTGATTTTAGTCAGAGGTCACCATCTGCTAATATGTTTGTCGTTTTTTAGGTCTCGCCTTGGCAGCACGCATGCGCTGCTCTAGGAGGGCATTTAGCCATCGGTCTTCACTTTTCAAGCACTGCACTCGTGCTTGTGGTGGCATCCACCTTGCGGGAGCGAGCAGCGGCGTGGCCACGTTAATTACAAACAAATGGCCGCTGCTCGCTCCTGCAAGGTGGATGCTGCCACAAGCACGAGTGCAGTGCTTGAAAAGTGAAGACAGTGAAGGCCGCTTGTTTACAATTGCGATGCACTTTCTTTTATTTGGCTAGTTGGTTGTGCTGTGGGAGCATTGACATAAGGAAGATGCAGTCCTAGATCACAGACAGAAGGTAGCGAGGCACAAAATCTATTTTCGTGTTGCAGCATGGCTTGATAATGAGCAGTTCTCGCTCTATTCCCGCTCTTGCTTGTTTTACTCGAATGCGGCCGGCAATATGTTTTTTTATTTTTCACAAGAGGCACAATATTGTCTGCACATTATTTACAGTCACTCCCAAAGTAAGGGCCCTTTCACAGAGGTCTGTTTAGCGCCACATGAGGTGAGGAAAAGAAACCCTCACAGGACTTTTCCGCAGCCCGTCAGACAGAAGACTTTCTATTCACAGCACTTCCGCACCACACAATGCAGACATGCCTACCGCGGCTTCCCAGTCCAATTAAGACAGACCTCCTTCTCCTGGGGTCGTGGCGTCACCCTTTTGGAATGATCCAGTGTGTGGCTGCAGGGCCGCACTGAGAGCTCTCAACACTCTAGGAACTCCCGGCCACCCCTTCATGCTACACGGTCTGTGTAGCGCGTTACTGCCAATACAATGGCCTCGAAGCGCTATCAGAGTGCTGATATTTTCATCCATGGTCTTGAGACGCGTTACAGACTGGGGTGCGTTTCCGATTGTTTCAGTAGGGCGCAGTCAGTAGGCAGGGTGCGGTTAAAAGGTGGCTTTTCTGTACAATCTTGGTTGTACAAGTGTTGAGACTGGCTAGTGTTTGGTATGTGGAGGCAGAGTTTTTTTTGGGTTGTTACAATGTCAGGTACCTGCTATCTGAAAAATGTATTTGTGCAATGTGTATTGCCTGGCATACGAACTGCCCTCTGCTCTGGCAAACTGTATGTTCGCATTTAAGAAGGTAATGCCTTGGGAGAGAGAGGGCTACCCTGGTGCAGGAGCAGTGTTCAAAGTGGGGGTGCTGCCATCGACGTTACATCGCCAGAGTCCTAGGGATTGTGAAAATCCACGCATCACACAAAAAATAAGGGTAGCAAATGTGTCACACCCATTAAGCAGGCGAGTAATAAGGATGTGGTAAGCAGCTGGGATGCACTTTGGAGCACAGGGTCACAAATATATTCTGGTAGTGCAGTTTACAGAGAGCATGTGTTCACTGCAATGGCCACTACATTTGCAGACATACAGTAAATAATTCTTGCTTGCACATCACTTAACTAAAGTGCCTCGATTTGTTTTAATCCTATAATAAAAAAAGTCCCATCACACTTCAGAATTACAAAAAAATGCTTCATTTGGGTTTTCTAACTGCAGATATATTGTAAAATATGTGTACAGTCCATTTACATGTTTTTAATGGTTGTGGCGTTAGAAACAAAACATCCCACCCCCTTTCACGTCACACTCCTTGCACTCCAGCAAGATAGCCGCATACACAACTATTAACAAAATCCTCTCTTTGTAGTCAGAGGGTGAAAAGTAAACACCAATCTCCACATAAAACGAATAAGCAGCAATTTGATAGCCTGATGTTTGACCTACTTTTTAAACACACAGCAAAACGCGACAAGATAAAGAAAACAAATGTAAAGGCAGGTCTGTTAAGCATTCATCTTCTGAACACCAATGCAGTCATTTCTGGGGGTGCTGCAGCACCCCCGCACCTCTACCTCCAGCGCCTATGGAAGGCTGTTAACTTAAAGCAGTAAAAATAGAGGGCATTAACTAAACTTACATAAGTTTAAGGGCGAGGTTCCTCTGCAGTGCAACAATAATAACATGGCGTACCTAGAAACAACAAGCATTGGCATAGCCAATAGGTCTCGGCTTTAGAACCCTATAAGTATTTAGTTATGCAGTACAATATCCTTGGTGCAACAACATCAACTGTTGCATGGCTAAACACTTATAAGGTCCCAAAGGCGAGACCTATTAGCTATGCCAATGCTTGTTTATAAATGGCATATCACAATACAAATGCATACCAAGCACGCCGCCATCAATATCTGTGTCTTTATCCCACTTTTATTTCTTTCAGGTCTTGAAACACCACAAGGTGACACTTAACCTTGTGCTACATAACAAAGCTGGCAACTTGATTAATCTCCCAATTGTATACACCATCCTTCTAGTAGTGTAAGATAATTAGGAAACTATCCTCTATATGGTCCTGACAAATTGCCAATACACCCTTTAGGGGCTGATGAGGCAAGAAACATGTTGACCAAACAAACTAAATAGTACCTATGCTCTATAGGATCATTGTCTCCGATATGAGGTACACTGTTTTTACTTAGGCTAGAGAGCTGCATTAAAAAAAAATAATAATAAAAGTCTCCCAAAACCTATTTTAAATGTTCACTCACTACAATACACAATCCAGCTCACATACCTTTACTCACCATATGGCTTTATCAAAAGAACTCTGCCAAAGAGCTCCTTCGCAAGTGCTCGTCGGGCATTGTAGCGCCAGCCCGACGAGGCGCACGCCCAATGATGAAGCATGACACCTCTCTGAGTGTATGAGGGCACTTCCTCCACTTGGAGGTTATCCCAGAGACCCGACCAACACTTATTTCCTTAGGAACAGTACACCCACGTATTTTAACTTTCCCCAAATTGCTTCATATCCATGCCCTGAGGTTGTAATGTATGTTGATTTTCTCACATTTCCTGAACTGGCATGGTATGCCCAGCAGCCATGATTTATGTATGACCTAACCTGAATTTTAGGCCCTTATGTGTTCTAATGTATGTAGTGTTTACGGCTACGGCCAGTCCGGCCCTTGGCAAGACACTTGTTGCTTCACCCGCCTTTAGTACTCAGGTGTGTTTTAAGGCTCTTTACATGAATATGCTTAATATCACTAGTGCTGAGCTTATGTTAAACCACGTTTTAAGGTTATTAAGGATTTTCTGAAACCCTGCAGTATGTTCTGCCATGTGCACATCATGGCCGGGTTCACTTCAGCCCCATGGACTTCTCCTGCCAGACTCTGCTGTGAACATGGACTCACAGCTGGATGACACAGACCAAAATGTTCACTTGACAAACCTTGAGGCTTCCAGTACTGGGCGGGCCTTGTAGTTTGGCAGCAGCGCAGCAAGTCAGAGTGTATGTGCACTTCCTCTGACCCAGAGCCACCGGAATCTGGGAATGTTGCATAAGCAGTAGTCACAGCATTAGAGAGAGAAAACGTTGCCTTTTATTCAAGTATTTTTTTTTGCAGTTTTTATATAGCACAAACTTGACTTGAAGGTATTGGCGCGCTTTACATGAGCACCAGTTACATTACACAAGGACACATTCATTTTTGGCAGGCACTGGGAGATTAAGTGATTTACCCAGAACCACAGGATGATGAGCCGATGCAGAGACTCGAATCTGGAACCCCAGCTCAAAGGTCTGCAGCTCTGGCTGTTACGCCACATTGATAACTGCAACATGAACTTCCATACGGCGCAGATATCCTTGAGGAATAGTAACCTCATGCATCTACCCTTTTATCGATGAACCATTCTAAAAAAAACTACAGGATTCACGAAGTATATTCCATTGATATACCATTTCTGAGAGTTGGGAAACGTTCACACAGTGAGGGCACTGAACGAAGAATCCAGCTGCTTTACATTCTGTTTTAAAACTTATTTTTCAACAATCTATCTACTTTTCCTTCCCCTCTACTAAGTTTCCCTTTTCTCTTCCCTTCTGCTTTCCTTTCACCTTTCCATATTATTTTTGCAGCTATACGGTCCCTATCCCTCCTTCCTTCCACTCGACTTCTGTTACTTATTTTTGTATGGCTCTGTTTATATTCCTACAAACCCCGTTTATTTCATGTGAACTCTCCAAAAACTACTTGTATTGTGCTTTTAATGTTTCACCCACTCATTGTTTAAGTAACCTCTTGATGTATTGTTTTCTGTTTGCACTTACATTTTGTGTGACAGTGTTTCAATGTAGGGCGCCATGACATCTCCAGGCCTTGTCGGTGCTATTCAAAATTACATAATGTGCAATTAAATAAAATTCATGTAATTTACCCTAGCACACGCACCAGTTTCCAGGGTCACATAAGCCGACAGAACGGACTGTAAATTACAATGGAATATATAGAAAGTCATGAACCTAAAATAAGTCGGATTAATGTGAAAAGTGCAGGAAAAAGTTATTTTAGGAAGCTCGTATGAACGCAGGTCTTAAACTGTGTCTCTCACAAACTTGAGCAAGTAAGGGCACTGCAGACATGACACAAAGTGATTTATGTCCGTCTAGCAGATGGCAAGACAGTTGTCTACCACAGCAGAGAGAGCCTTTTTTGAACAAAGATGACATTGTTGGGGAGTCTGCGGCGTGAAGGATATTTCTTACCTTTTGAGCGGGATGATTATGCTAGTCAGATTCTGGGTCTTGGTATTTTTCAACATCTTAACCGCAATTCTATTGGTGAAAAACACTACTCTTCTTCCTAAATGAATATTTTTTGCTGCTGGGAATACTTTGGACAAAGATTCCCTCATTTTTAGCTCGAGCCTGGGCAGCGCATGCACGGCTGTGCGAGGCATGCTGTATACAGGTATGGACTTGAAGCTTCCCCCACTCTCCGCCCATCTTTTCAATTAGCTCCTGCTACTGTCCTTTCTAAATGGTTGCTTCTGATTTGTTAATAGGCTTGTTAGTCCCGCCTTAGTAATGCCTTGTCAGCATTTTTAACCTCCCATGAGGACTGAACTTTTACTTGTGTTATTACACAGTCTGTTTTAGCTACAGTCTGTGGGCACTATTTTCTTAATGTCTTTAATCTAGCTGCTTTTGCAGGCACGACAGGCTCTCCCCTACACACCCTGTTCTCCTGACAGCACGGCATCCGTTCATCGACACTGCGCTTTATCTTTAAAAAATGCTCCCTGCACAGTGCGGCTCTTCTGCATGTGCAAGGCTGCTTAACAAATGCTTCAGAGCGATGGCGGCTGTTGAATCACACCACAGCCATGCAGAGGGAGAAAGGGAGAAGGTTTCATGATATCACATGAGACAGGGTACCTCGGTCTGAAAGTAGCAAAAATAAGTAGCCCATTCACAAGGATACAATAAGGATATAGTGAATTTTTTTATTTACTTTACACCGAAAACCTCAGTGTTCAAAGGGCACCGTTACTGCAATTGGCAATGATGCTATGTGCATCAATGGTATTCAACATATACATGTATGGACAAGTGTTGGACAGGCCACACGAAGGGCTTGCTCCCTCCCCGCACGACAGGGCCCAAGCTCCGGCCCGCCAGGCGTGACCCACGAAAAGCACCTGCACCCCGTCTCCCGACGGAACTTCTGCCCTCGGACCCCCATGCATCACGGGCCCCAGCCCCACCGGCTTCCCCGGCCGGGTCAAGCCGCCATCTTGGGCCCTGCACCACGAGGTCGCGTGGCCTCCCCCCGACCCTAACCCTGGGCCTGGCCGGCCCCGACATCCCGGCACCACCATCCACCCAGGAGGTGAGCGGACCACTTGGCAGGTCAATGGGAGAACGAAGCGTCAAGAGCTCTTCCCCCGCCAGGTGCCGATCGCCTCCAGCTCCCCCAGGCGCTGGCTCCACCCCCTGCTGGGTGTCTGGACACCTTCATCCCGGACCCTCCGACCTCCAAGTGCGAGGGCCCGGACATCAAAGGGCGCCTGCCCTATAACTGGGGCAGCTCCGGAGCAGGATGGCAGTTGTATCCTGGAGTCGAGAGACACCGAGAGAACTCAGCCTTGACGGACTACTAGCGCTGCCGTAGCCCTATCTTGCGAACTATCGTCCTGCCTGCTGGCGCTGCCGCGGCCTTCTGCAACATCCATCCTCGTCGGGACCTGCTGGCGCTGCCGCGGCCCGTTGTAACGACCATCCTCACCGGGACCTGCTGGCGCTGCCGCGGACCGTACATCGACCATCTTCACTGGGACCTGCTGGCGCTGCCGCGGACCGTGTATCGACCATCTCTACCGGGACCTGCTGGCGCTGCCGCGGCCCGTACCAGCTACACCACCAAGCTCGAGGATTGTGAGCTAACCATCATCTCATCCGAACTACCTGACTGGTAAACAGACTGTCCCGCTACCCCTTCCCTATCCTAAGAGACCTAAATCGAGGGGACCCCTGAGTCCAGACCTCCTTGTACTATTTCATCGTACCTTAAGAAGTGCATATAAAGAACGCTAAATCTTATCCTTGTGTGGTGTCTGTCTGTGGGGGGGAAGTTACTTGTCTGTACGATCGCTGGAGACGGCTCTCCCCGGAGACCTCTCCCCCTGACCTCGGCCGACCCTCCCGGTCCGTCTAACAACAAGCATTAACAAAACCAATTGAGTTCACGTTTTAAATAGAGAAAATCAAAAATGTGTTGTGAATAAAGTTGTGTTGTGCATGAAATTTCTTTTTTTTTATGCATAGAGAAGGAGTGTTGATATTTGTTTGACCAAGAGGGGAATTGAATGGTCTTAGTTGCTACAAATATTGACTAATGGCCTCCCTTGCGGCAAACCTTGCTTGGCTTCCTGACAACTCCGTTCCTCTCCGATCCTGTTCTGGTGCATGTTGGGTTAGTGTGGGAGCAATGTTTCCCACAAGCACCCGCTAACACCCCTCACCCCCTCATCCCCCTTCGGCCAGTGAGACAACTGCAATAGCGTCCGGTATTGTGTACGGGTAAGTGGGCGGGCGTGGGGGTTGCGGGTGTGGGGTGGGGGGAGGGTCACAGGTGACAGGGTGGGACACATACGGGGGATTGGTGCGCATATAATTTCTTTTTTTAAAAAAAATAACTTACCTTGCCGCAGGGTCCCGCATACCTGCTCCTGCTCTCCTGCAACTAGAGGAACAGAAAGCAGGCCCAACTGACCAATCACAACGCTGCAGTGATTGGTCACTCAGTCAGGGAATAGGGGCCTGGGCTTGTTCTCCATGCAGGCTGTAATGCAGCCTGCATGGAGAACGGGGAAAGTGCGCATGACTGGTTTGGGCAGCCTGAGAGGGCCGACCAAACATTCAATGCGCACTTAGGAGTGGGCAAACCACTCCTCCCCTGCTCTGCTCCATGAGCTGAGCAGAGCAGCCCCACCCACCCACAACGAGGCAGGAAACAAAATGATAATAACTAAAGGTTATCATCATTTTATGTTTCTGCTTCTCGCACTGCTTGAAAACAGTGAGGCGATGCTCCTCCGCCATAGTGGATGAGCCGCCACTGCTCAATTGCCAGGGCTGGTTTTGCGTTCCCAGTCCGGCCCTGGTGGGAGCTGGTGTACCACTTAATGCTGTCCTGCTGCCAGGTCAGGACAAGGAGAGGGAGGTAGTGAAAAAGGGATGGAGAGTGAAGCAAGTGTACCAATATGCCAGCAGAGTTCATGAGTGTACACGTGCAAGGGTGTCCCCAGTGATTCCTGTGGCAAACATTCAGGTGCTGCTTTACACCGCATCTCTGCTCGACACGGAGACCTACTCCTCTTTGTCCAGGAGCTCACAGGTACAATTATCTGTAGGCTGCACCCAGAAAATGGAACAAACATGCTGTGCTGGTATATTCTTTGACTTGAGGGATCTAAACAGCACCAGCCCTCACTTGTGTCTTCAAAT
Source organism: Triturus cristatus (assembly GCF_964204655.1). Classification (NCBI taxonomy): domain Eukaryota; kingdom Metazoa; phylum Chordata; class Amphibia; order Caudata; family Salamandridae; genus Triturus; species Triturus cristatus. The sequence continues at coordinate 975,423,597 of NC_140584.1, read as the reverse complement.
GACTTGGCTCCGATAGGTCAGATTCAAGAACATGCATGCAATGACCTACTGGGATCAACTAGCATCAACATTACAAGGCATGCAATAAATACACAAAACCATTCAAGCCCTCGTGCTTCTGAGTGACATCACAAACAACAACTCGAGCTTCACTCTAGTTGTCTATTTGAAGTCACTCAGAACTCCCTCGCTAAAAACAAACACATAATTCACTGCTACCCATCTAGAATTCGATATATGTGTGCTATGGCATAAAACCATTCTCAGTATCGCTTATATTTCTGCAGCTGGAACTGGTAGAGGGTGTCTCCAGCTCTAATGAATCGACGTGCTCTCAAGCTAGCCATTATGTCAGGTATGTATGCAAATGTATCTTATGTGGGGAGCCTGAATATCTGGCATAGATCCAGCGACCACAGGGCATATCTTTGTATTATGCTGATATTAGGAAGGTTAGTTGCACGCCTGGTACTGGGTTTTCCCGGATTACTGAGTTTTCAAGCATTAACAAAATAAGTACTATGGGCATGACAGCACGTAATTTTTTAGTCAATTTTTGCACTAGAGAAGAAAACAGCACCTGCTCAACTTTAAGAAAAGATGTGCACCAGCGTGGTCTATGTGGTTGTTACTACTAGGTCCATCCTTTGTTAGGGTTGGGTTACTGGGCAGGGATCTTTAAAAAGAGCTACAACGTTTTAGTCACAAAACAATGTAAACATTCTCAGAATACAGGGGAGGGGACACACATTAACAGGACTAATATTAAACCTGAGCCTGCACCTTTCAACCAGTTAAATTAAAACATGTTTATTTACATTTCCAGATTGTACAGTTCCGTCCCTAAAAGAGATTATTTTTCTCTTGACACGTCCAATGACGTAGGGAGCTATAAGTATGTCCAGAACAGACACTTGTGATATAACTTGTACTTTTTAGTGCCCCGGCCTTCATCTTCATATCACAGAAGACTGAACTTTCAGTGCTTGAGCCTTGGAGACACATTTTAAAGAGTACACTGTCAAGGTGAAGTTTAAAATGCATTTTGAACTGATTCAAAATCATTTGTTCTGGTATTTCTTACTTAACACACAACAAAATATATATCTCCACACAGTAACAGATTGTGCTTTGTACCCTATGTATCATAATTGGGGCAACATTCTTTAATCCACAAGCAGAACCACGACCTGCCTTTACTCCGCAAGCACTACTCCGACTGCGATGTTACTACGCATTCCTTTACCACGCACTTTGTTACAAAGACTTGCTTTAGGAGGCGATTTGTTGGACTGGTGTTGGATTTTAAGTCCAACACCTCCCTTACTGATACACTGAGTGGAGTTGGGATAGTAATTTATACTACTCCAAAGTCCAGCGCCCCCTAAGGCAAGTCGTTGTAATGACTTGGTAGTAAAGGAATGCATGGTAATGAGTCGCAGTCGGGGTAGTGACTGCGGCATAAAGGCATGCGTGGGAAATGCATGCAGGATTCCATCATACATCCCATAACAGGGCATGACCTACTATATATTTTCCACCAATCAAAATGCAAAGATTATCCAAACATCCCATTGAGGAAAATTACAGTGTACTTTGAAAACCTTCTAAAGTCCCTCCCCAACGCCACCAATTTCGATATTAAATATTGATGTACGATGTAGACATGGCCAGGAAAAGGAGGATGACCATCAGCCTCCTTAATCCGATACAATGCTGAAGGCGTGCAGTACTAAGGCACCAAGTCCATGTCTCAAATGAAGCCACCCCATTCAACTTGGTGGAGCTCCAAAGCAATGATGAAGGATTTAAAACGTTTTTTTAAACCTTCCAACAGCATGTGGGTAAGAATTTTCATCACTCTAATAAAACTGAGTGATATGTCAACATAAGAAAACAAGTTACTTACCTGTAAGTATAGTTCTCCAGTATTGGAAACTTTCATAGATTCCCGTGCTTGTATCATTCCCCGTCGTTGAAATGGGAGTCCCCGGCATACTTAGGATAGCAATAGAAACCATTACCAAAACAGAAACTAGGCCTAGGCCCATTCTCGTTTTGCAACCTATCCACCTCTTTTTGTAAAAGAGACCAAATAAAGTGAACAACCAATCAGATTAGCCTCACTCCTTAGAACCCTCCTGAGAGAAGCTCAGAACCTCAGATTTTTGTAGCTGTATTGTATTGTATTGTATTGTATTGTATTTGACTCTTATTAAGCGCATCTGTCACCCCAAGGGTATCCTGGCGCTGAGACCCTATTTAAACCACCGATAGAATGTTTATATTGCCCTAGGGAACAGATAGGTCTTAAGGTCCCTTTTGAAGGAGGTCAGATCTTGCTTACCCCTCAGCACTAGCGGAAGGGAATTCCATAATGAGGCGGCTGTGTGGCTGAAAGCTCGGCCACCTATCCTAACTCTAGTGATCCTTGGGATCCGCACCAGAAACGCCGATGAGGATCTCAAAGGCCGGGCAGCTTGGTACCAAGAAAACAGGCCCTGGAGTGGGATTGGTCCAAGTCCATGCAGCGCCTTAAATACAAGACATGCCGCCTTAAACGCGATCCTCTGCTGTATCGGCAGCCAATGTAGGTCAGCTAAAGCTGCCGAGGAGGAAGCAGATCGCGGGCGCGATAGAGCCAGTTTTGCCGCCATATTCTGGATCCTCTGCAGCTTCAGGATCAGTTTTTTTGGGGCTCCTAAGAGTAGTGCGTTGCAGTAGTCTAATCTACTGAGTATAATACTCCGCACCACCTCAGGTCTAAAACCTTTGGGGAGAATAGGCAAAATTTTGCGTAGGGCACGGAGCAGGCCCATACAAGTCGCTGCGGTCTTATTAACTGAACCATCCAACTGTAGGTCCGGTTCGAATAGCTGTTGTGTAACCACACAACTGTAGGTGCTAGAGGCTGAGCTTTCACAGGGGAGGAGGGTGTGTTGCATGGGAATCTATGAAAGTTTCCAATACTGGAGAACCAAAGTTACAGGTAGGTAACTTGTTTTCTTACTCCAGTATTGGAACTTTCATAGATTCCCATGCTTGTAACAGAGTAGCTAGCAGTTATTAGCACATTTTTGGAACCATGATCATTATAAAACCAAGAACAAGCACATGCACCATAATGACAACTTCAATGGTCAATCAACATTCTTTGAAACTTTAGAAAATATAGACACATGAGGTTAAAAAATGTGCAAAAGCTGAAAAACAGTAACATGGTAGGAGGGATGAAAGGGATAGCTCACCACTACTGAAAGAGGTTCCTCAGGACTGCCTGGCCCACTGCTGTGTCACTCTGCGTTGCAGAATCAGGGCACTAATGTCTTGTAAATGTATGAGTACTGCTCCAGGTTGCTGCCATGCAGATCTCCCGGATAGGAACTCTGGCAAAGAGGGCTGTCGAAGAAGAAATCGCCCTCGTGGAATGAGCACGGACCCGACCTTCCAGGGGCTTGCCCGCTGCTCTGTGACCATACTAGATAGCGCTGGTAATCCAAAGGGCAATCCCCTGCTTGGAAAGGTGAAACCCCTTACGAGGGTCACTAAAAGACACAAATAATTGAGGAGACTTCCTGAAGTCTTTAGTATGTTGGAGATAGAAATTTAAGTACCTCTGAATGTCCAGTGAGTTGAGTGCCTTTTCTGCCGGAGTAGTAGGTTGAGGGAAAAACCTTTGAGTACGACCAGCTCATTAAAATGAAAGTCTGAAGGCACTTTCGGTATGAACTTTGGGTTGGTACGTAGTATCACTGTACCCTTTTTGAACTGGAGAAAAGGTTCCTGAATGGTGAGAGTCTGCAATTCACCCACTCTCCTAGCCGACGTCAAGGCCAGTAGGAGAGCTACTTTCCAGGAGAGGAATTTCAAATCCACCCGGTGAATAGGTTCGAAGGGATGCTTCATGAGCTGGGTGAGGACCAAGTTAAGGTGCCAAAGAGAAGGCGGAGGCTTGACTGGAAGGAAGACTCTGAAAAGGCCCTTGAGAAACTGTTTAATTATCCTTGCCGACCAGAGGGAAGGACCTGAAGAAGTGTGTCTGAAGCGAGAGATGGCGGCAAGATGCACCTTGATGGAAGAGTTAGCCAGCCCCGATTTGCTAATAAAAGAATATAAGGAAGAACTTCATGCGGCTCAGAAGAAAAAGGATGGACACCCTTTTGCTGGCACCAAATGCAGGAACGCTTCCACATCAACTTGTATGTCTTGTTGGTGCCTGGGGCTCGTGCCTGAGAGAGCACCTCCCTACATTCTGTTGAAAGGGTCAAACCAAGAAATTCTCGCTGCTCAGGAGCCATGCCGACAACTGAGGAGATTGCGGATCGGGATGCCAGACTTAGCCCTGGGACATCGTCAACAGCGAAGGAATTGGCTGCAAAGGAACTGGAAGGTCCAAGGAGAGGAGATGCAGCTCTGTGAACCAAAACTGTTGGGCCACGCCGGAGCTATCAAAATCATCTTGCAAGGTTCCGCTTTGAGCTTCCTGAGAAGCCTGTCAATCAGCGGATTGGGGGAAAAGCATAAACAAATGCGCCTGACCAGGCCATCGAAAGCGCATTCCCCAATGATCCCCGATGGTGAACCCTGCTTGCATAATATCGGCATTTCTTGTTCTCCAGCGTTGCAAAGAGGTCTATGGAAGGCCTGCCCCATAGGCGAAAAACCTCTTCCAGCGTGGACTGGTCCAGTTCCCATTCGCGGCTGACCGATTTCAGTCTGCTCAGCGTGTCTGCTGTCTTGTTGAGAACGCCTGGAAGGTGCTCCGCTTTGAGCGATATCCCCTGCTGGATCGCCCATTCCCAAATTGTCTGGGCCTCTTGCGACAAAGACGAGATCTGGTGCCGCCTTCCTTGTTTATATAATGCATAGGCATCGTGTTGTCTGTCCATATTAGAACTGCATACTGCTGTATTCGCAGAAGAAATGCCTGCAAGGCTAGGCGAATCGCTTTGAGCTCCAGCAGATTGATATGTAGAAGACGTTGTTGGGGCAGCCAACGGCCGCTTACATGAAGGTTTTGCAAGACGGCTCCCCAGCCCTCTAGCGAGGCGTCTGTACTAATTATATCTGAGGAGCAGGAGTGATCCTGAAGGAGAGACCCTGAGAAATGTTTTCCTCATTCGTCCACCATGATGCAGTATCTCTCATGGACAAGGTAACGAAGACCTTGTCTTCGAAAGAGCCGGCGACTTGGCGCCACTGCAAGTCCAACTCCTCCTGGAGAGGACGCATCCGCAACCTGTAGTGAGGACTCAGAGGAATGCAGGAGGAAATGGACCCTAGGAGGGACTTGTAGAGGCGAACTGAAAGTGACTGTCTTTTTAACAGCAGACTGGCCATAGCCATCAGCTTTTCTTGCCTCTCCAGGGTGGGAAAAGCTTTGTCAATGGACGTGTCCAGAATGGCTTCCAGAAATCTGGCTGTTCTGGATAGACAGAGGGTCGACTTCTCCGTGTTGAGAGTCAGCCTGAGATTGTTGCAAAGGCGTGTGCATGCCACGACTGATTGTTCTGCTGCCTGTTTGGTAGAAGCCTTCAGCAACCAGTCGTTCAGGTAAGGGAAGACCTGGTGCTGTTGTTTTCATAGAAAAGCTGCCACCGGAGCTAATACCTTTGTAAAGATCCGCGGAGCAGATCGGAGTCCAAAAGGTAGGACCATGAAATGAAAGTGGCTCTTGGCTACTGTGAAGCGAAGGAACCATCTGTGGGCTGGATGAATGGGTATGTGAAAGTAAGCGTCCTCTAGATCCAATGTGGCCATGTAATCCCCTGAGTTGAGAAGACGAAGGATGTCTTGCATTGAAACCATCCTAAATGATTGTTTGATAAGTGTTGAGCTCCCTCAGATCTAGAATAGGGCGACACTTTTCTAAAGTCTTCCGGACCAGGAAGAACCGTGAGTAGAAACCCTCTCCCCACTGAGTGATAGGGACCAGTTCTATCACTCCTTTGATGAGCATTTGATTGACTTCCAACCGTAGAAGATGGAGATGTTTTGCTGCAGTGGCGCGAGGGGGCTTGGAAGGTGGTGCTTGGACAAATTCCAGAGTATGGCCACATTGAATGATCTTCAGCACACAACGGTCCGATGGTATTTGTTGCCAGTTGTGGAGGTAATCTGATATTCTGCCTCTCACTGATGTTACAGGAGGAGAAGAGAAGAGCCAGCAAGCCGCTATTGATGCTTCGAGGAGTCCCTCTCCTGGCGTCCTTGTCTTCCTCTGTTAGTCGATCTAGAGAAAGAAGAGGATTGATTTTGCCGCTGGTTATAATTCGTCCGGTAAGATTGCGAGGTTGATCCATATGAGGAATACCATTGCTTTTGGTATCCTCCTCTGTAGGTAGCATTACCTCTACCTCTGGCTCCACGAAAGGGGACCTTGCGGTACTGCAGAGTCCCTAAGGATTTTGTGGTTTCCGTGTCCTTCTTAGTGTCCTGGAGTGCATCATCAATATGTTTTCCAAAGAGCGCCTCCCCATCAAAGGGAAGATCCAAGATCTTGTTTTGGACCTCAGGACGGAACCATGTAGCCCAGCCTTGACGACAAAGGACAGCAACACCTGCCAGGTAGCGGAAAGCAGTCGTAGCAATATCCACTGCACAGTCAATCACTTCAGCAGATGTTCTCTCTCCTTCTTGAAGAATCTTCTTCGCATCTGTTTTCCCATCTTCAGGCAATTGGTCCAGATAGGAGGAAAGGCCACACCACATCTGGCGATCATAGCGACCAAGTATCGCTAAGGCGTTAGCAGGTCTGACCAACAGGCTGGACATGGAGGAAAACCTCTTGCCCGCATTATCAAGGCATCTGCCTTCTTTGTCTGGAGGTGTTGTGAGGGGGGCAGAAGGATTCCTAGATTTTCTTTGGGCAGCCTGAGAGATGACCGGGCTATCGTTCGGAGCCTTATACTTTTTCTCAAGGCGAGGCAGTACAGAAATTACCGTGGCAGGACTCCGCATCACTTTCAATCCCTCTTCCCAGACGTGAACAACAATCGGGATAGACCAAACAGATTTTTTGTAAGGCTCCTTAAAGTCATAAAGGAAGCATTCAGACTGCACCGTGGGCAGGGGCAGTTCAAAACTTTTAGCGGCCCTTTCCATCAAATTAAGGAAACCCCCTATGTCTACGGGGGGAGGGGTGGGGGGAGGCAACAGGTGCTGGTGCAGGAGAAGCCGGATCACGAATGACAGTCATCCCACTCTGTGTCGGGATCTGGTTTTGTGGCAGTGCCCTGGTCCTCATCAGAGGTGTCATCCTGAGCCACAAGCATTGGCTGAGGCGGTGGCAATTGAGGAGTAGCAGGCCGAGCCGGAGAAGCAGCAGTAACTGGCACCACAACTGGAACTGGAGGTTGTGTTGCATATCTCCTTCTATAGTTCAAAAGCATAGTTTGCAAGTCCGCTAGTAAGGAGGAAGGCATAGACACCATCTCCTGCTGGTAGTCCTCTTGATAATCTGAGGAAGGATCATATTGCTATTCCTCCACGTATTCCCCCTCAGAGTCTGTGTCCTGACACTTGACATGTAATTGAGAAGGCTATTCGGATAGACAAAAGATCAATCATCCTCTTCAGATCCCTCTTCTTCAAGGAGAAGTGCAGGAGGTATAGGAGTTACCCTCCTGGGGGAAGTCATCTCAGGTATAATTTGGCACTTTCTGAGAGAAATAGCAATTTATTCCATCGTCGAGGTAGTCGACGGGACCGTTGACGATGTGAGAATAGTCGATGAAGAAATGGACATCGTCCACGCAGCCGTCGTCTAGACCGTTGTCACCCCAGCCGTCCTCGTCTTCTTCGTCGTCACCCTCGTCGTCGACATCCTCGTCGACGTTGTCTACACCATCAACGACGACACAGCCACCACCGGCGTCGAAGTCGTCGACGCGGAACTTTAAAGCGTCAGCGCCGGAGACTATGAAATCACCAGAGATGAAGGAGAAGACTGAGACTGAGACTGTACCTTTGATGATTTTGTCGACGGAGTCGTTGACGGCGTCGTAGACGAGTGAACCTTTTTCACAGATTTTACCTCAGAAGAGAGTGAGGAGGGCTTTTTGAAAGTCTTTGGAGCTGCTGGAGGAGAAGCTGGAGGAACAGAGCTGGATCTCCTCTCAGATATTACTCATTTTTACATTCCTTCCCTCTCCTTTGCACCACAGTGAGGAGATTCGCCAGGACTATGCCCATCAGACCTATGAGAGGTCTTTTTTGAGGCCTTACCAGGACATTCCTCAGAAGGTGAAGGAGAAACTCTACCCCTTTTAACAGACCTTCTGGAAGATGTAGCAGAGGATGTCTCATCACTGTCACTGGAGACTGGTTCCTTCCTTGACTTTAGCTTCTGGTGCCAGGTCAAAAGACGCCCCTCACGGTCTCGCAGAGTCTTTGTAGAAAAAGTGCGGCATATTTTACAGTCTGCTGCCTTATGGTCTGGGTACAGACAGTAAATGCAGTCCTTGTGCTTGTCTTCCACATATAACCTCTTCTTAGCACAAGTTGCACAGGCTTTAAAGAGGGCTTTCTTCTCCTTATCAGACATCTTGAAGTAGTTTTTGAAGAAAAACAGGTGAAAAAACTGTAGAATGAAAGTTTACAGGAAAAAACTGAGCAGAGCTCAGTGGAGACTCCCTTGCACAACATGCGGTAGAAAATCTGAGGTTCTGAGCTTCTCTCAGGAGGGTTCTAAGGCGTGAGGCTAATCTAATTGGATTGTTCACTTTATTTGGTCTCTTTTGCAAAAAGAGGTGGACAGGTTGCAAAACGAGAATGGGCCTAGGCCTAGTATCTGTTTTGGTAATGGTTTCTATTGCTATTTTATGTATACCGGGGACTCCCATTCCGATGACAAGAAGTAATACAAGCATGGTAATCTATGAAAGTTCCAATACTGGAGTAAACACTTTTTTAACATCACTGTACATTTCACGCATTAAATGTCTGGCTTGGCAACCTGTGGAACTTGCTTGTGATTTAGTAGTTATTGAAATATACAAGAATTCTACCAGGGACACAGCAAACTTCAGTGCAGTTAATATAACCACAACAAAAATAGACACTTTTCATTAATACACAGACACATAGACAAGTTTTTTGCCCGGTGATAAAGCAATAAGATGCACTTACTTATGAGTAGATACGTCATCTATCCGGTTGCCCAGCTGCGATTCATGTGACTTGCTTCTCCTCAGTGTGGAAAAGCTGGGCAGAAGCTGGAACACCTTCCGATTAGGAGGAGGAGGAGTCCGTGAGGGTTTTACCTTCATTCGCCTTTTTGACTGAGGCGTTGTAGGCGGTGTGATTGCAATGCCCAGGTGAGTCCGAGGAGTCAATCGACTGCTGTGGGACATGGCAGAGAAAGGGTCCAGGAGGTTATCTGTGGAAATGAAAGTTCCATGGCTAGAGGCCAAAGAGTCCGAAGAAGGGATTGCAGAGACCGAGACAGAGCGCGGCTGATGGTGGTTGGTCTTTGCATGAGTCTGTGCATGTCCCATATGGTAAGAAAGCTCTGCTGGAGGGGTAGAACCACTTTCCCGCCGTAAATCGGAAGGACTCCAAAGAGCATCTTCTTTGATTTCTCCACCTGTTTACCAAGGGTTACAGAGAATTCAAGATCATCAAAGTGGTAGACTACTGAAGACTCATAAGTACAAAATATAGGAATTTAAAAGAGTAGTAGCCAGAGTCAAAGTACTGGTGTGGAGAATGAGAAGCAATCACAAAACTACAGACAGTATTATTCCTTTGAAGGTCTTGCTGTCACTCCACTTACAGTGCTAAAATAGGGGCCCTTACAAATTCAATTAAATTATCTACCATACGTACTATTCTCAAAACTAATAAAAGGCAGGGGTAATCCAACTGGACCCTGACCTACTGTATATTTAAAACTCAATGTTCTTAATAGTGAAATCAGACCCTCCCAGTTACTCTCCATGTGGTCTGTAAGAGGGATTACCCGCCATCTTATTACAGACCAGTCAGCCAATAAAGGCAGTGGCAAGTAGATTGTCAAAATGTAGGGTCAGGTCCATGGGAAATTATTTCAGCTATGAAATGATAGGTCGCTCGGCTGTTGAGCATACTGCATTTTGTACTGTAACATCAGGTAAATATTTGACATGACATGCCCTAGGTTTGTAGGCGAACCCTTAGCTTAAACATGTAGTTTGGGAGTGTTGGAGTGAAAACTGAGCCAAAATTCCTCAAAAGGAGCACAAATCAACTAACGCAACAGGTGGATTGCAGAAGTTTGCTGGCCTTTACGGAGAGAGCGGGTCATAGAATAGACAGGCTTCAGGCTGACCACAGTAAAAATGCAGATAGTTCTGTACCCTCTGCAGAGTCCCGTTCCGTATTTCCCAGCGGATTTTAGGGCCAAGCCTGGGTCACTCAGGACATTTATTACTTTTTTTAGGGCGATAACTTAGCAATTAGGGACATTAGCTAGAACTTGAAAAATAAACCAACATGGCCTCTGGGAATAATCACTCTCCTCCTCCAGCCTTAGCAAAGAATGAAAAATAACAGGGGCTGCTGTCGAAACAGATTCCCTCTGCTGTTTAAAAATCATACATGTGTGCTTTCAGCTTCAAAGGGATGTTTAACTGCATATCTCACAGCTGCCATGTGACTCTGTACCACACGCAATACATTCTTAGCTATTTTCAGTCCAAAAAAAGCTGCGTTTTAGGGCTCACGGGTTCCTTTTTAGGTCTCGTCTGGCTATCGCGTAAGCGACCGCTCAGCGAGACTTATGTAGGGGCTTCAGAAAATGCTCCCAAAGGCTTCCCAGGCGGATCGGGTTTGCGGTTACGCGCACAACCACGCGCATTCCATTTGCCACCAGCTACTTCCTGCGCGGGCGCCGCCTCACGCATTCAGAGAGATTTAGTAAGGGGCACAAGACCTTAGGAATGCGGTTTATGGCCAGTGCATGTGAGGCATTCAAGCGTGAAGCTGGCATCTGGCTTGAAAGCAGCAGACTGCTTTCGCCAGCGCGCGCTCGGCCTCACTTCCTGCATCCCCTCTTACAACAATTAACTTTCGTTATAACTCACACCCCATATGCTCGTTCCCTCCCACCCTTCCTTTGATGTCCGCTTTTCTTGTTGTTTACAAACCACGCCACACACTGCTGCATGCCCCACACTGCTGCATGCCCCACACTGCTGCACGCAGTACACTACCGCACGCCACACACTGCGGCGTACACTGCTGCATTACACACTGCTGCATTACACACTGCTGCATGCCGCACACTGCTGCACACCTCTCACTGCTGCACGCCACACACTGCTGCACGCCTCACACTGCTGCATGCCTCACACTGCTGCACGCCTCACACTGCTGCACGCCTCACACTGCTGCACGCCTCACACTGCTGCACGCCTCACACTGCTGCACGCCTCACACTGCTGCACACCACACACTGCTGCACACCACACACTGCTGCACGCCGCACACTACCGCACGCCACGCACTACCGCACGCCACACACTACCGCACGCCACACACTGCTGCGCACACTACTGCATTACACACTGCTGCATTACACACTGCTGCACGCCGCACACTGCTGCACGCCTCACACTGCTGCACGCCAAACACTGCTGCACGCCGCACACTGCTGCACGCCACATACTGCTGCACGTCACACACTGCTGCACGCTGCACAATGCTACACGAAACACTGCTGCACGCCACACACTGCTGCATGGCAAACACTGCTCCACGCCACACACTGCTGCATTACTCACTGCTGCATGCTGCACAACACTGCTGCACGCAGCACACTGCTGCACACCGCACACTGCTGCACACCGCACACTGCTGCACGCCGCACACTGCTGATGCCTCACACTGCTACACGAAACACTGCTGCACGCCGCACACTGCTGCACGCCGCACACTGCTGCACGCCACACACTGCTGCACGCCACACACTGCTGCACGCCGAACACTGCCGCATGCCGCACACTGCTGCACGCCTCACACTGCTGCATGCCGCCTCACGCATTCAGAGAGATTTAGTAAGGGGCACAAGACCTTAGGAATGCGGTTTATGGCCAGTGCATGTGAGGCATTCAAGCGTGAAGCTGGCATCTGGCTTGAAAGCAGCAGACTGCTTTCGCCAGCGCGCGCTCGGCCTCACTTCCTGCATCCCCTCTTACAACAATTAACTTTCGTTATAACTCACACCCCATATGCTCGTTCCCTCCCACCCTTCCTTTGATGTCCGCTTTTCTTGTTGTTTACAAACCACGGCACACACTGCTGCATGCCCCACACTGCTGCATGCCACACACTGCTGCACGCAGTACACTACCGCACGCCACACACTGCTGCATTACACACTGCTGCATTACACACTGCTGCACGCCGCACACTGCTGCACGCCGCACACTGCTGCACGCCACACACTGCTGCACGCCTCACACTGCTGCACGCCTCACACTGCTGCACGCCGAACACTGCTGCACGCCGAACACTGCTGCACGCCGAACACTGCCGCATGCCGCACACTGCTGCACGCCGCACACTGCTGCACGCCGCACACTGCCGCACGCCGCACGCCTCACACTGCTGCACGCCACACACTGCTGCACGCCGAACACTGCTGCACGCCGAACACTGCCGCACACTGCCGCACGCCGCACACTGCTGCGCACAATGCTGCATTACACACTGCTGCACGCCGCACACTGCTGCATGCCGCACACTGCTACACGAAACACTGCTGCACGCCACACACTGCTGCACGCCGCTGCATGCCACACAGTGCTGCATGCCACACAGTGCTACATGAAACACTGCTGCACGCCGCACACTGCTGCACGCCGTTGCACACCACACACTGCTGCACACTGCTGCATTACTCACTGCTGCATGCTGCACGACACTGCTGCACGCAGCACACTGCTGCATTACACACTGCTTCACGCCGCACACTGCTGCACGCCGCACACTGCTGCATGTAACACTGCTGCATGCCTCACACTGCTGCACGCCGCACACTGCTGCACACTGCACACTGCCGCATGCCGCACACTGCTGCGCACACTGCTGCATTACACACTGCTGCACGCCGCACACTGCTGCACGCCACACACTGCTACACGAAACACTGCTGCATGCCTCACACTGCTGCATGCCTCACACTGCTGCACGCTGCACGCCGCTGCACGCCACAGTGCTGCATGCCTCACACTGCTACATGAAACACTGCTGCATGCCGCACACTGCTGCACTCCACACACTGCTGCACACTGCTGCATTACTCACTGCTGCATGCTGCACGACACTGCTGCACGCAGCACACTGCTGCATTACACACTGCTGCACACCGCACACTGCACACTGCTGCACGCCTCACACTGCTACACGAAACACTGCTGCACGCTGCACACTGCTGCACGCCACACAGTGCTGCATGGCTCACACTGCTACACAAAACACTGCTGCACGCTGCACACTGCTGCACGCCGCACACTGCTGCACGCCGCACACTGCTGCATGCCGCACACTGCTGCAAGCCACAAACTGCTGCACGCTGCACACTGCCGCACACTGCTGCATTACACACTGCTGCATTACACACTGCTGCACGCCGCACACTGCTGCACACCACACACTGCTGCACCTCACACTGCTGCATGCCTCACACTGCTGCACACCGCACACTGCTGTATGCCGCACACTGCTGCACGCCGCACACTGCTGCACACTGCTGCATTACTCACTGCTGCATGCTGCACGACACTGCTGCACGCAGCACACTGCTGCATTACACTGCTGCACGCCGCACACTGCTGCACGCCGCACACTGCTACACGAAACACTGCTGCACGCCTCACACTGCTGCACGCCTCACACTGCCGCACGCCGCACACTGCCGCACGCCGCACACTGCCGCACGCCACACACTGCCGCACGCCACACACTGCTGCACGCCGCACACTGCTGCACGCCGCACACTGCTGCACGCCGCTGCACGCCACACAGTGCTGCATGCCTCACGATGCTACATGAAACACTGCTGCACGCCGCACTGCTGCACGCCGCACACTGCTGCACGCCGCACACTGCTGCACGCCACACACTGCTGCATGCCACACACTGCTGCATGCCGCACACTGCTGCATGCCGCACACTGCTACACGAAACACTGCTGCACGCCGCTGCACGCCACAGTGCTGCTTGCCTCACACTGCTACACGAAACACTGCTGCACGCCGCACACTGCTGCACGCCGCACACTGCTGCACACCGCACACTGCTGCACGCCGCTGCATGCCACACACTGCTGCACGCCACACACTGCTGCACACCACACACTGCTGCACGCCGCACACTGCTGCACGCCGCACACTGCTGCACGCCACACACTGCTGCACGCCACACACTGCTGCACGCCACACACTGCTGCACGCCACACACTGCTGCACGCCACACACTGCTGCACGCCACACACTGCCGCACGCCACACACTGCCGCACGCTGCTGCACGGCGCACACTGCTGCATGCCGCACACTGCTACACAAAACACTGCTGCACACCTCACACTGCTGCACGCTGCTGCACGCCTCACACTGCTACATGAAACACTGCTGCACGCCGCACACTGCTGCACGCCTCACACTGCTGCACGCCTCACACTGCTGCACACTGCTGCATCACTCACTGCCGCATGCTGCACAACACTGCTGCACGCAGCACACTGCTGCATTACACACTGCTGCATTACACACTGCTGCACGCCACACACTGCTGCACGCCTCACACTGCTATATGAAACACTGATGCACGCCTCACACTGCTGCACACCGCACACTGCTGCACGCCGCTGTACGCCACACAGTGCTGCATGCCTCACACTGCTACACGAAACACTGCTGCACGCCGCACACTGCTGCACGCCGCACACTGCTGCACGCCGAACACTGCTGCATGCCGCTGCACGCCACACACTGCTGCATGCCGCTGCACGCCACACACTGCTGCACGCCGCACACTGCTGCACGCCGCACACTGCTGCACGCCGCACACTGCTACACGAAACACTGCTGCACGCCACACACTGCTGCACGCCACACACTGCTGCACGCCACACACTGCTGCACGCCGCACACTGCTGCACGCCGCACACTGCTACACGAAACACTGCTGCACGGCACACACTGCTGCACGCCGCACACTGCTGCACACTGCTGCATTACTCACTGCTGCATGCTGCACGACACTGCTGCACGCAGCACACTGCTGCATGCCACACACTGCTGCATGCCGCTGCACGCCACACACTGCTGCACGCCACACACTGCTGCACGAAACACTGCTGCACGCCACACACTGCTGCATGCCACACACTGCTGCACGCCGCACAATGCTACACGAAACACTGTTGCACGCCACACTGCTGCACGGTACACACTGCTGCACGCTGCACACTGCTGCACGCCACACACTGCTGCATTACTCACTGCTGCATGCTGCACAACACTGCTGCACGCCGCACACTGCTGCACGCCGCACACTGCTGCACGCCGCACACTGCTGCACGCCACTGCACGCCACACAGTGCTGCATGCCTCACACTGCTACACGAAACACTGCTGCACGCCACACACTGCTGCACGCCGCACACTGCTGCACGCCGCACACTGCTGCACGCCGCTGCATGCCACACAGTGCTGCATGCCTCACACTACTACACGAAACACTGCTGCACGCTACACACTGCTGCACACCGCACACTGCTGCACCACACACTGCTGCACGCCGCACACTGCTGCACGCCGCACACTGCTGCACGCCGCACACTGCTGCACGCCGCACACTGCTGCACGCCGCACACTGCTTTTATGCGAGTTTATGCTACTGACATTGTAAATGACAATGCCTTTTATTTGTTTTAAAACCAAAACATAAATAAAAGGCATTGTAATTTTACAATGCCAATAGCTCAAACTCGTATAAATGCGAGACCTATTGCATTGCAAATGCTTGTTTAACATAGCATGCTGGGATGTTTCTTCTTTCTGGGGTGGTTGACGATGTCACAAGTGATGTGGAGCCATGGGCCAGCTACACAGCCTGCTATTTTACTTGCAATGCGAAATGCGCGGATTGAGTTGAACTTATTCCCCCTAACATCAAAAGGGAGAGGATCTTACTGGGAGCCAGGACGAGTTTAAAACCAGAAAGTAGTGTGTTTGGGGAGAAAAACAGCTCTTAATGGTCTAACAACCTGTTGGAGATATATTCCGCTACAAATCAGTCAAGCATATTCACAGAAGGTGGTTTCCAATGACATCAATTAAGCAAAGGTCAGGAATAGGCTGGCGTTGGGGTTGCTGGAACGGTGTTGAAAGGACATATGGCATTTTCAAACTATTTGAGATCGTCGGTTTTTGTAATGCACCCACTTACCATCACACCCATATTGGAGCACACAAAGAAAGGCAAGCCCAAGGAGATAGGGATTAGGCCAGGGTCACACAACGCAGTCACGAGGGAAAGCTGGGTCTATAACAGGCCCGCAGGCCCCGTAGCCAGCATTAATGTGGCTAGTGACTTCATTCCCTCCTGGAGCTATGTGGCGATCAAGTCCTCTTTCAGCCTGGGTGGTCAGGAGCAGTGCATGTGACCTACTGGTGAACTGCGACTGCCCTAAGGAGGGCAGGCCTCTAATGCTAGCAAGGCACCAGCCCACCCCCCCTCTTCTCAGGGTGGGGACCCCTCGGGGAGGAGTCTCCCTACTCTGGCAGCCAGGGTGCTGCGGCACACAGGGCGCGTTATTTCCGGGGCGCGAGGAGAGAATATAGGCCTCCCTCACCCACTGGCCTTCCTCTTTTGCGCCCTGGACACACCGTCTCCCACCCTACCGCTTACCCGGCGTGGAAACAGCGGGGGAGGCATAGAATGTTGTACTTTTTCGTTGCAGGCAGATCTGGAAGCAAATGGGTACGAAGGGTACCTCTGCGTGGCACCATAGGGGGTGCCAGACCCCAAGAGCCTCATGGGAGGTTCCTGGAAAACCGTGTCGGCGCCCCGTTAGTCCTTCGGGCGATTGTGGGCCTGAACAACTGGGGGCTTGCTTTGCTACACTCTGCCCTGAAAGGACGTGAGTAATAAGGGACCGTAATCCGGGAAGAGGATCACCAGCAGGGGCAGCACAGATGGGGTTCGCCCTAGTGCTGCTTGGCTCATCAGGCGGGCAGGCAGCCCAGAAGGTTGCCTGCCCTTGGATCGCCCGAAAGATAACCCACCATATTACATAACGGTGTATGTAATAAACCTGCAGCATTATTTACACAAACAAAAAAAATGTGTGGTGTGTTTTATTTATGCGTAGAACATGCATGCTATTGTGGTGGGGTGGGGAGTGTTGCCTATTGCTGGTGCTATGATTTCGTAATCAGTGAAAACGCACTTTTGGTCCGTTCGTTACTTTACCTTCACAGTTACACGGCTAAAAACATGTTTGTTTCCACGAGGATCAAACTTCTGACTGGTCCTAAAAGATGAGTCAAAAACAGTGATGAAGAGCTTCGTAATGCTCGCAAATCCCCCTGCAGCACAGTGTCGGCTCGGCGTGCTCCAACAGGGATTACAGCATTCCGCCTGACCCCGCTAAGTGACGCTCGGATTTCTCCCTGGATCAACATCTATCAGTAGATTTCAAACAGTTGTGCACTTCTAGAAATACACCTAAATCCGTCGCCATGCAAGGCTTTACTGCGCTTGCCAGAATACAATATTAGGACTACCGTTAATTCCAGGTGCCATGGTGATGAGCATATGCAAAATAGATTCCTTTAAGAACCTGAAATCCCTCAAATAGACCGCGGTTCGATCCCCAAACACTATTTATACACATGTATGTCTCCTCCAACTGACTGTTATGAAAAAGACATGTCTAATTCTAACCACATTTCAAATCCCTAGAATATCCAGACCTTGATGGAAACAAACTACCCTGCTTTACTTTAAATACAAGCTCTATGTGAAAACAGAGACCCAAAAATACAAAAAGCACAAACTGGGAAAACACCTACCAAACAATATCTTCTATCCCCAAAAATGTCCACAGGTTAACCGTTCCCAATTATAGCTGAAAACACTTCCTACTTACTGCAGGACTATGTTAAACTGCAATCCTAACTCCACCAATAGCTATATTCTGGGGGTAAATGCTGGATAGCGGTGTAATTACATGCCAATATTTTTGATGGCTGATATTATATGACAATATGTTGAAGTCTACTTGACTTTGCGAATGTAGCGGACATCTTGGAGTTCCATACTTTTCAAAAGATACCTTAAACATGTAACTGCTCAATTTCCATTGGTAAGTGCGTGAAATGTCACTACTTTATGCATGGAACTATTGTAAAACTTATTTTGGAACGGACAGCCACCAACTGAAATGAAGGATTTACCAGTGAAATATGATGATAGTTATGTTAAAAAGAAGGCCCAAAAACACTAGCATTGGTGAGGGATGCAAAAGTAGGAACCACATACAGGGTGAAGTCTTCTGTCCAATCAGATGGAAATGAGTTCTAAATACCTGCTCTCGCCACCTTCCGTAAGCTGATGAGGGCGTCATTGAGCCGCAGGCACTCTTCGGTGCTGGCACCGTACCGCCGCATAGTTTCCTTCACCTTCAACTCATTCATGTCCAGTAAGGCATCTATTGTTAGAGCTTCTGGTACGGTCTGAAAGAAAAAGCACAAATACATACAATTATTTAGCACATGGCGGGTGGGATTCCAAATATTAATGTGGCGCTCAATCGGCGACGCAATATTTACTAATGAAGGTTGCAAATGCGAGTACTTTTGTACTGTCTCCGTGTAGCCTACTCCCACACAGCCACCTAGAGCCGTAATCTGGTACGCCTTCACCCATCTTGCTATAGGTTGATCATGGTTGATTAAGTTCCTCCCTGTACGTTTTCAGATTTGTGATTTGCATATGCTTACATATCCTCGAACTGCAGTTACTTTAGATCTGGGATTTTAATGTATATTCAGGTGGGCATGATCCATGCTAAATTTAAGGAATGCCCTCCCATGATCTTCAGATGTGTTCCACTGAGATTCGCTAAACATATATTGAGCTTAAATGGATATCCTGAAGTCGGGAACTGACACATCATTCCGGGACCTACCCTGACGCACCTACATACCACAAACGATAGCGGCTCCAGCCAAAGGTTAGCTAGCTTGCCAGGAGAGAAAAACAACCACTACTATGAGCTGTTGGAGAAACCTTCTTTCTATGTGACAGATTATGTAGGGAGGTGCTTTTTCGCACTATACCATACTGCAAAACTGTGCTATTTAGTGTTTTTTCTTTTTCCAAGGATCTATGTTCATTGCAGCATAATATATCAATGTTCATATTTCGTCATCATAAAATAAACAGAAACCTATCTATTGATGCCACACATTAGCACTGATCTCCACGAAAGAAACGGGCCAAAATGGCACTCCCTGAAAATATCAAATGACGTGTCATTTACTGTCCAGTGTTGGCGTTATCTTATCTGATTGGATGGAACTCTGCCTTTCAGTTTAAAAGTATAAAAGATTGGCGAACATTCACGGAGATACCATCTTTGTTCTCCGTTATAATTCAGTGCCCTGAAGAAGTCCTGGTTCAGGACGAAACACGTCGGCTGGTCTATCTGTAGAGTCATAGGAACTAAATGTTATGTCTCTTGAAAATATTTAAAAAATTAAAAAATGAAAATAAAATGAATACAAGGAATGATTTCTGAAGGAATTTTGTAATTAGAAATGAACTCTGTGTTCTTAAGTGTTTCGTGTGGTGCACCTCTGGTTTGTTGCTAGTAAATAAGTAAGTGGCGCCCGGCGCTAGCGCCATGTTAGCAAATAGGTAATTGTCTCCTTTAGTAAGTGGGAAGAGACGTCTGCGTGGAGTTCTTACAGCATGTTCAGTTGCAATGGGGGGGCAGAGGCTCGGTCTTGCTGGGCTCCCTCCCACCCCACCCACCTCTTAAAACATGCAGTTTGATCAGTAGCAGCAAAAGTTGATCAGCAGCGCCGCTGCTGCTTTTTAAACGTGGACCAAGAGAGATACATGAAAGCGGGTGCTGTAAAACAAAGCGCGGCGCCCGTGGCCATAAATGATATTGCCTGTCTGCGAGTAAAGCAGCATGCTGGTAAATAAGTAATTTGCACCCGGAGCTGGCTCCATGTTAGTAAATAAGTAATTGTCGCTGGGCATTAGTGCACATAAAAGAAATTGCCTAGGCGGGCGCCATGTTACCACAAGCGTTGGCCGCTTTCGCAGCGATCGTGAGTGTGTGTAGCAGGAAGTGGGATAAGGGAGGGGGGTAGCATGGTGTGCACTTTTGCGGCCGCTTTGATGGTCTCAGTGGCCGCGCGGCTCACTGAGAACATCAAAGCAGCTGCGAAAGTGATCACGATGGACGACAAATGGTGCGCGCGCCCGGCGCACATGCACTGTAGGTGGAGGCTTCAAAGAAGCACTAGTTTGCACTTCCAAATGCCGCTTACTAAAACTCTCGCCAGGGCAGCTCTAAAGCGCTGGCTCAGGCGAGACCTAAAAACAGCTCTGCAGAAACAAATCTATGGATCAGAATCTAATCAGAAATGCAAGACTCATGAATCATGTTCACTTGTTTCAGAGGAGTGTGTGTTCTGGTACAGCGTGGGTTCCAGAATCACAAGTCATGCAATGCACGCCTGAAACTGAAAGCAAAAGACTTTGAAAAGGAAAACAAACTGTAATATTCCAAACCTTACATGTGAAGCTAAAACATAAGCTGCAAATCAAGGGTTACGGGTAACACTCCTTTCTAACCCTTAGGGCCTGACAGAATGAAGAGTCAAACATGTAACATAAGTGGGTGCAATCGAAACCAGCAAAGATGAGGGCACGTGATCTATGTGCCCTCGAGGTGCTCATGTGTTTTTCAGATATGTGCAGCATGTGGATTTCATTGCTGTGCAACAAAATCTCTTCCACTTAACGGTTTTCTGGCCACAGGGAGAGGCGTGAGCTGTGCCATGGGTTTATGTGAAGCTGCAAATTTAATTTGAGGTAGGCGAGCCACTGAAAGCTCGAGCCAGGCTGGAGCCGGAAGTGTGGCTCTGGCTCAGCTCGAGGTCCTATTGAACCTCGAGCCCATAATGAGCCTAGCTTTCATGTGGCTCCTGCCTGCCTCCCTCTACCCAGGGTGCGGCCTTATGGCCAGAGCGGACACCCAGGTTCGAGTCATGGCGTCGCCTCATAATCCTGTGTTTCTGGGCAAATCACTCCCCCTGCCTATAAATAATGAATCTGACCTTGTGTAATATAATAAGCGCTCATATCAAATGCACCAATACCAATGGGTCGAGTTGGCAATATATTAAATAATAATAATGTGATTTCTAAAGCGCACAGCTACCTCATTTGAGGTGTCCCAGCGCAGGGTTCAGAAGCCCCCCTCCCCCCCTCAATGCTATCATACCCCCTGCATCCTGAACTAAAGAACAGGTTTTGAGCTTTTTCCTAAACAAGTTTTCTGACTGGGCCCGGCACACTGCTAAAGGCTGAGCATTCCACAGTTTAGGCGCCAGGTAGCCAAACTAGCCCCCACTCATGCGGACATTTGAAAATCTGGGGATCGCTGATCCAAGGGTCCTCAGTGGAACATAAGGTTTGATAAACCGTTGCAAATATCAATAACCTTTGTTATTCGAGGCCTTGTAACAGTAAGACAAGGCCTTGAATGAAGACGCTGTCTCACAGGGAGCCAATGGAGATGCTCAAGCACTGCCTCCATAGACGCACGCTTAGGCAAATTCACTATACCTCAGGCTGCAGCGTTCTGCACGCTTGGTAGTCTGTGCATCCCCCCCTGTGACACTCTAAGATGAAAGACATTCCAGTAGTCCAGTCTTGATTTATCAAAGCCGGAACTACTGTCCTCCTTGCTGCATCCGGAAGGAAGCACAGAATTTTTCTCAGCATTTTAAGGATTCCAAAACATGTCCCTGCCAATGCAGAGATTTTGATGTCAAACAACAATGTTTCATCTACCCAAATACCGAGATTCTTGACCATGGGTTTGTGGTCAGGACCAGACCCAGCTCCTTTGGCCACCATGCCGTTGACCAAATGTTTGAGTGGTTGCCCAAGGTCTGGCAGGACCTCTGCCTTTTCAGCACTGAGCTTTAGACAATTTGCGCCCATCAATTTAGCCACCTCTGCCAAACAGAGGCCTAGGGAAGTGGCCATATTTTTTTCTTTTTTCGACAACGTAATGATGATCTGTGTGTCATCCGCAGATGACATGATTGTAAACCCAGAGCTCTGAATTACGTCCGCTAATTGTTGCACATATACATTAAACAGGGTTGGGCTCAACGAGGAGCCCTTCGGCACTCCTAGCTTCAGAGGGAGCACCTTTCACTTGTGGGGCTTCTGTAACACCTGAAAGGTGCGACCTTGCAAAAAAGAAGCAACCCATAACTGTGCGTTATGTCCTACCCCACACTGCCAGAGTCTTTTTAGGTCTCGGGACCATCCGGTCTGCCAAAGGCAGAACCGGAAGTCCGGAGATTTAATGTTTTGGAGAAGAGGGGCTTGAACCCGCCCCTCTTCTCTCCTCTTCTCCATTGGCTGGCCTCTTGAATGCTGGCCAGCCATTGGAGAAGAGGTCCGTCACTCCGAACAGGCCCCGTCCTTTTCGGATTCGGGGGCGTGTTTTTTGCAACTTTTCTAATTATCTCCTCCAGCCAATGGCAAGAGGAGAGAACAGAAAAACACGCCCCCGAATCCGAAAAGGACGCCGCCTTTCTCCGAGGCATTTCTGCTTCAAGCTCCGGTGCGATCCTCTTTCAGGACCGCGCTGACCCCGCTCGCCCAAAGCAGAGAGAGAGAGGAGCATCCGTGCGCCAAGCTTGTTTTAATATATTGTACTTTTTGCTTTCTTTTATAAAACTATTTTTTGTAAAAAACCGATCATGACAACATCGCGCACCAAATCAGAAGCTGGCCAGGTACTGAACTGTTCCCGGGACTAGTAATGGTGCCCCCTCCACTGCAGCACAGCATCAGAGCCGCAGCAGGCGATGTATTGCACACCCCGGGACTGGCACTGGTGTCCAGTGGGAGAGACTGGGGCCCATCTGCATGCGCTTGTTTTAATATGTTGTACCTTTTGCTTTCTTTTATAAAACTATTTTCTCAAGAAAACCGATCATGACAACATCGCGCATATTACGTTTTAACGCCTTACATCAGCGTTCCGTTAGCATATTACATTTTTTACTGTTCATCTTCAGTATTTGCAGACATTATTGGTTTAGTGCTTGCTTTATTTATACCGCCCGGTTCCAAATAAATCTAATTTTTATTTCTTCACGTAATGTGCGATTTATCTACAAAGCAACCAGCAGTTTTCATTGTTCGCTATTAGACACTGGGGTGTACCTTGTTAGATGCAGAGCAGCCTGCTTGCCGGCAGGGGCAGGTACTGCTGTTCACATTACCAGGCCAATAACTACCCAATCACTGGTGCAGTGCCCACTTGTACAGAGCCAGGGCTGCGTCCGGACAGGCACTGCATTAAACTCCTAACAAAACACACCAAATCAGAAGCTGGCCAGGTACTGAACTGCTCCCGGGACTAGTACTGGTGCCCCCTCCACTGCAGCACAGCATCAGAGCAGCAGCAGGCCATGTACTGCACACCCCGGGACTGGCACTGGTGTCCAGTGGGAGAGACTGGGGCCCATCTGCATGCAGTACAGTACCTCAACACCAGGCCAGGTACTGCCCAGCCACAGGGACACACTCCTGCCCATCTCCAGTACAGTATCGGAGCTCACCCGAGAAGCACCGCTACAGGCCCCACAGATGAGTTCAGGGACTGAAGAACCCCCGGGACTGCCAGTTGCTCGCCTGCTGCTGCTCCACCCCTCCCCCCTTCCCGGCAGCATAGTCTCAGCAGCTGGTGGGCAGTGCTTAATTTGTAATAATAAAACAATTAAGTACTAGGGCCCACGTCAGCCAGCGCTGCCAATGGCAGTACATGTGTGTAATTGACAATTCACACTATTTGAGGCCTCTGAAACCGTAACAATGACCTGCGCGGCAGGTATTTTTATTGTATATTGAATGAATAAATAACGTTTGTTCTGTTAATTTGTAAACCATGTGGCGGCTGTCATAAGTGGCAGTGTTCTGCAGAGCACCGTAAACCACTGGCTCAAATTAAGCACTGCAGGGCAGGGTTTCAACAATCCCCGGCACCCACTGCTCCGTCCTAAAGGCTGTATAGGGCGGAAGAAAAATGTGAATGACAGACCAATGGATATAGAGCGGTGACTGAAAATCCCCATTGTGAAGTATAATGTATCTAGAACTCTGGTCAAATCAAGAGCTCTTGTCCAACTGGAGACCTAAAAATCAGGACTCGTTGTGATTTGCCACTGGGTAAAGCCATGTGCAAAGTCAGGAGAGAGGTTGGCTCGAGGCCCTAGAAGCAGGGCAAGAGTTCTCATGTCTTGGCATGAGAGACATGTATTGCCGCTCATCATGAAGAGCATATGGAAAAGCTATGTGTACACCTCTAACAGCAGCCGGGCACTACCATAGGCCACCCCACCCTCCACCGCAAAATACCTACTTGCTGCTACCGCCAAATGTAATGTGAAGTACAGCTATAACCATGACCGCAAGACCGGGCTGCACTGAAAACTGCTGCTACTACACTAAAGCACATCATAGGTTGCAGTGTAGGATACCTGCTAGCACTACATCAGAAAAGCCAGCACCAGAAGGCAACGCAATAAACAACAAGCATTGAAAATCGGCCTCGCCTTTAATTAAGTTAAAGCCATTTGCTTTGCTATAGAATACCATCAACAAAGAAAATGGCTTTAACTTTAGAAGCCTGTGTGTGTGCAGACGTGGACTACGAGGATCACTGCGCGGAAACATCTGCGCACTCTGGGAATAAAGGCGCAATGCACAGCCTAACTTAACTTATAGAACACAACCGCTTAGAGGCCCCAAGAGATGCGACGGGACCGAAGGGGCAGAGATGATTAACTCACTCTATCCCCCTCTGGTTACAACGCGCACAGCAGCACCAGGGTCCCTAAAACCAGAGACCGGCGAGCAGGACAGCAGCCTTTCCACGCACGTGGTGTGCACAGGAGTGTGGAAGGAAACGGGACACCATGGGGGAAGGGTGTGAGTACCGCGAACCGGCTTCGGTGGCAGTGAGCCAGCACTCGGGCCCTCTCTCCTGACGTGGCACTGCCACCACCAAAGCATGGCGTATGTGTGATATCTAATTACATAGGTACAGCGCCTCCTCGTCTGCATAGCGCCTAGTAGATCATCCGGTGTGTGCTGAGACGGAGCGCCTTCTGTTATACACATAGGTATAGCGAGGTCTCGTCTGCATAGCGCCTAGCAGATCCTCCGGTGTGTGCTGAGACGGAGCGATTTGTGTTATTCATATCAGTATAGCGCCTACCACCTATGGGGGGGTGCCTAAAGTAAGGTTTTTTTTTTTGCATCTTTTATATAGCGCGAGTTCGACCCGAAGGTATTGGAGCGCTGTACATGAGCAGTGCACCGTATTTGCATTACATATTCAGGCACGGGGAGATGAAGTGATTTACCCAGAATCACAGGATGTGGACGCGACCCCGAGGCTAGAACCCTGATTTCCAGCACCAAAGTCGGCAGTCTAGTGTCAGACCACATCCTCCGTCCAGGTCTTTCCTCCTTCCACCAAGTAGCTGCTCAGTGGCCCTGCTCAAGAGGTTCGCCGTCACACATGGATGTATTTTCACTTATCTACGACACCTCAAGGTGCGAACTCGACGACTTGCGGCGGTGCCTATCCCGCAGTGCTTTAAATGGGGCGGTACTCACCGGTACTGAGTACCGGCACTTATGTTTTCCTCCTCCAACAGTACTGGCACTTCTACGTTATTAAATAGAGTACCGGTACTCACTGTCACACCAAGTCATGTGAGCATGCATCGCATTTCTACACTGCGGCGCATGCTCACATATTGGTGATTTCACAAGGAGAGCAGTGATGCCATGGCGCCAAAGCAGAGCAACGTGTGACCCAGGCGCGCAACGCCCATTGGACTCGAAGGCGTTCGCCACCCCCACCCCCCCTCGTGTGTCGCAGCCCGGGATGAGACAGTTTCCTGGGTACAAACACAGCGGCACCAGAGTACTTCACAGGTCTTTAAAAGACCTTTTGCTCGTTAACGAGGCTTTGATGTTTATCACTCCTTAGAGCCCCTGCACCTCCACTCTACCTTTTGCTTGAAGAATCAGACCCCCCACCCCACAAGAAATTTGACTCTAGTTGTGCCTCAGGTGTGACCTCCCCCCGCCAAGAAGCTATGCCGCGGGAAGAAAGGGAAGCTCTTTAAAAATCCCAATTTGCTCTGGCTTTCCCTTTCTTCTGTGCGAAAAAGACGGAGAGGATAGCATAGCAGCTGGCGGGTGAAAAAGGGGACAACTGAGAGCTTTCAGAAGTGAAGGGGTATAAACACAGTCAGCTAAGTAAATCGAGGGGTTATCTGAACAAGCATTTACAATGCAACGCTCTCGGCATTGTTAAAGTTAGAGCTATTGGCATTGCTCATGACATTTTTGTTTATGTTTTTGTTTTTAAAACATGTAAATAAACGGCATTGTTATTTACAATGTCAATAGCTTAATCAATGTGTGTGTAGGTGGCTCTGTGTGTGGGTGCAAATGCAATAGGTCTCGCATTTGAGAGTGATTAAGCTATTGACATTGTAAATAACAATGCCGTTTCTTTAAATGTTTTAAAAACAAAAACATAAACAAAAATAATGTCATGAGCAATGCCAATAGCTCTAACTTTACCAATGCCGAGACCATTGCATTGTAAATGCTTGTTTAACAAGATACTGTGGGGCAGATTGTTGAACTCTGCACTGAGATCAAACAGCAACAGTGCCGCCGAATCGCCAACGTCTCGGATCTGGCAGGTCAACTCTGGTCGCCAGCATTAAGCCTGACCTGTGCTGTATGAGGGGCAGAATCCAGTTTGGGTCCTGTGTAGTAGGTCATGGCTCTCTATGAAGCTGGACAGCTGCTTGTTAACAGCTTTATATATAATTCTTTATATGAGGTTGCTGTAGGCGAAGCACTGTTTATTTCACATTTCTTTATTCTAATGTCCTTGTGTTCATTTGAGTGGAGTTAGATGTTCTTAGAAAGTTGGGTGGTTCTGGAGCTGGTGGGTGCTATCAGTTGTCAGCTGACTCCAGGACCAGAGGGATGGCTTGTTCATGGGTCTGGTACTTATGAAGAATAAAACCCTTTTTCTACACTCAACTCAGATTGTGTGTATTTTCTGCTCACAGAACGACACCCCTACAAGAAAGAGCAGCTTTATGGCAACATGTTTATTTTTTGCTTGAAAGTTCTTTATGTGAAAAGAAAAAAAAATCTCTGAATGTTCTCCTCATTCCGAGCTATTAACTTTGATTTACATTAAACTGTTTCAAATATGTTTGTGCAACATATTATTAACTGCTTCTTGGTGGCTTGACTTTACACTACTGTTCCGGTTTTTACTCTTCATGCTTGCAACCATACTACTTCTTCCGCTTAAAAGAGCAAGACACCAAGGATTTAAGCACTTAGAGGGATGGGTGATGGGTTGACCATGTACTACGATGATTTAAAATCTCCCTTCTGTTCACTAAAAGGATATTGCAAGTCACTTTGGGGTTTCATGACCTTATAAACGAACCCATTCTTTTATCATGGGCTCCTCTGTGACTTGAAATAGCCCTATATTGTACAGCAGGAGATACTTTATTCTATATATATATTGCCAATGAGGGCTTCTGATGACATCAAATTCTTAAGACCAAAGGAGGGTTAGGTGTTTAGAAGCTAATATACTCCATTGTGATGTGTTTTCATGGATATTTGCACGTTTTGTTTTTGAGACACATCAGAACGTGTGCTCTGTGTGTGATGACTGTAAGTACTAGTCTGCTGAGAAGCTTCAGCCACGGCGAGCCTGCTGATGAGCTGCCGTTGGTAAAGATCCACATGTTTGTTCTTGGCACCGAACATGACTTGTGAGCTGTAGTTCCATGTGGCAGGTCAGTGTTCCAGTTGGACTTACCCACGCTGACTTTGTTGATGCACTTTCGCTGGTGTTGATTAAATAAGCCATAACTTATAACTTGTGGCTTGCAGGTTGATGTGGTAGGAGTCCCAGTTGGGCGTTTCTTACTCTGTGTAAAGTTTATTTTCTGATGATCGCATCCACCAATGTGTGCAAAGACTGAAGGTTGAGTAAAATCAGACACGCCCAGAGTCAACGCATGTGCAATGGTTCTGCCCCTCTTTTTTCGGCAAAGGATTACATCAGGTCTGTGAACATTTACAAACCAATACAGCACTGGAGCTTGTTCAATGTACAGTTGCTTTTGCTTAATAAGAAAGGCTGGACGACATTTAATGAAGCAAGAAAAGGCAAAGAATATAGTGTACACTGTGCACCTGCAACATTTGGTGTCCTTCGTTTTGAAGTATATTAGCCCATTTTCTAGGAAGCCGCCAATGCAGATTTCCATATTATATGCGAAAGTAATTGATATTTGGGACTCCCCATATAATGTTTAAGCTCTTGAACCAATCTGAATCTTGAAAGGTTGAATTTTAAACATCTTTTCCTCTACCTCCAACTGGACATTAGTGCAAAAACAAAACTTCCTTTGCAGTGGCATGTCAACTTTAACTACAGTGATGAGCTGTATTCTCTGAAAATATGTAAAATATACTCATTGTTCCCTGAAAACCTTAACTGAAGGAACACCATGGATACTACTGAATATTGATCGCCTAAAAACATTTAATATTTATTACTTCTGATTAGCTAAATTCTGAAAATGCCACTTTCAAAAAGTTGTCATTTTCTTGTCCTAATCATTTGGTGCCTGCATCATGTATCCTGGGCCAAGTGATGAGGTATAGTTGGGTGTTGGCCTTTGTGTATTCCTCCCAGACAGTATCACAGCAGAGCAGGGGTCTTCAAACTGGAGGGCAGTCACCACCCTATGGGGGCCTCAAGTGACCCCGGGGGGGGGCGACAGGCTCTGGCTATAAGAAGCATTATGCTGATAACAGTGCTTCGTTATAAGTGGGATAAAAATGAGCAGCAGTAAACCGCTCTGTAATGGGCCATCACTAACATCTTTTGTCATTTTTATCATACCTGGTCATAAGTGCCAAAAGGGAAGGGACTCTAAATATTCTTCTAAGTCCCCCCCACCCATTTATAATAATCACACTGTGGATACTTTTACATGTTAGTAAGGCCTGCCTGACCAGAATAATGTGTTTGGCAATTGTGTACTTCATTCAGTGGCAGCTTCTCCGCAATGGCGTTGCCCCACTGCCTGGTTCAGAGCTAGCAAATGAAAAGTAAAACGACGTTCTAGCATCGTTTTATTTTTCATTTGCCAGCTCTGAGACAGCTTGTGCAGGAAGGGGGAGGAGGAGTGCTATGTTCACTCCCTAAGTGCGCATATGTGTTCGGCCGTCCATCTTAGGCCTAACAAACACACATGCGCACTTAGGTTTTCTTCAGCCCGGCTGCAGAAACCCCCCACAGTCGCCATAGCCTGAGCAAAGCGCCCTTTGAGCCTTCTCAGGCCAATCCCACTGCTAGTGGTGATTGGATGGGAGTGTGTCCCCGGGGCTGCAGGACCGGAAAGATAAGAAGAAGCACGACGCGGGAGGCAGCCGGCGGCTTGAGGTAAGTTTTTTTTTTTTAAATATATTCTAACACCCCCTATCCTGTGCTCCCCCTCCCTTGTTCCCTCCACTCGCTCCACCACCCTTTGTTTGTGGCAGTCGCCACTGATTTGATTGCATTTTTAAAGAACTCCACTACAATGTTTAAATAAATTATTCCAATATTAGGGTTAGGGTTTAACCCCTTCCCCCACGCCCCACCAACAACCTAATTTCACAAACTCAAGAAAGGTTGCAGTTCCCATGAGAATCAGCAGCAGAAGCTCTCACCAAGAGGTACATATGTATGACAAATATGTGCTTACACGCAGAAAAGCGCCTTCATTTACACATTAATAAAGTCACGTGCCCCATTACCACCATACATCAGAATTCCGAAAATATAAAGCCATACCTTAGAGGAGCTGCGACATGCCAAAGAAGGGGTCTGCGAGTCCATAAAAGAGCCACTATATTAACTTAGAGTTTCATAACACACCAACATTCAAGAATAGTCTTGACAATGTCATTTGCAATATTATGTGTGATACCACTTCATACATCAACTGATGTTATGTGCCACTTAACCAGGGGGCATTATTTTTGCATTGCTCAGCGTAAAAGGCCAATATCACAGTTTCTACCTCTTAACCATTTGGTGCCCTCAACCACTGTTTTCAGAAAAAGTATTTGTTGGATTATAAATTAAAACTCGATCTTGGATTTATAGAATAAACTCAATGTTGTTCTCTGGGTACTACTTGAACTTTGCATGGATTGTTTTGCCTCCTATCCAGGTCATCATAACCACTGCCATGTCCTTAGTCCATTACCTCTGGCCAGTGAGACAGGCCACAGGCTTACACTATACATTGGTCGAGGCCTGTGGCTGTGCCCACTGTGCCCTGCACATGACCTTCAGCTACACACTGTGCACAGTCCCCCTCAGCAACAGTACCCACTGGGCACGGAGTGTGGCTGTGCACTTTGGGACCTGGAACAGGGCATACCCTTCAGGCACAGCCAGTGATCTATTTCCATGCCCACCATTGGTACCCAGTAGGCAACGTTGGAGGACAAATGTAGCAGACAAATGAAATGTCCTTAAGCCATGCTTTAACTGCAGTATCTGTGTTTACAGGACCCTTTGGACCACACCTGAGACCAGTATCACTGTCCTCTGACTGGCTACAGACCACAACTATCTCCTGCAGGTATCATAAACTCTGCAGAAATATCTGCAATGGCCTCTGCATATTACCTAGGCAAACCATTACTATGTTGGATGTGTAGACTTGAACTCTAGTATATGAACTATGTAAGAAATTTTGGAGCAACACTAATTGTAACAGAAGGGGCAAGTATCGTACATATTGTCTTCTACCGGTCTACTAACACGATGTTCAAATCTGGTGAGTGGACAGAAAATTGTGCTTTTCGCCCATTAAGGGTGTACCACCAATTCCTCAAAGTAGTTGAGGTGTCTTCAAATACTGGCCTGCATAATATCTTTCCGAATCTACTCCATGGGCCTCAATGTCTGCCAGAGAAAAGAAAATGAGCAGATCTCGACAGCCAATCATAATCGGAGCTCTTATTCAAATTTGGGTCTCCAATCCCAACTGCAAATATCTGCATATTTGTTACCCCAGTTTTCATTGGATTGTTTTTAAAAAACTGATCAATGTACACCAAGAGACGGCATTGCATCAGTATAAGTTTTATCTTCATGCCAAGTCTGATATGAGTTTATCCAGTGGTATTTAAGTTATATTTGCCCAAATGGAATAGCAACTTTTGGATTCTCCTGTAACTTATCCCCAATAAACCAATCGGCACAAATGTTTCCAAGATCACCCTGGATCTGGATTACATTTATTGGGGGGGGCGGGAAGGAGGGGGGGTATATGTAGATTTATCAAATGAGGCCATGAGTATTAGCGAAACAAAACCCTCTTTCAATTAAAGATATTCTCTCTCATTCTCTCTCTCATTCTCTCTCTCATTCTCTCTCTCTCTTTGTACATTTACTGAATTATATATTACTTTGCAAGGAAACTGCCACTAAACCACTTGTTTTAATACTCCGAATCAATATAATGCACATTCAGTAAAGGTGGCGTGAACAAACTGTACCGCCCACAGCACCACCTCCACATGCTCCTTCATTCGGTTTAACACTCTGGTAAACTCACTAATCTATTCATTGAACAGAAAAACACCACAACAAGCTGTAAGAAATGTATCTGCACCGTAAAGGAGATTACCTCCCCTCAATCCCAATGACCTTGTGTTAGGAGAGCTCAGACAGGCTTTCTGTGCTAGTAGGCAACTACCACGGCACGCGACAGGAAAACTAAGCCCTGAGAAAAACAAGAGGCTTTCTACAACCAACCACGTATGGGCTGCACAAATCATGGCTTAGCACCAAAATCCATCAACATGATGCTGAGGCTGGCCTTATTCTTTTCTACAGACTCCCTCTATCAGAGAGTCCCTTTACTCCCTTTCCACCTACTTTGTGACAGGACACCATCTCCAAGCAGGGCACAAGTTCTGGCTCATGGATATGGTTATTGTTCATGAAAGACATGGCGCTCAAATAGATTTAAGGGCATATCATTCCATTTGTACATTCATAATGTACATAGCTGTCAATAGCAGGTTGACCGCTTCAATAACTCTAACGTCAGGTTAATAATAGCCTAGAAAAAAGTATAGAAATGGCACCGGACATGTAGGCCCTAGGCTGGTTCATGTTGGAAAGCAGGTGTCATTCGAGAGACAGTGCTTGGCTCCAAGTCCTACTGCTCCCGAAATACCATGTATCTAAACAAAGATAAACCGCATTAAGATGTAACAGAAGCCGCAGGTATACAAATGAGGCCAAAATTGCACCTACAACATTCAAATGGAAAAAGTACACTATCTTTAAAGAGCATCTAAACCCCAGGGTAGTAAGATGTGTGCTGCACATGATTAAAGATTCTTAAATTCTTTTTCAGAGCACTTGACCTTTATTTTTACCACAAATGGTGAGATTATGATCCATCCAAGAAAACGACTGGTTTTTAATGGGCAAGTAGTGTGAAGGTAGAACCCAATGTAGTGTAAAGCCCTTAACCCAGGTGGTTTCTTAACAATTTGCCTAAACCTCAAAGGGCCACGTTTTCGAAAAGCAGGGGTACTATTAGGTCTAACGTTGGGCTCATCAACTGACTGGAAGGTGATGAGTAAGTGGTCTGTCAAGGAGACAGGATGGTAGCTACTGATCCGGTGCTTGCTGAACTGTACAACAAGATCTAGACTATGCTATTTTTTGAGTACCCCCTGGAACTAATGAAGAGACTTCAAGGTTGTCCATATTTGCAATGACTCCTTGGGCACATGTGTTGGACAGGTTAGTCCATGTGGTCAGATCACCCATTAATACTGTGAGAAAGGGCCATCTTTCTTGCATGTATGCCCCCACTTATTGCTGATGTACTTTGACTGAGTGTGCCCTGGGCTCCTGCCAATCAGGTACCCAGGGCCTGTGTTCCTTCCCTAAAACTGCATGAAGCCTAAACCCAATTGGCATCTTTGGCCACATGTCAGCCCCTGATAAATGGTACCCTAGGTACCCAGGGCCTTGTGAACAGAGAAGGCCCCTAAGGGCTGCAGCACTTATTGTGCCACCCTTAGAGGCCCAGTATCCTGACACACACACACTGCCTTTGCAGGCTGAGTGTCCTGGTGGAGAACAAAACAGAGCGTCGACATGGCACGCATCCCTGTGTGCCATGCCCACAACACACACTGCCCTGACATACCTCAGTCACCCCTCTAGCTGGGTGCCCTATGCCAGTCGTGTGGGTACAGGTGCATGAGCAATGTACCCCTACAGTACCCAGGTCCATTCCTGGGCACTGTAAGTGCAGTGCTGCCATTAAGAGTATATGGTGCTGGAGGTCGTCATCACGAACTCCGCAGCACCATGATGGCAACACTGAAGACTGAGAAGTTTGATATCAAACTTCTCAGCACATTAAACCCACACTGATGCCAGTGTGGGATTTAATGTAAGATGCACGACAGATGGCAACTTAGAGTTGCCCCCTGAACCTAACCTACAATCCACGTCCTGTCTGAGGGGCTGCCTAGGCTGCCACACAGCAGACATGTTGCTAGACCCCTGGGTAGAGAGCTGTCCGCTCTCCTGGGCCTGCAACAATGCACATCCTGGGCGAGGTGCTAAGTCTCCTCCCCCAGGGTGGGCTGGGGAAGCTTCAAAGGCATGCCGCCTTTGTGAGCTTCTCCAGGCCACTTGCTGTACTCAGCAACTGGCCCCCACCGGTTCTGACCCCCACTCTGGCGGGAAGACTGGCGGGAAACCCCAAGGGAGGAAAGGGGGTGTGCCAGCCTCGCCAACCCCACCCCTCAGGTGGGGGAGGCGAGGTGAAGCACATCTCCGGGCTCTCGCCATCTTGAAGATGGGGAGCCCTGCCCAATCAGGACTAGGCTCCTGCCCCCCTCCCACTGGAGAGTGGGATCCAATGGAGGAAATTAATTGACTGCTTTTGTCACCCGAAACCCTGTTATTCGAGAGCTAAGTTGGGAAGCTGTAGGTTAGGTAGGCACCCAGGAGCTGGGCACAGGGGGCTGCTGGGCGCCGGGTGCAGGGGTGTCTTTTTGCGTCGGGAAATCTTACCCTCAGCTGGTCGCGGTTGGAGGGGTCCCTGGTTCTGAGGCTTAAGGCGTCGTCAGGAGCGTTGTGGTGGGTCCTTGGGTGCTGGATTCTTGGTCACAGTCGCCGAAGGGACGTCTTCGGGGTCTTTGTCCATTCCGGCACAGGCCAGGCATGGTGGGTGCAGAGTGTGCAGGAGGGGCTAGTTACTTGCTTTAAGCAGAACTACTGCTCATGGGATTCCCAGTCTTTTTAGAGTCACAAGGCAGTCAGCTCTTCCGGGGATTTTGAGGTTGCTGGCCACTGGAGACACTGGGTTTCAGCAGGAGCAGGCTCGAGGGTCGACAGGCCTGTAGGGCTGGGGCCAAGTCAGTTGGTGTCGTCCTCTTGTTAGCAGCTGCACGGCAGGTCTTCTTTCTTCTTGCTTGTTTCGGATTCGGGATCTGAGGAATGAAGGTTCAGGGTGCCCCTAAATACTAAATTTGGGAGCGTTACAGGTAGGTAAAGGGCAGGGACCAATGGGTCCCTTCCCTGGGGTGGGAAGGGACCCATTGGTCCCTTCCCACCCCAGGGACCTTGCCCACCAAGGGGCCTAATTAACCGAAGCATGAGAGCCCACGCTTCGTTTTTCACCGCAACTCCCGGCAAATTCTTTTCTTTTTTTTTTTTTTTTAAATGCTTTTGCTTTTTTTGGGGTCCTGGGGTCCCTTTAGGACCCCCTGAGCAGGCCTAAGGGGTCAGGGTGTTTCTACCCTACCCTTTATCTTGTTTTTTATTGTTTTTTTAACCTTTTTTCTTGTGACTCGGTTAAACCGAGTCACAAGATGGCTGCCAACACTTCCTGGTTTGAAGAGTTGGCAGCCAATCAGATCACAAGAGGGTTCGCGGATTCTCCGTGGCCACAGTTGTATACCTGAGAAATGTTTAAATTACTTAGGAACTACTGAACCGATTTACACCATTCTGAACCAAGAGCTAGCTTTTTGCCAAATTTGGAGTAATTTTTTCGGCATCCGCTTGACGGGTCACCCCGAAATTTTCAAAACTGCAGCTGACCTGACCTGACCGCCCCATTAGTTTTGAAAAATTTGCGGATTGGTCAAACGACGTCAAAGATATTGGCGAAAGAAAAAACGCTTTTCCTATAGAAACAAGGTCCTAACAATAACTACCTACTGGCGACAGCATGCAGTTAGCTCCTGATGCTCAATTTCCATGAATGGAGGTGTAGTTTGTGCAGGCCTAGGTTGCTGTGACAGAAGATCCTCCTGAAATGGCAGCCTGATCGGAGAACAGATGCCCATGCCCAGAAGTTCCAGATACCACACTCACCTAGCCCAATGCAGGCAACAATAATGACTTGGATTCGGTCGTTCTTTATCTTCCTTAGAACTCGGACAGAAAAGATAGGGTCAGGAAAGCATATAGGAGACCAGAGCTCAGCTCCAAGAGGAATGTGTCACTAGGAGAGAGCCTTCTTGAGAAATACAACCAACCAAAGCGTTCACATGACATGACACATGACGTGTTCTCAGAGGAGAATATATCGAGTCATTACTCTTGCCATTGTAGAAGGACACCTGGTCTACCTTTGGGTGCAGTTTCCGTTTGTGATCTGCAAGACGTCGTATGCTGAGTTTGTCCACTTTGGGGTTTAAAGATCCTACTAGGTGATGCTGTGACGATGTAGCCAGATGTGCAGGGCCTCTTGGTACAGAGTCCAGGACCCAACCCCGCCCTGCTTGTTGCAACACCACATGGCAATGTGATGTCTGTGAGGACCTTAATCAGCTTCCCTTTTATGGATGGCAGGAAGTCTTACAACGCTAAGCGATTTGCCCGTAATTCCAGCAGGTTAATGTGAATCCCAGACGGCATGGGGGTAGTGTCCCGGTAAACAGCTGACATTAGCAGACCGAAAGCAAGGTATCCTCTTCAACTCTCTAGCTGATGGGGTTAAAAGGAAGGAATTAGGGTTGAATCTTCTGGTGGCGACCTGTACCATCATACTCTCTGGAGTAGGATGTTGTGTAAGAAAGGCACCATCACCAGGTGTTGACCTACATTGACATGTCACTTGTCTGTTTAAAGTTCGGAATGAACAAGGTTTTCCCAAGTGCCCAAGATGAACCAGTAAATACTTCATTAAATTGTTGACAGAGGTTCTGATGAGGATTGCCTGGGTTTCAGGACCTCTGTGAAGGGCACCGATTCTTTTGTAGAAGAACCAGCAGTTAGGGGATGGAGGAGGCACACCAGCCCAATGTTAAGAGAAGCATCTAGCCCACTGGCTTCTTGTACAGCATCACCAAAAGCAGGTTGGCTTTGATCAGAGTCCAACCTGAACAGTGTCTGAAGTATTGGAGGGTGGCATGTAGATAAAGGCATTGTCTTTTCTGAGTCAGAAGCACTGTGGATTGACAGCATGGGAACTGAACTCCCACATGACTTCGGCCACGGTCAAGATGGATTCGGAATCCAACAGAACTATCGTCTCGAAGTCCTCCTTCGGTGTTGGTGGCGCTGATGCACCAAGAATGGTCATAGATTATGGTGTCGAGTATAGAGTCCGCTTCAGACTCCAAGCTGAACCAGAAAAAAAGTACAGGATGCATTGCCAGCACTCAGGGCAGTCCCCGTGGGGTAACCCAGATGGAGGCAAAATATCCATGCTGCCTGAAAGCACACCAGAGGAAAACAGTTCGCTGCGAAAGATGTGAAGTATGGCTTCTATAAATGCCTCGCGTTATTGCAGCATCGCTGACGAACCCTGTATCTCAGAATGCATTGGAAACAGTTATGGAATCAGCTCTGTGGTACGGGACCAGGAGCAGAACCACAGGGCAACTTGATGTACTTCCAAATTCTCAGTAAGAGAGTAGGGAGGCTATGATGGGGCCCACTTGAACTTTTGTATTTGTTCAATTGGGCTCTACCAAAGATTTGGAGTGTGACAAAAAATCTGTTGCGGGACCGGCCAGAAAACGAGAGCTGTTCAGTGTTCGTGACATTGAGCTAAAGTGGCCTTTACACAATTTCCCATGATGCTCTGCGATGTACAGCTGGGAAGCCCTGGATTACCTCGGAAATCATCAGGGCACACTCCACACTCGCCTTGTCACACAGGGGCTATACTGAAAATATTTTGGAACCATTCTAGCACCTGGGGATATTTTAAACGGTGAGGAATCTGTGGTTTAAAGTATCCATCAGAGTATTTTCCAATGTGATGCCTGTAAGAGGCTCTGGAGTTATCAATAATTAAGTTGCTGACTCATCTTTGTGGGATGCGCCAGTTAGGGTGATTTGCTGGATTCAGGACTCACTTGGTGATACAGAAACCGACATCAACATGTAGCACAAAGGAGCCATTTGGTCACTAGTTGGGAAGTTAACAGATGGTTAGGCAGTGTAAGGTTGGTCCAGGAAGTGTGAACTAAAGACTGGGCCATTGCGGTAATACAGGATTCTTACAGGGGTTAACAGTGTTAGCTCTATAAAGTCAGACCTTGAGTTGCAGGAGGTCATTACAACCTACTTATAGTTATGCATGGATCGAGTGTGAACAGCAGTGACAACTGTTTTTGAGTATCTGACCAGAACAGAGGGCTCATATTTCAGTGTGGTTGGACAACGGCTGGAGGCACCTTTCTGTAATCCGTAAGCTATGTTTTGCAGGTTTGTGCATTTAAGTGCAGGTGACCAATAATAAGTGCTGGTGAGCCCCACCAGCATCCACCAGCTCAAATTAAGCATTGATGTTTACACAGTATTGTAATTTACATTTAAATTACAATTTTGAAAATGCCCCTTTTAGAAAGTTGGCATTTTCTTGCCTTAGCCTTTTTACTGCCTGTAGCCTGTCCCTGGGTCACACTAGTGGATGTAGCGGACAGTGGGGTTTCTGTATTCTCCTAGACAGCCACACACAGAGTTTTAGTGTGCCTGGATGGACCATCACTGGCAGGTTGGGAGGGCGGAGCTGGGCACAGCCCTACTTACACTTGAATAGGCAGCACTCTGCCTCCACACAAAAGGCTGCATAGTGCATACTCCCTTAAGTTAGTCGGGAGCCAGGACATGGAAGGAAGGATGCCTGGGGGCTTCAAAAGGAAACCCCTAGAAGCGTTTCCGACCTTCCAGAGGAAGGGCACTAGATATAAATATTGGACCTCAGAGACCACCTTTTCAGAACATTTCTAGACCTGTGGATCCCTCCCCAGGAAGGACTGCTGAGCTGCTGAAAGGTCGGCTGCTCTGAAGGGATAGCTGCCCTGCTATGCCGGCTTGTTGCCCTCTTGCCTGAGTGAGAAGGACTGGACCTGCATCTGTTGAACCCAGGACCCCAAAGTGACTGAAAGGCTAGTTGGCAGGCCTCCTGACTACAGCCTTAGGGGCAGAAAGCTCCAACAACCTTGAACCCAGCACCTGGAATCTGCAAATCTGCGAGTCCTACCCTCCCAAGTGGTGACACCCCTGTCCTGGACGATTGGAAGAGGGCCTAAACAAGCTCTGCCAGCCCATCTGTTGACCCAGCAGAACCGAAGCATCTCCTCTCCTTTGTGGTGCAAACCCGAGAAAAACCGACGCATCGCTTCTGCTGCAAGGGTTCTCCAGACGCAAAGTACTCCCCATTGACCTCTCAGCCCGCATCGGAACCGCCGCTTGTGCAAAAACTTTCGTGTTGCAAGCCCTCGCATTACAAATCTCTAATTGATGGCAGCCTCGTAGACAACGGAGGTTCTCGCATTGTAGCCGCACAGCTCATCGGAGCCAACGCATCACTTTGACTGTGTAAAGTGTCTACGCCACAGGACTTCACATTGCAAGCCCTCATTAATGGAATACTCAATGATGATGCAGCTCCTCGGAATCAATGCATCGTCTCTTCTGCGCAACGCATCCTCAGCATGGGACCGCGCCAACACTCCACAACCTGGATCTAAGATACTTTATTTAACGGTCCTAACTGGATCCTGGTAGTTGGGCCAAGCTCAATTGCGGCTGGCCTGAACGTGTGACTTTGTCCTTGTCCAGCATGACCAGATACCCACAGTTGGCGCTTGAAGCTTTTAGGTGCTATTATCCCTGACATCATTAAACCTGCAAAGCTCCGGTTCCACTGATTGTATTCTTGCCATTTTGGTCTTGTTCTGTTTATGAAATGTTACTCTATGTTTCTAAATCTGGTGTGGGATCTTTTTGTGGTGTGTTTTCACTCGGATACCGTTTGAAGTGTTACACAAATACTTTACACATTGCCTCGGATTTAAGCCTGACTGCTCTGTGCCAAGCTACCAGAGGGTTGAACACAAGTTAATTAAGGCTTTGCTTCGGACTTCATCCTGACAAGGATTGTGGTTCTTGCTTGAGTATCATGTCGGCATGTGACTAGAAAATAGTTAGCACTGAGAAATGATTGGTGATGATAGGAAAAAAGTAGGCAAATATCACATCACCTTGGAACTTACTCCGTATATGGTTTGTGCTATTCAAGAGCTAAGGAATCCTATATAATTCCCATATTGTCTTTAGATGTTGAACAGTTACATTTTTGCACATTTACCATCAATCAAATAGATTTGAAAAAAATGGTCTGTTTCAAGAATCGAGCTACTGAATTGCTAACCATGTCTGATCATTCATGGAGCGTAGTACGTGAAGAATGGCATTAACTTATCGTCTCAGCATACACTAAAGGGCTAGACAGGCCATACCTAGATGGCTGTCTTGATAGAATGGCATTCAACATGGTGACAAGAGTCGAGCTGTGTGCCACTCCTATCTCTCTTTTTCTGTGCTCACTGTGTAGGACTGACCTTCAGAGTGTAGGGGGTGGGGGTGGGTTGGAAGGAGGGGAGAGTGAGAATCTAAGCATTTATGACAGACATTCTGAGAGCAGTTCCCTAAATCTCGTTCTGGGATTACAGTGAAATGAGTAGTTATTGTGCTGGGACATAGATGGGTGATAATGTAACTACGCAGGGAGCCAAGGAAAATAGAGACAGCTAACGAGGAGGCTAATGGGCTGTGCTATGGTAATCAGGAACAATGTACCCTGGAAGGATACCAGACTGTTATCTGCTTCCAAATGTATTTGCAGACATGGGTGCAATTGCCTTATTTATGAGATAGGATTTTTTTTGCCACATCATCATTTTTTTCTTTTTCACATGAGGAGATCAACTGATTGAGGAGATTAACTGATTTGCTCAGACTCACGAGGTTGCTGTGTCAAGACTTAACAAGCATTGGCAAAGCAAATAAGTTTTGCCTTTGACACCATTGGCTCTGTAAATGCTTATTTTTTTCAGGCTGTATAGCATGGAGTTTGATGACTCTGGTCAATGATTTGCAGCCATGCTTTATCGCAGCGTAGCTGCTGTGCAGCATAGCTACAAAAAATAATAAACAAGCATTGGCACTGCCAATGGGTCTGACTTTAATGGAATGTTACATGGTAATGTGAAGCATTATATAAATAAACGGCATGGGAATAGAAAAGTATTTGTGTGCAAGTCAAAAGCTACACAATAAGATCGGTGTAGGTTAAAACGTCAAGTGACAGTTGCGCTGTCAACTCAGACCTAAAAATCCATGTAGGCTTATGACTGCCCTCCTCCCATCTGTGCTGCTACCAGAGAAAACCAACAGAACTAATCTTGTTGAGCGTTCCATTGTCATGTGTGTGCCCCTGAAATTTCCAGCTTAGGTAATTGGTTCTATAAACAAAATGGGCACAGCTGTCTGGCGGTCAAGCACTTTTTTTGTGGCAGCAGACAACTACTGCCCAATCAGAACATGTAATCCTGACTCCCAACATCTGGGTGGGGCCAAAGGACCTCTCTAGTGAGGCTCACATAACTGGCGACAGCTGCACTGTCAACCCTGACCATAAAAAGAACTAAGATGCATCCAGTGCTAATGCACTTGAAAAAAACAAACGCGCATTAGCTCTGGCTGCGTTGCAACGCTTTTTTAAATTAGTTTTAGCCACACTGTAAAGCATCCGCGCTGCTTTACGGCATAGCTACAAAACATTGCCAAAGCCAATTGCTCTTGCAGACGAGACCTATTGGCTTTGCCGATCCTTGTTTCTCAGTTAAAAGCCTGCTGTGTTTCATGCTTGCCCTTTTCTGCTGCCTAATTTACTCATTCACGGATTGAATACAGAACCTGCTAATCCCAGGTTCGGCGAAAAAGTGACGTGCGAGAGTGGTGCGGGAACGGTTAAGAGCGGTTGTTTCTCTCAGTACTGATCGCTTTCTGAATTACTCATTATTTGCAAAACATATCTTTTATGAGGATTGCTGAGATTGCGGAGTGCGGAGTCATCAACTTAATAATGCTGTTTCACTTTTAAATATGTGTTATCAAAACCCATGAATGGAAATCCTAGAATCAAGGCCACTGGATGTGTGCCACGTAGCGATTTTCACATAGTTACAGATTTGCTGATTTTGCCACATAATCCATCATCTGCCACATAATCTGCAGAGTTTACCAAAAAAATGTTGTTTCTAGCTCAAATGGTTCAAAAGTTACGAAAAATGCATTGACAGGTTGCTATGCAGTGGATGGACCTTTGGAAAGCTGGACTGGTCACCTTTCTGTTGCTTATTGATATATTTGAGTGTTACATTGGTAGAAATGTAATGCAGCCAAGGCCCAGAAAGTGTTACCAACTCTAAAGCTGTTGAAATAATAACGTAATACTATTACGAAATGTACCGCATTATGCTGCATAATTTTCATTTTCTTGCCGCATAATTTATTGAACCCTGACGCATAATTTGGCCCTCTCCTGCCACATAATTCCAGTGGCCCTACCTATAAGGTACCGCTTTCACTTATTTTGGACGCCGCTGCTAATAAAGAAAAAAGTTAACACGAGAACAAAAGTTCGAGTTGATATGGATACTGAAATCCTCTATCTGTCGATTCAGCCGTGCTACACTTACACAGAACACCCCAACGCACTCTCGTTGTTATTAACAGGATATTGCCGCATACTTTTTACTCAGGGGCGGAACAAACGTACAGTCTACCCTAATGGAAGCAGCAAAATGGCCGGCCTCCAGTTGGATAGTGAAAGACGGTTATAATTAGTGTCTAGCCGGTCCCTCTCGCCCCTGGGCCCCGATGCCACTGAACCTGTGGCACTAATGATATCGAAGCATCGGCCTGGTTATGGCCCCAGTCCCATGTTTTACCCTTTCTTTCTCTGTCGACGCTGCCTCGCGCGAGGAAGAACGGCCTCTCTGGAGTTTCACAGGGACGGTCACCGGAGACTGTGGCGTTCTTGAGGGGCAGACGATGCAGCAGCATCGAGCCTAACACGTCACAATGCAACGAGCGCGACGTCACAAACCTAATGATGTCAGATGGAAAGAACCATTTCAAGAGGGATATTTTACCCACCCACACCTTCAAAGCATCGGTAGAAAGTATACATTCATGAGATTAAACACTGAATAGGTTTGCCAGACAGTCTCGGTGACCTCGAGAGGCATACGGTTCCAATCCCTGACTGCAGAAAGGGGTGGGACTGCTGAAAACAGCAAACTCCATCATTAAGTATGCCTCGTGCCCCCCTTTTTCTACCAGATAACTGACTGCATGTCACCAAAGACGCAGTTTCCCACTTCTGCGTTACCGTTTAACCCAAGCATCCTGGGACTTGAAGTCCTGGTTCACTTCAGTTGTTCTAACAAACCAGTGACCACACCTAAATGCATGAAGTCCTGTACTGGGGTATTGTGTCATTTGGGACAAAGGATCATCTGGTCGGGTGGCTTAATAGTATAATGTGTCCACTGTAGGGGCCTGTGTTTGACCTCATGGTCACAGGTTCAAATCCCAGCAGTTCCACTCAGCCTTTCATCCTCCTGTGGTCGATCAAATGAGCACCACTGAGTTGGGTTAAAAATAAACGTCTGTTATTTCTCGCCAGGACGCCCACGGGTGAACG
Source organism: Triturus cristatus (assembly GCF_964204655.1). Classification (NCBI taxonomy): domain Eukaryota; kingdom Metazoa; phylum Chordata; class Amphibia; order Caudata; family Salamandridae; genus Triturus; species Triturus cristatus. The sequence goes on along the minus strand of NC_140584.1, from coordinate 975,380,142 downwards.
TTCGCTTTACAAATACATGTTATGTTATGCTACTAACCTTACTTTTTATGGAAAACTTAACCTGACTGGTATTGACCATGGCCAGATTGATATAGGAAAAACTCGGAACCCCTGAGGCAAGGGAGAGCAACACTTGAAGTGGCGCCCCAATGTTCCGGGGGGCCCCATTCAGCCAAAGACCATTGTATATCTGTGAGATATTGGAAACTCAGGGGCCGTCATAACATTCAGCAGAGGGGCCCCCACCATTTGGCTTTACACCAGTGCGAACAGCTAATCCATAGAGACTATATTCTGCAGAATTTACACCAGTGGAAAGGGGTTGTTTCTAAGGTTGCCAGGAAAATCTATGAAACCTGGACGCCATTCTCCATTTCCGGACTTCTAGTCAACACCATGGTGCATTCTGGGAGTTGTATTCTGGTCTTGGTTCCGAGAACCAGTTTGACCAAGTCCTCAGATTATGTTTGTCTAGTGGAAAACTCAGGATGTGACGCATGGATTTCCAGTGACATGGAGTCACACCATAACCCTAAATTATGCAGAAAAGGATGCCACAAAGATGAAAAAGGAAAACATAGCTTTGAGAAAGCCAAAAGGAGGTAGAGCATTTAAGTGACAACATTTTTTATTCTAAACAAGGTCCCTTAAAACGTCCACAAGAGATAAACACAGAGTCTCAGAATTGTGAAATGACTCCATTCATTTGTAAACAGGTACCCCTGCTCAGTCACTAAACTCTGGCAAATTAAAATCGAAATGGAAACCTACTGAGGAAGTTCTAGTCATCATTTAAAGTATAAAACGAGCATTAGCAAAGTCAATAGTGTAGCGTGGCACCCCCTGGGGTAACAGGGCCTGGCGCAGCGCTAAAGAAAGGCACACCACACGTATTACTCTTGGTGGCAGGAAGATCCCGAGCAGTCTTCCTGTGTTTATCTCCTCGAGACGAGCCCGCCCGAGCAGTGCATGCTGTAGCAACATTGTATGGGAGAGCCCGGACTGCTCTCTACATCCCTCCTTTTCTTTAGTATCTGTCCATGATAGCCAGCCTGCTTACGGCGACGTACACACAAAGTCCTTGAACTTCTGGCTCGATACAGGGTTCGGCCGGAGACCATACTTCTGGCTCCGGGAGTTGGAACTAGTCTCTGCTCAAGCCGGAATGCCGGGTGCTGGTGCATTGACAAAGCCCTGGCTTGACCTCTCTTGGACAGGGGGAGTCACCTCGCCTCCCGCTCTTTGTGAGTCCAGTGGGGAAACTGGTGGACTCGGTGAGCCAACATCCTTATGGCTCCTGTCCTCACCAGGCTCATCGTGCTCTTCAGCATTTGCGGTAGGCCCTAGAACTTTCTTGAAATAAGCAACATTCCTGGTAATCATCTGGTTGCCTCTATGAGCCGATATCATTGTTCCCTGCACTCGGACCACAGTCCACACCTCCGGTTTGTAGGGTGTCCGGAACTTCAACCCGGGGCACCTGTCCTTGACTACTACATGATCCCCTAAGATCACCTGTGGTGTCCTAGCTCCTCTGGATGCACTGGCTTTTTGATTCGTCTCTGCCCTTCTGGCTTGCACGGCCACGTCATCCCTCTCTGGAGGCTTCCAGTTTGGATCCGTCAGGATGCTGTTTTGCGGGGCCCTTTTAAACAGTAGATGAGACGGAGCGCAGCGGGTTGTGCTGTGCGGGGTATGCCTGTAAGCATCCAAAAACTGGTTCAGCGCCGAGTCAGCATCTTTTCCCTGATCCATGGCAATCCTCAGGGTCCGGTTGAGGGTCCACATAAAACGTTCTACCTCACGTTCGCCTGCGGCCATAATGGCGTGATCTTCCGATGTCGGATCGCCTTCTTTTCCAGATACTCCTGGAAATCCCGGCCTTGAAATGGGGGCCCATTGTCCATCCAGATCTCGCCTGGTAGGCCCATGAATGCAAAGATCTTGTCTAGAGCTCTTTTCACATGCGTGAACGCCGGTGATGCGACTCCCTCTACAATTGGAAATTTTGAAAAAGAGTCTACCAGCACCAGGGTGTTGCGGCCATCTGGGAAACTGGTATTTATGAGGCACTTTCCTGCTATTTGCCAGGCCCAAAGTCCTTTCTGGATTTTTGAGTAAGTAGCTACTCTATATGTATCACTTATATAGCACTTGATTGCACTTATAAGGCTAAGTAACGCTATAATTATGCATCTGTCGACTTTTATGTGCATTGCTTAAAGACTGTTGTTTGCAGTTTGCGTAATGTGAACAGCTGGGGTCAGTGCTTGAGGTATGAAGGCTAGATAGAGGGTAAGGAATATGTGCAGCCCCACATCCAAGTAGTTAAACATCTTTTCATGGACATGGATAATAAAAAAGTAGCCCTGGAGGGCACTTGCGTGGCTAAGAGGGGACATACTATATGTTTGGCACTCCGTGATAAAACACAAAACTCACTATTAACATCGGGTACGCCAGTGCCTAACCTACAAGGACATTCAGAGGCCACAGACAGCAGTGTAAGAAGTGTAGCAAGGAGCCACTGTGCTCTGATGCAATAGCTACACCAGGAAGTGACACCTGGAGATTATTCTGGAGGGAGTGTGTCACCCAGTTAGTAATAATACCAACATGCTAATCTACAACAGGGTTCTCCAAAGTCGGTCCTGGAGGGCCAAATCCATGTCAGGTTTTTAAGATAACTACATTTATCTAAACGAGGATATGCTAATAATCTGACTTTGGAGAACCCGGATCTACTGCATCAAATTGTGTTGAATTAAACTTTGGAGAAAAGCCAAGTTTTTATCGCTTTTCTAAACTCTTAGCAGTTGTAGATTGTCCCCATATCCTTAGGTAGGGTGTTCCTTAGTTTGCAGGTTTACACCACAAAAGAGCTTCCACCTAAGCTGCATCATTTATGTGATACTTGTACTCTTTTATGGTTGTTTTTGTTAACCGAATAAAGGATTTAGGATGGTGACGCTGCATCTTCTGAACGAGAGGATGATTAGGAGGAGCATCATTCTCGATCAAAGGGTCTTCTTTTGGGAGCAGACCCTAAATCTGGACTCAGAATAATTGGTTTATTATCACGGATTGCCGTGTGGGCAACAGAATGTGCTTTGAAGGAGATTCTTCTTGCAACATCTGACCAATGGGGCGCCGCGGAGCAGGACTGATATGGATGTATCAATTCAGGCTACAAAGAAAGTCTAGCAGGGGTATTCTGGGTTCACTGAAGTTTGTTGATTAAAAGGTTTGAAAGACTGATGGGGGGTACAATACCCTAGTGAATGCAACACAGCAGCCGCCAAATGGAGGCCTGTATTCTGGGGGAAATCCAAGACTGGTACCATATGATGTAATGTTCATATAGAGTTGAAGGCACCTCGACAAACCTTTGGCCTGAGTTTGAAATCCATAATCACTCTCTGCCCCTTTACTTCCTTTCATATGATATCTGAGATCACGTCTCCTTAGGCCAGGCCACGTGGGGTCATAGGTTTCCAATAGTCTGCAGATGAGGCTCGCAGTGTTGGTGAATTTGGAGCGTTGAGGTGTCATCGGAGTGTTCAGGTGTTCCTCGATTGATTTTATTTCAGGTTATTTTATAATCTAGGTATCATTGTTGTAGTTGTAAGAAGTAGGCACAAAGGTGTTCACAAGAGACAAATATACCATGAAAAGAAGAGAGGTGATGGTGCAGAGAAGAAAGGAGGCAGTATCACAGTCTGCATCCTGCTTGTAAGGTAGGAGTTAATCTGTGTTAGAGCCTTAGTCTTTGGAGTAGTAGTTGGTGGTCTGTAGAGCGCAGATATTTCATCTCTACTAAATCCTCAGCCTCTAGCAGTCTCATCTCCAGAGGCGTCCTTCCTTACTTCGCACGTCACTCAGAGAGCTGCATAAATGAGCTGTGATCACGATTCAACAAGTTTGTCTGGAAGCACAAGAATTTATATCATTTACACCTCACAAAAATGTATCTCCTGGTTACATTCAGCGCTGTCATAACAGCATTGGATGCCAACGTGTGGTAAAAACAACACCTTCCCTAAAACTTGAGGCCTAGTGATCAAACATTTAAGGGTGAGAGTTGGTTTACCTATATTAGCTGTCTGTTTGCAATTCTATAGGAAATGGCTTGAAATAATAACTGCTCTTTACGGCCATGATGAATATAATAATAATGGAAATGTATGTAATACACCATGACGTGATCTTGCGCTCTATTAAGATTAGCATGACCTCCAACTCACTGAGAGGCATGTCACTGACCCCACAGGAATGAATGGTTTAGGCAAACCCTTTAGAAGTGGGTCAGCCACTGAAAGCTTGAGCCAGGCTGGAGCCTGATTCTGGCCCAGCTCAAGGTCCTGTTGGAACCTCAAGTACATAACAAGTTGGGCTTTCATGCGCCTTTCACCTGCCTCCTTTCCTGTAGTCTGGATGTGGCATTATGTAAGAGCTGTCAACTTTAGAACTGGGGAGTATCAGCGTCGACTCTACATCCTGTGATTTTGGGCAAATCACTTAATCTTCCTTACAAACTATGAATGGTGACCCTGTGTAAAGTAACTGGTGCTCATGTAAAGTGATTCAATACCTTCAAGTCGAATTTGTGCTATATAAAAACGGCAGACAAAGACATAAAAACAAAGACGAAACATAATGAAAACTGTTACTTTACTGTGTGATTTGCACAACAAACCTGGATAAAACGAGACTTCCCCACTTAAACTGTATGATCTTAGGTAGATATTTTATTTCACTAAAACTCTTTTTTCTTCATTATCGTGTATGAAAAAACATTCAAATACGTGAGTTCAGAATACCAGTTGTACAATCCGTATTAGGTTTCATTTAATTGACTACAAAGTTGCTCTATAACAATCTTGGCCCCGTACAGGGTTTATATGACAACCGTCTTGCCTTCATAGTTTACTATTGGTTTATGCTTAAAAACTACTACTTTTAATAAATACTTCTAGCAGTGCTATAATGTGACGTATTAACCTCAACACTTCCACATGTTAGAGAAATAAACTTTTTTTGAATTTTGAAGAAAATTTGTCATAATTTATTTGATGTTTGTCGTAAGATTTACATAGCAAACATTTTCAGGGCTTGGCTCGTGCACGGGCTCGAAGACGCAAGCCAAACTCTTGGCTCAGCTTTCCCAGTTAACATGCTGGCTCACCCACAGGGCCGGACTGGCCGTAGCGGGCATTGGGCGTTTCCCCGGTGGGTTGCCAGGGTGGGGGCCGGTTGTGGACCCCTGGGGGGACATTTTTGTTACCGGGGCGGTTTTGCAGGAATGTCAGCCCCCTGTAACAAAAGCAGCTGCATTGTTTTCTATTGCCCCCCCTTCCCCCCTCACCCCAGCGGCCAGTCTTAATCAACAGCCAGGGCTGGTTTGTGTTCCCAGCCAGGCCCCGCTCACCCCCCTATAAGACCCACTACTATTGGCACTCAAAAGAATCACTTTATTTAAAGATATCTGCAGCAGGTGCTCTACCTGCTCGGATATCTGACCAGCAATTTTGAAGAGCACTGACATAGGATAGGACAGAACATTATTTCTGAATGACACCCCTGGGTATTTGCGCGCTTTATAAATTGTCAAACAAAACTAATGTGTACAAACCCGTTGCCTCTTCGTATGATAATCTCTTAATTCTGCAATACATACCAATAGACCCGATCTATGTGGGAGACTCCCGATTTTTGCTGCCAAAATGGCTTTATTATGCCTGTCTCCTGCCAGAAACTGCCTCTCCTTAAATAGAAGTGGGAAAATTACATTCTCACGATTATTTTTTCAAAATCTCCCACTTTCCTCCTCTAAAATGTTGACATGTAACAGGCCCAGCTACAGGAATTTTTGTTTGGGTGGGCCAAGGGTACATTCGGGTGGGCCACTGCTGGCCAGATTTATCGCTTTTATATCTAGCCAGGCCTGCTTCTGGGCCCTCCTTTTATCTCTCCTTAGTCTTACAAGGTACAGTAAAACGCACTCTTTTCCCAAGTCTCTTTCTAAATGTTATCACTCTCAAAAAGTGCTTTTCTTCCATGTAATGTCCCTTTGATGGGAAGGGGAGGTTTCTAAGGTGGGAGTATCTAGCAAGTGACTCTACTCGGGCTCCCTCTGTGTGAGCCTTCAGGGAGAAACCCTCTTCTTTACTACCTCCACCTGACCCCTGACTCTACAGCACACTCCCTTACAGGCTTGATTATCCACTTTTCTACCACCCCCATCCTACACCTTATCTCACAGCTGACCTTGGGCCCAGCCCCATATCAGCCACCATTCAGTTCCACGTTCATTATTCCCAGTAGAAAACAATAGTAAAATCACCTTCAAATTTGAAACATTGAATATAGCAGTAAATGTAATTAGCAAGCATGTTAAAGTATGCTCCACAGTTGTCCTAATCGCCTGACTGTTAATTAAATAAAACAAAAACAGAAAGGCCATGACAGGGCCGGCTTTAGTGCTCGTGCAAAAGTCTTTTTGACCTCTTTTTTTGTAGATGACTTAACAACCACCCTCCAACAGTGCCCTTCATTTCTCCGTAGCTAGTCCCCCTCATGGCCTCCTCCTCAGACTCCCTAACTACCACCCTCCACCAGTGCCACTCATCTCTCCGTAGCTCCCCCACACCCCATGACCTCCTCCTCAGATTCCCTCTCTGCCACACTCCACCAGTGCGCCTCATCGCTCCTTAGTTGCCCCACCCCATGACCTCCTCCTCGGATTCCCTAAATGCCACCCTCCACTAGTGCCCCTCATCTCTGTAGTTCCCCCCCACCCCATGACCCCCTCATCCGATTCCCTCACTGCCACCCTCCACTAGTGCCCCTCATCTCTCTGTAGTTCCCTCACCTCATGACCTCCTCCTCGGCTTCCCTCACTGCCACTCTCCACTAGTGCCCCTCATCTCTCTGTAGTTCCCCCACACCGTTGACCAGGGCCGGACTGGGTATCAAAACCAGCCCTGACAAAGTGCTCGGCCGACCCCCCCACCCCCAGGGGTTGGGGGTGCGGCCGAGCTCTTTGCCAGGGCCGGTTTTAGGGTGATTTTGGTACAGGGCCGATTTTGCAGCTATGCGGCAAAAACGGCCCTGTAACAAAACCGGCCCCCAGGGGCCCAAAACTGGCCCCCACCTGTGTGGCGCACCGGGGGATTGCCCGGTGCCCGCTACGGCCAGTCCGGCCCTGCCTGTGACCTCGTCCTCTGACTCCCTCACTGCCACCCGCACCAGCGCCCTTCATCTCTCTGTAGCTCCCCCCTAGCCCATGACCTCTTCCTGGGATTCCCTCACTGCCACCCTCCACTTGTGCCCCTCATCTCTCCTTTGCCTCTCTCTCATATCCATTCCATTCGTTGTATAGCGCTACTCATATGAGTGTAAGGTGTCATAGTACTTTACATAACAGCACACATTATACAGAGACAATAAATCAGTCTACGGGGAATGTCACATAAGCCAATGAGGATTATTACAAGGCGTAGAAATCACGCCATCCATACTGGTGGGCAATATATTTCACGGGGGTTTGGTCTGGAAAAGCACAATTCAGGATTTAAAGAGTACTCCAGTGGTTGGGCGTTGGCTTTACTGATAAAAATGTATAATTGCCCAAACTCTTTTTGGTAACATTAGAATAATGAAAGAATGCAGAAGTTCCAACTATATCACAACACACAAAAACGAAGCTTTTATGCAGCTCTTTGATGGCAGTTCAGAGGTCACTGTCCTATGTTAAGATAGTAACTTCTGAATTTCAAGTAACACAAGGATATCTGTGACAGAGGTAGTAACCCACTGAGCTATTCCCATAAAATTCAGTTTATCTGCATTTAAAAACTACCAATAGACAAATGGTTGCTCTGCAGCAGGATCGTAAATCACCAGTTATCTTAACAGTTTTTATTGTTGTTGTACATCGGTGGCAGATTCACTGCGAAGGCCAAGGCTCATGTTTGGGTGAGCCAGGCTCATATTTGGGTGGGCCTGGCCCACCCTCTAGAACCGGGCCTGACATGTAACCATGTTTATAGCGCCTTAAGGCCACGTGTTGGCCCATACAAAACGTCTACAAGAATGGCATACGATACCACTACGCCAGGTGTGGGACAACACTGCGCCCACCCGCCACCAACCACAATAGCAAAATTAAGATAAACACGGCGGCGTCTTCGACGTGAGATTCCAACGCCCAGCCACGCCTCGCGCACATGGCGCGCGGAACCCCAGCCCACCGCGCTATTACACTGCCGAAGATTACCTTCTTCCAAGGGTCGCACCCGGACAGGCTGCTGGTGGGTCCGCAACATGGCCGGGGAAACGGTCGAAGCAGACCTCCCGAGAAGAGCGCAGGAAGCGAGCCCTCTCCCCCGCCAGGATATTCTGGGTTTTTCTCCAAGCCTCGGCAAGTCGGCACACGCACGCATAGGCGTGGAGAATCCGGCACAGGCAGCGTTCTGCCTGCAGCGCGTGAGCGACAGCCGCCTGTTCGCACTTCTGGTGCTAAAGAAACAGAAAAAAAACACAAATATTTCCCTAGCTGCGCTTAAAAAGCTCCTTCGCCGAGACTCCTCTTCCCACACCCTCCAAATCAGCAGTGTGCAAAACCTTCAAACATTTTCGTGGCTTCGACTTAGTAAGAAAGCAAACGCGTCATCTGTGTGCAATGAGGATGTGTAGTCTCCTGGCGAAATGGCGACCCAGCCAGGGACCTAATCGCACTCTTGTGTGGGGGCCTGACACCGAACCACAACAAGTAAAAAAAAATGCATTCATTATTGTAGTGTAAATAGCGCCACTTCAGTTTCTAGAGTATCCGGATTACATATACGGGTAATAACCACTTTTATTGCTGGCCTTTTCCACAGCCTCAGTTCGGCAGCCTTTCTCGGTCAGAAAACATTTGACGCCATCACAGAGCTAGCAGTGGGACTGCTGACAGACCTGGTAATTTCTGCAATTGTAATGGGGTGGAGATAAAAACTATTTCATAACAATGTTACTTGACATTTTTTTTGCTCTGCTGCGTTACTGGCGGGTTCTGAATACGCCCCTTGGATAGGCTGAAGGTATCTCACGTGATGCGGGGGCACGTATCTGCCCCCGTCTTGAAGAGATGGCGCTCAACTGCCCCATAGACAGGTTGGCATATTCTCAGTGGGGTCTTCCATAGTTTGGGCTTCATGTGGCACCTGAGCTGGGAGCTGTCCGTTACCCAGGCAACCAAGCCATATCCATCCCACCAATGAATGAGACAAACTGGGAGGAGGTTGCAGTGACCAGCGCCTGCATGGATGTCAGCTGCCCTGAGCCACATGTCTCACCTGTAGAATCAAAGCTAGGTCGTCTCTTCTCTGCCACACAGCTCAAGTTGCAAACAAGCAGCCCTTTGATCTGTGCCACCATGGATTAACCAGTACAGTGCAGTGCAAGCAATGGCGTAGTAAGGGAGTGGGGTGTCCAGTTTTGGGGGCCACGGCCTACTCCCCGCTCTTACCTTCGGCTGCCACGGGTGGCAAATGAAGGGACCACCACAGGCTAGCTACACGACTGAGTGCAAGTCCGTATCCTGGTCCTTTGCAGACATCAGTCTTTTTTTAGGGTGTGTCCAGATGCCCTAGAACCTGGTAAAAGGTTCTAGATAACTAACTAACATTAGAGCATCAACTCAGGCAGCCTCAAGCCAATGAAGATGTTGAGAGGTTCATACAAATCGTAAAAAGAGATTGAGGTTTACAAAGGAGCAGGATACAGACTTCTGACGTACTCTACTTGGTTATAGGGACCTTCCCACATGTGGGCGAGCTCCTGAGGTAAGCGCCCTACTTCTTGGCTTTTCTCCCCAATATCTTTTGTTTTTTTCTTTACAACACCCTTCCCACAACTGGAAGAGTGAAGTCTCCTCTGGCATTCATGGAAGCGGGCCTGGATGCAGAACTGTTTTTATTTCAATGCCCTGTTCCTTTCTAGCTCTTGCCTCTCGAAGAGACATTGCGCTGTCTCTCCGAGACATGCTGTATTCAGGTATGGACTGGACTGTAAGCTTTGCCCACTCTCCGCCCATCTTTTTAATTGACTCCTGTCACTATCCTCAAAGGAACAGTCCAGCCCGAACTGCCAAGCTAGGTCCTCCCTGGACCGCACACAAGCATGGGGAGCAGGGTCAAGACTGATTTGCATATGGCTGGGTCTTAACTGAAATGGCGTGATGTGCAAAATAACAATGGATTTAACCCAGATCTGTGACGGTGGTAAATGTTTGATTGGTTCAGCATTCCGTCCATGATCTGTTCTTTCTGCATTTGTTGCTGTAGTAACAAAGAAAACACAAGGAGATGATGGACGGATCGCTGAAACTTTTCAGACACTCACCCCCAGTCACAGATCTGGGTTGAATCCATCATCGTTCTTTAGCTCACTTCGCCACCCCAGTTCAGACACAGCTATATGCAAATCAGTCTTGACCCTGTGCCTCATAGCAACAGTCCAGCCTGAACTGCAAATCCATTTCTTCCCTGGACTGGAAACAAGCATCCTGGGACCGGTTTCGGGCTAACAGCCTTCATCAGCCAGGCTAGCTTGAATCCAGACATGGGTCCCTCGCACACTTTGCCACTGGATTCAAACTAGCCAGGCTGATGAAGGGTGTTGCCCAAAAACCAGTCCCAGAATGCTTATTTCCGGTTCAGGGAAGACCTGGTTCGGCACTTCGGGCTCAAATGTTCCCATGAGGCACAGGGTCAAGACTGATTTGCAAACTCCTGCCCGGAGGAGTCTTGGCGCTAAAAAGACATGAAAGGTGCAGATTCTAAGGTCCTCGTAATGGGCAGTGATACTCCATAAAGAGCCTACGCCTCCTATTGCTGTAAAAAAAGCCCTGTTTTCAGAGATTTTCTGAAACCAGATAGTGATGGAGCAGTTTTAATTACCAAGGGTAGGCTATTCCACAGTAGAGCGGTTGGTCCAAAAAAAGCTTCTCCCACCCCAAGTTGTTCTTCTGAAAGAGGGAACTACTCAATTCCGGACCGCAGGCTCCCGCTCGGAATATACCGTCTCGGCTTATCCTTGAAAAGTGATGGTCCTTGGCCTTGCAGTGACTTATAGGCTATACAGAGAGCTTTAAGCCTAATTCATTGTTTAACTGGTAACCAGTGAAGTTTCCTAATGGCCCCTTTCGCGGATTCAAATTTGGGGATTTTAAAAAGGAAGCGAGCTGCCGCATTCGGCAGGGTATGAAGCTTCTTCAAGGCCCGTACTGATAAGTTACGGTAAAGGCTATTGCAGTAATCTTCAAGAGATCAAAAGTAGAACTGTTTCAATTTTCTTAGCTAGCCAAAGAGAACAGAAGGAGGCAGATGTAACCTTGTTGACTTGATCGTTGAGCTTCAGCTCCTCATCTAACAGAATTCCTAGTTTTTTCAAGTCACTGGTTTCGGTCACAGGTTCAAACTCTGGCGGGTCCACTAAGCCTTCCATTCTTCTGAGGTCGATAAAATGAGTACCACTGATTTGGGTAACAATAAACATCTGTTATTCAGCGCTAAAAGGCCTAAGGGTCAACATGCGCTTTACAAATACACATGTTATGTTATAGTAGATGCCGCCATGCGTGCCTGGAGGGATGCAGCACGCATGGTGGATGAGTGGCATGTAGGGGAATGATGGGCGCTGAGGCCTGGTTTCCGACTCTTCTGGGCTTCCTGTAGAGCAAGGAAAGACTGCAATGGACTGCGGAAGAGTCAATGTAGACATTGCCGCCCTCTCCTCACCTGCCTCCTGGAAGGAAACAGTCCACAAGTAAAGACACGGGCTAGGGGGAAACCGGCCCTAGGTTGACTTGGCCTGGCAGTTCAGGCTTGACTTGTGCATGATCAAGGCTGATCTGCATACGGCTGGGTCCAAACAAAGGCGACACTGAGTGGAAAATAACAGTGGGCTGAAATGCGGCCTAAGTAATTACCAGTATTCAAGATTAATTCAAGCATTCCATCCATCACTTTTTTTTGTTTACTTCACTAGTAACGACAGGCCTGACCCCTGCACAATTGCCGCCTACTGTGAAGAAGCAGGTCAGGTGACGGCAGCACATAGAAGACAATGGTGTGATGTCACCATCCTGTGCCATCTGCAAAAGCCGATGCCTGGGTTTGGACCTGCTCAACGCGGATCACTGAATTTGGTTGCAGACTGACTGGCCCACCGCCCACGGAAAGCACAAAATAAATCCTGGTCACTAGAAATAATTGGCAGAAGGGCCCACCGGTGCAAATTAACCTGAAATATCAGTTCTCCTAAATAAACTTCTCATAAATCCAATATTCTGCCATCTACTGTAGGCGCTTTCATACGAATTAAATTACAGAGAATGTTATGGTGTTGATGAAATGTAACACCTATTGCTGTCCCCCCCCCCCCCCCCCCCCCCCCAAAACTGGACAAATGTGAAAGTGGCCTCACATAGTCTTTGGCGTTTTAGCTAATGCAGTATTTGGCCCCATTTATCCATTTTTTACCAGGTTTTCCAGGGGACGGTCCACCTTCAAACCCCAGTTGAGGAATGTGGGTTCACTTACTGTAATACAGCCTGGAATATTATACATTATTATAGCCAAATGGGCAGTGCCAGTGTGTTAGTGGGGAGTGCCAGTTGTGGAAGCGGGTGACAGTCTTCTAAGAAAACGTTTTGGCACCTGCTCTGCTATTATATTTATTTATTTTCTCTTTTTTGTACAAATTCGCCCATTGCTGATAGGCAGCAAACAAAGGAACATAAATAATTAAGAACATTTTAAAATGGTAAAACAATTCTAAAACCTAATTCTGTCAGATAGTTGAGGGCTTACACTGCTGTAAAAAAAAAAAACACCAAATACACATGACCGGAGTTGTGTCCAAAATGCTCAAGGGATACACTACGCTTGGGATACTCTAAGTCTTCTGTTGGAAGATCTCAGCATTGGTGCCCGTATAAAACCTCAGCCTGAACTTATTCAACACCACTTATGAGCATTTGTTCATTGGTCATAATGAGCGAGTGCACGTGGCATCTACAGGTGCACACTATGGACACCATCTTTGTTGAGGAGAGTCTACTCAAGCTACTGGCCACCTGTGGTATTTACCATGAAACAAAAACTGAAAATGGTGTCAGTGCCCTTTGTTGTGCATCCGATAATTACTTGTTAGTGCTTCAGTGCAAAACATTACATTGCGAAGAAAACAGGTGGGAAATCTTCCACAAAAAAACAGATGTGCTTGGGGGGCGGGTCAGGGGTGCCAACCGCCAAAAGAAATAAAAAATAAGCAAAGGCAGGGGGGCGTCCCCCGCCTCAAAAACACAAGAGTAAAGGGGCGAGGCATAGAGATTGAAACAGTTCTGCATCTTGGCCCGCTTCCATGAATGCCAGAGGAGACACCGAACTTCGTGTCCAGGAAAGGGGTTTGCAAAGAAAAAAACAAGGTATGGGGGAGGAGACATGTGGCTCAGAGCAGCTGACATCCATGCAGGCTTCAGGCATTGTCTCATCAGCTTGTACCAATCACAAAGGTCACTGAGGAATAGAAGAGTCCCAATCGGAGCTTGGCACCCAGAGTATAAGTAGGCCCTCAAGATGGCCATCTCTTGACCAAAGGGCAACAGATACACGCTGCAAACCGAGGAGAGCCGCCTTGTGAAATGAACCTGATATTCCTGTTCACTTTAACGTGTTCTCAGGCCTGGAAATCATTTTCAAGTTAAAACAAACTCAAGCTCTCAAACCTCCGTTCCACGGAGTCTTCTGTACGGTTTCACAGACTATGCCAATACGGACAATGTATAAAGAACACACAGCGGATCCTACAAAGAGAATCTCTGTGCCAGAGGCTGGGGGCTGTTAGAAAGCATGCCCCCTCCTGTATACGGCATATCCTTACTTAGGGCATTCACAGGAAGTATTTAGTTTAAAACACAAACCCCAGGGACCACCTTGGCCTTTTCAGAGCATTAAATAAAGTGAGTTTCCATAGAAACAATTAGGAAAATGTGTAAGAATGTATATGGTCAATAGCAAGACTCAAATGCGACAGGGCGGTGTGAGCGACGGCATCATTCGTGCCTCCGAGAGTCTTTCAATGCATGTTACCCTGGTCTCTGGCAGCTGCACTGCCCATCACAATCCGAGTCTGTGCAAGGCTACGTCCACAGATAAACAAGCATCTGCAATGCTTTAGGGCTCGCATTCACGCGAGTTTGAGCTATTGCTTTTGTAAATGACAATGCCTTTTATTTATGTTTTGGTTTTTACAACATAAATAAAAGGCATTGTCATTTACAATGCCAATAGCTTAAACTCTTGGAAATACGAGACCTATTGCATTCCAAATGCTTGCAGTATCGCTGAGTTGCCCCGTTGAGTCTCCCATGGCCCCTGAAGAACTCCCCGTTTGCTACGAGTTAACTCCTTCCGTGCTCATGACGGAACCACGCCGTCATGAGCCACGGTTGCCGTGTGCTCATGACGGAGTGGTTCCGCCATGCCGCGGCCGTTGGCGGCCGCGCCGCCCACGGGGCGCTAATTCCCCGCCTGTGCGGGCGATTATCGCTGTGGGCGGAGTCATGACGGAACCACTCCGTCATGAGCACAGCCCAACCGTGGCTCATGACGGCGTGGCTCCGTCATGAGCACCGGGCCACCGCGCTGCCCCCCCCGCACCCCCTAGCGCTGCGGCGGAATTACCGCCGCAGCGAAGGGGTTAACTAAACAAGCTGGTGGTCACCGACTGCTCACAGGAGACCCTCCTGCAGTAAGAGAAACTCAAAGAAAATAGTGCTTACAGACTAAAGAAGATGTATCGTATAACAACCGAAGTAAAAGGGCCTGTCTTCATGAGAGGTTACAAATGAAGACAAGGCGGGACTTACAAGCCTAATAACGAATCACAAGCCAGCTTACGAAGGACAATGACACAAGCCAATGACAAATCTGAGCGAAGAGTGGGCGGAGCCTCAAGTACAAACTCCAATACAGCAGCAGAGCAAGGCATGCGCTGCCCAGGCTCGACCATTCAACGTGGAATGGGAGCAGCTTTTTATCGGTCAATTTAAAAAATAAAGAATCCGTAGATTCAATGAAACAATCATCTCTTTATTGATCTGCGCTTTTAAAAGCAACAAAAATAGCTACATATTCATGAAGTAGGTTTCTTCGCGGCACTAGGAAAGGATGTACTTCTGTAGTGACGAAGCAAAGTTAAAAGATATTGGAAAATGAAACCTGGGTTGTTCTAGATGGACGATCACTCCATGGAACTATGAAAAGCCCCATTACAAAACGGTCGAAATTTCTAACATCCCATAAGTATCATAACATATGCTATTATTGTGAAAGGGGCCTTTCCCGACAGTTTTCGGTGGCGAACGCTTTCTGCACAGGCGGCCGGGGCGCGAGGCGACAAGCACCCCATGCACAGTGTCAAGTTCCATTTCTCTCTCCAGCAGCATCGAAAATAACAAGCCCGGGGGGGTTTGTTTTATCTACATTTTCCAAGCGCGTAACGGAGGGAAAGAAAATACGCCTTACAGGAACGAATCAGCGAGCAGCGGGCATGGCAGGTGGAAGCAGAGCGCAAACACTGTGTGCCAGCTGGGCACAACGGTTTATAGCAAAGCCAGGCGTGGTGGAAAGAGTGCTGGCGCGAGACGTGCATGCGCGTGCCCCATGCAGTGTCACTAAGGGGCCTTATCCAAACTGCCTGACTTCCTGACTTCAAGGTTTGATTAATTGAAAAAAAATCGAGTATTTTGGGGCGCCGCAGGGCCTTGATATTATCCTGGCTTAGAGAGGAGGGCGAGGCCTGCTTGTCTTTGCACCGCCCTGACACATTTTTGGACCAAACTCTGACACTGCTGCTCACATCTAGCGCCAACCAGCAGCTTCTGTACTTACCTCGCGCTACTCTCGGGTCTGTGGGATAAAAACATGACCAGTCTATTTCTAGACCAGGCTGCATTGCAAGTCTGCTAGCGACATTTTGTTTAGGTTTCTGTGAAGTTTCGGGGGGGGTGGGGGGGGGGCGGGGGAAAAGGGGAGGGATTCACAGTTTCCTTGAATAAGACCAAAAGTAATCCGAAGATATGTCTCTACAGAGCGTACCGAATTTTTTTTAGCAGTATTGAAAGAAACCAAAAGGGCAAAATAAAAAAGTTAAAGAACAAATAGTTGTAGATCAGGCTATACATCTCTAGTCTTAGATCAGGCTGAACATCTCTAGTTTTAGATCAGGCTGTACAGATCTAATTTTTAGATCAGGCTGTGTAGATCTCTAGTTCTAGATCAGGCTGTGTACATCTCTAGTTTTAGATATCGCTATACATCTCTAGTTTTAGTTCAGGCTGTACATCTCTAGTTTTAGATTAGACTGGACATCTCTAGTCTTAGATCAGGCTGTGTAGATCTCTAGTTCTAGATCAGGCTGTGTAGATTACTAGTTTTAGATATCGCTATACATCTCTAGTCTTAGATCAGGCTGTGTATGTCTGGTTTTATATCAGTCTGTACACCTCTAGTTTTATATCAGGCTGTATATCTCTAGTTTTAAACCTGGCTGTACATCTCTAGTTTTAGATCAGGCTGTGTACATCTCTAGTTTTAGTTCAGGCTGTACATCTCTAGTTTTAGATCAGACTGGACATCTCTAGTTTTAGATCAGACTGGACATCTCTAGTTTTAGATCAGGCTGTGTACAACTCTAGTCTTAGATCAGGTTGTGTAGGTCTGGTTTTATATCAGTCTGTACACCTCTAGTTTTATATCAGGCTGTACATCTCTAGTTTGAGATCAGGCTGTACACCTTAAGTTTTAGATCAGGCTGTGTACATCTCTAGTCTTAGATCAGGCTGTGTACACCTCTAGTTTTAGATCAGGCTGTTCATCTCCAATTTTAGATCAGGCTGTACATCTCTAGTCTTAGATCAGGCTGTGTACATCTCTAGTTATAGATCAGGCTGTGTACACCTCTAGTTTTAGATCAGGCTGTACAGCTCTAGTTTTACATCAGGCTGTACATCTCTGGTTTTAGATCAGGCTGCGTACATCTCTAGTTTTGGATCTGGCTGTACATCTCTAGTCTTAGATAAGGCTGTGTACATCTCTATAGTTTAAATCAGGATGTACATCTCTAGTTTCAGACCAGACTGTACATCTCTAGTTTTAGATCAGGCTGTACAATTCTAGTCTAAGATCAGGCTGTACATCTCTAGTCTTAGATCAGGCCGTACATCTCTAGTTTTACATCAGGCTGTACATCTCTGGTTTTAGATCAGGCTGCGTACATCTCTAGTTTTGGATCTGGCTGTACATCTCTAGTCTTAGATAAGGCTGTGTACATCTCTATAGTTTAAATCAGGATGTACATCTCTAGTTTCAGACCAGACTGTACATCTCTAGTTTTAGATCAGGCTGTACAATTCTAGTCTTAGATCAGGCAGTACATCTCTAGTCTTAGATCAGGCCGTACATCTCTAGTTTTACATCAGGCTGTACATCTCTGGTTTTAGATCAGGCTGCGTACATCTCTAGTTTTGGATCCGCTGTACATCTCTAGTCTTAGATAAGGCTGTGTACATCTCTATAGTTTAAATCAGGATGTACATCTCTAGTTTCAGACCAGACTGTACATCTCTAGTTTTAGATCAGGCTGTACAATTCTAGTCTAAGATCAGGCTGTACATCTCTAGTCTTAGATCAGGCTGTACATCTCTAGTCTTAGATCAGGCTGTACATCTCTAGTCTTAGATCAGGCTGTACATCTCCAGTCTTAGATCAGGCTGTACGTCGCTAGTTTTAGATCAGGCTGTACAGCTCTAGTCTTAGATCAGGCTGTGTACACCTCTAGTTTTAGATCAGGCTGTACATCTCTAGTTTTACATCAGGCTGTACATCTCTAGTTTTACATCAGGCTGTACATCTCTAGTTTTACATCAGGCTGTACATCTCTAGTTTTACATCAGGCTGTACATCTATAGTTTTACATCAGGCTGTACATCTATAGTTTTACATCAGGCTGTGTACACCTTTAGTTTTAGATCAGGCTGTGTACACCTTTAGTTTTGGTTCTGGCTGTACATCTCTAGTCTTAGATCCGGCTGTACATCTCTAGTCTTAGATCCGGCTGTACATCTCTAGTTTTACATCAGGCTGAACATCGCTAGTTTTAGATCAGGCTGAGCATCGCTAGTTTTGGATCCGGCTGTACAATATCTAGTTTTGGATCTGGCTGTACATCCCTACTCTTAGATTAGGCTGTACATCTCTCGTTTTACACCAGGCTGTACAGCTCTCGTTTTACATTGGGCTGTAGTTTTAGATCCGGCTGTACAGCTCTAGTTTTAGATCTGGCTGTACAGCTCTAGTTTTAGATCCGGCTGTATAGCTCTAGTCTTAGATCCGGCTGTACAGCTCTAGTCTTAGATCCGGCTGTACATCTTTAGTTTTAGAACCGGCTGTACATCTCTAGTTTAGATCAGGCTTACATCTCTCGTTTTACATCAGGCTGCACACCTCTAGTTTTGGATCAGGCTATACATTTCTCGTTTTACATCAGGCTGTACATCTCTAGTTGTGGATCCGTCTGTACATCTCTAGTCTTAGATCAGGCTGTACATCTTTGGTTTTAGATCCGGCTGTACAGCTCTAGTCTTAGATCAGGCTGTACAGCTCTAGTCTTAGATCAGGCTGTACAGCTCTAGTTATAGATCAGGCTGAACATATCTAGACTTAGATCAGGCTGTACATCTCTCGTCTTTGATCAGGCTGTACGCTCTACTTCGGTCGCGAGTGTTTCATTTCAGAGAATTTGCGCACAGAAAGAGCCAACAAAGCTGACAGCTGGACCCACAAAGCTATGCAAGCGCGACCGACTTCCGGTATCCGAGCAGCTCGAGCCAGAGAGATTACGGAAAATGATGAACTTGTAGCCACGTGAGACTTGAGTACTATATGACAAATGAAATGTTGGAAACCGAGCCACAGAGGTACAAAGGATAAAACAAGATGTTACTGGAGTCGTGGGTTCACGAGTGCCAAGTGACTGACTATTCAGTCGATCGGGCGCAGGGAGAGCAGCTCGTGACGTATCCGTGACCGTGATGACAGACTTGTGATAGAGAGAGGATTGAAAGGACGGAGACAGATTCGACTGTAAGCCGATGTCCGTTCCTGGAAAGCACCCCCCGCCTGCAGAAGCCCTTAGATCTCCAGAGGCCTCCTCTGGCACCGGAAAGGGATTTAGCAAATACTGTGTGCACGAGAGCCGAGTAAAGCACACTATGACCCTTCAACCCCGCGTGACTCGTGTGAGACTCAGTCATACTCTGGCTTGTAAATAAACAAATAAAACACTCCCACTTGTGACCGGGAAACTCTCCTGTTCTCCCTCACTATAAACCTTTAAACAGCACGTGCCCAAGATAGAGGGTTTACTTTTTTCGGAGACTGGGTCAGTCCCTTTGGCTGCTACTCTGCAGTGATTCCCCAGTAACCTTAAATAAATTCGCGCGCACAAAAAGGAGAGCCACAAACAACGGCCAATTAAAAACATTTTGGATTTAGGTGCAAAAAATGAAACGTAAACTAGAAAGAAATGCAAGTATTGTAATTGTATTGTAATTGCATTTATATAGCGCTTACTACCCCCTGACGAGGCGTCGAAGCGCTTTTTCGGCGAGTAGCACGCTACTCCGGAACCCGGTAGCCCACATTCCGTTTTATCCCACCGTTTGGACTTGTGATATGGATGCAAAATGCAACAGACACAAGAAGCAACACACTGAAAAGGCACAGGTATGAGCTGAACCGCCTTTAGGAGCATTCGCGCCCAGGACGGACGCTGAATGTCTTCAATCTTCTGGCTTGAAGAGAATGCACGCCCTACTAAGGACACCCTGCTGCCTACATACGTTTTTATTCAAACCCGTTGTTCCCACTCCAGTCCCCAAGGATGGTCCTACCTACGAGGGTCACTCCCAACCGACTCCTGCGGTCCTACCAAAGCACCACCATAACAGCCGGGTCAGTTTGAAATGAGTGAGTAAGAGGATTTAATCCAAATGAGTTTGGTGGCAAGTAATCAAGGCGTGGCCTCCTAACCATCTTCCATGTCCTAGTCATTACCAGCTTGAAGCTATAACCAAGTTGAAGCTGCTTCAGAATGAAAATGCCACGACTGTCAATTGAACACCCGTGACTTCAGTTCTATATGTCCTTGTAACCTGGCAGTCCTTGGCTCATTACATCACAACAACTCAAAGTATCCCACTTCCACATCTGAGATCTTCCTCCTCTCCACAGCCCTAATCACTTGTATTAACATCTACTTAGATGGTGAGGACCATGTAGCTGCTCTGCAAGTCTCCAGAAGACGCACCATGTGCCTTGGACCAAGGACAGTACTCGTGAATCTACTACGGCTAGAGAAGCTATACCTTATCTTAAGCCATCAAGATGCTGGACTGGCACTTCAACTCTGCTCGTCATTGAACCCGCCATCAAGTTCATACCAAGATGACTGCCAGCATAATTTTTCCTGCTTGCCAGGCTGTGTCCCACATGCGGCAAAAGAGCCCTTATTTGGAAATATGTGACTCTACTCTCCTTCCCGGACTCAATATTCATGAATTGAAAAGCATTCTGCAA
The DNA here is from genome assembly GCF_964204655.1 of Triturus cristatus. Taxonomy (NCBI): domain Eukaryota; kingdom Metazoa; phylum Chordata; class Amphibia; order Caudata; family Salamandridae; genus Triturus; species Triturus cristatus. Next base: position 975,359,452 of record NC_140584.1, on the reverse strand, counting down.
GTCTCAGCCTTGCCCCTTCACAAATCGGCCTCTGTCATAACTCACCTCAACGGACTCCTTGCCTAGCCAGGCAACCAAACTTGACCACACTGTAGCCATCTGCCCATGCCAAGTAACAGACTGAAGGAAGGAATTAGAAAAAATACGAATGGGAACCCTCTGGAGAAATCCTTGCGAGAGTCACACACGAGATATCTGTCGGATTAAGAGGGGCAAAGCATTCTTTGGCTTGTGGGATAAGTGCCCCTCTGCCAGGTCACCTTCCTAGTGAAAGCCCCTGCCCTAGGGAGTAGGGTAGTTCAGGAAAAAGGATTAAGGTAGGCATTGCGGTATTCGTCTAGAAGGAAGTGGACTCACCTGAAGTAATTAAGGACGGAAGAAAGGGAAAAGTACCTGCATTCCAATTGTAATGATGGATTCTAGAACTGTGTGTTTGCCAGGCTCAACCCATTCCCTCAATGAATCACGAGAAAGCGAAAGAAGCCCCGAGAGACGGCCACAGCTGCGAAAGCCAGCCAACTGTCCTACCCAAAAGAGAGCACTGCAAGCCATCTCTATGGACAAAGCCTAGGATAGAGCAACGCAAATCACTTTTTAACTTCCAATACGCAAGAAAGTGTGGTACTGTAGTCAAACAGAATTTTCTTCCAAGTCAATTGGGATTTTTTGCCTTTTTCAAGACCCTATTTTTAGTGGTTTTAGACCTCTGTGCATTTTACTGTTGCTAAACACTAAAAAAGAACCTGTGCTTCCTCTCTAAAAACATGCTGTACACTGGAACTCCTTATTTGGCAGATTTAACTGTCCTTTAAGTTCATTGTAAATGGTGCCAAAAGTAAACCTATGCAAAAGAATCAATTGATGGATGGAATGCTGGACAATGCAAGCATTCACTCCAGTCACAAGGATCTGGGTTAAATCCATCATTCTTTTGCTCACCACACCACCCCAGTTTAGACCCAGCCATGTGCAAAACAGTCTTGACCCTGTTCCTTGTGGGAACAGCCCAGCCCGAACTGCCAAGCCAGGCCCTCCCTGGACTGGAAACAAGCACCCTGGAACTGGTTTCAGGGCATCACCCTTCATCAGCCAGGCTAGCTTGAATCCAGTGGTGTAGTGAGCACGGGACCCACGTCTGGGCATACCCTTCCCACCTAAGGCGACATATGCAAAGGAAACAATTGATGGATGGAATGCTGGACAATGCAAGCATTCACCCCCAGTCACAAGGATCTGGGTTAAATCCATCATTTGCATATAGCGGTGTCTGAACTGGGGTGGCGAAGTGAGCTAAAGAACAATGATGGATTCAACCCAGATCTGTGACTGGGGTGAGTGTCTCAAAAGTTTCAGCGCTCCGTCCATCATCTCCTTGTGTTTGCTTTAAAGTGAACCTATGGCATGGAAAGATGAATGACATATGTAGGCAGCGGTGTGTATTTGCACCATCCACATATATGCCTAAAACATAGGTCTGCCAGGAGGACCGCTTTGCTCTGGTTGGCTGCAGTTTAAAAGCACTGCAGGCACACAGGCAGGGACAAATATCTATGCCATGTAGGAAAAACTTGGTTTTTTTGTATTCATAAATCACCCCTAAAATGTGTCTTCTTAGCCTGCAGGGTACTAAAATGTATAAAAAATAGGGCAGACAACATATTGGGGTTAGTATGCCGTCAGTGATTTGAAAGCCAAAAGCTATATCACTGTTCAGGCATTGTGGAGGTTTCCCAAAATAGGATTAGATGAGAATAAGATTGTAATCTCCTATATTCAGTTAGGAAAGGGTTAGAAGAATACTTTAAAGATATTTCCTGCTTAGTTTTTAAATCTGATGTAATGGTGATATATTTTTGAGAACATAAGGAGAAAAGTATATATATAAAAATGTAATTTAGAATGCCATTACTAGTTTAAAGCTACTTTTGCCAAATAGCAGTCAAGAGACAAACCCTCTGCCTGAAATACTTTTAGAAGGTGCTGGAAGTCATGACATGATAAGGATACATTTTGATAAAATAATATAAATAAACATGAAATTTGCATCATACAATGTATTCTGCATTATAATTGGGAAGACCAGTATCTTATGATTGGTTTAGTATATCAGTGACTTCCAGCACCTTCCAAATGTGTTTCAGGCAGAGGGTTTGTCTCTTGACTGCGATTTGGTTCTTCCCGCTGTCTTCTCTGCATGTTACCAGCCTCAGGGGCCCCCCTTTCGTGTGAGTAAAGCTAGTTTTGCCACTGATCGCATATCTAGAGTTGGAATCCACATCCTTGGCTTGGAGAGTTAACAACCCTAAGTCAGAGGACAGTGATCTACCTCTGAACTCAGTACGGATGAATGTATGTTAACTGCTGATCTCTTAGCAAGGATTAGCTATCTGGGCGTGGACAGGAACAGTTAGCGGAGAAAGGGCAGATTTACCACTATCTCTTTTGACCTGGAGATGCCAATGAGGGCTTCTCCGATTCATTTTCAGGGCTGACAGACAACCTGACTCCATTCTCAGTACAAGAGAAAACCATTCTCAGGTGAGGTATTAGGTGAAAAGAGAGCTCATCTAAATAAGGGAGTAGCTTTGGAGCAAAAGAAAGGCCTCTCTGATTGCAGCTGGGTTCTGTCATCTTGAAACATGGGCTCATGAGTATTTCCACAGGAAGCCAAAGAGGAAGTGCAGCAAAAGGAGGTTGGGGGAGGAGGACTCTGAGAAAATCCTTAGGACTGGGTGGTAATTTCTCCAATCACTGACTAGTGCACAGGATACATCTGCCACCTCCACTGCCTCAGAAAATTCCTAGACCGGAGAGGAGTCCATCTGAAGAGGATTACCCTGCAAGAAGATGACACCCCAAGCCTGCAGGGGGAAGAGGACTCACAAGGAATTCTGCAGGCACCCAGGAACTGGAGCAGCTCCTTGAGGGGTCAAGTGGATGGACTTCTGTTTTCCTGCTTTAGGGACACAAAAAGCAGAAAGACTCCAGATACCAAGAGGGTCTAGCTGAGCGCTAAGATTTGGACTCTGCAAAACACCTGGCTGCCGAGAAACCTGTTGCCAGAAGCCTGCCCTCAGGAGTTTGGGTCTGCTGGACTGACCAAGAGGAATTTTCCCAGAACTTCTAAACAGTTGGCATTTTCCATCTCCAGAGGACCTGGACAAAGTGTAGAAGTGTGCCCAGGGAGGTCACACCCAAGGAGGGCAAGAAAATCATGTTCGTCCTCAGGGGCGGTGCCTCCGCTAATGCAGCGAAGCGTTGCCCCACAGTAAAAATAAAATGATAATGACAGCATGTTATTATCATTTTTTTTTTCTGTACTCCGCTGTAGGGGCAGGGTGGGCTGGACTGCCCAAAGAGCAAGGGGACGAGTGGTAGACACTTCCCAAGTGCGCTTGTCGGTTTGGCCTAGTTTGACAATTTTTGTGTCTTTTTACTCATACATTTCTTTTTCTAGATTGGTTGGTTTCATTTATTGTGTTGTGTTATTCAATTTAAAATTGTTGGTAATACTTTAATTTAGCACGCTCTTCTTAGGGGATTGCCTGCGGTTTGTGCTATAGCTACTCGGGGTTGAGCAGGGATTCTCTTAGAACAGCTTGACCAAACCAACTTGGGTTTATTGAGTTGGTAGGGGTATTACTGTCCCACGTTAATAACCCATTTCTGTGTATATCCACACAGAACTGCCATGGAGGAGGGAATAGCTAAATCAGCACTAAAGTCATCCAGCCACAGGACAGCAGTGAATACCATCTAACTCCAATGCCACCCAAGCCAGAGTACTGCAAACCACCCAACTTCACAATGTCCTGGACAGAACGCAGTGGAAACCACTTTTTAGCTTCCATCTCCTCAGGTCTATCCACCACAAGGCCCACAAAGGGCACTTATAGGCCAGATTTTCATGATATTTACATTATGTAAATTTACATATGAAGATTCCTAAGAGTAATCAAATACATATGTTGGACACTCCTAAATCCATTTGAAATTAAAAGATTTCATTTTTCAACATACTTGTGGTTTATAAAGAAAGAGGTTATTAAAGTCACCAGCACATGTTTTTGAGGACAAAAGGGAAGGTTTTGGATTGGACAAGAAACTTTTGACTGCCGTTATCAAAGGGTAGATACAAGTTGGATTTAGGGAACAGATTTACAGCAAGGATTTTAAGTCCACCAAAGCAACGGGTAACAAAATAAAAATATTATATGGCAGTGTGGTGGTTTGAACCCCTACCCCCACACACACACCTCGCCTTCAACTTAAGTGCGGATTCTGCAAGTCATAAGTTCAAATCCCTGTCTTGGTCTGTGATCCCTCTGTGATAGTGATCGGAGTGCATTCAAAAAAGTCTTGTCATCCTTCTGAAACAGCAATCGAAGGACATTAGAAATAGTAGGTGCACTGCAATGCTGCATACAACGGGGATGGGATCCGTAAGCATGGGGGTGGAGTAAACAGTGTGGCAAACAAAACTTTCTATATGGTTTTTGGTCTTTCACCTTCAGGTAGCTACACTTTAATAACGCATGGTTTAAATGAAAAATAAGAAAAGTTATGCTAATCAGTACATTATGGTATATTATGGAACCTCTATCCGTTAATGCACCACAGAGTTCTGTATGTGTAACCAGTGAGCCACAGAACTGAGTCTTGGTTGGTGCAGTGGAGAAGCGTGACTTGTGTATTTTAAGTGGTACGAAGTCTCAGCCTGTGACAGGCAGCAGTGTGAATAAGTAAGTCATTATTTCAAACTTGCATTACAGACAGTACAAGATAGACAGCTAGAAAATAAAAATAAAAGATTTAAGATCAAATGGTGCTTCCAAAATATTGGTTTTAGTATTACCCAGACTGCGCGTAGGGCATTTAACAAAAAATATAACAGTCCCTTAAAAGCAGGTACTTCACAGCTCAGATGGTAACTCCCTTGCTATACCACTTAAAATCAATAAATCTTTGTCATCACGAAGCTTCAAGTGATTCCATCAATAAAAGTCAGTATCGGCTTCCAAGCACCCTTTACATTTGCAGATTAACCCGTTGCGTATATTTACATTTCTTCCAGGCAAGCAGGCACCCTAGCAAGAGGGTTTGATTATGGTTTACCTGTCTGCCCGCCTTTGGTCTCACAGCACAGGAGAACTCCCTCCCTGACACTTCAGCTGAAGCATTTAACCCCTTCGCTGCGGCGGAAATTCCGCCGCAGCGCTGGGGGGTGCGGGGGGGCAGCGCGGTGCCGCGGTGCTCATGACGGAGCCACTCCGTCATGAGCCACGGTTGGGCTGTGCTCATGACGGAGTGGTTCCGTCATGACTCCGCCCACAGCGCTAATCGCCCGCACAGGCGGGGAATTAGCGCCGCGTGGGCGGCGCGGCCGCCAACGGCCGCAGCATGACGGAACCACTCCGTCATGAGCACACGGCAACCGTGGCTCATGACGGCGTGGTTCCGTCATGAGCACGGAACGAGTTAAACTATCGGAATTAACCATCCCAGGACGGTTGTCTTTTCACAAAAAGTAGGGGAACTGTTTTTCATAAATGAAAAAAGTTTGGGTTTGTCGTGGCCCTTCGATCCCCTACCACCTCTGATATATAAAAGGAGTACTATTCAGTAGAGTAATGGATTACATTATTTAATTGTTATTTTAGGGTGTGGCCTAACGGCCGGCGCTGCCAACAGTGGAGCAGGGGAACCAGGTTCGAGTCTCGGCGTGCTCAACATCGTAACATCGTGTGATTCTGGGCAAATCACTTAATCTGCCCGTGCCTACCACAAAAATTAATGTGTCCTTATGTAATGTAACTGGTACTTTTGTAAAGCGCTCCAATACCTTCGGGTCGAGTTAGCGATATATAAAACTCCGCCCAAAAAAGAGACAATATACAATTCTAGGCTATAACGATCCCCATACAGAAGATGCATGCGACGGCGATAGAGTGCAATACAAAAACATTATCTCCTTTACATTTCGACAGATGCTGTCTAGAAACGCAATCAATGGCTAGTTGCATAATACTGCACCGCTCACTCTTGCCCCGCCCCCTCCCCGCATAAACCAACATTGAGCAATCCTGTGTCAACAGAGGAGTGCACGAGCTCCCAGACGGCCTCAATCATCCGTGGTGCAACTCAGAAAGCCACAGCGTGATCCCGGACAAAGATATCTCAATGTGCTCCAGTTCCCTTTCTGCAAAATTGACTTATTTTAAGTTTGGGATTTGCTTTCTAGAAATGTCACCTCGGTCAATGTGTTCGAAGTATTTCGCGCCCTTCGACCCCGCCATGAAACAGCACTTAATGAGCCATGGAAGGGATGCGCTCGCTTCAGAGATGTATTTGGTGGTAGGTGTGCAGGCGGCGGAACCACGGCACCAGGATTCTCGGCTACTTGACAATAAAACGGGTGGTCCTGGGCACAACGTTAAATCTCACAGAGCATCACTTGCATTATCTACCAAACGTATTAGTGCATCGAAAGAGTGTAAGGGCTAGTAAGCGCTACTCTCAAACCGCACATTCGAGAGCACATACCTCGGAAACTGCGGCGAGCTCGACGCAGAACAGACCGCGCACTCTCTTCAGCTTCACCGGCGGGTCCGTGTCCAGGTCCCCCTGGGCTCTCGCCGATGCCCAGCGCAGGAAAGTCTGCATGATGGCGTTAGGAGGCGTCCACGCGGCGGACGAGGGCCTTTCTCACATACTGGCAGCCGGGCGGCAGCTGGGAGACTGGCGAGCTCGGAGCCCGCGCTGGGGCTCGGCCACCGGACGAAAATAGGCTGGGGCGGAGGGCCGAGTCAGCACATATTTGCCGCCGGAGGTTAATTCGGCCGCGCGGCCGGGGGACGAGCGCGGTGCTTTCCCGGCACGGTGACTTATGCCCGGGGTATGCGGGCACCATGCACAGTGACGCGCGCAGCCTGTCAGCACAGCCCCTCGGCAGCGAGCGGGGGCCGGCAGGGGTATGTATAATCCCCTCGTCCCAGAGCACCGAAAGGACCAGGGAAGGAGGCCGCGAGGGTTCACACACACACACTGGAGTTCTAGCGCTGTGCACGGCCTGCAGGGCTTGACAACATAGTAAACATTCATACATTCATCCGGGGTATTAATGCGCCGCTTCTACCTCTGGGCTCGCTGCTGATGAGATGGCTCATGGGGCTGCGCACCTGCGGCTGAGATCCGGGTGCTACGGACAAGTGGGTGTGAATACCTGACGCAGTGCTTTGTAGGACGAAGGGGAAGGGTGGGCTGTAATCAGGCGCGCAACACCCATTGGACTCAAAGGGCTTCAGCCCCCCCCCCCCTCCCCCTCGTGTGTGGCAGCCCGGGATGAGGCAGCTTCCCGGGCAGGCACACAGCCGCACCCGAGCAATTCACAGGTCTTTAAAAGGCCATTTGCATGTTAATGAGGCCTTGCTGTTGTTTCACCCCTTCTAAGAGCCCCTGCAGCTCCACTCTGCCTATTGCTTAAAGATTCCTCCGCCCCCCCCCCCCCCCGACATTTTTTCTTAGCCCCCCTCCCGCCCCCCGAAATGTGGCTCTAGTTGCGCCTCTGGCTGTAATATTGCTTAGGGTTCCTCAGGTCTTTCCTTTCTGAGTAGGAGCAGTCTCCCCTTCTGGCTGGCCTCCCCTTATTTCCTTTTTCTCAGAACTACTTGTTCCTACATTCACCTTCTTTCTGCCTAGCGTGACCCCTAACCCTCCCCCGCCCCCCCCCCCCCAGTTGTTTATTGTGCCATCTCCTGCTCTGTATTTGTTCCCTTTCCATCATGGCTCCCACCTGATCATGCAGGGTGCCCCTGAAGTCGCGAGTGACCCCTGGACTATACGGCCCTGGGTTGTCCCAGCAGGAGAGGTGGACTGGGGGGTGTTGATTGAAAACCAACCCCTCCAGGGCTTTTTATTATATATTTTTTAAAATAAACGCACGTCAAGGAAGGCAAGCGGCTACAAAAGAGAACAGTTCTGTCTGATCACATGACTGACAACTGGCCTATGTCATGTGTGACAGCTTTCGCCTTAGTTATTAGGCAACGGCAGCACTTTGCATGCTGGCAGTTTCAAAACCCAAACCTCCGATGGAAAAATCCAAACTAGAAAGCCGAAAATGGAACGTGATGTTGCTTAGAAATCTTACTCTTTAATTCTACATCACTTGACACACGTGCTCTGTTTTGGAGTGCGGTTCTTATTTGGTACAACCTGTACACAGCCTTGCTAAATATATGTTTTGCTACCTGTATCTGAGTGCTACCTCCAAACAGGATTACTTTCCATTTAGTTGTCACTTTTATCCTGCTACGTTTGTTTACTAATATTTTGCATGCACGTGCTAACCCGTAAAGTGTCACCGACTCGTATCCAGGCGCTATATTTAATTTGCAGTTTGGTGCCACCTGTAAATGGCCCTCATCTGTATCGGTGTGCTACCTTTACATATTGTCTGGCACCTACTACCTTTACACATTCTTACCATGGGCTTTAAGTGGGCCGGGTCCTGCCAGTGATCAGCCCCGGCAGTTAAGCAAGTCCTGAGACGGGTCCCAATCAGGCTCTCCATTTTTGCCCTTAGGGTGAAAAAACACATCTTAGCTCTGCAGCAGCGCCACCCTTCACTGGCTTTGAAGCAACTTCAAAGTGACTGGTTTTAGTCTCATCATTTCAGAACTGAAGCATTTTCAATATTATATACAACTAAGACATCGTTTTTGCTTATTTATCTTACACAACTAACAACCATTGGCAAAGCCAATAGCTCTGACTAGTTGAAGGTGTGAGGTTACTTGTTGTATTATATATCTGGTTGTAATGACATAAGCAGCAAAGTACCAGTCAATCGGCACACTATGCTAAGCAAAGATTTTTAGATAGTGTGTTTTTAGGCCACGCCCTTAATTGCATTGGCCACGCCCCTTTGAGAGACCCCCTAGTTTTTTCACTCCACTTAAAGCCCTGTTCTTACCTATTCTTTCCTAGGTAACTTGCATCTGGTAGTTACCGGTACACAGTTCTACTCCGCATCTGGGTGCTCTTCTCTGTCCTTATGTAGTGTCGCATGCGTCCGTCAGCCACCTGTCTGGGCGCTATATCGCGGTTTAACAGGTCACCTACACCTCCTTCTTGACGCCAAAACCATCATGCATGGATGGCACCCACACTTCTACTCTTACCTCTATCCTGTGTCAACACTCAGTCTCACACAGTGCTCTGCCAGCCTCCAACTCTTATCTCTTAGGTTAGGCTCCGTATTACTGGCCCCGGCACCCCACTTTCCAATCATTCCTGAGGCATTAGGCTGCACCAACCTTGGTGACACTTGACTTGCGCATATCTCTGGACCCCATACAAGTCCCCCTACTCAAGGTAAAGGTCACACCAGCCAGCCAACACCGTTCCAGTCCATACGTGCATGCCACCCTCCAAGGGCAGGGGGACACAGACTTCTAAGCCACACTAGAGGTAGCAGTGCGCACTGCTAATGACACCAGAACTTCAATAGCAGCCAAGTGGCAAAGCCTCGAAGGGAGACCTCTGCTGTGACTTCTTAGCCTTTGGAATCACTCTACCGCTTCCTAGGGTTCAAATCTGTTGCTAGGCGTACTCATAAAATGTGGGAACTTATTTTTCTACGTCGATCAATTAACTTTAAATTTGGAGTTTTTCCCCCTTGAGGGCATGGAAATCCATTGATCAGATAAGGTTTTAAATAGCAAAAAACATTTTAATTTAAGGGCATGAATTTAGCATATCCAACTTTAACATAATGACTTTCAATCAGTAGTAAAGCTCTGATGCTCCAGTTAGTGAGGCTGAGTGAACCTCTCTCCGGCAATGAGCTGCGTCTGCCCTGATTAGCATGAGAGCAGGCGCCGAGAAGCTGTTACCAAGTAGCAAGGAGCTGTCAACGGGCCCATGGCATGAGAGGGACCTCCAGCCAGTCCGGCTTTTACAGTTAACAGCACTAAGTATGTTGTGACTTTTAAGCCCATACTTCTCACAAAAAAGTAATACTATTTTCGGGTCACCAAGACAAGTATCACAATGTGCCTTAAGACAATTAATTTGAAGATGCGCGTGATACAAGAATCATAACTAAGTGAACTGGGCCAAAATCCGAAGGCAAAGCCTACCACCGAGGACAGGCAAATGTATTTGAACAGACCTGTAATACATGTGGGTCTCTATTCGGCCTTCCCCAGTAAGATGTGATGTTGTGATCACACAGAGAGACGCATATGGAGAATGAACGACTGCAGCCTCCAATGGTAGCTTCCCGGAAGCAGATCACAGAGGTTCTGCCCAGCCTAGTAGGTCAATGAAGGAAGTAGCACTGCTCGCCTTCAAACGGTTTGAGTGACAGCCAGCCAAGCCAATGGCAGGGTCCCGCTCGAACACACAAACGGTGATGGACGAAAGAGTGGGCCCTGCTGTCCGTTCTGATCATAGCTTTGGTAATTCCGCAGGCCCGCTCGATCAGACACAATGTGTGTGTGAACACTGGGCCAGGAAACGAGAGCAGAAGAGTGAGAGCTTGGTATGTCAGCTAGGAGCAAACCTTGAGGCCGAGGACTGCGGGGGGCAGACGCAGAGCCCAGACAATCACAATCACACTTGGTTTAGGGACATTGGCAAGGGGTATGCATGCAGGTGTGTATATCTGTGTACGTGTGCCGTGTCTATGCATTTGCCTTTGAAGCGATCTCTGATGTACAAGATCGCCAGCAGTGTTCGGCACATCTCACCCCTGACACGAGGGGTCCTCTTTGGGACATCTGTGTCCATTTGGTGCCTCGATCAGGCGCGCAACACCCATTGGACTCACAGGGCTTCAGCCCCCCCCCCCCCCGTCGTGTGTGGCAGCCCGGGATGAGACACCTTCCCGGGCAAAAAAGCAGCCGCACCTGAGCACTTCACAGGTCTTTAAAAGACCATTTGCATGTTAATGAGGCCTCGCTGTTGTTTCGCCCCTTCTAAGTGCCCCGCCCCCTGCAGCTCCACTCTGCCTATTGCTTAAGGTTCAGCCCCCCCCGAAATTTTTGCTCAGCCCCCCCCCTCCCCCCCCCCCCCCGAAATTTGGCTCTAGTTGCGCCTCTGGCCTCGATCATAAGCGCAGTCATGGTTTAAATATTTTGGGCATCCTTGGTCCAAACATGGCATCTTGGCATGCATCCTGGCCATGCTGTTAGTATCCTTGGCTTAACTGTGGCCCGTGCACCCCGAGCCTAGCTGTGGCCACCATGGCATACAATGGCCATGGATGAAATATTGTGAGACTTGTTGGCATTGCAATCCATCCCGGGCACAATGAATGGTGTGCACTCTTGGCATACTGTAAGCATCCTGAACATTAGGGAGGGCAACCCCTGGCACGTAGCGGTAATACCTGGGCACATGAGGCAGAATCTCCACATATGAGATAATTGGACAGAGGGGCACTCGATGCAACTGACGCACCGCGGTGAATTGTTTTTAGAAAATTGCGAGATTTCTTAGGAGCCTGAGTTTGTTTACACAAAGCCGAACGTGTTTCATTCAGAGAAAAAGGTATATTTTTAGAAACTGACATGCTGATGTTTGAAGGCAAAACGATTATGTTCTAAAAACATATTTAGAGCTGATATTTGAGTGACAATTCATGTTGAATTATGGAGACTTATTGCTTTATTTTCTTAGCCAGATGGTCTTCGCTGCTCTGACTTGAGTCACTAGTCACCTGGACGCATTTCATATTAGGAAACATTTTCCTGACACTACTGTTGTTAGCCATCCCTGATGCAATGGGGTGCCCACTACTGGCAGTCCTTGATGGGGTGATCACAGGTGTAATACTAATGGGTCTGGTCACCAGGGCTAATATCCATGAGCAGCTGGGCGGATACCCACTGGTCAGAACCAGTGCTCCTTCTAGAAGGGGCTGGAGAGCTCCTGTCGAAAGTTAGAAGACATAGTTTTAACTGAAGTGACTTCTACAAATTCTCTGCATCCACATTTTATTTGAACCAACAAAACGAGTGCAGCAACTGCAGAGGCATTGTCAAGACCCCACAGGTCTCTAATTGGTGACTCGAAAGCTGGCACGCTACACCGCCATTGCTCTATTTGGTTGGTCCAATGAAGGCTGCCTGAAATGTGTGATCCTAGCAGTCTCTTTCTTTATTATTTCTTTAAATATATCAAATCAGATTGAGCCAAACACTACCATGATGATTCTCAAACAACAGCTGGAAATATAAATATTAGCAAAGACCTGTGCAACGGCAGGTCGCTTAGTGCGGGATCTACAGATGCCGGAGAGAGCGCTGCCAGTCACACTGCACTATTAGAGGGAGCCGGCGATTCCACCCAGACCACAGGGATGACATTCAACACGTCACTTCATCCTTATCAATGGGCTAGAGGAGTGTGCAGATAGTGCCCCAAACCCCCACTGGACACTGCCAGCAGGGGTAGAAGCTAGGCCTGCTTATTTACCAGGCAAAGCTGGTCATGTTACGTCAGATGGTCTGTATCCCAGGGCAGATAGGTTGTATACCAGGGCAGATGGGCTGTATCCCAGGGCAGATGGGTTGTATCCCAGGGCAGATGTGCTGCATACCAGGGCAGATGGGCTTTATACCAGGGCAGATGGGTTTTATAACCGGGTAGATGGGCTGTATACCAGGGCAGATGGGTTGTATCTCAGGGCAGATGGGTTGTACCCCAGGGCAGATGTGCTGCATACCAGGGCAGATGGGCTTTATACCAGGGCAGATGGGTTTTATACCAGGGCAGATGGGCTTTATACCAGGGCAGATGGGCTGTATACCAGGGCAGATGGGCTGTATACCAGGGCAGATGGGCTTTATACCAGGGCAGATGGGCTTTATACCAGGGCAGATGGGCTTTATACCAGGGCAGATGGGCTGTATACCAGGGCAGATGGGCTGTATACCAGGGCAGATGGGTTGTACCCCAGGGCAGATGTGCTGCATACCAGGGCAGATGGGCTTTATACCAGGGCAGATGGGATTTATACCAGGGCAGATGGGCTTTATACCAGGGCAGATGGGTTTTATAACAGGGTAGATGGGCTGTATACCAGGGCAGATGGGTTGTATACCAGGGCAGCTGGGTTGTATACCAGGGCAGCTGGGTTGTATACCAGGGCACTTGGGTTGTGTACCAGGGCAGATGGGTTTTATGCCAGGGCAGATGGGGTTGTATACCAGGGCAGATGGGGTTGTATACCAGGGCAGATGGGATTGTGTACCAGGGCACTTGGGTTGTGTACCAGGGCACTTGGGTTGTGTACCAGGGCAGATGGGTTTTATACCAGGGCAGATGGGTTTTATACCAGGCCAGAGGGATTTTATACCAGGCCAGAGGGGTTGTGTACCAGGCCAGAGGGGTTGTGTACCAGGGCAGATGGGTTGTGTACCAGGGCAGATGGGTTGTGTACCAGGGCAGAGGGATTTTATACCAGGGCAGAGGGATTTTATACCAGGGCAGATGGGTTTTACAGGTCATGCACAACCCCCAGTTGCTTGAACCCGTAGTGCTTTGAATCGCAGATTTGTGCCTCTAGCGCTTTCCCCCTCATGCAGGTACCAGAGCCCTGTGGAACAGTAATCAGACTCAGACAGACAATAATTCTGCAGAAAAGCCAGTTTTTAAGGCTGCATGGAAATTACTTTCAGGTCTGGAGCCAAGGGACAGGGTGTTCCATTCATGAAACGCATGCATTATTTCAACCCAATCTTCACAACCTGGGCTGATACTAACCACGTGCCAGATGGCCATAATGTTCTGCAAGGAGAGACTCGAAGCGGTCGGTGCAGCTGGCGCGTCAAGGCTGCCGGGAGGCTTGAAGCTGTCTGTGCAGCTGACGCGTCAAGGCTGCCGAGAGGCTTGTATACAAGATTGATCCAGGATCAATGCAAAGTGATTCTGAGCCGAACTAGTCCTCGATTCCCTGTCAGAAAACCGATCAGTGCAATTTGGACTCTTTATCATGAGCCAGCGAAGCAGAGAACAAGGGAAGCATCAAGTCCTGTGGGCAAAATACAACACCCAGTGGGTTACTGAACGTCTCCCATTTTCTGCAGTTTGCATATTTACTGCATAACAGATGGAGCTGATCAACATTCACACTCAGTATATCACTAACGTGGAAGTCTTCCATCAGAACCCCGGTTTCAGACAGTGGTCTGCAATCATTTTATACCAAGGCCCCTGTCATGAAATAATATTTCTCCCTCTCCTCCAAATGGCATCACCTGCCAAATGTTTAGCAGTCAATGTTGGATATTGCTGGCGCAGCATGCAAACAGTTAGGGGTGCTTGGAGTGAAGGGACGCTAGGAGTTAAGGGTGCTTGGAGTGAAGGGACGCTAGGAGTTAAGGATGCTTGGAGTGAAGGGACGCTAGGAGTGAAGGGACGCTAGGAGTGAAGGGACGCTAGGAGTGAAGGGACGCTAGGAGTTAAGGGTGCTTGGAGTGAAGGGACGCTAGGAGTTAAGGATGCTTGGAGTGAAGGGACGCTAGGAGTGAAGGGACGCTAGGAGTGAAGGGACGCTAGGAGTGAAGGGACGCTAGGAGTGAAGGGTGCTTGGAGTGAAGGGTGCTTGGAGTGAAGGGACGCTAGGACGCTAGGAGTTAAGGGTGCTTGGAGAGAAGGGACGCTAGGAGTTAAGGGTGCTTGGAGTGAAGGGACGCTAGGAGTTAAGGGTGCTTGGAGTGAAGGGACGCTAGGAGTTAAGGGTGCTTGGAGTGAAGGGACGCTAGGAGTTAAGGGTGCTTGGAGTGAAGGGACGCTAGGCGTTAAGGGTGCTTGGAGTGAAGGGACGCTAGGAGTTAAGGGTGCTTGGAGTGAAGGGACGCTAGGAGTTAAGGGTGCTTGGAGTGAAGGGACGCTAGGAGTTAAGGGTGCTTGGAGTGAAGGGACGCTAGGAGTTAAGGGTGCTTGGAGTGAAGGGACGCTAGGAGTTAAGGATGCTTGGAGTGAAGGGACGCTAGGAGTGAAGGGACGCTAGGAGTGAAGGGACGCTAGGAGTGAAGGGACGCTAGGAGTGAAGGGACGCTAGGAGTGAAGGGACGCTAGGAGTTAAGGATGCTTGGAGTGAAGGGACGCTAGGAGTTAAGGGTGCTTGGAGTGAAGGGACGCTAGGAGTTAAGGGTGCTTGGAGTGAAGGGACGCTAGGAGTTAAGGGTGCTTGGAGAGAAGGGACGCTAGGAGTTAAGGGTGCTTGGAGTGAAGGCACGCTAGGAGTTAAGGGTGCTTGGAGTGAAGGGACGCTAGGAGTTAAGGATGCTTGGAGTGAAGGGACGCTAGGAGTTAAGGATGCTTGGAGTGAAGGGACGCTAGAGTTAAGGATGCTTGGAGTGAAGGGACGCTAGGAGTTAAGGGTGCTTGGAGTGAAGGGACGCTAGGAGTTAAGGGTGCTTGGAGTGAAGAGACGCTAGGAGTTAAGGGTGCTTGGAGAGAAGGGACGCTAGGAGTTAAGGGTGCTTGGAGTGAAGGGACGCTAGGAGTTAAGGGTGCTTGGAGTGAAGGGACACTAGGAGTTAAGGATGCTTGGAGTGAAGGAATGCTAGGAGTTAAGGATGCTTGGAGTGAAGGGACGCTAGGAGTTAAGGATGCTTGGAGTGAAGGAATGCTAGGAGTTAAGGATGCTTGGAGTGAAGGGACGCTAGGAGTTAAGGATGCATGGAGTGAAGGGACGCTAGGAGTTAAGGGTGCTTGGAGTGAAGGGACGCTATGAGTTAAGGATGCTTGGAGTGAAGGGACGCTAGGAGTTAAGGGTGCTTGGAGTGAAGGGACGCTAGGAGTTAAGGATGCTTGGAGTGAAGGGACGCTAGGAGTTAGGGGAGCTTGGAGAGAAGGCTGGCAACTTCCCCCAAAAAGCTCTTTTCAATATAGTTCATGACTTCACCACCCATCAGGCATGTACTCAGCCCCCCTCTGAATCCCATAAACTTTGCGATTTACTGGGCAATATTTTTCGGGAGAAAATCTCCCACATCTATGCAAAATTTAACATCCCCCTTCTCCTGGAACAGGGATTACAAGTTCCGATGCAGATCAGCTAAAGGATATTCCTTACACCGTAGATAGTTTTGCGCCCTTCACCTTGGAGTAAATCCGTACTTCTCTGGCGACAGCCAAGTCAGGTTCCCCAGTGGACATCTGCCCCCCCAAAACAATGTCTCTGTTGGCCAGCTGCCTTGCCCATGCGATCCTAGAGATCTTCGACTGCTCGGTGAAAACAGGCACCATCCCGCCTGAGTCGAAGGTGATGTGTACGTCCTATTAAAAAAAAAACCTACCTTGGAACAAAAATCCCTGGCCAATTACCGCCCTATTTCTTTGCTACCTTTCCTGGGCAAACAGCTCGAAAGCCTAATTAATAAACAACTAGTTGCCTATCTAGAATCCAACCAAATCCTAGATTCCTCCCAATCTGGCTTTCATCAAGGCCATAGCAGGTTAGCAGCGCTTTTGTTCGTGACAGACTCCCTGCGGCTGGGGCTGGACGCAGGTAACCCAGTCATGCTCGTGCTATAAGATCTCTCTGCAGCCTTTGATACAGGTTCCCACATGAGGATGCTAGAAAAAAGGCAGCGAGAGATCGGCATACAAGGCCCAGCACTCAAATGGCTCCATCATTTTCAGAAAGATAGACATCAAACTGTCATCCTGGGCCCATATGCCTCTCGCAAGGCAATCCTAGGCAAGGGTGCTTGGCAGGGTTCCTGCCTGAGCCCCACTCGGTTTAATATGTATATGGCTCCCCTTGCCAGGATCGCAGAGTGCTTTGGCTTTGAAATAATCTCATACGCAGATGACTCCCAGTTGACGTTTACATTTTACCCTGATCGGACAGTGACAAATTAGCGTTTTGCCCTGGGCATGTTAGCCATCTCCGATTGGATGAATAAGAACTCTCTCCAATTGAATGCAGATAAGACGGAGATCATGCTATTTGGAAAAGCTTCCTCCACCTGGACAGACAACTAGTGACTCACCAACTGGGGTCTACTCCTGTGTCCAAACAAGCAGTAAAGAATCTTGGTACGAAAACAGACCAAGCCTTAACGATGAAAGAGCATATCTTGGCTACCACCAGAATTTGTTACCATAACATGCGCCTTCTGCACAGAATAGTCCCCTATCTTCATACCTCCGCCCGAAGGACTCTAGTCCAAGCCTTGGTAATAAGCAGGCTAGGCTACGGCAATGCCCTTTTAGTGGATGCTAATGGGATCTTAGTTGCCAAATTTCAGGTTGTTCAAAATACTGCAGCCAGGCTTGTTCTCAATTGCCCCTCTGGTACTTCTTCGGCTCAGTTGCTGAAGGAATTGCACTGGCTTCCTGTGAGGAAAAGATTGTGTTTTAGGATCTGCTGCCTTACCTATAATGCCCTAAAAGGGAAAGGCCCGTTATATCTGTAACAAAAAATTAAAGCATACACACCGGGTCGTAGCCTAAGAGCTCGCGATAAAGCTTTACTGTGTCTATGTTCCTCACATTCGCCCAACTTGCAGCGGAGGAAAGACTTTTTCTTACCCCACTTCCTACTACTAGAATAAGCTCCCACTTCATGTGCTCTCTAGTCCGAACTATTGTAAATTCAGAAAACGACCCAAATCTTAATCCTTTCCCTCTCCACTGACACTTGTTTCCATAACCGTGCGGAGATGCCCCCGGGTGATTTGAGCACTATATTAAACATAAATAACATAACAAGGCAGGCTAGGAGCAGGGGTGCTTGGAGTGAAGACACGCAAGGAGTTAGGGGTGCTTGGAGTGAAGGAACGCTAGGTGTCGGGGTGCCTAGAGTGATGGCACGCTAGGAGTTAGGGATACTCAGAGTGAAGGCATGCTAGGAGTTAGGGGTGCTCGGAGTGATGGCACGCAAAGATTTAGGTGTGCTCGGAGTGATGGCACGCAAAGAGTTAGGTGTGCTCAGAGAGAAGGCAGGTAAAGAGTTAGGGATGCTCGGAGTGAGGGCATGCTAGGAGTTAGGGGTGCTCAGAGTAAAGGCACGCTAGGAGTTAGGGGTGCTCGGAGTGAAGGCACGCTAGGAGTTAGGGGTGCTCAGAGTGAAGGCACGCTAGGAGTTAGGGGTGCCTGGTGTAAAGGCACTCTAGGAGTTAGGGGTGCTCGGTGTGATGGCATACTAGGAGTTACGGGTGCTTAGAGTGAAGGCACACTAGGCGTTAGGGGTGCTTGGAGTGAAGACACGCTAGTAGTTACGGGTGCTCAGTGTGATGGCACACTAGGAGTGCTCGGAGTGAAGGCATGCTAGGAGTGAGGGGTGCTCGGAGTGAAGGAACGCTAGGTGTTGGGGTGCTTAGAGTGATGGCACGTTAGGAGTGAGGGGTGCTCGGAGTGAAGGCACGCTAGGAGTTATGGGTGTTTGGAGTGCAGAAACACTAGGAGTGAGGGGTGCCTTGTATAAAGACACGCTAAGATTGAAGGATGCTTGGAGTGAAGGCGCGCTAAGAGTTGGGGTGCTTGGAGGAAAGGCATGCTAGGAGTTAGGGGTGCTTGGAGGAAAGGCACGCTAGGAGTTAGAGGTGCTTGGAGTGAAGGCAGGCTAAGAGTTGGGGGGATTGGAGTGCAGGCACGCTTGGAGTTAGGGGTGCTTGGAGTGAGGCACGCTAGGAGTTAGGGGGTGCTCGGAGTGCAGGCATGTTAGGGGTGCTTGGAGTGAAGGCATGATAGGAGTTAGGGGTGCTCGGAGTGAAGGCAAGCTAGGAGTGAGGGGTGCTTGGAGAGAAGGCATGCAAGGAGTTAGCGGTGCTTGTAGTGAAGGCATGATAGGAGTTAGAGGTGCTTGGAGTGAAGGCACGCTAGGAGTTAGGGGTGCTTGGAGTGTAGACACACTAGGAGTGAGGGGTGACTTGTATAAAGGCACGCTAGGATTAAGGGATGCTCGGAGTGAAGGCCCGCTAGGAGTTAGGGGTACTTGGAGTGAAGGAACGCTGGGAGTTAGGGGTGCTTGAAGTGAAGGAACGCTAGGAGTTAGGGGTACTCGGAGTGAAGGAACACTAGGAGTTAGGGGTACTCGGAGTGAAGCCATGCTAGGAGTTAGGGGTGCTTGGAGTGAAGGCATGATAGGAGTTAGGGGTGCTCAGAGTGAAGGCAGGCTAGGAGTGAGGGGTGCTTGGAGAGAAGGCATGCAAGGAGTTAGCGGTGCTTGTAGTGAAGGCATGATAGGAGTTAGAGGTGCTTGGAGTGAAGGCACGCTAGGAGTTAGGGGTGCTTGGAGTGAAGGCACTCTAGGAGTGATGGGTGTCTTGTATAAAGGCACGCTAGGATTAAGGGATGCTCGGAATGAAGGCACACTAGGAGTTAGGGGTACTTGGAGTGAAGGAACGCTGGGAGTTAGGGGTGCTTGAAGTGAAGGAATGCTAGGAGTTAGGGGTGCTCGGCGTGAAGGAACACTAGGAGTTAGGGGTGCTCGGAGTGATGTCACGCTAGGAGTTAGGGGGTGCTCGGAGTGAAGGCATGCAAGGAGTTAGCGGTGCTTGTAGTGAAGGCATGATAGGAGTTAGAGGTGCTTGGAGTGAAGGTACGCTAGGAGTTAGGGGTGCTTGGAGTGAAGGCATGCTAGGAGTTAGGGGTGCTTGGAGTGAAGGCATGATAGGAGTTAGGGGTGCTTGGAGTGAAGGCATGATAGGAGTTAGGGGTGCTCGGAGTGAAGGCAAGCTAGGAGTGAGGGGTGCTTGGAGAGAAGGCATGCAAGGAGTTAGCGGTGCTTGTAGTGAAGGCATGATAGGAGTTAGGGGTGCTTGAAGTGAAGGAACGCTAGAAGTTAGGGGTGCTCGGAGTGAAGGAACACTAGGAGATAGGGATGCTCGGAGTGATGTCACGTTAGGGGGTGCTCGGAGTGAAGGCATGCTAGGAGTTAGGGGTGCTTGGAGTGAAGGCATGATAGGAGTTAGGGGTGCTTGGAGTGAAGACACACTAGGAGTGAGGGGTGCTTTGTATAAAGGCACGCTAGGAGTTAGGGGTGCTTGGAGTGAAGGAACGCTGGGAGTTAAGGGTGCTTGGAGTAAAGGCAGGCTAAGAGATAGCGGTGCTCGGAGTGAAGGCATTCACTACTGAATATTATGTCTGTACTGCTATTTTAAAGTTTTCCTCAAATATTACAAGCAAAGTGCACCCAACAGTGTACACAGCAGAGGCATTAGCAGCAGTGCAAGCTTCCATCAGCACAATGACGATACACTGACAGGAGCAGAGAAGCTTTAACAGGCACACCAGTGCTTACATTGCAAAATAAAAACAGTGCCAGGGCTCAGAGTTTTTCTCAGAAGGCGCCAGCGCCACACATCGGCTAGGGCACCCAGCGAGAGCAAGAATGTGCAATGCAAGCCTTTTAACCTGTGACCACTTCACAGGATCTCACAGTGACTGTCAGTAACAATGCCAAGGAGTGCATGCAATCTACTGAGTCTGCCACAGGATGCCTGGTCACCAGCTACTGTGCCACACACTACAATTGCATCAGCTATGGCACCACTTAATGTGCCACACAAAGATGAACCGTCAATGTGGGAGAAGTGTAGCCCAATGGAGGTCTGTACGTAATAAAGGTTGTTGGAAGACTAAACAACTGCGGTGTATCAAGTAGGGTTTTACATCTTCAAATTACACAATTCTATTTCACATTTATGTATTTTAAAGAAATACACAATTACATTTTATTTTTTGTACTGCATGCCATATTTATATTTTTTAAACAAACACTTTGAAGGTGAGTGAAAGACACAAATAAAACATGGATCCATTTCACACCAGTTGAACGTAAATAAATCAGCCCTATTATTTGAATCCCTGGTAAAGTTTAAAAAATGTTTTTATTGAAGCTGTGCGGTTTCTAAAGGTCAGATCCATACACTTGAACAATGTGTGCCATGCATCAGCACTGCACACTTTCCAGTATGTTGGAATTAGACCCGAGGGTGCAGGCAGAGGACACACATTAGCCAAAGAGAAGATTTCACATGTGCATTGCGTAGGAGAAAGGCGTGAAAACATTCTTGTAGAAAATACTCAACTAGTGCAGAGCACGCACATGTTCGCCATGTTTTTAATGTTTGTAGCTAGAACCGTGAATGCTTTGTATAAATGAAATGTTACTCGCGTGCCAAATAGGTCTTGTCAAAATAAATGTGAAAATGCATTCACGAAAAAGGCTTGAACAATGAACACTCCCTATATAGATTATGCAATATAAGATTTTGTGAGAACACTTGCCTTAAAAACAGTTTGTAAGAATGTTAACCGTTGGCTGGCATTTAAAATATTTGAAGCATGGAAACCATTATCTGCATATCTCACTTTTAACTTTTTCCTGAAACTCAGTTTTAGGTCACACCTGCGACAGGGCATGCACGGCATGCGCTCTTGCTTGCAAGAGATATTGTATACAATAAGGGTCTTGCAGCCGGCCAATTGCTTAACATTTGTTGGCTTCATGGTCATGTTATTTCATGCCTTCTAATTGGCTAGCATGTGCTAGCTTCACTTCCTCTTTTTTCGGTTGGAGCATGAACCAAGTACTGATTGCTTAAGCTTTATTGCTGTTCTTCCACTAATCGCACTGTGATTGAGGCACTACTTTTATTTTTTCATCATCCCCGTCATTCTTGTTGACCCTCTTTCCAATTGTAGTTATGTTTTACTATGCCACACAAACTTCAAAGAAGCCCCTTTCTCCTTTGAAATGGATGTATATTGTGACAGATGTTTATCTGTTTTTATTGTGACAACAGATGTGATCTGCTTTTATTGTGACAAAATCTTCCAAATTTATTTTCACTAAGACATGGATATGAGCACAATTGTTTTCATCATGTGATAGGATTTTTTGCTAAATGTCATATTTTTTCTTTTTCACGCATGTGGAGATTAACTGATTTGCTCAGAATCACAGGGATACTGTGCCATGTCCTAATAAGTATTGGCAAAGCCAATAGTTCTCACCTTATAGACTATTGGCTCTGCCACTGCATTTAGTTATTGCTGTACAGCATGAGCATTGCTGACTTTGGCAATGATTTGTAGCCATGATGTATAGTAGTGTGGTTGCTGTGCAGCAGGGCTAAAAATAATAATGAACATGTATTGGCATAGCCAATAGGTCTCGCCTTTGGGACCTTATAAGTGTTTAGCAATGCAACAGTTGCATAACTAAATACTTATAAGGTCCCAAAAGCGAGACCTATTGGCTATGCCAAGCGGCAGTGCGGCCGCGAAAGTGATCGCGATCAAACATCATAGCGGCAAAAGTGAAAGTAATCACGGTCAAGCGCAGCGCGCACGCCCGCGCACATGTACTGTAGCTCTAGGCTGGCCTGGTAGCACTTTGTGGAGCCCTCTCAAAAAGTCTCGCCAGACCAGCGCATGCGCTGGGTCAGGCGAGACCATAAAAGGACTATGATGCATCTTGTGCGAATACATTAAAAAATGAAGAATTACATACAATACATTACACCAGACACAAAAATTATCAAATGGCCGATGCGAAAGGTAGAAAGGAAAACACTTTTCAATTCAGTTTACATCATGAGTCTCATGTAAATATTTGGAACTTGTCTAGGAGCTATACAGAAGACGTTTGGAAAGCCAATTCCAGCCCAGCCGAGGCCTCTTATCTTTAATTATTTATTTAGAACATTTTGATCAGAAATGCTGTACTGAAGAACACTGGAAGTGTGGAAGGCAGTACAGAAGGTTGACATAAAGCAGGGTGTGGGTATATGTATTCTGGAAATTTAAGGTGCCACTGGGCAGCAGGGCGGGCATTACTCAACGGGTTACAACTATTTATACATATTCACATGGGATGGCTGTCTGATTACATAGCGCCATTCTATGCTTTCTGGCATAAAGAGAATGCTCTTCCGGGCTTCAGAAGTGAGGAATGTTCTGTTGTCCAGGGGGAGGGGTTCCAGTTGGAATGAGCAGAATCTAGATGTGGCGCATTCATATTTGGGGTAGTTAGGAGGTTTAGATTGGCTGATTTAGGTAGCATTGTATATAAAAGGATTTTTTTGTTGCTCAGCCGACAGAACCCGTGTGATTTGACTGTCAAAATTGATTCATAGCTATTCATGTTTTGACTAAGAGCAGCTGTACATTTTCTACCTGCAAGTTACATCTTGCGCGCTTTTCCTAAATGCTGTTACCTGGCGCATGCTGCTACCTGGAGGGCATTATCTGAGCATATTCAAATAAAACATCCAGCATTCATCGAAGATCAATACATGTCTGGTCACCACAGTAAGTAGTAATGCAGGGAACCCACCTGTGTGTTCCCAGTATAGTGAGGGGAGATTAAACTTCCCCAAAACAGTGTCTAGAGGACTCATTTATATTAAAAGTAGTGGGAATCGGCACACACCCTTGTCATACCACTGCACTATACAAGCCCGAGTGGCGCCAACAGAACATATTATTATATTATATTATAATATATATATATATATATATATATATATATATATATATATATATTCACTTAAAAAACCATAGGTTTTACACATGTTATAGTTAGCTGGACATTTCACTCATGAAAAACCATTGAAATTCCCCCGTTATAGTTAGTGCAGGCAACTATAACTCACGCGACCGCAATCCTCTGCTGATGACGTCAGATATTACATCACTGTATTTAGACACTTATTTACCCATGTCTTCTTCCATTAATCTTTAGCTATACATATATTACAAATATTTTTTTTCCAGAAAGACACATATGTCATCAGTGATGTAATATCTGACGTCATCAGCAGAGGATTGCGGTCGCGTGAGTTATAGTTGCCTGCACTAACTATAACGGGGGAATTTCAATGGTTTTTCACGAGTGAAATGTCCAGCTAACTATAACATGTGTGAAACCTATGGTTTTTTAAGTGAATTTGCAAGGTTTTTTAAATGCTAATTCCTAACTATAACGTGTGTGAAACCTATGGTTTTTTCAGTGAATTTGTACGTTTTTTTAAATGCTAAGTTATGTATTTTTTTTTTAAAGGTTTTTCACCGTGTGCGTACCGTACGCGCACGGTGCGCTTCGCGTACCGTACGCGCACTGTGGGCGCGCGGTGCGCTTCGCGCACCGCGCACCCACGTGACGCAGTTCGCGGAATTTTTCCGTTTCTACCGTACGCGCACGCTACGCGTACTCCGCGATTTTTCGCAAAAAAATTAAAGGAAATTTTGGTCCTTGGGGGTCCTTCTGGGACCCCCTGGCAAAGGCTAGGGGGTCAGGAACTGTTCCCCCTGCCCCCTTTTCATGTTCTCCACCTTTGTTTTTCACCCCCTCAGACTGCGAGAGATAAAATGGTGGCCGACACTTCCTGGTTTCGACCAATTCGAATGTTTACTAAGATCTAACAACCAATCAGAATTGCGCTCGCGCACGGCAGCGTGCGCGTACGGTAAGTTTTACCGTACGCGCCCGGTGCGCGCTTATAGATATATATATGCTTTTAAATGCTATTTTCTCAGGAAATACTGAACAGATTTACACCAGACCTGCAAAAGGCACATCCCTGACCTGAGGACTACCTCTCTGCCAAATTTCAAGTAATTCTGTTCAGCCGTTCGGGCTGTAGCTTGGACTAAAGGTCCTATGGAAAAATGCATGGGGAAAACGCGTTTTGGGACCCCCCCTTTTTCTCAGCCCCCGCTTGACGAATCCCCCCGAGACTTTCAGGGAAGGAGCGGAGCGGAGCGCCCCACCTATTTTGAAAATTTCGCGAGGATTCGCCAATCGTCGCCAAAGTTATTCCAAATAGAATGTTGCAGATTTCCTATGGAAACACGTTCCTAACTATAACTATCTACTGGCGACTGCCAGTATATATATATATATATATATATATATATATTTAGGAAATCACCAAAACCACCCGTCCGGCAGTAGCAGGCATCCACAGCACCCCAATCAGGACTCAAAGCAGATTTGGTTTCTCTTATAATTTATTCCATCTCCAAGGTAGGGGATACAAACGGTCTATGCGTTTTGGCGATGTGCCTTCAACTGGACCATAGACTATATATAATTAGCTCAAACGGACAAAACCTTTCATAAAGGAGTTTATCATTCAGAGTAAAGTGTCCTGAATGGTCCCACCTGGTCTACCAGCCCCGATGCTCCTTCACCAATGCAACCGAAAGAAGGAAAAACAGGACAGACTGCTAAGGAGTCTGCTCTCTCCGGCAAATCGCTCTGTTCCTGACAGCGCTCGGTCCTGCTAGGATGTGTGTATTACAGGCCCTATCATAGAATGTTTGCCTGATATTGTCAATAACTATGTAGTACAGCTAGTTTGTATGTGGTATGTATGTGGCTTTTTTTAGCGCGAACATTGCCAAAAGACAGCAGAGCCAGTCCAGTTGTAATAAAAGGAGGGTTAACCTGTCAAGTTAAGACATCACCTAATCACATCAGTCTTGGATTTTTAAGGCATCCTTGTATGTTTCACCACATAAAGGTTCAAACGTACAGCATGCGCATGGCAGAAAATTACAAATTTTAATTTTATAACCGGGAAACCAACTTCCCCCAAACCACCAATTGACCAAATGTGAACATGTAGTCTCTCCATCAATGGCCTCCTAGTTCAAAACCATGATGAGAAAAGGGATCACCACTCCTCTCACAATGCGCAACGGGGAAAGCATTATAGGTAGAAATCAGAATACAAATTTAAATCAAAATATAGAGAAACCCCAGAAGAATTATCTATCTTTTGAAATAGGTCTACCTATTCTGCTCAAAATGATTTGCTGCCCATGTGCATATTTCAACAGCTCACAACCAATGGGGGGATTAAAAATAAATCTTCATTAATGTTGTTTAGATTCAAAGGAAAATAGGCCTTGACACCTACAGACACTACTTCATAATTAACTCATGTATCTCTTGTAAACTTTATCACACAACATGTAATGCGCTCTGATACCTTCGGGTCTAGCTAGTGCTTTGTAAAACTCAAAATAACAATAATTCATTTTTAAATAAGTGAATGAATACTCCTCATGTGAGACTCGTCATACACGCAGTATGTCGCCTGTCTCCCTGTTGGAAGCCAGGGCTTCTTTCATGATGGATCCTTGGGTGGTGAAGGATGGATGGTCCACCTCTCTCTCTCAGGGTAATGAGAGGGCCCTGCCCCACCTCCACTCCAGAGACACGCGATACAAGAAGTCCAAACCACCACAGTGGTGAGGTGACCTGCCAACTACCAAGGCTGCCCATAGTGCATTTCACACCTTGCTGGGTTTTTACAAAAACAATCACCTTGAAGGTCCTACAAGTAAATACTTTCAGTGTTACAATAAACAATTGTTCCTGGCGCTGCTCTCTATTCCTTCATTGAACGTATTATTCGAGCTCAGCTCATAATTGTTTTCATTGAGAATTAATATTATTCATAACTTGCCTTCACGGTCTCCTTTCCGACCCCGATGGTGTAGAGCCAGTCGCAGACCCTTGGGTAGCGGTTGAGTGCTGCCGTCCTTTCATTCTCCGGCACATGGAGTTTGCATTGCAGTTGTCGACTGATGTATTTTACCAGCTTTTCCTGAGGGGGTTTAAAAGAAGAGGCGTCGATTAGTCAAGATTCAGTAAAAGCAATGAGGTACGTATCGCATAGTGGAACAATGCTTTATTGGTAACACTGTGATCGTCTTCCACAGGAGGCATCATTTGCATGGCCTATGACTTTAGCCCATTTGGACCAAAAAACCTTCTATAGAAGTGAGCTGGCCTGTTCCCAGTATTTTTCCCATGAGTCTCGTAAACACCTTACACCAGGGTGTTGCTGACTGCCCTACAACGATACGTGTACCTCATGAATACGGGAACAAACTAAATAAATGGAGGGGTCTTACAAATACAAGAAGCATCTCTGTCACTGGCTTGCACAAAAGTACTAACACACATATTTCTAAGGCATGCTGCATTTTTGTTCAGTGAACTTTGCTAGGTTTAGCAGACACACCTCATGATTTAACCTGTATGGCTTCCTTAGTGGGCACATTAATCAAATGAATTTATAAACTGAAGCATAACTATCAGGTGGTGGTAACAATATAAAATAAAATTAAGGAGAATGCATACTCCATAAAATGTTGTTGCAAAGGTTGATGTGAGGGAATTTGTAGTGCAAAGCTTTAAATGCATGATCTTTGCTAGCGAGGATGCTGTGGCAGCCTTCACATCCTGTGGTACCCACTGCACCCATCGGCTGCAGGTGACCAACCCTGAAGCCCTACTGGCGCCCAATCAAATGTAGGAATATGTGCAGAGCTCTGTGTATAACGTATGGAGGATACTGAGGCCAAGGTCCAAACTGCCTTCAAAATCTGGCGTGCCACTACAATCCCAAAAGAAATCTGCACTCCTAGTCAACACAACTGATCGAGTAATGTCACTTCGAGAGACTTAAAAATAGGGCACACGACCCTTTGGGCCAGGGTCAGAATTTATGGAACAGTCTTCAAATGGAAAAACTTACACTCAGGCCAGGAACATCCTGAGAACCGAACTCTTCAAACAGGCTTTAAGCTCCCCCCAAGGCCACATGCGAGCAGCCGCAGCGGCCAGGTGTGGGTTCAACCTCTTTATTCAGTCAGACTCACTCTCATATACATGAAGTCTCACTTATGTTTTATCACTCTGAAGTGGCCTTGGTGACTTGTAGTTCCTTGTAGATCTTCCAAATAAGTAATTAACAATTGGTAAACTGTGTTACCTCCAATTATCAACATACTCTCTCTTTCACACTATGTGTTAGTTCCATACAAGCCAAAAGAATCTGGAAAGGAGGCCAGGGACTGCAGGAGTCAAATTGTGGAATAACTCAAATGGAGGGAAGAAAAAGAAAGTCTCAATGTCACCAAAAATGTAAATTCACAAAGCCCATTTGTAATTTAAATAGGACTTGGACTAGAGGCCTTCAAGAGCAGGGAGCTCTATGCCGGCAGGTCTGAAGGGCGCTTGAGAACCTTTATGGCCATCAATGAGAGGTAGCCAGATGCAGCAGTTCTATCCCCAGCTTGCCCTTTGATACGCGGGCATTACTCTTGCTACTCCTGGTCGCAGGGGTCCTGCAGACAGCAGCAGAAACATAAAGGTAACAAGTTTCTAAGACTCCTGTTTACTTTCTGTAGCTTCCACTCCTTGCCCTCCCCCTGGCCTTTCAGCAGCCAATAGAAGGCTCTGCCCAGTGAAGTCATCTGGGGCCAAAGGGTGGATGATGTCATTTCAGGAAATAAACGTCCTGGGTTTGCTGCCTTTAGAAAAGTGACCCAGTAATGTGAAGTACAAACGTGAACATAAAGTAAGATCCACGCTTTAAGGAGGGTGACCAAAAGTCCCAGATTTGCCCAGACAATTAAGTTTTTTCAAGGACTGTCCTGGTGTCCCGACACATATTGCTAAAAATTTTTTAAAAAGTCCAATTTTTTTAGCACGGTAGGGTGGAAGTGGTGATTAAGTGCAGTTTAGTACATGGTCATGTTTTTACTGGCCTTCTTCTTGCACCAGGGACAGAAGTTGACTTCTGAAAGTCACTCGCTGAGCTGCCTCGCCTCTTTCGCGCAGCACAGCAGGTTTTGAAGTGTTCCTGTTGTGAGGTGATCTTATGTTCTTGGGCAAGATTTGTGCTTTTTAAAACTGCCAAAAATATAATGTGGATTCTGCCTGTTACTCAGGCTATCATCTCATCCTCCAAGTATTAAGGACAAGCATTAACCTTTCATGTCAGAGAGAGAGATACCCATCAAGTGCGCGGAATGAAACTGGAATAACCGGGATCAGTCCTGGATTACCCGCTTAACCAAATTGTGTAATCTTAGGCAAATACTTAATTTTACAGAGCCCCTTTTTTGTTCATTATCACATAGGAGAGCGCCTTTAAATACATTGTAATTGTTTTGTATTGTAATTGCAATTATATAGCGCTTACTAACACCTGACGAGGCGTTGAAGTGCTTTTTTGGCGAGTTGCATGCTACTCCGGAACCCATAAAGGATTAGTAGTGAAATATGAAAGTGATTTAAGTGGTGGATAGGTAAGTCAATTATTTCGATTCAGAAGGATCGCGGTAGGATAGAAGAGGGAAAAAAGGTTTTTTATTTATATAACGCTTGTTACCCCTGATGGGGTGTTGAAGCGCTTTTTGTTTTGGCGAGTAGCACGCTACTCCGGAAACCCATAAAGGATTAGTGGTGAATTAGTATGGTGAAATATGAAAGTCATTTGAGGGGTGGGTATTAGTCAGTTATTTGGAGTGAGAAGGATAGCGGAGGGAGAGAAGGGGGGAAAAAGATTTGTATTTCTATAGCGCTTGATACCCCTGAAACTCCGGAAACCACAGTCCAGGAAGTTAAAAAAAGACTTGTGCTTCGTTTAATATACTACAATGTTGTTCGCTCTATAATAATAATAATAATAACATAGGTCACATATAGAGTACACATGCCTCCTGACTTGCCCTTTAGTTCACTATCAGCATTGCCCTCGGGGAGGGGGCAGTGCTTAATTTGTAAAATATGAAGTGCAGGTGCTCCAATCTTTGTCGGAGGCCACACCCATTTCTCTGGCTCCACCCACTCCGTCCACTGGCTCCACCCACTTCCTGTATTAGCTCCACCCTCAACTGGCACTGCGAAAAGTCAGATGAATTTCAGCAAGGAGCCTTCCTCATAATAAAGTTTTGATAGGAGGTTTCCCTGCCCTGAGAAAATTTTGAAAAAGATTCAGTCAAAAGTGCATTTAAAGCACAAATTTGGAATAAATTATCGGAAATCACTAATGCATTGAAAAGGGACAATTCCAGTGCTCTATGTGCTGATTTGGGGAAAAGGACAATACTGGGGTAGGGTATGCCCATTTTAATAGAGTCTATGCAGTGACTGAGTCTATGACATCAAAGATACAACTTTTACATAGTTTATGTGAAGAAATAAACCAAAATCTTGTGAAAACACGAGTCAAAACAGATAAGCTGAATAAAATCATGAAATGCACTTGATTGAGTCACTTTGTCACTTCCGGTGGCCGAAGGGGTTTGGGATTCATAAATAGAGTTAGTATTCCGTTAAAGCGATTACTATTAGAGAAACAATTAAAAAAGATGATAAACAATTGGACTTATTATAACGTACTCCCTGGAGCTATACTACTCTCCCCCTCCACTGCCCTTAACCCCACGCCTTTGTCATATGATGTATTTTAACTGGATATGCCAGCGTGATTGTCGAAAAATCTGAAAGTCACACCCCAAATCTTTTTAAACAAGATTCTAATAATTCACAATGCTGGCAGCACTGCTGCCATAGATGGGCTGCGGTACTCCACTGCTGACTATTCACCCCGGAGTATGGTAATGTTTGTTGCTGCTGTAAGACGTCAGTGCCTTCACTCCATTGCTGACCATCCCTCCATTGCCTCTATGAATGCTCTAGAGGGGTTGCTGCTTCCCATTGCTGGGTGGGTCCCCAGGTCTAGAGTAACGTTTCTTAACACAGAGGGGCTGGTGCATTGATCCCATTGCTGACTGTACCCCAGGGCTGTGGTGATGCCAGTGGTCGAAGTGGGGGGAAAAAGTGGGGAACTGTGGGCGGGGAATAGGGAGGGTGGGAATAACCCAGGATTGGATCAGATGTGGCCGAAAGAGCAAAATATACCAATTTTTTGTATTTGTTTCCCATTTCACTAACCGGTTACAGCGTATTACGTTATTTAATTCAACCAATGGATACACATATTTATTTGGTTTAATATGAGTTATTGATATTAAAATACATTCACAAAGTAGAATATGTTTCCAATCACATAACATCCCAAATACACTGAAAAGTAGAATCACAAGCCATTTGTCTCTGAGCAATTGAGTTTCTGTCATCAGCACTTCTCCTCCTTTTTTCCACAAGAGCAATTCAAACATGAATGGCAAAATATCCTAGTTTGCAAATGTTTTCCACATATTTATGTCTTTGCCATATTTGCCACATAATGCATCATCTGCTGCTTAATCTGACGATTTTAACTAATAAATTGTTTTAAACTCAAACGGATCAAAAGTTACTAAAAAATGTGACGTGCTGCTGTGAAGTGGAGGGCCCTTTGCAAAGGTTGATTGGTCACCTTTCTCACTGCTGCATTTGTATGTTATACTGGTACTAATAAGGAAAAATATTTGCAGAGACTGTTAGCTGTTCGACTGTAAAAATGTCATAATAAAATATCAGAAAATGTACAGTCCCATTAATACCAGTGTGGATTGTGGTGGACAGGCCCTCAAGACTAACCCACACCTGCCACCGCTAGGGTCCACCTGCTGGTGCTAGGACACCAGGGCTTCTAAGATCTTGCGGGGCCTTCTAAGGTCTAGCATGGGAATGGGATCCCTCAGTAGAGTGGTCTGGTGGACTGGTCATGAAGGCTGAACCTGGTTCCCCAGTTCCAAATTCGGCAGCTCTGACTATGGTGCCACATCCTCTCCCCCACTGAAAACCATACCGCCCCACTGAGCAAAACTCGCACTGCCTTCAGCTACAACCCAATTGTGCCCCGCTATAAACACCTGAATGTGACTCAATTCAAATTACGTACTAGACAAGAGCATTATACTGCCTAAAAAGAAAATAATATCATCATGGAAAACGCAAACACTCAT
Source organism: Triturus cristatus (assembly GCF_964204655.1). Taxonomy (NCBI): domain Eukaryota; kingdom Metazoa; phylum Chordata; class Amphibia; order Caudata; family Salamandridae; genus Triturus; species Triturus cristatus. The sequence goes on along the minus strand of NC_140584.1, from coordinate 975,327,754 downwards.
AGGCAGGCAGCTAGATTAAGTAAAGCAGGTGCCTATAAGGAGGAACAACATGGTTACCTTAAAGCTTTTACGCTCATTGTTCAGAAATGAGTGAATGCTTTTGCCTGACAAGTTATGGACATGACTACAGGGCCCAGAAGGGACCCGTTTCAATGCCCATTGCTTATATCCTTACAATACGTAAGCAGTATGGTGAACACACAGCCCCTGTTTTGTTTTCCAATCCAGCCATCAAGCAGGCATTTCAGTACCTCCAGGAATGGTGCACTTTCCCACCCAGAGAAAACAATGGTGTTCAAAGAGAGACAATAACATAGAAGTAGTGCTTACCGGCAAACACTGTAAAGTGGCGCTAATGTGTTTGGGTGTGAAGAAAATCACTCTGGCCACTTTGCGACCGCTCTGTGTTGCTGTGGTTATTTATTATTCATATTTTGAATGTTTTATTTCTCTCCATCTCGAGGCTGCACTTTGAAATTGAAAATTTCAGAAAAAGACCACGTTTCCAACAGAAGTGTTCTTTCTTTTTTTGGACCCATTTCAAAAGGGAACAAATAAACGAAAGGAGGAAAGACAGGGTAATACCAGTTTCTTGAAGTCACGGTTTTCAGTGAGTGAGGTGGAGCGAGACAGAAACAGAGGGAAGAAGAGGAAGAAAGGGGGGCAGCTGCCAGTGGCAGAGCAGAAGTGGACACTGTCATAGTATTCTCTGGGCCAGAAAGAAAAGACAGAGTCCATTTCCTTCTCTGCTCACCCCGCCCCTCCCCGAACGCCAAGCCTTATCTATAGGCCTTGATGATTTCTGGCGTCCTGTGACGCATCTTTAAAATGAAAAAGCAGGGGAACGGAACCTAATCAATTAAAGAAGTAGGGGCACGCCGTGCCCTGCTGATCCCGCCCACTTTGACCGCTGGGTGCATGCTCGGTGCCCGTATTTGCCTTCGAAATTATAAAAATGCAGGAGTCCCGGGCTCAGTGATTCTTCGTACCGTCACACTACTGAGTCTCAAAGGAGGGTGAAATCAGGGGCTTTTGGCGCGGGTGGGTCGTGGATGTCAACAGAAGGGACCTTGTTTTTGGAGGATGAGGAAGATTTACAGAGCTGGTGAGCCGATCAGATTCCGTGTGAAGCATTTATCATGTTTTTTTTTTTTTGTTGTTGCAAATATTTATAGCGCGAACTCGACCCGAAGGTATTGGAGCGCTTTACATAGCGACGTATTTACATTACACATTAAGGCACGGGGAAAGTAAGTGATTTGCCCAGAATCACATGATGTGGACGCGACCTCGAGGCTCGAACCCTGGTTTCCAAGAGGATTAGTAAAGTTTTAACTTCTTACCTTTACTCGTTAATCGTGGTGAGCCGGCCGGCAGGGACACACACTGGCTGCATTGCCTTTGCTCAGTGAATAACTGATTGTATGATTAGGCGGCCGCCGCGGCCTGGCGCTGCTTGCTACCATACGGTACTGCACTGTTCTACTGCCTGATCGATGCCTGCACAGGCGTCCCTTCTCTCAATGTGGTCGGAGGTCGCCTGTTTTGAACAACGGTGATGACTCGTGGTGGGCAGTGTGAGCTGCGGTGGTTATGCTGGGGGCGGGCGTGGCCAGGTGAAAAAAATCTGCGCGCACAGCCCCTCCCCCACATCAGAACCAAAATCCAGACCGGCGCCCGCGGCCCGCCCAAATAAATCAGTGTCACTGCAAGTGGCAACACTGCAACGGTCAACACTGCACTGTGATAGAACGAAGTGCCGTAGCGCGCGGCCGCCACGATCAACATATATAATTTATGAATTGGACTTGGGCTCAGCCTCAGGGCAGGCGAGGTGATTAAGAAGTGTCTCACACACCCGCAACGGCGCAACCAGACACTGTTAACCGCGCCGTGGCTCACAGTGAACACGCTGCTGAGTCTGCATGCACCGAGTACAGCCTTACGGTAAATTTTTAAAAACAGCAATGTGTGACGTGTGCAGCAGATGCATAGACCCGGCCCTGATAATTAAGTACCGGTGCTAAGCACCGGAAAACACCGGCACAAATTAAGCACTGGGAGGGGGTAAGAATGTTTGCCAGTTCATGTCTGAAAACATTTGCTTTTAATAAATACTTCTCAAATAGTCTGATGTGTTAAAGTGAAACATTTCTGAGTATTAAATCAATACATTTTTTTTAAAAATGTAAATGCATTGATCATAGTCTAACATGGTATTTGTTGCATGATTTGCACGTCAAATATTGTTATGGCTCGGCCTGTGCACGGGCTCTCAGAGCCAGCCCTCGGCTCAGCAATCCCCGTCCACGTGTTGGCCCCCCCCCCACCTACAGTCACACGGCCCCTTTTAGAACAGCAGACCGCGTGCACTAAGCGGGCTGGGGGCGGTATACATTATGATATAGCAATTAACGTGGAGAATCACGAATCCTAATAACAAAGGGAAGCACTGCATCTTTCAGCAATTTCGCTCATTTAAGAGGCGACGGCCCCGAGCTGTCTCGCGCCGCTCTCACTCGGGGAGAGATCACACAACCGCAGGATCAGGTTCGCCATATGGCCATGGATTCCGGCGAGGCGGCTGCTCTCGGAAATACCCAGGCACTGGCACAGCGTGGGTAATTCACTTTCTGAGCGGCTGCCGCACTCTCCCCTGTCGTGGCTCGTGGCTGAGGGTGGGTGTGCAGGACTTCGACGACGCCGAGGACAGCGGACGTCCGCCTGGCAGAGGACTTGTTCTGGGGCACCGCAGATGTGGTACCCCTGTGTATTCCTCACTGCAGTGCCTGGATACATGCGTTTACTTGCTACAGAAGTTAAGAGTAACCCTGTCCCCGCGCCAAACTTAACAAGCATTGGCAAAGCCAAAAGGTCTCGTCTCGTCTATGTGAGAGCAATTGGCTTTGACAATGTCTTTTAGCCATGTTGTGTTTACCATGGATAGAAGCTATTCAAAAAGTGCTATGACGCTGGGGTGGGGGGCTAAAAATAAAATGCACTATGACACGGCCAGCGCTGGCTGCGTTGTAGCACTTTTCTTCTAATAGCGGGTGGGGGGGGGGGGGGGACAGACAAGAGAATGGTGGAAGGGAACAGGCAACCTGGACCAAAAGATGGAAGCGGCAGCATGGACAATGGAAGCCATACGGACAACGGGAGAGTGAGGGGGAGGAGCAACACAGGCAAGAGTGGGGTTGGGTGTGGGACAACTGCACTAGCTAGAAAGAAAAATAATACCTCAATCACAACACCTGCAGCAGAAGGACCCGAATCAAGATGCAGCAAGCAGTACTTGGTCCATTCTTCAGATGAAAGAAGAGGAAGTGAAGCCGGCACATGCTGTCCAATGAAGAGGCAGCAAATGAAAGTGACAATGAAGCCCACATATCCTACCAATGGGCAGGCTCCAAGCTCCCTCCAGTAAACAATATCTCTTGCAAGCGAAACCGCATGCACCAGCAACACATGAGCTGTCACAAGCGAGAATTAAAGAAGGATTAGAGAGGTGCTATAGCTTCTGGGTAGATCCAGGCAGATGTTTTATTTTGCAACCAACTTCTTGAATAAATCCGGTTTGTCGGGTTTCATATATTTCATGTAATTTCTTCTGTCACCTGGCAGCGCTTTTGCCAATATTTTTGCAGACAGGATAATAGTTGAAGCAGAAAAATTAGCACAAGAACTGTGGAACTTATGTGTGCTCGACAGAGAGAGATTTTCTACTCAAACTAATTTCCTTGTGTCTTTAGTACTCTAACTTGTGCCTTTAGTACTCTAAGAATACTGTCCGGTCAAGTTTTCACACAAATATGCTTGCCAAATACATTTCATGTAATACAGATGATTTACAAAAGAAAAAATTAGCAATTTCTCCCGCCCCCTACTTCTGGGTCAGCCATCGCCATCTAAGCCCACGGGAGAGTCCAGCTGTTAACTGACGTCAGACTCACAGCTTCAAAAAGAGCAACCACATATGTGGTTTATAGGACCACTAACAAAGTGATCACAGAGGTGGCTGTTTAGGACACTAACCTTATTGACTTCCACCACCCATGAGTCTGACTCTATGGACAGCACCCAAACACTCCCTGCTCAGGAAACTCCCACAAACAATTATCCAGGGGCAGCTTCAGCTAACCTCAGATGGGATCATGAGGGATCACCAAGGAGGCAGAGTACACTGGTCCATCATCCTTTGATACTCGGGACAGTGGTCTAGCGAAACTTGATGGGGCCTCTCTGCAAAGTGCATAGAGGGCCTCCCATCGCTCCTGACCCAGAGCGGAGCTCTCAGCCGCCACCCATGGACCGTGGTGGAGGGGCCCCCTGGGCCTCGGGGACCCCCCACACTGTGGGGGCTATTGTTACACCACGGACTCAACACTATATATAGATCAAGTAATGCTAGGCTGGGCCTAACACCCAGGTCAACTCAATGCACAACCACCAATGCTGCAACGAAACAGGAGGCCCGGATAACGCCAGCAGCGATTTACAAAGTCCACTAGGACCTCGTGACCGCAGAACTGGACCGAACTCTAACCTTGCACAGCAGCGTGTCTCTCGCAGTCTTCTAACCCACACCCTATGAAGACCCTGAATGCTCTGTAGTATCCCCCAGGAGAACACACCGTACAAAAGAATAATCCCAACTAAAAGAAACAAAGTCTTATTCCCACAGCTTGAGGGGATACCAGCAGTGACCATGAGCTGCTCCGTGACAGGAAGGTTGCTATGAGCACAATATGACACTACTGCGATGAACAGACTCGATGAGGAAGATCCTAAGTGCTAGGTACAGTACCCTTAGTCCAAATTCCAAAGAGTAGACCTGCGTCATGACTCTGCCCAGGACAGTGTCATTCGTCTCACTGCCACGGGTTACTGACAGCTGGAACACGGCCGAGGCCCCTGGAGCAGCGGGGTACACTGGAACGTCAACAGAGGTTCACCCACAGCCATATCATCAACCTTACAGCCGATCAGAAGCAAGCGTCCCTCCCGAGCTCCAAGCACTACTGCCAAACTGGCACCGAGAAGTTACCAAATAGTCTAATAGCCACAAATCCAACAAGGTCCTACACTTATGAGTAAAGATCTACAAGTTACAACAGTCACCAACCCACACTCTATCAGATAGAAACACCGCCTTTAAGCCACCAGGACGGCTGAGCGGGTTAAAAGCTATCCTCAACATCTACTCGACGCACGTACACCAGTGCTGGTATGACCAACCCAGCCTTCCACACTTCCAGGGCTGCTCACTTGTGGGGTAAACAGTAACACCTGTTATTTATAAGATGGCAGAAGGGCACTATGAAGCCTATGTCCAGCTTGCATGTGTCACATATATAACACTGTTAAGCCTTCTCATTGAATGCTTCCGGTAGTGCCAAAGCTCATATTTCTCAGATAAGACATCTAACTGTGAATTCCAGTGATTCAGACTGATTAATTCATTTGCATAATATTTGGCTTCCGTAAATAGCTAAAAAAAAGTTTAAGTATTTCATTTTTTTCTGTGCTGGAAAATATAAAAAAAACTTTCACAAGACACTGCTGCTGACAGACCATTAATCAACGAACCGGACAAGCTCACCCTTGTGGGCCTGCTTTGATGTAGGTCTCCATCAATGAATCCTACCTAGAGTAGCAAAATAAAGATTGCAAATGCAGAACCCTGTCAGCAAAGATTCACGCTGTTCCAAATGACATCTTATTATCTTTCTTTATTTATGACTTGTTAAACCGACCCTGTAGTAGTAACATACTGCAAAGGAAAAAGTACATTTTACAATGCATGTTTTTAATTTACTCACAATTTGCTTTGCATTTAAAATTGTATTTATAATAATACATATTGGCGGATAAAACACATTTTAAATATTAGTACTTTAATCCCGAACAAAATCACCGATTTGTAAAAACACCGGCAGACATATCGACAGTGTCATGCAAACATTGAATGCTGAAATGCTCTAAATCTTTCACAAGAACGCTAAAATCAAATAATATATAAAAAAAAGACACAAGTATATGTGATATTGTCCTATACTGCCATTTTGGAGTTCAGGTAACATTTAGAAACCACTTGATGTTCAGTGTCATGGTTTGTAAATGTCACAGCAAACCTCTAATTGCAATATAATATACCGCTATCACATACTGACCCACAGACCCCCCCCCCCCCACACACACACACTTTTACTTACCAATCACCACATTTGCAATTTCAGGGCTCTGTGTTGCTAGAGAGGAGAAGTACAGCTGTACAGAAGGATTTCTGCACTAACTGTGCATGAGTGTACACCGACAGGAGGGTTCGCCTGTACAGGCTGGTCATTTCAGATTCAGACCAGCATAATCACAGATAGGAAGACATTGCTGCGCAGAAACAGCAGTCTACTGTCTGTGTTTTGGCCTCTAAATGGAGGGCCATCAGATAAGTTTTACAACCATCTTGCTATCGGTCCCAGACAATCTGCCATAGTCAGCCCCTTTAATTTCAATCCTCTAGAGCTGGGCTGTCATAAGAGCTGGATCTAGTATGGCCACTGACATGACACCTTCCACTGTACAGGATAATCACCTTTGTTGTGTTCAGCAGGCGGCATGTTATGTACTATCTACTTTGACTTAGTTCCTTGGCATTGCTCACAGAAGGGCCATCCATCCAAGGTGAGACAACCTGGGCTCCGCACGCATGCTAGATGTGGTGGCAAAGTGACAGACCACAGGGCAGGGATGTGCCGAGGAGACACTCATGGACGATGGCTGCCGGGCAGCGCCAGTCCACCTACGGCCTCTTTCGGTAGGTGAAATGAAATTGGTTTTTATAAAGCGCATGGCTACTCGGAAGCATCCCAGCGCTGAGCGGATGAAACCAGAGGGAGGATCCAGAATTACGGGAAGAGCCAGGTTTTCAAATGTTTCCGAAAGATGGAGTGGGAGGGTTCCCTACGAAGGGGAAGTGGGAGAGCGTCCAAAGCTTGGTGGCATTGTATGAAAAAAGCCTGACCCCCCTTCTAGCTCTCTTAGTTCTGGGCACTTCTGCCAGATTGAGCGTGTTGGAGCGAAGGTTTCTGGAGGCTTTATACGGGCGAATCAGATCTTTGATGACGGGAGGTCTGTTTCCTCCCAGAGACTTGTGGGCTACGTACAGGGCCTTAAAGTGAATTCTCTCCTGCACTGGAAGCCAGTGCAGGGAGTGCAGAGCGGGCTTCGCCGAGCAGCGATGGCTGGTGCCAGTGAGCAATCGTGCCGCTGCGTTCTGAACAATCTGGAGCCTAGCAACCACTGCGGTGGGGGCTCCCAGATAGAGGGCGTTGCCGTAGTCTATCCTAGATAGAATCAGAGCCTGTGTCAGTAGCTTTTTACCTGGAAGGGGGAGTAGGGGCAGGACTCTGCGAAACATTTTAAGCAGGCCATAGCATGACGCTACCGTCCTCCTAGCTTGAGTTTTAAAGGAGAGGTCTTGGTCGAACCATATGCCTAAGCTTTTTATTTCAGGCTTTGAGACCGGGGCTGTGTCCATACAAACTGGCCAGAGATCCTTGAGGCTAGTACTTGGGTGCAAATGGATACTTAATGTTTTTCTTTACTTTTTAAAAAAACGTAGTGAACTACGCACTTTACATTTTTTTTGAAATCACGAAGTTGCAAGACAGTCAAATGCATATCTTTGCACACACAAAACTAATTTTATTGCTAAATGAAGAATGAAAGAGGAGATGAAAGATGCAAGGACTTTATCTGCTACTGTGCGATTGATTGGTCCTTACTGAAGACACACACCAGTGAGACGTTCTGTGCTGCTTTGACTGCTACCACAGTCTCAGTTTATATCTTTCTAACCCACTTAACTTTCATGACATTTCACTGCCCCTCCATGAACGCGAGGATGCAGTGCTGGAATAGACTGGGAGCTGTTTAGATCCAGGTTCTGGCAGCTGTTCTTAAAACGCTATCTGCCAGGAGCCTTGATGTGGTGTCCGCACACAATAAGTGTGTGTCAGATCAGCAGCCTGCAGGGCTACAAGGCGGTCTCTTATCTCTCCAGCTCGCTGCGCCTCCACTATATAGGTCAATCAAAAATGTTCTTATAGTTATACCAGTTTTACACCTCAAGACTTTCTGGACACACATCTCTACAAGTCCTTCGTCGGTCTTAAACTGCATTTTGCATGTAGTCAATAAAGAAACAGAGCAGCTTTAGGGAGTTATTTGTGTGTTATCAATTTGTTTGGGGTGGAGCTTTGTAAAAGTAATGCCTTTATAATGGCAAAGCACGACTTTGCTGACTTTGAAGCTACTAATGCAGAGGTCTTCAAACTTTTTGATGCGGAGACCCACTTGTCAAACCTTTTTAGGAGTAAGGACCCCCTCCTGATAAAAATTTCTAGAACCTGGTGCTCTTCATCATTGACAACCGTAAACGCCCCCAATTCCCACACAAAATAATTTTTACAGTGGGGAAATAATAGTAAACAGTATTTGGCAAACGAAAAGTCAGTGAGCATGAGGGCGTGGTCAAAGGTGTAGCTAAGAACAAAGAACTTCATTTCTGTGGAATTGAGGTCGGGCAGTGCTGCAAGTGTTCTTGCTGCGCTGCCCTATGCTAATGTGGAAGGGCAGGAATGCACCGTATTTATGAAATACAGTGCAGTCCTGTCCATACATTGCTGCCTAGCACTAACATAGGCAGGATTGCTTTTGTGCAGGAAGGGCACCTTCCCTCACAAAAATAATCCCGAGAGACGTTTTCCCCTTTCTATGGGAGCTGCAGAATGCGGCACACATGGAAAGAGGAAAAAATGAGGAGAAATGTTTTCACTGGGGAGACGTACGTTTTTGGTGCTGCCCCAGGTTAAAGTGATTTTGTAAATATGGGGCAGCATCAAAAACCATGGGTGTATCGTAGGAACACCCATGCAGCGCACATGGAACACCTCCTTGATGCAGAGTTAGGCAGCAACTTGCCCTGCTTTGTCTCATTCCATATCTATGAGGCCATGCAAAGCCATGCAGGGTGAATTTGCGCCGCCTCATAGGTATGGTTGAGACGCTTGCGCCGCAAGAGCGTAAAACGCTTGCGTCGCCAGAGCGTAAAAAAAACTGGTGCTCTGGTGGCACAAGCCTCTCATAAATAAGACCCAAAATATTCTGTATCTTTTAGGTCTTTCACCATCAGGTACCTACATATAAAATAATGGGCAGTGTAAATGAAAAATAAATGTAAAAAGTTGTTACTTAGTGGGAAATGCACTGTAGTACATTATGAAACCTCTATTAGTTAATGCACTGCATAGATCTGTGTGTAACCAGAGAGACACAGAATTAAATCTTGGTTGGCGCAGTGGAGAATAGTGTATTGCTAGTGCTATGTAGTCACAGCCTGTGACAGAAAGCACTGTGAGTATGTAAGTCATTATGTTATACTTGCATTGCATTACACACAATAAAATATAGACTGATACAAAATATATAAATAGTTTTACAATAAAATGGTTCTTCCAAAATGTAGATTTTAGGAATACCATGGCATATGTAATGCAATTTCTTTTTTAAATAACTGTCCCTTCAACACCTCCTTAGGGGTACTAAGGGCTGTGTAAGTACAGTTATGATTAAAAGCAAACACTTCACAGCCCAGTTGTTAAATCTTTGCACTACCACTCAAAAAAACAACTCTTTGTGATCACAAAGGTTGGAGTGATTCACTGGTCCCAAGCACCCTTTACAGTTTCAGATTAACTAATGGGGCACATTTGCATTTCATTCAGGTGTCCAGGCACCCTGACACAAAAGCTTTTCATGTAACAGGAGACTCAGTGGAAGAATTTTAAACAATCGAAATGAGCCGTTCCAGGACCGCTCTCCTTTTCCAAAACCAAAGCAAATGTTTTAGAATCCAGGCAACTTTAGGCTGGGAATGCGTGACTCCCTTCCCAATACTCCGCGGCCCCCCTGGGGGCCGCGCTCCACAGATTGAAGACGTCTGTACTAATATAACTGTGTTTAATCATCAATCTGGCAACCATGACAGTCATTTTCTGTTCTTACCAACAGCCCTTTTCTGTTAATACCCTGCTCCACCAAACTATGGTGGCCAAGCGTATTTTTAGTTCTTGCTTGTGACAGCACATGCACTTCGACATGTGAGAGATATTGTATACAACAAGGGGCTTGCTTAGCATTGGTTAGCTTCATTGTCACTCTTATTTGCTGCCTTCTTATTGGTCAGCACGTGCTGGATTCACTTCCTCTTCTTTCAGCTGGAGCATGGACCGAGTTGCTGATTGCAAAGCCAATAGGTCTCGTCTTTGAGACTACCAACTCTGCCATTGCCGGTTGTTCAGGCTGTGCATCATGGGCATTGCCGATTTTAGCAATGATTTGCGGCCATGGTATATAGCAGCGTGCCTGCTGTGCAGCATGGCTAAGGAAAATGCTAATTACCAGTATGCATCTGTTCTTGGCATGTAGAGCTGCAGATCCACACACTAAGCATAGATCACCATCTGGTGTTGGGCCCGGATGTTTGCACTTGTTTTTGTCTTGGAAAATTCTTTGGAAGTCACGACATAGGCGACTCCTCCTTTGGATGAAAGTGCGCATGGGCATCGGCTCCATCTTCAGATTGTTTTTCGCCAGCAGGGAAATGATGGAGTTTTGTGAGAAACAGATAAGATACACATGTATGCTGTATCTAAATAAGATAATACTGGAACAGATTAAGGTAGCCGGGGAGGTGGGTGGGCGTGTGTGGATCTGAAGCTCTACATGCCAAGAACAGATGCATACTGGTAAGTAGCATTTTCCGTTCGAAGCATATGAGCTGCAGATCACACACTATGCATAGATTGTATAGCAGTACCCCTCCTTAGCGGCGACCACCAGTATCTGTTGCAGTAGTTTGAAATAAAGTTTTGAGTACCGCCTGGCCCACACTAGCTTGCTGTTTTGTTTGCACAGCTACACAATAGTGCTTTGTGAATGTGTGCGGTGTAGACCATGTAGCTGCTTTGCAGATGTCATCTAAGGGAATGTTCCCTAAAAATGCCATTGAAGCCCCTATCTTTAGGGTAGAGTGGGCTTTAAGGGGAACTGATAGTGTTTGTTTTACTTTGTGATAGCAAATCTGTATGCATTTGACAATTCACCTTGCTATTTCAAATTTTGATATGGGGTTGCCTTTATGTGGTGGCGAGAAGGACACGAAAAGTTGTTTTGTCTTGCGAAAAGGTTTTGTTCTTTCAATGTAATAAAGCAGTGCTCTTTTGACATCTAGAGTGTGAAGAGCTCTTTCTGCGACTGTTTGTGGTTGTGAGAAGAATACTGGCAACTCCACAGACTGGTTGAGGTGGAAGGGAGAAATAACCTTAGGGAGGAATTTAGGATTGGTTTTGAGAACCACTTTGTTATGATGGAGTTGTAAAAAGGGTTCTTGAACAGTGAGTGCCTGTAGCTCACTGACTCTTCTAAGGGAAGTAATGGCCTCTAGGAAAGCGACTTTCCATGTTAGAAATTTTAGCTCGCATTTGTGCAGAGGTTCAAAAGGAGGGCCCATCAGTTTTGTGAGAACTATGTTTAAATTCCACACAGGTGAAGGTGGTACCCTGGGAGGAATGATTCTTTTGAGGCCTTCCATAAATGCTTTGATGGCAGGTACTCTAAATAGCGATAAGTGTGGTCTATTTTGTAAGTAGGCTGCTATGGCAGCGAGGTGTAATCTAATAGATGTATATGCTAAGTTAAACCTTTGGAGATGTAGTAGATAACCTATGATGTGTTGAATAGACACATCTAGAGGATGTGTTGAATAGACACATCTAGAGGATTGATGGTGTTGTTGTGATAATATATCACAAATAGTTTCCATTTGGTTGCATAGCAGGCTCTAGTGGTGGGGTGTCTAGATTCTTTGATAATGTTCATATAGTCATGGGGAAGGTTAAGGTAACCGAATGCTAAGACTTCAGGAGCCAGATCGCTAGGTTGAGCTGTGCTGGGTCCGGGTGTCTGATCTCTCCATGGTTCTGGGTTAAGAGGTGTGGGGAGAGGTGTAGTTTTTGGTGCAGGACTACGGATAGTTCCAGTAATGTGGTGTACCACGGTGGTCTGGCCCATGCTGGAGCAACTAGGATAAAAGTTAGAGAGTGTTGCTGTAGTTTGCGCACCACCAGTGGAATGAGTGGGAGAGGCGGAAAAGCGTACGCAAATCTGCCTGACCAATTCATCCATATCGCATTTCCTTTGGACAATGGGTGTGGATATCTGGCGGCGAAGCTTGGGCATTTGGCGTTTTCGTGTGTGGCGAAGAGATCTATTTCTGGTTGCCCCCAGATCTATCTCTGGTTGCCCCCATATGTGGAAAAATGGATGAAGAACTTGCGGATGAAGTTCCCACTCGTGAATCTGTTGCGTCAGACGACTTAACAGATCGGCAATGTTGTTCTGTACTCCCGGGACATGTTGGGCTAGGAGAAAAATGTTCTGAGGAATAGCCCATCTCCATATACTTTGCGCTAGTTGAGAGAGCTGTAGGGAGTGTGTCCCGCCTTGTTTCTGTATGTAGTACATGGCTGTCATGTTGTCGGTGCGGACTAGGACAGCTTTGCCTGATATTTGTTTCTGGAATGCCTTCAGGGCTAGGGAGATGGCTAGTAACTCCAGGTGATTGATGTGGAGTAACTTTTGTTGAGGCGTCCACCTGCCCTGCGTGGTGTGATGTAATAGATGAGCTCCCCAGCCGGAGAGCGATGCGTCTACTGTTAACACAATCTGTGGAACCGGCTCGATGAGCGGGCGCCCTTTGGAAAGGTTTTTGGTGTTCCACCACTGCAGAGAGCAATGTGTGCGACCGTCCACCAACACCAGATCTGTCAGCTGACCTTGAGCCTGGTTCCACTGACGTGCCAGACATTCCTGCAGGGCACGCATCTGGAGTCTTGCGTGAGGTACTATGAATTGGCAAGAGGCCATCATCCCTATCCACTGCATGAACACTCGAGCTGGAAGAGAGTGTTGTGGCTGAAGTTTTCATATAAGGCTTTGCATGCTTGCTATCCTGGCTGGGCTGGGATATGCAAGTGCTTTTGAGGCATTTATTGTGGCACAGAGGTACTGTTGTATGTGGGACGGTTGTAGGTGAGACTTTGCATGGTTTATGGTAAACCCTAAGTCGTGAAGCAGTTGGATTGTGGCGTGACTGTGATGTACACACTGGTCGTATGACTTGGTTTTTATTAGCCAGTTGTCTAGGTAGGGGAAGACATGAATCTGTTGTCTTTGCAGGTGAGCTGCAACTACGGCTAGACACTTGGTGAAAACCCTGGGTGCTGTGGTGCCCCGAATGGGAGTACCGTGAATTGGTATTGCTGACCGTCCACTACAAACCGGAGATATTTCCTGTGAGAGGTGTGAATGGGAATATGAAAGTAGGTGTCCTTGAGCTCTAGAGTGGCAAGGAAATCGCCCTGTGTGAGAAGAGGAAGGACTTGTTGAAGGGTGACCATGTGAAAGTGGTCTGATTGTATGTACAGATTTAGGGGTCTGAGGTCCAGGATAGGTCTCAGAGAGCCGTCCTTCTTTGGAATGAGGAAATACAGTGAGTAAACCCCTGTGTTTTGCTGATACAGGGGAACTGGTTCTATTGCATGTTTTGGTAGGAGGGAGATTACCTCCTGCTTTAATAGTGCTAAATGTTCTGTTGACATTGGACGTTGTCTGGGTGGTATGTTTGGGGGGGTAGAGGTGAGTTCCAGACAATAACCTGACTGAACTATTTGTCTCACCCACCTGTCGGTAGTGATGTGGTTTCAGACAGGTAGGAACTGTAGTAATCTTCCCCCAACCGGAGTGGGATGGTCTGGGGGGAGTGGAGGGAATTCATTGGGTAGGGGTGGAGGCGGATTGATTGTTGTTGGTTTTGCCTCTAGCTTTGTTATTGTTGCCTCTATAGCCTCCTCTTTAGTAAATGTGGTTTGGGCGGGAGCCTTATAAGACGTGGAGGGGTTGTCAGAGGAATAGCCTCTGTAAGAGTAGCTACGAAAAAAACGTCTGGGAGCTTGCGATTGCAAAGCTCGCATTGATTTGGCTGTGTCAGTGTCTTTCTTCATCTTTTCCAGAGATGAATCCACGGCGGAACCAAAGAGGTGTTTTTGGTCAAATGGCTGGTTAAGGATGGAAGTTTGCACCTCTGGCTTAAACCCTGAAATGCGTAGCTATGCATGCCTACGTAACAGGACACTTGTGTTGATGGCTCTTGAGGCGGTGTCTGCGACATCTAGAGCGCACCGAATGGAGGTGTTGGTGATGAGCTTACCCTCCTGAATGAGGTTGTTGGCCTTGGTTTTATATTTGTCAGGGAGCTGTTGCAATAGGGTTTCTAATTCATCATAGTGTGCCCTATTGTATCTGGCCAACAGTGCTCGAGTGTTAGCTATGCGCCATATATTAGCTGCTTGTGGCGCTGTACGCTTGCCAGAGGCGTCTAAGAGCTTTGAATCTTTGTCGGGTGGTGGTGCGTCCCCCGATGTTTGTGAATTAGCCTTTTTTCTAGCAGTGGAGACCACTAGGGAATCTATTGGTATATGTCCCCTGATGTATATAGGGTCTGCTGGGGCAGATTTATAGAGGCGTCTAAGAGCTTTGAATCTTTGTCGGGTGGTGGTGCGTCCCCCGATGTTTGCGAATTGGCCTTTGTTCTAGCAGTGGAGACCACTAGGGAATCTATTGGTATATGTCCCCTGATGTATATAGGGTCTGCTGGGGCAGATTTATAGTTTTTCTCAATCCTGGGGTTAATAACCCTAGCCCTAACAGGGTCTTTGAACACTTCTGGGGCATGTCTAATGACTCCCTTTAACATAGGAAGAACAGAAGTGGACTTTTGGGCTGTATCAAATGTGTCCATTAAGAAATCTTCCTCCACAGGGTTGGTGTGTAAATCCACCCTGTGGTATTGTGAAGCCCTATGAATGAGTTGGTTGAAACCTATGGTGTCCTCTGGAGGGTAAGATCTAGAGGGATAGATGTCCTCTTGTGGTATATTGGGGACGTCTGGTGTATTATAATCGTCCCACGGGTCTGGTGTTGAAGGCGGACTAGGATCTGGGTCATCGTCTGCACCCACCCCCCCCCCCCCCATCATCTGAGGTGGTATCATCCTCTGCTGGCGGAGGAGAGGAGGGTGGAGATGGAGAAGGGGATTGATGTGGAGGGGGAGGCAGAGGAGGAAGTGGTGAAGGGACTCTGAGAGGAGATGTTGCAATGTCTCTCTTCTTTGGTGGAGATGGAGCCGGTAGAGGCATGTCCATTGGTATCTTCTTAGGGCTTATAGTGAGTTGCCCTGTTTGAGGGTCCTTAATAAGCATTTTTTGCTGTGTATCTGGTTGAAAAAGTTCTTCTGTTTGAGGTTGACCTTTAGGTGCCGATTTTTTCAGTGTCGAAGGCTTACGCGGCACCGATTCTGTGGATCTCTGCTCTTTAGGCTTGAAAGTGTGAGGCTTTTTAGTCTCTGAGGCGGCCTGCGGGACCGGTTGTTGTTTCGGTTCCAATGTTTTTTTTGGAGCCGATGGCTGGGTACCAGTATGTTTCAGTGTTGATGTGGTAGTTGGCACAGTGGAGGAAGAGGGTTTCTTTTTCAGTGCCGGGGTCTTGGTGTCGGCTCCGACGGCAGGCTGACTCGATCCCGAGTGGCCTGAAGGCTTAGTTGTAGACTTCCTTGCCAGGCCCGGAGGCGGGGCGTGAGAAGTAGTGTCCCGGTGAGCACCTAGGCCCGAAGGAGGTGTCACCGAAGCCTTTTTGGGGGTTTTAGGGAGGGGGTCGGGGTCGACGTCAGTACTTACTACCCGCTGCCCAGGAGTGATGTCTTCGACGTCGGAGTCATCTTCGGAGTCGATGCCGAGGTGTTGTTTGGCCTGCTCCTTCTCTGGTACATAGACGCCCTCGTGGAAGATGTCATCGGGAATGGATGTCGACAAGCGAGCCATGGTTCGTCGAGCTCGACGGTCCCGAATAGTCTTTTTGGAGCAGAAGGAGGCACAAGCTGGACAGTCTCTAGCCTCATGCTCCGGTGAAAGACACAGGTTACACACCTCATGAAGATCTGTGTGTGGAAACTTCGATCCACAAAGAGGACACTTTTTAAATAGAGTCTTTTCCATGAGCCATGTGCTGGCCTAGGTAGGCCCGAAGGCCTTCGTCGACGATCGGAACCGAAGACTTTGAAGTCGAAGATGCGCGTCGATTAGGAATCGCGTTCGAAAACAATACCGGAGAAAGGTGAAGGATTGCGCGTCGAAAGTTGAATTGTTCACAGAACCGAACTGGAGCGTGAGAAACACATCCGAGCCCGATGGCTGAAAAAAACAATCTGAAGATGGAGCCGATGCCCATGCGCAATATCATCCAAAGGAGGAGTCACCTATCTCATGACTTCCAAAGACTTTTCCAAGACAAAAACAAGTGCAAACATCTAGGCCCAACACCAGATGGCGATCTATGCATGTGATCTGCATCTCATATGCCTCGAACAAAATATTATAATAAAAAAGGACTGTGATGCATTCAGCACTAATGCATTAGAAAACATAGACATACACACCCCTTTCTCCCTTCCCCCCAACCGACTACATCATAGCTCTTTTTTTAAATTAGTTGTAACCGCACTGTAAAGCATCAGCACTGCTTTACAGCATGGCTACAAAACATTGCCAATGCCAATAGCTCTCATAGGTGAGTCCTACTGAATTTGCCAATGCTGGTTTCTATTTCTAGTTTCGGTAGTTTGACTACCCCCACCCTCTACGCTCTGCCCCATAGTACCCCACCCCCCTCCCATTCTGCCCCCTCCCTACAGTCTGCAGGTGAGGCAGCGTTGGATTGGTAACGCGGGCACTCGGGCAATGCCCGAGGGGCCGGTATCCAGATTCCAGCAGTGGGCTGCTTTTTTTAGGGCGGTTTCTGCATTCTTGGATGCCCCCAGCGGCCCAGTGGGTGCCCGAGCAGCCTTTCTGGAGGCGGATGGGCAGATTACCTCCCTTTTGCCAACGGGCAGAGGTGTCACACCCTTTCGCTCGCTGCGCCGGTGGCCTCATTTTTTTTCAGGTGTGTTTCACCAGTATAAACTAATCCGTGCATTTTTTTACCTCTCCCTTTTTTCAATACAATTTCGCCGAAGCAGTGTTTTGCGAAAAAGCATATGCAAATGTGGGCCACTTTTTTTTTGCGTGCCCGGGCCGATTACAAATCCCAATCCAACCCTGAGGTGAGGCCTCTGCCTGTCTGATTAGGCAACCACGGGTAAAGTGGCCAGGCCCACAGACACGCCGGGGGGGCCTTTGAGCGGTGAATGTGTTTTTAAAAAGCCAAGAATCCTACTCATCAGGTCTGAAACCCGTCAGCCGAGCTCTGGCCCGAGAAGCACGCGCTACACCCAAAACAGCAACAAAAAACACAGACAGCCAAGCCGCACCCCGGACCACTTAGGAAACTGCATGGTAAAATATTTTGGGCAAACAAACGGTAAAAAAAAACCACCCCTCGCACAGAAACACTTTTTTCACTTCCTCCTGGAGTGCATATCGGTTTATTAGTAATGTACAGGTTTGAGCTACAGCCAGAGCAACACGACCAAGGTCTGAACACTGCGGTATAATGCAGGTCGCCTTGTGGGATTTTGCATTATGGAGGGCTCTGCCTGACTCATGTCCCCCCTCCCAGGGAGACCCCTCTCGAAACCCAAGCCACTCCTGGCAACCCTTTACTTTTCAAAAGGAGAACTCACTAATTGTGTTGCCCTATCAAAGGGCCATGGAATTATGCAAGAGGGGGTGATCAAATTAGGCAGCAATGCTCATCAAATTATGCGGCAAAATATGTGGTGTAATGAGACACATTTTGAGACAGAGTTATTTCATCTTTATTACACATGTTAACAGCGTCTGGGCAAAGGTTCCACTTCATTAGTAACTGCTTCACACTCAAACACGGCAATTGAAAAGTGATTAGTCGACTTTTGGGAAGGGCCTTTCACTGCAGGGAAACAAGAGCTGCTGACTTTTTTGTAGCTTTTGATCGGTTAGAATTTTTTTGGGGGGAAAAATCTGCAAATTGTGCAGCACATGATAGATTATGTGGCAAATGCAGCAAGTCCATAAATGTGTGGAAAACGCAGACCACAGAATCGCATAGTCCCCGAGGTTCTGCTCATCATCTGCTAAATCAAACTTTACGAGTCTTGACCAGTGCTTTAAAGGGTGAAGTACTCGCAGATAATGTGTAACTGCACTTCTTATATCTGAGCGGGCCAGTGTCAGCACTTCTTAGTAGCAACCGGGTACAATGATATAGCCAATTACACACTTTTACATTTCTACATTGGCTCAAATGGCAAGATCTATTATTTATAGCACTTGGGACTGGCAAAAACTGAGCTTTGTGGAAAACATTAGATTTGAGATCAAGTACTGTAACACTTGAAACTTTGCACTGATGCTAAAAAACCACAAAAGGACTTGTTGAGCGCACAGGGCAAAAAGTGCTGGCACCAGATCAAACAGACAGTGTAGATGCAACACAGTTTTTTGCAGTCTATGCAATAAGAAATGAAAAGAATAATATTTTTCCACTCTCCAAATGCGAAAGGAGTGACGAAACCAGAGGCAAAATCAGTTAGTGCCATTTTTCCTACACAATTTGGGTAAAATCATTTGTTCGCAGAAAAGCGTGTAATATATTGATGCCTAGGCACAAATGTCTTTAAGCATTACGGGCTAAGGCAACATTTGTATTGTAAATGCATTTATATAGCGCTTAGTACCCCTGATGAGGCGTTGAAGCGCTTTGTGCCGGGCAGCAGGCTGCTCCGGAACCCACGGTTAGTGGTTAGTCCAGCGTTACTGGTTACTGTCAGTTATTGTGATTTGTCTTGTGCGATGAAAGCAACCATTCCATGTAGTCATTGAAGTTTCTTTGTGGTGGACTACATTAATGGTGGTTGGGTGAGATTATTAGTGGGGGTGTGAGCTCATGCACATGGTTGAGTTAGAGGAGATTAGGTATTGTTAGGTTGCAGAGGCATGACTTTCACCGGAAGGAGGAGACATTGTGATCTTGTAAATGAGCTGAGGGAAATTTGCAGAAACACAATAACAGAGAATAGGCTAAACATGCACAAGGCAGAGTAGGCTGCGATGAGGGAGAGGAGGCATGCAAAGGATGGAATGGAAGGAGAGGTGCATTTGAAAGTGAGAAGAAAAAAAGGAGAGGTGACATAAGTGTTAATGAAAGGTCATTCTAATGATGTATTTAAGGAATGTAGAGAACATTTTGGAGACAGCATGCAGTTTTAGGGGACCAGAATGTAGAAAGAAATAACATTATGTACTTGTAAAGATTGCGCTAGATTAGGAATTTTTGATAGGTACTAGAATCAGGTAAACCATCTCTCTGCTGCTTCCTACGGCCAGACCACCGATCCAGCCAAATTAGTTGATCAGCTTAAGAGTTGAAAATGAAAAAAACATGGCTAGACGCATATGTTGAGAAACACCAAGCGCTTTAGGCTGCACTCCCAGGAAGCGGTAACTTCAAAATCATAGCAGTGTAATAATATACACGGGAAATGATGAACGCATTGAAAAGGAGATTCTGTAAATGCTGGTGCTTGTTTTTTTTATTCCCGAGTCGTTTCCCTTGCTATCTGGCTGGCTCAAGTTGCCTTTGAAGCCCTACGGATGAATCTTTTACTATTTGTACCAGAAGTCGGTCAAGCAGTGCTACTCAATGCATGCATAGATTTGGTGCAACGTTGGGAAGTGTGTAATCGGTTGACAGCGGGTGACGGTGAGGCTAAGTGTCAACTAGACCCAAGTCTCGCAGCTGGGTCTTCCCTTCTACTGAAAGTCTAGGTGTCCCTCCTCAATTATAATGAATTGCACTCATTTATCTTCTGTTCAGTGTGTACCAAGAATGTAACCTGCCCTGGCTGCGGCATATAGTGCGACTAAGGTGACTGGGTGCCAACTATCTCCCTGCCTTATCTGACTTGATGCGGTCCTTCGGAAACCCATGTCTGGCTCTCAGTAAGATGGCCACACCTGATGTCTAGGAGGGTCGCGAGGCATGATACTGTTAAGGAAAGTTACAGGATTTTATAAAATATTGCTTTGTTCAGAGAAGGTAATTCTGCTGCAGGAAGCCGATATCTGCTTCAATCTCCTGTGGTTCTCCCTGGTGCTTGGTTGTTTGTGGATGCCTGCTATGTTGCAAGTTACTAGTGTCGGCTTAAAGGAATCATGCGACCTAAAATCATGTGAAGAATTGTTGCATACATAGAGTCACCGTAATGGCATGTAAACCAGGGTTTGTGCTAATCTGCTAGAACATTTCGGAACCCCCGTCTGACTCCTACCCAGACTTGAAACATTCAGAGCCTGTAACAAGCTAGGTGCTATACCTAATCTTTTTTTTAAAATAATGTATCCATTTTGAATGACTTCTCTTTCCCATCTTTTAACTCCCCCCAACCCCCACAAGTAGTGCAGTCTAAGAGAGAGGGTATTTGCTCGCATGGCCCAAATCACGGATAGTAAATCCCAACCCATACTCCACCCGCCTACCAACCCCGGATCCCAGACACAGGGTGAAGGTGGTTTACTGCAGAGAGGCTCATACTTTCATATAGGTACTATTCAAGACAATTTCCCTAGGAACAACTCTACTAGACTTGTCCCAATCCTGTGCTTTCTTGATTTGCTTTCTTCATTGGGTATCACGTAAGTCTCAAAATGTACGAGTCCTGTACGAGAATTGTCGAATTATTGAGATATGTATCCGTTAAGGAGATGGCATGTTGTTGCTTTAATAATTTAAAAATAAAATTTGAGATACTGTAAAAGTACAACAATAACAAAAATTACCAGTTTTATTTTTTCACCGGTGAAAAGTTTCTGTAATACGGTCCTAAGCGGTCACTTGCAATAGGACTGATCACAATTTTTCATTCCAGACAAACTAGTCAAAAACTAAAAATAAAAAAAAATCGAAAATGGACAAAGCTCCCTACCTAATGTCAGCCAATGGGATCCAGCTCAAGTTTCTACATTCATAGAGTTTTGGTGTCTAATTTACTCATTCAACTAATTTCTTGGGAATCCAAGGCCTCACAGGTACAAACAGTCCCAAGCATACTATATGCAAGTAGAGTTGAATAATGCGGGTTCAAGAATTTCACCACAGTTTGCGTAACAGCCCATTAGGCGCTTTACGGCGCAAGCTGAAATTACAATAATATTTGAGTAAAAAAGTATCAAATTATTTGCTCATAGGTTTACTGACCGAGACACAAACGGAGATGAATTGTAAAGAGAACAAACGCACAAAAAGGATACAAAGCACTATTTTTTGCAGCACTGTAAAGACAACACTGTCTATGTCTATAAACAGAATACCTCCTGTGACTGGCAGACCGGGCGCCTTGTCATAGGGAACAGGCTGATGCAGCAGAGGAGGGCCAGGGGAAGGCAGAGAGAAAAAGATACAGAAGTCTGAGGACCAGAGCATCAGGCTGTCCAGCCTATGTGTCAATCAATCAATTTGGATTTATAAAGCGCGACTAATCACTCTTGAGGGTATCCAGGCACTTTCCCATTGTCCATTTATTTTAATGATAGAGGGCAGGCTAGCCACAGGGCAGTGGAACGCTTTACATATAACAAAGATAGTACAACTGAATTTACGAAGAGAAAAAAGTATCACCGAATATCAACAGAGGTACATTTCTATTGCGGATCAGGAAGTTAGCCAGGAGCTTAAACATGGCAGAGGCAGTGGCCACAGCGAGGACCCCAGCGCTAGGCCTAGAAATACAAACTGCTATAGAGTAGCCACACTCATGGGCCATGCTGTTGGCTGTGTTCCATGTCTATGCTGGTGGCTCATTCTGAAGGCACTTGCCCATCATGGCACAGTGGACAATGAAGGGCTCCTTTCGCACATCCTACCGCAGACTACAGACTACCTCAGATGTGCACACAGCATAATTCGATTGCTAACAGCTGAAGCCAGCAGGCCTGCATTCCTTTCAGATCAGAGGGTATGAAATAAGCAGCCACGTCGCCATAGGTTTAGGGAGCCATGGCCATAAGGAACACCTATAGGTTTGTACTACAATGTGGTTTTAGCATAATATATTTTAGAAAATGCCACAATATGGTGAGATTATAAATCCTGCAACATATTTTGCCTTTTTCCTTAAGTATAAGTATTATTCTATATTTACAACACTTTGTGAATATTAGCGGGAAAAGGTGCCTTAAATAAAGCACAGCAAGCCAGAATATTGAGAATTTTTGCCAAAACACATGTCTAAAAGCTTTTTGAAAGCAATTCCGGACAGCAAAAGTATTGAAAACTGATTACAACATAAATGCAATTATTCAAGGCACTTTTGTGCAAATGTGTGGAATATGTTGCATTTCTAGACACATTTTTTCTAACAACCATTGATAATTCAATGACTTTAAAAGACAGTCCTAACCACATTGGGACATATTTTCAGAGACAGTAAGCACTGCACTCACTGTGCCTGGCTCCTGCAGGAGAGAGCAAACACAAGGAGATGATGGACGGAGCGCTTAAACTTTTCAGACACTCACCCTCAGTCACAGATCTGAGGTTAAACCATCATTGTTTTTAGCTCACGTCAGCACCCCAGTTCAGACCCAGATATATGCAAATCAGTCTTGACCCTGTGCCTCATGGGAACAGTCCAGACCGAACTGCCAAGCCAGGTCTTCCATTGACCAGAAACAAGCATTCTGGGACCAATTTCGGGGTAACAACCCTCATTAGCCAGTCTAGCTTGAATCCTTGTGATTGCTTTGTTTGCCCTAAGTTGGCAGGGTATGCCCAGACGTGGGTTCCTTGCTCTCTTTGCCACCGGATTCAAGCCAGCCTGGCTGATGAGGGCTGTTACCCCAAAACTGGTCCCAGGATGCTTCTTTCCGGTTCATGGAAGACCTGGCTTGACCATCCCATACCTGCACTGTCCCAAAACCTACCCCAACCCCTTCCACTGCCCTGAGGCCTAAAACTCTAACCCCCAATTAAAAACAACTACTGCACCCCCCCTAAAAACTATCCTACCCTCCCCTAAGCCCTAAAAACTACCCCAACTACCCATTCCCTTCCACTGCCCTGAGGTCTAAAATCCTGCCCCTCAACATACAGTACCCCAAACATCCCACCCCGCGCTGTCCCTAAAACGACCCCAAAGCCTTTCACTGCCCTGAGGCCTAAAACCCCAACGCCTAATTTTAAAAACTACACCAACCCCCCCAGCCTTAAATGATCACGCCCGAGCCCTAAAAACGACCCCAACCCCTCCCCCCAGTCAACGTTCCAGTGCCACTAGCCCTATTTCAACATCCATATGCCAGTGTTGGTGCCTCTATATAGTAGTCTAGTGTCTTTGCCCAGGTGGCAGTGTTTCCATGCCAGTGTCCTTGTATCAGTGCCCCATGTCAGTACACTGGTGTTGCGTCTCCTGAGTCAGTGTCCCTGTGTCACTTTCTCACATTATTGTTCTGGTATTGTGTCCAGGTGTCTTTTTTTTTAGTCTCAGTATCATTGTGTCCTAATCCTCCCCAGGCCACAAGACCACCAAATATTCACAAATTTGATCTTCATAAGCACCTTGAAAATGTCCATTCTGTACCCATACCCTGTTCAATCACAACAAACTACCTGGACCACAGTGGAGATTGTAATCAGATTTTACACGTCTATCACCCAACTTGGGTACCAAGCAACTTTTTTCACATACTGTGCCCTGTGCGCACTGCACAGTGTTTACATCTTACCAAGCAATGCAGGTAATATAGTTGTGTCACCACCATGTTTTTTATCGGACAGTGGAAATACAACTGATTATTTCTTGGTGCAATACAGGTTAATACAAAGTGAGCAAGTAGGGAACCCTCTGCACGTGCTTATATTTGAAAAAGCTACTGTCCCCCTCAGTGCTTAATTTGTGCTGGTATTTGTGGGTGCTCAGCACCAGCCCATATTTTGCGGCACCTATTTATGACAGTCCACCACAAGGGGTTGCGCTTGGCCTATTTGTAAAAAAATCACATGTGCAAAG
This sequence comes from Triturus cristatus, assembly GCF_964204655.1. NCBI lineage: Eukaryota > Metazoa > Chordata > Amphibia > Caudata > Salamandridae > Triturus > Triturus cristatus. Next base: position 975,303,597 of record NC_140584.1, on the reverse strand, counting down.
TGTTTAAAAATACAGTATAAAATACAAATAATAATAATACTAAGGTGCTCATGCCATTCTTATGGCTTTGGGTCAACTTGTTTATTCCAAAATGTCTCATTTGTAGCACCGTAATGTTAAGCAGATGTCACTGGTAACGGTGTTTGGCAACACTGGAACTGAGCGCAGATGGTGCAAACTGCACTGGCTTCCTGTGAAATAGCTTGGGAACTGGCACTTATTATGTTACAAATTAAGCACCCTACACAAGACCGATGGCTGCACCACAGTCTGAAGGAAGAGTGACAAGAAATCTTACGTATAATTATGCTCTACTATGTATATAACATTCATCCATGGACTAGGAGAATCCTAAAACTAGCTGTATGTAGAACAAAGGAATCATCTGGTGCCTTATAACTTTCGGAAGCTCACCATCAGACCTTAATTATGCACTACCTCGAGCTCACCGAGAGTTAATGAGGAAACCAAAGTGAAGGGACAATGCAGTCAAGTTCGACTGCCACTATTTTGAGAGAACACATGCAGAGACCAAGCTAGGTTGTATCAGGGACAATCAATCATTTATAAAGCATGGCACATCACCCATGAGGCTCTCAAGGCGCAAAAGATGTTGGCTGTCGCGTGGTGGATTTCATTCGAACATCCAGGGCTTGAGTACTTTCCTGAATTGCTGGAGCGATGTGATGGACCGGAGGGGCAGGGAAAGGGTGTTCCATGTCCTGGCAGCCAGGTCCGAAAAAGGATGCCCTCTGCTGTTGGTTCAGTGGAGCCAGGGGTGTCTGCGAGGAAGCTAGAGGCTGATCGGAAATGTCTAGTCGGTTGGTGGACGGTCAGGAGTTTGTTGATGTATGCTGGTCCTTCGCTGTGTAGGGCTTTGGAAGTGTGGGTCAGCATCTTGAACTGGCATCGCTTCTGTATCGGGAGCCAGTGCAGTTTCCTGAGGCGGGGTGTGGGTCGTTCTGGAGAGGTCATGGATGAGTCTTGCCGCTGTGTTCTGCATGGCCTGAAGTCTCTTTAGAAGGTGTGCCGTGATTCCTATGTAGAGTGTGTTTCCGTAGTCCAGCCTGCTGGTGATGAGGGCCTGCGTGACAGTCCTTCTGGTGTTGACTGGGAGCCACCTGAGGGTCTTGCGGAGCATGCAGAGGGTCTCAAGGGATAACACTGAGAGAAGGACAAGAAATGGCCAGATACATTTATTCTGTAGAACAGTAAAGAACCCTAATCAAAAGAATGACGATCAAGCAGCAGGGAAAGAAAAGTGCAGGCTTATTAAGGAAGATTTATTTATTTAGTCCACAATAAACTGGAAAGTCACAAGAAAGTAGAATTTTATACCTTTTTTATTTTTGCAGAGTTTTATATAGCGCGAACTTGACCCAAATCCAATCAGGTATCAGAGCGCTTTACATAGCAACAGTTCCAGTTACGTTACATGAGGACACACATTCATTTTTTGCTGGGCACGGGGAGATTAAGTGATTTGCCCAGAATCACAGGATGTTCAGCGTTGTTACCGAGACTCGAACCCAGTTCCTCAGGTCCGAGGTCGAGCGCCCTAGCCGTTAGGCCAACTCCTCTCCTCTACCATGAAACACATATGGGCGGTTGACTCCTATGTCAGAATGTGGTCTTCGACGTCATGAATTGACGCATGGCTGTGATATAATCACAAGACATTGAAAGTGGAAATTGTGATTGGAGTTACGGATGGAACTCAATTGAAATAAAAGAGAAGTCCCGATTTCCAAGCGTGAATGGCCTTTGTCATGTTCTATATAAGGCAAACCGTATTCGTAATTAGGTGCTATCAAAAACAATATGGCACTCACTCACAAACAAGATCGATAAAATAAATACTGAAAACAAAAACTGTAATAGAAGTTTTGGCAAATAAAAAGACATGTTATTTAAGATGGGAAAAGCAAAACAACGGTTCGCAGACTAATTATGGAATTGGGAGCAGCGGCGTAGTGTGGGTTGCCAGCGCCCGGGGCAAGGCAAGCATCCTTCCACTTTTCTTTTAAAATGTTGCACCCCTAAGAATGCCCCTAAGAATTTTGCACCTGGTGCAACTGCCCCTGTGGCACCGCCCACGCTACGCCACTGGTGGGGAGCACCAAAAATAAGCATTGGCATAGCCAATAGGTCTCGCCTTTGGGACCTTATAAGTGTTTAGTTATGCAACAGTTGCATGGCTAAATACTTATAAGGTCCCAAAAGCAAGACCTATTGACTATGCCAAGCGGCCATGCGGCCGCGAAAGTGATCGCGATCAAACATCAGAGCGGCCGTAAAAGTTAAAGTAATCTCGGTAAAGCGCAGCGCGCGCGCCAGCGCACATGCACTGTAGCTCCAGGCTGGCCCGGTAGCACTTTTTGGAGCCCTCTCAATAAGTCTCGCCAGACCAGCGCATGCGCTGGGTCAGGCGAGACCTAAAAAACAATAGAAACCGGAAGGGTGGGTGAAAAAAAGCAAGATGTCATTGTCGGATAAAACAAAACAAAAAAGCAACATAACAGCGGAAGGTGTGGGGTTAAGCACGGTGATCTCCACCCCGGTCATGGAACGGTGCAGGGAGGCTGCGGTTATGGTTTAAAACGCCGAACCCCAAAGTAGTAATTTAAATATCGATGTAAAATTGAAGATGTTAACCGCATTAGTATTTACTACCGCGCTATTTTCTCACAAAGCTGACAGCAAGGCCATACGTTCCCAACTCTGAGCTGCCAAAGCTATTTATGGATTTTTCAGCAGAGAAAACAGCTGCTTGGGGCAGTAACAGCATATGAATTTTTAGATCTCATTGTGTCTAATATGGTGACGGAGCATTACGCCGTCACTAGAGGGCGCAGTTCAACCTCTTTTCAGAGACAGGTTACCAGTGCAGCCTTAAACTGCATCAGTGACGTGCGTAATTTATCAGAATTTTTTAACTGCCTTCTGCTATTAGTAGAAATGTACGAAAAGGGACTTTAGATTAAACATTGCCTTAAACATTGGTGTATGTCGACATACACAAAACTTAGATGGAAATAGTAGAAACGTACGGAGGAAGGATTAGTCAAAGGCAGTAGATCTGGAAAGTACTTTGTTGACGTCATATGATTTTAGATTCACCAAAGGGGCCTCGGCGTCGGTGGTAGTTGGAAATCAAGAACCGGCTGACTCTTCGGAAGAGGGGACGTATCTGTAAACCTCAAATATGTTGGAACTTCCTGGTAGAATGGGTCTGACTGGTAAGGGTGGGGGGGGCAATGGACCGGAATCGGAGTTGCAGCTGTGAGACGCTTTTTTTGGGCAGCGGTGGCCAGGGGCGTAACTAGAGACAAATTTCGGGGGTGGGGGGGGCTACTAAAAATTTCGGGGGGACTGATTCTTCCAGCAATATACAGAGTGGAGATGCAGAGGATCTAAGAAGGCTCATTAGCAAGTAAATGGTCTTTTAAAGACCTGTGAAGTACTCGGGTGCGGCTGTGTGGGTGCCCGGGAAGCTGTCTCAGCCCGGGCTGCCACACACAAGGGGGGGGGAGGGGGGTGGCTCAAACAATCAATCAGGGGGTTTAGAGAGCGCTCTACTCACCCGTGAGGGGGGGGGGGGGGGAGAGGAGGGGGGGGGGGGGGAGCAGCTCCGGCTCAGTCGAAGAGCAGGGTCTTGAGGTCCTTCCTGAAGACGTGCAGGAAGCCTTTTGAGCCCAATGGGCGTTGCACGCCTGGCGGTGGCCGGTTTGGGCTGTCTTTGCAGTTTAGATGGCCACCAGTGGTACAGTGGGGGCTTAAGCTGCCTTTCTGGAGGCAAATGGGCGTCTATTACCTTTTACCAACAGGGTGGAGGTGTCATTCTCGGTCTCTCGCTGGGCCGGCCCATTAATATATGCAGATTGAACAGAAGTGGCCTCGCTTATTTTCATATGTGGACCTTTGTGAACTAATCCGTGCACAAAGTGTCCCGGCAAAATTTACATTTATTTAATCTCAGGGAAGTTAATAAAACAAGTCTCTTTGAGCCCCCTCCCCTTCTTTTTCATAATACTTAAAACATTTTAGCAGTGTTTTGCAAAAAGGCGCAGTCCGCAAATGTGGGCTGCTTTTTTTAGGGTGCCCACGCCTATTTTTTATCACAATCCAACCCTACTGACAGATACAAAAATTAATATCTGATTAGGTAGGTAATGCAAGGTGCCTGTGCAAGAGAGGTAAAGAGCGCCTAACTGGAGTTAGGCCAGAGAGAAACACTTGCCTGAGGTGGACTGCAGCTACTGTAGAACGTGGAATCACTCGTATATTAGTAACATTTTTTCAGAAGTAAGGAAAATATGCAAATTTTTCTTTGGCAAATTTTTGGAAATATTACCCAAAATTACATGAAATACAAGCCTGGCATTTAGCGCTATGCTTTACAGTGAAATGTATCCTCGCATCCATTTTGGATGCAAAGATGCCTTTCACACTAAAACGGAGCAAAAAAAAAAAACACAACTTACAAACAACAGCTGCTCATATTCTGTTCGTTTGCATATTGTGCTCCCATAATAGGATTTCTACCCAAAAGAATGTTAAATCTTGCAATATCGTGAATTTCGCATAACGCGAAATAAATTATGCAAGATTACACCTGCGTAATGGTTTTTTTTTTACTTTGCCTATTTTTTATTTTTTTTTAAATAAACTGGGCCATTTGGGTTTCGAGCCTACATCATCATTAGTCACTAGCCAAATGATAGATAGATACCCATGAATTTGATCTCTAGGAATGAAGATGCTATACCGAGCCGAGACACTAGATGGCGAGATAATATACATCATTTGATTTCAGAATAGTTTAACTCATCAAAACATAATGAAATGCCTCACTATTTAGATAGCTCTATTCTGTAAGTGATGCATCAACTCCAGTCCAAGACTCTCACTTGTCCCACAGGGAGGCACCATCTCCATAGGAGCAAACACACGCCCAAGAAGGCTCAAACATATTCTGGTTTCTGCAATCGGGCCACAAAGTGATCATCACCAGGTAAATAGTTGATGCAGAGGTTGTTCCACTGGCACGTCTCACACATGGTCCTGCCAAAGAAACCAATGCAGAGGACACAGAGCCTGTGAATTATGGTTTGTTTGGCGGTTCACAAACCGCCAATTTTACAACTATCTTGAAACCACTTCATTGGAAGCCCTGTGTCCCCTGAGAATCAAACAGGAAGCCCCTTGGGTGGAGGGCCTGGGCACCTCTACACACTGGCACTCCAGAAACCATAGATCCAGCTAACATGAAAGAGCGCGTCGCTACAAACGCCTCAGACATGGGGGCACATCCCTGCACTTAGATTGTCACATGCCCACATACACCAGCAAGCCTTGCATAAACAGCACCATGAAGTGATACACAATGTCATTTTCAGTGGTCTTCAGACCCGGTAAATGCCATCCGCACTACTAGCCCCTCACACAGGCAGCAGATCTTGAAATCCAGAAAGCCCAGAGCTCTTCCTGGACCGCTTAAGAAGCAGCCCGTAGGGGACCCTCGCCATCTGTGAACCGCCGCACAGACCATCTCACTGGCATCTGGAGTCCGGCTGCACAGGCACAGGGGGCCAGCACTGACATAAGGGGAGGTAAGACAGCAAGTACAGGCTGCCACCTAGTGGCGATGCCAAATTTCTGCACAGGCTCTAAATAATGTTGACTTTTAAGTGTATGGGTAACACTCCAGAAGGCAAATTTGCAAGGAGGGCTGAACATTCTCAGTATGTCCTGGAACCCCAGGGCTTAGGTAGGGCTTGCCTGCAAGGGGGTGCATCTACAGCCTTTGGACGAGCCTGTTTGTGAGCTGTGACGTGGTAGTGTTATAGGCTAGTGTGTCACAAAATGTACACTGCCTCGTTCAGTACACAATTCTGTAGTTGATAGAGGGAAACAATCTCAGAAATGACGCAAGTGTTTGCAAAGCTGTTTTCGAGTTAGCAGTTTTGCTTAGTGTCAAGAATTCCTTTTGCACCCCCTTTGCCAGGTGATTTATCAGCATGACACCCCACAAAATATGAGACCAAACCCATCGGTCCCACTTGTCAATTCCTTCAGAGGGTGCACTATAATGTGCTTCATGAAGGAGGTACATCCTCGCGGTCAGAAGCCCTACACACACGAGACCCAGCGTCAATGTTGGAGTGACAGGCACTGCCTACAAAAATAACACTTCTACAAACACTTCTCAGTTATTCGTTCTGAAAGTAAATACTCCGACAAAAAACATTTCCAAAAGTGTTTGTTCCAAAATTACCTTGACGTAAAGAGTGCATGGAGGGGAAGTGGGGTATTGGGGGGGGGGTGGGGGGGGGCGAGGGTTTAGGAGTACGGGGCCGAATTTGTCATGCAGAGTTAAAGCAAGTAGCTAAAGACTTGTGGTATAGGGTTAAGGGTTTTGGGATGGAGGGGTTTTAGGTTATGGGCATTGGGTTATTCGTCTGCGATAAAAGGTTAAGGGTCGGGGTTAAGTTATGTTATGTTATGTTATATTGATTTATTATGCGCACAGCTACTCCAGCCAAGGAGCGTCCCGGCGCAAAGACAAGGAGGAACACAACACAACAGAAACGGGAAAACCTGAGATAAACAACTAAAACAAAAAAGTCTTAATGGCTCTCCTGAAAGAAAGCAGATCGTCTAACTGACGTATTTCAACTGGGAGGGTGTTCCAAATTAGTGCAGCTTTCACGCTGAAGGAACGACCCCCCATCCGACTGAGTCTAAATCTAGGGACCACAGCAAGGGCCTGGCCCTGAGATCGGAGGCTACGGGTGGGGACATAGAAAGAAATAAAATTGGACAGGATTTCAGGGCCTATACCTCTTAATATCTTAAAAGCCAAGCAAAGGACCTTGAAAAGAATACGCTTCCTTACAGGGAGCCAATGCAAGGAGCGGAGGACATTCGCCACCGGGCAAAATCTGGGTAGGCCAACAATGGCTCTGGCTGCAGCATTTTGAACCCGCTGTAGGCGAGTTAACTCAGCCTGATTAGCCCCAGCCAGAAGAGAGCTAGCGTAGTCCAGGCGAGAGATGATAGTAGCCTGGACTACAAGCTGTCTGGTAGGGGCATCAAAGTCTTTAAGAACTGGTCTAAGTCCTCTTAACAGACCAAAACAACAGGCTGCCGTTTTTTTAGTATGTCCTAAGAAGGTAAGGCCTACGTCCAACCAGACCCCAAGATTTTTCACCTCCGACACTGGGGTCGGAGTGGGGCCCAGCTCAGAAGGCCACCACTGATCGCCCCAGAGCTCCACTCCCTTCCCAACAACCATCACCTCTGTTTTTGTGGCATTAAGCTGGAGACAGTTTTCTGTCAGCCAGCAAGCCACCGCCTTCAGTCCGGACTGAAACCTGGGGGCATCTTGATGAACATCTCCGCTAAGGGTAACCGCCAGCTGAGTGTCATCGGCATATGAGACCAGAGTAAGGCCCCACTGCCTCGCGAGTCGCGACATCAGCCAGCGGTCTCACGTAAAGATTGAACAACGTGGGACTTAGCGAAGACCCTTGCGGAACCCCCATGGCCAGAGGCTGGAAACTGGACGAAAAGGGAGGAATGGCCACACAGAAGGAACGGTTGTCCAGGAAGGAGCGGAACCACTGCAGCGCCAGACCACTGACACCGATCTCCTCAAGCCGATGCAGGAGGATGCCGTGAGATACAGTGTCGAAGGCGGCGCTGAGATCTCACAATATCAGCGCCGCCGTCTGACCCGCATCCAACCTAGCACGCAGATATTCCACCATTGCGAGGAGAGCGGTCTCCGTGCTGTGACCAGCGCGGAAACCGTTCTGTGTGGGATCAAGGGCGTTGGTCCGGGCTAGATGTTCCGACAGGGCCAGATTGACATGGGCCTCTGTCAACTTTGCCGGCCAAGGTAGCAGCGAGATGGGGCGAAAACTTTCAGGCTTAGACGGGTCTAAGGAGGGTTTTTTGATGATCGGAGACACTACCGCCTGCTTCCATTTAGTTGGAACTACCCCCGACTCCAGAGAGAGGTTGACAAGGGAGCGCACAACAGGGCGCCCCAAAAAGGTCTGGTCTCGAAAGAGAGCAGGCCTTACCGGATCAGATGGAGATCCTGATTTAACTTGCAAAGCAAGTTTGTCAAACCCGTCCGAGGTGAGAGGGGGAAATGAGGGCAGGGTGATCTGACGTAGTGCCTCATTGGAACTTCCCAGCGGAACCCCAATGCTAGGGAAAGTCCGATAAATGGCTTGGACCTTTCCCAAAAAATAAGAAGCCAGGGATTCACAATGGGAGACAGAGCTCTCGGCTAAAGAGATAGTCCGTTTGGCCATAAGATCTTTAACCGCTTTGAAGATGGCCTTCGACGGGTTGGTGCTGTTCCGAAAATTCTTCAGCATAGAAGGCCGCACGAGCACGACATATGGCCCGGTGATAGAGATTAACCGAAGCAGCATATGCGGCTTTTAAGTCAGCCCCATATGTCTTCCGCCAGGCCCTCTCGGCCCGTCTACAGGCTCCCTTCAAGGCGCGTAAGGCCCCGTCATACCAGGGACTAGACTCGCGAGGATTGATCTTAGTCGATACAATGGGTATCAGAGCGTCCAGAGCCCTAGTAAGCCAGGAGCAGAAGAGATCATACCCTTCGTCAACATTGTTCAATGGGCCCAAGGGCTCCACCAACAAAAGATGGTGAAAGTCTTCCAGCCTGAGTTTGTTCCAAGATCTCCTGAGTACCCGTCTAGCTGAAGAAATGGGAATAGTCACTGATACGTGACACTGGATAGACACCAGGAAATGGTCAGACCATTCTACTGGGGTAATCGCAGTGACTTTGGCCTCAGTCAAGTTGGTGAAGAAAGGGTCCAAAATATGTCCCCCAATGTGCGTAGGCTGGGAAACCAGCTGGAACAATTGAAAAGCCTCTAGGTCCAAAGCGATGGCACGAGCTGTCAAACTGGACAGTGTGTCGAAATGCAGATTTAAATCGCCCAGTATAGAAAAATTGGCGCAGTCAGTGGTCAAAGTGCCGACAGTATCCGAGAAAGCATTTCTAAACAACACATCACTGCCCGGCGGACGATATACCACCATCCCAGACAGTGTAAACTCAGGGTTGACAGAGACTTTGAAAGAGGCGCTTTCACAGCCAGCGATCTTAAGGCTGTTCCACACACAGGGAAAACAAGACCTAACTATCAGCGCTATTCCCCCCCCCCTCTAGATGCTCTATTCAAGGTGTACATCGAATAGTCAGAGGGGCATGCCAGATTGAGAATGGCAGTGTCAGCTTCCTGAAGCCATGTTTGAGTTATAGCCAGGATATCCGGAGCTTCATCCTCAATGAGATCATACAGATTTTGCTGATGTTTCAAGATCGACCTCACATTCAGGTTCATTATCCGCAGAGAGGGAGAAGAGACCCTGCTATGATGGACAACAGAGGGAGATTTCCGAGGGAGAGGCATTGGGGGGTCAAGTATCAGACCATTACATGGACAACGATACGGACCACAGAGAGGGTGGACAGGCGGAAGTGCACAGCAGCGGCTCACCTGGTTGATGGACATCAGGCTCTCCCTAGAATATGTCGGCATGGCAACAAACCAGTTGTTATAACTATCACGAACCAGAGCCAGAGCCCGCCACGTCCCGCACGGCCTTAACGCGGACGGGTGCAGACGGGCAGGACTCTGGCACGACTCCGGCCACGCGAAGACACGCCCGCTGCGCGATCCCGCTGCGCTAGGGGAGGAGCATTAAATATGCGTTCCCCCGCTGGCGCATGCGCAATGAGCGCTGTCAGCCCAATCCTCACCACCCCAAACCAAGATGTCCGCCTCCCCAGAACCAGCCCGCCAAACGGCGATGAGGGGCACGATTACAGTGCAAGTGAGGGGAGCAGAGAAGCGCGAATCCGGTACCTAAAAGAAAATAAACAGGTGAGTTTTAAAAATTGCACAGCAAGCGCCGTAACGCTCCTGCCAGCAGTACGCTCCTTGTCAGGGGGAGGGAAAGGAGGGGACTCGCTTTTAATATGCGTTCCCCCGCTGGCGCATGCGCAATGAGCGCTGTCGGACCAATCCTCACCACCCCAAACCAAGATGTCCGCCTCCCCAGAACCAGCCCGCCACACGGCGGTGAGGGGCACGATTACAGTGCAAGTGAGGGGAGCAGAGAAGCGCAAATCCGGGTACCTAAAAGAAAACAAACAGGTGAGTTTAAAAATTGCACAGCAAGCGCCGTAACGCTCCTGCCAGCAGTACGCTTCTTGTTAAGTGTTTAGGATAGAAGGGCTAAGAGGGAGCACAGGGTTAGGGGGGCATGGTTAAAGGGTGCAGGGTAACGTAAGCAAAGCGTGGTTAGAGATTCATGGGTAGGACTTTGGGATATAGGTGTTACAGGTAAGGAGTTCATGGTTAGAAGTATAGGGTTGGTGTTTGGGATATGGGTTAGGACACTTGATTAAGGGTACAAAGGTTAAGTTATACGGTTATGGTTAATGGTAAATGGTTATGGTTACATGGTTAAGTGTGCTAGGCTTGAGGCGCAGGGCTAAGGGGGTGGGTTAAGGGGTTGACCAGCATGCTATCCTCTGTATAGTGTCACCACTGGAAACGTGTGAAGGGTGTGTTGATAAATGACTCAGTTATTTTTAGCCTTCCTCTTCAAATAAAAAACGAAGTGCTGCACCTGACAGCAACACTGCACTGAACTCCAATGAACACAGTACAACTTTGAAGTAACGCAACTGCATGTGTTAAAAACAAACGGATGCCATTTCTAAGTTAAAAATAAACACATCAGCAAGGGTCAATGGTGGTGACCTGTGCCAGGAATAATGAACTCTTCCGACACCCGAGGCTGCAATTCCACCCGCGGCCTCATACGAGTCAAGTTGTTTAATGCCCTCCCCTACACTACTGCCCTCCATCGGCCGCCTAGCGCCCTTACCTAGGGCCCCCTCGCCTCCCCTGCTTCCCTCACCCCTTCTAATCCTTTCACTCGTTCATTTTATGCTTAAATATGGATTTGCAAAGAACAAATCCAGATGGAACGATACTTGTAGTTTTTGTAAAAGCGTGTTTTTTTTAACGCGTATGCTTACTGTAAATATGGACGAATGATTCCCAATTAAAGTATTTTATTATAAAAAGCAGCAGCGCGTTGCCTCTTAATTTACCAATTCCATAATTAGATAGTCCATAGCTCAAGGGAGCAAAAAGCAGTGGAATAGCACTTGGTAAAGCGGGGTAACAGTTCCGAAGCACCCCGAATGCTAACATAAAAGGAAACTGGGCTACAAAGCAATCTGCTCAAGATTACACAATTCGCTCAAGCTAGGATTGGAACTGTCTCTTTTTTCTCGCCCAATGAAGCAACCGCTGGACCTGGCTCCTGGCTCCCGCCCAGAACCCTAGCGTGGGAGCTTGCTCCAGTGTGCAGCCACAAAGCCACAGTGCTAGAAAAATGTCATTTGACTGTGAAGTTGCACTTCAGCGCGTGCGACACCTTCGCCTTAGATGTCTCAACACTCCCCTCCTTTGGCTCCCGTGTGTCGCTGGGCCTGGACTCCTGTTTGTCAGTCAAATATATAATTATTAACACACAAGTTGCGATTGAGAAGGGTTGTGTGCAGGCCGACAAAATGCAGGGCAACAGAGCCTGTGCATCATGAGAGTGACACTGCTAGACAGAAAGAAGGGGGTGGGGTGAGAGGTGAACGCATGGAATGGGACTGGAAGACCATTGTAGGGCCACGCCGAAAGGGGGTTTCCCCTTTCCATCACCCACATTTAGAGTAAACAGGCTAGATAACTCAGTGGGTTGAGTACTCTCGGTAGAGACGCGTGTATAATCCAATAATCGGAATAATAGTAGGGCTTCAACTCGGACTTTGGTAAATTCCAAGTTAAAGAAGCATTGGCAAAGTCAAGCAGTCTAATCTTAGCTGTCAGCCTTTTGGCTTTGCTAATGATTCTTTTGTTTGCTCATGCTTTTTCTAAAACTTTACAGCTGGTGTAGTTGCCAAGCACTCGCCAATATTAAAAAAGGGTAAAAAAAAAATGGTCTTAAAAAGCACACACTGCCATAGTGGTCCCTAGCACTTTGGGGGACTACTTTGAGGGCAGGTGTGATTTACAATGAATGTAGCCAATGGCTGAAGTGGGCTGACTCACTGCCCCATGCTGTAGACACAAGCACACATACAGATACAAACCCAGACCTAAACAAAGACACAGTGGAACTAGGTATCCAGTCAGTGGCGCATGCTAATGCAATGCCCGTCATTTTCAATAATAACAGATCTGGGAAAGCAGACACGCGCCGATAGTGAAGTGTGCCCAAAAAGACAATGCGCGCCAAGAGGCGTAGACAGAACGAATGATGCCGGATTCATAAACAGGACCCGAGCGCCGCCTGGGCCCGCGGGGTTCTGACAGGGTCATCCAGCACAGACAATACAAGGATAGGTGGAGTGGCGTCACGTAATTAGGGGTCAAACGAAAGTGAACTCCCGCCCTTGGCACGCGCTGATGACCCCTCGGTAGAGTGCAGACGTGTAATGGGGAAGCCATTCCTGGGGACCGCTGCGAGTTCCCGCCATTGAGGCGGCTGCAAAAACCCAAATTCTGAGAAACCCGAGTGACGCAGACTCTTCAGAAACCCACTGCAGCTCTCACCCAGGCCGCAGGCTGGAAACCGAGAAGACATTAACCTCTTCAATGCGGGGCGACAGCGTGGAGGGCTGCAGATCGTCATCATTTTGGTGGCTCTGCCGGGCTTTAAAGAGGGCCGTTTCATTCACTTGGGGTTATATACGCAACATGAGCGACTGGCAGGGCTTAATTTGAGCGGGTGGCTTCAGAGCTCAGCACCAGAACTTTTCACGAGCATTCACATTAATTTATGATAAATACCAGAGTTTAAGTGATTTGCCCAGAATCAAAGTATGTTCAGCAGACCCTGAGACTCGAACCTGATTTCACAGCTCTGAAGTTGGCAGCTCTGGCCATTCTGCCACATCCTCACCCCACTATCATGGGGAGTCGTTGGCTCGGTTTTAGGCGGCACTAATAGGAGAAATGGACTGGGGCAAACTACCTCCTGACAGCCTCAACACATATTTTTTTTTACAGAAATGTGTAATTCAGTGGCTGGCTGTCCTGCCTGTGTGATCCTGCAGGCCCCTGTAGGTTTGGGGCTGGCTTTGTTCAGCTTGAAGATCCGATCATGCAGTGCTTAATTTTTAAAAGAATAAGTGCCAGGGCCCAAAGTTTTGCTCAGTGCCCTTGGCTGTCGCAAAGGCCAGGGTTGCTGAATACCAAGGTTGTGCAGTCTTAATGCTACATCATACACCACCAGACACTCTCTGCCCTTTGTTTGACTCTTTCATTTCTTTTTCTTCCCTGCTTTTTCTTTGACACTGTTTTTCCATCCTTCATTTCTTCTTTCTTTTCCCCTTTTGTGTTTTTCTATCTTGCTCTGGGTCAAAGTGAAAAATAAGTGCTGGTCACCAAAAATCTGAACTGCGGTGGCGAATGAGCTAAAGAACAATGATGGATTCAACCCAGATCTGTGACTGGGGGTGAGGGTCTAAAAAGTTTCAGCGCTCCGTCCATCATCTCCTTGTGTTTGCTTTGTTCGCCCTAAGTTGGCAGGGTATGCCGAGACGTAGGTCCCTTGCTCACTTTGCCACTGGCTTCAAACTAGCCTGGCTGATGAGGGGTGTTACCCCAAAATCAGTCTCAGGATGCTTGTTTCCAATCCAGGGAAGATCTGGATTGGAAGTTTAGGCTGGACTGTTCCCACGAGGAACAGGATCAAGACTGATTTGCATATGGCTGGGTCTGAACTGGGGTGGCAAAGTGAGGTAAAGAACGATGATGGATCCAACCCAGATCTGTGACTTGGGGTGGGTGTCTGAAAAGTATCAGCACTCTGTTGATCATCTCCTTGTGTTTGCTTGGTTTGCCCTAAGTTGGCAGGGTATGCCCAGACATTAGTCCCTGGATTCAAGCTAGCCTGGCTGATGAGGGGAGTTACCTCGAAGCCAGTCTGAGGATGCTTGTTTTTGGTTCAGGGAAGACCTGGCTTGGCAGTGCAGGCTGGACTGGTCCCATAAGTAACATGGTCAAGACTGATTTGCAAACGGCTGGGTCTGAACTGTGGTGAAGTGAGCTAAAGAACTGTTGGAGAGGAAAGGAGTAGGTGAGAAAACAACAGCATATACTACACAGTGTACTCTAATGTGAGCCTTCCATTATCTGATGGAGGGAATTAATGAATAATGAACTTAATTGATCAAAGCATACTTTGATTAACGTTGGGGGACCTGAGGCCTTTCCAAAAAGGTAGAGTTATTTTGACATGGATAGTTACATTCTATCCCCCCCGCTATTTCACAGCTCCAGGCTGCCCGTGACCCTGCGGTGTCGGTAAAGCCCATCACACTCACCACCTCCCCTCAATTCACTGATTGAGATTAGTTGTGTCCTATGCTATGATTTAGTTAATAAAAGGGCTGACCCATGGCCTTTCAGGGTCTTTTTTGGCACAGCAAGATTCCAATACATGTGCAGTTTCATTTATGTGTGACTGTTTGGCTTCTCTGTGGTGTCACACACTAAGGAATAGCTACCAAGTGACCTTGTGCCATGAGTGACACTTCTAGCCAGCAAACCTTGAATGCTGGGATTTGTAGAGCTGTAAAAATAACAGCGATGAAAAAACTCCAAACCCCAGAATACTAAGTGCTGCAGGACAATGACAGGTCGTTGCAAGTGTCAGACAGAATATGGGGCCACTCGGAATATATGCGCATAAATAGTAAGTATCAGCATATGCAAATACATTTCTCACTTCTCTTCACACCATTGCTGCCACAAAATTGCCTTGACATTACAGCCTTAATACGCACTTGTTCTGTGAGGTATTATGATGCACCAGCAGGTTATGTTCCCTCTCCCTCTGGCCGAGCAATCGTTGCGGAATGCAGTCATCTACAAGGAAATATGAAATGCCAATACGCCCCATTCTTTCTTTCATTCAGAGCACTCCTCTGGTCATCACACACAACACCAAAATACATTCTGCACAAGCCACACTGTAAAACCAAGGTGGGATCATTCTTTGGCCTCTGCAGCTTACGACGCTAAGAAACAAGTATTGGCCCCGCCTTTGACACAGAGTGGCAACCTACTGGCTCTGCCAATGTTTTTTTTTATCCAATGGCAACCGAGCATGCACTTGCATAGACGATGGCCTTTTCTATTTTTTTTTATAATACCATTAGAAGATGGCCACTATCTTATTAGACAAAAAACCTCTTTTTCTGCCACAAGAGTGTTGGCATTTTACTGGGTAGGTCTTTGACATGGCTTCTGCCACATCTTTTATGCAAGGTTTCTGAATTTCGTACAATGCTAAGAACCCTGCAGATGATTGCATCACAGTTCTGTTCTATTTGACATAGTTAACATGGAGTCCTGTTTTACACCATTTTTTTTCCTACACGCTCCTTGCCTACTAAGTTGTCGCCTTCAGTTTGTGGACCTTTCATCAATGAAGCAAGAAGGGCCAGCACATTCCTACTGAAAGAAAGCGAGTCGTCCTGTGTGGGGCTCCGACCACCTCTCAGCAATCCAGCTGTGTGGGGCTTACTGGAGGTAACAGGCGGGCTAGTTGGCCCCTAAGAACCCTCAGCAATGAAGGGGACTTCATCCCCCAACCAAGAGGGTGCCAGGAGGTGCGTTTGCATAGTAGTGGAGATAGGGGGTGGGGCCTCGGCGAGTTGCCGGCTTGTTTTAAAAAAAGAGAAAAAAAAAGTATTCTAGGAAGGCCCCCCTTCCCTTGATGTTTTTGGGCCCCGGGGAACCAATCCTAAAGGGCCTGACCCATTAATTATTTTTATAATAAAATGGGAGGGGAGTCAAGCGGCCCCCCCCCTCCTGAGGCCAATTTCTGCCCGGGGACACTATCCCAAGGTGCAGGGCCTTTGCTACTTTTTTTAAATTTTTTAATTTTTTTTAAATGGGAGGGGGCCGTGCGGCACCCCTCCCCAGGCCGATTTTGGCCCCAGGGACCCCATCCCCCACGGGCCAGCATTTAAATGCTTAAAAAAACCCCCCACCTTTTTAAGGAAGGGGGGCTGCGTGGGAATGTCTCAAGGCCCCCGCGGTCCCTCACCTACTGCGGGAGCCGGCATTGCTTGCTAGCAGCTCCCTCTACCCAACTGCAAATCTGCTTCGCTTCATGGAAGCGAGAGCATTTTTCTTGCTCTTGCTTCCATGAAGCGAAGCAGAGTTTGCTATGGCTTGCCCGAAGCAGTGCTCCTGCCAAGCCATAGCAAACTGTAATGTTCTGGGGGTGGGCTCCCCGGACACTGCTTGAGCCAACCCTGGGGGTGGCAGTCCCCAGGGCCATTTACGGCTCCACAAGAGGGGCTGCGCGGCCTCCTTCCACCAGTCTTTTAGTCCCGGGGAGGTAGCGGTCCTTGGGGCTGCATGGGGGGCTGGGGCCCCCACGCATCTTTCTAAATTTAGCCCTGGGGAGGTAGCGGTCCCCAGGGCTGTGTGGGGGGTGGGCAGGAACCCCCATGCATTTTTTTTAAAGATTAAAGCCTGGGAGGTGGTGGTCACATGGGGTTGCAGAGGGGCCGCGTAGCCCCCGTATTCAATTTAAACCCTAGGGAGTTTGCGGTCCTCGGGTCATGCAGGGGGCCCGCGCGGGACTCCGCATCTTATTTTTAAATTGCCCCTGTGACCTGGTCCACCCAGGGGCCTAAAGGAGACGAAACGCGTTAGCCCACGCTTCGTTTAAATAAAAAAAAATGTTTTTTTTCGCTCTGGGTGACCCTGTGGGATCCCCTGAGCAGGCATAAGGGGCCAAGGTATTTCTATCCTGACCTCTTCTCAGGATGGTTTGGAGTGTTGGCAGCCAATCAGATCTCAGGCACGTGATCGGGAGGGTTTGTGGATCCTCCGAGTCCCTATTTGGATATATGAGAAATGCTTACATTTCTCAGGAGCTACTGAACAAATTTACACCATTTAACAAAAAGAGTGCACTCTGGGTCAAGAGCTACCTTTCTGCCACATTTGGTGTAATTCCGTTCAGCAGTTCTGGCTGTAGCTGCGTCAACAATTGCCTATGGAAATTAACATGGAGATGTGCTTTTCTAATCCCACAAAGAGTTAACTGGTATTTTAGCTTTGCAGGCTTCATAACGTGAAAATGGAAAAGCATAGCAGGTGAAGTCTTTTTTAAACCTTTCTAAAGGTTAATACGTTCTGTATAATTGACCGAGGGCTGCTCACAGCGTTTCTACCATTTGCCTATTCAAGAGTCATTTCATTAGAACTCCCCCTTACCGCTCATATATTCTTCTCCCTGGTGCTCCATAAACAAACCAAACAAAAACTGCTGAACAGCTAGAAAGCCTTGAACAAAAGGACATTAAATGCCACAAGCTTTGTGCATTTTAAATGTCCCCCCTGGAGTGTGACCTCAAGTATATTTTATTCATGCCAGAGGCAGAGTCTATAAGATTCCGAAGCAAAGAAAACTCTTGCTGCTCATGATTGATGGCGTGCCCCTATGTGGGTGCAATCTCGGGGGCGTGTCAGGCCACCTACCACATCTTAAGACCTCTGAGTGCCTAAACGTTAACATGAGCTCTGCACTGTATGCCGCACTCCTTCACTCAAGCCAGAACACTAGTTCTAGCCCAGAAACCTATTAACAAGTTTCTCAATGCTTGTGTCCCAGATACCCGCTGCAGAGCTTCACACTTGTTCTAGCCCTGATACATACCGCTGAGCTTCACACTTGTTCTAGCCCAGATACCTACTGCCGAGCTTCACATGTGTTATAGCCCAGATACCTACTGCCGAGCTTCACAATTGTTCTAGCCCTGATATGTACTGCTGAGCTTCTCAAAGGTTGTGACCCATGTACCCGCTGCCGAGCTTCACACATTCTGGCCCAGATACTTACTACCGAGCTTCACACTTGTTTCAGACCGGATACGTACTGCTGAGCTTCTCAAAGGTTGTGACCCTTACACCCACTACCGAGCTTCACACTTGTTCTTGCCCAGATACCTACTGCTGAGCTTCACACATGTTCTAGCACAGATACTTACGACCAAGCTTAACACTTGTTCTAGCCCTGATATGGACCACTGAGCTTCTCAGTGCTTGTGGCCCATATACCTGCTGCTGAAATTTGTACTTGTTCTTGTCCAGATACCTACTGCCGAGCTTCCCACTTGTTCTACCCCAGATACTTACTGCTGAGCTTCACACTTTTTCTTGTCCAGATACCTACTACTGAGCTTCACACTTGTTCTAGCCCTAAAACGTACTGCTGAGCTTCTCAATGGTTGTGACTCTTACACCCGCTACTGAGATTCACACTTGCTCTTGTCCAGATACCTACTGTCGAGCTTCACACATGTTGTAGCCCAGATACTTCCTACCAAGCGTCACACTTGTTCTAGCCCAGAAACCCACAGACGAGCTTCACAAATTGTTCTAGCCCAAATACTTCCTACCGAGTGTCACACTTGTTCTAGTCCAGATACCTACTGCCGAGCTTCACACATGTTCTAGCCCAGATACTTACTATCTTTGTCTTTGTGGCACACAGCACCTCCTACCACACCAGCATGATTCAACCCATAGGGCCCATGCCTATGATAATACCCAAATGAGAACCACCATTGAATAAAAACACCAGTAATAAAAAGTTCTGAGCATTGATGGAAACGAAATAATACTACGTTGACTGTAATTATTTTTTTTTGGGGCAGCTCTTCAGCTGAACTTGTATAAACCCTAGACCTTTATCTACAAAATTAATATCAATATTTTACATATTAATGATAAGTGATAAGTCACCAGTTCCAAGTCATTGCCCTGCTCCCAAAGCTTCATTTCTAGATCCTAATTTGAGTTACCAAGATGTTTTCATAAGAGTGAGGAAATCCCTTGATATACATACACTTGCTAGTTTCAAAGAGACCAATCAGAGGGGGAGGAGGCTCACTGCTCCCCACCTGGTAGCTCTGCATGAACAATCCTGGATTCGCTTCTTCCCTGGCCATAGAGGTAGCCAGGAGTGTAGAGCTGTCCTGGTGACTCTGAGGAGAGAGAAAACGGGGAGGTGTTATCCGCCTTGACCGTTCCTCTTGTGGGTTGGTGGGGCCTCCCAGAGGAAGACCAATGGTTCGAGGTGGGAGTGTCAACGGAAGAGGCAACCTAGTTTGAACCGAGGAGTGGCTTTGTGATTACTACCAGGTTAAAAGGACTGAGATACCAATGATGCTGAGCTGCACACACCACGACCCCCCTCTGACCCTGCATTAAAGAACCTTTCCCACAGAGAACAAGGACAAGAGAAGGGAGGGTCTGAACATTAGCATGCTCACACGAGGCACCTCCTGAACCCACAACTGGCGAGAAGCTCTAGGGTGCTATCCAAGTTGGATGCTCCACTTGCCATGGGTAGTCCAGGGTGCACCAGGAGTGACACATCCTCCTATCAAGCTTTTTCATTAGAGCCGTCACTCATCAGACGCTGTTGCGGGAACCTTCCACTGAATACGAAGCCCCCCCTCCTGCCCGATGATCGACTTGGTATTAAAAAGATCGAAATGGTTCCCTACCATTTTATCATTTCAGTGTGTAGAAGCTTTTGAATAATAGTCTGGGCAGGCGGTGTGTCTGTGCACACAACTTCAGGCACTACTGACTACACACTGCTGGAGGATTTACACTGTGTTGAAGGAGACAGACGCTGGAACTGCTTTGAAAAAATAGATTTTAAAGTTAATGATCATTTCTCCAGGAATTAAAAGCCCCACAAAAGCAAAAAACAAAGCACATTGGAACCAGAGTTCACAACCGCCCGGATCCGCAATGCTCCACCACGCGGAACTAATCACAGAAGCAAGAGTTTGTGGACTTTGACTAAACCATCAATTTTTAGGAAAATCTACAAGAGGGCAACAGAATATCAAGTCGGCACCTAAATCCATAGATCCGAAGGTACGGGGCTCTCGAATACCAAGCCTCAACAGAAAGACCTGTGTGAAACTGGAAACTAATAAAGAAGATCTGGTGCCAGAATAAGCCAGACTTCACGAAGAAGAGAGCATGGAAACAAGCTTTGAGTGCAGCTCATAGATATAAAGGACAAGCATTGGCAATGCCAATAGGTCTGGCTTAAAAGGAATGTTGTACAGTAATGTGAAACATTACAACTAGATAGCATGGGAATAGATATTGATTTTTGTGGAAGCAAAGAACTGTAGAATAATATTGATGTAGGTTAAAAGATCAGGTGATAGTTGCACTGTTAGGCCAGACCAATGGTCGAAGTGGGGAAAAAAAAGTAGGGGAACTGTGGGCGGAGAATGAGAGGGCGGGAATAAACCGAAGACTGGATCAGTGGGAGGAGTCAGAGGTGTGGCTAGAAATAGCAAAACATATCAATTTTTAGTACGTTTGGCATTTCACTGACCAGTTACAGCTTATAATGTTATTTAATTCAAACAATGGATAAACATGTTTATTTGAGGTTTAATATATAAGTTGTTTACATGTAATACATTTACAATCTGGGACATGTTTCCAATCACAGAATGTTCCAAATATGCTTATAAGTAGAATCATAAGATATTTGTGTCCGAACCATGCAGTTTCTTTCATCGGCCCTTCTCCTCCCTTTTTCTAACCATTTCTGAACATAAAATTCAGGTTTAAATTCTATGACAGGAGACCCCACTATTTTTCTGAACATTATAGAAGACAGACGATTGATTGATATTCTGTTCCGCAGTGGTGTGAGCACCTCATTCATTACACTAAAGCCCCGTTCACATTCAGCAGTGGAGGTGCAAAAGGTGTCTATAATGTGCACTAATGGTTTCAGGCTTCCAGGGATGCAATTTTTATTTTGTTTGTAGTCTCTGAAACCAAGGATGTACTGCCTAGTATCAAATACCTGCAACCTGCTACAACGGTTTAATAATTCTGCCTCACCATATAAGATGTCTACTGGATCTGGCCAATAAACTGGTTGTAATTCTATTTACCAACTCTTTGTATTCCATTTCGTCATTGTGGTTGTGCTTCTAGAAACATTTGATGCATTAGTCATTGTCATCCTTTTTCGCAGGTTATTTGCTAAGCTCCTAAAGAACTGTGCCCTTTTGATGCTAACACAGCCTTTGTTCTGTTGCAGTCCTACACCAGCAAACTGCATCCGTTCAGCAGCATTTAATGCGGTTGTAGCAAAGGGCCCAGGTGAACCAGCCATTGATTCAAGCACTAAAATCTGCATCTGTATTGAACGATCCACCTCATATATGGTCATATCACGCCGCAGCAGCCTTCTGGATAGGTCACCCAGCTGGAACTTTGCGTTGTGTATGTACCATGTTGCAAAGTGCAAGCATGATGCAAGGCCCTTGTAAACCTTCCCCTTAGTCTGGTGTGCATGCAAATCCTGCCTTGCCAATCCCTGGTGAGTTACATTAGTACTTCTGGAATAAGGCAAATGGAAGCACCAATGGGTGAGGCGGACTGGCCTCAAGGGTCCTCTGAGCTCAGTGGCAAAGTCACTGCTGCTCTAGGGTGTGCTGCTTTGTAGGCCTGCCCGCAAGACTGGAGGTGACCTTCAGTATGGATTGTGGTGGACAGGGCTTCAAGGTTAACCAACACTGGCCACCGGTAAGGTCCACCTGCTGGTGCTAAGAGACAAGGGTTTCTAAGTTCTAGTAGGGCCTTCTAAGGTCTAGTAGGGGAATGTGCTCCCTCAGGAGAGTGGCCTGATGGACTAGTCATGAAGGCTGAATGAGGTTTCCCAGTTCCAAATTCTGTAGCTCTGGCCATAGTGCCACATCCTATCCTCCCGAACACCCTTCTGCCCCACTGAGTGAAACTCACACTGTCTTCAGCTGCAACCCAATTCTGCCCCATTATAAACACCTGGGTGTGACTCAGATGTGAAAATGCAAACACTCATAGGGAATGCAGGATTATGTAAAGCATGCGAAATATAATCAGGAACGACATGTTACCTTAACACTTTTACTCTCATTGTTCAGAAATCAATGAGTATTTTTTTGTCTCAAACATTGAGGACATGAATACAGGGCTCCTCCTGTACAGATGTGTTGAGCAGAGCTCAGAAGAGAAAGGGCCTCTTCAAGAGAATCTGATCTGACTCACGGAAATCCACAAGGGCTCCTTTATATTCATGTCAGCTAGCTAGCTGCTCAAACATAGTATAGTACATATGTATTCAAGTGTCCTGCAAAGGATACCTTTTGAACTGTCCTGCTTGGCCAACTCTTCTACTCACAAAAAACAAGAGCGATATTGGCGTTGCAGCGGAAAGCGCGGTCGATGGGCGTGAGATTTTGTAGGAGAGTAGATTTGAGAAGGGGACTTGAAGCCCCGCCCCTCATTTTTATTGGCTGGCGTCACCGTTTATGCTAAACGGTGGCCTGCCATTGGAAATGAGGGTTTTTTGTTGACGCCCTTTGGCGTCCGATTCGGACTGGGTCACCTGCTTTGCTGCTGTCGCAAAGCACTTTCTTATCTTTATGGGGCCATGTGTTTCTAGATAGAAACACATGGCCCTATAAAGACAAGAGATCGATGCTTGTTTTCTTAACCATGGTGGTTTGGAGTAATCAGCCGGAAGGTGATGATAGGTCGTTACTTGGGAAGATGAGAGGCTGTGCGTTGTAACTAAGTTGTAACACTGAACAAAACTGTTGAATATTAGAGAAAGCATGAAGCAGGTTGTCATTTTACAGCGCGTGCATTCCCACAGTGATGCAGGACACCGACGTTGCTTTAGATGACTCGTATGCAGGGCAGTGCGACTGGTGCGACTGCACTGGACGCTGACCTGTGGAGGGGGCGCCGACCTCTATGTTTAGCAATAGTTTAGGTGTCCCCTCACGTTTAGCAACACCCCCCTTATGACCTACGCAGACTAACACGAAACCCTAATGTATTTCTGCACAAAAACCTTCATGCACCCTGCGTGCAGAACGCCAGCATTTGTCACCCATGTACACAGCTGAACAGAGGCGCAGGCTCGTACAGTCCAACCCGGAGTGTCTCATATGAAGAGAATTCAAGTATACGTACACTACCAGATAAAGCTCAAGGGGTATTCGAGAGATGATTTTAAGATGGACAGAAGGCTGTATGGATGAATAGATGTAGGTTTCATGTACACTTTATGCACAGGAAATAGGATTCGAAGTAGAGAACAGAGCAGAATGCTGGAACCCATACAGTCATTGGCCTCTCCTTGGTACATCCATTCACATCTAGTAGTCAAAGGCCATAAAGTGGAGGAATTTATTTTTAGAACCGGGGGAAAAAACAGTCACCATGAACAGCAGGTGCTAGCCTTGGGCTATCTTGTAGTTTGTGTTTCTATCACCTGGTCCTGTTTGATTCTCACTCTATACTCTCTCTCATTCTTGAGGGCTTCCCACGTGATTACTGGCAAATCTGAACTTCCGTTTAAGATTACTTTGTTAGGTGTGGCGAATCGGAGTGTCCAAAGGATTACTGAGTGATGTGAACTTTAGAAAAAGAAAATAACTCAGTTGTTTTAAAATGTTGCCCGTGTCATCCTGTTTCAGTAATGACTCACTACCAGGCAATATGTAATCTGGGAAAGGTTGAAACTGGTCCTTGAGCAAGAGGGATGGAATCCAAAGATTGGGACAAGGAAGACTTGGAGTAATGCAGATTTTCATTCCTGCATTGGGGAGCTGGTGCATTTAATACTCAACTGAGCCCATTTGCTGAGGAACTCGCATTCAAAGCGGAGAATGAGTAGAATGAGTAGAATATCAATGCCCATTCCATCCATGGCCTCTTATAGTAGAAATCCCTTGCACAGCGTGATAGAAGGCTTTGCTGCAAGCTGAAATTTCAGGGACCCTAATAGATTTCCCTTGGCTCCAGGCTGCAAAGAAAATAGACTGGTGCCTCATAACTCCTCCATCAAATCTTACATAAAGTACACACCATTTGCGTTGGACAGTCCTGTCAGAGAATGGAATGGTTGTTGGTGAATTCTCCTCGGCCTACCCTCCTGGTCAACACACAACTGAAAACATATGGCTTGGAATACTAATGGCTTCACCACCATATAAACATATATACCAAAATAGAAAAATTACAAGTAAATTACCCACAGCAATCTTAAGCATTTGCAATGCAATAGGTCTCGCATTTACGCGAGTTTAAGCTATTGGCTTTGTAAATGACAATGCTTTTTATTTATGTTTCAAAAACAAACATAAATAAAAGGCATTTTCATTTACAATGCCAATAGCTAAAACTCGTATAAATGCGAGACCTGTTGCATTGCAAATGCTTGTTTTTTCCTGGTGGCGACCGTCAGTCTGCGTGAGCCCGAAAATAAAGGGCAGAGGAGGTCAAGGGCGGGGACACCAAAGTATCCAGACGTGACCATTGTATTGGTCACAGCGGGTGCAGGAAAGTAGCGGCCCCACCAAATGAGGTGTGAATCACGGCAGCAGCAGGGCCATCAGAGGTAGCAGTTTTTGTGCTAACCTAAGACTGATGGCCCTTTCGGTGTTGTTTTGCAGGCCCCTAGACACAGAGGGGAAGGGGGAGGAGGTCGTGGGCACTGCAGAGGCCTTCCTCGATGTGCACCACACAGGCTGAAAGATAAAGTTGCAATTTTAAAAGTAGGGTATTCCTGCAGTCCCGGGACGCTTTTTTAAAACAAAGAAGTAGGGGAACAGACTGAAATAATTTTTAAAAGTAGGGGCACGCCGTGCCCTTCCGTTTCTGCCCACTTCTAACACTGGGCCAGACCTAAAAATCCATGAAGGCTAATGACAGCCCTCCTCCCATCTGTGCTGCTGCCAGGGAAAAACACAAATGATCTAGTTATCTTGGACAAGTTAATAGCATTCAATTGCCATGTGGGTGCCCCTGAAAGTTCAAGCTTAGGCATCTGCACAAAGAAATAAAATGATTACAGCTGCCTGGACGGCAAGCATGTTTTTTGTGGAAGCATGCAACTTCTGCCCAATCAAAACATATACTGCTGGCTCCCAACATGTGGGTGGAGCTAAACTCCTTCTCTAGTAATGTTCACATAATTGGCTGGCGAGAGCTGTCATGTCAGGCCAGACCATGAAAAAATATAGCTGTGGGAGATCTGAAGTGGAAAAACAGAGCAGAGAAAAGATGACATTTGTGACTAGAGAAATCAGTCTTTTACCTGTTAAAGAGTACACGTGAAAGATACAGGTGAGAATGCAAAAAACAGAACGCAGAGGATGTTCTGCTTTAAAGAAAGAGAAGAAACTGGTGTTCCCATGAAAGAGCTCCTGCAACACTTCTGGGCCCTGCATCAGGAGAGCAGGCTCTATATCATGGGTACATGAATTATTCTTGGGTCCTCTACCAAAAAATGTCATGGACCTACTATAAGTGGCCTTGGCAAGGATTGAACATTTTGGAATAGAACAAAAAAGTGAATGATGCATAATGCTGGGAGAATGGTCCAATGAGCTGAATGCTTGCCACTGGTAAAAGCAATAACCTGAGGTCATAAGCTCAAATCCAGACAAGGCCTTTTCCTTTCATCAAGGTGGCCAAGTAAAATACCAGAAATGAAGTAACAGTAACATCTGTTATTTACACAGCTCAGAAATAGAACAAGCATTGGCAATGCCAATAAGTCTGGTTTTGAAGGAATGTTGTATAGTAATGTGAAGCATTACCAGTTAGAAGCATGGGAAAGAATATGTATTTTGAGGAAGCAAAGAACTGTAGAATAATATTGGTGTAGGTAAAAAGGGCAGGTGACACTCAAGCCAGACCTAAACATCCATGTAGGTTAATGACTGCCCTACTCCCATCTGTGCTGCTACCAAAGAAAAACACCATCATTAATCTAGTTATGTAAGGCACTTTAATATTGTGTGTGCCCCTGAAAGCTTAAGCTGAGCCAGCTGGATAAATAAACAAAATGATTACAGCTGTGTGGAGGGCAAGCACTTTTTTATGGAAGCACACAACTTCTGTACAATCAAAACATATACTCCTGGCTCCCAGAATGTGGGCGGAATCAAACTCGCTCTCTAGTTATAATCGCATCCTTTTCTGGTGGCAGCTGTACTTTCATGCCAGACCATAAAAAGTATTATATTTAGCGCAGGCTAATAGCATCGATTAGGTTCCTCCAAGCTACTAAGTCTGCTTGTAATTCTTGATTATGCAAGCTGCTTTCATTATATATTTTTCTGCGACTGACCATTCTTGTATGTCCTTCATTCACATCTCGCACTTTGGATCCCCATTTTGTATGCAATGTATCGATACATGTTTTTGAAGGGGGGTCATGACTGCCCCATGGAGTAGAGAATGGCTCAGTGGCAAACCGTACTTCAAGCAAAGGTACTCAAAGGCCCATATCAAAAGTGTTACTCTGGTTCCCATATCATTTAATAGAAACTGATCTCTGTGTATTCCATGCTCTTCCCTGGCCTCTTCGATTGTAATCCTGTTTGCACCCTCACATATGTCCCCCAGGACCGTCACTCTCTTGCCCAACCATCTTACCGACCTCAGACACCCTTTTCTCTGTTATTTCCTTCTGACCACTAATGCGGTAAGTGTTGGATCTGTGAAGCGAAGTAGTACGCAAGTGGAACAATGCTTACCTGAACCACTCATATGCCTTAACCACCTATTTGCATGGTTCAGGCAGTCAGCGGTCTAGATATGCGCAACAAGAACAGGAAGGATCGGGTGATGAAGCGCCGGGACGTGGCGTAGTAAGTGGAACTGGGTTTGGGGTGGTGGGGGTCGTTTTTAGGGCTGGGGGGCCGGTTTTAGGGCTCAGGGCAAGGGGGATGGCGGGGTAGTTTTTAGGACCGGGGGTGTTTTACAGATCAGGGCAGGGGGGTGGTTGGGCAGTTTTTAGGGCTGGGGGCCAGTTTTAGGGCTCAGGGCAGGGGGCGCGGGGTAGTTTTTTGGGCAGGGGCCGGGTTTTTAAGGCTGAGGG
Organism: Triturus cristatus; assembly: GCF_964204655.1. Taxonomy (NCBI): domain Eukaryota; kingdom Metazoa; phylum Chordata; class Amphibia; order Caudata; family Salamandridae; genus Triturus; species Triturus cristatus. The sequence goes on along the minus strand of NC_140584.1, from coordinate 975,276,513 downwards.
TGGGGAGTTATGATAGCTTTGAGGATTGGAGCGGGGTGGATGGCAGTGCTGGGGTATCGGGTGTTAGGGAGCAAGGGCATGGGGGCTTGGGTGTGTGCTTTACCACGCATATGCCTTTAGCAATTATGCCTTTACAACGAAATGAGTGGTAAAGGTATGCTTGGTAAAGACGTAGTTTAGGCATGCATGGTCTTATCATACAACTGTGTGTAGACCAGAGACTGCTGAATGCAGCTAGCACCTGAAACACTCTTGGTAACGAGACCGTTGCCTTTTTTTTTTTGTATATAGAATTGTCGTCAGCTTAGTATGAAGTTACGTGCGTAATGTCACTTATCTGCATTCCCCAGTCTAACAATCTATTCTTACTGACTTTGGCTAGCTGTTCCATCTCCAAAGCAAATAACAATGGCGGCAGGGGACTGCCCTACCTGGTGCCCCGTTCAAGAGTAAAACTTTCTGATACGCATTTGCCTGTTTTTTGGGGCTTAGGGGTCATTATATAGTATTTTTACCCACTTCATAATCTGTGGATCAAAATAATATTTTTCTGATACTTGGAATAGAAATTCCCAGCCAATTGTATCAAACTATTTTTTTATACACAAGGCAAATAGTGCGTACTTACACTGATACTTATAGAGCACTCAATATGTGCAAATCTACAAAGATTGCTTATTATATCAAGTTTTGGTATAAATCCCAACTTATTGGAATTACATAGGGGCCAATTATGATGTTGGTCGGAAAGGTTACGACCGACAGTCGTATTCTCCTAGACTGTGTTGGAACCCTTCCGACTGACTTGGTCGACTTACATTCCAACCGACCGATTACGATGTTCGTGGTCGGAAGGTAAACCGTGCGGCCCTTCCGAATCGGTTCCGACTGACTCTCGTAGTCGGAACCGCATTGTACAGCCCTATGGACAGCATTTGCGACCTTGGGATTACGATATCGATTTCCAACAGCTTTTCCGAGTCGGCCTGTCCGACACGAAAAGGCTGTCGGAAAGTGACTTTGGGGGGCCCCTGGCAGGGTCCTCTTCATCCTGAGGCCGCCGGTTGGTGGCTGAGGGGGGACCTAATGGACCCCCCTATAAAACCATGCACTGTGTGACATGCATCATGGGGTGCCTGCGACAGGGTGCAGGGTTTTCCGCACACCCCATTTCCCCATAGGAGTCTGTGTTAAGGCTGGTTGTCGAGCAAAACACGAGTTCCCATAGGAAACAATGGGTATCGGTCGGGCGTAACGGTTGACCGGAAGTCGGTCGGTCCCTATTCCGAGACGGTGTTGGTGGAATGTTTTCCGACCGACATCTTAATCGGCCCCCTAGTCTGTAAATAATGGCAATATAAGTTTTGCTAACATATCGCTAACTATCTTGGTGTTGACTGAGTTGATCGAGAGCGGCCTACACAAACTGCAGTCTTAGGGGTCTTTGTCTGGTTTTAAGACTACCGCTATTGATGCTTTCCTCGTTGTGTCCAGGAAGGTTCCCCTCTCCAGCACTTCATAACAGACTTCCAACAGTTTATAAAGTATGACTGCAGTGTGTTCCTGATGAAATTCTGTTGGAAGGCAATCTAGTCCTGGGGGTTTTCACTTTTTCACTTTTGGCGTGGATGCAGATACTTTTTTTTTTGTGAGTGTTGTCTTTTGCTCTATCGTTAATCAGGGTCAATATGTGTTATTAGGTTGACAGCTAATTCTTGTGCATCTATCATTTCATTTGGTTTGTATAAGCTTCCAAGGTACTCAAAAACATATTGCTTTATTCTGATACGGTGTTATTTACCCTTTCTATAATACCCCGCCTTGCTATAGTCTGGTTTTGCTTACATTTTACTAGAAATGCGAATAGACAACCTTGGCTACCCCTGCTCTATACAGTTTGTGTATAATGAAGTGTAGGAGTATTTGCCTAATCTAGCACATCGTTCTTTATATTTCTGTTTCTTGTTCTCCAGTCTTTCAGTCGGCTTATTGTTCACCACCTCTGGTTGGAGTACTGCTACATCTCCTTCAGTCTCATCTATTTCTGCCTGTATTTGCTTAAGCTTTCCACATATCCTCCCTATGCCTATGCAAGTTCTTCTTACTGTTGCTTTCCTTGCATCCCATTCCCAGGTTGTAGTCCAGTTTTTGATGAATAGCTCAGTTGAGGTTTAGCGTACGTTTTCACACAATATTGTGTCTATTCAGGCCTCTTCCCTGAGTCGCCATATAGGGATCTTAGATCTTGCAGGATGCCGTGTATACAGCAGTCAAAGGGAAGTGTGGCCTTACAACAGTCTCCCCAAGTGAAAAGCTGTTTTCTTCAATGTGCAGCTAACAATGGGCAATGGCTTTGTGCACCTTTATTGGTAGATTTTGACTAAATTAGCAGGCAATGGTGAGGGCCAGTGGATTTAGGCGCCTTTGTGGCTGCAGATTGTACCACAAAATTATGGATTTATTGCATTTTACTAATAATTGGCACATCATTTTCAAAAATATTCAGATTTTACCAAAACTGTTGTTTCTATTTTAACTAGATAAAAAATATTACTTACAAAGAATGTGCTGCATAATTAGCATTTTGCCGCACAATTTATGTAGCTGTGCTCCATAATTTGACCCTTCAAGCCACATAATCCTAGTAGCCTTGACAATGTTAAAATTACCCCGATTTGTCTGTGGTCATGATGATGATTAAATCCATATTTCACAGGCAACCAAAAAATATTTTCCGTATTCCACATTTTTTTATGCCACTGCATATAAAAAATGCAGTGGTATAAAAAATGTGGAATGTGGATGCTTTTAGTACACAAAGTACTAAAAGCACCCAAACATGCAATACATAATATGAAGAATAGAAATGCCCTTGGGTAATAACACATAACTTCAAAATAAATCAAATTCATTGTGAATGCTTTACTGAAACTATGCAAAGCATATTGTATTACTCATACATAAATGTAAATTCATTTAAACCATACAATGACACATAAGCGTTCTACAGAGTTGTAGTCATGTTTAGAGTTAAATTGTCATACAGATAGCTATTCACATTCATCTACGCTGCAAATTATGAACTGTGAAAAAATGTAAAGGATACGAAGAGTAAAGAAAAAGTCATTGCTGGCTGCTTTTTTGACAGAAATGTAATGTTGTATATGAGATTTGAGAATGTATGTGCAATTAATGTAACAGATTTTATGCAAAGTCAGCAATACGTAGTTGACGTTTTGGTCCTGTGTGGCAATCAATATGTGGGGCCACCATCAGGACAACAAAGACTGATTCTCTTGCCTAATCATACCGCTTTTAGAAAGCAGAATTAGTATCAAAGTAAGGGAGAATAATTCAACACAGGGTAACTTAAGTGGAGTGACCAAATTAAATAGTTTACTCTGTTGGAGGACTGGGATGTCTCATAGCCATGAGTAACCACTGTATATTTCAGGGTATGCTTCTGTGTAAAGTTTGCAGTTCCTTTGATTTGCTGTATTTGTCTGCTCAGTTTATAGTTGGTTTTGGGTTCTTGTCGATTAGGCATCATGTTGCTCTGACTGGTGCAAGCATTTTTGGCACCTGTAGCCGGAGAGAAATGTTGACGCGCAGGGTTCTGACAGAGAGGCCACCTATGAAATGTCCAGGTGCAATCTGGCACCTGACTGAACCTTCTGTTGTAGGTGCCTGCCTAGTAAGATTATCCGAGGACTCGGCCAACTTTGGATGTTGCTGCCTAAACTACTTAAGCCATGCCCATGTTTTCATTGTGTCTGAATGATCCCCTTTAATCCGTAAATTGGTTCCATCCACATGGTGTGCTCTGGCAAAAGAACAGAACCCAACGGCGGACTTGTCCAATCTGCACCTCACGCTAGTTTCGTTTTTTGTGTAATGTCCTGCGCACACTCAAGCATCCGCCGTTGTAGGGTGCCCCTGTCCTCCAGATCGTTAATCCATAAAGCAATAGGAGGTGCGTCAGGTGATGAAGTCAAGGTAGGTGTAGTAATTTTTTCAAAAACCTTTATTCGTGTTCTTTATTTCTCATGTGTAATTCCTTATTACAACAAAACAGCTCAGCCAACGCGTTTCATTCCCAAGCGCGGGAACTTCATCAGGGTTTACGAAGTAAAGTAAACAATCCTAGTCCGAATGGGAATAAATAATGGTATTCAAGATCCAGAGCGTAAACCGAGGAATAGTTCCTCTCAGTCTCATCATCCAAAGCATCAAAGTGAGAAAAAGTATCTCATAGTATCATTGCGACCAAGGTATACCTTGATAAGCCTTGAGCATGTAGTCCTCCGTCGATCATCGTACCGACAAATCTCCCAAAAAGATATTCGGACTAGGATTGTTTACTTTACTTCGTAAACCCTGATGAAGGGAACGAAACGCGTTGGCTGAGCTGTCTTGAAGTAACAAGGAATTACACATGAGAAATAAGGAACATGAACAAAGGTTTTTGAAAAAATTACTACGCCTACCTTGACCATCACCTGATGCACCTCCTAATACTTTACATGGTGTGCTCTGGTTTTAAGACCTGTTTGATAGATTACCGCAGCCACCCCCCTTGTTATTAAGCACAGCTGCTTCGATTATAATGCTTGGAATGGAACCTGACCCTTCAGATAGACAGACTTCTTACCAATGTACTCATTAATTTTTCATTTGGAAAGCTTGAGCCCCCGATGGGCTTTGTACCAAAGCGTTCTCGTAATAGGCTCTAATTAGGGCGACCAATGAACTTTCATCTCTTTTAGACACCCTGCAAGTGATCTGCATAATAGGCAGAATTAACGGACGTCTTGCACTGAGGTGTTGACATGCGTGATGATAAGACTCATTCTTTACACATCATCGTCGCTGTATTTTATTTAGATATTTTGCGTCACCTGAAGGGGCCAGCTAGGTAGCTGCACCTTTGTGCTTTGTGTGTGCATGATCTAAGAGCCCTAGCCTTTGGTGTGAGCGGGTTCATTTTTAGAGCGGTAGCGCACAAAGGGGACAGGCTGACTTTGCAGGTACTCCTTCCGCCAAATGTCTCCCTTGTTCCTCTTGATTTTTCTGTGTTGGAATAGGGACGGGCCGCATAACCACCTATTCCCATTTCTATTCTCTTAGAACCCTTCCTACGGTTAGCTTTATTTCCTCCACCCACTTCTCCATTTATGCCCAGTGTTCCCCCTCTCCTTTTCCTGATATTCTCTGGCACTCCTTCCCCAGTTCTTCCAGTTGCTCTTCTATTTTCCTCAGACCAGTAACTTTTCTTCCTTCCTGTGCGAGTTGCAAAAGAAATGGACAACAGACTGTCACACCGCACCCAACGTCAGGTACCAGTCAATGTATTTATTATGACAAAAGACATACCAGACTTATTGTGCAGTACCTATGTTTTTTATTTTAATGGAGTTGAGACCTTTTTTTTCACACCAGATTTGGGATGAGATATTAGAAGGGTGTATGCATGTTTGTTGAAAATAGTCCGATTTTTGCTAAAGAATGTTTATAGGATTTTGGTAATTAGCCAAATAGAGGTTCATCCACCAGTCTGAGATGTTCAGAACTGAATTCTGGTATTTTACAAAGATAAGGCACATTAAATAATATTATCAATGCGCTCAGTGGTCTCCTTTTATCAACCTCAAATGGTGAAATGCTGAGCAGGCCCTGCTGACCTTCAAATTGTTGTTTGAGAAACCCGTAGCACGCACTCCATACGCTGGCCTGGCAGATTAAGAACATTTTAAAGAAAAATGTTTCCTTGACGTGAAAACTTGTAATCTGTAAACACTGCGGGTCACTGCGTCTCCCACCGCGCTGTCCCGGTCACGGCCACCCTCTGAAGCAGCCTCTCTCTCCCCTGAACTGTTTACTAAAGATAGAAACACTGTAGGTACAACAATAATCAGAACAACCCAAACAAAAAGAAGAAACGCAACACAAAACAAATGAAACATGAAAAAATAAACTAGCAGTGCACGCAGGACACTATTGGTCTAAGGTTCTAAAATAACAGGGTATAAACCTGGTTATCAAAACAAGCTAAAAGAAGCCACCCTGATAATAACACCCTCGCTCAATGTTCTTATTTTCAACTCGTTTTGTAAAGGAACTGGTGCCTAGGAACAAAGTTACAAAGTTTACACTCCGTGGCAAAGAGAATGCCACCTTTGTCCACAAGGTGGCACTGCCGAGCACCTTTTAAAGCGTTTCTTGGGTGTAAAGCAACCATAACAGACTTCATGCTTCAACGGGGAAGAGCTTTAAAGCTCTCCCTTGGACCACTTCCAGAGAGGATTACCGGTCAGTCAGTCAGTCAGTGTGCTTGCTGGAGTGGGTTCCTGGTTCAACGTGCTCAGGTTCCCATGAGTGACTGTAATGAAGCATGATTTGTGGTTTGTGCTGTTCACCCTGTGTTTATGCTCATGGACACACGAGGGCTATTTGTGGTTTTACAGGGTCACTCACGGCCTGACCTGGTTTGCAGCTGCACATTTTAATGGGGCAAGGCAACTGGCACTTTGTAGATAGCACAACCCTACCAGCAGCTGCGATTCCACATTATTAACACCATGCACAGCTATTGCAAATCTTTCAATAGAGAGTTGAACATCAAATGCATTTCAATTTGTGTCTTTTAAGGTTCACACGCTGGGCTGGGTTGGCTTACTCGTGCTGAACATGAATTATAGAGTAATGTCAAATCATATATACCCCTTCTGGGCATTCAGAGTTTGACAGATTATTGTAGTTATACAATAACTTTTATACTTCTAAACCTTCCTACACTCACATAACATATCGCAGTGGGTCACAATTCCACCTTAATGCTAATGACGTGGGTTGCAAACTGCGACCCACCTAAATTCACTGCTGTTGTGGTCTGCTAGGATCAGCAGACCACCATGTCTGTGATTGCTTTTAAATAAAGCAATCTTATTTAATGGAGCCAGTTTTTTAAAGACAAACGGAAAGTGTGTACAATGAAAACAAGCATTGGCATAGCCAATAGGTCTCGTCTTTGGGACCTTATAAGTGTTTAGCCATGCAACAGTTGCAAAACTAAATACTTATAAGGTCCCAAAAGCGAGACCAATTGGCTATGCCAAGCGGCCGTGCGGCCGCGAAAGTGATCGCGATCAGACATCAAAGAGGCCGTGCAGCCGTGAAAGTAATCACGACAAAAGCGCGGCGCGTGCGCCCGCGCACATGCACTTTAGCTCTAGGCTGGCCTGGTAGCACTTTTTGGAGCCCTCTCAATAAGTCTCGCCAGACCAGCGCATGCGCTGGGTCAGGCGAGACCTAAAAAGGGAATCCTTTTTAGATCTATTTAAGAGTAGGCAATGGTCACAGGAACCACTGCCTACTGAAAAAAAACTTGGTACAATAGGAATGTTTCGCGACCGGATTGCTGTTGCAAAAGATTAATACATTCTATAAGGAATGGCTATTTGGAAGGGATGCCCTAAACACGCCCCTTCCAAATAGTGATTCCTGTTTCCTAAACTCATTTAGCAATTCTGTAACCTATTGCTAAAATGGGTTTAGTACATTTAAAAACGCGTTTTCTTTTTGCGTACCCTGCGATTTAGTGAATCACTGGATTTGCAACCAGAAAATGCGTTCGTACACTGACCCTAAGTACTTGAAAGATTGTGCTTAGCACACTGAGAATTCAAGTAGCTTATCGAGAACGTGCAGTGTGAGTGCAGGAGAATGGTCACGTTGCCATAGAGTTAAAGGTCCACTTTTTCCTGTCGCCAATTCCTGAATGTTTTCCTATTTCTTTCACAATCTAATGTACAAGATACAGGAAACCAGCGCACAGTGAAGGCTTCCCCTCTCGAACACGTGTGATTCTGGGAATAACATTTCATCTCCCTTTCCTGCCAAAGTTGAGAGGGCTAAAAATAGCCTAAAACCTAGTTTTGAGCACTGTATTTTTAATGAACATCTGCCAGGGCCTCTGCATTAACTCCACTATCCGTACCACATACAATGCAGCTACAATAGCCAAGGACAGAGTAGCTTCTCAGTAACTGTTTACACTAAATCCTTTATTACAACTAAAATATATTCATTGTAGTGAGGATGGCTGTGCGTTAAATGCTCTTTTAACAAGGAAAGGTTTGACAGTCAATCAAGTGACAGTGCCAAAGAAACCCCAAAAGATGGGGACCATTCCCCTGGCAGTGACCCCTTTTCAATGACCTCCGCCTTTGTCCAGCTGCCCTGAAAACAATGATTCAAACTCAGACCCATAGGATCTGGAGTGTCCTATGGTCCATGAGAGAGGAATCCACACTGTTACAGAATATCTGTAGATATTTGAATATACATGAATATATATTCAAATGAAAATTATTTACGCAGTCCTTGATAATCCACAAAACAAATCTGCCCTAGCCTTCGCTGCCAAGTATTCAACACCCCGCATCAGATTGTGTACATCACACGTCCATATCCTATAAGACCAGTGTTTGTGTGGTGCATTTGTTTACATTTCCCGTCAGGTGACTGGCACATTGAGGAAGATCAGTCTGTGTCCCCGGTTTCAGACCCTGGAACATTTCCAAGCCCAGCCTGAGGACCAAACCAAATCACCTCCAGGTCAGAAAACTCTTGAAGACTGAACTCGCCAAGGAAGTGTCCTGCTCTAGTCTTGTGACCAATAGGGTAGTGAATGGGGAATATTGGAGGAGTGGCTAATCTCATGACCAATGGGGTAGTCAATGAGGAATATTGGAGGGAGTGCTGGTCTTGTGACCAATAGGGTAGTGAATGGGGAATATTGGAGGAGTGGCTAATCTCATGACCAATGGGGTAGTCAATGAGGAATATTGGAGGGAGTGCTGGTCTTGTGACCAATAGGGTAGTGAATGGGGAATATTGGAGGAGTGGCTAATCTCATGACCAATGGGGTAGTCAATGAGGAATATTGGAGGGAGTGCTGGTCTTGTGACCAATAGGGTAGTGAATGGGGAATATTGGAGGAGTGGCTAATCTCATGACCAATAGGGTAGTCAATGAGGAATATTGGAGGAGTGGCTAGTCTCATGACCAATGGGGTAGTGAATGGGAAATATTGGAGGGAGTGCTGGTCTTGGGACCTATGGTGTAGTGAATGGGAAATATTGGAGGAGGTGCTAGTCTTGTGACGAAAGGGTTAGTGAACAGGGAATATTGGAGGGGATGCTAGCCTTATGACCAGGGAGTACTGAAACTCAAATTCAGTTGTGCGCAGCCTACTTTATTTCTCACTTCAGCATGTGAATTCAACGGTTTCTTAAGCGCTCTGCAGCGTGGTACAGCGACATATGACAATATAGAAAACCTTAAAAAAAAAACAAATTAGTGCTGTAGGAAAATATATGTATACACTTAAGACCGTGCTAGCATATCAGGAAGCTAAACAGCAACCCTGGATTGTGAGTGGGAAAGGAAGTCTATTAACAAGTTTCCAACTAGGGGCTGAACTTTGTAAAGTTTGTGTATTGTGCACAGTTTTTGCTGCACCAACCTAAAAATACAGCAACCTGATTTCTGTTTTAAATTTGGTCTCACTTTTTACATTTGAAAAAAATTATACAAAATCAGTTTTCCCACTTTTATGGCATGGTCAGAGAACAGACTCAACCTATTTTTGCAGTCTTTTTTGTTGCTGTAGTGAAATAACTTATAGACTATTTATTAGGGTACGCTGGGAGCAAAACCGGTTTGTGGTACAAGCAGCAAGGAGTGTTCTAAGAAGTGTGTATCACACTTTGAAAAAAGTCCAAAAACCTAAATAATGCAGCCCAAAATATCTTGTAAAAGCTGTGTGCAGGTTGGAGAATTACTCAGTATCTGGGACAAAGTGGAACCGTTGGTTGATGCAGACTTTGTAGCATCAACAACTACATCAAGCGGTGTTTCAGAGACTAAACTAACATTTCAGGTGGATGGCTTGTGTAGTGTAATGCAAACATTCAATTCTTTCTAGATGTTCAAATACCATCATTCTTTGTTATCATTTTCCTTGGTCTTGTTTCACTGACCCACAATGATAAAATGGATGAGCCAGAGCGTACAGGATTCAATCCTTCAGAAGTCTGATCTGGAGCGATCTCACCATCATCAGAGAAGGATTATGAAATGAGTGCATGTGATCTGGGGTAGCTCACGCAACCCTGAGGATGGCTCCACGTGACATCCTCTCACAAGAACCGTGATATCAGGCTTACCGACCGTTGTGACTGATCAACGTAAAACAGATTTTATCATGTCAGATCCAAAAGGGGTCTGAGGTTCACCCCATGAACTAGACCATGCGAAGCACAGAATCAGATGCATAAACACATTTTCAAAGTATATTTGTCAAAAACACGGTTTTAGATCAAATTCATTCATGTGTGGAGACCATCAATGCCTCCAACTTACTGATATTTCTTATGGAAAGAGTCAATCAGTCACTTCTTTTAAGTCTCTTGTTTTGAGGGTCTTTATTAAAGGTCAAAGGATTGTTCTCTATCAATTTCAGATGCCTCTGAAGATGGTGATGGTGTCCAAGCAAGCCCACTTGAACTTTGGAGAACAGGACGTTCCACCTGGTCTTTAGTTCGGTAGACTCCATGAGAGTCACTGACCCCAGTGGAAAGCATTGCGTTCACTCCGCAGCCTCCAGGGTCACAATGCAGGGGCTCTGGCCAGCAGTCCCGTCATAGATGTCCTTCAATGGGATGTATCCAAGGACCTCCATTTATCCCACAGATCATGCTTTTGCCTATTGGAAAACGGATAAATGGCTTTTAAAGTGCAGGTAAGAGCATCCCACTACTAATGGGGCAACATTAGCAGCTCTCCAATATCAAAATAGCCGACAGGGGGTTTGGTACCTGCACATAGAACTACTCGCAAACCCCACCGGATGTGAATAGCAGCAGCTGAACTGATTGTGTCTGAAGAGAAACAAGAGATGAAACTCTCTGAGCTTGGCACCCCTTTTTCGGGTGCATCAATTAAGGAGAACAAATACTCTGTCTTGGATGACAGTGGCCGACATTCCTCCTTCGTTGAACAGGATTCGTTTTCTTCCTTCATCGGTTTTAGGTTTAGCTCGACTGCTTCAGCTGTCCGATGGATTCCTTATAACAAATATGCACACATCATGACCTTTGGTGTAGTCCTCTTTCACTGCCATCATAGTGGCTGCTTGGTCCAGCATTCAGGCTTCTAATGGGGTGTTTGCACTACAATGCAGGAGACATTCAAGGGACCATTTCACATCTCAAAACACAAAGCATTCTCACACTTTCGGACAGATTGAATCCGGTATCTGACACAAAAGCCTAACCTGAAAATTGACGCCTTATAGTTGGCTTTTCTCTTTTCAGATTGGGACATCCTGACCTCAAGATGGCTGTCCAAATGTCTTGCAAGATTAACAAGAAAAGCTACGATCCGGCGACACTTTGAATGAAAGAACCATTTTGGGGTCAGGCCGTCCCAACTGCAGGGTTGTTCAGTATCTATACATGTATGTGGTGTGGATACAGCATGGATGTAGCCAAAATGCAGTCACCATTATTAATCTATTAATAACTACAGCTGAATCAGTTTATCATAATCATTTTTACCACTCGTTTAGCAGGGAATATTGGCAGAACAATAACTCTTGCAGCTTCAACTACACTACCCTTAAAGTACATTAGATTCACCCCAGCCTTCCACCTATTTGATCACCCACGGACAACTGCAGACTACTTCATTTATGTTCAGAATGCAAACAAATGTTGCACTATAACAAGGTTGCAATACATTTCCACAGCTCTGAAACCTTTTCCTTGCTGACCCTAAAACATCTGTTGCAGACAAATCCCAGTTCCTCGTCCCTTCTCCTCTCGAATGTTCACATTCTACTTTTCCTAGATCTGATGTATGACAACTTAAATGCAAGTTCTGATTTCTAAGCGCTACAAACCATAAACCCAGGAGTGCCATAATGCTTGCAAACAGAGCAAAGCTTAGGGCGAGCTTATCCAAACGCCTCAGTAAACAAAATAGTCTTACGTTTCATCCTGAATCAGAGGAGAGTCACCTCACCACGCAGACTCTCTGGGAGCTTATTCCAAAGCTGGGGAATCACAGCCGAGAAGGCACGTCCCCCTAAGGTTGTTCTGTTAAAACGTGGACAAGCCAACAGGTGTGCCGATGATGAACTGAGACCGCGACCAGGCACCAAAGGCATCAAACGCTCCATACTTAGCTTTATGTGCAGTCAGTTGCCCAGGGCAGCACGAGTTTCAAGGGACAGACGAGCCGAAGAGAAGGTTGTCAAACACCAACTTCAAGCTACCCCCGAGATTGATAATGTGAATAAGGCAAAGGCAGAATTTAATTTAAAGAAGATATTTAAGATTGTGAGGTATCGTCGTCGTTTTTTTAAATCTAAATCTTCTCAGGCATTTAGCGGAGAGGGACTTGATTCTAAAAATTGGGAAAGAAACGGAGCCTGGGAAGCCGCTGGCAACACGAAGATGAGACAGCATTTTAGGGACGGCGTAATTAAATATTTTTCAAAAGTTGAACAAACATTCCCAGCATTGCTACGTTTTTGTTTTTCTCTTTTTTACATGTATAATTGTATTTAAAGTGTTTGTAAAGCACGCCGCAGTTCTGCAAGTCGCACCAGAGAGCTATGGATACATGACTGAATAATGTCCACAATGGTCGGAAGGAGGACACAACATCTGGTTTGCTCAAATGTGCAACGCACTCTACGCATCATCAACAGACGACTGAAAAGCGTCTAGGTAGCCCACAGGGACCAACACCAGAGTGGAAGGTCCGGTCTTGGGCCTCGGACCGTATGAAGGGGTCTAGAGTATGATCCAGAAGAGTTTATATGATGATGGTGAAGAATTGACCATAGACTAGGAGGATAAGAAAGGATGGATGGGATCTTCATGCCATTTTTTGTATGCCTCTGTGACATAGGTAGTCTATTTACAGAGGCTAAAGCCCTGTATATGGAGCGATTGACCACTGGATTGTGTGCAACTGTTGGACCTGGTATGAACGCTAGCTGAAATCCGATTCCTTGAGAACTTGTAGTGCTGGAAAAATCAATGCACGGTATCCTGGCGCACTTCCATTTCATCTTTGAGTTGATACAGGCGGTCAGAGAGAAACCTGTACTTGAGGGGAATCTGGACCCCTTAGTACACGTTGAAAGGATTCATTTCACCAATATATGGTCTTATAAACCAATAAGCAGGATATCTGCTCTAGATGGAGTGGCCTAGAGAAAGGAATCAAGAGGCTCTGCGGGCTCACACACACAGCTCCAGTAGAAACCCATTCGCGTAGGCGGTAATATCATTGAAATGTATCTGCTTTATTGGCCACCGGCCAGGCTGGGCTCCGTCAGTCCCGACACCTCCAGTCAATGTGACAGATGCAAGAAATCTCTGGCCATATGGAAACATATGTTCTGGGAATGCTCCCTGGTTCAGTGATATAGAGCTAGAATATTAATTTTTCTTGGCAAGATTAGCAGCATTCCTCTGAAAACTAAAAATGGGACTAACAGGCCTTCCACTTTATATAAGATGTGTCTTTTCTTAGCATTGAGGGCAGCCTACACCATCACTTCCTTTAACCGGAAACCATAGAAAACTCCTGCCTTCAAGAAGAGAGAGGCAGCAGGATGTTCCTTTTGCATTGGAGGCTTCTGAAGGCGCACAAGGCAGACTCGTTTGACTTTCTGGAAGGTCTTCAAGCTTGGCTGCTCTTGTGAATTGTGGAGAGGGCATGTTCTCTTATTCCTTTACATGTGATGGGCACATGTATTAGTGCCAAGATGCCAACAAGGGTGAAAATGAACTCTAGAAGTAACTAGTCAAATCAGCTCATGCAGCTGAAGAAATTCAGTCCTAGTTGCGGGTTAGTCAAGCATTTTTAATATCATTCGTTTCAAAAATGTACATTACACTGAGATGAAGGAGGGCCTGGGGCCAAAAGGTAATTATTTACTAACCACTGATATGGATTAATGTTTGCATTTGATTTGCAATTAGCCATCCGGTTTACCAATGCGTGCCTTCTTGTGTCAGTATCGGATTTAAAATCAAATGTATTTTGAATAATTCTGCAAGTTACAATATATAAAAAAAACTATCTAAAAAAAAAAGGGATATTCCACAAAGCAGAGAGCCCGTTTACCTTGGGTTCACTAAGAAGAGCATTATTTTTGCCTCAGTGGTAAATTTAAAAAACAGATCTGCCCCATATACCAATTTACTGACTCCTTCAATCACCAAGCAAACACATTCCCACTCCAGCCACTCATTCATGCTCCAGCCTCATACATCATAGACTGCAATTGGCAGAAATATACAATTTCTTTTGTTTTAATGTTGTAGACTGGGGTTTCAAACACATACAGTCAACAAATGTTTCGGTGGAAATGGATGGTAGCAAACCACCTTCATCAGGACTACACAATCAACACCATATCCTATGGTGAATCAATATGGGTAAATCAAACTTTCTAATCTGTCTTTGTCTTTTACTGGATAAGTCTCCTCCTCATGTGCTATAGCGGGGTTCACATGCAGAGAGGCGTCATTCCACCAACGGATGTTCGAATCCTGATATTAATTATCCTGAATGCAAACACTGGAGCTTTGCTGAATTATGTAATGTGTGCCATCTATGAGGGACTACTGTTCCACAAAGCTTGAAAATAGGGATGCAGACCTCAAATAGTACAACTCAATTGCCGGTCCTTCTAGGAGATCGCTCACACCTGTCGGGCTGGGCTCCCGCTACCTACGGAGCCTGAAAGCCTGGGGCATGAATGAGTGGCTAGAGTGAGAAGGAGTTTGCTTAGTAATTGAAAGAGTGAGTGAATTGGTATATGGAGCATTGCATATTAATTCATTGGTGCAGAGCAAAATGAGACGAACAATGAAAAATGTGTGTATATAAATGTATGATTTTGTTTTGGTATGTATGCAATGTAAAAAAATATTCTGATAAACATTTTTATCAAAAAAGTATATGGCTAATATGATTACAAATTATGGATTTAATACGTTGGTTGAGTAATGTGGTAGGATTATCACTTAGATAAAAAAAAATAAAAAATGTAATAAAAACACACAAACCAATTTCATGTTGTTCCTGTAGAAGCTGGTGGTTTGGGCATTGGGCACTTTGAGCCATTATTGAAGTAATACAGGTCATGTGGGAAATGTAGTTTCATGGCTGGTGCTGAGATGTGCCAGGGTTGTAGAATACCAAAACTTTTTGTTTTGATTGCACATTATTACTCTTTCATCGACCACTCTACACTAACTGTCAACTTATCTCACCCTTGTAGGGTTTCAATAACGCAACTACCATTCCCAAGCACTGTAAATAACAGGTGTCCCTATTACACAGTTTAATGGGACTTAATTTACTGGAAGGTCTTGGCAAACCATATACATTTTTTAAGAATTGGCAAGAATAGTGCTTGCAGATGGCCAAACCTAAAAATGGGTAATGTATTGGGGAAAATATTTGGAGTGGGTACTGAGGGCACAGTAAAATGACATATACTAATTCAACTATGCTGTATTGAAATTTTAGAATTAAACCAGTATGCACTTGACAACACAATTCTTTTTGCAACATCACCTCCTCTCAAATTACCTAGGTAAGGTGTTATTTATTTATACAACGTGAACTCGACCCAAAGGTATTGGGTCACTTTAGGACACATTTGTTTTTGGTAGGCCCGGGGAGATGAAGTGATTTGCCCAGAGTCGCAGGATGTTGAGCAGACGCCAGACTCTAACCTGGTTCTCTAGCTTCAATGTCTGCAGCTTTGGCCGTAATGCCACACTCCCCCTTTGTGATGCAGGGCTAGCTTTAGGCATGCAAATTAATGTTGGTTAACTGAAGGCTGCCAATTTTAAGTCTGGCATTACCCAAGATCTTTTTATTTTACTATCTATCTAAAATCATTTTTCTGGAAGGGGGGGGGGGAGGGGGGGGGGAGTCATGGCCCACTCAAGGCTCCACCCCTCATGAGTCAAGGGCTAAGGTCTGTGCCTCATAACACTGCACACCAGCAGTAAAACAAACAACCCCCTTCCAGCCAGACGACCTACATACTGTACCTTGCTGCCCATGTACGCAAGCATGTCAGCACTCATAGTGATAGTAAACATTAAACGTTACAATATACTATCACAATCAGTGCGTTTGTGCTTTTATGGTATCTATCTATCTATCTATCTATCTATCTATCTATCTATCTATCTATCACGCTATCTATCACAAAAATGGTTGAAAGTAAATCAGCTAGGATCCTACCACTTACAGAACAGACTAAGCGATATGGTCTAATAAAGAAGGAATGAAATGCTCCTCAATTTAGACACATTAGTTGCACTGCTGGTCTCAAGAATCTCAAAATGGCGTCCAAGCCAGACGGGCTAATATTCTGAAGCAGCCGGCATCTTCCCAGCATGCCTTCCTCGAGGCAGCAGTTGGCTGGCGGAGACTGCGCTCCCATCAGCGGCTTAGCACTTCCACACACAGCAGAACACCTACCGCGTGCTCCTGAGCCTAATTAACACTAATCCTGAACTGTCAACAGGAACAAAGGAAGCAGGCCTGGCGTCTTCATTTTCGAAACACCAGTATTCAGGCTCCTGTTAGAGTTCGGTGGCGCACAGAAACAGACACGGAAGCAAGCGCGAATGAATTGTAATGCGCTTGCATTATATAGCGCTTTCTCTCCCTGATGAGGCACAACACAGTAGGGAGTGCTCGGTTGGAAAAATGCTGAGTTGCAAACATGTGTTGGGCGGCACCAAGTCTTCGCTTTCTTTAAATGATAGTGGACCATCTTTAAGCCCCCACCCTACCTCACCTCTGGATCACATGCAAGTGAGGCATAAGCTTGATAATGAGGTCGCGGAACCAAGTTGCCGCAAGCAATCAAGATCAATAGAAAGTGGTGGGTGTGCAGTGGGGGAGGTGTTACTTGAGGTTTTCTGTAGCACAAGAACATATGTGACATCTAGACACTGTATGAATGAATGAGTGAGTGAGATCTATTTATAAAGTGCACCATCTCCCAAGATTGTCGAGGCACTAGCATTTCAGAGAACATAAAAACTATCTGTACAATCGGACAACTCAATACTCATACTTACAGTGTCCAATTGTAAGGTATATTTTCTTAAATCGGTTTTAGGAATAACAACTGTTAAATAAAACTTAAAAGGAGGACCCCAGTCCACTGCAGGTGTATACATTCTGTCCAATAAAAGACTAACTCTATAGATACATAACAGTACGTTAGTAAGAAGCATGCAGCTAACAGTGTGATAGGACTGAACTCCGAAAGGTGCATTTCCTAGAGGGAATGGGGCAGTCATGGTTGAGCACCCTAGAAGACTGGAAAGAAACAGTCATCCTGTGGCCAGCAGATTAAAGGGGAGAGGTCATGTAGTTTAAGGAAGCCTCTTTGTTGAGGTGCAGACATTTTTAAACTGAGTTAGCCGAAGAGCAGGCAGTTTACAGGGGCCATTTAGTGTTGGGACCATTGTTTGTGGATGAGGAACAGTGGCCCGTTGCTTAGGCATCTTTTAGGTCAATGGGCACGGAGTCTCCGGGACAGAGATTTAGGGATCAAAAGAAACAAGCACTGGTAAAGGCATTAGGTTTCGTCTATGTGATTAATAATAAGCTGTTTTTTGTTGTAAGTTGTAGCTTGCTGAGTAGTAAAGTATAGCAATATCAGGTGTTTAGTGGGGTGCCTGGAGCTTTTGGTCTTCGTGCTACTGCACCTGCTGCACGATTCAAATCATGCCCCTATTGCCTGCTAGATATATGCACATGTGACTCTTGTTTAGAAGTAAAATGTAGCAATAATCTCGGCTTAGTGGGCTCCCTAGCGCTTTTGGCCCCAGTGCCACTGCACCTGCTGCACCATTCAAAGCAAGTCCCTTTTAACTGCAAGGTTATTGCAATTGTGACTGTCTGTTTATTAGTCAAATATAGCAATATTAAGTGTTTAGAGGAGTTCTGACACATTTTGGGCCTGATACTACTGCACCTGCTGCCCCATTCACATCCTGACCCTGTTGCCTGCAAGGTAACTGCACTTGTGGCTACCTGTTTCAGAATAAAATATAGCAATATTGGGTGTTTATGGAGTTATGACAACCTTTCCCCCGGTGCTACTGCACCTGCTGCACCATTCAAATCAAATCCCTTTTATCCGCAAGGTAACTGCAATTGTGACTGCCTGTTTAGTAGTCAAATGTAGCAATATTATGTGTTTGGGAGTTCTGACAACTTTTGGGCCCGGTGCTACTGCACCTGCTGTACCATTCTAATCATGACCCTGTTGTCTGCAAGGTAACTGCAATTATTGCTGCCTGTTTAGTAATAAAATGTAGCACAGTTCTTTATATTAACTTTTTTAATGTGCAATAATTATTACAACTTTTAGAATTTGATCATAATGACCAAATAGATTAAGTTGAAAAAAATCAATCAGAAAATGCCTATAAAATTCAAAGAAAGGTACAGACAGAGGCATGAATAGGAAATGTCACAAACGTTCAAAGGTTAAAGCATCTGCTTTGCACAACTAAGTTATAAAAAGCAGGCCCTTCAGCATACTGTTAGAAGCGGTCTGCCTTTTCCATGGGAAGAGATCATAGCTTGACAGTGAATAGGACTTAAACAGTGTGAACAGCTTTATTACAAGTATTATAAATGCGTGCAGCCTGGGGTAGTTAACAAAAAAAAAAAGTTCCACACAAAAGCGAATGAACACATTAATTCGGCTAGGGGAACTGATAAGAGTCTCCTTTTAAGATATATTAAAAGAGATTTCACAAGCACAACACAAGTGCTGTGCAGGCAAAACCTAAAAAAAGTGGGGGGAGAAGAGACAGGAGGAAGCGACAGGGGAATGAGGGGGAAGAGAAGGAGTGAGTGTGAGTGACTTAATCTCCCTACGTCTCATCTCTGACAGAAACTAGAAGTGCTTAGAAATGTGCTAAACACCAGTACATCACTGGTGAAAGGAGACAATAAAAGCCTGTCCGACTATATGTTATATAGCTTTATGACATAAGTCCCATGAGTAGCTCCCATGTTTATCTGTATTTATCCATGTAGAGCCAGGCCTCTTATTCATTGGATTAGGGACAGAAACAGACGCTGCCCCTCTTTTACCCCCCTGCCCCTCGGTTGTGGCCTGTGCAGAAGGTTTTGTGGGCCAGAAGAGACAGTGGGTTTGCCTCATAGACAGCTAACTCCACCCTCATTCATCTCCAGTCATGGGGAGGTATAGCCACGTGCCCCCACCAGTTTCCACACAGCCTGAACCGCCTAGCACCGGCCCTGGGAATGAAATGATGCGAACAGCATGAAATTCTGCACATTCCAGGGCAGGCCAGGAAACAAACATGGCCCACAGCGGTGACAAGCGCCGCATTCTCTGGCAGCCTCTGGAGCCACGCCCATGTTTGGGCAGTGTCTCAATATGCAAACACGCCCATGTTTTCTGTCAAATCCACTTTGGGCGTTTGAGTTTCTAATGTAAACTTCTCCCAATGGGAAATGCGCGCTCCCGACATATACCCGTGACCTGCAAGTAAGAAGTTTGATTCCTGGCCACACCATCTCACGCGTGCATCCTCCCGAAGATAGCACATTATCAATAAACAAGCACATCTTAACATTTACCGCACAAGAGCCTGCAATCCCAGTATAAAAAAAAAGGTCTCTAATTTTCTTATTACAATTGAGTTCTAACATCTCTACACCCCTATAACTTATAGAAAAAAGAATAAAGTACACTCTGCAGTCATTTATACCGGTACTGCAAGTCACAGGGGAGTTCTGTGACCTGACAGCGGAACGAAGCCGAAGGTAGAGTCACTTTCAAAGCTCATGGGTTCCGAGGTGACTTGTAATATCCTTTTGATGTACACAGAGGATATTTTATTTCTTATAATACATGGTCACACCTTTACCTCTCCTTCAAACTTTTTCAATCCTTCGTGTTGTGCTCCTTGATGTTCATTGCAGACGTGAAAAATAAAAGCAGCAGAATTTATACTGGGCAATTTAAGACATAGACCAGATTAAAACAAATCTAACTCAGAATGAATAGAAACATGCTTAGATTCTATCTTTCCTTTAATGACATATGCGTAGAAAAAAATAAAAATGTTACTCTAATAATCTTCCTCAGAACTCAACTGTAAATAGTTTTAACAGTAGAGCAGCAATGTTATTTTTTTTATTGCAAGTGACTAGATGTGCACAAGTCACCTGTAATATGGGAATTGGGCATAGGCTTTTATACTAAGTTTGCAGGCTCCCAGGCTTTTAAAACTGGGATTGCAGGATCGCATGTATCATAAAAACGACTTCGCTCACTGTAATAACTTATTAAACCGAAGTTATTACATAATAATGCCTGCTGCCAGAGCAAGCAGCCATGGTGAACATTGTCAAGAAGTTATCATTACAGCTGCAGTTTAAACACGTTTCATTCTTAGGATCTGCCTTCCTAAAACAAACAGTGATTAGCACAAAGGAGAGATTTATTGCAATTCTTTATGTTTTTGTACACCATGGTTCATTACAGGAAAAAAAGAATCTTTCTGCATGCTACTTCTGATTCTAAGCGACAGTCTTTTAATTAAAGTCTGATTACGTTCATGCCACAAATTACTGCTTCTTGGTGTGTGTACAGATTCTTCTTTTATTGCCAAATTATGTAACCATATTATCTCTCTCATATGAAGCAGCAACACGCCAAGGCTATAAGCAGTTTGTGGAATGGGAGATGGTGTGACCATGTATTATAAGGAATAAAATACCCCCTGCCATATGCTAAACGGATATTGCAAGTCACTTCCGGTTTCAAGGACTTTAAAAAGGAACTCAGGCTTTGACCTCATTCCTTTATGGGCACAGGACTCCTCTGTGACTTTTAACAGTTTTATAATTTGCAACTGGAGTACTTTATTCCATATGTGTTATTTACGTTGAGTTGATATCTAAAACAAAATGGCATAAAGAGTGCTTCATAGAAATAAGTTATAAAAACGAATTACTACTAATTATGAAGGATATTAATATGCTAGAACCCAAACTAAGCATCTCACATCTCAAAACCATGAAAATAAATGGTGGAGGAGCACGCGTGAGCAGTTGTGCAGCAAGGTAAGGCGAGAGTAGAGAAGAACCATACCTTGCACCGTCATCAGTTAGTGCAGGTAGTTTCAGAATTGTCTTTCACATGCTAACCTTTTGTAGGCACAGGGAGGTTAAGCGATTTTACCAGAATCACATTATTTTTTTATCATGTGCCAAGGCTAGGCTATGAACCCAGGTCGCCAGGTTACACAGTCGCTGAGATAAGCTGTTTCTGGTATACTACTTGTGCGCACATAGGTCAGACTGGTTTGTGGTATTCAGACACAGTTTTAGAAACCGAGAGTTTCGCCCGTCACATGTAAAAGCTCACAAGTTTCTCCAGTGAAGCATTTAGTGCCATTCTACCCACAAACACCATTTCAGAGCTAAAATGTGCCCCATTTCAGAAAATAAACTTCAGTAGGATCTCTCTTGACGGACGTACTTTGCAGGCACTAGTTAAACACAGCAACCCCACCCAAGAGGGCGCTTGACCATTGCCAGAATCCAAGGCATGGTGAACAGTGCTGGGCGTGTTACAAGTAAACAATTATTATATATCTATCTCATGTCTGATGTTATAATGAAATATTTTCAATTTATGTGTCCTGTAGTTAATGGATTGATGGTTAAAACTAGGACGTAAATTATGGAAATTGGAAGAAAAAAAAATCTTGTGATATGAAATGAATGTAATGTAATGAATGAGTTTTTTTGAGCCTTCAATAATTCTGTGGCTTTAATGCAGTAAAAAGGTTTTGGGAAGACTCAGTGGATTTCAGATGTGGCAGTCATGTTATCAATGAAGTCATAGAACAGGTCATGAGTGATGTAATATGTGAGGTCATAAGTAGCGCATGGCGAGGCCCTGACCCCCCTATATATTTTTTGAGTGCATTTTCTCAGGACAGGGTATGGAGTCTCCGAGTCTTAAGAGGGCTGCTGCCACATCTTTGTTGATGGGATGGGAGCCAATCAGATCTTGTCTCGAGATCTGTCAGCTTTGCGGTTTCTCCACACCGTGAAATATCTCTATTTACTTAACCTTACTTTCTCAAAAACTACTGAATGGAATTACACCAAATCACACAAGCATTGGAAATGCAATAGGTATAGCATTTGTTCGAGTTAGAGCTATTGGTGTTGTAAATGGCAAAGTCTTTTACCTATATGTTATGGAGTGTTGTTTGTATGTGTTGGGTGGTGTAACTGTGTGGGTTGAATTGGAATTGTTAGTTTTGGAATTGTGTGGTGTGGAATTGTGTGGTGTGGAGTCTATTTGTGTAGCAGAATTATGTGGCATGGTGTGCACTAGAAATATGAGGATAGTAGTTATGTGGTATTCAGTGCACTGGAATTATGTGGAGTTGGATTGTGTGTTATGGAGTGTAATTATGTTGAATGGTATTTTGTGTTGTGGAGTGGTATGTAGTGGAGTTTAATTATGTGTTGTGCAGTTGAATTTGATGGCATGATGTGGAATTGTTTGATGTGGATTGCATGTATGTGGTGTGTTATGTAATTGTTTTGCAAGCACTGTTCTAAAGTTCAAGGATGTGTATTCATGGCTCTGCCCAGACGTTTCGAGGCAAGATGAACCATGAGGAAAAGTTATATCTAGGAACAGTACAACAGATTATATGGTTTACCTATAATGCCACCGTTTTATAAAGGATGCAAAATAAACTATTAAAATTGGATACAGACTTCACAAATCAGCATTATTTTTAGGGCGAAAACAAGCCCAAATTCTGATTGGTGGCATTGGTTCTAAAATTCAGTATTAGATTGATGAAAGCAGCTTTTTAACTAAGATGGAACGTCCCTTCCCATGGACTGTCCTATATATTTGCCAGTCACAACTAGGCCCTTTTAAAAAAATATATTATCTGCCCTGGCACACACCACAATGCTGGAAAGCCAATGATAAATCCCTGAGGGCCCTATTAAGAATAAATGGTATAAGCATAATTTCAATTTTTTGAAATATGCATTTACTCAAATAACTTTGGGAAACGGTGGAAATGGTCAAACTAGCATGGCACAATGATTTCAAATGACTAAAGAGGTTGCTCAGTTATTCATCCCCTTATCACAGGGGCAGCTATGAACAGGGACCCTACAATTATGCAACAAGGGAAGCCTTTAGTACAAGAATAATACAAATTAATTACAGGAATAAGCAACTGGAAGCTTACCACCCAACCTTTTAGAAGGTCCTTCCACTCACTGATAGGTAACACATTTCTACATTTTAGTAATTTACGATCCGTTTGAGCTAGTACCATTTATGGGCTAAAAACTGCAAATTGGGCAGGATTTTGATTTATGTGGCAACTCCATTATTATGCAAAAACCGCTTGTACCTCAGAATGGCATAATTCCAGTGGCCCTGGCCATGAAGCAGCAATGATGTAGGAGAGTGCTGCTCTTTCGAGGGAGCCAACTCTTACAGTTGCGTGTGTATTGCACGGGCCGCCAGTTAGATTTTACACACACTTAGTATCGAATGCAGATGGCCTAAAAAAGTATTCATAATTAAGGATGGGTCAGTCTGGACTCCAAGACACTTTGTCCACAGACAGGTCTTCGCTTGATACCAACTGCTGAATGTCTTCACCAGTGCTTAATTTGTAAAATTTCAAGTGCCAGGGCTCTGACCAGGAGGTCACTGCAGCTTGCACCACCCATCGCCCCTGTCATCGCTGCCATAACAATTACTAACCATCTCTCCTGCATGTAAATGCGACAGTTCAGTTATTCCAGGGCCCCAAAGCTAAAGGAATGGCTGGGGAGGTAGGTATTAGTCAATTTTTATTGTGTATTGTTTTCCCAAACAACTGTTATACTGCTCATCTCAAAATTACATGAGCAGCGCCACCTTGTGGCAGACTGCCCTAAGTGTGGTGTTGACAATTAGGTGCCGAGCACCAGAAACCAATTAAGTGCCGGTGCTCAGCCCCGGAAATCTCCGGCTCAAATTAAGCACTGGTCTTCACTGTAGAAATGTGGTATATATTGAGAGGTGGAGGGTCTAAAAAACGCAGCACGTTGCTGAAAGTTTCTACTAGGGAAGACTACCTCAGGAGAAGACAAGATCTGTGTGTCCATCATGTGCCGGTGCAATTTTATTTCTAACATAAAAGAATGCGTTAAAAAATGTTATTGGGGAGATAGCTGAACTGGTTTTATTTATTTACTTATAACTTGGCCCAGAACAGCATGGCTTAATTACGAGGTAATCTATTAAGTATCTGTGCCACACTTATTACAGTAAAGCATAGAAAAGGCACTAGAAAGCTTCCACAGTAGTTTCTACGAAAATCGAACAAAAAAGAAACCATGTAAGTGTCCAGATAAGAAGGAGGGGGGGAGGGGGGGACTATTGATGATGCTCTGCTGCATATTTTGCACAACTTTTTTGCCAAATCTGACATGACTGTTGTATTAACGAGTGAGAAAGAAGTTTACAATGGTGATCACATAAATTGTTTTTGTATTACCGTAAATCGAATTATTTGTGAGCAACTAAAGCGCAGAAGTTTCCGTCACTTCTAATACTGCGAGCAAAAGCACCACTTTGAACAGTTAAATTATAGTGGACTCACTGCTTGCAGTCAATACGTGTAATACGAGGGCAAGTTTTATTTAGAAAATTCAGTCGGGGAGAGAAGAAAAGCCATGTGCGTGTCAAATGTGGCATGCAAGGTAGTACAAACATGATTACATTTCTGAAATTATATATATATATGTGGATAAAAACTTACAGATAAAAACAAATATTAATCTTTATTAGTAAGCCAACTTGCTCTTACCGGAACATGCTAAACTTATTTTTCTAAATAAAATGCGGTCTTCTCCTATAAAAAACACAATATTGGAAGACACGAGGCAATATACTTTGGCGGTAGTGTGCAGCAACAAACAAAAGGCAGGGGGCAAGATCTCTGTGTCCCTAATATGCCAAAGCAATTTTATTTCTAACACAATAGAATGCACTGAATGATTTTGATTTTGAAAAGCTATTGGGGAGATAGCTGAATGTGGTTTATTTATTTATATATAACTTTGTCCAGAGCAGTAAGGCTTAATTACGAGGTAATATGTTAAGTATTTGTACCACACTTATTACAGTAAAGCAAAGAATACTAGTTAGTTGTTAGCAATTTTTCAATTTTAAACACCTTACATGAAGTTACCAATGTTTGCATTCTGCAAATAAAATGCTGGTCACCGCTGCGCCTTTGTTTAGAAGAAGTGTTTCAGTGCCACAGGCATGGACAGGACTTCCTGAAGGGCTAAACATCAAAATATCCTACTCAGCAGACTAAAATTCACCCCTTGCACCAGGCCAGACGCTGTCCATGCTCTGTAGCCGCACTAAACCGGGAAGAAGGTAGTGTGCAACCGGGCAGAACAAAAGAAAGCAGTGAAGCCTCTGGAAGCTGCCACCATGATTTAGGATGAAGCACGGTGGCTGTGAGGTGAACACCGCGCTAATCTTAAACAAAAAGTAACAAGTTGGAGTGTGCATATAAATTATTTTTAAAAGCACGTATATAACAGAGTGGAGTAGATTAAAAAACGTTTCCAGCTTCCTTGTTACGATTTCGCCAGGAGGAGGGGATGGACATTTAGTGTGGCGATGCTGAACATGCAGCAAAGACATGAGCAGTAAACAAAGATTAATAATAACAAAAAAAAAAAAAGATTCATACACATTCGAACGCTAGCAAAGAAAACTGCAAAAAAAACCATGTTGCGAGGGGTGGGAGGTCGGGTTGGGGGAATAGCTTGGGGAGATTAAGTGACATGGGGGCAGCGCCGCGAGTCAGCGAGGAGAGAGCTGAAAGAAAAAGTAGTGCACTGGAAGTAAGACCTATGGACAATAATAAAAGGATCCATGTAGCAGGGGCAGTCTGCAGGGTGAAACAAAACAGCTAAAAGGCTGGATAAATGTATACTGTTAACCAATGAGAACAAAGGAATTTGTAAAGGCAAACTAAAGAATCAATCGAAAGTGCTGAGCATGCTCGAAGCCCATAGAACTTAATACCACGCTGCCTTAGCAAGACCTAAAAAGTATTCTTTCTGGGCCATATCTTGAGTTTTACCAAATTTGTGTAATTTTGTTTAGCCGTTTGGGCTTCAGCTGTGCCTCATTTACCTATGAAAAAATGAATGGGGAGATTGTGTTTTGGCTACACCCCTTTGTTCGTCCCTCCCACTTGACGAATGACCCAAAACTTTCCAGGAAGGTGCTGATGTTTAAAGATTAGTAAAACAGCACCAAAGTTATAAGCAAACCCAAAAATATATTTCCTATGGAAATGTGTTTCAAACTATAACTACCCTGTAGTGATTGCCACTAGGTTTTGTATTACCAAGTGGCAATCGCCATTGTGTAATTATAGTTAGGTCAGCTGTTCCACAGGAAAAGCTTTTCTTGTATTGCTTATAACTTTTGTCTTGTTTGATGAATCTACACAAAACTTTCCAAATAAGTGCTACTTTTTGACTAGTTTATACACTAAAAGTTTGGGGTGATCCGTCAAGCGTTTCCCAAAACACAAAGTCCCCCGTCTTTTTCCATAAACTATTTTAGAAAGAGATGCAGCAAAAACTGCTGAACAAATGACACAAAATTAGGCAGTAAGCCAGCGGCGGTTCTTTCCTTAGGGGCACAGGGGCTGCGCCCTCTGTGTTTTCTGCCTGTATTTTGATTGTAGGTTCTGTACTACCTATAAAATAGATGCAGATACACTGCCTGCTGTGTATCTATTAAAGGAATCGTCACTCAGTGTGGGTCAGGCAGCAGTCACAGGTCAGTGTCAGGTAGGCAAATTCGATTCCCCAGTGCGCTTGCGCTAGTCTCTTGAGCTACACTTTGCTGTGCTGATCTTCCCTGATCCCTGGGGCCTGTGAGGTCATCAGCTTAGCAAAGCCCTAGCTTTCAGTGGTGAAGGGCCTCCCCAGATGACGTTGTTTCTAAAGTCAGCCTTGGGCGTTTCAGGCTTCATCCCTGAAGTTCCGAGGCTGCATGTCAATCAGGAAGGTCACACATCCACCCACTCCCATCACGTGTGGCGTGGAATCACTAACCTCACCCAGTAGCGTCGCGCTGATCGTGCCTCAAAGAGCAGCATTTTTCTTCTAGGCTGGGTCTGTCACTGATGAACCAAGTCAATGATGTAAAACTAACTGATAATATCTACCCTAACACTTTCTGCGTTTTGTTCTCCTGTGCACAAACATCATGAGTACGATGTCTCATCAAGCACCAGATTCAGTAAGTAATTTGCATTAGAACAATATACAAGCTACGCAAAGACAGTTCAAAGTCTAACTAACATTTTAAAGTACAAAATACACTCTGCAACATTTACTTTAAGTATCTATTACATGTGTGTAGCGATTTGGTGGGTGTACTTTACTGCAGTCTCCTCAACCCTCTGAGCGGGCTTATGGTATGCATAGAATCTTCATGCAGTTCCACCTCTTCAGAATGCTCACGTGTGCAGCCATAAGGAGCTGCTTGAAGGGACACTTGTGAGTATGTGAGAATTCTTTCAGACACACAGGGTTGTTACTGAAAATAATCAACTCATCTTACTAAAAATATGCATTTTATATTTAGATTCACTAAATATAAAATGCTTTTTTTTAATCTGTGAAATGCTTCCTACTTGAAAGAGGCTTTGAAATGGACATGCATAGTGGTTCTGAAAGTCCTCAGCATGCTTTTTGACCCGGTGTACCAAAGACCAACATCTGCCCTGGACATTTCGTGAAATATTTGATTGTGTCTTTTCAAAAATAAAAAAAACCTTCACTGCAACATATAAGAATTTTGATTATGTGCCCGAAAAGAAACTCAAGTCTAGACTCACAGATATATTTGCACAGAGTTATATACACCAGCATGTGGAGAAATAGAAACACCCTTTTATGCAGAAACCGATACAAAGCTTAAAAAAACACAGCGACACAAACAACCAACACATACATAGCCACACACAAACACATACACACAAAGATACGGAAATACATACTCCAACACTAACCAGCACAAACAGGTAGACTCACAGTAACTCTAACAAAATACTTGCAAACAATTACTTTTTGGTGCAGAGCTTGAGCTAGCAAATATATAATTAAACTCTATTGTTAAAAAACTAATTCGGAGGGTGAGACACTACCCCCACCAGCCTCCCCCACACGCAGGCTTGCTTACACAGGCCAACTTTCTGCGCCTCACCACTTTCAAAGTTCACCAGCCGCCACTGCAGTAAGCTAAACCTTAGTCCAGAGTTTGTGCTTTTTGTGATTTGGTGAACATTCCTTCAGTAGTTATTGAGAAATTAAGCGTAAAAAATATATGTATATCTGGACGGCCGGGTTGGCAAGAGATGCAAGAGACTCTCACGGGAGCGCCAGTTAAAAAAAAGCCCATATGGCCATTTAGCCCCGCCTCTTCCACGTTAGTAGCATGCAATGGTGTTCTCGCCATTTTCCAGGCTAATGGACAGTGTTTTCCTCTACAATTGCACGTTGAAAAACTAAATGAAATCTTTGATGGAGGTGAATGCATTGTTGATTTATTGGAGCGAAGTCCCTTCTGTAGTGACTGACTGTCCAAGACGACTGAGTTCTTTCTTGTCCTCGTCTGGTCTGAGAACAAAGTTCACAGTTCTCCTTTTAACTGCTGCTCAGTTGCAAAGGCACCAAATCACTCACAACCTCCACCAATTTGGCCCCACCCCATCTACATTAGTAGTAAGCAATGATGCTGGCTCCGGGTGAGTCGGCCCTGCTGGGCTCAGCCAAAGGCTGTGTGGAGTCGGATGACTGTGAGGGGTTTACTGCAGGGCCTGGCCAAAGTCTGTGCATAGTAGGGGGGGGTTGATTTTCATATAGTATTTAAATATTACTTTGATTAAAAAACACTAGAAATGTACAGAAAAAAGCAAAGGTTAAAGTAACGTTCTAACTAGGTGTATGTCGATGACAACATTAACGTTTTGAACTAAAAACAAAAACACAGAAATTCACCGGTTTGCAGAGCTAACTATAACTTGCGCATCTGCCATGCACTGCTTATGACCTCACATATTACATCACTCATGACATGTTGTATGACATCATCTATGATATCTCAAATGACATCATTCAGTGAGTGTGTGGATTTGTTTCATAGCTTACAGAGTGGCAGGTAACTACCTGATTACTTATCTACCGAAATAAATAAATATATATGCGTATGTATATATATGTGTGTGTGTGTGTGTGTGTGTGTCGCTGAAACGCGTCACGGCTAACATGGAAATAAAGAAGAACTGAATAGCGCATTTGAAGTCGGCTCCGTTTGTTGGATTATTGCTGTCAAACGTCAAGGTGATATATATATATATATATATATATATATATATATATATATCACTGAAAAAACCATAGGTTTCACACATGTTATAGTTAGCGGAAATTTTACTGATAAAAAACCAGTGAAATTCCCCCGTTATAGTTAGTGCAGGCAACTATAACTCACGCGACCGCAATCCTCTGCTGATGCTAATACTGTATTTAGACACTTATTTGCCCATGTCTTCTTCCATACATTTTTAGCTATACATATATTTCAAATATTTTTTTTTCATAAAGACACATATGTCATCAGCAGAAGATTGCGGTCGCGTGAGTTATAGTTGCCTGCACGAACTATAACGGGGGAATTTCACTGGTTTTTTATCAGTAAAATTTCCGCTAACTATAACATGTGTGAAACCTATGGTTTTTTCAGTGAATTTGCAAGGTTTTTTAAATGCTAATTCCCAACTATAACGTGTGTGAAACCTATGGTTTTTTCAGTGAATTTGTACGGTTTTTTAAATGCTAAGTTACTTTACGCCATTCGTGGCGTGCGCGCCCACTTAACGCAGTTCGTTCCGTGCGCGCACGGTGCGCGCACAGTAAGCACGCGGTGCGCTTCGCGCACCGCGCGCCCACTTTACGCAGGATGGGCCATGTACGCACGATGCGCTTCGCGCACCGTGCGCACATGGAGGACATATGATGCACTTCGTTTTGAAAGGTAATATTTTAATTTTTCGTAATTTTTATAAGCCATGCACAAATGGTGCCCTTCGGGCACCATTTGCACACGGGGTGGAGAGAGTGTTGTTAATTTTTTCTTTTATTATTTTTGTTTAAAATATTGTGGTTTTTCACAATTATAATGAGCCCTGCACTTTAGGTGGCCTTCGGCCACCAAAAGCACAGGGGGTGGGGAGAGTGTGGATAGTGTTTTTTTTTTACATTTTTTACCGTACGCGTACGGTAAGCGTAATCGGCGAAATTAGCGAAAAAAAAAAAATTGCATTTTTGGCCTTGGGGGGTCTTTGGGGACTCCCTCAACATGGCTATGTGTGTGGGAGCTGTCTAAACAGCCCCTTTACATGTTTATTGGTTTTATTTAACAACCTAGCTCTCAGTGCGAGAGAGAAAATGGCGGCCGCCGCTTCCTGGTTTCGGCTGTTTCGAATGTTTACTAAGATCTAAGAGCCAATCAGAATCGCGCTCGCGCACGCCACCGTACGCGTACGGTAAGCTTACGGTAAGCGTATCGTAAGCTGGCTCAGATATATATATTGATTTAAAGGCTATTTTCTCAGAATCTACTGAACAGATTTACACCAAACCTACAAAAGGCACTTCCTTGACCTGAGGACTACCTCTCTGCCGAATTTCTAGTAATTCTGTTCAGCCGTTCGGGCTGTAGCCCTGTCTAAAGGTCCTATGGAAAAATGCATGGGAAAAACGCGTTTTGGGACCCCCCTTTTATCTCAGCCCCCGCTTGACGAATCCCCCCGAGACTTTCAGGGTAGGAGCGGAGCGTAGCGCCCCACCTATTTTGAGAAATTCGCGAGGATTCGTCGACCGGCGCCAAAGTTATTCAAAATAGAATGTTGCGGATTTCCTATGGAAAAGGGGTCCTAACTATAACTACCTACTGGCGACCGCCAGTAGGTAATATATATATATATATATATATATATATATATACACATATACATCCTATGTATAGTTACAACCTAGTTTCAATAGGAAAAGCATTTTTTGACTTGCCTATATCTTTGGAGCCGTTTGACTAATCTTTCCAAAGTTTTCCCAAAAAAGTGCCCGGTGATTCTTGTTGTGCATGAAAAGTTTTAGGGTGATCCACCAAGCTGGGGAAGGGGGTCGAGAGAAAGGGGGGCGGGGGGTCTAAAAATGTGCATTTCCTATGATAATTCCCATAGGAATTTTAGACCCGACTATAGCCCCAACTGCTGGACGGAATTACACCATATTTGGCAGAAAGTTAGCTGTTGGTCCAGAATGCGACCATTTTGTAAATTGGTGTAAATCTGTTCAGTAGTTTTGGAAATATTAAAGGAAACACAAATTTGTATATATAGAGACGTGAATCCTTCGAGGATCTGACAGTCCCTGTGCTGAAATGCGATTGTCTGCAAACACTTCAACCAGTAAGTGTTGGCAGGCATATTAGGACTCGGCTTCACATAAAAAAAAAAGAAAAAGACAGGGTAGGAATACCCTAGCCCCCTAGGCTTCTTGGTGAGGGGGGAGGGAGGGTCCCACACAGATCCAACAGGCCCCAAAAACTTTTTTTTTTTTAAGAAAGAAACATTTTCGGCATGAGTCGTGTTGCATACGCAGCTCCTGCCGAAAACTAAAAAAAAAACAAAAAAAACAGCGCTTCTGTAACGTTTAGCTCCTGGGTGGGTGAGGTTCTTGAAGCATGAGGAGCTATAAAAATATGCGTGCAGTGCCCATGCGGCACTCTCCGTACCCTAGGGACTGCCACATCCCCGGAGCAAATGTTTATAAATAAATGTGGGGGTTAGCACGGGCCCCCTCGCCGCCCCGGGGACAGCTACCTCCCCGGGGCATTTAAAATGTATGATATAACATGTAATAGCCCCACCTCATCTAGAAGGGTTGATATAATATGTGATTCAATATTTCAGAGCCCTGGTAAAAGAACATGAGCAACGGTTTACGGCATGATCACTAGGTCACAAATTAGAAAGCGTGACAGAAAGTAGAACAGCCAGAGGATGTGGTCAGAGGCCTGTGCAATATAGTGTTCTGGACTTGTAGTTGGGTCTGCACTTGCCATGCCAGAAATTCATTTCTGCACAACTGCAAGTTAATAATAGCCTCACTGCTACAATGTGAAATAAAACAGTGTAGGGACTGCTATAGGGAGTGCTATCTTGTTGTGTAAGTGGTTGGCCAAGGAGTCAAAGTTCTTGAGAGGGAGAGGTTGCGTTTTCTGTGGCTGAGGGGCATGAGAATTCTCAGACGATGGTGAAGAGTTCCTTGGTTCGGGTTGGTGTTGGTTTTGATGTGGCGCTATAACGTCCCTGTGACCTTTTGTTTTTTTACTGAATATATACATGCGCACTCATATACACACACAGACAGTGAAGTTGTGGTTCTGACTTCACAGATGGCATTGTATATGACAGCAGTTATATAAAGTTTGCTATTCAGTAGAGCAGATGCTCCCAGAGACTTTCCGGAGAAAAAAACACTTCGAATACACTCTCACAGCATACATAGACACAGTATAACACGGAAAAGAAGTACACCAATAGGTTGTATGAAGATTAAAGGCTGCGGTACCACTGTTATAAATCATCATCAAGACCACACCACAGTACTGACAAATCAACTAGTAGGTGAGCACATACAGCATAATAGAATATCAGAAACTTCTTTGGAGACAGAGTGGCTGAGGGCCATTCCTGGATGGTATGGCCCACTTTTTAAAAATTCCGAAGCTTGTCTTTCTGTTTACATTTATAACATTCCATCCTCGGCAGGCAGATTGATCTAACAGCTTTACATAATTTATTTTCAGGTACTACTGGTCGATCCTTCTCAGTGTTTTAAATGGTAATTTAGAAGTGTTATGTTAATTTATATTTGTAAAGCGCCAAATCACCAACGGTCTCTAAGCGCTACAAACCATAAACCCAGGAGTGCCATAATGCTTGCAAACAGAACAAAGCTTAGGCTGAGCTTATCCAAACGCCTCAGTAAACAAAATAGTCTTAAGTTTCTCCCTGAATGGGAGGAGAGTCACCTCACCACGCGGACTCTCTGGGAGCTTTTTCCAAAGCTGGGGAATCACGACCGAGAAGGCACATCCCCCTACGGTTGTTCTGTTAAAACGTGGTCGAGCCAACAGGCATGCTTCTGATGAACGGAGACAGCGACCAGGCACATAAGGCATCAAACGGTCTTTAATGTAGCAGGGCGCCGTTCCATACTTAGCTTTATGTGCAATGCACAGGCCCTTGAATCTGATCCTCTGCTTAATAGGGAGCGAGTGTAGCTGCCATAGTCATGGACTGCAGTCATGCATTTGCTCAATCCCGCGATGCAATTCACAGCAGTGATCCCATTTGTAGAGAGGGAGTAGTAGCATTTTCTGGCTGATTTGAAAACTCATGAAGAGAAATGAAATGCTGATTGCCATTTCACTCTAGATTGGAAGGCCTTCCTAGACTGTTTCATTTCACATTGTGGCAGTGAGGCTATTGTTAACTTGCAGTTGAGCAGAAATGAACTTCACGGAACGGCAAGTGCAGACGCAACCACAAGTCCAGAACACTATAGTTTACAGGCTTCTGACCACATCCTCTGGCTGTTCTACTTTCCATCATGCTTGCTAATATGTGACATAGTGATCATGCCACAAACCTTTGCTCGTGTTCTTTTACCAGTGCTCTCACATAATGAATCTCATATTATATCACCCCTTCTAGCTGGGATGCAGGGGGGGGGCTGTAACATGGGTACACCTGACCCGTCTTTGCCATTAGCACTGAAACCTTAGCAAACCCAAACTTGAAAAATAATCGAAGTTTTGGTGGGGTTTTCGGTCAACATAATAAATTACACATCACAGCTGAGAAACTAAATATTGTCCTACATACAGTACTCGAATTGGAAACCATTTACTCGGTGAATACATACATTGGGGGTCAAAGTGTGGCATAGGAAAAGGGGGTGGAGTCACAAGGGTATGGTTTGAATATCACTCTCTGACGGTCAACTTACACAATTATTTATAAAATGTACTGCTGCATAAATATTGGCAATAAGGACATGTGCCAGCAATCTGGTCTAGATTACGCGATCGGTCACAGAGTGACTGCATTATAAATGATCTGGCAGGGTTAAGACACCTTCTGCAGAGATCTTTGCGTGCCAAGCAATTTTGAGTGGATTATACTAGCTGTAAGATAACTCTAAGTGATTAACACAGTTCTGTGAGAATTCTCTATTTCATCTTATCAGTTTTGACTCAAAGTAATACAGAGGGTTAATATGGCCACGTCAAAGCATGCCGTGTAACAATGAGATCACAGATTTGTATTTTATTTAGATTGGTAAGTGGCCTACTGCCCTTGACACCTTCATTTTGTTAACTCCATTTCATAAGTTGCACGCTTTCTAAAATAATACAGTGGTCTCTTTACTGGCATCAAGGAGCTGTATGCAAACTGTAATTCATAGGTTAGATGGTTAATGTTTTTTCTCAATCTATTGTTATTCTAAGGTACCAAAAAAATGGTTCCTTTGGGAAGTGATAACGTTCTATTTAGAATAGACAACCACAATCATTGCATTAAGTTTTCTATCCTGACTTTCTGTTTCTCCCGACCTTTCAGTCTTAACATATAATCAGTAGCAGCTGCGACGTGGCCATGGTGGTGGGAAGGGGGGTGTTTAAAAAAAGAAAATTAGACTTACCTGCCCGTCGCCGCATCTACTCTAGTCTTCTTACTTAGACAGACAGGAACAGGAAGGAAGCACCCAGGCTCCCTAGCCAATAACGATGCTGCAGATTGCAGCGGCGTGATTGGTCTGAGCACTGTGGCTGGCCGCTCAGAGAGAGAATGGGAGCCTGGGTATGTTCTCCATGCAAAGTGTGCATGGCAGTTTGGCCGGCCTGATACGGCTTCTAAATCGTCACATACACTTAGGTGCACATACCACTCTCCCTCCTGCTGGCTGACAGTCCAGCCACACCGCTTAATCAAAACTGTGCAAGCCCAGTACCATAAAAATAAAATTATAATAATGTTATTATCATTTTATTTTTCATTTGGGACGACTAGCTCCTCCGGAATTCAGCAGGATTACCCTTTTTTTCTAACACTGCCTACATAAAAATAAACTCCTTACATAGCCAGAGGTAAGAACTGAACTACTGACTATGTATACAGGAGAAAAATTCTAATCTAAGAGTTTTCTCAGCCAAATTTGGGAATAACTAAAAGTTGGCTTCAACACTAAGCATTAGACATAGCAAACAAACGGTACCACTGTGTTCCACCAGCATGCTTCCTATAGGTGCGGAGCGTTGAGGACATCTGATCCCAGCCAGACTGTCAGCATAACCGCTAAGTAAATGACTCCCACTTAGGTTCATTCTATTGAAATGTATCCCATTTGGATATCTCAATATCAGACATGTACTCGGCCCATCTTGCTTAATGTTTAACGCCTGTTCTCTAAGTGAAATAATTTGCGATATGGTCTCCATAATCATTCTATAACTGTATGCAATGCATCAGATTAGGCTATCGTGCTACATGATTAACAACTGAACCGCACGTGATTAGTTGGACCGGTCACATCCATCCCATTCCTGCACCATGTTCCATCTTGAGAAGCAGTGCTTAATCAGTGTCAGTGGCTGCATGTGGCGGGCACCGGCACTCAGTTTTGAGGACCAGCACTTATTTTTCAAACTTAGACTTTTACCGATAGTGAGTGAGAAAGGTAGAAACGGGAGCAAAAGGGGTGGGGGGGAGAAAGGAAAACAGTGACAAAGGGATGAAAAAACAAGAGTGAGATACAAAACAAGAAGTATAGGGTGGTGGAAGAAAGAGGCAAGAGGTGGAATCAAGATTAGTCAGCCTTGGTATGCGATGATCTCGAAAATCAGTAAAATATTATATGAAGAAACATCCTCGCCAGACTAAACGGAATGAACTTGAATACAGTCAATATATAAAAATACATTGCTATATGACCCACATTTCTTTCAGACCGTGTTCTCGAACTGCATGTGGGTAAACCCATATGCCATAGCATTGGGGGGGAGGGGCTGTAATCACCCCTTATTAGCCAGATTGTCAACAAAATAACATCACCAATATAGGCAGCTCAGATCCCGGCAAGAATCATTCGGCAACATGAAGTGACTGGCAGTTACAACATGCTGACAGTAGAGAAAACTACTATTACTTAACAGCCCATGATGCAGCATTCTGTAGTGACTTCAGGCTCATGTTCAAAGACATTAGAGTATGGTCATCAGAAGTGGCCATTTTGCAGCAGACGCAGTTGGATCATTTGCCAGTTTCTGTACTGTTGGCATTGCCAGGAGAGGTGTATATTGCAGATTCTGGTGCATGAGTTTGAAGACACTGTTGGATGTGGTAATGAGCAGAAATTATGGGATTATACAATGATGAAGGTAAAAAGAATTCAAAATCTACTTTGAGGCCAGTCCCTGTACATTATGCAATGTGGACTCTCACACTATGAGGGTGTATCGGAAGACAGCAGCAAATATGCTATCTGTAATAAGCTGGGAGCTAAATAGTATGTATACACCTACGGCATTCATAAACCACCTGCACTGACGTGAGCATGTGGTATGTAGGGGTTAATTCTCTGTCGTAAACTACCATACACAAATGACTGGATGCTGATATTAATCCCTATTATAATTGATTATGGATCAGCAGCAGGAGCATACAAAGAGCATAACTGCAGGGGGAGCATACCAACAATATAGCTTCATCTGTGCGGTATCGTCATTTGGGCCATCTGAATCCTACCCTGTAGAGACTGACTGAGGTGGGTCCAGCGCACAATGTTGTCCTGAGTTTTGTTCATCAGAGGCTTTAATTTAATAGCAACATAGGACCTGGGTAAAACCTTGCATTTGCTGCAGGGAATTTGAGAAAAGGCAGAAAACTGGCCTATTACCATCAGCCATTTTATGACACTTGAGGATTCATGAGTGTGAAATAACATCTACGTATAAATACAAGATTTCTTTTATGTAGATTTACTCTTGATGCCATCAGACATATGCATTGCTGTTGACAAAGGTTCTAGGGCCAGAAGTAAAAGTAAAGGTGATCGCAGGCATGGTCTGACTGGGAATGTGCTCATAGCTTACTTATGCAGTTTATTAGGTCTCGCCTGGCTTTAGCAGCGTGCATGCGCTACCCTCGCCATGCGAGTGCTTCTTGGAATCAATTCGGATTCCGAAGCTTTCAGAGGCGGACTTGAAGCCCCGCCCATCTTTTTAATTCGCTGGCGTCATCCTCCATGCTAAACGCTGGCTCAGGATTGAAAAGGAGGCTTATTAGTCCCTCCTTGTTACCGCCCTGTCCACTTTTGGCCCCGCCCACCGGAATTGGATCTCTCACTTGCGACGTTACATGTCTCCTTCATTAGCTGGGACGCACTCTTTGTCATTGTGAGCGCGAGCCGCCTGGGTCAAGCTTGTTTTTCATGGTGTCCGTGCAAGAGAAAACTTTAAAAGCACAATGCTGCTCGGCGAACATATGCTTACTTGTCACTAACTTACACAGTTCTGTACAAACCGAGCTAGTTGCAACATTGTGTTGACGGGAGCGGCAGGATGGGAAACTGATGCGGACAAAGGTGAAACATTACACAAAGAATGCCCGCTTTCACTTACAAGAATGCCGCTTTCACTTTCGCAGCGGCTCTCCGCTTTATAGGCATTGTAGTGTGAAACATTACACAAAGAATGTGCCCTTTCACTTTCGCCGCGGCTCTCTGTTCTATAGCTAATATAGTGAAACATTTGTAAGCAAAATATGTTTTCACCCCCAATACAGGTGTGAAGATTCTGTGACGGGCGGGCCGGTGGTACCCATGATAATTAACTCACTAGTGGAGTGAAGGGGCCAGCGGGCACCAGAACATTAAGGAATCCACATCTGTATTGTATTTTTTAGTTTAAATTCTGGTATGGCACTCCGTATGGTTGAGCGAAGCTTCAAAGCGCTTGAAGACATGACAGTATACACAAAGACAGGCGTTCGTGCATCTCTACGAGGTTGGGGTGGATGGGGAAGGCGGGGTGGATGGGGAAGGCAGGTTAGGGGGAAGCCCACGCGACATCCTCAGCACTGAAAACACCCTGAAGACAACATTGGAGTGGAGAGGAGTGGTGCAGCGGCCATGGCAGCTGACTTCGGAGCACAGGGTTCACGGTTTGATCCCCGGCTCCGGCGGCAGCTCAGCTCAGCACCATGTGACTCTGGGCAATAGCTCACTTAATTTCCACAACGGCCCGCAGCGCCTTGAGACCCCTAAGGGTGAGTAGTTTGCGCTTTACAAATACGGATTTATTATTATTTATTATTAACAACATTTGCAGCGCTATTAACGTTTGATTTCCCCACGTTTTTTATATTGTTTGGTTGTTGTTGCTTGTTAAATAGATAGTTTTGGGAACCGAACGTTACTTTAAGATTGTAACAGCCTTGCTGTTTGTTAGTCTGTTTTTAACTAATGCAAACGGTTTTATTTTTGTGGGCAACTTTTTGGGGGTTTTAAACAAATTTGAATGTATGTTTTTTTCCTAGAAACTTGTGGAATTTACATGGAAGGAAGTGATTTGTTCCTTTGGGGCTTAAAGAAAAGCCCCTTTCTGCATCTAACATCCTTTTTTTAATCATAATATGCGACGTTTAGTTGGTTGGGCTGTTTGTGTTCATGGCCATGAAGTTCTGGGGTAGGGGATGCTCCACATTAAACTGCTTGATTCTGTCGGGAAAGGGACGTGAAAAAAATCTACCGTAATGGGTCGAGAACGGGCACTTATAAGTTATATTTTCTTCAAAATGCTTTCATGTGGAAGCATTTTAGAAGTGTATAAAGAGCTTGCTCTACAGTTTAGCTTGTGGTACTGTGCAGAGGAAAGAAACTCTTGGACGCGACAATTAACAAAAAATAATTTCAGAGAGTGTATGTATTTATTGGAAAGCATATCAACTGATCTCCAAAGTGTTGGTGTTTCATGAGGTGCTCCAGTAATCCTGGGTGTGGGGTGATGTGGGGGGGCAGTTGGTCAGAAGTGCTACAAGCCTCACAACACTCAAATACTCAAACCACGCAAAAAGAATGGAGTGAAACAAAACATCTTACTTGCACTGAGATTTATTTCTCTATTTAAAAAAAAAATAGAAACCTTTTTAAAAGGCTAATAGTGAATAAAGTGCCCGTAAAGTATAAATGTCAATACAATCCTTATGGTTGAGTTGTGTACCGCGCGCCTATTCAGTGTCACAATGGTGTGCTCGAGTATTCAGATGCGTTTGAAAGTGCTATGAAGTACATGCAAGCTGTAAATGACAATGCCTTTTATTTATGTTTTTAAACCCAAAACAAAAATAAAAGACATTGTCATTTACAATTCCAATAGCTCAAACTCATGTAAATGCGAGACCTTTTGCATTGCAAATGCTTGTTCTTTAAGCCGTCATTAACCTAGGAGATAAAAATCTAGCCCCAGACCTGCACTCTCTAAAGTGCTCATTAGGTAGCCACTTTCAAGGAGTCAAAAGCTTCCCCACCATCTAAGGACACAACCGGGGGTTCTGCTGGGGAATCTCGGGTCTGCCACAGGGGGGCGAGACAGGGTTCTCACGAGGTTTCTAGAGAAGCAGCCTGGTCTTGCTGACTCTCGTCTTGGCCAATATTTTGATATCCACTTTTTATGAAGTACATGGGGCAGAAATGACAGCTTTCTAGGAGTTTCAAGTGTAATGAAGGACCAACAATGCCATAGTTTCAGCTTCTTTAAATGCTGCATAGGACATAGGTACTAGATACTCCTTGTGGGTGCTGTCGGCACACATCACGATTCACGAGCCAGGAAGCACATAAATGGGTGCAGCATCATCAGCTCTAGCGTTATCGAAGTAGTATAAGCCCCTCAATGCTGGGGGATCGCCCAGGTTGGGCACTGATTCGGCTCCCAAACTTCTAGCAGGGGGTGGGGATTATTGCTGCATAGCCAGACTTTTTTTAACAATCTAAAAGCTGTGCCGAATAGGCACCAAGAGAGTTTTATTTTTTATTCATACATATTCAATAGGGACGGTTTGCTGGAAAGCCCCAGACTGCATTATAGCAGTGACCCTAGACCCATGCAATTACTGTCTAAGATCTGTTGGAGATGCACACGGCAGAACAGAACGTGTGAAAGGGGAAGTCAGCAAGTCAGCTCTGAAACAGGGTACAATGCAGCTTTCCCACATAACACTCAAATACTGGCAGAAAATTAAACCAAGGGAGACCAAGAGCGAAAGTCGCACCTGCCCTGCGGCGGCTCGGCCTTGGTATGAAATGACGAAGAGCTAGAAACTCTTGTGGAAAAAAAAATGAACATATGTTCATCTTCGGAGGCATCAGACATCACCGAAGAACCTAGAGCGTCCCTGGTAGGTGGAGAATGCAAAGCCGCTCTGGCGTGAATTTTGCCCTCTGGCTGCACGCCAGGCTTATGTCATCACGCAGGTGTGCGGACTGCACGAGGCCACCAGCCCAGACACACAAAGAAAGCCGCATTGTCTCGTGGCCCGGAGTCAGGCGCGCAACACCCATTGGGCTCACCGGGCTTCAGGCCCCCCTCCCCCCCTCATGTGTGAAGACTTAGCCCCCCCCTCCCCCCGAAATCTTTTTCAGCCTCCCCCCCCCCCCCTTGGCTCTAGTTGCCCGCCTCCCTGAGTTCATTGGCCCCGACGAAATCCTGCGCAGCCGATACTTTGCACGTAATTTGTGGCCACAAAATACCCAGAAAGTATAACTTAAACGTGGTAGAAGTAAGCATTGGTGAGTATTCTTAAGTGAAATCGGACGATTCGAATAAAAAGACGCTCATCTAATTTTTTGGAGCTTTTAGGTAAAAGGCATCGATATTTAACAAACAAATAACGTAAAGGGGAGAGAAAACAATGCACTGTATCGATTTCCCACGGGTTAAAGATGAGAAAACAAGTATTTATGATACAACCGTCGGGC
This sequence comes from Triturus cristatus, assembly GCF_964204655.1. Lineage (NCBI taxonomy): Eukaryota > Metazoa > Chordata > Amphibia > Caudata > Salamandridae > Triturus > Triturus cristatus. The sequence goes on along the minus strand of NC_140584.1, from coordinate 975,235,140 downwards.
ACGTTTAGACTTTTTTTTCGGTCGGGTTGTGTGGAAGTTTTCTTTGCCCCCAACGATTAACCCACCATTCCCAAATTTCGCTTTCTTATAGCATCTGCCTCTCTAATCCTCCGATCTGCGGCAATATATAACGATTTCCCTTGGTTCATACAATTTGCTTAAACCTGGATTAGTATCCTGGCATGAACTTTGAGTTACCAGAATGAATGGGTTCGTGGAAGAGACATCTTGCATAGCGACTACATTACACACTTGTGTCCTTTAGCCCTCCACCGTCACTTATTTGCTGCCGAGGGCAATGATAAACTCAAGGACAGAAAAATTCCGATAGTAAGCTGGCGGCTGCCTTAGTGACCCGGGTGACCCTGGGTAGCAAGGGCAGTGCCAGTGGTACCGAAGGGAAAGGAAAGGGTAGCAGCTGCTACCGCTGTTCGATTGCTAGGCTTTCTGGTTCCATGGACAGTAGCTTTGCCGTTGAGCGACACCTGTGTGTCTGTGGCCACAATTTATCAAGTTGAGACTCAACTGTAGGCCTGGTGCCACAAGCCGAGACCACTCGCCCTTTGCTAATAGCCTTGTACTGTGAGACCAGACTCTTTAACGTTCGAGTTGTAGATGTCTCCTTTACTTGCCTGTGTACTCATTTGTGTGCGGTGCCGCTCAACTTAATTTATTTTATTTTTTTGCATCCTGCTTAGTTAGGAAGGAGCCTTCCAGTCGAGCATTGCCCACCCTGCTTTCGTTTTCCTTTTGGTGGTTGATGAAGAGTAAATCCCATATAAACACTATTGACCTGGTTGTAATTTTGATTTGGTTGGAGTGGGATGTTTTGAAAGCACATGTTCCTCTTTCAGACTTGTGATATTGTTACCTTGCCTTTTCACATCTCAAATAATTCTAACTGGTTGGAAATGAAAATCAATGTTTGTATATGTTTTTCCTGCTGTGGTCCAGGAGGCGGTCTCTGCGTCTTGTCTGTCGTCACTCGCATTTTCCCTTTTCAGCTTATGAGGAAGGGATGGGTCATGGCGAAGTGACAAGACTTCCATAATTAACGGGAAGCAGGAACTTGAGGGGGGGGATGTGGGCTCTCGCAAATAAGTTTGGTTACCATTTATCTGCACATTAGTGAAAGCTGGGCAATCATTCTATTGCACCGATGTTCAATGAGAATACATGAACGTTTGTTATTTCCACTCAGTCAGCCGGGTCATAAGGTGAGGCACAGATCAGCATTGCTGACAACAGTCGTTCATCCCATGGAAGCGATGAGGACGCCCAGGGAAGAGCGCTGGAGGGCCGCAATCCATCCTTGAAAGGCAGGAGAACACAAGCTGGGAGCATGCGTTTCACCATCTGCATCCCTGGCCTGTGGAGCATCTTAGGTGCTCGTTCTATCCTCCATTTTCAGTCGGGCCAGCACTGGCAAGAATCGATTGTAGAGGCTTCCAGGACAATACATCACAAGTGTCCTCACCGGGTTGCCTGCTCAGCAGTGCCGCCACTTCCAAGGCTGTGCAAGCTGTGGGAAGCACTGCGCACTGATCGTCTTTTATTCAATTCTCTTTGCAGGCCCATTTATTGTAATATTAAGAACCTTTCAGGAGAAGGACGCATTACGTATATAAATAATTACTCGCCAAGATACAAAAGTGTACAAGTGAAGTGCACTTCCACATGTACATTCAGAACAACCACACACAACAGCAGAAGTCTGAAGTGGAGTTCAATAAAAACAAGCCCGGGAGTGGTGCGCACGTGCTATAAGGAATGCAGCTGCCATAGTGCCCGCTGCTGCACGTGAAAGTAAAAGCTAATAAAAGCTAATCCTGAACAGATGGCACCCTGCGCGCTCCCGAGACCCCTAGACCATGGGAGTACAAATTTTGAGGAGAGGCGGGAGTTGCACCCGTCTTTGGCCATTTGCGTGCATTCAATTATTGAAAGCCACACGCAAAGGCCAATGGGATGTGTGGAAGGAGGCAGACCCACACGGAGAAGGCTCTTGGAAGTCTGAAGTGATTACAAGAGCCCGCTCCTAGAGCAACGCATTTGCGCTGCGCTCAAGGCGAGACCTAAAAAGGACAAGCTCTAGCCTGTCTCTCAGTTTCTTAGCTAAAGACTTTCCTCATCCTAACATTTTTTCTGTTGTGTGGCCTCTTGTAAATGTGTTTGTGTGCTATATATTCACCTTTGTGAAGTTCAATAGAAAACAGCACAACTTCACGGACGTTCACAGGCAGTACTCGGCCACATTTGCAACAATGTCATTACTTTTATCATTTATGTCTTAAATAGTAAGGTTGCTGTGAGAAGTTGGCCTGGCATATACTGGTCACTAGTTAAAGTGGCCACCTTGCACCAGTCTAATTCGACTCTTATGGTAGATAGGTTTAAGACAACCTTTTAAAGAAAGCTATCCTAGTGGTAGCTGTGGAGAGCAGTCGTCAGGCTAAGTCTCTGAGGAATGTAAAGCAGCTTGTTTTACCTTATAATCTTTTGAATCACTAAATGAAAGGACACCACACAGGTAAATATATATGTATTTATTTCTAACACACTCTACTAATCTCTTTATGAGATTAGAAGTCAGGAACATATGCAAAAATCAACAGTTCACAACAAATTAAGCACTTATATGGCTGCGGCCCTAGGGGCATACCAGACCATCTACTAAAAAAGAGGTATAAGAAGAACGACTTGAGAAGGGAGAAGGTCTAGGGCCTTCAGAAGCGCTGGGGCCTCACTAATCCACCCAAGGCAGGTAAGTTAAGGACCCACGGGAGACGCATGCAGTGTGAGAACACAGCCGCGGATCCCAATAGACTTCAATGGAGTAAGTCGCGGTTGGAATTTTAAAGTTTTAGGATACTTCGGGAGAGTCTCCAAGCAAGTCACTTACAGGGTAAGTAGTTCTAGAGCCAACACACACAGGAGCACCGTAGTGCACAAGTTACCTTACCCAGGGAAGCCGGGTGCATAGGTGTCTTTTGGCGTCGGGTCGCGGCGTCGTTTTTAATGGGAGTCAAAGAAGACTTGCTGCTTGTGAAGACAGGAGAAGTGTCCGGTGGAATCCAAGGCTGGATTCTGAAGAAAGAAGACCTGAAAGCAGAGGAAACAGTATTCAAAGTCACTTGCCAGTGACCCGGGCCCAGGAAGATGGATGCCCACGGTCGTCGGGTGATTTCAGGTGATCACGGGTGTCTTGACTCTTCAGCCACGAGGTCCAGGAGGTGTCGACGACAACCAGGAGCTGGATTCGGCGTGTCCCACGAAGTCTGCAGCTTACTGCGGTGTCGGCACTCGGATTGGAGCCAACAAGCCTTGGTAACAGCAAGTCTCGTGAAGAGTGGAAAAAGTCAGCGGTGCAGACCCGCAAGGTCTGAGGGACTCACCCAGCAAGGGTAAGTCAGGGCAGGCCTGGTTCAACCAGGGGAGCTCTTTGGAATTGTAGAAAGGTCTTCTGGGGACCCACAAGCCGGGCGGCAATGGGTCGCGAAGACGCCTCAGGAGGATTCACTTCACAGGAGCCCACGGTCACGCGGGACGAGGTAGGCCTCTGATCTTCAGTGGAAATCCTGCTGGAAGCTTGGACCACACGTGGTCCAATGCACAAGTTAGTAGAACGTCGTGAAGGGATTGCACTCGACAATAGTGCACGGTACCCGGGTATTGCTGTTCCTCATCACTCATGGGGTCCACTTGCCTCAGCATCGCTGGGGACTCACGATGGCCTTAGAGACGTCAGGAAATCCACTTCTGGGGCTGCAGGGACTTCAGACTCTGGCGGGAGCGGGAAAGTTTGCAACCGCTGATTATAAGTTTTGGTGCCTGCAAAGCAGGGGAGTCACTCCTTGACTCCAAGGGAGATTCTTCAGTTTTCCAAAGGTAGTGGAACGTCGAAGGTCCAGGATTCTTCTTCAGAGCGTCGTCCAGGGATATCTAGTTTGCAATGGCAAGGGTTCCCTAATTTATACTAAAAGAAAGGGAGGGACTAGCTCTATGACCACTCCTATGGGAGGGTCAGGGGAGTGGGTGGCTACACCTCTTCCCTTTGTCCAGTTTCGCGCCAGAGCAGGGGCAGGTAGCCCCTGAACCAGTTTGAGCTGGCATATGCACAGAGGAGCCTACTGCTCCCCCAGTGCAGGACTTCAAAGCACTCTAGGAGTGCACCTATCCAGCCCCAATACAATAAATCCTGTCTGGAAGGTGGTTACACCTCCCTGTGACAGGATGCCTATTGTTGGGCCTCCTCCACTGCGAGTTTCGGTCAGCAGCAGGAGGGCAGCCCAGTGTCTGTGCTGGTGGCATCCATTTTGTGATGCCAGGGTTCTTTCAGGTTTCTTCTGTGTTTCCACAGTAGGTACATGTCTACCCCTCTAGAAGGGTGAGATTATACTCCCACACCAGTTACTGGTGTGGGGGTATGATTCCAAAGCATTGGACACCAAACACGACATGTTTTGATGCAGCCATCCCAGAGTTAGCATTCACCGCGAGGTTATAATGCACTTAAGAGTATATGGTTTAACCACATCCACAAACAGCTACAGAGAATAGACTTTGAGAGCTGCAGAGGGGCCCTGCTCAGGCAGAGGCACCCCTTCACATGGAAACCAAGCACCCTGCCCTCAGGATGGATAGGGCCTGCCTTAGGGGTGACTGATAGGTTTATATGTGTGTGTAAGGTGAGATATATGAAACCTATATCTCAGTGAGGAGTGCTAACACTACCTCACCCAGGCTGCAGTAGCAGGCCTGTGGTGTCAGATTTAGTCTGCTTACCAGGGGTGGCATAATACATGCTTCAGTCCCTGGTAGGCCTGTGAAGTACCTATGCCCTTGGTACCATATACTAGGGGCTCATAAGGTACCACAGTATCTAATCACTAGTGCATCTAGTATGCACTCCAAGTTGTTTAGAGAGAACCGAGAGACTGGGGCCCTGATTAGCAGGGACCCAGCCAGACTTTAGCCAGAAACCAGTGTGAACATCAGAAAAAAAGTGGGGGCAATCCTACTCTCCTACAGTTGCAGAATAAATTCTACATACCTTTGCCACTGCCCATAGAAAAACTCTGCACAAAGTAAAACCTGCAGAGAAGAAGTCTGGACACACAGTAACCTTGCTTGGAAGATATATGGACACAAAGTAAACTTGTAGAGAAGAAACACAGACATGTAGTAACCTTGCAGAGAAGAAGTCTGGATACACAGAAACTTTGCGAAGACAAGTTTGTACACAAAATAAACTCGCAGAGACTAAGTATTGACACATAGTAACCTTGCAGATAAAAAGTCTGGACATGTAGCAACCTTGCAGAACATAAATCTGGACACAAAGTAAACTTGCAAAGCAGTCTGGACACAAAGTTAACATGTACAGAAGAAGGCTGGTCACAGAGTAAACCTGCAGAGAAGTCGTCGGGATACGTTTTCCATTTTGTATGGGTTCAGTTAGAGTCCAAATTATGTTGTGTGTGAAAATATTTTTGCAGTGAGAAGAACATCTTTGCACAGCAAAAGGGAAAGAAAATGGGAAACCTTACGAAAGGCAAAATCCTGGAATTTAGCAAAATGTTGCAAGCAACATGAAAACAAATGCACGTCATTAGTTATGAGACACACCTGCACATAGAGACTAGCGTTCAAATGATCTGAATTCAGAGGTGGCCTAGTAGCTGAATGATTCTATAGCAGACTAGTACAGCACCCAGAAAGCCCAGTCTCTTCAAAGGGGAAAGAGAAGGGGGAAAATAATCCATCACAAGTATTATACATAGGGCCATCAGATTATATTCACTATATACCAGGTTTTATCGAACGTCTATTAAGAGATTTACGATGGGGAGTGTTTAGGCCAGCAAAGGGGAGTTCCTCCGTTGTTGTACTGGAGAAGGTAAATCAACCAGTTTTTTAAATATGTGTTCAGATATTCAAAATTCAGCAAAGTTTTTCAATCTTCAATGACCCACATACTCAAGTGTGTTGTCTCACCACCCAGGTGACACGGGCCCCAAAGAAGGCACTTGCACCTTCTAGTAAGGATGTACAGTGCATACAATATTTGTGCACCTCTCGAGGCATCCGCCATACTTACTAACTCTACCTACACATCCTTCACCCACCAGCCTTAGGAAAACTAACCACATCTATACTGTTCTGTTGCAATCACAGCCAGTTCACCAACTACACCTTCTGCAACAGAGATCTCTTCAGGACTCAATATCGATCATTCATGGGTACAGGCTACAACCAACCTTTACTCAATCGCAATCATTACCAGCACAGACGCTAAAACGTGTTCTTCAATCCGATCCTGGTTTAAAGCACTATACTAGACTTAAATGAGGACACAGGGTGTCTATTGTGACTCCAGTAATGCTAGTTTTAAAAAAAAGTTTTATATAGCGCTAACTTGGCCCGAAATGATCAGAGCACGTTACATGAGCAGCAGTTGTGTTACATTTATGTTTGTTAGTCACGGAGAGATTAAGTGATTTGCCCAGAATCACAGGACTTTGAGCATCTTTGCTGAGATTTGAACCGGTTCCTCAGCTTTCAGGTCAGCCGCTCTAGCCATTAGGCCACATCCTCTCCCTATTCCTGCTTTAAAGCAGACACAGGAATTGGCCCTCTCTAAATGAGAAGCCGTTCCCTAAATTCAAGGTGCTGGCTGACTGAATGCTTTTAGCAGCATTCACTCATGCATTCAATGCAATAAAATAAAAGACGAGGACAGGCAGGACTTCGAAATAGACTCAGTAAAAGAGGTATGCAAGAGCCATTCTTCAGAAATGCAGTTTAGCTGTTGCACTATACTAACCTCGTGCAGGTCATTAATTCCTGCACATGTGGCTTTAGTGCACAATTTACCCTTATCTTTAATCATATATTTCCTTCTCAAACTCACTTTTTGCCCAGTACACGTTTTTTGACATACATAGTTCATGACAAGATCTTTCCGTGTGTAGCCACAGTGTATCACACACCCATCACCAATAATCTAAAACGTTTGTGAGTTCAGCTTAGTGCAGCAAAACAATGTGAAAGATAATACAAGTAGCATAAACCTATAGTATTTGCCACCTGTAGGAAGCACATTTTTCACATTATCTTTTCACAAAGGTTTAAACTGAACACGAATGGCCTTAACTTTACTGAACTAATCGGGGGATTGTGTTGAAAGACACCAGCATTTGCCATCCGTGTTTTATATTCAACACAAGAGTGATCTTTAAACCAGAGCTCATATCATCAAACAAATGGTCATTCTGAAACAGTGGTTCCTAAGCTTTTGACTGCTGTGGACTCCCACTGAATCATACCTGGAATCCCGGGACCCCACTGAGCCATTGTTGGAAGCCCGGGACCCCACGCCTAAGCAATTTCTAGGATTTGAATCCCAAAACAATACACAAAAATACAAAAACAAGTATACACTACACAAATACTCAAATATATATTTTGTTTAATTCACAATCAAATATGGAAAAAGTTTTTAAATTTAGCTTCTTTAATTGTACATACATTATTCATTTTAATTGATTCGTTTTTGTATTATTTAATTGTGTAAAATATTCACCACAGGTTAAGAACCACTGTTCTATAATGTCTATTGTTTGTGAATTTTTAAGAAGCAGGACTGAATCTGAATTTATTAACAGTATTTTTGGCCCACTTGCAAAGCAAGACTACCTTTTACTCAAGTCAAATACTTATTTACATGAATTTTATAGGAGCACTATTTACAGAATAAAGAATTAGACAACCTTTTTCTCTACCTTGAATGGCCCTTTTAATGAAGATGTTCAAATCTTTCAGGTTTAAGCATAAATTGTGGTCAACTGGATGGAGGACTGCAGCCCAAGCAGGATTATCAGACGGTGCCATATCCACAGGGCACCTTGTTTTTAATCTGGCCTTTAATTTAACAAATCCGTGCATTCTGATGGTTATCAATAGTTTCAACTGAACCGATGCACCAGAGGATGACTGGCAAGGACCAGGACTGAGTTCAGTGATTGGCTTAAGATCCCACAAACAGAAATGGGTTACATTTTAGAACTAAGAGCATGAAGGTACTCAATTACACCGCTCCATAAGAAATGAATATCCAAAGAGGACAGTGATAGAAAGAGCATGCAGAGACTAATGTACTTACGTGAACATCCAACCCCACCTACAATATCAACCAATCAAAAACACCTATCCATCCTTACCCACCTACAATAACAACCAACCAACCAAATGCATGAATCCATCCATCCATCCTTTATGGGTGCCTAACTGCTGATGTCGGGGTGCATGGGCTTCTGTAGATTTGTCTCTCCATTTATGAGTGAGTGGCTCTAGTTTTTTTTACTTTGTTTAAAATATGAGAAGGTTTGTGCTCTTCATCAAAGCCTACCATATTAGATACAGCCCTTTACTGAAGCCTACCACATTCGATTTACCAAAAGACCAACACATGCACAAGGTGCACCAAAGAGCTGCACAAAGTTTAGAAGATTAAACAATCACGAAATTTACAGGCATTTGTAAGCAGAATTTGGCTTCCCGTCACAGCAGTAGGTACACTTGTGTCTTAAATAGGACAAAGCCAGTGTGGGTGGTGTGGTGGTTCCTTTAGATTCCTAAACAGAACCTGATGGAGGTCACATTCATAGCAATTTTCTCATTACAGGTTGCATTGGAGCTACCAAATGCACAATTTGCTGTTTAATAAGTGTGTTTCTTCGGAAGTCTACTGAAATCCAAGAGGAAACCCGGAGAGGAAGCCGAGGCAGATGATCCATGTCAGTACCACCAGCCACATGTCCTCATCTGGGGGCCACAGCATCGAGCAAGACAGAATCCATGCATTTATGCAAAGTAAGGTGGGGTATTTACACGTTTACAGAAATTAACCAGTGGGAATATTTCCTATCCTGTGATGCCAATTTAGGCATCACAGTTCGGCGGGGAATAGTAACACACAATTACTCTATCTTTCATTAATTCAGTGATTTAACAAAATTACCCCTAAAAAGCAAATTTATTATAATTGGTTTGTTTTAAAACACTTTCATACATATTTTTTACAGTGAAAAACGTTTTTTATAATATATACAAGTTTATCATTCATAAATAATCCAAACCATAGTAGTGTTCCTGAGCCAAAGTAATTCCTTATAGTTGTTATTTTTAATAACTGTGATGATCATTGGTCAGCAACCACAACAGCAGATATATTTATTCTCTCTGTGTCTTTGCTGTGGAACGCTGTTAGTGGTTCTTTTAGGACTGAAGACCATCAGAGCCTTTACACACAGAGAATTGTTTTTTGCACCATACATGCTGTTGTGGTGCTGGACAGATTCTAAAAGAAACTGTAATGGCTCTGGATCTAGAACAGGATTTAGATTCTTTAAGAAAAATTATCAACCAATATATATGTTCTTTTAAAAAAGGTTTTTGAACTATCAAAAATATATGCATGAAACTTTGATTTTAAACTAACCAATCGAATACACTAATCAACAATAAAACATTCGTTTCTTTACAGATCATTTTTTGAGTCACTGAATTAGTGAAAAATAAGAGTAATTGTGTGTCCCTCCTCCCCACCAAATTGTGATGCTCATATGGGCACAACAGATTATAAATTGGTGACAACAAGGCAGATTTCCGTCCCGGTGGGTGTGAGTGGTGCACATTTTTATTTTATTTTACAAGGAAACTCCAGAATAAGCTACTTGCAGGAATATTTTATATGTATATTAATATTCTTTTTTTTAATGAAAATGAATATTTGATAAAACATATAAATATTTAAAAGTTCCAAATTATGCCAGGTGGGCTGGTAATTTTGCTGCAACAGTAATTTATGAAAGGGTTGGCTAAGGTAAATAGAAGAATTTATACAGTAAAGTTGTTTGTAAGCTTTTTCTCATGTAATACAAGACAAACAAGACGTCAGCCAAATAGGACCTGTTTGCTCGGGGTTTGCTTAGACACACAACACTACCAATAACAAGGTCTGACAAGGCGTAGGTGACGGCGACTGGACTCGGGATGAGATTGTTAGCTTAATGAGGACTGGTTGAAGCTCCTATTAGTCAACTGGATTAGACAAGCTCAGTCAATTTCCTTCACAACCTCACAGTGACCTATGGCCGTCAAATGACTCGTAGACAACAGACTGGTGCAATGGTCCAGAGTGCTGCTTGCTTCACTTTGCTCAAACCGGATCTTAATTTGAATCCCCAAGCACCCACGCCTCCATAAGCCGATATTTCCGTGGCGGTGTCCCTAAACTAGAAGCAAAGTTGCTGTGAAAATAAGTCAAGTTGACAGTAAATAGTGCCATTCTTAATTCAGAGGTTTAGGGTTTGTGACATATTAAAGGAATAACCAACATATAACAAGCATTGAAAATGCAATAGGTCTCGCCTTTGATTAAGTTAAAGCCATTTGCTTTGCTAATGGTATTGTATAGCAAAGCAAATGGCTTTAACTTAATTCGACGTCAGCTTTTCAACAGTATGCAACAGTAAACCTGGAGATCAAACAGCGCCAAGTCATGTTTCAGGGCGATGTGAAAATAGAAAGTAGGGTCTCATTGCTTACAGTTCATTCTGGGTTCAGGCACTCCCTAGGCAGCAGATATCAACTCTCGATGGGTCTCAGCAGGGGCACAGGCGGCACACCAGGTCCTGCGTCAGCAACAGGACATCATTTCAGGAATGAGGGGCTTCAGGGCAAGAGGTGGCACCAGCCGCAGTCACAGAGGCGCAGCTGCCTCATCATTCATTGGCCACACTGCAAGCCACGCCGGCTCCGATTCCGCAATCTCCAGAGTGTGAAATACCGGGGTACATGGAGAGCTGGTAGGCCGATTCTCCAGCCAGTGTCCTAGATTTCACCTCGATCTGGTAGCGAGCGGGAGGGGGGGGGGGGTTTGGGGGGCAGACACAGGCAGACACTAAACCTCGGACAAAGGGAGGTCTTCCATCCCGTCACATAGGTCCACGATCTTTACGGCCAACAGTGCCGCAGGAGCCGACACTGCCCCCGGCCGCAGATGCTCCGCAGCAGTGCTGGCGCCACAGCTCCATTTATTGCATCACGTTTCCCTCCAGGGCCCCCAGGCATCATACAGCACAGCGGGGGCAGATTTTAGGGCAGTAACAGCAGGATGCATAGGATACTACAGGATTAACGATGGGTCGGCCGCAGAGCTCCTCAAAGCACGTCCAGTGCCGCGCCATCTTCAGATTCTTACATGTGAACCGTTTCCTTCTGGTTAATAGATTATCTTCCAATACGATTTTTCACCACCATTCCTCTTACCCTGCGAGTCAGCACAGTGATTAACAGGATTGCGAGGTGTGCAAGCATATAATGTGCTGTTTTTTTTTGTTGGCGTTGATGCTCTGGATTCCTCTCCATACACCTCAATGGAACGCAGTAGAAGTTTCAGGAACTGACACCAGCAACCTGGGCAAGCGCGGTCCCGCAAAGGCAGGGTCGTGTTTATTTTCCGCATTGCGCTTTCTCTTTAAGTGAAAGCGCGATGCGAAAAATAAACACCCGGCTGACTTTCTCTTACCCTGCGAGTCAGCACAGTGATTAATAGGATCGCAAGGTATGCAAGCATATAATGTGCTGTTTTTTTTTGTTGGCGTTGATGCTCTCTGGATTCAGGAACGGACACCAGAAACCTGGGCAAGCACGGTACTGCAAAGGCAGCCGCGTGTTTATGTTCGCTTCGCGCTTTCACCTTAAGTGAAAGCGCGATGCGAAAGTAAACACGAGGCAGACTTTGCCAAAGCGGAATGCAAAACAAAAAGTGCGTTGTGAGTAATAAAGGGGAGAGTGTCACGCCACCGGTAAAAGATCAAATCCCGGTGGGCATGGCCAAAAGGAGACAAGGCGGCAACAAGGAGGGACTAAGAAGCCTCCTTTACAATCAAACGCCAGCGTTTTGCATTAAAGATGACGCTGGCCAATAAAAAAGATAGGCGGGGCTTCAACTCCGCTTTCGAGAGCTTCGGAATCTGTATTGATTCCAAGAAGCTCTTGAATGCCGAGAGCAGCGCATGCGCTGCTTTCGACAGCCGAGACCTATAAATGTAGACATTGGAAATGGAATCTACAAAAAGGAAAATGTTACTTACCTGTAGCAACTGGTTTGTAGTGCTTTAGATCACTTGCTGCGTACACTCCTCTTACAGAGTGTTGGGTTCGTAACATTAAAAAAGTAGTTTTTCTCAGAACAAAGAGTTTCACTTTGAGGTGACTTTTGCAATCTCCACTGAGCCCAGCAATGCATCTGGACAAAGACGCCACGTCGGATGCATGTGACGTGCTTTAGGTATGCCATGTAATGTACATTTGGCTTTGGGGTAACAGCTGCATGCATCCAACGATCTACCTTTCTAGATTGCTTTTGAGATGGGGTTGCCAAGATGTGGATGTGCAAAAGCAACACAAAGGGCCTGATTCTCAAATTGCATTTTGTAGTAACACAAAATGTAAGTTTTGCCTGTAATTATATGGGTAGAATTCCACTGCGACTCTGGAGTCTCCGCACATGTACATATAGATTGTAGTAGCAAATGTGGGAGGGACGTAGGGGAGTGAGTAAGAAAATAAGGCAGATTTACTACTAAAGGAGATAGGATCAGGGCTGGACTGGGAACCAAAACCTGCCCTGGCAAACTGCTCGGCCGGCCCCCCTGGGGGGCAGGGGGGTGTGGCCTAGCTATTTCCTAGGGCCGGTTTTGCTGATTTTGTTACAGGGGGTCGATATCGCTGACCCCCGGTAACAAAAACGGCCCACAGGGGCCGAAAACCAGTGCCCACCCTAGCGGCCCACCGTGGAAATGCCCGGTGCCTGCCACGGCCAGTCCAGGCCTAGATAGGATTAGGGAGGTGTAAGAGGGGTTAAAGGAGGGTCATGGAGGGGTTAAGAGAGGGACTTCTCTCTAGGGGTGGAGACATGCAAATTAAACTTTTGCAGTAAGTTTACACTCTGAGTTTGTGAATACCAAAAGTATTAAGCTTACTATAAAGTGTAAACTTATCTCAAAAGTGTAACTTACCTCTGTGAATCAGGCCCAAAGCTATTTGCTTTCATAATAGACAAAACAAGACCCACATAATACATGATGGCTCTTTGCACATCTAATGTGTAGTGATTTGTGATTTCTCTGCTAATGACTGTGGAGAACTAGGAAGGTAACTTAATAGACTGGTTGACATGAAATTCCAATCTGAAATTAGCCAAAAATCCTTGCTATCATTCCCTGCCATGGTCTTAAAGAAAATCATCAACAGACACCTTACCATATACTTCAATGTCACAACTCAGTCTGGTTTCAGACCCAACCATAGCATGGAAAATACGCTCATCGTGGCCACAGATGGAGTCTGCATTACTATGGACAGAGGAGATATTGTGGTCCTCATCCTCCTGGACCTCCTCGTAACATTTGGCACAGTCTCTTACCTTATCCTCATCCAACACCTACACGACATCGGAATCCAAGGACACCCACCCGATGGATCTGTTCCTTCCTGACTGGAAGGACCCAGTCATTCAGCCTGGCACTGTACACCTTGGACGCCTGCAACCTCCTCTGTGGAGTTACACAAGGATCCTCCCTGGGCCTTATCCGTTTTAACCATACAGGACCTATCTAGCTAGCATCATCCACTCTCACAATACCAATGTTCTCTCCTATGCCAATGACCCACAAAGCATTCTCTCCCTCACGAACAAGAACGCCCAGTACCCGGATCAAATTCAGTGCCAGCATGACTGAAGTCACACACTGGATGAAGACCAACTGTCTAAAGCTGAACACTGGCAAGACTCAAATAGTGGTCTTCAGGAAGAACACATCACCATGGGACGTCTGCTGGTGGCCAACGAGCTAGGACGTCAAGTGTCAAAAACCTCTGGATTGTTATCAACAGCAAACTCAACATGACCACTTAAGTCAAGCCGTCATTGCTTCATGCTCCCATGCCCAAAGGATGCTGAGAAATGCATTGGTCACAAGCAAGCTGGACTAGGTGACACCCTCTATGCCAGGATCAACAAAAAACTCAACAGAGGGCCTCAAACCATTCAGAACTCGGCAGCCAGAATTGCCCTTATCCTCCCATGCCACACTCACATCACACCACACTTAAATAAGCTCCATTGACTTTCCAATCACAAACTAACACAATTCATACTCCTCCTCCACATTTCCAAGGCACTTCATAACACTGAACCAGGATACCTCAACAATCGCATCTGCTTTCAAAAACCTTCCACACACCACTGATCTTCTGGACTCCTGCTCCTCCGACGCATATGGAAAACCAGATCTGGCAGTCGAGCCTTTCCCATCACTCCTATAGCAAGGAACAACCTGTCACTACACATAAGAGCCTCCTCCTTACAAGAAGATGAAGGCCTGACTTTTTGGGTACTACAAATAGGCCCTAGGTGTGCCTTGACTCACACCTGCTCAGCACCAGGATACCCTCCCGAGTAATAGTGCACTCTACAAATCTGCATGACATAACACTTTCCCAAGAGAGGCGATAGCCACAAGGAAAACTTCCTTCCAAGAAGGGTCACGAGGTTAGTGGACATAAATGGTGTGGCTTGAGAAGTGCACCCATGTACCTAGACAGTAAAATGTTATGGTCCCATGAATGGTCTGGGGGAAGTCTATGAAACAAAATGACACATTTAAAGACTTCCATGAAGGTCCCTGATGACACGAAGCGTAAAGATTGACTGATGTTTCTCTTTTGCAGGTACGTGGCTGTTGCCGCTAGATGTACTGGTATGGAAGTGCAGGGTAGCCCTATTTTTTACAGGTGTATCAGATAGCAGATCATGTTTTGGACACTAGCTCTTAAGGGCTGCAAGTTATGATCATTCCAGTAAACAACACTCTTGAGAATGTTTATTGATAATGCAAGTTGAGCCTCTTTTTGAGGTCCAAACCCATGGGGAGGATTCCCACACTATGTCATGGTTGTTTCTTTTCGAGTTTGTGGATGTTGTCACTGGTACTGAACATCTGAGCCTGATTCCCGAGGTAGTTCTGGGTACAGATTTATTTGGGGCTGCTGGAGTTCCTTTATCTTCACAGCCAGAGTTTATTGTGGTAGTGAAAATGTGACTTTGCTCCTAGTAGGCTTCTGTGCTACTGGAGGGCAATCCCCATACCGTTAGATTCCAATTGTTCAATGTTCTCATCAACTCTGCCGAACGGTGACTCAGTAGCGTCCCTGTGCAGCATTACTGGGTAATGCTCTTACATTCGGTCCCATCGGTACCAAACTGCCTTTATGTATTGGTAAAGGATAAAAGCCAAACAGGCGGTTTTGTTGTAGGCCACCCGTAAATAGAGGCAACATTTAGATGCATTATTTTCCATACTGTCCCCCAAAGCTAGTGATTCTCCTACCGCCTGGCCCCAGGCTTTGCAAGCTGCACAATCCTGCAGCAATTGATGGTCTTAAAATGTGTTTGATGCAGTCTTGGAGGTCCTCAGCTTCCCAGTACTCTAGCAACGAATGCCTTCTTTCGATGTGCAGGGGGAATGGGCCGTTCGAAAAACGTCTGAGCCCACTGGGGGAAAAAAACAATATAAGGTGGAGTCTGTGTCCTGGTGCATTGTGGGGTTCGGGTAAATAGCACAAGTCACCTTAAAACAGAAACTCCTTATAAGAAAATCAACTTTTAACATTCAGAGCCCAACACTAGACAGCAGGACGAGCGTGCACAGCATGCGATCTACAGTTACATATATAGCCACAAAAAGTTTGCCATACAACTCAGTCCACCCTCATATGTTTGTACCTAAAATGTGAAGACTAGTATTCGAACAGAAAACCTATGTTGTTGTACAACTAGTGAGAAATCAGTTTGGCCAACTTAGGTACATCTACTTTTTGCAAGTAGATATATTTGATGGCTCTTTATTTTTACAATATCTTTTTTTTTTTTAATCGTCATATTCATGTAGAACTTAAAAAACTGTTCCACAAACTGAAATTAGTGTTATCCTGAATTTGTGAGGTTATGGTACATCACATTACACAGAGAACTACATTGGGTTAAGAAATTCTCGTCCGCCGCAGTTAGCTGGCAAATAGCTACCATTTAAAAAAACGAATTTTCAGTTCCCAGGAGCTCGCAGAAAAAAAACCAGAGGTGATGAGAAATATACAAAACGCTTCCATCTGAGTGAATTCACCTCTGTCGGCCTTTGAACAGATGTCTTTCAAAACAGTGTTGGTATTGTGAAGGTGTAGTCATCGGGTTAGCAAGGCAGACTCCTGCAGCCCCCTTCACACAACACAATGCAAAAGTTATTCAATTACAGGGATCTTTGGGAACAACAGGAAAAATCTTGGATTACCCAGAAATGGTTTTTCAACACCACTCCTAGCAGATCGCTGATGGGATCTGGTTATAAAACAATCCGAACATCCATGGCGTGTCCTTATGCCCTCCGGTGTGAACCGGGGACACGGGTCTAAATCTAGGGCATATTGCAACAATGACGAAAACTTGATGTCTCTTACTTATTGTTTGCTGCAGTGTGCAGTTCTAATCACCCTAAAGCTTACTCCTACTCCTCCCCACCACTCCAACCTCCGGTATTAACTCAATCCCTTAATTACTGGCATGCACATCCAGTAGTAGAAGTCTTTATGAAGAGAGCTGAATCACTGGATGCGGGGAGGGACATTACGACTGAAGAAGGCAACAGAGTGGTCTTTCAGACCACTACACAATGTCCACCTAGTGGTACTTTCTAGTTTGTGTGAACTCCAGTTTAGGGTACATTTTTTCTCTGCTCTAATTTCTGTGCACAGGTGATAAAAAGGCTGCCTACTCTGGTTAGCTTAGTGTTGCTAACTTTATGTGCTTAACCCCATTTTATATTCATCCAAATTCAGAGGTGGCCAGCACAGCTCGAGGGTGGTGAGGCAGGTGGGGTAGCGGTGTAGGCGGGCGCGGAAGGGCTTGGGAGTGCGCAGGTCACAACATTTTCTTTTTTTTTTAAATCACTAACCTTCCCCCCGGGTCCCTTGCGTCTCTGCTCCTGCTCTTTTCTTCCAGGAACAGGAAGCAGGCAGCCAGGCTCCCTCCCCTGACCAATCACAACCCTTTGCAGCGTTGTGATGTGTCTGAGCGCCGTGACACGGGGCTCAGCCAGGGGCTGTAGTGGTGGACATGTTCTCAATGCAGGCTGTAATGCAGCCTGCATGGGGAACAGGGAAAGTGCGCGTGACTATTTTGGACTGCCTGAGAGGGCCGACCAAACAGTCATTGCGCACTTAGGAGGGTTGTACCCTCCTCTCCTGCTCCTCAGCCCTGCCCCCTCACGCAAGCTGCGGCAACAGGAGGGGAAAAGAAAATGATAATAACATTATGTTATTATCATTATATTTTTTTCTTTTTTTCCTGCTTGAAGGCAGTGGGGAGATGCGCCTCCGCCTTAACGGAGGAGCCGCCCCTCTCCAAATTGTGTCATATGTCTGGGATATAGGATGGGGAGAGTATGGATAGGTTTGTGTTTTGCTGATGATCGGTATAAAGAACAACCAGGAGATAATGCCTCGATACCAGAGAACTCGTGTCTCATTCTGGAAACTAAATCCGAGTCCTCTTGTGCACACACCCCTTCATCTCCTTCTTGCACCCCTACACCATCTGTTCATTTCTCTTCACCCCACCACTCCACTCCTCATCCCTCCACTTCCCCTACCCCCTTTCGAACCCTCTGGCTCCCTCTTTGAGCCTCTGTTCCCCTATATAATAGGTCGGCATTACTACCCATAAAAAAGAGCCCCCACGCCAGGGTACTTTCCCATACTAATGGGCGTACGATGGTCGGGAAGATTGGGGGGAGGGATCTATGAGCTTCTCATTTCCCAACAATCACACTGGCATATCCTTTAACACACATTATCTGAGAAGCAAGACATGAGGGGGCTTAAGGGGCAGTGGAAAGGGGGAGCAATGTGGATTATTTAGAGGTATTTTAAAAAAATCTATTTTGTAAAATAAGCAACATTTTTAAAGAATTTTAAAATGGGGAGTGTATATGTGTTAGTCCTGTGTGGGCATGTAAAAATCCTAGGTGAAATATGAAAGACACCTCACCATATTCGACTGAAAGCACCTGCTCCCGACTATTTACTACAGAATACATTAGGGGGTGTAACACTCCAAACAGCTCCCCCGGAGCTACGCCCCTATCCATACTCGAATTCTCCGTGCTCCTTCCTTATATAGGTTTGACCCATATCTACCACCCCTATCCAACCAGTCCTGTTATCTGAAGGACTACTAGTGGCATATGAATATGTCTGCCTGCTTCTATTTACTGAATTGAATTATATTGTGATGGCAAAACTGAATTAAAAAAATTTATTAAGACCTTTCATTTACATTCTATTTTTGTGGTCATGAGCTCATTTCAATATTAATCTTATGGTATCCTAGTTTTAAAAACAGTTTATTAATCCTCTACATTACCAAACGTCTTTCATTGGAGGGCAATACATTCACACACTGCCAGGGCTCGAGTCGGGGTACCACGCGGGTGGACGGCGTCCCCCCACTTATTTTACCAGGTTTTTCCGGGTGGACGCCGTCCCCCCTGCTCAAAAGCTGGACAGCATTGTGTGAGCAGAGAGCCCGGGTGGGAGGGAAGTTTCCCGTAAATTACCAAAGATATGCTAATATTTGTAATTGGAGACTTTAAGAGGCACCGGTGGTGTGTGCAGGCTGGAGTGATTGGGAGGCGGAGCGAGCAGGCGTTGGCGGTTAACGCTTGGAATGTGTGTCCTTCTGTATCTTGTGCACTTTTGAGCACTTCGTTGTGCAACTGGGGCACCCCCTCGGGGGAGTGGGGGGGAGGGGGGGTTGCAAAGGACATCGAGGAACAGACCAGGGGTAGCAGTGCTGTGAAATGCCCCGTCATCTAAAGGCATATGAATACTCATGAGATTCCTGTTGTGACGTCACTTCCGGTGACAGCGTCCCCCCACTTCTTTTCATGAGATTCCTGTTGTGACGTCACTTCCGGTGACAGCGTCCCCCCACTTCTTTTCATGAGATTCCTGTTGTGACGTCACTTCCGGTGACAGCGTCCCCCCACTTCTTTTTTTAGGACTTGTGCCCTGCACACTGCCTTCAGTATCTGATGGGATTGAATGTCGACCTTTTTCAATTGAGGCTCAAAGATGGAGTTTCACGTACTACTTCAAACAATTACATCATCTGTTTCATGGCATTATGATGTAATCTTTCCACTGTGACATAGATGGTAAAGAGCAGCAGATGCTGATTCATGGGTGAAAGAATTCAATGCCATCACCGTGAGCAGCAGGCACATTGCGGTTTTTAACCTGGAGCAAATACACGTCAACAAAACCCATAGAAATAAACTTTTATCCATGTAATACATGTGCCGTTCTGCAATGCATGTTTAAGAAAAAGAAATGGAGAAATCAATATAGATATATAAAAAGAATAAGTAAAAGAAATAGATAAATCAAAACATTTGTTTTTAAAGTGAAATTTATCCTATTGTTACCAATACTTTAAATAGGGAAATCAGTTCCATAATTCCATGCCAAGTTCATGATCAGTACTTTTTGTTTTAGTCTAATCTCATTAGTTTATAGAAGATCTGAATCTTTCTTTAAATATCATACCTTTACATTATTGAACATATACAAAGTAAACATATCTGTCGTTCTAAAAACAAGGTTGTAAACATTTTAGAGCAGATTTTTTAACAGCGGTACTCTGGCTTCAGATCAAGATTTGTTGATTAATGAGTTTATATAGTACCCCAAAAAAGCGCATCCTGGTGCACACAAGTTTACATATATTTCTCTAAAGCAATCCCATTAACTAATGATTACATACACACACATGACTTTAAGTGGTTTTTTTTTATGGAATGGGGACACACTAAACAAAACACCCCAGCATCCACGGAGTCACTTCTTGCTAATTTCAACCCACGTGCCATGCTTCTAAAAAAAAAATCACGCCCTCGAACACCATACAATTTAAGCCGAAACTATCAGCAACATGGAAAATTCAAAAACTCAAACCAAACAGTAGCCTCATTC
Source organism: Triturus cristatus (assembly GCF_964204655.1). Taxonomy (NCBI): domain Eukaryota; kingdom Metazoa; phylum Chordata; class Amphibia; order Caudata; family Salamandridae; genus Triturus; species Triturus cristatus. Next base: position 975,214,983 of record NC_140584.1, on the reverse strand, counting down.
GCAAGCTTCAAAGGGCCGCCTGCAACTCCCAAGCGACACAAGATCTCGCACCACTCAAAGCATCACAGAGAGCCCAGCTCACACACTGAACACCACCAAAGCAACTTCAGACAGCTACCAAAGGAGAAAGAAGTGCATTTGTAGGTTGTCCATCATTGCCAAAACCACTCCACCACGTCTACCCCTTTACTACAAAAATCCACCAACACTAGTGGTCTTGCTTTCAGTCTCCTCACATCAGCTATTCTAAATATTTGTCACTTCATCTCATAATTTCTAGACTGAAGTACCAAAACCCCAGGGTAAATTCTTTCATCTAAAAAGCTAGCATAGTAGGGGAATTCGGTTACTTTTCAATGCCAATACTGCTGGTCCTGTGGGCTATATCCGCTCCTCGCTGAAGTATAACTTGAGGAGCATGAGAACCTCTTTGAAGAAAGCACAATACAACCAGCTACCACTAAAACCTTTATTCAGCCCATTTTTCAGCAACATGCCTCTTTCGTTCTATGACTCACAAACAAACGTAGTTACTCTAATGCAAGGTAATACTAATTTAAGAGAAGTAGTACTTAATAATCTTTATCAGTTTCACTGAAATTATTCAAACAAATAAGTATCCTAGGAACAGAGAAGGTTACCCCAATTCTCCATTAAGAACCAATTACATACCAACCCTGGAATCACAACAAAACAAAAAGCTAAAATGGCTGAGTAACCCTGGAATGAATATACTCACTACAAATCCTCACTAAAAGTGATTCACTTAGTCTAAAACTTCCTCTCAGAAACGGATAAAGTTACCCAAACGCCACAAACGTGGTTATATTTAGGGTAAATTCAAAGCAAAACGAATAAAATACACACTAAACCTCGAGAGGATACAAGTCAAACATATCCGCCTAACCATTCAAGTGGCCACCCTTCCCTGGGATGGTTACACATTTTGAAAGCGAGATTGAGCTTTAAGGCGTTCATAGATGCAGTCTGGGATGAATACATTAAAATATATTAAGCAAATGAGCCTCCTTAACAGAGGTGCATTTCCCAAACCTGGGCCTTAGAGGGCTTTGGCAGAGAATGAAAACAGAGCATATATTCACTCTTTTTACGGTTGACTGCCTACACCAAAAGCAGGATTCAACAAAGCACGGACTTTGTTCACACTCTGGCCCAAGAGAGCCCAGTAACAATCACCCTGGATTGTGGCCAACTTAAGCTGAAGGCCAGCATTCCCACACGCTACCAGGGCAACGAGAGATAAAATGGCACCATGTAACAAAAAACAGACTTTTCATCAGGGATGCTCCAACAAGGGTACACCAACGCACCAGAGGCCCAAATGCTAAACTATCGACCACAAACTCTTAAAGGAAAGACCTTTGTTTTAACGCGAATGTCAGGTCAACCCGGATCTTTGTGCTGGAGTTTATTAAACTTGTGTAAAATGTAGCTGTAATCTAGGGGTCTCTAACCTTTTCTGTAACAAGAGCTAGATATGTTCAATGAAAACCACCAAGCTACTAATAGTGATGTAAAAGTGAACACCCCATCCATGACTGTCAGCAGTCATCACATCGGTGCATTAGGCAGGGTTTCCAGCAATAATGTCAAAAAGGCTGTGACAATTTTAACTGGAATTTTACATGGGCGGTACATACAAACCATAGCTGCAATCCCCCTTGCACCAAGGTATAAATATGAGTAATAAATCTTTCCAACTCAAATAATAACTTTAAATACATTTTAAAAAATTCAACTATTTTTCTACACACATCAGTTTATGAGTTATGAAAATACACACATTTGCGTCTTGAATACATGCATTTTAATTTTGATAGATATATATATATATATATATATATGCACTCCACAACTCTCCACCAATCCAGGAAGAAACTCGGACGCTCAGAATGCTGCAAATAATTTTAATGGCAGGGTAAAAAACGACGCGTTTCAGCTTTATGCCTTGTTCACGCGTGAACCAGGCATACAGCTGAAACGCGTCGTTTTTTACCCTGCCATTAAAATTATTTGCAGCATTCTGAGCGTCCGAGTTTCTTCCTGGATTGGTGGAGAGTTGTGGAGTGCATTATAAGGAGTATCGGTATCCTACCTCGGACCGCCCACGACAGCCCAATTTATTGCACCGATATTTGTGGAATATATATATATGTGGAATATATATATACAATAGATTCACGATTGGCTCCTGAGGCGGAAAGCCGGGAGCGGGGACTAACTGGTTTTAAATCATTTTTGATGTGATACTGTGTATTTTAACTGTTACCCCCACCTACCTGAACATTTGGCTTCTCAGAAACAGCGCTACGCGCTGCAACGACTCCCTTCCTTCGGCCGCCATTCCCGAGGGCGAGGCGAGACACGCCCCCTCGGCTGGCCACGCCCCCCGACAACCATACAAATAGAGCGCGCCAACGCTAGGCGCCGCATTCACGATTGGCTCCTGAGGCGGAAAGCCGGGAGCGGGGACTAACTGGTTTTAAATCATTTTTGATGTGATACTGTGTATTTTAACTGTTACCCCCACCTACCTGAACATTTGGCTTCTCAGAAACAGCGCTACGCGCTGCAACGACTCCCTTCCTTCGGCCGCCATTCCCGAGGGCGAGGCGAGACACGCCCCCTCGGCTGGCCACGCCCCCCGACAACCATACAAATAGAGCGCACCAACGCTAGGCGCCGCATTCACGATTGGCTCCTGAGGCGGAAAGCCGGGAGCGGGGACTAACTGGTTTTAAATCATTTTTGATGTGATACTGTGTATTTTAACTGTTACCCCCACCTACCTGAACATTTGGCTTCTCAGAAACAGCGCTACGCGCTGCAACGACTCCCTTCCTTCGGCCGCCATTCCCGAGGGCGAGGCGAGACACGCCCCCTCGGCTAGCCACGCCCCCTCCAACCCCCCGACCCATCGGCATAAAGCATGTGTCTTGGTAGGAAGCGCAGCGGACGAGCGCAGCGGGCGCGACGTTTGCGCGCCGAAGGCGCGCCAAAGGCAAGCCCGTCTGCGCCCGTCCGCAGCCGGACGGGGCCAGGGGCACGACTCCATGCCAATTCTATCTCCTACTCCTCTGAGGAGCTTATCACCCTCCAGGCCCACTTGCCACTCTCGGACTCTGTCCGTAGGCATATTACTTCCCTAGGGATCGCACCCTCTCCCACTCCGCCGTTCTCTCCGCCCGTCTGTTTCCCGCAATGCCCTCTCCCACCCGGCCCTTCCCCTCCCACCCAGTCACTATCCATCCTCTTGCTTAACACCAGGTCTGCGGTCAAGCACCATCATGAGCTCTTTGTCTTGCTTGATTCTGAAAAGCCTGACTTACTGCTCTTGACCGAAACCTGGTTCTGTGACTCCTCCCTGCCTGTTCTTTTGGCTACCCTCCCCCCCTCCTATGTGGCCTTACGCGCTGACCGCCCAGCAGGTAGGGTTGGCGGTGGAGTGGCGATTATTGTTCGGTCGGAACTAAATTTTCAACCCATCCCCTCCCCCCCTATCTCCTCCACTGAATTCCTCACTGTTCGTTCCCTCGCCCTCTCCCCTCCTATCACCTGTCTCCTAATGTACCGTCCTCCCCAGTCTTTGCCTCTATTCTTGCCGGCTCTTCAAGACCTTTTGGCCAACATGGTGGTCAATTATGCTTCGGTCCTGGTATTAGGGGATTTCAACTACTGGCCCTCGGACCCTTCTGAGTGTACAGCCTCGAAAGAATTCACAGAGACTCTCACATCCCTAAATTTCATACCACACATCTGTTCCCACTCACTCTCACGGTCACACTCTTGACCAGGTCTGGTCTCTTAATCTTCCAGTTTCCCCGGTGACGGTCTCCCCCTGTCCCTGGTCCGACCATGCCCTTATCTCCTTCTCCGTCTCTCTCAACTCGATATCCAAAGTCCCCCACGCCAAAAACACCTGGGCGCGGAATTGGAATAGAGTTGACTTTTCCACTCGTATGCCTCACCTTCAGAACTCTATCCCGTCCCTCTCCGATCTCTCGTCCGACTCCCAAGCCAACACTATCAATACTTGGTTGGTTAGAGGTTGTGACTCAGTGGCTCCCCTGCGCCGCATCTCCGTCCGGCGACCAAAGGAGTCTAACAGGTGGTTTAATGACCACCTAAAAGAACTAAAGCTGTCCGCTCGACAGGCAGAAAGGCACTGGAGGAAAAATTATTGTCCCTCACTCAAATCTCTTTACCTGAAATCACTCGCCGACTATAAGATCGCAATCATTTCTGCCAAAACCTCCTATTTCTCAACCAAAATAATGTCTGCTGAAAATAAACCTAGAGAGATCTTCAGCATAGTGCAGGACTTGGCTTACTCCGACAAGGCTTCACCTAAAATCCCCCCATCCCAGTCCCTTTGTAATCAACTTAACACTTACTTCCTCGACAAAATCGCTACCATCAAAGCCAACATTCCTCCCCCCTCATCAGCCTATGTCGACCCCTCTCCTCCTACTGTTCAAAACCTTCTCACCTCCATCCCCCCCATCACTGAAGAGGTATTCCTAGACTTACTCCTCAAAGTAAAATCAGGCTCTCCGGCAGACATCTGTCCGGCGCGAATTCTCCAACGAATCTACTCCTCTTGTCCTGAACCCCCCATTACCTTTCTTAACAGCTCCCTAGCGCAGGGAGTAGTGACCCCTACGCTCAAATCAGCCACCATAGTGCCCATCTTAAAAAAAACTGGCGCTGACCCATCCATCTCAGCCAACTACCGCCCCATCTCCCTGCTGCCCTACTTGGGCAAGGTGCTGGAACGTTATGTCACCACGGTGCTCAGCACCCATGTAGAGGCCAATGGGGGTTTGGCTTCCCGCCAGGCTGGCTTTCGACCTAGGCACTCGACTGAATCAGTCGTGGTATCAGTCCTGGACAACCTCAGGAAGGGTATGGATCATAACAAACACCAGGCCCTGGTACTCCTCGATCTCTCGGCCGCATTTGACACGGTAGACCACACCATCTTACTGTCCCGTGTCAAGGCGGCTGGAATTGAGGGAGCAGCCCTGGTGTGGCTTTCCTCCTTCCTGAGGGACCGCACTCAGGCGGTCCGGCTCGGAGATTTTACAACCATCCCACTCCCCGTCACGTGTGGTGTCCCCCAGGGTTCTTCCTTGTCCCCCCTACTATTCAATCTCTACATCTTCCCCCTCATTTTCGCTCTTCAACAGCTGGAGGTCACCGTGTTTAACTACGCGGATGACCTCCAGCTCATCTTTGATCTATCTTCTTCTCCCCTCTCTGTTTCCAGCTTCCAGTACACCATGATATTCATCAGGGACTGGATGAACCATAACCATCTCAAGTTGAATCCGGATAAAACCGAGTTGGTTCTTACCGGAGGTTCTTCCAGTCCCTGGAATTCTCTTTTCTGGCCCCCTACCCTCGGCCCTGCCCCCACTCCTTCTACCACGGTCAAAACTCTGGGGGTTAAAATGAATAATCAGCTCACCCTCCACTCTCAAATCAGCTCCGTAGTCTCCTCCTGCTTCCTCACTCTCCGAACTATCCGCACTGTCGCCCGCTTCTTCTCCCCCCAGACACTCAAAATGATCATGGCCGCTCTAGTCATATCACGACTGGACTACGCCAACGCCCTATACAACGGCATACCAGCATACAGCCTCAGGAGGCTACAGGTAGTCCAAAACCAAGCCGCCCGACTGGTTTTTGGTCTCCCACGCTACCACCACTCCACACCCCTCCTCAGGGAGCTTCATTGGCTCCCGATAAAGGAACGTTCTCTGTTCAAAACCGCCTGCATGGTTTTCCAGGCTCGTCAAGGCACCGCACCTGCTTTCATCTCCTCACTAATAACAGAATACGTTCCCTCTAGACAACTTCGTTCCTCTTCCAAGTCCCTTCTCCAAATCCCACGCTTCAGACGCAAAAAGTGGGGTGGGTCCAACTTTTCCACCCTGGCCCCCACGTTCTGGAACTCCCTTCCGGACCACCTACGTGCGTCTACCCACTATCTATCCTTCCGTAAGGATTTAAAAACGTTTCTTTTTAATCAGGCATTTCCAGTCTAAACCCCCTCTTCCGGCCCAATCCCGGGCTCCCTTCTGTCTCTGTAGCCAATCCCTTCCACTAGCGCCAAGAAACCGTTCGGTGCACGCTGCGCTTTATAAATGCTTTTTAAATTAAATATATATATATATATATATATATATATATACATATATATATTCAATGAAAAAACCAAAGGTTTCACACATGTTATAGTTAGCTGGACATTTCACTCGTAAAAAACCATTGAAATTCCCCCGTTATAGTTAGTTCAGCTAACTATAACTCGCGCGCCCGCAATGCACTACTGATGACGTCACATATTACATCACTCATGACATGGTCACTGACATCACTCATGACATCACTGATGACATCTCAAATGACATCACTGATGACATCACTGATGACATCATCCTTGTGATAGAGTGGCAGACCTCCTCTCCCCCTAATATAACCATTGAAACACACATTCAAAAATAGAAACTAAAATGTTCAAAATAATGAACATATCAATATCAGTTACAACAACCTATTCAGTAATTCTAAGAAACACATACAGTAATTCACCAACAGTCCTCTACAGTCACTCATACATGTACTCACTCATCATATGTACTCATACACCTGTACATCCCGTTACACAATGCCACTCATCCATAGAGTAACTCACACACATAGTCACTCATGCTAATAAAGAATCAATCATCCATTTACTTGCATATACAGTTATACACACACCACCACACTTACTTCTACAGAAACTTACATATACTTACTCTTTTAAACAATCACTTATAGAAACACATACTTATTCATACAGGAACTCTTCCAATCTCTCACTCTCACATATACTCACTTATATACACCAATAGTCACATATACTAGTTTAAAACATATGTAGTTACTCATAAAGACACTATTGAGACAGTCATTCACTCACTAACACACCCATGCACACACTCATCCACCCATACAGTCCTGCACACATGCTGTATTCAACACATACAAACAGTGAGTCACTCATTCATGCACCTATGCACTAAGTAATACCCCCCACCGAACCATACAGAAACTCAGACACTCATAGTGATAAAAAACCAACTAATAACCTATATAGACACTCATGTAGCTACTCACCAACCCATGCAGCCACTTATACACAAAGTAAGAAACTGATACAGATATTTAAATATTTAAAGATTACTCAGTAAGCCATGTATTCACTATGATACACTTAAACAGTCAGTTACACAAAAAAAATTCCAAAAAAAAGTATCCATTTAGACACTTATATACCCATTTATTCTTCCTTTGACCTTGAGATATACATAAATATAAAAAATATATAATTTTCATAAAAACACACAATCACTGGATGATGTCATCAGTGATGTCATCAGTGATGTCATTTGAGATGTCATCAGTGATGTCATGAGTGATGTCAGTGACCATGTCATGAGTGATGTAATATGTGACGTCATCAGTAGTGCATTGCGGGCGCGCGAGTTATAGTTACCTGAACTAACTATAACGGGGGAATTTCAATGGTTTTTTACGAGTGAAATGTCCAGCTAACTATAACATGTGTGAAACCTTTGGTTTTTTCATTGAATTTCTAAGGTTTTTTAAATGCTAATTCCTAACTATAACGTGTGTGAAACCCATGGTTTTTTCAGTGAATTTCAAAGGTTTTTTAAATGCTAATTTCTAACTATGCCTACAGAGATAGGACATGTGAAGAAAGAAGAAAAAATGCACAAAAAGAAACAAAAGAAGTGCAGAAAGAAGCAACAGAAGTCCTCAAATACGAAGATAAGTGCAGGAAGAAGGATAGCGTGCAGAAAGAACAAAAAGAAGAGCAGAAAGAAGCCTTGTTGCAAAATCATCCTGTACCCTCAACTTTTTCAGACGGATACTGGTGGTAACTGAGTCTGACTAACCAGTCCTAGAGCCAGTGCTATGTTAAAAGACACTTAGAATACAGTGAAAACACCTACATACACTAGGGAACATTATGCGTTGGGGTCCCCCTGTGATTAGCATGACCTCCTCTGTAAGCCCCTAGTGTATAATAGGGCATGGGGATTAAAACTACCTCTTAAAACAGGCCACAGGGCGTTTTTGCACACATTAACTCAGGCCCCGTCCCCTCCCTTCACCACTGTGTAAACACGCCCTGTGTCCATTTTTAGTTGGGAGATTAAGTTCATTTGAATCCTGAGGGTCCCTAGGGTCCAACTAGCCCACTAGGTACCTCCAGTAAGTGCCACAGAGCTGCGTTGCAGAGAGGTGTAAAAAGTGGCACGGCCTGGACCACCTCTCTGCAATGCAGCTCAGTGGCGCTTACTGGAAGCACTTGGTGGGCTAGTTAGCCCCCAGGGGCCCTCAGTATTGAAGGGAAATTATATCCCCAATTTAAAACATGCCATAGTGCGTGTTTGCACACGTCACCTCAGGCCCCGTCCCCTCCCTTCACCACTGTGTAAACGCGCCCTGTGGCTGTTCTAAGTTGAGGGTCCCCTTGAATCCTAAGGGTCCCTAGGGTCAAACTAGACCACTAGGTACCTCCAGTAAGCGCCACAGAGCTGCGTTGCAGAGAGGTGTAAAAAGGGGCTTGGCCTCAGAACACCTGGCTGCAGCGCAGCTCCCTGGCGCATACTGGAGATGCCTGTTGGGGGCGCGTTTGCAGAGTGCTGCACGGAGGGGGCATGGCCTCCGGCACGATGCCAGTCTTTTATTTATTTTAGTTTTTTAAGAAGGGGGGCTGTTTGGTTCCCCTTCTTATTCTAATTTATTGGCCCTGATGACCCCATCCCCCAGGGCCAGTCTCCTAATTATATTTTTTTGACCCCAATCCCCAGGGCCGGCCACTGTTTTTTATTATTTTTAAAAAATATATATTTATAGACACACCTAGGACATGCTGGACAAACCGTACGTACCTATCACCATGACGATTTGCGTGATATTCATTAAAAGGCGACTATGCATGCAATGAATCCACGTGGAATGTATTTACACCACTAGTGAAGCTCTGACATGTCTGATGCCCTACCGTGCCTAATCCTGGTAGACACCCTTGTCGTTTATTTATACAAACATGGGTAGCTATTGACGGGCACATTTAATACACATGCACACCAAGCCATTCAAAGGGGATTCGACAAAAATTCGACCAAAACTATGCAAGAAACCCCCCTCACGGTTAATAAAACACACATCCACTGCCGGATGTGTAATACTTTTTATTTTACTCTCTGGAAAGGGGACGAACATCACTTGAGAGTCACAGCGTGCTCCTGACAGAGCCCAATGCTGTGTTACACCCACCATTGCCTGCCGAGTGCCACACACCTCTGTGTTGTATTCCACTAGCTAGTGCATATGCTATGACACTCTCTAGCCCATGTGCACTGTAACACCACCCCGTGAATATGTCATGCCACACTTGTCTTCGCACGGGTTATATTGCCCCATCTAACGTGCCTTTCTCGATGCCTATGTTATAACGCACAGTGCTATGCCATACATATTACAATCTGGGATCCATATATTTGTCACAGTGCATATGCAACGTTACACTCCCCAGCACATATTTTATATTACAACTTTAGAGACTAGTTAGGTTACACAACACTGCCCTGTGCATATTACACTCCAAGGCGCATATCGCATAGCACGCGCTAGTGCCTGTGCTATCTCGCGCTCTCCAATGAATCTGTCATTGCGCACAATGTATTGCAAATTATATTTCACGCCCGGTTCATCTTATATCACACTTTTTGGTGCATAGTTTATACCATACACTATATCTAGTTTTCATTTTCAATCGTGCTCTCAGGACTATGTTCTATATAACACTGTGTTCACCTACCCTTTTCACGGGCATTACATTTTGCGATAGGGGGTGGAGGGTCAGGGGGTGTTTCTGCCAAGTGAGCCCGGAGTCACAGTCACAAACGTCCTCTTCTTCCTGAATAAAAGTGAGATTATGCTGCATACTTGTTCATATTTTAAGTAGTTCGCACAGACACAATGTTTTAAAAACAATAAAGTTCCTAATACCCGCCTTCTCTGAACAGTTAGCTTGCTGCCCCATCCCCTTCCTCCCTATCCTCTGTTGTGTGAATCCATGGACTAGCCTCCTCCCTCCTGCCATGCATGGTCTGATGTGCTGCCACTGCCCTCAATTTAGTATGATGTACCAGTCCAGTCCTCCTGCCCTCCATTGCCCAATTCTATGCCCCATCATTGACCTCCTGCTTAAACTCTGTGCTTAGCTTGCTGCCCCTATTCTCCTTCCCCCTGCCCTCCGATGTCTTTGTGCATGCCCCTGCTCCATCCTTTTTGCCCACCATGTCCCATGGACCTGCCACTCCTATCTACTCTGAGTGTTCTGTTGAGCTGCCACTCCCCTCCCACCTGCCTAGCATTGTCAGATGACTGTAACCTGTCCCTGCCACCTCCACCCTGCCTGTCCACATGCCATGCCCCTATCCTCTTCCTCCTGTCCTACATGGTCCATTGTACTGCCACACCCTTCTGCCCTCCCTGGTCTGTTGTGCTGCAACTGCTCCTCCTGCCTGCCCTGTGTGGTCTGTTGTGAGGTCCCTTCCCCTGAACTTTCTTGTCTGTGCACAGGTCCTGACCCTCCCTTCTATCCTCCATTGTCCTTTGTGCATGCCCCTCCACCCTCCTTCTTGCCCATCATAGCCATTGTGCTGCCACTAACCCTCCCACTTGCCATGCATGGTCTTCTGTGCTGCCATGGCCCCTCCCACCTTCCCTGTGTGGTCAGTTAGCTGCCCCTGACCCCCTCCCACCTTCCCTCCATGGTCTGTGTGTATGCCATCAAAGTCTCACTGTTGCTCTTCATGGTGTGTCTTGCTTCTAGTGCCCATCCTGCCTGACCTCCATGGCTATCTTGCTGCTCCTGCCCTGCCCCCTTGCCCCCAGCCCTACTCCCTCCCTCCTGGCTTGTCTGTTCCATTGTAATGCCCCTGATCCGTCCCTCCTGCCCTTTATGGTCTGTTATGCTGCAGCTTTCTCTCCTGTCTGTCCATTATGGTCAGCTAGCTACCATTGCCTCTTGCCCCTCTGTTCTCTGTTGTCCATGTGCATGGTCCTGATCCCTCCCTCTTGCTTTCTATGGATTGTTGTGCTGCACTCCCGTCCTGCATGCCCTGTGTGGTGTATTGTGCTGCTGCAAACCCTGATGCCTGCCCTGCAGGGTCAGTTTGGTGCACCTCTCCATGTCCCTCCTGTCCTCTGTTATCCAAGTCCATGTCCCTATCCCATTTCCTTCCATGATCCAATGTACCATACTTGCGAACATTTTGAACTTGGTAAGAGGGAGATTTTGAAAAAAAACTGGGGTATTGATTTTCCCCTTTGAGTTACATTGAAAAAGAGGATATTGTAGACAGGAGACAGATCAAATAAAGCCCATTTGAGCTTAAAAACATTGGACGTTTCCTGGCTGAATCGGGTCTGTTGGCATGTATGGTTGTACTACCATTGCCTCTTCCTTCTGCCCACAATGGTCTATTACATTGCCACAGCCTTGAAGGAGGGTAGATTTTGTATCACAGGGGGCCCCTGGCCCGTTCTGTCCACACCTGAAGTATGAGACCCTTGTCCTTGCCCTGCCAGCTGCATTTGTAGGCCGTATTAAATTGACCAGCGGGTCCTGTATTGCTATATAATTATCCTGAGACATCCTTACCACTCAGCCAGCATAAAACCCCTGTGTAGGCCCTTCTGTTCAATATGTAGGCCTCTTTGTTAAATTGACCATAGCTCTGCAATTTTAGTGTATAGCAGTCTGAAGGCAGGTCTGCGAGGCCTTCTGATCCAAACTAGTAGCCCCCACCCTACCCGAGTGCTCCGTGCTCGGTATCAAAGTTCAACATCCCCCTGAAGCTGTCGACATACAGTAGGCTGCATCCTGGACTGGTACTTGCTTCCTGGGCAGGTTTCCCGCTTTTAAGGAAGTGGCAACCGCAGAGCGTCAAGTTAGGAGAACTGAGGAGATTTTATACATGAATATATTGAATTCCCGTACAATACCCATTATTTTCTGCTTGCTCTATGGAACTTACGATAAGCGATTGGCCTGAGAGACTGACCTTTTCACCCAGTCCATTGTCAGCATTAAGTGGGTAAATGACGAAATGTCTGGTAAAATCTGCAGTCGAAGCTTTTGGGTAGCATACGTAGGTAGATGTAGCGTGCAAAGGAGCCCACAAAATGATATAAAAAGGGAGCACCCACAGATATCGACGGACTACCTCGCCGTCTGTATGTAGGTTAACAGGCAGTGCAGGTTTTCCCCAAGAGCTGGGAGCTCTTGTCTTCCTTTGCTTAAAATGTCTTGCTCTGCTTTGCTTGAAGTATCTTATTCTATTTTACCTATATGAAATGTCATGTTATGTTTAACCATTGTTCTCTTTACTTTTGCATTTAAAAGATTTTGTATTGTAATTGCAGGAATGCTTGCTCTAAGAGTAAACGTGAGTGTTCCTAGGTAACATTTTCCTTGGTGTAACTTGTTTCTCATGATGCATTTATAGATGTGTTTTCTCTCTCTCTCTGTCAGTACATTAATTGAGATACAGAGAATATTATGACAGCTGTATGATTATCTGGATTCTGTTTTTTGTACTTTATGTCTCTATTCTGCGGTTTCTTTGAAGTTGCATCTTCTCATTAAACTGCCATTGTATTCTGCCTCCAATTCCATGTCTCATATGTCTGTTTTCTTCATTTTTGGAGCAAGCGTTCCTAGGCACCCCGGCTCAAATTAAGGTGCCCCTTTTGTCCCTGACTCACTCTCCTGCTCAGTTCTGTGGTGGCTCCCGGGGATCTGGGGACCGCCCCTAGCTTCCTTGACCCGTAATAGATCTTCCCTCCAACAGCCTCTCTTGCAAGTCCTGTATTGTTGGTTTGTTGCCCCTGCCCCCCTTTCCACTGCCCTCCATAGTCTGTTGTGCTTCCACGGCCCTTCCTGCCTGCTCAGTGTGGTTAAATTGTTGCCTTTGCACCCTCCTACCTGCCTTCAATTTTCAGAGTCCGTGCCCCTGGCCTCTGCCTCTCAACAGTATCCTAATGAACAACTAGATTGCTAACATTCTATATTTATTACAAAAGTGTGGAACGCCTGACATCATCTTGATGTAATCAAAACTGTAATACCTAGAGCATTTCCTTTAGAAATTACATATATGAGAGGGTCTTATTGGCATCAAAATTATGGTTAGTGCTCTAAAAGACTAAAATAAGGACATATTTTCTGAGTTTTCAAATAGCGACAAAGCACTTTTAAATTATTTGTTATCTTTATGTTTTTTTATCCAGTTGACCACTTGATTAAATGTTGCACTTAGGGGAGAGGATGTGGTGTTACTTCCAGAACTGCAGACTTTGCAACTGGGGAACCAGGTTGAAGTTTCTGCTTCAGCTCGACATTCTGTGATTCTGGTCAAATCACTTAGTCTCCCCATGTCTACAACCAAAATGAATTTGTTCTTGTGTGATGTAACCAATGCTCATGTAAAGCACTCCAATACCTGACAAGTCTGCACTATATAACACTGCAAAAACACAAAATAATAAGTGTTTTGCACACTTCTGTCATTGGGCTATATTTGGGCTACATCTGGTTGATTTTGGGCTACATTTGGGCTCTTTTGTCTCCGGTGGCCATCTTGGGAGATTTATTTGTTATGAAGTTTCCTAATTTCCTCATGTACTGCAGTCTCCTCAGTAGGAAATGCTTTCAGTGTTTTACTTTGATTCCATCATGAAGGTATTCAGATATGTCACACATTTGCCATAAATTCTGAATGTTAGCACTCTAGTTGCTCATTAGATCACTGTAGTAAAACTACTCCACCATGGAAGTCTGCTCCTGGTATTAAAAGTGCATGTTTCAGTCTGCATGTCAGAATTTTTTAATGAAATAGAAGAGGATTTGAGAAGTCACTCAAAATGTGCCCTCATTTTCTTTCTTCAGTATTAATCATAATTTCTATGGCAAAATGAACCTCCTCATTGTGTTCCTTTTTAAATTAAATGTTTTAAGTGTTACCAGTTTATTCCAATCAAGATGGCTTCAGGTGTGCCATACTTTTGTCATAATGAAGACAGTAAGCGCTCTAGTTGTTTTTAAGAACATTCTGGGACATTCTGTCATTGGGCTATACTTGGGCTACATCTGGGTGATATTTGGGCTACATTTGGGCTCTTTTGTCTCTGGTGGCCATCTTGGGAGACTTATTTGTTATGAAGTTTCCTAATTTCCTCATTTACTGCAGTCTCCTCAGTAGGAAATACTTTCAGTTTTTTTACTTTGATTCCATCAAGAAGGCATTCAGATGTGTCACACATTTGCCATAAATTCAGAATGTTAGCACTCTTTTTGCTCATTAGATCACTGTAGTAAAGCTACTGCTCACCAGGGAAAACTGCTGCTGGTATTGAAAGTGCATGTTTCAGTCTGCATGTCAGAATTTTTTAATGAAATAGAAGAGGATTTGAGAAGTCACTCAAAATGTGCCCTAATTTTTCTTTCTGCAGCACTAATCATACTTTTTATGGAAAAATGAACCCCCTAATTTTGTTCCTTTTTAAATTAAATGTTTTAAGAGTTACCACTTTAATCCAAGCAAGATGGCTTCAGGTGTGCCATACGTTTATCATAAGTAGGACTGTTAGCGCTCTAGTAGTTCTTTGGAACACTCTGGGAAGCTGCAGTAGAACACAAAGGAATCAACTGACAGTCTCTGCCCTTGGTTGGATGTACATGTTTTACTGAGAATATCAGACTTCATTCTCACATGACTGAGAAAGATAATGTGAATTTACAGAAAATAAGCTCTCAGTTTAGCCTATAGATCACCTTCCAAACCTCTGTGGTAAAAGCATGAGAAAATATTTTTCTCTCAATCATGATATCCCAGCAGAAGGCTTTTTCACATGGTGAAATCACCTTAGAACATACCACAATTCCTAAAATGAGTATGGTACCATCAACAAATGATTTATAATGTAACTAAAGTCTTAAAACCTTCTATTAACTGCAATGCTTTTTAATGAGGTGCTATCATGTATATTTGTCCCAAGATGGCTGCCAACACTTCTTGGATGAAGTGCTGACAGCCAATCAGATCTCAGGATGAGATGTGTGGTTAGGCTCCGCCCACATATATATATGCTTTTAAATGCTATTTACTCAGGAAATACTGAACAGATTTACACCAGACCTGCAAAAGGCACTTCCTTGACCTTATGGCTACCTCTCTGCCAAATTTCTAGTAATTCTGTTCAGCCGTTCGGGCTGTAGCTCGTTCTAAAGGTCCTATGGAAAAATGCATGGGAAAAACGCGTTTTGGGACCCCCCTTTTATCTCAGCCCCCGCTTGACGAATCCCCCCGAGACTTTCAGGGTAGGAGCGGAGCGTAGCGCCCCACCTATTTTGAGAAATTCGCGAGGATTCATCGACCGGCGCCAAAGTTATTCAAAATAGAATGTTGCGGATTTCCTATGGAAAAGGGGTCCTAACTATAACTACCTACTGGCGACCGCCAGTAGGTAATATATATATATATATATATATATATATATATATATATATATATATATATATAATAATTTAACGAAGCAAAAGCTTCAATAGTCGTAGGCTGGGCGACACACAGGAGAGCTACTCACATGTAGCTGGAGAGCTACTTGGTAGCTCACGAGCTACTCGTTTGAGACACCTGCTGTAATTCTTCAGATTATTTGCTTTAAACCCTATGGGAGTAGTAGGACTTTCATTCTTGCTGAATGATAGGCGCTGGGAGAATCTGTGTCAAGGTAGTGTTGATGGAAATAAAAGACAGACTCTTGCAGGGCGGTGGCAGGCATTGAGTAGTGCAGGCCATTCGATAGAGTGCGGTTCCTGGGGTAACGTGCACTTGCTGGCAAAATTCAAAACTTGGTAAACAATCCTGAGGCTCGAGCCACCTGTGGGTGGCGTCGCAGTCCATCTGCCAGCAATGAGCACTCTGTCAGGCCCCCCACAGATATACCGAAGTCTTGGACCAAATGCAGCTCTCTAAATGGCATAGGGGTCCTTACACTACAGTGCCGCTCGTTATACTCTGCATACGTGTTATTACACTAGCCCAGATACTGCTCGGTTTCTGATCTTGGTAGACGTACATACATTACACGAGATTGGTCCTCAGGTGATCGTGATTATTCACGCCGTACCAGAGGAGCTGATGGTAAGCCAGAGCATCGCAGGCTCACAAGGTACTCGTGACCAGGGCTTAAGTGGGCCCGGGTCTCACCGGGTCTGAGCACCGTCAATTTTTTTAAGGGGGACTCTAAACGGGTCTCTATCTGGCTCTGTTTTGTGCCCTGGCACAGGCGGTCCGGTTTTTATCCCCAGACTGCAGTCATAGCTGGCACACTGATGTGCGCGTGGTGAGCGTTGTAGAGGGAGGGAAATCCTTTAAAGAGAGTCATTTTCCCTCTGGATATCCCTTCTCTTTTTGAAACTCAGGAGCAGCAACATTGTCCTGTTGTCACCAGGACTTTAAGTGGAAGTTTTTTCAATATTATATACAAGCCATAGTTGCTGCTTATTTATCCTATGCAACTAGCAACCATTGACAAAGCCAATAGTCCTGACATGTAGGTATGGTGTGACTTGTTGTATCATATATCTGGACGCAATGACAGGAACAGCAAAATACAAGTCGGGCGGCACACTGTGCTAAACACACATTTTTAGCTTACGTGTTTGTAAGCCACGCCCTTAATTCCATGACCACGCCCCTTTGAGACACCCCCCCCCCCCCCCCCAGTTTTTCATCCCACTTAAAGTCCTGCCCTTGACAGTAGCTTCAGCAGAGAGGGGCCAAGGTCGGAATAATAGTATAGTGAATAGGAATGGTTTGCCAGCTGCCTTACTGCCCACCCTTTGGAAAATTGGTGGGGTCTACCAGTCGTGCATGGTGGGAAACCTAGCACTTCGCATGGACGGCTGTGTACGGGTTCTATTAAAACAGAGGTGTAAAGTGTCACAGACATGGAAACTCCGCCTGCACTCCTGTGCCCCGGAGTCTGCGCGAGCCTTCACCGAGGCCACCCAGCGCGCGTGCATGAACCTGGGATAAGGACCGAGGCACTCTACGCGAAAGGCAAAATAAATGCGAGCACCGAACAACTCGCTACAATGCTATTTTGGTATTACATAAAAACAACAGGTAGGAAGGTGGGTACCCTAGGAAACCAAACACGCGCACAGAACCCTGGTCTCAAAGGCAGTCTCCGTAGAAGGGAGTGTTCCATCAGCTGACACAATTATAAATAATTTAGCCGAGACCTCTTTGCACCTGATTAAAGTCTATTGAAAGAAGAACATCGCATCAAATTAGGCACTGAGGGGGCCTGCATAATGAGCCGCCGCGGCGCGTGCGGCGGCAGATGGCAGGCAGGAGATCGGCGCCGGCACGCGGTACCCAAATGCCAGGGAAGCGCGAGAGACATCAAAAACGATCCCGCTCCGAAGAGGGGGCGAGAAAAGGGCTGCACAGACACGGCCCATGGCACAGAGATGGCCAGACCCCGCCAAGGCGGATCGTGTGAAGCACCGCGCCGAACAAGTTAGCCAAGGGGCGTTTATGTAACCCTTATCCTAAAGAGTGCCCTAGAAAAACATTTATGTAGTCAGATAATTGCCTTTTCCACATTCCAACCACTCGGGCTCTACTTCACACACGTCAGAGAGCATCAATTGGTCAAAGAGCCAGGCGTAGCAGGAGTGACATCACGCACCCTTTGACCCCCCCCACCATCGCGTCATCTCAAGTTTGACCCAGCGTCCCATTCTTAGTCCCTCCACGGGTTCCTTTTCAATTGTAAGTAGCAGCGGAAAGGGCAAGGAGTGGAAACTGCAATTAGTAGACGCCTTTTCCAGAACGTTCTTTTCCAGTCAGACGGGCCTATCAGGGGCCTACTCAGGCAGTGCCCGAAGGGCTGTGTGTTATTTGGCTGTTTGTGGGCCTGTTTTATGGTCGGGTGGGCCGGTTTTTATGGCGGACTTCTCCAATATTACCACAAACACTGCCTGCAGCAGGCACCCAGGCATGAAGTCTCCCGTGCATTGCAAGCACCTATACAGCACATCTTTTTACAAATTCACAACTGCCAGATTTGCAAACACTGCTACACTTTTTTTAGCTACTTAATTCACTAATTGGGGGGGGGGGGGGATCACTTTTATTTTGGTGCCCGGCTCCATTTTCTGTTTCAGTCCGACCCAGCCATTGTTGCCTTCATGATCTGGGTAGCACAGTAAGTGCCAGGAATGTCGAGGGGCAACCCAGACCCAGCAGCTTCAATCAGATCATTGAGTGGGCCGGGTCCTGCCGGTGCTCAGCACCAACAGTTCTAAAAAGCAAGTGTCCATTTTTGCCCTCACCAAAAAAAAAAAAATCTTCACTCCGCAGCAATGCCACTCTTCACTGCCTTTGATGCAACTTCAAAGAGATTTGTTATAGTTCTTTCACAGATCCACCATTTCAGAACTAAAGCTTTTTAAATATGACATACTATGAAGCCATAGTTGTTGCTTATTTATCTTATGCAACAAACAGTGGCATAACAAAACGTGAGTGAGCCCCCCTGTAAGATATGCTGAAGGGGCCCCTCATACTGGAGAGACTGAGGGGGGGGTCCCCTCCCGTATGTATAAGCCTGAGCCTCCCCGCACTGATGGGGCTGCGGGGGCCTTTGTTACGCCCCTGACTAACCACTGACAAAGCCAATAGCCCTGGCTTGTAGGTGTAAGGTTACTTCTTGTATTATATATCTAGATGCATTGACAGAAGCAGAAAAATACCAGTCAGGTGGCACACTATATTAAGCACAGATTTTCAGTTTACATTATTTTAAGCTACATCCGCAATTACATCAGTCATGCCCCTTTGAGAGACCCCCCACCCCAAGTTTTTTCATCCCACTTAATGCCCTGGCTTCAACCTCCACTTCAAGCCTTTATTTTCATTGCCTACAACTCCTGCGCAGGGAACTCACAAGCCCGAAGAGCTCCGTAAACCACCCAATGGTCTTCAGAAAGCAACTCAAATCGGCGGTGCCTCCACCCGCTTGGCACATGGGTGCCACAGATGGGTGTTTGTGCTAAGCAAATACACCTACCATGCGTTGGATCACTTCACAAGAACCTCCGTTTTGACTTGACTTTGGCATAAAAACATTTTTTGTTTAAAAAAAAGAAATCATAGATTCTTTTCAAAGTGAATCAGCCTTATTAGGAAATGGAACGCAAGTTTCCCATCCTCTCTCCCCTTTATATGATCGAATGAATTCTGGAAAAAACCAAGGCCCCACTCATTGGAGGTCAAGTAAACCATTCAAAAAGCTCCAAACCCGTGCCTGGGCGGGGCTTCCAGTATGAAAGGCGGGCCTTCCTGTCTGATGAATCATAGGTACTAGTTTGAAGTTTCAGCGCATTTCCTCACATAGCGTAGTAGAGATGCAGTGGGTTTTTTGGGAGTGGGTATCACCTTGCATAAACTAGACCCCGAAGAAAATTTTAGCCTTCAACACAACAGACTAACTTTGAATATGTTCGTTGCAAGCTATTAAGTGCCACCATTTTACCATCCATGCTTGGTCATTATGACTCGGTCTCATCAATCCAGATTTCAATCTGGACAGACTACCACCTCACCACTGATGCATTTCAGTGAACATACGCCTGGCCCTTAACCTGTGGCTCATAACATTATGCACATTGAGGCAAACCTGGTGGTAGGCACATCTAGAAAGTATGGTCCTCTTAAGAGTGGCCGGATAATTTCTTATATATGTGGTAAATCTGTTACCACACCCATTGGAATTATGAGTTTTGCAGTTTTTGAACGTACCTGGTACATACTGGGTGCAGTAAAAAAGAGCACCCCCAGTTAATCTTTGGCAGGTTGAACCTACCTAGAGCCAGAAGTACCACGGAGTCAGGAATAACAGCACCATATGACTCCTGAGAGGCACCCACCGTATAGTCTATTGCTGCTCACAGGCTGCAGAACTAGCACTTCACATGCACTCTTCACGGAGCCTTAAGCTTTTACAGGTATTGGCCAAGCTGACACAGTTACACACAGGACTGAACACACACCAGGCCGCCATCACCTTTGGGTGCAGCAATCAAATATTAATCCACAGCAAGGCACGCAGGATGATGGATGCATACATGGGGTGAGGGAGGAAAAAAGGTGAGATAGAGAGCGGGGAGTGTGGAAAATAATGTAATGCAAGGCTTACAATGGGCCGGCAGCTTGTTGCTCCGTAGGGTGTGCATGGTTGGGTTTATAGCATAGCCTAAGCTGCCAGTGTTTCGGAGTTAATGCCCGATGACCCAAGAAATGCTCTCATCTGGTCACGTAACTGCATTTGAAGGTGGAGATAAAAGCAGTGAGATAGAGTTTCTCAAGCATACATTGCATTGTTGTGTATTGCCATTGTTGGTCTATTTATCATTTGTATGGTTGGAATGGTATTGGTTCTAAGTGAGGCACTTGAAGGACCCGCATGTGTTCGGCATGGTGACCACAGAGCTGCTCATATGTTGCAGCAATGTTGTTTCCACGCTTAGGTGTCAAGCAAAGCAAGGAGGTCTGAGAGAGATACTCCTAAATGCTTTTGCTGACCATCTTTGTGTACATGATTGCCTCCATCACTTGATTGGATGAAAAAGTCAGCTATCTTTTGGAGAAAGCCAAGGCTTTAACCATCTTTCTGAATTTCAGGTGGTGAAGGGTATTTCTAGTCTTTGCTGGGAAATGTTTGCATTCAAAGCAGGAGCCAAAACCGCAGGCATCAGCCTCCACAAGGTAGGTGATCCTAGAACCCTCTGTACCTACCTTGGCAACAACACATCCTTCAGGATCCGAGAGGCCTCCTTCCCAATGCACTGGCAATGTTCAGTCGATTATACGTCTGTCTTCCTATGAGACCTGAAGGACGTGAAGCGCACGTGGAGCAGTATTCGGCATTACACAGTACTGCTCTTCAAATATAGTTTGCAGACATGCACTTTTAGTCCTGAAAAGCTCCTTCAAGCTGCTGCAGGGAGACTGCACCTCTCGCGGGAGAAAAGTGCATTAAAACCTTATAAATAACGTACACCATAAAATCCATCTTCCGCACTGGTTAGCAAACCTTGTGATAAGTGGTAAATCATTTACAGGATCAACAGACGATGCAAGTGAATGTATTGCTCACAGTCATCAAACTTTGCTCTCTGCCATTCTCTTGTTGAAGGAGCAACAATTTGGAGCTTCCTTAGCTAACTACTGGCAAGCAGCTGAAGGTGAACATAGGCCTTGACCCTTCTGCCAGTTGGTTGGATTTTTCCCAGGGCAGGAACCTTGCCACTGGTGGCATTTCTCACCCTGAACCTTCGAGGGCAGCAGCCAAAATGGGTTAGAAAGAGGGTGGGGTATGACTTTAGAATACCTTTGTCATTCATAGATTTATGATACTGGGTCTGGTGGCTTAGTGGATTAATACGTCCACTGTAGGGGCCTGTGTTCTACCTCATAGTCACAGGTTCAAATCCCAGTGGGTCCAGTCTTTCATCCTTCTGAGGTCGACTCCATGAGTACCACTGAGTTGGGTAACAATAAACATCTGTTATTCAGCGCCAAGATACCCTTGGGTGAACATGCACTTTACAAATACACGTTATGATGGTTGCATATTTATGTCTTAATCCCATGCTGCAAAATGCAAGCAGATTTTATTTAACTGAAAATGTAGTTTTTCCCCGAGCTTTTCTAAGCACAACTTCTCGATGGAGGAGCAGTACATATATTTTAGAGCACTGGCTGCCAGCCCCTACAACACGTGTTGAACTTGTTCAAGGCAGGGCCCTTCACAGTAGTGCTGCATCTAGGCCTAGTATGGGCTCAGGAAGGAGGTAGTCCGCAGAGTGATTTACTTTCTTGTGGATCTTCACATTCAGTTTCTGCTGCTCTCATTGTTCAGGTAAATAAAGTATCTTTAGCATGCTGTTTTGTTTTGCCCAGGAGTGTTAATCTTAGCCCATTAGCAGTGAGATGCTACCAACTGTACTACAAAGGTTATAGCTACCTTCTCACTGGACTGATTAGCCCATGATGAGGAAAAAATAGGCAGAAGTTCAGAAACTGAATTTCATTTTGTATTTCACAAGTCTGCCAAGTAGCTCTATGGCATGTCATACCACCACCTATTCAGGGGTTTTCAGTCAACAGCATATTGCATCCTGGGGCTTGTAGTTTTGCTTCTAACACTGTTCTTGAGGACCGAAAAAGCCCACCATGCGAAGAGATGTTGGCTAAAAAGCCTGAATTGACTAAGAGCGTTACAACTGAGATTGTGCTAGTTGCCAGCTAAGTTTCAACATTTTATAAAGTTTGTCCGTCTATTTCAAACAATGTGTTTGTTTCACATACAAAACCAAAACTAAACTCTGCTCACATATTTTGTCAGTGTTCACTATTTGAATCACACCAGACAAACATACAAGAAGAACAACACTCCTGGAAAAACTAGTCAAGCCTCTTATGGAAATACAAATCTTTAATATACTCACATAGGACGGCGAGTCCACATCTACCTAGTGTAGAATGCTGTATTAATGTGTTCACAATCTAGCACTAGGACACATACAGGAGTACTACTCCCCTCTACAGCACAGTACCATAGTTATGGGTTCCCTAGTTTGAGGAGGTTATGTCCCTTATGTCAGGATGTCAGGCCTATATTAAAATGATGTGGGTGAAACAGTCCCTTGTCCATGGCATATTATGAAAGGCATTCAATATATCATTTGCTTTTTCATAGATTGGCCAAACAGTACTGAAAAACACTCATCTCTGTCTCTCTCCAATTCTCACTTTTCTGTAGTTCACCAAAACACACTACTCTTTCTGTCCATCATCTCACTATCATATTTCATACATTTCTTTATCACATCTCCCTTTGACATATCTTCTAGACTCACCTTCTCACACTCGCCTCTCAAAGATCCTCTTTTTTGACTCAGCAACTCCTCTCACCACTCAATTTTCAAGAATACACACTCCCAACACCCTCACCGCTCAAATAAATGCTTCTCTGACAAATAAACCAGTACACATACCGTTCTCTCTTTCAAATCCTCTTTTCCCTTCACATATTTAGATTACTTGCCCTTCTCGGACACCTAATCTCTCTTCAACTTGCCCTCTTTTGTTTAAGTCCTCCTCTGTCTCACCTCCTGTTGTTCATTCGTTTTATGCTCCCCATTAGCAGTGCGAATGTTGAATTTTTAAATGGGTGCTGGTGAAAACAGAGCTGTGTTCCACTGAGGAATTGCAGGAAATTTGCTTTGAAAATCTTAATAAAAGTTGACACCATGGGGATTCAATTGCTGTCATTTTTCTAATCAATCGATGCCTCACCAACCACCAGATCTCCGACGCCATGCAGTCCAGATTCAGGCTCAACCACAGTACAGTAGCAGCACTCATCACTGCCAGAAACAGCATTTGCATGAGCCTCGGCAGAGGAGTCTCACCAGTGCTCATTTTCCTGGACTACGCAGCATTATGTGGCACAGTCTCACATCACATCGAGCAAACTGGACATTACTGCACAAATGAACGCCGGAACTGCATCCTGCTTCCACACCCTAAAGATACTGAGGGAGATCTTCCAATGGCTGCCAAGAAACACCAAATAAAACGTCGCTCACACCCTAGTCACCAGCAAGTTGGACTATCGGAACAACGTCTACGCCAGGATCACCAAGCAACTCACCAGAAGACTACAAACCATTCAGAACCTGGCAGCCAGACTCCCCCTCAACTTCCCACAGAGCACTCACATCACACAGCACCTCAGAGATCTCACGACTCCCGATACACTAACGTGCTAATTTAAAACTCCTCCCACAAAAATCCAAGCACAACACAATTTAGGCCCTACCTACCAGTACAGTTGTATCTATTTCCACCAACCACCCAGACACCGCTGCACTCTACAGGACTCCTACGTTGTACATCCCACGCATACACAGATCAGGAAGATGGGCGTACTCTTACATTGCCCCTAAAGTGTGGAAAGACCTCCTACTCCACATCAGAGCCTCCTCTTCTCTTCTTTAATTTCACAAGAAGGCTGAAGATCTGGCATTTAAATTAACCAACCAGGGCTAAGCACACACACCTGCTCTGCCTCAGGACACCCTCCCATGTGATAGTGCGCTTTACAAATACACATAATGTTTTGTTTCTCCATGTTGTGAAAAGCTAGTGCTGACTTATTCAACCTCACCCTCCTGCTTTGCAAACCTAAGCAAGAATTCATTAAAAAAACTAGCTCAGCGTCTGGAAATCTACATTTCTTGTACCTTTTTCAAGGTACTTTTTCGATCTTCTGATGAGAAAGATGTGCGCCTGCTAATCTAAGTTTTGGTTTCTGTCACGTGTGTTCTCACTCTAAGCAAGGTACGTAGAAAACCTATAAACACCATGCAAATTGGGGAGGATTAGCATTAGATGCTCACCGCTGGCAGGCATACTCTTGCACTGCATAGCAATAATTCATTTTTACTTGCTTTGATGAGTAAACTTGTGCAGACTTCAGTAGGAGGGCGAGTATTTTCAGTTCCCCCCACCCCCCCCCCCGATACCACAATTAGGCAACATCGATTTGAGGTCCAGGCTGATGTAACTTAAAGAGAAAGTTCAACACAGTGTAGTAAACTTATATCAACGCAGCGTTAATTTCAAGATGAAATGTGGCTATTTAGATATGAAAAAGGAGCGAACTCATATTTTGTGACATTTGCAAACTGTAGGACTTTGTTTAAAATCTTTGATTTTTCACATACTAAGAAGCCCCTTTAACTTGTGGTCAGTATTATTTGGAGCAGACAAGCCGTTTCCTTAGTAACTATGCTGAAGTCAGGCACGCAGGTTCCAACCTCTTAAAAACAAATCTGAACATACGTGCATCCAGCGCTGTCCAATCCTAGCCTCGTGTCGCAAACGTTCAAAATTGGTGAGGGTTGAAATCTGCAATTTCCCCCCCATAATCCTATGTCAAGTTTGCAAAAAAATGGAACCTTACAAACAAATGAAGTCTTGCTTAGTTTGCAAATACTCATCGGGCAGTTTGGAATAAAGCAGCTACTAAAGGCCATTTCTCCAACTGAAAGGGTGGAGCTAATGTTGGAGCGGGAAAGTAAAGCAAGTGCAATTGTATTCTGGCAACGACTTAATATTATTTTGTTGGTGTTACTGTAAAGTTGACCACTCACTCCTGTAACATGCCTGGCAGTTCACAAGATCGAATTCTGGGATTGCAAATTCAGCCTTCCATTCTTCTGAGGGTGGTAAATTGGGTACTATTATATTAGGTACCAGGAGCACTTGTTATCTGCAGCGATTAGACATGGCAGAAGTGTAGTAGAACACTGTATAAAAATGAGATATTATGTTAATAAAAAAATAGCGCTAGTACTGCAGGATACAAGCAAGCACAAAGTCCATGGATTTCTTTTATGCGACAGCCACCTGTGTCAGTTTTGTTCCAACGGGCCGCTTGCGATTTCCTTTCTATTCAGATTTCTCTAATTGAAGTGATTGAATCACTTATAAAATGGGATTACCACAGACCGTCTGACATTTGCTCATAAAGAGTACGGCTTGCCGGAGTGATCAAACCCCAATCCATACTGTACAGGAGACTCCGCTGCGAAAGAAGATGCACAATTACAGTTGACCGTTATATCGCAGCGTCAGTCAAGGAGGCCTCTGGGCATTCGGCGCATCACAACAAGCTTTTAATCACAGATGGAGCGCGAGAGCAGCTGCTGTCTGTGAACCGAGAACACTGCAAGCGGAAGACGCACTCGGTAACGCGGCGCGCGACAGCACGTCTTCTGACACGCATGCGTACAACGCAGATTCCAAACGTCTAAGGGCGGAGGGGAAAGGGGTCATTTATAACATTTTGTAGTGGACAGAAACGGCATAATGGGAACATGCACAGCCACCGTGAGACTGAACAAAAGGTGTAAAGGCTGCGTGCAATTACAGCAAGGCAAGGGTGGAAAGCACAGCCTATGTATTATGTTTATCCGTGTAATCCCAAAGACAATATAAAATGTATGTTAAAGTCACACCAAACTCAACTATGCAATCTGGCACAAAATGAAAGGCAGTGCCCAACCGCTGCTGTAATTTTCCACTCAGCCAAGTGTTGCACCAAAATTACTGACTTTTCTGATTAAAAACCACCAAAAACGACAACGAAATTTAAATGTGCGCCTTGCACGAGTGTAAAAAAAAGAAAATACTGAAAATTCGTTAAGTTGAGCCATACAGCACAGTAAAAGTGTGCTTGGTTAGTTAGAGAATGGTAGAGTCAATAAACGGTGATTTTGAGATGAATTTTAAAACTACTTATCTTTCTAACGAAGATGTTGTGAAGATAAAACATGAAAACGTACCATTTCTTGCAGAATGACTTGCCAAAATATATTGGTGCAAAACTTTTATGTTACACATTAGAGCTTAGAAATGCTTTATATAAATGCCTAATAATACCTAGATTTTAGATTTAGGGAAACGATTTTGTTCAAATGCTTTGAAAAATTATTTTACCTATTGCTATTTTAAAAATGTTGTAGTAGGCCATAATCAGTTGTGCATTTATGTGAATTAAACACTGAAAAATATGAATGAATGCTTATATACGATACATGTGAGTGATTTTATAATGCCTTTTAACATAAATTAGGAGTTTTACACTAATGTAATAGGAGTTTAAAGATGCTGGATTAATTTTTCTCTTTAGGCTGTGTCTTTCCACATGGCCTGATGACATAAACTTTAACATGTTTCTAAATGTTGCTTATTTGTTCTGATCATGTCACATTCTTTAAAGGGACAAATCAGACACTTTTCTGTAATTCCTTTTGCGTGGGATCCATGAGAACCTAACCTTTTGACTGTGTCCATAGACAAAGCAACAATGTTAAAGCAATTTGTTGACAAACCTGTAAGGATGCAATGTACTGGTTTTTCTCCTAAGTCAAATGGAAGAGTTCCTGGAGCATCAATGTGTACCTGCTAGACAGAAGAGTGATCACATGGGTCACTCCACAGTAGACGTCATGATATCAAAAACATGCACTATAAAGACTATTGGATAGAAGCGGAGTAAACTGTGGCGCTCCCCTTCTTCTTTGGTTTTGACTACTGGAGGACTCTTTGGCGATGCTCTTGAGAACTGTGGCAGTTGCCATTATTCCATCACTTTCTTGACTCTCTTCTGCCAGTCGAGCTATCTTATTTCCCTATTGCCTTATGCTAATGTACTTATCTGCTGGTTTATTTGGAGCGGTATGGTTAGAATCCAGACCTGAACCTTTGATAAATGCTCCATTTCCTTTTGTCTATACTTATAGACTTTCCCCTATTGGACTTTAACTTGAATCCTGTGTCCCTTTGAGAGATTTCAGACTGAACCATCCGGTTACCTTGGAAACCATCCTTTGCATTCTTTGATTTGATTTACTAAATGTTTAGAATTTTTGTGCATGCATTAGTGTGCCTGATAGAATTGCTTAAGATGTTACTTGTATTGATTTTGAATCTTATACAATTATAATTTTTTTTTTTTAAACAGTTTGAGGTTTTTTTTATTGAAGATTAATAATCTTTTCTTGAAACTTTGCTTGGGAGTGGGCTACCAATTAATGGTCCTCACTGGAATGACGGACAGTGGGTTATCCTAGTTTCCAACCCCTACTATGACGGAGAAAGATCCATCAGAGGACCAATTCCTCGGTGGTAATGTATAACAAGTAAAGATTTGTAATATTTTACACCTATGGGCCCGGTGCTAGACTGACCATTTTGTTACAAAGTGCTTCTGCTGCCGCACTAGTCAGAAAGTACATTTTTATAAGGCACTTGCAATGCAAACAATAAGGGAACTGGAGCACTGGGAGATGGCAGGACTAGATGAAAATCACACAATTGTGGAAACGTTGACATTTAATGTTGGCCATTATATGCAATATAGATGCCAGGATAGGTCAACGAGTTGAATGCTCACCACTAAAACCTGCAGCGATTGACAAGGATGGGCATCATCAGGGCTTTAAATGGGCCGGGTCTTACCCGGTCTGAGCACCGGCAGTTTTTTAAAGGAGGCCTCGAAACGGTTCTCTATCGGGCTCTGTTTTCTGCCCTGGCACAGGAAGTCCGTTCCCCCCCCCCCCCCCCGACTGCAGTGGCAGCAGGCACATCCATGTGCGCGTGCTCACACTGCTCACTTCTCACTAGTGGAGAAATTATGGCATGACGTCATGCCGGGTGAGCGTTGTAGGGGAAGAGAAATCCTTTAAAGAGAGTCATTTTCTCTCTGGATTTCCCTTCTCTTTTTCAATCTCAGGAGCAGCAACATTGTCGTAGTGTCACCAGGGCTTTAAGTGGAAGCTTTTTCAATATTATATACAAGCCTTAGATGTTGCTTATTTATCTTATGCAACTAACAACCATTGACAAAGTCAATAGTCCTGGCTTGTTGTATGTATAATGTTACTATTCCTGGCTTGCTGTAGGTATAATGTTACTTGTTGTATCCTATACCTGGATGCAATGACAGAAAGAGCAAAATACAAGTTGGACGGCACACTATGCAAAGCACAGATTTTTAGCTTATGTTTTTTTAAGCCACACCCTTAATTACATTGACCACGCCCCTTTTTTCATCCCACTTAAAGCCCAGGGCATCATTGTACCATAGACAGCCAGAATTGTGTCAGGAATGCCCACTTCATGTCAGGGATGGGCAATATTATGCCTAGGTCAATATTGTGCCATGGATGGCCACAGTTACGCCCAGGATAGCAATAAAGATATCCGGGATGGTCACAATAGGTTGAGGTAGCTGTGGTCAGGTCTTCTTCCCACAAAACCGGTGTCTACATTAGGGCCCTGACTGTGTGTGACCCATCAGGAGTCCTTTACTCGTAGCTATCTGCCATCTCTCAGCCTTGAAAGGAAACGCTGTGCCAGCATTTTCATTGGAATGCACTGCCCGGGTGTTTATTCAGTAGCTCTAGTCTTGAAATTAAATCTAAATCCGCCACGACTACGCACTTTGTCTGCAGAATGTTGTAAAATCACAGTTTCCCTCACAGCACACTCCCTGCGCCTAAAGTAGGTACACAGACTTGTATCCCTACATACCAGACCCGCATATGTGTGTGTTTTAACACACGACGTGTGTGTGTGTATACATACATACACACCTCAGTCGTTTTAGGTGTCTCCCGAGCAATGTATGCTGATCAATGCTTGCATAAGTGTAACAAAAAGGCCTCATTCACTCCCTGAAAAACAATGGACACCTCTTTATTGCTAGCTTGCGCATCACCCCAAGAGATTGAGCACCCTACACAGGGAGAGCAAGCGCCATGTAAATACTGCAGTACAATACCATACCTCTGTCACAACTACGTCACCACGCCTTAACTATGAAGAAAGTGAAAAAGACACAGTGAACCTCTTGTGACCTGAACACGCAATCAAAAAGCAAGCACCTTACATTGACTCAGAATTGAGCGAAGAAGAAAACAAAAAGTCAATATGTATGCAGGTTTGAGCGAGTGCTTTGAGGTAGGGCCCACCAGCATTCTTTTCTGGGGACTGAAACTCATTTTTCCAACATTAGATTTTTCCCTAGAAAAACAGAGAGATAGGCAGAAACGAGGAAAAGAAAGAAGAGAAAGATGGAATAATAGAGAGGAAGCGAGAAAGGGAAAAAGCAAAAATGAAAAAGAACTTGCAAGAGTGAGTTTAAGGGGCAGGGAGTCATGCTGGTGGATGAAAGCGGCATGAGATCGACTCAAGTTTCCACAGTAATGGCATTCAGCAACTCGAACATTTGGTACCGTCGGCCGCGTGCTTCTGAGAAAACGTTTGGGCGTCAAACACGTAGTATCTGACAAATTAAGCACTGCTTGTGCAGTATTGAGTTGACCTACGAACTCCTCACATGAACAGAACCAGACGTGCTAAACAGTCCTCGGTACAATTTTACTGTGGCTCTGGCTTCTAAAATACTGGTGGCAACTCACAGGCAGCAATACGGCGGGTTGAAAGCGCAACGAGCTGCACGTTCTGCGGCACTGACTGCCTACGTGTAGCGCATCTTCCGCAGTTAACGTGGAAACAGACGCATGCGCACAAGCGAGGCAGATGAGTTTCAGGTAATGGGACAAACGCCATGGTGTCAAGCTCTTTCCCTCAGTATAAGCTGGTGTTGAATTTCTATGCCAATGCCATCTCGAGATTAGCTCCAGGTATTGAACAAAGATTAATTTAATAATTCAGTAGCATTGACAAGCACTGGTGCGAACACCAACTTCATTATTTCCACTCGGAGGCAGAGGCCTAGAATAGATGTGTGATGAGAGCTGCTGTTCGACGACTCGGGCCCCAGAATCCGCAAGAAAAGGGCTCGAAATGGGTCACGAAGACATGGTTCTTGTGGCAGAAACAGAGTTTGAGAGCAGAAAAGGGCTCCCACCAATCTCACCGGCTCCTTTCTCGGTCTACCCGGTTTCAACTTTAAATGGATTACTATAATTGAGATACTGTTCAAATTAATGCCAATTATAGAATAACAAAAAGAAACAGATAGTGATAAAAGTAAACATACTAAAAATGAATCCTTTAACATTATTTTTTGGCGCACACTCCAGCACTTCTTTCCAAGGCACACCTGTGGGCCTCCTGAGGCATGCTGGTCTCTGTAGTCTTCTTACCATGATTCCACAGTTCAATACTGCTCAAGAAAGGAATTAATCCTGTCTGAGGATGAGCGTTGGGAAAGTGGTTGTTAGTACCACGGAACATAACTCGTCGTCCGTGTAGAAGAATAATATATTAAATGGATTGTTTTGCTTAAAGATTTAATGCATCAAGATTTGAGAAGACACCTTGAATTGCCCTTTGGAGTTACTGGAGCTTTCCAATCAATTTGTCTTGCAATGCGCACCCGCAGAACCAGAACATACCTACCTCCTTGAAATCAAGGCAATATCGCGCGATAACCACTCCACGCTGTTAGTGTAAAAGGCCGTTTATTAGGGCAGGGTTGACAACCAAGTATAAACACAACATCAATAACACTTAACAATCCACAAGCTCATGTCTTTCATCCATCCATTCACTCCCACACTCCAGTTACTCACTCCCAAATCACCCAGCGACCTCTTCACTTATGCCATTCGCTTCCTCACTTCTCTTTCAACCTCCTCCAGAATCTCCAGCCATCGCACTCCTGCATGACGCACCCCCACCTTGCACCTGTATCCCCCTCCCCGGAAGGGTGAGTATGCCCGTCATGGACTCCCGCCCCTCCCAAGTACTGCTAACACACCACTTCAACCCGTCCTAAACTGGCACGCTTATTCAAACCCAATCCCTTTCCCACTCCTAAAACAAGTAGGGTGGGAGGGTGATCAACAATTTTTTCCCTAACCCTTCCCGGACGACGCTGGGGACAGGAAGAGGAAGAACTTCCTCTCCTGCCCCCCTTTAAAAACCTTAACCAAACCCCACCCCCAAGCCCACCCCTAAACTACCTAAACCCTGTCCTGTATCTCGCGCGAACACCCCAGGGGAAGAGTGGTCTGTCGACCTCACTTCCCCTGGGGGGCCGCAATGTCACAGCGCTAAATGCATAGGTGCCAGAAGTAGGGGCGCTGGGGGCACTGCAACACCCCCAGAAAAACTATGGTGGAGCCCAGATGGTAAATAAGCAATACAGATGCCTTTAATTTCTCATTTAAAGATGTTCTGCTGATACGGTCTCCTGATTTCAAAACAAAATATATGGCTATGTAACAATTTGACATATTTGTATCTATTTTGCTCCTCTAAAACTATTAGAGACAAAGTTTGCATTACACTTCAGACATGCAACGGATTATTGCAGTGGTATGTGCAAACTTTAGAAGGCTTATTAAGCCCTGTTGTCGTCACACAATTCACCGCCCATCTCAGACTCCTTAGACAGCCGATATCTTTTGTACCCGTAATAAAGCAATGAACGCAGCAAATACTGCAGAAAGAATGTAGTGAACAGGAAATACTCCATTCCCGCAGCATGAGACTGGGAGTTAAATCAGTTACAAAGCAAGCAATTCCACTTCTCAAGCTGCAGCTCATGCTACCTCCATTAGGCGTTGGCACATATGCATGCTGGCTGATGGTTACCTACCCACTGCTAAGTTACTATCCCCTATTTGGAGGAACTTTGTGGAGGTCGCTCAGCAAAATAAGTGAACGCCGAAACGAAGTGAAAGCTCGTAAAAGAGGCAAGAAGAACAGCAGCTACTCCTTGGGTGTGTTATGTGTGTTATGTTAGCAGTTATAAAGCGCCTGGTTACTCCATTCTGAGTGTCCCCGCGATGTCGGTCAGTCGTGCATCTTTAACAGATGAGTCTTTTTAAAACATCCCACGCCCTCTCATGTCCCTGCCTCTCCATCGGCACTGTTCTGCCAAATGGCTATGGATTCCTCTGAGGGCTTACAATATGGGCAGATGATGGCCCAATTACTTATTGGTAATCTTCATTAGTCCTAGTCCCACTTGTATACGGAGGTGATCTTGACTTCATGGGCAGGAACCAGCAAGAAATGATGAAAACGCGTGCCCGCCCACTGAAACAGGTGCCATCAAGAGCATTACAGTCCCAGCCACCTCCTTACATACTAAGCCCAGACAAAAGCAATGAATGTCGAGGGAGGGAAGGCGAGTCGTAGTTACTGGGAGGAGTATGAATAGGACAGGGAGTAATGAAGATTACAGTACATAGTCGGGCCATTACCTCCACGTCACTGGTCCTGCTCATTACTTATGAGGTTTACCAAAGCCCCCTCTGCTATACCTTCAACAATACCAAAATCATATTCTTCCTCCTACCGGCCGCTCAAGTCTACTTCCTGGATAGTCAGGATTTCTGTGATTTTTCACCTCTTATTTCTGCTTCTGCGGATATTTGTTTTGAAACCATTTCTTTCCTGACTTAAAGGAGGATTGCGGATGACGCGTTGGAGGCCGCCAAAACTATTTAATCCCAGCGACTAATGAAGAGGTGTTTTGCTGGACAGATCTAAACAATGGTGAATATTTCTTCTCCTTGAACAGCTTCCGCATCTTATCGTCAGGTTACTGGCCAAACAAATGTTTCTTTTGAAAAGGCATATGTAATGCGGATGACTTTTGAGGGAAGTCTGTGTGCCAGTCCCTTAAATACAGATTATGTCCAGCAGCCGCTGAAGCATCCCAGTTCATGCAGAAGCTCTAAGGTGGGTTCAAATGAGATAGAGCAGGGGTCTCCAACCTTTTCTGTATTGAGAGCTACTTATGTTCAATGAAATGCATTGAGAGCTACAAATATTAGTGTTGCATAATTTCAATTTTTTTATATGTGTAATAATTCAACCAACCAAAAGCTTTCTAATTTAATAAGCCGGGCTGCACAAAGGTGAGCTACTCGGAGGTAGCTGGAGAGCTACAGTAGCTCACGAGACCTCTGAGATAGAGAGATATTCAGTCTGCTCGCCATCCCTTCCAGAAGAGAATATTTTTCAACGCCTTCCTCCACAGGCTTATATAGTTTCTTGAAATCCAAAATAGGAGACTTAGAAGTGCAGGCTTCAATAACGCCTACTCTTAACGATCAGTCGGAAACTGAATAAACTTTGAGAAGAATCTATTTTTTAATCCTCGGCACCCTTCAAGATGGTGTCCTCTGTCACTAAAGTTCCCAATCAGAGGTCTCACCATGGAGTCCACAGAAATGGAGTCTGGGAGCAGATTCCATCTCACTGACAGTATGCAGAAGCTGCGTGAACAAGGGAAGGATCATTCCATCCCCCCTCTTCACTCCCTTTGCACCCCATATGGATGAATAGGGAGATCCAACTGAGGCGAGCACACAAACTGCAGCGGAACGGTCTCTGGAGAAGTACCAGGTTCCTCGGGTGAAGGAAATCCCATACTTTCCCTGACGTGAGACAGGACTCTGAGTAGCGAATCCTTCCCAATATCTTTGCCCCTTTACTAATCTGGGATATTCCGGAGTTCACCCCCCTCCCCCCAGCTTCAGAAACATCTGAATTGGGAATCAAGGAAGATAGTTTACCCTGATCATGTGCAAAGTATCTTTAATTCTTCTTCTTAACCTGCCATCTGCCGACTCTTTGGATGCCAATCTGCTCTTAGAAGAAGTAGGACAGCTGGAACTTGAAGAAGTGGCTGGAGAGGAGGGAGGCATTCCTCCTCTTCCTATCACGCTTGCCCATGCTGCTTCCTTTACTCCTAAGAGCAATATACCAATAATCAAAACAGTTTGATCAAAACTTTTCCTCAAAAATGCTTACCTTATCACCCATCAGCGCATATATAAAGTAAGTCCGCACCATCTCCTCACTTCTCGTGCTCTGAATTGAAACTTCACAAATACCCATATGCTTTCCCATCCAACACGCATGCACCACACTAAGCAATCGCAACGTTCCTTACTCTAATCCTTGAAGGAACGTGAGCGCAGTACCAGAGAAAACGCCAAACCTCTGAATGCACCATGGGGAGGTAAGATCCACTCTAAGGCATTCAAAATCTGAAGTGGTTTTATTCTCCTCTTAGAGCTGGGATCTTAAACACCATCATAAACGACAAACAACAGGTCCGCCATACTTACTTACACCATAATCATATAGAAAAGTGCACTAACCTCATCCCAAGCCCCGCAACACAGGGGATACAGGCAATGAAGCAACTAGGAAGGTCCAACCCCGGATGGACCTTCCTGCTTGTCCTGAAGTAGCTCAGACTCAGATAGGTAAAATAGGTAAATGCTGGGAATGGAAACTTATTTATGGCTCCCAGTTGGTGGGCAGGCTTTCATTTTCAGCATTTTCTGTAGATTGCGGATTCATGAAGATGAGATCACCCCAGTGTACGAGTAGGACCAGGACTCAAGAAGATTTCTAGCAAGCTATCGGCCCATTGTGACTGTTCAAACGAGTATGTACTATGCCTAAGCAAAATTAAAAATCTTAGTTGGAGATGACACTGAAAATCAGACTCCTGGTTTGCAGTCAGTGAAATAAATGAAGCTAACATCTTTAAGATTTCTAGCACAATCATTTATGAAAGTGCAGTTTTGTTCCAGTTATTTTCTCGTTCAACTACATAACCCTGTTTGTTTGTCCTCCCACTCTTAAATTATGGCACTGAGGTATTCCAAATTCCGAGGGAGAGCCACGTCTCCTTTTGATGACGTGTCTCAGCGCTCGCGGTTTCTCTGAAGTGACTCACAGGGCCTATGGCTACTGAGAAGACAGATACAAAAGAAGCACGGCCGAGGATCACACCTCGTCACGAACACACCACGTGGCCCGCCAGCGGCTTTTAAACATAAGTGCTTCACTGCTGCCAGATGTAGGAAAGGCGTGGTTTGAAGTCATATAGATGGCAAAAGAAAACAAAGTTAAAAAAAAAAAGAAGCAAGCAAATGCTCAGAGAAGGGCAGGTGATTTCTATAGTTCCGCTCTTTAATTCATGCACATCTGTACGAACTGCCCAGCCACCTCTCACATTGCTTCATCCAACACACTGCTAAGTGCTGCGACCCATAGCACGACATAAAACACGCCCCATATCGAATCAAAACAAAGACAACCCCCTTCCAACCACGTAACCTACACGGTGTAGCGCGCTAGGTAACCGCTTCTGTGGTTCACATAGCGGTAGAAGGCCCTATATAAATGCTAAAATACAGTCTGGGAATTATTTGAATAACATTTACGAGAGAGTAAAAATGTTTTAATGAAAAAAGGTGTTGGATTCAGAGAAAATAATTAAGGAAAATGATGTTCCAAGACAAAGCTAAGCACACTACTGCAGCCCATCAGGATGAACATCCTAGCTGATTACCCTGACTGCCCACTGCTAGCCCCAGGACTACCCTGGCCACACCTGGTGTCAAGGACCATGAAGGAATTGTTGGAACAGGAGGTAAACAGATTTCTCCAAGCCCCATGCCATATGTGTATCTTCCATTCCTTGCTCTTATCCAGTGACTAGGGGGCAAAAAATAGACTGTTGCGGGTCCAAGGGTGAAATAATCGATGAAACCTCTCAGGTCTTCGGTGCTAAAAAGGGACGGCAGGGTGCTTCTGCGAACCCTGCATCTTGGTGGATTGAAGCCCATGCAGCGCACTGGCAACTAGAAAACACTTGTGATCTGGATCATCTGGTAAATTTACCACATGCCTTCATGCCACTAAGGATGCGGCGCTCCAATCATGGCTTTTTAGCAACCTAATGCATCCGGAAAGTTCTAGTCCCGATTCACTTCAGTTGATCTAATTGAGCTAAGAATCCGGAAAACATCTTGTAGAAGATCAGCACTGGAGTGGAGCACGGGGTCACTGCTGACATGGTGTCAGCTGGTAACCTTATATATGCAAATTTCACTGCAAACATAACAACCAGCAGCGGTCCATGCAGGTACACGCGGTGGGGCGTGGCGGGTGTCGACAGAATAGAATTTATTTATTTTTCCCTATTCCATTGTCTGTCCACTTGCCTGCCCTTCCCCGCTTACCTGCATTGACCGCCGCTGGCAACTTCCAACCCTTATAGAATGTTTTGCTGAACGAGGCCTGAGATGAGCACAAATCTGCAATCGGCCTTCATAACCGTTCAAATGGCCAGCATCCTGGGAGTGCTTAATTTGTGCAGGTGGGGAAGAGGGGTCATCAGCACTAATTGGAGTGTGGTTTATTGCATCCATAAACTTCGATCTGGAGGAAACCGAGAAATGCAGAAACTAGAGCATGAAGGAAGAAGGGAAAGATAAGCAAGCAGCATCAAAGGGAGAAAGCGGGTTATAAAAGAACCTGCAATAATGAGATAAAGACACAGGAAGTGTAGGGAGGGGGAAGAAAAGGGCATGAGATGGAATCAAGACTAGACAACCTTGTATTTGGAAACATCAGCTGTCAGGCAAAAAACTTCGGGTCCCTGCTCTTAGCATGTATTAATTGTTCCAATTTAAGCAGTGCAGCCCCTGAGAATATAAAGTCAGGTCAGAAGCAAGCATCCGTTTCCCAACCCAGGCTCTATTGTGACAAAGGGCTCGTGCCGCATGACACCAGAGACGGAAACGGGGGAACTTCCATCTCGCTCGCGAGCCTCAGACTTCCTCTCCTCACTGTCTGAGCGCCTCGGTTTCAAGTGCTAAGATTTCTAGTTGCTGAACGAGATAACTGCTGCTTAAGTGGTAAGTAGTTTAAACAAAATTACCAAACATGTCAGGATTTGTCATTGTAATTTCTCCCACGCACATAAGAATAATAGAGCAGAGACTAGAAATGTTTCAGCAAGACACTTTACAGGTAGTGGTGCGATACATGGGCAAATATATCAGTTAAACAGAAGCAGGCAGCCGGGGACAGAAGCAGGCAGCCGGGGATGGGTGCATGCAGAAGCAAACCGCCGCTGACGGCGCGCACGCGCCTTTGTGCGTGAGCACGCGGTTACGCAAGCAAGCCCAACTGTGGCTGCTAATCGCATATATTAGTACCTAGATAAGGTTAACACTCAGCAGAGCCGTTTCTACCATTAGGCAAGGCTAGGAGGCCGCCTAGGGTGGCAAATGGGGGAGGGCGACAAAAAACATGAGTTTGGGAATATCTAATGCATTAATTCTTCTAGCCTGGATGACAGGGGGAGAGAGTGATGGTAGTAAAAGGGAGGGAGTGGCATTTTTCCATTCTCGCCTAGGGCGGCAAAGCACCTAGAAACGGCCCTTAACAGACATCTCCCTGTCACCACGGGCTTAAAATTCCACTTTTGGGTTTTCATTTAACAACCTAATGCATTCTGGTAATGGTAGTTCAGGTGCAACCATGAGTAGCTCACCAAGTCCAGGTTTTATTCGTTTATATTCAGAGGCTTGCAGTCCTGCGTTTATAATGGAATTAAAAACGACAAATTCCAGTATGAAAAGAAACTACCTGGACTGGATGAGTTGCACATTGAAAACTGGAGAGCAGGACCAAGATGATTTGTATTCTTGAGTGGCACAGTGGTAGAAAACAATAGATTGGAAAGGGGCCCAAGTGGCTTCCACTGGCTGAGACTTTTACAAGCATTTCACCCAGCGGTGTCACTAGGGTTGGTGTCACCCGGTGCGGGTAACTCATGGTGTCACCTCCTCATGACTTACCGCATGGACCTCCTCCGCCCCGAGTCCGCCAGTGGACACAGTTGGCAAATAACGGGACCATACAGAATCCTTAGTAACGTTTGTAAATGCAGGTCCTATATTTACAAAATGTGCCTGTTAACAATAGTGTGATAATGACTCATTAATCAGGCTGTACAGTGGGCTACCTGCTAGTCAACAGTTTATTGGAATTTATAATATCATAGGTATGGTACTTTGTACTGGTGTGGTGTTCCCACTATACATCAACACGATATATCAGTGGTCGAAGTGGGGGGAAAAAAGTAGGGGAACTGTGGGCGGAGAATCAGAGGGTGGGAATAACCCAAGGATTGGATCAGTGGGCGGAGCCAGAGGTGTGGCCAGAATGCGCAAACATCCCAATTTTTTGTATTTGTTTGGTTTCACTGCCCAGTTTTATCAAACAATGGATACACATGATTATTTAAGGTTATAAAGAGTTATTGATAGTAAAATGTATTCACAAAGTTAGATATACTTCTAATCACAGAATGTCCCCAAATACGATAAAAAGCACAAGCCACTTGTCTCCGAGCCATGGAATTTCTGTCATCATCCCTTCTCCCTTTTCCACAAAAGCAGTTCAAACATGAATGGCTAAAAATCCAAGTTTGCAAATGTTTTCTAAATAATAATGGCTCTGCCATATTTGCCTCATAATGCAAGATATGCAGCATTATCTGACCATTTCAACTAATAAATTGTTTGTAGCTTAAACGTATCAAAAGGTAATAAAAAATGTGACGTGTTGCTGCGGAGTAGATGACAGTTAAGAGCTCACTGTTCTATGTTAGGATTTTAACTTATAAACTGCAAGTAACAAAAGGATCTCTCTGACAAAACCAGTAGCCCACTGGCCTATTTACATTATGGGCACTTTCTGATCTGCATGGTACATGTTCTTTGCAGCAGGTACATTAACCCTCTGAGCTACCTTTCCATGAGTCTAATCTTCCATTAGACAAAATTCCGATCTCTCTCTAGGAAGAACATTAATCACCAGTCATCATGACATTTTTATTGTTACCGAATATTGCTGGAGGCCAGGAAGGATGCAGCAAGCGCTTTTAAAACCATAATAGACTTGCAAAAATGATGCCTCCACCTAAAGTCAGCACCTGGTGCGGTCACACCGGTTGCACCGCCCTAGAGCTGGCCCTTCTCAAGGGTCCTGAGATCTCAGTGACAGGGTCACTGTTGTTCTAGGGTGTGCTGCTTCATAGGCCTGCCCGCAAGACTGGAGGTGAACTTCAGTATGAATAGTGGTGGACAAGCCTTGAAGGTTAACCCACACTTGTCATGCTAGGGTCCACCTGCTGGTGCTACGACACCAGGGCTTCTAATGTCTTGCGAAACCTTCTAAGGTCTAGCATGAGATAGTGCTCTCTCAGGAGAGTGGTCTGGTGGACTGGTTATTAAGGCTGAACCTGGTTCCCCAGTTCCAAATTCAGCAGCTCTGGCCATAGTGCCACATCCTCTCCCCCACTGAACAGCATACTGACCCACTGAGAAAAACTCAGACTGCCTTCAACTACAACCCAATTGTTGCCAGCTATAAACACCTGGATGCGGCTCAATTTAAATTACGCACTGGACAAGAGCAATATGTGGCCTACAAGTAAAAAGTGACAGCATCCTGGAAAAAGCAAACAATCATAGGGAATGCAAAATTTTGCAAACCATGTGAAATGTAAGCAGGAACAACATGCTTACCTTAACGCTTTTACACTCACTGTTCAGAAATCAGTGAGTGCTTTTGCCTGAAAAGTTAAGGACATGACAACAGGGCCCTGAATGGACCCATTTCAATGACCATTGCTTATATCCTTACAAAATGTAAGCAGTATGGTAAAAAAAAAGACAACATCCCTAGATGCAGAGCAGCAGTACAAATTTTGTTTTTCAATCCTCACATTGCAGTACCTCCAGGATTGGTGCACTAGTTCCAAGCCCTGGGAAAACAAGGCGAAGACAACAAAAATAGCGCTTCACTGGCAAACTCTGTAAAAGTGGTGCTAATGTGTTTGGGTGTGAATAAAATCAATCTGGCCAGTTTGCTACCACTCTGTCTTACTTTATTTAGTTATTTATTTTGCATCTTTTTAAACTTTTATTCCCGATGCTGCACTTTGGAATTAAATGTCAGAAAAATACGACATTGATTTTCCAGCAAAAGTGATTTTCTTTTTTGGATCCATTTCACAGCGGAGCAAATAAAAGAAAGGAGAGGAAAGAGAGTGAGAACCCCGTCTTGCAGCCACTGTCTTCAGTAAGAGAAGAACTGCCAGGCTAGCAGGCGAGAGGCCTCAGCTTGCACACAGAACTGCTGTGCCTGAAAGTCGCCTTCGCAGGCCTCCCGACAGCTCAAAAGATGGGCCCACAACTCGGTGATCTGAAGCAGGCAAATTCGCTCCGCACTGCCTTCGCCCTCCCCCTGCGCCCTGCTGGGTGTCACCCCCATGTGAGGGTGTCACCCGGTGCGGTCCGCACCCCCCGCATCCCCATAGTGACGCCGCTGATTTCACCCACTACATCTGTGCAGTGGTGCATTTAGGAGGAGTGGGAGGGGGATGGGGAGCTAAATGGGTGGAGGGTGGGTGGGTGCATGCAAACAAGGGGAGTGTAAATAAAAAGAAAAAATAGCCACTTACCATGCTTGCTGCACGACTCGGACGTCCTCCTCACGCAGTGTTCTGCTCGGTCTCCTCAATTCCCCTAACCATTCCTGGTGCGGCTCTCATGCTGGCAACCAGCACCAGAGCAGCACCAGGATTGGATGGAGGAGGCTGGCTGGACGCTCCTTCAGGTTCTGTAGGCCTGTGCTTGGGCTTGTACTCCACCCAGCTGTCTAAGACGGCTGGGTGGAGAGCTTCAAAGTGCGTAAGACATCCGACCAAAGTGAAAGGCAAGGAAGCATCCAGCCAGCCACATGCCCCTGCGAAGACACGCCCCTCTGGGCTCGGGGGTGGCTGGCTGCTGCAGCACTCACAGCGGTAAAAAATAAAATGGCAATGTTTCATTTGCCATTTTATTTTTTCCAGTCATTTTATTTTTTCCAGTGCGGCTCGCGATGCTCCCTGCCCTTGTGCAGAAACCGCCGCTGCATCTGGGTTTACCTTATGCCACACTGGCGTGGTAGATCAGTGTGGGAATTAATGCTTACTACTCCACTCCCTGAAAAATTTGGGGACACAAGCAGGGGCCGACGTTTTTGAAAACATGCTCTATTTTTACACATATTTGTAATTTCTGTGGAACCTTATGTAAAGCGCTCTGATACCTCCGGGTCTAGCCAGCGCTATATAAAACTCTCAAAATAAATAAATAGCGGGGATGTCCAATGCACATCTAAGTTTGCCTAATCCATGGCAGAGATCAGGATAACCACATAAGACACATTTACTTTCAATGACCCTAAATGCACAAATGTAAATTATTAGTTATTATCATTAAAATCTGGCATCTAAGACCTTCTTAACCATGGCCTTAGATTGTTTCCCTCTCCTGCTGGCCCTCTCTCTTTCTTTAGTGGAATGAGACGTCGGGTCATCTATACATGTCACAAAGAAGTATTAAGTAAATCATAATTTTTAATAACTGCTTATAATTATTCTGGTTAGGTCTGTAATCCTACTTCGAAAAATGTTAATCGAATGGTATATTCACAATGCAATGAGATTACAATTTTCCAATTCCAAAACGTGTGTGTCAGGTGCATGCAGCACCTCGGCAGACACTCAGACACAATAAAGAGAGTTTGTGTTTGAAGACCAGTCCAGTTAAGTAGACCCGCAACAGCCAGCTTCGAGTAGAGGTGGCCGAGCCAACAAATGAACAGGCATAGCAGAGCCAAGGGTTGGATCTTGCTCTAAGGAGGCTTGCTGAAATAAATTATTTGCCTTGGTAAAGTAGGGAAGCTGGCATTTATTCCAGATTTTCAGTTTCACGCTGTTCAATTCAGCCACTAAACGGGTATCTCTTTCTGACATCAAAAGGTTAATGTGTCGTCTTTACTTTTTGGAGGATGAGATTAGAACATGGATAACAGGGAGAATCCATCCTTTTTTCCCGAAATTTTACATAGGACAAACCTTTCCCAAGGACATAAGAGTGTTTCACAACAGAGACAGAATACTTTACACTGGGTTTTTTTCAGTACAGGGAGATTTCATTGGAGGCTGCTGAAGCCAGGGTTCAAAGCTGGTTCACCATGGTACATGAACAGCAGATGTAGCAACTAGGACACATCACCTCCCATGAAAGCTCGGCTCATTTGTGGCTCGAGGTTCTAACAGGACCTTGAGCTGAGTCGGGCATCTGTCTCGAGCTTTCAGTGGCTCCCCTTTCCCTAGCTCCGAGCAATGCTGGCATGGTCCAGGGTCAGTCCCATAGCCACTGTCGCATGCCCACTGAAGAGAAGCGTGTGGGGCAGTTTAGACCAGGTTGTGTTTTGCATTCCTGCTCCAGAGCAGAGGGCGTGAAAAGCAGCACATTGTGTGCGAGCACAGTAACAAGAAAGCAAGGGTACGCATGGCGGAAGGGGCGACCAGATTTAGAAAACCACAAATGAGGACAAGCCACAAGCATAAACGAAGAACAGCAACTCTATCATCCACACTCACCAATATATAAAACACAGACACTGAGGCACTGCAGGGAATTCAATTCAACTTTGCACAAACCATCTTCTGTGTTGACTAAATTGCATTCTCAAGTACAACACAGGAAAACCCGGGGACTTTGTGTTTAGCAGCCCCTTTCTGCAAACCAGGACATGTGTTAAACATGGGCAACATGGTACCCTAAAGCTCTGCAAGGGCAGTCCAATGGCAATTTACCACTTTACAAATCTCTATAAGCATAACACTGGATGCACAGCGTGAAGCCACTGAGGTGCTAATGTCACGGGTCACTGGTGGGGAGGGCACTTTATCTGCTGTAGGTTCATATAATGAGATGGTGGTGTCATATTAGCTAAAATCAAGGGGCTCCTCAAATACACTGACGTAGGTGGTATCCACACCAGCAACATGACCCATTGGCAAGGAGAGACCCACTCAAGGTGGCCACAAACCATCTCTCTGCTGGTCCCACAATCCACCACCAGTTTATGCCAGAGTAGAACCTTCCTCTCAGTGGTCCTCTTATGTCCTAATTGGAGCTGGTGCTCTAGAGGATGTCAGAGCCACTATGGAGGGAGTACCAACAACTGTCACAGAGGGAAGCACCACAAGTGACAAACGTACTGCCCTCACACCTCATGTGGCATTGCAAGGAGGTAGGTATGCCACTAACGCTAGGAGAGCAGCATTACATACCGCAATCAGTCATCGCTGCCTCCACAGGAATGCACAACACTGCTCTGTTGCAGCACAACAATACTTTGAAATGTGTATTCGTTTCTTCTGCTAAGCACTGGCCTGTACAGGACTCTCTTTCCACTAGAAGATTGTCTGACATGGTCACCATCCTCACCTTGCTAGTGCAAAGAAACTCGCTGAAGTATAACTTGGCTATTATGGATGGAGTAAATAAAAAATACGTCTGTGACCATCCATAAATGAACCTCACTGAAGCAGCTCTCTGTCTCTTATCTTCTGGCAAAACACCACAAACTTTAGAATGTGATATGACTCATGGCGTCCCCTAGAAGCCGCCCGGACTCCCAGACTATTGCACCCCTCTGTCCAAGGAGTACTCCTGTTATGCAGACTAGAGGCGGCTCAGCATCTTATTGTCTGGGTTTGTACCTCAATGTCTCTGCTGCACAAAAGCACTCCAAGATTACAGTAAAGTAACATGTGGCTATAACAAAGCTACAATTGGTTCACTCTTTTTAGATCTAGCGTAGCGTGTTGCCAACGACATGTAATAAAAAAAACGTCCTTTAATAAAATACATACATTTCTACAAAGAGAGGCTTCATGTCAGCCCTCTTCATCCA
Organism: Triturus cristatus; assembly: GCF_964204655.1. Classification (NCBI taxonomy): domain Eukaryota; kingdom Metazoa; phylum Chordata; class Amphibia; order Caudata; family Salamandridae; genus Triturus; species Triturus cristatus. The sequence continues at coordinate 975,170,590 of NC_140584.1, read as the reverse complement.
TTGGCTGTTCAACTGTCATTCACGTCTTGCTTCCACCCCATAGCACAGAGCATGGGCCAACGGGTCAGCCCACTTCAGCCTCTGACTCCTTCATGAGAGGCAGCATTTTATTCGGACACGTGCACATCCGCCTACATTTTTTTTACTTAAGTGCCTGCGCTTGTGGAAAAATAATTTAGCTTGCCAAGGTTTTGTTTTTCCCTTCTTTATCATTTTTAGGCTCTGTGTTAACCAAGACCTTGGAATTTACTAAAATTATATGTATACTTTACTTAAAGGGGATTTCGGTCAATCCTGTTTAGCCAGTGGTCTGGTATTGGGTCGTTCATATTTTTCTCACTCCCACTACAGCATAGAGCATGTGGTAATTGGTCAGCCCAATTCAACCTCTGGGATCAGAGTAGAACTGGACTTTATACTGCGTACCTTCCAATACCACACCATGACGCAAGGCTCCCCTTAGGTCATCTACATCATGACGTCAGGAACCTTTGAGGTCATTTGCCTTCTGACACAACATGAAGTCATGCACCAGCGGCATTAGTTATTACCTTGCACGGTAGAACAATGGAAGACAAGACTGGGTCAATCACCTTCTGACACCGCACTGCAACTCTACGTTCCTCTGGAATTAGAAAGCCAATTAAAAGCATTTTGCTGCTGCTCTCCATTGGGATTCAGTTTGTGCCTCTTAGAACAGTTGGAGGAAAAAGCCTTCCTCTGTAGCACAGTTTCGTACATACACAAGAGGGACCTGGGGAATTCAAGCAGTAAATTGGCCTTGTTCTAGTTCTTCTGATGAGTAGTCACTACATACTGCACTCTACAATTTAACCTCATGCTGCAACACAGTCATTTGTGGAGAAGCATTATAGTGAGGAAATATGAATTTTATGGTCAATTGTGTCCCCTGTCTTAGACCCCAACGGCTCCATGTACATGCTACAAGTACATGTATGTTCCCTCCACTTCAAGCTATGAAGACGCAAATACAATTGTGTCCAACGTTAACATGTCCTCTTTCAGATCCACCATGAATGGGTCAAATATTCCGTTCCTAAGTATGCCTTGCCACCGACTTTATATGATGCACTTTTCACGTTTTACAGCTCAGGCGAGTAGGCCCTGAATTCTGCCATCGAGCCTTTTCCTGCTTTCTGCCTCTGAATGCTCCAGCCTGGACCTGCATCTGTATCCATGACCTTTGTCTTACTTCCTGCGCGGCTAACGGTGCCTGACTCGGCCTGTTGCCTGCCAAGACTGTATTCAGCCTTCAAGTTATCTGCTCCGCTCCTCGAGAAATGCATTCCTGTCTAGTAGTTTAGGTAAACATCCTTCCAGCTACAGAGCAAAGGGCCCGGTCTTACTGTCTCCGTGCAAGTAATTCATGGTTTCTGTTTCCATGGTAGGCCCATGCCCCCTCGCATCTCATGTAGACACTTAGACGCTTGTACACGCACTAGCAGTCAGTATAGAATAGACTCTGTCCGAGAGACCTTCCCTTCCAGATAATATAGTTCCTTAAACACAAGATATTAGATACGATTTGGGATTAGGTTGTTCTGACATCCCAGACTTCTGTCTCCTCATGTAGGGCTAAATGTCAAGTTCCCTTCACCCTCTAGTTACACGTCAATCACACGTCACGCGGCTGTGCGCGCATCTCTGCCATGTATTTCTGCTGACATTGCAGGATTCTCTTATGGATCCACCCACTTGTGTCATCATCATAATGACGTTTCTAGTATACGCCTTTATGCACGCCTATTGTAACGCCTTTTTTATTACGTATGTGTATTCTTATCTTTCCTATCAGCTGTTACGCCTCCTGCATCTGTCTTACTGTAATGCATTTACTATATATATAATATCCTGTCAATAATGTATTGCCGATCCCTTCCTGAACCTTCGTGGTGACGGAACCCGATTGCCTGGTTCGAACCATAATTCCTTTGTAAGGAATAAATTCCCTTTTATAACCTCAAATACCACGGATTCTGCCTCTTATTTTTACTGAGTTATTCTTATTGAATTTTACCGCACAAATTAAGTCTAGGTAATTTAAATTTACCACAATAGTGTGCGGCAGCAGGCACAGCTTTAACCTTCCCTTTGCTTATAGGCAATTATCCTTAAACTTTAGTAATGATCTCAGCGTAAATTAATGCGATTCACATTAGCATATTTTCCCACCTAAATGTTTTGTTAAGGTAAACTAAGAATTGCATACCTACGTTTGGACACGGAGCCTTTAAATTGCCCGATATGTTGGGGTTGAGATCCAGTGTTGTTGAAATGTCAATGAACATCCAGTTAAAAAAACTGATTTTGGGGTGGGGTGGTTGGGGGAGGGGTGGTCAATGGCAGTACCATTTTAATGTTTCCACTAGTATCTTGAGGAGTTGTCGTCTGGCCTCCAGGGCGACGTGTATACATACAAGTTCAATGTTGGATGAACCTGGAAATGTGAAACTGGTGGAAAGTTGAGTGATTTGTCCGATGTGCGTTTTATGTAGCCACGCTGCTGTTGTTTTCTCTGCCAGTGCTGTGAACCATCAGCTGTTTTCAATGTCCGCTTCAAAATGCAAATAAAGTCAGTTAATGGAAAAAGAAGAGCAGATCCTGCTTCAGAATTGAAACTCTGCCCCCTCCAGGCAACATCTAAGAAGTGATGGAAAATGCTTTCTTGCAGGGACAAAAGCAGCCTGTTGGGGGGTGATGAAGGTTTCAGAAACTGACATCCCATAACAGGATCCTAGGAACCAGAGCTCCTGAAATGAAATGAAAAATGATAAGAGGAATTTAATAAAGCGCACTGCGGCCAAAGCGGCTTCCTGGAGCTGGGGGCTCATACATACTCACAGAAAAAACCCAGAAGGACTAGTCAGGAAAAGCCTGAGAAAAAAGAAAAGTTTTAAGGGCCTTGCGGAAGTGAAGGTAGATGGGGATGGAGCGGATAGCAAGAGGGAGGCTGTTCCAAAGCCGAGGGGCCAGAACCGAGAAGCGGGTGCCCCCGGTACGAGATTTACGAAAGCGGGGAATGTGAAGCAAAGACAGTGATGAGGAACGAAGAGTGCGAGCAGGGACATGAGAAGTGATAAGGGAATTAATGAACTGAGGGGCGGAACGATGGTGACCCAGGAAGGCCAGGCAGGCGAGTTTAAAAAAAGATCTGAAATGTACAGGGAGCCAGTGAAGAGACCTGAGGGCAGGAGTGATGTGAGAACATTTGGGTAAACGAAGAATAAGTCGGGCCGCCTGATTTTGGATGGCCTGAAGACGGCGGGTTTCATAGGCCGGGATGCCAACATACAGGCCATTCCCATAGTCAAGGCGGGAGATGATTAAAGCGATGACTATAGTTTTAAGCGCATCAACCGAGAGATCTTGCGAATGATACGAAGGGAAAGAAAACATGAAGAAACAACAGAACTAATTTGTGAGTGCATGGACAGGTCATGGCTGATCTTAATGCCCAAGGTCCGGACAGAAGAGACAGGTACCGGGGGAAGACCAAAAGAAAGAGGCCAATGAACAGGGGACCAGGGGTTGGAAGGGCCACCGGTGAGGACAAGCTCTGTTTTATCCGGATTGAGCTTCAAATGATTGGAGCTCATCCACTGCGAGATGAAAACTAGAGTAGAGCAAAATTTGGGAAGGGAAAGAAGAGGGGATGAAAGATCGAAAACAAGCTGGAGGTCATCAGCGTAGTTATACACGGAAACCCCCAGCTCGAGAAGAGAAGAAACAAGAGGGCGGATATAAAGATTAAAAAGAAGAAGGGAAAGAGAAAGAAGAGCCCTGCGGCACCCCACAGGTGACCGAGAGAGGGGAAGCGGAAAATCCGGAGAGATGAACCGCTTGCGTCCTGCCTAGAAGGAAGGACGCGATCCAAGAAAGGGCAGTGCCCTGAATGCCCGCTGCGCTGACACGGTCGAGAAGAATGCATGAAGAGGACCTTGCAGAATCAGTTCCTGTGGAGGGATCAACCCTAAATTTTAATCAAGTTACAGAAAGATGTTTTGAAGAAATCGGCAATATAACTGCTTAAGGAGAACAAGCACTTCTTGAGTCACAAACTAAATACTGGAACCCCTTCAAATTTCTCAAAGCAGGCGGTCTGAAGCAACCATCTAACTTAATTCACCCACCTCTACTGCTCTCTGTGAACACCCATGGGATGAGGTTTCCTGTCGGCTACTTTAACTGTGTTGCTTTCTCTACTTCTGATACAAGTCTCTGCTTGAATACTTGTTACATTTTTGATTACTGCCTATAACCATTGCTCTTTCATTTGTGCCTAATTTTTGATCCCCACTTTATAGTTCTTTTCAAAATGCGCTACTTATCTTTAACTTAGTGTGGACCTTAAGTAATTTTATTTCTTTTTTTATTAGTTACCAAACATAACGCCCAAGTGCATGTCTCTGAAGATTGTGTAGTCCCTCAGCTCACATTAGCAAAGGGAAGCGAGAGCAAATTGTGGCTTCCATGACCCATAGCCACACCAAGTGTTTTCTTATACTGAACCACGGTACCACCATTGTTTTGTGCTCTCACCTAAATGGGCACGGTTACTCCACAGCTGCCCCCCTCCAAATTCTCATGAAATGTTCTGGAAAATCAATTCAATCTCTCAACCACGAGAATCTACTATTCCTTGAAAATGCTAAACTGTGCACCAATGTTGTCCACTATATAGAAGCAGTTTTCTCTAGTGTTGAAGTACTGTAAATTTATCAAAAACATAGGAAGCATAAGAAATGACAGATCATGCCCTTTGACACTAATGATATCACGCCCAGATAAAAGGCCAGTGTAGGCTTTCATTCTACACACTCTTCATTGACATTTTAGGGTTACATGCTAACGAGCAGTAATGGCTGGATTGTTGGTCCCATCCCATACATCAGATCTCAGTCCTTACCAGCTATCTTTGAATTTGTTTTGCCTCTTCTCCAACTCACTAATTCCCTATTTCTAATGAAAAGAAATTCTGAAGGTCATGTACTAGAGAAGGGTACTCCAAAGTCGGTTCTGGAGGACCAGAAGATTTTTCGCATCTCCCCATTTAGATAAATGTAGTTATCTTAAAAATCCGGCATGGATCTCCGCCCTTCAAGACCAACTTTGGAGAGCCCTGTACTATAGGTTTGTGGGCTCACAGAGTAGATCATCATGAGTCCTGTGACTCTGTCTATATTTTAAAGCACATTCCCCAGACCCAACCAGTAGATGACAGATATTAAACAGCATGTGAATCTACAATCGATTCATACAGAAAATAAGCGTTTTTTTTTATTTTTTAAATAAAGATGTTAAAAATACCTCTCGGATAAAATTGGGCCTCTTGTAACATATTCGAGCAGTGCCTGCTACTAAACATTGCTCCTTGTATAATTGTATTCCTCTCCCAAGTCGACCTCCAGCGGCTGACTCACTTTCAAATTACTGTAAACACAACTGTGTGTACAGCAACAACACACGCGGGCCCTCGACTTTAAACTGCAGCCTAACCAGAAGGACCGCCTCCACACCATAGAGAGAGCGTGTCGAAGGCGCGTCAGAACTCAGAGTCACAGACAGTCCCCAGTTTTAATGGAGCCGAGGCAACACTGACACAGGACCACACTGGCAACATTTCCACCTGTGCACAACACCAGGCCTGGGTGGAAATGACATCAACAACGGTTGGGAAGGCAGGCAGTCACAAAGCAGGCCAACACTTCAAGGCTAATCTACAACACCTTAAAACGCACAACAAAATGATGCAAAACACGAAACTGCACAAAAATAATCATTAATGAAACAACAGAAAAAAGAGGAGCTTCAACACGCTGGGTTAAGGCAAAACATGTCCCAGATGTTCCCGATTGTCATGCCCTTTAAATGTTCTAACAGCAGCACTTTCACATTCTAAAACAGAGAGCATCTCAAACGTTCTCTGAGTTACTCCGAGCCCTATAAGCTTTAACAGGGTAACTGAGGTTGGATGGATACATGTGCGATCATTTGATGGTCACTGTCACTCGTGAAGGTATGGTGTGCTGCTGCAAGCAGCGGTGTTGTGTGTTCCAACCAAACACGAGGTCTGCCTTGGAATCTATTGGAAGGCACACTGTTGGAAGAAGTCCTGCCTGCAAAAAGCTGGATTATGCTTAAAGGCCAGAGATGTACTCTGAATACTGCAGCTCGGTTGATGCTGCAGCAGGCATGGTGGTTGGGTCACAAAAAGCTGTATTAGATGGTAGTTGGTCTATCCATATTCTGGGGAGTTGTTCTAACAACTATGAATTCAGTGTAGATGAGGGACTGTCTGCAGAGGACAGCATGGAGGTCATCATGGCTCCCGGGTGGAGTGGAGGTTTCATGCAAGACTACGAAGAGCTGAGCAGGGAGGGCAGCTAAAGGCCTTATAAAGTGTCAAAGTTGTCAAGTCCACCACAGAAGAGAAAATCCGAAGGGCAGCTGGGATTATCCAGAATAGAAGTCGGGGTGGGGAGAAGAGGGAGGGAAGCATAGGAATGACTCCTACTTCAGCAGCCTAGTTGTGCCACACAGTTTGTTAGAAAATACAGCAAGATGAGAAATATGTGGGACAGCGTGGGTCATTCATACCAGAGATCACCTTCTCAGATACATCCAAATTAGGAGTATGTAGGCAGTAAATAATTATGCATAACCCTAAACATACAACTGGTCACCCAGAAGAGAACTGCAAAGGAAACGTATATGATTAGAACCCTATTCCTACACAGGTCTACGCAGAAGAGAATGGTGAGCGAATGTATGATGTACTTAGAACCCTACTCCTACAGAGGTCTACCCAGAAGAGAACTGTGCGGTCCGCTCAGTAGAGAACTGTGAGCAAATGTAGAGGACTTAGAATCCTACCCCTACAGAGGTCTGCCCAGAACTGTGAGGTCCACCCAGAAGAGAACTGCGAGGGAAACCTAAACGATTAGAACCCTATTTCTACACAGGTCCACCCTAAAGAGAACTGTGAGCAAATGTAGAGGACTTAGAATCCTACCCCTACAGAGGTCTGCCCAAAAATGTGAGGTCCACCCAGAAGAGAACTGCGAGGGAAACTTAGATTAGTTAGTAATATACTCCTACGCAGGTCAACCCAGGAGACAACTGTAAGAGAAATGTGAGTTAATTATAACCCTATTTCAGCATAGGTTCAATCAGGAGAACAATGTGAGGGCAGCATGTTATTGAGCACCAAGTCCCTCTGCCATATCCACCCAAATAACTGGGGCAGCAGTATTTACTCACATCCAATATGCTAGGTCCACCCAAATGTACTCTACTGAGGCAACCAAGAGTATCTCAGGCTATAGAGAATATACAGCATCATTCAACCTCTGATGAGGTTCACCAAGGTCAGATAAATAGGAAACCAAGTCTTGCTCAAACCATAACCCTCATTTTTTTTTTTTAAACGTGTTTTTATTGCAGAATTAAGAATGAGAACTCCGTGATGTCAACCTATGGACACATGATACCTCAGAGCCCACCCATCGTCACAACAATGTACACAGCCATTCAGCCCACATCCCGGAGGCCGGGCGGCACATTAATGCAAAGACTCTGAGTGTCATGGCGATCATTTCACAAAGTAGCAGGTCAACAGCCCAATATAATATCTGCTTTTTTACCCATCCTCCTCGATCCCCTGCAAACCGTCATCACACTGCTACAACACCCCAGGAACTCCAACCCCACCCTACCCACCCCCCCAACTACTGCTGGCGTGGGCCCCGACCGTGGGGTCTAGCGCACTGGTTCTACTGCTATCTGTTTTCGCATGTATCTCACAGGCCTCATGGAACCCCGCCCTCCGGACCTTCACGCTCTGTACTCTCCAGCCGGTAATCCTTCAGAGCCTGTACTATCAGCTCCCATGCCCTCACCCATTCCAGTCCCTTCTCATCCCCTGCCCTGGTCGCCTGTCGCCTCCTAATCACACTCTCACAGCTAGCCCACTTCAGCAGCTCAGCCATCCATCTCCCATACGACGGACCCTCCCGGGATTTCAAGTGCCACGTAATTTCTCTCTGGGCCAGCATGAGGCCTAAGCCTATAAATTTACTCGTCACTTTCGTCTTTGCTGTATGAGGGAACCAGAGCAATAAACAGGCCGCCATGTCGAACTCCACCTCACGGTCGGTGACTGCATTCAAAAGCTCCCCCACCTCCGCCCAATACGTCCCCAGCCGGGGGCACCCCCACAGGAGGTGGTCGAGCTCCGCTCCAAGCACCAGACATCTCGGGCACGCCGCATCCTGCACCTTAAAATACCGTCTAATCCTTCCCGGGGTCAAATAGGCCCTATGCAGTACGAAGAAGTGTACCTGCTGAAAGCGGGCATTCCTACTCCCCTTCCACGTCCTCCGCATAATATGACTCCACACTGTATCCGGGATTGGTTTGCCTATACTGCCCTCCCATTTCTCCTTTAGTGCCGTAAGCGGCTCCAGACCTTCCCGCAGCAGTCGGGAGTGGAGGCAGGTTACCGCCTTGACTCTTCCCGCCGCCATCACCACATACTGGCAGGTCAGGGCCACGGCGGGTTCCGCCAGTCCCTCCCTCCAGTGCTTTTGTATCGCCGCGCTCACCGCCGCGTGCAGCAGGTAACTCCCTTCCGGGAGGCTAAACTGTTCCTGCAGCACCCCAAAGGGGGCGAGCGCCCCGTCAACATAAAGGTCTCCCACCATCTGCAACCCCAGCTCCTCCCACTCCGCCAACGGGGACCAGTCACCGCCATGCGGCAACGCTGTCAGCATTCCCAGCGGGATCTCCGGCGCATACGGCCGTGCTGTCTTCGCTCTCCTCATGCTCCTGCGCCAGCACTGCCGGAGGGTTCTCTCCTCTATGTAGAGGTCTCTCATGTCTAGTTTCTGTTGCATGACTATGTAAGACAAAATGTGTCTCTGGATACCGGTCTCCCTCTCATGCTCCGGGCCTCTAAATACTTCAGCGACATTTTGCGTTAAAACCTGTAACTGTGCCGCCAGGTAGTATAATTCAAAATCAGGGACCGCCAATCCACCATCGAGTTTGGGTCGCACCAGAGTAGCCAAGGCCACCCTCCGCCGCCCCCCCCCCCCCCACAGGCAGCCAACAATCAGTGTCCTCAACTCTGCAAAGACCCGCTGGGGGATCCAGATCGGCAGGGTGCGGAAGTAGTAGAGCAGCCGTGGCAAAGCCACCATCTTCAAAAGTGCCACCCGGCCCAGCACCGACAGCGGTAGAGAGGCCCAAAAGGTTATACATCCCTTCAGGGCCCGCACACAACGCCCTATATTGCCTTCTAACAAGTCCCCGACGTTGCGGTAAATCCGGACCCCCAAATAGGTGAAGCACGTGGCCTCCCAAACCACCTCCATCGTGAGCGGGGGGTACGGTACATCTGCCCGCAGCGGGAAGTCACAAGTTTTGGTCCAATTTACCTTGAGGCCCGACAGCCCCCCAAAGCCCAACAGCAACTCCACCGCCCCCTCCAGAGCTTCCTCTGAATTCTCGAGGTACAGCAAGAGATCATCAGCGTACAGGGAAATATAATGCGTCGCCTCTCCACACCGGATCCCACCGTACATCAACCCCGTCCTCGCCCGCGTTGCCAAAGGCTCCATCGCCAGGGCAAACAACAGGGGAGACAACGTTCAGCCTTGTCTCGTGCCCCTGCACACCGGATACGCTAAGGAATCCACCGATCCCAGGCGCACTCTGGCCGTAGCAGAAGAGTAAAGGACCCTCGTCCAACGCCCAAAACCATCCCCTAGGCCCAACCTCTCCAGTACCGCATCAAGGTAGCCCCACTCTAAGCTGTCAAAGGCCTTTTCGATATCCACAGATAATACTGCCGGCTTCTGGGTAGGGTCCCAACCACTGTCCAGTATGCGGACCATGGCGCCGAATATTCATGGCCGTGCTCCTAGTGGGGATAAATCCAGCTTGGTCCTCGTGAACCAGCCGGGTCATGTGTGGCAGCAATCTGGTGGCCAGGATGCGGCTCAATATTTTATAGTCGACCGTCAGCATAGACAATGGTCTATACGAGGTCACATCACAAGCGTCTCTGCCCGGCTTCAGCAGCGGTACCACTAGTGCTTCCCTCATCGACTGGGGCAGTCGCCCGAGCGTCAAGGCCTCGGCATAGACCAGCAGGAGCCTGGGCACCAAAACATCTACATACTGCGCATAAAATTCAATCGGCAGGCCATCCACCCCCGGCGTTTTGTTTCGAGCCATTTGCTTGATAGCCACCCGGATTTCCGAGAGCGTGACAGGTCCACCCAAATCTTTCGCGGTCTCGGCCTCCAGCCTCGGGAGATGAACAGACTCCAGGAAGTCGGCCATTGGGCGGCCCCCCGCCCCCAGTTGGCTCTTATACAGGCCCGTATAATACGACCGGAAGCGCTCTAATACCGCCGTTTGTGTGTAGACTACCTCCCCCGTCTCTGTTCTAATGCTCATGACCGGGCAACCCCTAGGTTCCGGGTTAGCAAGCCGGGCCAGGAGCGTTCCCACCTTATCCCTCTCCGCATGTACTCTGGCCTTATACAGCTTATAATCAAAGCACCTCAGCCGCTCTGTTTCAGTCGCAACCACCTCCTTCGCCTCAAGCAGCCTATCCTGTAATTCCGGTCGCTCAGGCCTGCCCCGCTCCAAGTCCCGCAGCAACCCCTCCGCCTTTGCCAGGTCAGCCAGGACTGTTGTCCGCGCATTCGAGAACCGGCCCAGACAAACACCTCTGGTCACCACCTTCATTGCATCCCATTCCATCGCCCTCGTGGTGGTTGAGCCCTCATTCTCCCTAAAATAGAGTTCAATGCCCTGCAGGACTGCATCACTAAACACCGGATCTTCTAATGAGTCAGGTCGCAGCCTCCACGTTGGAACTGCCGACCTCGGCCTCTGCCACTGCACCGTCAGCAACAGCGGATTATGATCGGAGATAGTCCTAGTTAAATACTCCGTGTGTGCCATTTTGGGAGCCAGGGAGCCACTACACAGAATGGAGTCTATCCTAACATGCAGGGCATGTAGAGCGGAAAAGAAAGAGTAGTCCCTATCGCCAGGATGTAGCTCCCGCCACACATCAACCAAGCCCCACCTCTCCTGCCAGTCCGCCCTGTGCGCCGCCAGCCGGCGCACCGGTGAGTCGGCCAAGGGCGGATGCGACCTATCCAGTGCTACATCAGTTATCGAATTGAAGTCCCCTCCTATCAGAATGGGGCCCGCCAGGAAATGCGCCAGCGACCCCGTCAGGCCAGCAAAGAAGCGCGCCTGATCCACATTAGGAGCATAGAGACTACACAATACCACATCCTGGCCATACAACCGCCCCTCCACCGCCACAAATCTACCCTCAGGGTCCACCAACTGATTTGTAGCCTGAAATGGAACCCCCGCTTTCACCCACACCAATACCCCCCTGGCAAACGCTGAGTACGTGATGCCAAACACCTGGCCATGCCACCTCCTCTGCAGCGCGGTACATTCCTGCTTGGTTAAATGGGTCTCTTGCAAGAAAGCGATTTGGATACCTCGCCTCACTAGCTGGGCGTGCACCTTATACCTCCTCGTCATGGTCCGGAGCCCACGGACATTCCACGTGAGGCATTTCAAATTAGGTAATGTCCCCATTGCAACCAGTGCCCAACCAACGAACCAGTGCCCAGTGATCGCCCCCAGCCCTGCAGTATCGCCCCTTAACCAAAACACCCCCACAAACTCCCCCCACCCCTCTCCCCAGAACAGGACCCAATAACACTATATCAGCCCCCATCCAAACCTGCAACCCTCCAAACAGTCCCTACTCTGTGGTCGTCACCACAGAAAGCCTTAAGGGCTACAAGGGGGTGCTCTGGAGCCAACCCGGTGCAGCCCCAGCCCCCGCCCCCAGCCCATGACCCCCCAAGTCTTTCAACACAGTACCTGCCAAGCCGCAGAGCACCAGGGCGCCCCGCTGGGCTCGGAGCTGCGAGTAAAACCCCCAACTCCCAGTGTTAGGCGTTAGAGACCATCCGCCGTCTGTGGGGTGACCGCTGGCCTCCACGAGCTCTCCGCCTCCGAGACTTCGCCACCGGACCGCCCGCCATCGTCACCAGAGTCTGAACCCCCCAATGTCTTTTCTTGCGGGGAGCCCGTTATGATCACCGTCGCCGAGAGTGCTCCTCGCTTGTCTTCTGCCATCTGGTCGTCCCGCACCCCTCTCCTGAGGTTATCACGTTTGCGGATGCGTTGAGACTTCCGCACCTGCACCGGCTGGCGCCTCGCCTTCGCACCTTTCCCCGTGCGGTCTGTGCCAGCACGATACAACTCAAGCCATGACCACGCCTCATCAGGAGTCTGAAAGAAGTGAGTCGTTCCGTCCACAATCACTCTTAGTTTCGCCGGGAAAAGCAAAGAATATTGTAGGCCCTCGGCCCTCAGTTCTTTTTTCACCGCCAGAAAAGAAGCCCTGTTTTTCTGGACCTCCTGCGTGTAGTCGGGAAACACCGTTACTGGGCTATTCGCCACCTGGAATGGGCCTCCCGAGCGCGCCCTCTGGATCAGCAAATCTCTGTCCCTATAATGCAAGAGTCTGACCAGCATCGGCCTGGGTGGGCGGCCCGGCAAAGGCGAACGGGCCGGAACCCTATGTGCTCGCTCCAGGGAGAAAAAGGGGGAGAGACCCTCCGGGGCCACCACCGTTTTAAACCAGTTCTCCATGTATGCCACCGCATCATCCCCTTCGGCGTTTTCCGGCAGGCCCACTACCCTTACGTTGTTCCTTCGATTGCGACCTTCGGCGTCCTCCGCCCGTCTCTCCCGCGTCGCCAGGCAGCCCAGGATATCAGCGAGTTTGTGGTCCGCGGCCACCACCGTTGGCTTGAGCTCCTGTAACTGCAACTCATTGTCTTTAACTCGGTCCGACAGTTTGATATGGTCCGCCCGCAAGAGACCCAGCCCAGTGGCAACCTGCGCTATATCTTGGTGCAGGGCCTCCTTGGTCGCCGTGATCGCCTCCAGTATGCCATCCAGCCGTTTGTTCAGACGCCGTTCCTGTGCCGAGCCCTCAGAGTCAGCCTGGGTCCCGCCATCCGTGGCCGGCACCGATCCCCAGCCGTGCCTAGCCGGCAGCTGCTGCGCGGGACCCCCAGTCGCCATCCGCTCGATGCGAGCCCCCGGGCAGGATCCCCGCTGAAGGATGAGGCGGTGCCCCAATCCAAACCCCTCGAGCGAGAGGTTCTCCCGCTCAACCGCGCCAATGCCCGCTGCGCGGTGCGGCCGCCGTCCACGAGGGCCACCGCAATCGCTGCCCGTGTACCTCCCTCAGTCAGCCAGAGGGCCGCTCACTGGCCGATGCCTCCCCCTCCAATCTCCGGCAGCACTCGCACCCTCCAGGCACCACTGATGGCCACGCAGTTCAGGGCCGCCCTCCGCTCCACACAACGTCGTCAGCCGCTCCGGACCTCCTTGTTATGAGGCCCTCATCGAATCCGTCCCAGGGCGGTCCACCCAGAGGGGCCCGCACTGTGTCCCGGGGGGGGGGGCGCCCGATGCGCCTGCCCGCAGCACTCCTCAGTCTACGCACCGCCAGTGCCCCTCCGATCGGCCACGTCCCAGCGCTGAGCTCCGCGCCACCCCGGAGTCGCCGGCGGAGACCGTTAGTTCGCCCCGATGTCGGGCGCGTGGTCCCGTACTGTCCTAACCGTCCCGTCGCCGCTATGCGCCTCCAGGCGTGGCCTCTCCTGCACGATGTCGTCCACGTTCCGGCAACCGCCGCCGTCCCGGACCCCAGCCAGGCGCAGCTCTAGCCCAGGAGGACGCCACCCTCCTCGTGGGGGGTGGAGGGGAGGGGCAGCTCCGTCTTTCGTGCCTCGCGCGGCAGGACGGGCCCCGATCACGACACCGGGGGCACCTGAGAGCCGTCTTCACCCAGCGCGGCAGAGGTAGACCCCCTCTCACTCCGGCCGCGATCCTCCGTCCTCCGCCTTCAAGGCTCCGTAGTCGAGTCCGCCGCCATCTTGCCTGCGAGGCTCCGTACTCCGCAGCTCCAGTACCGGGCCCCAGCACCGCTCCCGGCCCTCTGCGGTCTCTCCGCTTTCCGCCACTGCAGCCCCGGTGCTCCGCACCGCCAGTCCGCCCCTCTAGCAGCACCCTACGGCAGGGAAATCAGGATTATTGACGGGATCAGGCTCGGAGCTGCAGGCTCACGCCGCCATCCCGATCGGCGTCCAAACCACGCCCCTTCATCAAACCACAACCCTCATGTTACTTGCACCGCAATTCTGGAATAGACCACGAGGAGAGAAATGGCGAGGAGCTGAAAATGATTTCAAGACTTCAAATGTGCAAGGCACAAGCAGTGTACTTGTAACCACCAGGAGAGAGAAAGAAAGTACATGTGGAAGGAGCAGAGTCCTAAAGAGGCCTGTGCTTTCATTATGGATGCAGACCCTATAGCCAAAGCTGTTCTTCTGGACAAACAGTGAAATGCGGACACCCCAGGTCAGGCACGTGAGGTCAATGAAATATAAAGGAGTCATTAACATTTCTACCAACCAAACATTTCAAGAGGTACTCAGCATGGCGTTAGCTAAACACACGAGAGCTTAGTGTAATGGCTGCCCGCTTCACCAGCTTTGAAGCCACGCCGCGCTTAATTTGTAAATAAATAAATAAATAAATAATTGAAGAGGCCCTTTATTTTTCTTCGGAGCCCACAGCGGTCTCTGCCAAAAGCTTGGCTCTGAATACCAAGGCTGCCTAGGTTCGATTCCCCTTCATGCCTCTTCCCCCACATACACTCCCAGTCTCTTTATCTCATGCTTCTTGAAACCCGGCCCATGGTAGGTTCGTCGATTGAAAAGCCGGGTCTTCAGCTTCTTGAAGAATCCAAGAAGAGCGGCGGGGGCTCCGATGCGGAATGGGAGGCCGTTGAATGCTTGTCCTCCTGGTCTGGCTCGGTGTATGCGCGGGATGTGTGCGAATAGGAGTCCAGCCGAGGCGTCAAGGTGGAAGGAGCCGAGACTGTTCATGTAGGTTTTCATCATTCTCCCATCTTGCGCTTCCTTTATAGTCTCCCTTGGTAGCTTTTCTCTCTCTTTGGTAAAAGTCTGATGATGAAACAAAGTCACCAGTCCCCAAAAAGAGTGCCGGTGCCATTGTATTGGAAAGCTTTTGCTTGGTTGAATTATTATACATATAAAACAACAGAAATTATACAACACTAATAATACTAGTAGCTCTCAATGCATTTCATTAAAAATGAGTAGCTCTCAGTACAGAAAAGGTTGGAGACCCCTGCTCTACCTTCACCCACTGGCACAAATTAAGCACTGCCACAACCTCTGCAGGGTGCCCTCCGCCTTACAATAATGCTGTGATGGCTTGTGCAGGGCCACTGCAGCAGAGTAACTTCGCCACCCCATGCCAGGGAGCCGGGTGGAAGGCAAGACTCCAGCACCCACCAAAGGATGAATCGACCACACGATTTCAAAGCTAGGGGCGTTTTGAAGAGCAAATGTTGGCAAAATCTATTTTTAAAAAGATGCACATAGCTAATTGAGGTCAGGCCTTCGCTTTCACAGCCGTCGTCACTTCAGTTCTCTACACGATTAAATATTCAAAGATGTTCTGGTTCGCGCGTTAGTCCCTGCTGCTGTTAGGGTCTCAGCCGGGTCTTGTGCCGACCTGCAGGACTAGTAGGGAAGAGCCGCAGGTTGAAGATTGGGGGGATCCACGTTAAAGTGTGTGTCTGCTAACTACGAAATTCTACAAATGCTTTTAGACACGGGAGTCTGGGTCAGTGATTAACAACGGGGCTCGATCGCTGCTCCTTGGGGCTCTTTCTCCCCTGTGGCCACTGGAAGCAGCTTTCCCAGCACCCCGCCTTGGGTGGCCCTGCAGGTAAGTTTACCAGGTGACTCCATGTCAACCAGAACACAATTCTCCAGTCCTTGGCTTTTCTATTACAAATCTCTGTTTTCAGGCATCTTAGCTCAATTGAAGTGAACCAGGACTACAACTCCCAGAATTCATGAGTCTGATAAATGAAAACTTGGGTCTGCGCTATCTCCTTGGTGACATTTTAGGTAGCCTAATCGTCAGACTTTAAATGCCAAGGTTTTGTACCAGTTATAGTGGACATTCAGGCAGTTGAAAATTCAAAGCTGCAGCAGTTCAATAAACAATCATTGTATTAATACAGAGCTTACTACCCGGGAGGGGGCTTTGGCGCATTTTTTGGCAAGTCGCAGGCAACTCCAGAACCCAAAGTGGATTCTTGATGGATTAGTACAGGGAAATCTAAGTTGTCCATTTTTACGGCAATTGCTATAAAAATCATGTTCTTATTGTGTGTTGCGTGATATGCTATTTGAAGAGGAGCTTACTGGAATTTGCTCACTGCTAACGAACACTAATATCGCCAGCAACTACTACTCTTAAAGGGCGCTCCTGCTGGTCGGAGAGGTTCGTAAAACCAGTCTTCGCTGTCATGTACAGCAGCCATGTGGGTATACCATTTTATATATGTTTTGTTTTTTAAGAAAGCATGCACTTTTTCCTTCTCCCTTCTTGTTTCATGGAGTGAGGGCAATAAATGGCCCTTTTCATAGCCCTACTCAGGTGGGTAAAAAAGCACTGTGAGGACACAGAGTTGAAAGTGAAATAACTCTCTTATTGCCCCAGCCAGGTATCTAAGCGGGATGAAAAAACGGGGGTGGTCTCTCAAAGGGGCGTTGGCGATGTAATTAAGGGCGTGGCTTAAAACCTGCAAGCATAGTTTGCTACCTGACTGGTAATTTGCTGCTTCTGTAAATTGCATCCAAACATGTAGTACGACAAGTAACATTACACCCATGCTTTGCCAATGGTTGTTAGCTGTACAAGGTAAATTAAGCAACAACTAGGACTTCTTTGTATAGAATATTGAAAATTCATCAATTCTGAAATTATGAGATGGTGAAATAACCATAACGAGACTCTTTGAAGTTGCATCAGAGGCAGTGAAGGGTGGTAGGGCTGCAAGGTTAACATTTTTTTTCACCCTGAGGGCAAAAATGGAGAGTCCAATAGGGACCTGTCTCAGTATCTGCTTTTAAGCAATGAGTCGAAGTGTAAACTTACACTTAGCGTGTTTGCTAGGTGTCTTGTGGCTGTGACCCTGCTGAACGAGGTCAACATCAACCGGATTGAAGGCGCCCGGCGGTGTTCACTGTTGAATACAAGCAGACCATACAAAGATGGCCGCATGGACAGCCCACTCGTGCTGGTACACGGTGGCAATGAGCAGTCCCTCTTATTGATAGTTTTCATCCCATTGACAAGATCTTAAACCAAAGACAAGGCGCACACATATGAAGCTCTTCATTATTTGCCCCCTAGACTGAGCTTGTGACTCAGGGGCATAAGAGGGAATTGGCTACATCTGACTGTCCTTCACTTCCGAGGAAATTTGGCTGCATGTAATAAAGTTGACTTTTAGAATGGGCATCAGTTAATTACAGAGAGGATTGAGACCCCTGCAGGGCAGCCACTAACTGTGACGAGCACGAGATCTCGGCGAGCGTGCCCTTAGGGCCTGGGCCCCCGGACCCGCGCCACACCCCCATAGTCCGGTCCAGTAGCCTGATTGGCTACTGGCCAGAGGAAGTACTTCCGGGTCACCCGTGACGGGTGTCCGGTCAGAGTAGGGAGCTGGAGGGGTGGAGCCGGGGGGGGGGCTATTTTGGCCCTGGGTGCACTTCCACTCTTCCTCTTTTTCCTGCTCGTTGCACCTGGACAAGTGGAACTATCCGATCTCCCACCCACCCGTCCCTAAGATTTGTGGTTTGGGGTAGGTTAAGAGGGGGAATGGCAGAAAAGAAGCCACAGAACAGTGATTTTCAGGGTTAACAGGAGGCCTGCTTACATACTCCCGAGGCCAGCACTGAGGGGAGAGACGGTAAGCTCTCCGCAGGGAGAATGGGGACACCGGCTGGGGAGGCAAGGGCGACAGGTCACACGAGCCTCCTTGGCAGCCTGGTGGTAGAGGGGTGGGCCCCCAGAAAGGACGGACAAGGACCGAGGGCTGGGGGCTCACCGCTCAAGGACAAAGGTGGGTTGCGCCTTGCGTGGTTCTCAGATAGGGGATGCGAGCCACAAGGTCCCTTGGTGCTGGAGTAAGTAGATATTTCATAACCGGTGGTTATGATCAGTGATAACACTTGTAAAAATTAAAAGTGTGAATATTGAATTTTAAATGTGAATTTTATAAATGCTTTTGTCATGTTTATGAATGTTTTGATGGTTATTAAACATAGCCGTTTTACCCACACTCTTGGACTGGCTAGTTTTGATTGTGGGATAGTATGAGGTTGGGGCAGGGGACATCCTGGGGGGTCCGGGCTCTGTGTGAAAACTGTTCAGGGCATTTGTAATACCCCCTTCCGGAGAGAATGCACCAATATCTGACTTCTTGTCAAACCTCAATATCGGTCATATTTGCTATAAAGTTTTGTGGACCTCTCTTCGAAGCCCCCTTCGAAGCCCCCTTTCATATGAAACACGAGACTCAAACTGAAGGTGATCCTTTCATCTGTCAATCCATAGACACCCATAGGTGCTCGCAGGTGACTGTTGCCACCATACTGCCTAACCTCTCATTTGTTGCATTAAGCCAACCACAGTAGCTACTGGTTTATCTAACCAATGGCTCTCTTCGTGATCCCAGTGAGGGTCATAAAGGAGTCAAACTGATGTATACAAAACGCAAAGCATCTGTGATGAATGTTTATAAGCTGGCTTCCACACATTTTGGGTAAGGTCACAGTCAAATAGGTCTACCAAGCAGCATGCAGATGGAAAGAAGGGTCAAGTCGTAGAAGCGTTTGTGGTTGAAAGCAACCAATCGGAACGCACACGGACATCAGAGCACAAAAGGGGGTCATCCTAAGCGCTTTACAGCAGGTCACTCAAAAGGTCTTGGCTTTGTGTCCATCCCACGATTGGACATTTGAGATGCGAACTAGTGGAGTGGAAATGTTCACAAAATTTGTCTCAACCCACAGAATTCTCTCACCACACAAAAAATCTACCTACCAACCTCCCACACACTCCCTATCTGTGGACATCATTACCTTTGAACAGGCAGTAATATTTGAGATTGAGTCAGTACCTACACAGAGTAAGCATTTTGTTCACAACTTTTGTAGGGCTGAACAGGAAGCGCTAAACTCACACGACCTCGAACGCCTCAAACTCAGAATGGGATTAGATGGCACTGTTCTAGATTGGTTTAGGTCCTTCCTCCATAACCGGTCACAGAGATTCCTGATTAATGGCAACCTTTCATCACCATCCCCAGTCACAGTTGGAGTCCCTCAAGGATCAACCGTGTTCCCCACCCTTTTCAACCTCTACCAAGAACCGCTTACCTAAGTATTGCGCGCAGCTAATATCTCCTATCATATGTACGCCGAGGACACCCAGATCTACATCAAAACCTCTTCTCTCAGAGAGATTCTCTCCCTGAACAAAGCCCTGAAACTCACCGTCCAATGGCTCGCATCCAATCAATTCAAACTCAACGCAAAGAAAACAGAATTTCTCCTGATCTCCCCTCCCACTGCCAACTTAGAGATTCAATCATGGATTAATGCTATTACAGCCTTAAATTGCCCACCGACCATTGTGAATTCGGCTAAATCCCTGAGAATTACCCTTGACACCAACCTTAACATGAGGGACCACATAAACTCTATGGCTAAAACAGCCAGATTCCATCTGAGCTACCTTAGGAAATTGAAACCCTTCCTTGATGCTCCAGACCTAAAAATGGCAGTCCAAGCACTCGTCATCTCTAGACTGGAATATGGCTGCTCAACCCTCTCGGGCTTACCCAAGATCTCCCTGGCACCTCTTAAAGCCTGCCTCAACGTGGCCGCCAGACTACTACCGGCACAAGGAAATACGATCATATTTCCCCACACCTGAAAGCTCTCAACTGGCTTCCCCTGGAGGCAAGAATACAGCTCAAACTAGCATGCATCACGCACAAAGCTTTACACTCCCCTGCATATCTGACACAGAAACTCCAGATCTCCGGAGGAACCAGAAACTCCAGATCCGCCAGAGATTTCCTCCTCCAACCTGCACGCTTTCGGAAAAAAATAAAAAAATAAAAACTTACAATCGGGCCTTCTCAGGGGCTGCTCCAAGAATATGGAACTCTCTCCTAATCATCAGAAGAATCCCCTCACTGACTCGCTTAAAAAAGTATGCCAAAACCTTCCTTATGGGCAAATTTCTTGTCTAACACTACCTCAACTACTTCTATGGCACAACCTATGGCGGCCCACTACCTCCCTTCTAACTTCCGGGTCTCCCGAAACATCAGAAACTTGGGACCTGGTCAGAATAATTGAAAACATACTCTGTAAATATGGTTTCTGCTCTGCGTAATTGGTTACGTAAACTGTAAATACATGCTACGCTTTACCCTATATATTCCTGCACTATACTGCTACTCGAGCTGTAACTGGTCGACTCTAAATCGGTCTGTATATTGCTTTGCTCTCCTGTAAAGCGCTCTGACACCCTAACGGGTCAAGTTCGCGCTCTATAAAACACATAAATAAATAAATAAATAAAACAATGAAATTACCTCAATGTAGTGATAAAACCAGGTGATAAAGGGGGGGGGGACTGTTGTGATGCTCACTAAAGACATGTACCATTCAGAATGTCTTAGACCACAGAGCGACAGGACAAATTATGAAATCCTTGATGTGGACCCGACACACATGTTACTGGGAATTATAAACTCCATGATAGAGGAAACCGAAACCTCAGGCTGGATCAATAAACAAGAAGCGGACTTCTCGATGGCTAGAAAAAAAAAAACCTGTGTACCCCATACTTTTAGACCTTACCCAAAATTCACAAACAACAGAGTCCACCACCTGGCAGACAAAATGCATCAGGCAATATTTGCATTCTGGAACCTCTCAGTTCTTTGATCGATTCCTTGGTCACTTGGTCTGCAAAATGCACTCTTATCTTAAGACATCAAAGATGACCTAATACCGCTACAAGACTTTACATTTGATCCATATAGAGGCATTATGATTAGCCTCGGTATTGAGGGTCTCTGCACCAGCAATCCTCAAGAACAGACATTAAGAGTGGTTGAGCCGGTCCTAACAAATGCTGAATGGAATTACATAACTCCAATATATTTTGTGGTAGAATATGCCAAGCTAACTCTATTGGACAACGTTTTCGAATAGGAGAGATCAATTTACCATCAGGTGCAATTTTAATCCATGGGTGGTACATTTGCCCCTAGTGTAGTATGCCTCTACGTTCATCTACTCCACTACTAATCCATAAAAACACACACATTCAACTGTGGCATTAAACAGACAAATAAAAGAGCCCTTTCCTCAGATTCCCACACAAACATGCATCAGATGCAAATGTTCTAATGTTTCAAAATATGAAGAACAATCCAAGAGTTGTCCAAGAAATTAGTCCATCGATAGTATCCCACTAAGATAGTTCTGAAGGCAAAGAAAGGGCCACAAAATCACTGCAGAGAGACCCTACTTACACCTCATCCTAAACCCATTGAATGGAAAACTCACCGGCCTAACTACTTTCTCACCTGCTTCCAACCAGGCTGCTATGCACTGGAAGATACTAAGTACCAATGGCAATAACTGGAAGCCCTCTCTCTTTTACTTCAAAAGGGGACATCATTTTAGGAAACACCACACTTTGGGGTTTCCCTCAGTTATATGTCTCTCAGTGGTTAATTTGTGAAAGAAAGCATGCCGGTCACTGAAACTCTGCTCAGAAGCCCGCAGCTGGTGCAGTTAGATGACGGCGCAGCAGAATACCAAGGCTGGTAGTATTGAAACCACTCATACCACTTTAATCCACTACCAGACACTCCCTCCCCCTTTATCTCACTCCTTCGGGGTTCCGGCTGTCTCCTTTTCTGACTGTATTGCCAACGTTCTCTTCCTCCGTCTTTCCGATGGGTGTAAATTCCCGCTCTTGCACTCAGTAAATAAATAATGCTGAAAAATAAGTGCTGGTCCCCCCCACCGGCTCAAATTAAGCACCAATGTCGCTACCCAAGAGTGAGATTTACTGCGTGCCCCTACAGAACAGTTGCTAAGATAACTGACTTGGGATTTACCAAACCACGAGAAATCATAACACACACTAATTGCAATACGGACAACGTAATCTACATGGTCACGTGCCCTAGTGACTTTTACTACAAAGACATCACTTCCAGAAAAACCTTGTATACGAATTGGGGAGCACTGCAGTAATTTTAGATGCCAACAACTCCACCAGAATAAGTGCCCACATTCTAAAAACAAACCCAATGAGAACAACATAAAATGGGTCCGTGTACAGAAGATAGGGCATGGCACGGACAACAACATGACTCAGCAACTGTTGATCATGAAAGAACAAAGATGGATATACTGCTTAAAAACTCATAAAAAAGGAATGAATGATGAGATGCTCTGGCTACAGGTGGGGACCCAATGACATTAGCTTCATGTAGTAGAACCACAACATTTTTTTGTAGCCACATGAGGACATCATCTAACATCATCTAACTTGGCACTCTTTCACATACACACATTATATTATTTTACTTGTAACTTTGTTGAATTTCCCCAAGGGGTTTGTTCTCTGCCCTCTGTCCGATAGGAACACTGGGACTTATTAGATGAACTAGTAACATACCCTTTTTTAGGTCTCGCCTGACCCAGCCCATGCGCTGGTCTGGCGAGACTTATTGAGAGGGCTCCAAAAAGTGCTACCAGGCCAGCCTAGAGCTACAGTGCAGGTGCGCGGGCACACGCGCCGCGCTTTACCACAATTACTTTCACTTTCGCGGCCACACGGCCGCTTTGCATAGCCAATAGGTCTCGCTTTTGGGACCGTATAAGTATTTAATTATGCAACTGTTGCATGGCTAAACACTTATAAGGTCCCAAAGGCGAGACCTATTGGCTATGCCAATGCTTGTTTTATAAGGAACTAGATATTTACTATTGGAGGGGTTCTCTCACCTCTAATACTGTAACACTATCCTGATTCTCACAGACCGGTATGCATGCAGTTGCAACCAAGATGCAGCTTGCCCCTAGCATCCGTGACGCGGGGAATGGCTTATACGAAGCACAAGCACATGCAGCTTCATAAACACCGATGCCACACCACAAAAGCAACATTTGGAGGCAGTACAATCTGTACGTGAATCAATGAGACACTACTTTGAGTATGAAAGTTGAACTAAGACTATAGACCGGCAGCTGCCTGTTCTCCTGGAGCTGGATCGACTTTTAATTACTTTCTCCCTAGTCTGTGACTACAAGTCTTTCCTATGTGCCTCCCTCCATTGGGCAATATAAACCATTAGACTAGGATAACATTAAGTAAAGTACAAGTGTGTCACTACGTCACCGGACACACTGAGTGGGGGTGACTTCGACATAAACAATATTGCCTCCTTGCAACTTCCAGCGTAACGCTATCAAATATCTGTCTTTTTATATGTGTACGTCCCATATTTCAATCTGGGTTCCCATGGAAGACTCGACCAGTCAGGCGAGTATTTTGCACATGGTGCATGAATGAATGGGTTTGCTATCACTAAGTATGTGTTGACATTTGATCTGAACACTATATAAGAAACCTTGCAGATAATGTCAAAAATTGAGATCCTAGTCCTGAAAACATCCACTGACGAATAACATGGCCGAAACATGTCGAATAAGGGGATGGGGGACCAGTGTTGTCCCCTAACCTTCTCATATACATTTGGTTCTTAATATTCCTTTAGACTCCAACATTAAAATGTTTTTAGGACTATCTGCAGGGATTTTAACCTCACTTATTGGATTCCTACCACTAATAATATGAGGTACTTTCACCTCCCAAAAGAAGCGCCCTACGAATACAGGGAGCTCATCCGTCCCCATACAAATTTCAGACAGATGAGGCAAACCCAATGATGAAGCAAGCCATCTGGTTGGTAGGTGAGGGTGTGGCATATATATTTATGAATTTTTCATATATTCCACATTTGAAACATTAGGGTATCCCCGAATGTAGGCATTTCAGTTGTTTATAAACTTTGCATCCTGATTGCCTGTTTGATTACACAGGCCAGTCAAAGGCGTCTTCCCAGCAGCTTCAAAAGCAGCAGCAGACAGTGCAGTAAGGACCCACCTGCACCTGAGTTCCGGTGCCGGGTCACTGGCTGCCCCATTGATACTCAGGGAATTCTGAATGCGGTGTAGTACGAACATGGCCTTTGCTTCTGAAACTTTCACGCGCACCCACTACCCCATGCAAAGTACAACCGCACTGTACATTGCTGGGGGGGAAGGGGGGTTGAGAGCCGATACAAGATTGTGTATAGCAAGTGAGAAATTGTGAAATTATTTTAATTTCTCATTGTCAAGACTGCATTTCTCATATGTACTTGAAAAAAGAAAAAAATAACTAAAGAGAGATTAAGGGCCTGATTATGACTTTGGCAGTGTGGGAGCAGGCCATCATGCCACCGCTCTGCCCCCACACTGCCAAAACCTCATCCCCTCACTGCCCGCCTGATTAGGAATTTCCTCCTGGTCTGGCGGGCGGTGTTTGGCGTTCCCATGGCAGTGCCTTGCTAAGGCTCACATATGAGCCTTAGCAAGGCAGCACCGTGGGAGGGGAGTGCCAGAGCACGTTCCTGCGATGCATGGACTGGTGCAGTCCATGCCATGCAAGAACTGGGGTGCATGCACACAGGGGGGCACAACATGTCCCCCCGCGTGCACCCCATGGCCCCGAGGCGACGGGGGGCCCTGTAGGGCCCCTTTAGATTCCTCACTGGCAGTTTTGATGGCAGGCTCACCGCCATTAAGACTGTGGCTGTGAGGAAATTCAAAATAGGCTTGGAGGTGCCGCAGCGGCATCGCCAGCATATTGCTCGGCCAGACTGCCGCTCCACCGCTGAGGGATCACGGATCCCCAGCAGTTGCAGTGATCCTGTGACAGTGGGACTGCCGAACTCATAATGTGGCGGTTTGACGGCCAGTGTGGCGGTTCCTGACATGCAACAGTGAGTTTGGCGTTCTTGTAGACCGCCAAACTCATACTTAGCCCCTAAGGGATTTTCACGTATTTATGACGTTTTCAGTCAAGTGCCAAGACAGGGATTGGAACCACTTCCACAGGTTCCAAAGCCGGCAGCTTAGCCACCAGACTACACTCAAGAGTCATCACTACTATCAGGCCTTTAAATGGGCCGGGTCTCACCGGGTCTGAGCACCGGCACTTTTTTTAAGGGGTCCTCGAAACGGGTCTCTATCGGGCTCTGTTTTATGCCCTGGGAGAGGCGGTCCGTTTTTTTTTTCCCCAGACTGCAGTGACAGCAGGCACATGATGTGCGCGTGGTGAGCTTTGTATAGGAAGGGAAATCCTTTAAAGAGAGTCATTTTCTCTCTGGATTTCCCTTCTCTCTTTGAAACTCAGGGGCAGCAACATCGACGTGGCGTCACCAGGGCTTTAAGTGGAAGCTTTTCCAATATTATATACAAGCCATAGTTGCTGCTTATTTATCTTATGCAACTAACAACCATTGACAAAGCCAATAGTCCTGACTTGTTGTAGGTATGATGTTACTTGTTGTATCATATATCTAGATGCAATGACAGAAACATACAAAGTCAGGCGGCACACTGTGCTAAACACAGATTTTTAGCTGACGGGGTTTTAAGCTACGCCCTTAATTACATTGACCATGCCCCTTTGAGAGACCCCTACAGTTTTTTCATCCCACTTAATGCCCTGACTACTATGGCTCAGTGACTTGAGCGCTCTCTGCTGAAACATGCAGTGATCGGCGGGTCAGGAGTTGGAGTCCCAGGAATGCTAACGGTCCTGGGCATCCGTTAGAGGTGGGGACATGGACACTTCCGAGTAGCCGCGCGCGTTATAAATGCTGGTTAACATAACATAACATTAAATTCGGTAATAACTGCGCGTGTTACTCAAAGTGCTCAAATATGGTGGAAATGCTGTAGTGAGTGCTACATAAAAAACGAAAAAAAACTTATTAAAACAAAAATGTGGCAACCGGTCTTCCATTTGTCAACAGCTTCCTTCCTGTTTGTAACCAGCCTACATCTGACTTGTGTTGATGTATATTTCGTATGGGCATTTGTTGTGGTTCGAGTTGGCCACGTCAGAAGCCACCTCCCCGAAGCACGGGCGTAACGAAACTCGAGGGGGCCTCCCTGCAAGGCACGTGGAGGGGCCCCCTCCGGGCTCAATGAGGGGCTCTGCAGGCAGAGTTTCTGCGCTCGTTAATCTGGCAAGCATCGCATTGCTAGCTATCACTCACAGCAGCGCGGCCATCCTTCCAGCTCAGCGTCTGCTTACAGCTGAAATGTAGCCTGTAAATGTTCGCAACAAACCAATGGGGGTCCGGAGGGAAGTAAACAGGGGCCTTTGAAGAAAGATCGGAGGGGACATTATTTAAAAAGTTTTTTTTTTTGCTTTTTTTTTTTTACAGAACATGGAATAAACTATCTGCAGATGGCCAGGCAGCAGATACACCAGAGAAACATTTTGTTCGCGCAGCACAGACAGATCCGCCGCCTGTGCGACCAGTTCCAGGCACTACTGTTGACAGGATAGCAAACGACAGCTGAAGACAAAGGCCCAGCGCGTGACGCGCGAGCAGACAATGTTTGCAGCAAAACTTTTCATGGAAAGAAAAACACAGAAACCGGTGGGGGTGGGAGATATGGCACGGAAGGAATACCACTCCGGGGCACCAGATAATTAATGTCAAATTAGAAGAGAAACAGACAAAATTACATGTTGCGTCTGACTGCTTGCGCAACAGCTGCGCACGAAGCGCTCTTCGGTTAATGAAAAACAGGCTCACAGACTTCTGCAGGTAGGCGGCTAGGTCGGGATGACATGCATGACCTCAATAGGGTCAGTGGACACCATCGCTTCTTCCCTCACCCTTATGGCCAACAGCAGCAAGCAAGGATGCCATGGGGCTGGGTGCAAGCAAGGAAAATGGCCCCTTGACTGCTGGTGGGTCGGAAAATACAGCAATTATCAGGGTCCAATGCGTCCCTCAGGGCTGTGGGACACGGTACCAATGGTACCTACTCCCCTGGTGGCCAAAGTGAGGGTGGGGTCGAATTCCTTCAGCCACCACTTATTTCAGAGCCTATTGACCTTGAACGAGGGAAAATTCTAACAACTGCAAAAACAGTCACTATTCGCTTTAAAGCAACTTGCTATATATAGATGTGTGTGTGTGTGTGTGTGTGTGTGTGTATATATACACACACACACACACACATTATATATACACACACACACATATATATATACACATATAAAACGTGTCACCGTATATCACACGGTGCCACCGTATATCACACAGTGTCACTGTGTATTACACAGTATCGCTATACATAACTTGGTGTCACCGTATATCACTCAGTGTCACCGTGTATCACACAGTGCCATCGTATAGCACATAGTGCTACCGTAGATCACAGTGTCATCACTAATCACACGGCCACCTGGTGAAAGCAGGGTGGGTTGCCAGCCTTTACACAGAGAGTAGGTGTTCCAGCTCGCGTAAGGAGGCGCTGCACTGTTGTGATACATTGCATGTTTTGCACCCACTCCTAGGCGTTTGTTTGTGCTCAAGGGTGGGTAGGTGCAGCAGGCCATGGAGCCCTCCACGACCACGCCCCTGCGTCGTTTCACGCACTGCACCACAAGATGGAAATGAGTACGAGTTCGGCAGGTCTGCAGTCTGCTACCCATGCAACACTTACTTGTGCACGATTCTACTGATGTGAATGCCGCTTTCCCACTAGTGAAATGATCATGCGAGTGCAAGTTAGAAATAATCACCCCCAAAACATTAGGATACAAAACAATGATGGTAGTGAATAGTGATGCTTTTTTAAAAGCCCCTCGCCCCAAGATATAGAATGGCCCCTGGGGGAGTTTGGAAACCTTACCGATCGGGTTGTTGGACGGAACTGACTTTACCCCAGCCCTACAGGACTTTCAAGATGTCCCTATAACGCACTGCACAGCTGCCTGTCCCCAGGCACTAAGCACAGTTTACTGCAGCATACATTAAACAACAACACAGCAAGCATTGATTTACATTTTTCGAATCACTTTAAGCTACACACAAGCAAACATCAATTTAGAGCCACCTGACCTGAGCTCTTTCTGTGGGAGCTGCAGTTCAGGCCGAGGCTTAAAATACCAGCAGCAAACTGCAAAGGAGGAATTTTAAGGCTCCTCAAATCAGCAGAACTCACAAAATTACAGAGCTGAACCCACTCAGAAGAGCGCGTCACAGTGTGCATGTATTTAGACGCGCGGTTCTCCATGGCACCAGACAGCCCACTCGTCTACAGCGGGCCCTGCATCACCGCAGCCAGGAGGGAAAAAATAGAATGTCCTCGTGCTGACGACAAAAGCAAACAGGGGCCGGCGCGCGGGCTCGCGCGCCAGTGACGGTCTGCGAAGAAACGCAAAATGATGGGGGCGCCGGCGGTAGATGCTTCATGGACGCCACTGAGAAGTACACAAGGGTAGCTGCGGTTATCGCTAGCCCTGCTCGCTCTACCACTGGTCACAGGGGCCAGGAAGGGATCAGCAGCGTGTCCTTTGTAAGAGGTTTGAAAATCTTACTTAAGGGTCTCTGATGTTCTAGGACAGGGTTCTCTGTGACGGTCCTGGAGGGCCGGATCCATGCCAGATTTTTTTTACATATATCCGCATTTAAATAAATGTAGTTATGTTAATCTGGCATGGATTCGGCCCTCTAGGACCTACTTGGAGAACCCTGTTTTAGGACAAATTGACCCTTCTAGGAAGAGGTGCGGTGCAGCGGCCAGAACGGGAGACCCCAGAGCACGGGGCTCACGGTTCGATCGCTGGCGGCAGCTTAGCTCAGCATCATGTGACTCTGGGCAATAGTCCTTCCCAGTGACATATATGTTTTTAGGCAGGGGTGCTGTGAGATGGGGGTCAATCAGACAGGAGTCCTACTCCCGCCCTCTGTCTGCTGGCCAGAACCAGGGCCCATGTTGGGGCAACAACTATACAGCTCATTTATACCGAGCACACCTGAAGCCGAACAGCCCGATGGCACCTGAATATGGTAACTTGGGGTGCAGCGGAACAGTACTCATGTTTTCAACCTCCAAAGGACAGCTGGACAGATGGCTGCAAAGGGAGACCTTTAAGGTACACACTGATGTCAGAAATGATGTTGGAATATGCAAATCACTGACCTATCTGAAAAGCTCTTCATAATTCGTTCATCTGCTCCAATCAGAGCTCAGGGTTGGGTCAACCTTGTGGAAATATATCCCCACAAACAGTAGGACCACCCCATCACCAATTTAGAGAAGTGCTGATCGCCCAACCTGTTAAAGAACACATCACCACGGCCTAGCAGTGCACCTTTACAGCCCATCTACACCGAACAAGAACTCATTGGCTGTATCATGGCCTTTGACCCTGTACAGATCTCTGCTGCCCTTAGATTTGGTCCCCACCATGCAAATACCCCATACGTACATACACACATCAAGTTTGGAATGAAAAACACTTGGAAAGACGAGAGGAAATGGATTCACCTCATAGGGGAGCATTATGTCCCTTATGCAATGTTTGCTTAAACATTGTGAAACATAGCGCATAGACAGAAACGGACATGCACAGTGAAGATCTTTTTAGTTCTCGCGATTACAACCTTTCGCAGGAGGAGGGAGGAAGAAGACCCTGAAAGATGAGGGAGAACAGAGGCAAAAAGATTTAGGAGAAAGAGGCGAGAAAAAAATGAAGCGGAGTGAAAAGAGATGATAGAAAGAGAAAAGAGATAGAGGGAACGAGTGAAGAGAAAGGAAAGACAAGTGAAAAAGAATGAGAAAAGAGAGGCAGAACAATAACTAGAAATAAGAGTGAGAAGACAGACAATAAGAGTTGAAGCGAGAGAGAAGAGAAACTGAAAGGAGAGTGAAAAAGAAGAGACGGAGAAAAGGAATGGAACAGAAGGAAGATTAGATGAAAAGAGGGCAGAGAACAACAAAGAAGAAAGAGGAAAGTGAGAATACAGAAAGAGTGGAAGAGAAAGATGAATGGAGACAGAAGCGAGAGGTAAAGAGAGACGTGAGATCGATGGAAAGGAGGGCAGAGAAAGGGGAGAGAGGGGATGAACAGAGACAGGAGGGAGTGAGAGGACGGATTGTGCACCCAGTTTCTCGGGGTACTTGGCGAGGCCACGTTTCTTCTGTTGGGATTTTATGTTTCACTTATTTTAGTTCTTGCTTTGCTTGATATTTTATCTACGTTGGAATTGGCAATTTGGCTACTGTTCAAGAAATGTAATTAAATGTAACCTGTAAAGGACTCTCGCCAGGAGGCCACTGTAGCTTGCACCACCCGTTGCCCCCGCCAGCGCTGCCAATGACAGTACCAACACAACTACTACCCATCACACTCCTACAAGCGTGACAATTCGGACTATTCCAGGTCCCCAAAGCTATGAGAATGGCTTGGGCGGCAGGTTATAGTCATTGTTCATGCATATTGAGTCAAATATTAACTGTTGTAGTCATTTCTCAATTAGCCAGGCAGAGCCACCTTGTGGCAGACTGCCACAAGCACCAATGCCGGAAACCACTAGCTAAAATTAAGCACTGCCCCTCGTGCTTGTGAGGGAGGCCCGTTGTGGGTGTGAGGGAGGTCACTTGTATGTGTCAGAGATTTCCTTGTAGGTGTGAGGGAGGCCATGTGTATGTGTGGGGGTTGTTCCTTCTTGGTATGAGGAGGGTCCCATGTAAGTGTGAGGAGGTTCCTTGAAGGTAAGAGGTAGGTCACTTGTAGGTACAGACTGGCCTATATGGGACTCCTTCACCTGCCTCTCTTAGGCTTCTCATCTTGTCCAGCTATGTGGTAGCCAGTGGGGCTGGGACGGCAGCCTGACACTGAACATCATACTTATGGACAGGCAAGACTTATGGACAGGCAAGACAGCGCAGGGCTGGGAGGGTCTGATGTCTGTCTGTGGTGCTGGATGGTGGTCTAGTACCTTTCTGGAACTGGTTTATGGACGCTGAAGCCCCCCAGTCTGCAGGGTCGCTCCCTGGATGGAACACATCTCTACAGAGCCCTGGCCTCATGGAACAACCTAGTATCGGAAGGCCTCAGAGAGAAGCTGTGCCTGGACATGGAAATGTGGCCAGTCCACCTTTCACGTCCACCTGTAGACTCACGTTA
Organism: Triturus cristatus; assembly: GCF_964204655.1. NCBI lineage: Eukaryota > Metazoa > Chordata > Amphibia > Caudata > Salamandridae > Triturus > Triturus cristatus. Next base: position 975,139,240 of record NC_140584.1, on the reverse strand, counting down.
ACCACTGACCTCGTCTGTACTGTCTAGAGAAGGAGAAGGTTCCAAGCTTGTTGATGCAACTCTGATGTGGCGCTTGGTCCCTCGTTGGACATGAAATGCATGTACCCCTAGTGACTGGCTGGATCGCTGCCAATCACTATTAGAGAACAGAGTCCACACAAAGAACCAGAAAGGGGCAGTCTCAGTGGCATAACTACCATTGCTGCAGCAGGAGCAGTGGCACTGGGGTCCAGAGCCCTGAGGAGCCCACTGAACCTAGATAATTACTGTGTTTTACTACCTCAACAGCAGTCAAAGGGGTAATTTCATTTTCCTGCTTGCCGCAGGCCATGGCTTCCTTGCTATGCTAATGGGACATCATTGGGCTATTCTGCTCCTTTCAGAAGACCTCAGCTGCTACCATGGCTGCTATGCCCAGACGGGCTCACTGCAGGTTGCCCAAGTACCAACTTACCTACCTTAGGGAGGACTGGAAGAGACCTCTGCAATGAGACGTCTCCGGGGCTGTAGCTTCCAAGGTGCCCCTTCATTGTCACTGAAGCACGGAGCTCACAGGTTCCTCTGAACCAGCTCCGTGGCTGCTGCTATAGCTAATAGTTTCCATTAAGATTTCTCCAATCCCTACCTGCTATAGAGAAGGCCTAGGAGGGATCATTTACCTAGAGGTTTGGGTCACCCAGACATACATCTGCTTGGTAGTGTGCAGTCTTAGGTCACTATTTTTAGGTCTAGAGCAAGCAAAGACCATTTGATTTTACTAAAATTATATGTATAATATACTTATAGGGGCTTTCAGCCAGTCATCTTAATCCATTGGTTTGTTATTGTGTCAGTCACATTATTCTTCCATCCAGTAAGCATGCAGTATGGGGCAGTGGGTCAGCCTATCTAAGCCACTGGCTACCTTCACTGTAAGTGACAGCATTCTGCTCTTTAACAAGAAGCACATCCACACACAGAGCACTTCACTTGAGTGCCAGGGACTACTATATCAATGTGTGTTTGTGAGACAAAAACTATGTTTGCTTTTATTCATTGTTTTAAAAAAACAAACTAGGATTGATTAGTCTTGCAGCTTACCCAAAAATAAAGTTTTGTTTACAAAAATGAAAAATACAAAACAAACGCAAAGTCAAAATGCTGGCAGCCAAAGCCAGAGCTATTTACTTTGCCAATGCTTGTTTTGTTAGAGCTTACCATTATTTTGCTCCTACAAACTTTTCCAACTCAACTGCACATCTGTCTGGATGCCGAACTTGGGAAGCACTTTCCATCTGACTAAGAGGGCTAACACATTTAAATCAAGAGACGTGAACATGGAGGTTGGACCCACGCTGCACTGAGGGCATGCGGCATCACTTGTGGTCTATGCCGAACCGCTATTTATCCTGCATCAAGGCGAGGAAAAGAAACCCACTTGTTTATGTCGTGTTTGTTCCAAAGAGAGTATAGTGGGACTGGTGATTCCTCTCCAGAGTTAACAGGTGCCAAGCATCACCCATAGGCAAATATTGCACAGGCCAGTGTTGTCCTGTTCGGTAGTGAGGTACACTCCTCCCACTCACTGCATTGACAGTGAGCTACACTCCTCCCACTCACTGCATCGACAGTGAGCTGCACTCCTCCCACTCCCTGTATGGACAGTGAGCTGCACTCCTCCCACTCACTGCATCGACAGGGAGCTGCACTCCTCCCACTCATTGCATCGACAGGGAGTTACACTCCTCCCACTCACTGCATAGACAGGGAGCTGCACTCCTCCCACTCCCTGCATCGACAGTGAGCTGCACTCCTCCCACTCACTGCATCGACAGGGAGCTTCACTCCTCCCACTCACTGCATCAACAGGGAGTTGCACTCCTCCGACTCACTGCATCGACAGGGAGCTGCACTCCTCCGACTCACTGCATCGACAGGGAGCTGCACCCCTCCGACTCACTGCATCGACAGGGAGCTGCACTCCTCCCACTCACTGCATCGATAGGGAGTTACACTCCTCCCACTCACTGCATAGACAGGGAGCTGCACTCCTCCCACTCCCTGCATCGACAGTGAGCTGCACTCCTCCCACTCACTGCATCGACAGGGAGCTGCACTCCTCCCACTCCCTGTATCGACAGTGAGCTGCACTCCTCCCACTCACTGCATCGACAGTAAGCCCCACTCCTCCCACTCCCTTCATCAACAGTAAGCTGCACTCCTCTCACTCCCTGCAGACAGTGAGCTACACTCCTCCCACTCACTGCATCGACAGTAAGCTACACTCCTCCCACTCACTGCATCGACAGGGAGCTGCACTCCTCCCACTCATTGCATCAACAGGGAGTTGCACTCCTCCCACTCACTGCATCGACAGTAAGCCCCACTCCTCCCACTCCCTTCATCAACAGTAAGCTGCACTCCTCCCACTCCCTGCATCGACAGTGAGCTACACTCCTCCCACTCACTGCATAGACAGTAAGCTACACTCCTCCCACTCACTGCATCGACAGGGAGCTGCACTCCTCCCACTCATTGCATCAACAGGGAGTTGCACTCCTCCCACTCACTGCATCGACAGTGAGCTGCACTCCTCCCACTCACTGCATCGACAGGGAGCTGCACTCCTCCCACTCATTGCATCAACAGGGAGTTGCACTCCTCCCACTCACTGCATCGACAGTGAGCTGCACTCCTCCCACTCCCTGCATCGACAGTGAGCTACACTCCTCTCTCTGCAATAATGACAGTAACAAAAATGTGGCTTTATCAATCACTAAGATTTTAAAGGGCAGATCAAGGCAGTGCCTCATTTATAAAAATAAATACATACAAACAAAATAGGTGCAGGGGCCTCAAGTTTCTCTTAGGAGCTCGCTGCTGCGAAGTGCCAGTTGCCCAAGCCTTGGTTCCACCTCATGCCTCATTCATCCCAGGCCCTACACTGCCTACTTTTCTCACTTGTGCAGGGTCTCTCTCATCTCCACTTTCTTCCTCTTGACTGTTTACATATCTTTTCATTCCTCTTCTTTCTCCAGTTTCTACCTTTCTCACTCTTGGTCTGAGGCAAAGTCTGATGAAGAAAATGAATGTTCGGTTCCCATAGAGGGGTGCCAGTGCCCACCACCTGCAAGCACTGGCACAGATCATGCACTGGTTCTACCACAACTGCTTGCCTGGCACCCCTAGCCCTGAACCCAACGGCCCCTCAGTACAAAGGTTAGGCTGAGTTGCTGTCATAGTGTAGGGAAATCCAGGGCGATCCCAAGTAGCAAATGGTTTATGCAAAAAAAAAATCCCCTCAAAGGATCCCATCCAAGCATGCTCCTAGCGTTAGAAACTCTCCCACCCCCCAAACATTTAACCACCCCCGCTTCCAACGCTCCCTTCAGATCTCTTCGTCCAGCCTTCTCTCCTACGTGTTTAATCACAATTTTTTTTTAAAAAAAAAGTATGCCAAAGGGTGGAGAGATGACCAAGGATTGAGATACACAGTTCACATGAGGGACAGGTTCAGTGCTTGTTTGCATTAGGTGGCCCCTGTCTAAGATCTTTTTCAAAATTAATAAATAAGTTAAATCCTTTTGGTCAAAGGAAGACGACGAGAAAAACAAACAAAGGCTCAGAAGACCCACTCAGTGCCCCCAGACCCAGCTCCCAAGCCAAGATTACATTTAATTGGGGGCGTCTCACCCCAAACATCCTCCCCCTGCCACCCGATGCTGTGGCCCTAGTGGTCTGACCCTGATGAAGTTAGTGTTTTTTATCAGTTATGTATCAAGTTATGCTCTTGAAAAGCATTTAATCCACACTGCTACCTTCAGGACTACCACAGTGCTATAAATCTTTATTAAACCAAAAAACTTTAAAGCTAAAAAACCCCAGTAGGGTTTGTTTCTGAGAGTCTCATCACAAAACTAAAATGTGAAAGGAGCTCCCACCGATTACTCCTTCGAAGCTGCACAACCAAACTTGGGTGGGTTCAGCTTTAGCATGAAGATCCGATAAAGAAAATCAATAAATAACATTTGACATGATGCAGGTAAAATGAAAAAAAACAAAAGTCTCCTAAACCGTTAGTCACTTTGTATTAAAACCTAATCTTGTCCACAGATGCAGATAAGCCTAAAGTTATAGGTAACTGGGAACACAACTCTCCGTCAGGGCACAGCCTGCACTTTAATGCAGCAGAGGAAAGGGAGACACGGCTCCCAACATGTATCCAACAGACTGGCCATCACAGCACCCAACAGCAAACCTAACCACCGGCTGCTTTACACACAATTGCTTTTATTGGCCAACGTGCATGCGCACCACCACGCTGTCCTTTGCTACCCGGATCTGGTGGAGCGACAACCCACCGGTGAGGTGAGCTTTGGAGAACCTGTGAAGGGACCACGTGAGGAGGAAGGGAAGGAGGGAGAGGGGACATGTCTACAGGAGGATGAGGGGCCAAAAAGAAAGGAATTATCCCTAGGCCCTGACACCATCTATTGAGGGAAGACAACCACAATATATCCACCGTTCCTGGATTTCCTGGGCAGAGAAGTTAAATAACGTAGTGGAAGGCACCTAGCCATAATAACAATAACACCTTGCTCTCATATAGCGCTAGGTACCACATACTGCTGTTCATATGTGTTGTAAACCACAGATGTAACTATTACCCACTCAATTTACCCTCCTCGGAATTATGTGTCTGAAGAGGCCACAATGGTAACTCGTGGCTTGCAGGTCACTGCATATCTCAGTAGCAGGGCACGAGTCGGGGGTACACGCAGGTACATGGCATGCATCATCTATTTCCACAGGGTGGACGTCCACCCTGCCAAGAAGTGTGGCCCCACAGAAATATGCTGAACTTGTTCCAGTGTGTTAAACCTGGCACCTTGGCGTGGGTCTCCCTTCCAGTTTTTGCTGTTGCCTCATGTGTTTTTTCTGGTGTTAGATGCTTTGGGCACTGTGCCACTGCTGTCCAGTGCCACAGTGCAAGTGCTCCCTATTGTAAATTGATGTGTGGATTAGTGAGTCCATGATTGGCTGGTTTGATTTACCTGTCAGACCCTAGTACAGTGCACCAGGAGTGCCCAGGGCTGGTAATCCAAATGCTGCTGGTAGGCTTGCAGCACTGGTTGTGACACCCACAGAGGCAGACTGTAACAGTGTGTCTAAGGCTTGCCATTGCAGAGCCTGTGTGCAGTCTGGTACTGCCATGCTGACTGGGCAAGTGCACCCACTTGCCAGTCCCTAAACCTTCCCTTTTCTTCATATCAGACACCCCTATGATAGGCCCAAGGGCAGGGTGCATTGTAAGGATAAGGTAGGATAAGCCCTGGTGTGTGTGTGTGGCATGTCCTAACAGTGAATTACAGCCATTTTCGTTTTTCACTATTGCAAGGCTACCTGTTCCCCATAGGCCAGAATGGGCAGTTTGATTATTACATCTTATAATCCTAACTGACTCAGGGAACATGGTAGAAATTCAAGTTTAGTATGCCTGAACTCAGAATGATAAAATACATCTTTTAGTGAAGTTGGTTTTAACATACTGTGTTTGAAAATACCACTTTTAGAAAGTAGGTATTTTCTTGTCTAACCATCCAAACTTGCCTCTGCTAGGTTGTGTATTCCTTGTCTGGAGTTTGAGGGACAGGGGTTGGGGGATTACAGGAGACGAGACAGGGTGAGTCAGCACAGGGCTGAATAGAGAGATCTGCATCTAGATGGGTGGGAGGAGTTGCACCTGGGACCTGAACAGGGCTGTGCCTTCCCTTCACAATGCTGGCTCCACCTCCTTTGGTGCGTCTGATGTCTCTGCCCTGCACTCTGAAAGGAAAGAAGGAGTCTTGTCAACAAAGTGCTCCAGGACTGACCAGAACTGATTTGGACTAGGCAAAGGCCTCTCTGCCTTCAGAGAACAAAGAGAAACGGAGTATAAACATTGAGACCCAAACCCAAGAACTTTAGATCACTTGGGAAACAAGAAGAAACCTTTGCTGAGGAGAGGAACCAGAGAGACTGAGGAGAGACAATCCCTAAACTGAAGTGCTGCTTGGGGGATTGGCCTGCAGTGGTTGCCTGACTGCCAAAGAAAGGAACTTTGTATGTACTTTATTCAACTTGTGAAGGATCTCCAAAGGCTTAAGAAAAGAGCTTGCCTCCTGCTGAAGTCTCAGGGACAACAGACTTCAACCACCAGCTCCCCAGAATAATTTGGAAGTGCCTGCAGCTGTATTGGGGCCTTCTGAGGGACTGCGTATTGCAAGGAGCTGAAAGCGCGACTTACGAAGAAGAAGCGTGTCGCCGCCGCAGCCGCTGTCGTCACATCACTGAACAAGGGTGTCGCCGCTGTAGCTGTCGCATCGCATCCCAAAGAAACGTCTTGCAACATCGAAGAAGGGTGCCGCGAACACAGCCGCTGCCGCCGCCGCGGTCGTCGCATCACCGAACAAGGGTGTCGCCGCTGCAGCTGTCGGATCGAGCCGAAGCGTCTCGCATCACCGGAGAAGCGTGCCGCCATAGCCGCTGTCGTCGCATCACTGAATAAGGGTGACGCCGCTGCAGCTGTCGCATCGAGTCGAGACATCTCGCATCATCAGAGAAGCATGTCGCAGGGCCTGTCGCGGCTCAGAAGAATCGTTGAGTAGCTGCACAGCCGTTGGGCGTTCACGCATCGTGTCGCAACAAGAAGAAGACGCCATCTTTGTTTCATTGCACCGGATCTTAATCGCATCACGGCGTTGCGGGCCGCATCGCTACAGAAGCGCAGTACGAAACCGACGCATCACCGTTCCTGCATATAAGGAACCGACGCATTACCTTCCTTGCAACACTTTTGTTGTATAGCGTTACGCATCTAAAGGTACATGGACTCAAAGTGTCGCATTTTAACATCTAAAGAGAACTAAGCTTATTCTACCATTTTAAGTACAGTATTGTGGATTTTTGTCGTTTGTGGTCTTGTGTTAAATCTATATAAAGAATACTTATTTTTTATATAAAACTTGTGTGGTGTCCATCTGTAGTGTTGTCACTTGATTACTGTATGTGTTCACAAATGCTTTACACATTGCCTCTGAGATAAACCTGTCTGCTCATGCCAAGGTACCAAAGGGGTGAGCAGGGGTTATTTTAGGAGTGTACCCCCTTATCCTGACTAGAGGCGAGGGTCCCTATTTGTCAAAAAGTACCTCTGCCAACTAGAGACCCCCAAATCTAACACAGTATAATTTTCATACACCAGGACACGTTAAGCAGGTCCTGCACGTTGTCTGCTTTCTAGTCCAGTAGCAACTTGCAGGTAGCAAGGGGGCTTTTTTCACCTCCAGCTGTGCCAAAGACAAAGATAGAAGTTAAGGGGCCATCAGGCCTCCTTTTGATCGAGTATCGGACTGAGCCGACTTGGAACCTCCCACTTAAATGTAAACGCAATGGAGATTAAACAAAAGCACACAGCTTGTTATCTCGGCACAGGCACTTAAGAAATGCATGCTTTTTACTTTGCTCAGTCCCTGTATAGGAGTGCATGCACTGTAAGAATGCCAGATGGGTTGGTCTGTCCCAGTATTTACACAAATAATCATTTAAATGGCACTATTTTATTTATTTTATAGCGCTACTCACCCCAATGCAGAACGTTACAGCTCTAGTCATTACATAACATACACATTAGCCATGTGAACGAGCTAGAAGTACCCAAATAGAGGCCGAATGATGGGGTTGGAACTTGAGCCGTAGCAGAACATAGATTATTAAGAAGACACCCACAGTACCGAATTCAATTGTAGTTGGATGAAGCTGGTGAGAGGAGGGAGGGGAAGGGGGATGGGAGTTGGGAACATGATCTCAACAGGCAGACTAAAATGCTAAAATTAACTGTAAATAGATGAAAAAACAGAAGTTATGCTGTAATATGTCTTATGATATAATGGCGAAGTTGCTGAAAACTGTAAAGAGAACTATGTTTTACATTTGAGAAAATAATCAAGAAATATATATTTAAAAAAATACACTCATTAGTCATTCAAAAAAAATCATGTAAGTGTGCAATTCAATGTGCAAGATGTGTTACATGAGACAGTCAGGGTTACAAGGTGTAGGACTCAAACGCGCCCTTCATAGCTCACTGTGGTCTACTAGAAGCATTACTATTTATTAATTGCAAGTAATCCATTTACCTACCCACATATAATAAAAATCTGTGATCTGCATGTTACATGAAGTGTTTTGCAGGATAGAACTTTTTTTAAAAAAAAACATATTTTATTGCATTTTCAGTTGGCATACGTTATAAGATACACATATCAGAGCCCTATTGCATAATTAAGTGGTACATTAATGCCCACAGCATTGTATAAGATGCACACTATGTGTGTTGCAATATCATGAATAACAAACCCTAAGAAGGTAGCAACAAAATAGAGGTTCAACAACCCCCCCACCTCCCCAAGAACAGTGGATGATTAGGTTTTGCTGGAGACAACTTAATCTTCTATACTAATTTAGTTCAAATTTGGGACTACACAAAACACAGATCTCTCCAACAAATGCATTAACCTCCAAAGTTATCTCACCTTTATTAATATTCCCTGAGATTTACAGGGCACCTCTGCAGCAGATGACTTAACCCCATAAAATATTTTAAAATGCAGACTTTGCAACCAATTAAGCAGAACAGATCGCCTACCATGCTTTTCCTAGTTGCCAATATTTTTGTGGCAGGATTTGAATAAAATTTATTAGTTGAGGCCCAGATTTCGTGTCAGGATTGCTCCACTTTTTTGGCACAACCCCGACTCAATCTCATTTGTTAAATAACATAATGCACTTAAATGTACTCATGATTCACCTGATAAACATATGTGTGAGATGTTGGTATCTGATGTCACTTCTTGTGATGTCACATCCAGTAAGGTCACGTCCTGTGATGCCACGCGTTATGTCATGCGTTGTGACAAAATGTGCTGTCACGCCACGCGTCATGATGTCACTTGCATACTCCCTAACTTGGTCAGTCGCCCCCACTTCTTTTTAAAGGACTTTTACCCTGCTCAGCAGCGAGCATTTAATTCCTTCAGCCATCTGCTGGCGTGCGATAGGAATCGCTTCCTGTTATTAGGGTCATGGAAACCATTAGGGCCATTGAAACCACCCCAATGGGTCATTTTAGGCAAAGGGGACTGCCTTAATTCAAGACAAAAACGCATATATAATTAGTTGTCTTTTAACAGATACGGACGCTAAACGTACAAACATTAGGATTTTGATTTGCAATATACAGCTCCTGGGTATCAACGAAAGGTCGACCACCTATCAGATCGACATAGATATTTTTTTTAATGATTTCACGGTACTCATTGAGCATCAGACGCACACAAATGAGTAACATTAATTATCTTAGTTCCTCGATGAAACAGGCTTTCAAGGACGGGAAATATTCCAGATAAACTCCCGGAACACTAACACATTGAGAGCACAAAATATGCTTCAATGCGTTTCACGTCCAAGAACAATTTGATCTGGAGGGTGTTGGTTCGGGAAGGGGGAGGGAGGGTTGGTTGATTTGCTGCAAGATACACAAACAAGCATTAACAATGCAATAGGTCTCGCATTTGCGAGAGTTTAATCTATTGGCATTGTAAATGACAATGCCTTTTATTTATCTGTTTTAATAACTAACACATAAATAAAAGGCATTGTCATTTACAATGATAATAGATCAAACTCTTGTAAATGCAAGACCAATGTCCAGGGCTGCTTGGTGAAAGCGGGCAAGGATGTCAATTAAACTTGAAGAAACAGAAATACAAACACATGGAGTGATGGGTCAGAGGGCCTTTAACAGCCATTAGTGCTCCTTCCCCATGATATTGTTATCATGAGAGCCTCCAACATCAAACAATTGTAACAACAAGAGCATTAATAACAAATGGGTAAAATGACCCCACTCTATGTCATAAGGATATTGAAAGTCGCCAAAGAGTTCAGGACCATTTAGATGAATAGGGCTGCAGGTGGGATTCCTGTAACTCTGTGCACGCCCTTGTGCCATGTATACGGCATAACATGTATAGGAATACGTAGAAACACAGGCAGGGAGTGGGTTAAAGGTCACAGATCTCCTGAGGGTCTTGAAAGATAAGGTAGGGAGAGGGTAGGATGCCTGACTTCTTGCAATGCAGTCTTCACAACTCAACATACAGTAGATGATGTTGTTGTATTATTACAGAAGAGTAGTGATGTCACAACTGCAATGTAAAAAGAAAATTACAGGCAAGCGTTATTACAAGCTTCCCTATCTGACAAGAATAATACATGCAAAGAGGTGGTATAATACTCCCTCTGAGTATCTGTGTGCTTTTACAAAAAAAAAATTAAAACACTCATTCAAATTTAATCAACATTGGCATGATGAAATCCTGAGTCAGTTTATGTGAGATTGAAACCTACAGGTTGGTTCCAGGCTGTTGTATACCAATGCGTGCGTTTAAGAATAAGATAACACCGCTCTTTTCTACTCTGTTACTGTCAACTAACCAATAATGTAATCAACACTTTGACATGATACAACGCCATCTGTTTCGTAAGCATCAGCAATGAAATGTCTTTAGCAGGATTCAAGTACCGCACGTCAGTGGCTCATCCTCAACTGTTCCTCGAGTGGGGCAGAACTTCCTGGATTTAATGAGCTGATAAGGAAGCAGTTTAACTAATTGCCCCGGGAGTAAGATTTCAACTACTTTGGCTGTCCTCGGTGATTTACAAGATCAAGGATGTGTGGGAACCTACATAATAAGTAGACAAACAAGGCTCTCTTGCTGCACTGGTGGTGTTGCCAGCCGCACTGTGTGCTTTAGGTGCGGGTTTGTGTTGCTGTTTATCGTGTATGCTGCAGTAGGAATTATCGTCAGTCAACAGGTGCGAGGACTCGATAAGCCTTATTTCCACAGTAATATTTCTCCACAGGTTGTGATTTCCTCAGAGCATATGACAGCTGAAAACACGTCAGGCAATGGGCATTTGTGTAGCTCACACCTGTCATTTGTTTGGCCTCCGAGCTGGCAGCATTTTACATACAGTTTGCTGTAAACATGGAAATCACGGTACTATCTGGACAGCAGAAACAGACTCGAGCGGCCGTGAAAGTGAATGCGCTGACGCAATAATGAAAACCAGAAGAATAAATAATAACATCAAGCTGTGTAGGGAAAGCGGCACGCGCCATGTTCCACCGGAAACAGCATTTTCGTTGCTAGGACACCTTCCACGCTTCCGTTGCTAGGACACCAAAATGCAACATGCAAAATGGCGTCGGGCTGTCCACAGTCCCTACGGACTATGGACACGCGCATGCTGTTTGCAATGGACAAATGGCGAGAGCAGCCATCTTTGTCCATTGCAGACGTGTGCATGAGAGCCCTTGCAGAACGGATTCCAAAAGGTGCTCTCCATGGCATGTGCAGCGCATGCGCTGCTTTCGCCAGCCGAGACCTAAAAACTGCATGGTTGTGGACAAGGTGTGTGGGAATGCCATTAGGGTTAACAACAAGAATTGGTGGAACATGTCCTGTGTTGTTAAAGTTAGTGGTCAAGCCAACCCCAAGCAAATGTGTGACCATTTGGCTGATTCGCCTAATGGTAAGAGTTCTGATGTGCTTAATCTTAATGGTTCAGATTTCCTTATGCATGTACCTACTGAGCTGCGTAGAAGCAGCCGTTGACGCTCAGTTCCTGTGAGGTTTCGCTTGTTCCTTCGAAACCTTCTCTTGCTCCTCTCTGTTCTGCTTTCTGTTCTTCCCTTCGATTTCTTCTTTTGTTCCTTGCTCTTTTCTTGTCTTGCCTCTCCTTTGTTTCTTTTTTCTCTTTCCCTAGTGTTCTCTTTGCTGTTCTTTCTTCTTTCCTTGGTCCTTTGGTGGATTCTTATATTTTCCCTTGCTTTTGATGTTTGTCAAAAATAAAAAACAACAACAAAAGGAGGAGGGTAATGGTGTATGGTTACGCTTTGGTCCTGTTGGAATGCTCACAGCTCATTATTGCCTTCGCATGTGTGCATTCCATAGAGAATTTAGAATAGTCCTGGCTGCGTTCTCTTTTGGTCAGTTGGATTTTGCCTTGCTCGTTGTGGCTGCTGCGCAGTCTCTGCCTGTGAATAAACTCTACATTTTACCACCCTTGCTAATTGTAGTGCTTCCTTGCTACAGTCTCCCACAGGGGGGATGCAGGCGTTTGCCCGGGTTTCTCGAGGTGTGACACAATCAGTAGCTTTAGGTATTGGGTCAGGGGTAATGTAGTGTAGTGAGTTGGGTAGAGTTGTCAGGGAGGATACTGTGAGTAACTATGGGATACAATCAGATGCAACTTGAAAGATGTGCTTTGAGTCAGAAGCAGCGCATTGGGGCAACTATATAGTCGATGTAGAAAAATCAGTTACCAAGCTTTTGCTCTCCGAACTGCGGTGCAAACGCTACTGGCAGGTTGATGTCCTGGTCTCCAAGGCGGCTCAAAAAAACAGAGTGACACAAGGTACTTATGCTATTTAAACACCCCTGCTCGGCTGCTCCTTTGATCCAAAGTCCATAACACGGACTGCGATGACAAGAGCTTGTATTTTATGACAACCCCTTGTTTATGAAACGCATTATTCCAGGCAGTTGCGCGACGTGCCCTTACCAGCGGTTTCCGTTAGCAGCCACGCTGGCGCGGGGGCCCCACGAACAGATTCCAGAATGTTCCAGGAAGCGCACGAGGAAGCTTCAGAAGGCCAAGAATCGCGAACGTTTACCGGAGAAGATACCTTCTGGAAAGTAAAAACCCGTGGGCTGTTCAGAAAATCGGTCTTCCCAACACTGCAGCTAAAATGAAGTAAAACAGGCCTACGCTGCCACGTGGCCCACCTCAATGAAGCCGGTGGTTCAATCTACAAAGAGAAGCTAATAACAAATGTCCTTTCTGCGTAAGCAAACCCGCATCATGATTTTTACCAGTACAGGCCTTTGCGTCCACCAGTCAACGAGAAGTAATAGTCCTTTCTTGACCAGAACGCAAACTATAGAGAGTGCTGAAGAACAATAAATGTATGCCATTGCTCTTGCTATAGACAGAGCCATTTAGGCGATTCTGCGAAGGCCGTGTTTTAGGCATAACTAGAGATTTGCAGCATTTGCCGCATACTCCATGATCTGCTGGATAATTTGCAGATTTTAACACAAAACTATTGTTTTTAGGCCAAACAGATCAAAAGTTATTAAGAAGATAGCCCATTTCCGTGCGGTGGACGGGCCTTGGCAAAGGTTGACTGGTCACCTATAAGTTCCATATTGCTGCATTTCTGTGTTACAGTGGTACCGATGAGGGGAAACCGTTGCCCAGGCAGTGTTAAGATGTAAATAATGACTTAGTAATTAAGTAATATCACAAAACGTGCCACAATGTGCTGCGTAATGACTTTTCTGGCTGATTAATTTAGTCAACCCTGTTGCACAATTCGGTCCTCCCTGCCACATAATTCTGGTGAATCTATGGTATGTGCATTTGTATAATGCTACTATATTTTTCATTAGTAAGGCCTTTTGTAAATAGGACACCATTTACAGCTCTGGGCGCTAATTAAACAGCGTCAGAGTTATTTGTTGACAGTGTACTTGTGTTTTGTATTTTTTTACAAGGGAATCGTTTACAATGAATGACACAACAATGGAAATGAAAGCAGGACTATTGAACGCAAGCCTCCAGTGAAACAGGCAACCACCAACAGCTCTCAGCGTCCTCTCCCTTGCGTCCATTGCTCCTTGACCATTATGGAATCTCCAGCCAGATTCCACAATTCAACACGGGCCGAGGAACAGGAACATGGACACGACGGCACGAGGACAGCGATACAACAGAGTCACATTGGATGACAACGGTATTGTTTAATAATGGATTAGAAAAGATATACAGGCCTACAGTCGGTTATTGACCTACGCGAATCCTGATGTGCATGGATGTGTACCAGAGGACACTGCGGTTTGTTTTGTGCTGCTGCGGTGTAGGTTATAGTTTGTTTGGCAAAGGGTGGACTGTTTGAAGGCATCTTTGTTGATTATGTGGCTTTAATGCAGTGTTATGTCCATAGGAGTTCAGTAAATGTATGTTAAATTCTTCTGGATTGTCGATATATAGGGTGATGAGGGTATGAATCTGATTTTGAAGTGGTAAACACCTAGCCGGATATATGACCTGCAGCCATGCTGCGACCATGATTTTGTTATGAATGCGCTCTAATGAGTATAGGGGCAGTAGTGTAAAGTAATAACCAGGGCAACTGCAATGTTGTGGCCGTGCTGTTTTCTGCATGATCATGGATTTAAAACAATTGCCACATAATACATCATCTGCTGCATAATTTGCTGCTTGCAACCCCAAAAATTAGATTTCTACTTGAAATGGATAAAAAGTTACAGAATGGTGCTGTGCAGACACTTTGCTAAGGTCAGCTGGCATTCCCTCAGTTGCAGATTGCTGTATTTGGGTGCTAAATTTGTACCAATAGAAGGTGAAACTTTTATCCTAAAGGTACGAATGTGTGTTACAATCAGGGACTAACACGGCAATATCTGCCCCTTTTGCTGCACAAATTGCCTTTTCTTGCCGCAAAATGTAGGCAGTCTGCCACATACTGTGATCAAGCATCGCAGCATAATTACAAGGGCCTTCACTAGATATGGATCTGCCGTATGAAGGGGTCCTTTGAGAAATGGATGCAATTATGTAATAAAGTGGTAGGCCATCAAGGTTTAACAATAGTTTGCATACACCTCCCACAGGTCATATAGCAACGTTCTTCATTAATGAACAGATATGGCTGAAGAGGAAGCGAGTCATAATTTTGAATGTATTCAAATTCAAAAAGGGAGACGTCGATCTAACAGTAGTCTTTGAGTATATCAATTCTGCCCGAGCACCTACCACGTGGAAAGAGCTGGTGGACCCATTAATGCCATAGTCAGATTAGAAGTGATGCTGCTGCAATGGGACGGCCAGACCTCATGAGCATGAGGACACTGAAGGCCAGCCCAGCTTTGAGGAAGTTCAGGGGTATTCCCCGAAGAGCTCTTTGTTACCGACAACAACAGCGTTGATAGCCCAGGAGGCCATGACGTACAGTAGGTTTCATCAATCTGCATACTTTGCCACACATCAATGGAGAATTTCTTAAGATTTCTCAGTAACTTTACTGGTTTGGAAGTAAACGATGCAAATTGAAGCTCTGTTGCAATTTTTGAAAGGTTATTGAAATATTTTGACGCCACGCAATAAAGACACTCACTGGTGTTGAAGGGAATACATTTCATGTAACGCAAGGAAAAATCTTATTGCAGTACATTCGCCAAGACAATAACATGACACAAGGAAGCAGAAGTCCCCAATGTGAGGATTATTTAAAAAAACATTTAAGAAAGAAAATGCCCAATTTCGTAGCTCTTTTTCTGTTCATTAATCTTAGATGCAATACCTTTTTTTCCCTCCACAATTTTCCAAACACCTGAATCCTTTGCATTTCCTGGGTACTCAGAGTGTGTATATGGTCTGCACTTTTCCTCAGAGACTATTGATCTTACACTTTGAACGCATTTTCTAAATATGAGAGGTCTTTGAAATATGCCTACCGATTCTGATGCGTTGCTGGAAGCACATCTACGTATGGGATGTTGTGTGAGACTAAAATAGGAGCACTTGCGATGAACACAAGTAGAACTTGAGGTTTATTGTTGAAACTGTGACTGGTGCAAAGTCAATGCAAAAAGACACAGCACTATTTTTGGTGTTAAACCAGATACAATTTTGCACAAAGGTTCCTGCTCTCCTGCGAACTGTGCCAGAGCGGATTTAGTGACAATTTTGCCAGTATCCTTGGGGTGAACCTCTCAACGCATATCATGTCCGAAAAGACTGGTACATGCAGGAGGAAATCCCACCCAGTTTGTAAATGACCTTGAGCATGGTCACAACCTTCTCTCCAGGGCCAGGCAGTGTGCCACACCAATGAAGATTCTTCGTCTTATGCAATCCCAGTTAAGGCATGGCAGTAGTTGGCCTAGTCATATATTAAAAAGTGTTCATGGCACATACCATAGTCTTTGTGCGTAATTACTGGATTTACAGGGCTGCGCTCCTTGCACTTTTGGCCTATATATAAAATTTGTATATAACACCACATCCATGCTAGATGATATTGAGGTCTCTTGCACAGACCAAGCTAACGGGGTGCACGTAGCATACCTTTATTTGCACGGTATCAGAAGGAGGAAGAGGAATGTTAATGAAGAAAAGAGGAGAGTTAAGAGTTGGGGGGGCAGTGCAGTTAATATTAAGAATCACTCAGGTAAGGTAGCAGAGGTTTTTTTCAATAATGTGGAAACAGTTGCTAGACTTTTATGTGACTAAAGAAAATAAATATTATGTCCCTATGAAAGAACATCAACAATGGTTTCAGAGAACTCAGAAGAACGAGTGTTCCAAATTGAAGGTCCCGCTCCTGTGAAAGATCATTTAAGACCAGAGAAGTTTCTGCATTTCAGTTGTCTATGCTCACTTGAGAAGGGCGATGGACCTTGTTCCATTGGGGGCCTGGCAGCAGAGCACAGGTCCAATCTTAAATGGGTCAGTGAAGGCCGAGGAGGACCTAGAAGCATGACATGGGGAGTCATCAAGCGACACGGAATCTGTGCCACCTTGCCCCCTACCTTCTTTTTGTCAACTGCCCTGTTCCCTTCACCCAAACCCTGAGAACTCATAATTTTAGGAGCCCATATTTCAAAGATGACTCCCAACACACCAGGAGAAGCTTTTGCATTGTGACTGAGCCGAAACAGGTTTACTTCTCAAGTCACCAGTCTAAAGTGAATATAACCATTGCATCCCTTAGTAAACAAGGAATCTCAAGAGTTTACTGATAACTATTAATAAATGAAACCTACCCTTTTAGGACAATAAGATACGAATGGGAAAAAGATGTGCCGTACTAGAAGGAGGCAAAAACAGCTTCTCAGGAGAGCGCAAGATCAGCATCTCCAGAGAAGCCCAGGATTCAATTTAGGCTTCTACAGAGATATTATTACACTCCCTTGTGATTAAGAATGTTGGGCAGGATCTAGTCTGCGCATTCCCTACCGGTAAGGAAGGTAACTGCAACCTCATGCTTGCCATACCTTCATTTCCTTTGCAGATACTGGCGAACTACTGAAGCAGTGTTGATGAGGAAGATGGAAGGCACTGTTAAGCTCACTCAAAGGGTGGCAATCTTGGGGATTTCGGGCGAGAGGGATGATGCTGGATATGCCAGCAGACTGGGGCGCTTAATTGCCAAAAGAAAAATTGCTAAGCATTGGTTGAGCAGGCATGACCCACCACTTTAAGAATGGCATCGACACATGGACAAATGCGCATCCTTGGAGATGGGAATTTAACAAAACAGAGGATGCCCAAGTAAGTATAAATAATATGGAGACTTGGGTGGGGGGGGGGTGAAACTTTTAGTTCAGATAATGTTCATCAGTACAAGGGCATAGACAGGGCACTGAGGCTAAAAGGAAACCTATGGATATCTAAATTTCGAGTAATTACTTCAATGTGATGTCAGAATTATTTACTAGTGTGATGAATACCTAATAAAAGGTAGATATTATAAAAAGTCACCAGTGCAGACAATCATCCAAACAGGTTGTTATGTTTTGGGGATACAAATGTCAATCTGGTCAACTTCCATGTGATAAATATGTAAGGAACATTTTTATCTCTGCAAACACAGCAAATATAGATGGTGATCCTTATTCTTTTTTATGAAAGGTATACACCCACAGGCAAATGTGAACCATCCAAACATGATCATGCGTATCTCCCACTTTGCCACCGCTTGAATCACACTCGCTAAGATAACGTTAAGTCTTTAGAGCAAGCAAAAGTTCTGCAAAGTGTTGCATCTATTAAACATCTCTAAGGAGGTGTCACAGAGGGTCTCTTATGGAATTACAAGAACATGCCTTTCAGTTGTGCTCAGTGCAGTGGCAACTAAAGTGATGTAACTGGTAACATGGTTAGAGATAGAGTTGTCGAGGGGTAGAACAGGTAAAGGCAACATGGGAAAGAACTGCGCGTCCTCAGAAACTAGTTTGTAGGAGAAAACAAATCATGAGAGGATGTCATGGAGGGCAGTCCTGTTGAAAGAGATTAAAGGAGAAGGGCTAAGGGAAGAACCTTGAGCAGGGGCGTGGAATTCCTTTCGCCTGGGTCAAGGACAAGTCTGCAAGTGTATTTTGTCCACAGGACAAGTAGGCTGAACACCTCCAGCACAAACCCTTTAGTTTCCAGATCCAAGTGCCACACAGTGTTTTTGGAAATAGATCTGCCTGCTGCTAAGGCAGGTTAGGCATCCATATGTAGAAGATACTCAAAATGGTATATTGGTCAAAACGCAACTCCTTTCCTGTTCTGATGAGCGCGCTCCTACTACAGCGAGTTGTAAGCTCAGCTTGCATGAATGACAGTAGTTGGAAACAAGCATTTGCAATGCAATAGGTCTTGCATTTAGGGAGTTTGAGCTATTGGCATTGTAAATGACAATGCCTTTTATTTATGTTTTGGTTTTTAAAACATAAAATAAAAGGCATTGTCATTTACAATGCCAATAGCTTCCTCGCGTAAATGCGAGACCTGTTGCATTTTCAATGCTTGTTAGATGAGCTTCAAAGACTTTTGAATGGAAGCATTAAAAGAAAACCTCTCATAACTGTACCAACAAATAGGTCCTTTTTCTCACCAGGCACATGGCATGCATGATTAGAAGCTGTGTAGAAATAGCGCTTCGCGGTACTGTGGTTAACACTAATGTACTGGAATCTTTATTTGAATCCCTTTCGGAGCAGTCAGTAAAAGTGGCAAATATATTTGAAAAATTGAGCAGTTAACATGCACCTTTTGACATGACTTTTCCAAAATTATCCTGCATAAAATCCTACTGAGCAATGTGCTGGGTGTTACTCACTTGGTGCACATGGGGGTCTAAGTTTATACTTTTTGACAGGGCTGTTTTAAATTACCAGTCCGGCCCTGGACGTGTTCCAGAGTCGAGTCAATGACAAAGAAGTGGTCCAAATGCTACGTTCAGAAGGGGGAGGGTGTGGCTTAACGGCCAGTGCAGCCGATTTGGGCGCTGAGAGATCCAGGTTTAAGTCTCGTCGTGTGCTAAACATCCTGTGATTCTGGGCAAATCACTTCCCCCTGCCTACGGACAGCGCCTACAGACCCTCACGGGTTATTAGCGGCACTATACAAATCCAAGTATTATATTATAGTATAATTATTAAGAAGAGAAAGAGGCAGCCAAAAGACGAGGATCAAATGTCCAAGCAAAATGGAAAAAGTGGCCTAGAAGGAGACTAGATAAGAGGGGGGGGGGGGTGGAGGAGTGGCCCGAACGCTACTCTTAAAAGCTGATGAAACACAACTAGTAGAAATGGACAAAGTATTGAGGAACTATATGCAGCCGTTCCAGGTGTTCTGAATTTCCAGTACCGACGGGAATCTCTGTACGCAATTACGAGTTTGCAGACCAAGAATTACTTGGCATAATTCTGCATGGAAAGCTGCATGTTTAAAGCTACAGATCAAATTTTTAATGAAACTGCACTACAGCAACAGCACCGGCCCTGATAGAATATTAATGGCCGCCGAGCAGCACGGTAGCAGCAGAAAGCCTTTTAGGCTCTTACGCAACATGTAGCTAAATTAATTATTTGCAGGGAAAGGATCCCATACCCCGGCAGCCTCCGAGGGATCAGTGAGAGCCGGACTGCAGAGGCGCTCATTGGCGACCCTCAAATGTCAGACACCGGGAGGAAAGAAGAGGCCTGACAGGGAAGGAGACACAGAGATCTGGATGGGAGGGGGCGCGAGAAAGACAGGGACAGCGAGGTACAATGATGGAAGAGGTGGCGACGGAACGGGCACAAAGAGGGGAGAGGGCGCGAGGTAGACGGGGACTGCAGGTTAGACAGGGACAGCGGGGTACAATGATGGAAGAGGTGGCGACGCGAGAAAGGGAGCGGGCACAAAGAGGGGAGAGGGCGCGAAGTAGACGGGGACCACAGGTTAGAGATAGGAAATGATGGAAGGCTCGTGAGAGAGAGCAGGATAGAATGGGGAGAGCGGGAGAGACAAAAAGCAGTAAATTTAGACATAAGCGAAGAGAGAGAGAGAGCGGTAAATACAGACATAAGCGAAGAGAGAGAGAGCAGTAAATACAGACATAAGCGAAAGGGAATGGGGTCGTAAGAGAGACAGAGGCCTAGGAAAAGGAGGGGAGCCAGGTAGAGAACAAATGCGTATTACGAAGAAAACAAGACAAGCCCGGCTTCTAAAGTGGCCCGGACGCGAGCGAGCGCCCGCCGCGCGAAAGTGAAAGCAAATTTGTCACGGCGAGACGCGGCGTAGCGTGGCGCGCGCGATTGGCGGGGGAGCGCATTCCAGACGGGAGAGCGGACCCTTTGAAGTATGATGCCGAGGGCGCCAGTGGGCTGAAGCGCTTCCCCAAACGGATTGCATGGCGGCACGATGCACGTGATTGTGACATGCAATCCACTTTTGGGAGCACTTTGAAATGCCCCTCTTACTAGAGTCTCGCATAGCGATTGCGTAAACGCAATAGCTAGGTGAGACCTAAAAATGGAGGATGGTTGCAAGCAGTTGTGCTGCAATATCAAGCGATTTGCTTACTTTCGCAATAAAATGTACCCAAAAATATTTGCAATTTGAAAAAAAAGGAAGGTCCAAGGCAATTTTACTAAACTATAGTGCTTTTTTCAAAGACAATTAAAAATAATATTTCCCTAAAGCATCATTTAATTAAACGTGTTTGACGCAACCCACTTTTTAAAAATGAAGTAGAAGTGTAAAACTAATTTGTGCCAGTCCAGTGACAAAAGTGCATCAACAGGCTTTTGATCATGCTCTAGTGCAGATTTACGACTTTCAGGAATTCACAAGAATTTATGGAAATAGGCCTGGACCCATCCAACTATTGAAGCAATTTTTGTGAACTCCATTTTCACACAAGTAAATATAAATGGGCATATTGTCTCATGCAGAATTCTGCAGAACAAGTGCAAATTCTCATGTTCAAACTTATTTGGTTTTCCTCCAGGGGAAAACATTGCCCGTACCCCCAAAGTGAAAACTCTTCTCTCAGCATGGATTTGTTTTTTAACTCCTGCCCTGTTCAGGGGTAAATTTCCAACCTTTTCCAGGTAGGATGGGGTTGGAAAGAAGTTGGTGAATGCCGTTAAACATGTAAAACTGTTGGTGTGCTTAAACACAAAGTGAATTCCACCATTAGAAAGACCACTTTCAGCCACTGTGAGTGGATTTGCTCACACGAAAATCTTCATCGGAGTAAGTCCCTTAATGAGTGAAAAACCAACATTTGTCTGCGTAAGCCAAACTTACATGCAAAGATAACCGATAACATTTTAACTGAGAAGACTTTGCAAAGTTAATTTCATTGTAAAAACAAATCTCCTGTCATTCTCATAGTACTTACCAGTGCTCACAATTAAGGCATGCAGAGAGTGTGGCAAAGTGATATGAAGACATTTGCCCAAGGATCACAACACGATGTGGTCACATTGAAAGTGTCAGACTCAAGCCAATCTCCTTGATCCTCAATTGGCAACCTAGAAACTGGACTGCAAGTCGAATCTGAACTTATTTACAGGAGCATTTTGTGAAACTGAGTAAATGCTTAAAACTAAATTTTCTAGTGCAATGAATTTCCTCAAAAAAACTAAAGTAAGAAAGAAAGCAACAATTATTTCCTGATCTTTGCTATATTCAGAACTCTGACTTATGAAAGTGCTAGCATACCTGGAGCTCTACTGTGGTAAGAAAGCTGGCCTAAACAGAGGTGTTGTAAATGCAGAGCCTGTGAATATTAAACAGAGGCCTGGTGTGTTCGGAGTCCCGCAATGTACGATCGGAGCCTTGCTAAAATACAAACCCTGACCCCATGTGAGCCCTGACATAATCAATAAGGTGTGTTATAATGAGAATGCTGCTATAATTTGTCACTTAATGGAACACCTTATTTCTTTTTACAGGATAGGTAGATTTCTGAAGCATCTAGTCCCTGGGCCAATTTGAAATTTAATAAATCTCCCACCTCTGCTTGAGAAAAGTACACAGGTGTGGGTGGAGACCTAGAGAAGCACCGTGCATGGGGCACAAACCAACAACTAGGTAGGAAGCAAAGGAGATCTACAGAGTACAGATGGTTGTATCCAAGCAAGTATCCATGTGTGTTGATACTTACAAAGAAGATTTTTATGTCATGCAAGCGCTTTCAAAAAATCCTTAAATCTCAAACTTTTATGACATTTTGGACTAAGCAACAATGCAGAATCAATCAATCAGGGGTTTATATAGCACGTTACTCACCTGTGAGGGTCTCAAGGCGCTTGGGGTGGGAGGGGTAGGGAGGGAGAATGAAGACAGGCCAATAAATAAGCTCTGCAAGTCCAAAAACGGAATCACCAAGAGGTATCATTACCGTCTTTACTGTCATCTGATGAAGTCCACCAAACTTTAAAGAGATGCGCATTGTGCTATCTTATCCTACAATGTTTTGGATAATCTCAGCTGAAAACCCAGAGTTCATGGATAGTTACTGCCACTGTTAGATTGGGAGATGCGGTATCCAGGCCATATTTTAATCATAAACAGGTACGTTAGAAGAATTGGTGTAATCCAAGTTTAAGGAAAAAGCAGGTGATGAGAAAGGGTAAATTCCTGAAATGTCAGTAAATTTGTTCTATAAAATAGAAAGGACATATTTGGACAGCAAATGTGTGACTCGAATAATTTTTTCACTAGTAATTCAGGCATGGTGCCAACCTAATGAACCACTGTGCTCTAACAGTGAGGAACATGTCTACGTTTTCTACTATCAAAACTCTACAGGGATCAGATCCATTTAAGGAGTACTGTTGTGTCATTGTGCTGGACTGGACTGAAAACATACCAGAAAAGGGTGCATAAGGGTGGAAGAGATCATTAACGTCCATTCACCAAAATGCCTGGATAGGGGAAGTGACATCACGCCCTTTGACCTTCATTTTCACTCATACGCACCTATACACACACATTGACACATACAAACATTCTCGCTCACATAAACGCACTCTCACCTGTAAGCACGCACACAACAAACATTTAAAAGCATTTTTTTTACTTACCCCAGTGCAAGTGAATGTCACATTGAAGCTAATTGTGCTCCATTTTTTAAATACACTAATAGTAAATAATGCAATAATATTCACTATTAGTGTAATAAAAAAAAATGAAAGAAAACAAGAAGAGTGGATTCCCAATCGACCTCCATAGGTATGAGCTGTCCCTGTATTGTATTGTGAATTTATATATAGCGCAAAACTGTCACCCTACGGGTATCCTGGAGCTGCAGCTTGCCAAGTTGTCACTAGGCAGAACAGATATCCTATACGCTGATTTGGAGATCTCATATTACTCAACCCTAGGGAAGAGCCATGTCTTTAAGCTCTTTCTAAATGGGAGCAGTAGTTTAGTGTGTCTAATATGCAGGGGAAGGGTGTTCCAGATTCGTGAAGCAGCTATTCCAAATGCTCTACCGCCCGTCCTGGATTTCTTAAATCTGGCAGTAGTTATCAAACATGCGCTGGAAGAGCGAAGATTTCTTCCAGCGTTGTACCAGGTGAATTTCTCCTGCATGGACATTGGGCCCAGACCATGTACTGCCTTGAACACAGTGCAGAGAGATTTGAATAGAATTCTCTCCTTAATGGGCATCCAGTGGAGGTCCTTTAATGCCTCCATTGATGAGGACCTGCGCTGCCTATTTAATGACAGTTTGGCTGCTATAGACTGAATCCTCTGCAGCTTCAGTAGCACTGATTGTGGTGCTCCCAGAAATAGTGAATTGCAGTAATCTGCTTAGAATTATACTCCTCGCTACTAAGGGTCTGGTGGCACTTGGCAGTAGTGGGAGAATCTGGCGTAGTGCTCTTAGCTGTAAAAAACAGGTGCCAACTGTTTTATTGGCTTGTGATTCCATTTGAAGATTGTCATCTATTAAAACTCCCAGATTGCGTACTGTTCTAACTGGGACCAGTGGTTCATCCGTAGGGGAGAATCTAAACTCAGATGGCAGAGGCCGCATCACTTTAGCCGTGGAGCAGTATACAACCTCCGTTTTTCCATTATTAAATTGTAGAGAGTTTGTCCTGAGCCAGTTGGAGGTCTGGCGCATGCACTCCTGAAATATTTCTATAGACACTGCTTGATTTCCTTCCATGGAGAACACCATTTGTGTGTGGTCCGCATAAGGATTTATTAATAGGAATCAGGGGGTGCAGATAGATGTTAAATAAAATGGGGCTTATTGATGAGCCCTGTGGCACCCCGTGATACACAGGGGTCTTAGGGGATGTGAACGGTGGAATAGTCACTGCCTGTTGTCTGCCCATCAAATATGATTGCAGCCACTTCAGTGCCCGCCCTCTTACTCCTATGTTCTCTAGTCTCTCAAGCAGTATCTCATGATTCACTGTGTCGAATGCAGCAGACATGTCTAGTAGTACTAGGACAGATGGATTACCATTGTCGGCAACGCATTCTCAAATTATCCAGTACAGTCACCAGAGCCATTTCGGTTCCGTGCCCTGGTCGGAACCCAAATTGGTCCTTATCTAGCAGATGGTTTTCTTCTAGATAAGAGGACAAGGATTTACTAACTGCCCTCTCCAGGATTTTTACTGGATAGGGTAGAAGGGACATCGGTCTAAAGCTCAAAGGACGTGTCGGGTCCAAAGATGGTTTCTTAAGCAGTGGGGTCACTACTGCCTGTTTCCATGCTTCAGGGACAGTTCCATTTTCCAGTGACTGACAGCAAATCTGTCGCAGCCACGGAAATAGTTCAGACTGGAACTCTTTCCATATCCCATGTGGAAGGGGATCTAGAGGAGAGCCCGAGGATACACAACAGGCCAGACTGTTAAATGTATCCTCAGTAAGAGTTTGAAAACACTCTAAGGCGGGCAACCGACGGCCAAGAGGTATCTCGGTCTGTCGCTCTACGAAGAGTGTCTGAGATGGTTCCTTTTCCTCCTCCAGACAACTGTTGTTGTTAGCATTCAGGCCCCCAACAATCTTATTGATCTAATCCTCAAAATGGGCAGGGATATCGTCGCTGAGTTTCTGAGTCGCATTTACCTTGTTGCCCATACAAGCAGGATTAGATAGGTCCTTTATAATACCAAAGAGCGTTCTTGTACTATTGGGCGCCTGCAAGATGGTTTTTGCATAGTACTCAGCTTTGGACCTGGAAATGGCTTCCTTTTTACGAGGCCTGTAGCTGTTTCAGTTCTTTTTTGTCCGATTCACCATACGACCTTCTCCATTTCCTCTCCGCCTGTTTGCGATTTTTCCGCATCAATTTTAGCTCCTCACTGTACCAGGGGGCCGAGGGTTTCTTTCTATTCTTCAGCCTTTTTATTGGGACAATGTGATCTAGGGTACCGTTTATGTAATCACAGTAGATTTGATGGATTTTCCCTACAGAATTAGTGGGGACAAAGGAGTTCTGTGCTGGGAAAATCGGGTGTAATCTATTTTTTAATAACTTGGCCCATTCTCTGCCCTTGCGGTAAGTTATTGACTGATTTCTGCTATTGGCTGAACTAGGTAGTGTAATCCTAAAGTGGATTAAAAAGTGATCAGTCCAGCATTTAGCTAATACCTCAATCATCTCTGTCTCACTACAATTTGCGAACAGAAGGTCAAGGCTGTGCCCTCCCTGGTGGGTCGGCTGATGCACAAGTTGGTGCAGATTAATACTTTCGCAAATTTGTGTTAAGTCTCTGAGATGGGGCCCTAAATTCCCATTATCCCAGAGATTAAAGTCCCCCATATGATCATCCTTGAGTGGGTTAGGGTTAAGTTGGCTGTGTTCCTGGCAATGGTTTTGCCACCTCTGAGGCCAGGGCTCACAAAAGCAGGGCCGGGGTCGCAAAAGCAGAGTCAGGGGTCGCCAGGGGCAAGCCATGGGTCGCAGCTGCGACCACTAGATGACATCCATGAAAGAGATCGGTATGAGCAGGTGGTTGTTGTCTTGAATTTGTTCAGGTTCCCAAGATCCTTTTACCAGGTCTTGAAAAATCCCCCTCCATAGATCTTAAATAATAGATGAATAAATCAAATTAAACAAAATACAGCCAGGTTCTGCCAGAGAAACACCATTACTGCTAAGGCCAGGCAGAGAACTTCGCTCCGCCAGTGGAGTGTGCGGAGTTTGGCCTACACGTGCTCCGCTGAGAATGCAGAATTTAGGCAAAACTCCGACTCCACAGCAGAGCGGAGTTAGCCAGCCCCCCGACAAAAAAAGGCTCCCCAGCTCCACCCCCCCAATAAAAAAATATTAAAACATAAATTTAAAAAGAAAAAAGGCACTTACTTGTACTGTGGCGTCTCCGGGCTGCCCTCCTCCTCTGTGCAGTTCTCGCAAGACATATATCGGACGTAGGGGTTTGTGGGAGAGAGACCACAGCGAGGAGGCCAGCCTGGAGATGCCACAGTATGGTAAGGGCCTTTTTTCTTCTCAAATTTGTGTTTTAATATTTTTAGGGTGAGTGTGGAGGTGGGTAGCGGAGTTCTACAGAGTTTTTTCCCAACTCCGTGAAACGCCGCACAGTTAAGGTACAGGAAAGTGCAGTTTTGCAGTCTAAGTTACAGAGCAGGGAGTAGGAGTAACTAGTCTTTTTCTGACTGGCAAAACAGAGAATTTAACTTTATACACATCCGACATCCCGGAAACATACACAATTTGCTCAATTCTTAATGTTGAAATTGGATGAGAATGTTGTTTGCGTCTTGTCTGGCACTTAAAATGAGGGAGCAAGATTACTCAATCAATCAATAAATACTTTACTCAGTTGAATACAAAATATAAAAGTACATCACATGCATAAAAACAAAGATAAAAAGTTAATTTCTTCATAAATACACATCTTCAATATTTAAATACTACAAAAGGGCAAGATTACTCATAAATGGTGGAAAGAGAGAGTGTGACTCTGCCCCCAAGCCTACCAGCCTTTTAGTGTCCCTGGTCCGTATTCATAATCCATATCTACAGCCAAGCTGTCATGTCTCATGAACACAAGGGCCCTTCATTTAAGCAAACACAAATGGGTATCGCGGCTACTGTAGAACATCTACCCTCAGTGAAAGACGAACAGATGTGCACACAAAAAACACCTTCACCAACAGCAACCTGTGGCAGGTGTTCGGAAAGGCATTACAGTTACAAACACAAAAAGGTTTTCTTTTTCTTTTTTTGTGCAAATACTTCCATTTGGGTTCAGCTGTGCCTGTCAAACTATAAATAGAACAGTTTCTAACGTTATAACCAATAACCATACAGTCCAATGCCTGGGCAAGAGGCAGAAGAATGAATGTGTTAATGTACATGACATGGGCTCTAAAAACATTTGAATTGTGAACAAATGGAAAAATTAATGGAAAAATCAACGAAGTAAATGGGTAGATTCTTGATGCTTAGGGCCTGATATATGAAACTTTTATTGGCAAAAAGTGATTGCAAATTAGGCTGGAATAGAATTTTGTGAGCCAACCTACATACTAATAGGTCGATTCATAAAATTTTGATTTGTAGTGGGTTGCAAGGTGACCTTTCTCATCAGTATTTATTTGTGAGTAAGTTGGACATTGAGTCTCGCTATGATTGCATGACATCACAGGGATGGTGGCCTGCTGAGGTCAGCAGACCATCAACAAACCACCATGTCTGTCGGCTGCATTTAAAAAGAAAATGTTAATTTTCTTTTTAAGTTTGTGAGTTGGCAGTGATCCCCCTGCGATTTTGCGGTCACCAACCCTTTGATTTTGTGAATTGCAACCTTTGCAACCACAAAATAGCTTTGTACATCAGATCCCAAGTTACCAGTGATCCATATGTATTGGAGTATCGTATATCCGAGCATGGTCAGGACAGCATTAACTGCGAAGCAAAAGTTATATGATCAACAAAAATTTCCTGGAGATCTTACAATATTTAAGACGTTTCTTCGTCAGATTGCTTCCAAGGTTGGCACCGACAATAGTTTGACTGGGGTATATAGTTCCATATTTCCCCTTGCAGCAGACTAAAACAGGACTGCAGTTTTAAAAGGAAAA
This sequence comes from Triturus cristatus, assembly GCF_964204655.1. Taxonomy (NCBI): domain Eukaryota; kingdom Metazoa; phylum Chordata; class Amphibia; order Caudata; family Salamandridae; genus Triturus; species Triturus cristatus. Next base: position 975,111,004 of record NC_140584.1, on the reverse strand, counting down.
TATGTAACAGTGAAGTAAAGGCCCAACAAAATGAATCCCATGGTCAGTACAAGAAGGCCATTGTAGGCAATTCCCTTGGATCTTGAAGGCAGAGTTGTTCCATAAAGAAGACATGGCCCTCAGTTTCAGATTAACACGAAGAACGACTGATACAACCTACAGCGGGTCACTTTCACACAGCGTAGTAATCACTTGCTAGACCTCAACCAGCCATCTGTGAGAAAAGGAAGTAACTCACTGAGAACAAGGATATCTCAGGGAGTATGACGATACAGACCCAAAAATACACGCTACTCCAAAGAAAAGTGAAACTGAGCATTCTTCAAACAGCCTTCAGAACTATAACACTATTTTTATTTTCTAGAAAAAGACTTATCGGATGGTGTTAGAGTTTGCAACTTTCAGTTTCTAGACTTCTGCAAATAATTGGGGCTCCGAGAGGTTCCATACTTGACCAAGGTAAAGACACAAGCAATTGTTTTACTGGAAAGAAACTTAGAAAAGGATCTTCAAACATAGGTGAAGATCCATGCTCAGCTTTCAGAATTTCAATTTTTTAAGATGCGTTTACATACAATTAATCTAAATGGAACTCATTTATATAGTCCATGGTTAACTTGATAATCTACTTTGAATGCGCACTCACTGGACCTTCACACGACACTGTTGATTTAGCGGTGCAACAAATCTCCACCTCGCCTGAAGTCCCTTTCCATTGCACACATTGTGGTAAATAAAATTCCTTTACCTGGACTTAATTTGATACAGAAACATAATAAAATAGCTCAGTAAAATGAGAGGCAGAATCCGTGGTATTAGAGGTTCGGAATGGGCTTTATTCCAGTGATCGATTATAATCGGTTGCTCCAAGTTCCATCACCACGGGGGTTCAGGAAGTGAAGTACATACATTATTGACATGAAATGACTTTTATAGATCATACATTACAATGAAGCGAATGCAGTAGGCGTAACAATTGATAAGGAAAATGACGATTTATCTGCGTAACCAAAAAATGGGTGTAATAAGGAGTAAAAAGGAACATAATTGGTTATGATGTCACATATAGGTGGATCTATAAGATAATACTTGGCATAGATGCGCGCGCAGCAACATGACGTGTAATTGACGTGTAACTAGGGGGTGAAGGGGACTTGACATTTAGCTCTACATGTGGAGACAAGAAGTCTGGGGGGTCAAGTCAACCTAATCCCAAATCATATCTAACATCCTATGTTTAAAGAACTATGTTATCCACGAAAGAAGGACTCTCGGACAGAATCTATTCTATACTGACTGTGCGTGCGTGTACAAGCGTCTAAGTGTCTACACTAAATGCGAGGGGGTAGAAATATTCCATGGTAACAGGGCTATGAATTACTTGCATGAGGACAGAGAAGCCGGGCCTTTTGCTCGGTAACTGGAAGAATGTTTACTTAAACTACTAGGCAGGAATGCATCGGCTGAGGGGGAAGCAGATAATTCGAAGGTGAAATACAGTTCTTGGCAGAGAATAGGCTGATGTCAGGCTTCGTGAGCCGCGCAGAGAATGAGACAAAGTTCATGGTCACAGATGCAGGCTCAGACTGGAGCTTTCAGAGGCAGAAGGCAAGAAGAGTTTGATGACAGAATCAGGGCCTACTTGCCTAGACTGTAAAATGGAGTAACTGAGCCATATAAAGCCGGTGGCCTTTCATATTTAGGAATGGAATATCCGGCCTATTCATGGCGGATCTGACAGAGGACATGTTGACGGTGGACGCACATGTATTTGCGTCTTCATAACTGGAACTGGAGGAAACATACATGTACTTGTAACATGCACATAGAACCGTTGGGGTCCAAGATAGGGGACATAACTGACCAGAAAAATCCATATTTCCACATTCCCTCCTTGTCCCCTACTTGCCCGTCAAGAGATATCAATCTTCATTAATCCATTGATCTGTTCGTATAACATCATTTGTTCTTCTTTCTTCTTCCGTGACGAATGAAATCTTGGTGGTGGAATACACGATGTGGCACACAGACCACAGATCGCTGGTCCACATTGTAGACATAGACAGCAACTGAATAGTATGAGAAGGCCAATACCTAGGAAGGATAGAACTCTCCATCCCCAGGCTGATATCACACTCCAAAACCAACTGGACCAAGTCCAAGTGCCTGGGTTCCGGTGTATCTGGTTTACAATCTTATGAAGGCGAGTTATGGCTTTATATACAGATGGCGAATTTTCTGGTATGAATACGCAGCAGCTTGATCCGATGACCCTACAAGCTCCGCCCCTATCAGCCAGGATGACGTCAAGGACAAGACGATTTTGAAGCACAACAATCCGCATAGCAGACTGCTCTTCTGTTAAATTGCCTAGGGCGGAAATAGTTTCATTCACTACTGCTTCAAGGGTTCTAGTTAATCTACGTATCAGTTTACTATTAGTAACAGTACCTATATAAGGAAAGATGCCTTTATTGAAATCTGTGTATTTTTCCCATGCTGTTTCAGTGTAATCGACAATTGGGAGATCTCTCCGCTCTCTGTTGTGTACTAAATGAATATTTCTGTAATAATCAGGAGGAGCTAGGAAAACAGGTGGCAAAAGGAATGCAATGTAGCAGGTACCATCCCAATCTAGAGGTAGACGCATATATGCAGTCTGACCACATATAAAGTAGGAGTGGCGATAAGCTCTAAATGAAGATTTGCCTTGATCACTGAATTCTACTATAGTAGTGCATTTACTATGGCCCATATGTATGGAACCAACTTTTCTTACACACAATTCACCTTTCGCTGGGAATACTGACATGGTGGGTAAGACTAGTTCAACTTCGGATACGACATTTAGAATCATGAGATTAGGTGTAAAATTACCTAGTCCATATACTTCATTTTCTAGATCAGTTCCTGTTCTTTTGGGGCGACCCTCCTTGTCAGGGTAGCAGACCTTGAGTAAAACTAGGTTCAGGTTTCCCCATACCCAATGATCTTGGTAAACTGCTGTGTCTGAGTCTATGGAATTGATTAAACTAAACCATGCTCCACAGGAGCCATTATGTGTAAATGGGTGTGGAAAGAATGGCAGGACTCCTTCATAATTCTGATAGGGAGGGAGCCGACCACACACCCAACAATTGGTGGCATTACTAGTCTGATGGGAATGATGTAACATACTAATGAAAGTGTTATTGCGCAGCGCAAGTCTATAAGACAATTCATGCGGAGGTAAGTCACTAAAAGAATGTTCAGCAGTAACATTATAAACATGTCTAGAAATAGGGTAATATATGTGCAACAATATACTTGCAGTAATTATTAAAAGACTCAAGAAAAACAAGATTAATAATGTCACTATGCAGTGGCTACGCAGTGATTTACAATACGCCTGTCGTTTCAACATTTTCCGCGACTGTCCATGATTCAGGTCTAGAGGATACATGTCAGAGACAAATTCAACCGCTTCACCTTGGAGAGGACTTAAACAATCAAATTGTCTGACGTTCTAGGCCTCAATTTTACTTTATAGAGTTCGGTTTTAGTCTTTTCAACCAAAGGAAGTTTTGAATCAGTCTGTGAGGGAGTGCAGGGCACAATGTCTATATCCGAGGATAGTCCATGAAATTTCTTGATATGACTTGAATGAATCCAGCCCTTGCGGCCCTCGATCTTCACGGCTGTCCTTGTAGTGAGCAGAACCAACTTGGGTGTCTTCCACCTGGGCTCCAGCTGAGTCTTTCGGTCGAAATTTCTCACAAATACGAGATCACCCGGAACTACGTCATGGGGTTTCACCTCAGTGTTGTCGGGAAAGGCTGCAGCTACCTGTGAACGACAAGATTGTAGTGCAGACATCAAGGAAGCCAAGTAATCTGTCAGCATATTACAGTCAATATCAGTTATTTTACGAGGTATAGGCGTCCCCCACATATTTGGTGGTCTGCCGAAGATCACCTCATACGGGGATAGCCCTGTTCGAGAGTGTGCTACCATTCTCATGTAAAAGAGTGCAACTGGTAACGCTACTATCCAGTCGACACCTTTCTCTCTGCATATTTTGGACAATCTGATTTTCAGTATCTGGTTATGTCTTTCTACGAGACCTGCTGCCTCGGGGTGTCGGACACAGTGGAATTTCCACTGATATCCTAACAGAAGTGAAACATGTTTCATTAATTCGGATGAGAACGGCTGGCCGTTATCTGAGTAGACAACACGTGGTAAACCGTATCGTGGGAAGAATTCTCGAACCAACTGTATGGCAGTAGTCGGGGCAGTGTAATCTGAAACCGGGTATGCCTCCGTCCAACGGGACAGAGCGCAGACAACTACGAGAACATATTTGAATCCTCGACATCGTTCCATCTGGATATAATCCATCTGGAGCACTTCAAAAGGGTGATCAGGAGGATGAAATCCACCCTGTTCTACGGGAACGCTTTTTCCTGGGTTGAACTGGCAACAGATCATACAGGTACGGACTTTTTGTTTGGCTGCTGCTCGTAAATGTTTATTGAACCAAATGTGTTGAATGCTGTCTAGCATAGCTTTTTCTCCTAGATGTGCTGGACTATGTATAGTGTTAATTATAACTTGGACCATTGAATCAGGAAGGAACCATACAGACTTTTCCTTCATCATCCATCCTTGATCCGTTTGGATCCCTCCTAATTCAGTCCATTTCTTTATTTCGTCTGGTGTAGCATGTGTCTGTATGTCAATTACGTCAAGGGTAGGATCTTTAACTGTCATGCAATGTGTCGGCATCGGGACTATTGTCTTTATCATGTCGGGGGTTTGAGTTTGAGCAGTCTGTTTAGCTGTTCTGTCGGCTAGATCATTGCCTTGGGAAATGATATCAGTAACCTTCGTATGAGCCTTACATTTCATAATTGATATTGCAGTGGGTCGATGTATTGCATCTAATAAGGCATGAATGAGGGGTCCGTGCTGAATGTGGGCACCGTGGGAAGTTAAATAACCTCTCTCTCGCCACAGCACGCCGAAGTCATGTACAACTCCGAATGCATAACGTGAATCAGTGTATATGTTGACTTTTTTATTCGTGGCTTGAATACAGGCTTGTGTCAGAGCGATGAGCTCTGCGGCTTGAGCTGACAAAGTATTTATACGATTAGTTTCGATGACTTCAATATCTGTGGTGACTGCGTAAGCAGCCATTAACTCTCCTGTACTTGTTCTCATACATGAACCATCTACATACAATGTCAGGTCTGGATCTGACAATGGGACATCGGTTAAGTCTTGTCTGGGTTTTGTCGTTGTAGTAATAACTTCAATACAGTCATGAGCTAGTGGGTCTGTTCCGGTTACTGGCAAAAGTGTGGCAGGATTCAATGTGTTACAGCGTCTGATTTCTATATGTGGCTGAAACAATGTAAGTTCGTACCCTGTAAGTCGCGCTATAGTCAAGTGTTGTGTTTGCGTTCTGTTTACAAGAACCTCTACTGCGTGTGGTACTTGAACTGTCAATGGATGTCCTAACACTATGGCATCGCTTTGTCTGATTGCTAAAGCTGTCGCTGCTACTGATTTCAGGCATGCAGGCAAAGCCTGAGCTACAGGATCTAATGTACTAGAAAAATAAGCACATGGTTTGTGTGCTCCTGCTTGTTCCTGTGTGAGTACTGACAAGGCAGTACCTTCGCGTTCTGTAACAAAGAGTGTAAACTGTTTTCTGTAACATGGTGTTGCTAAGACAGGTGCTTGACATAAAGCTTTCTTTAGGCTTTCAAAAGCTTGTGTATGTTCCTGAGTCCAAGGGAGAACAGTCGATGTGGCTGCCTCCTGTGTGGTTAACTGAATGAGTGGTTTTGCTAGAAATGCGTACTGAGGGATCCACTGCCTGCAATATGAAGTGAGACCTATGAAAGCCCGCACCTCCTTTTGTGTCTTGGGTGTTGGCATGTTAGCTATTAACTGAATGCGGTCCGGTGTAAGCTGCCTTCCCTCCTTGGACAGCGAGTGTCCAAGATAAACAACTCGCTGGACACAGAATTGCAGCTTAGAAGGGGACACCTTGTGCCCCTTTTCGGCTAGAAATTTTAAAACTGTCAGTGATGCTTTTTCACATTCCGGTTCGCTTCTTGCGGTGATCAGCAGATCATCGACGTATTGGAGCAGAGCAGTGTTAACTGGCAGGTGGATACTATCTAGTTCTCGTTTCAGTGCTTGGCTATAGATGCTGGGGCTTTCTGTAAATCCTTGAGGTGCGCGTGAGAATTTAAAGCTACGTCCATTTAAACTAAATCCGAACAAATATTGGCTCTCCGGATCTATTGGGACGCTGAAAAAAGCATTCTTGAGATCAATTACAGTAAAGAATGTTGCTTCGGAATCAATGGCTGTCAGTAATGACGAGATATCTGGGACCACAGGGAATTGTGGCACAATGCACTTGTTTAATTCGCGCAGATCAATAACCAATCGATATACTGGCGGGGCCTTTGGATCTGTTCGTTTAAGAATCGGAATTATCGGTGAATTACATACATTGGAGTCTGTTTCCACAACTACTCCTTGGGCAATGAGCTCGTCAATGATTTGTAGTAAAGCCACTACAGCATCTGGTGGCAACTTGTATTGTCGCATTCGTGGTAGCACCACTCCTGCCTTTAATGTGACTCGATATGGTGTAATATTCATGCAACCAACATCAGTAGGGCCTTGTGCCCATAGATGTGTAGGTAAAGTCTGCAGTCGGGGATCCATGTCTCTAGACACATAGTGACCTTTAAAATCACGTAAAAACAACCTTACTCCTTACGGAGAACAACATATTATGGCTCCTAGAGCTTTCAATGTTTTTATTCCTAGCAAGTTTTCTGGACATGATTTAGTAAGCAATAAATCTGTAGTTCGGGTCAAAGGTCCTATCGTAAGTGGAAGAGGCTGTGATACTTCATTAACAATAGGTTTTCCTGAAAAACCAAGGGAAATATTCTGTGAGCCTGAGAGGGGTGCCCCTGGAACTTCACTACGTTTTATAGTTGTTCGACTTGCCCCTGTATCGAGTAAAAATTTTCTATCTTGGCCTAATAATTCACTATGTACATAAGGTCCTTCTTGATCTACAGGTATTTCAATAAGGGGTAAGTCAACTTCCCTCTCTAGGCTAGTTCATGCGTAACGCTGATACTCAGGATATTCATACTGTGCGGTCTGATACATTTGTCGTGTTGTTGTCTGTGTGGCAGCAACAGGCAACGGTGGTGCAGCTGGCACAAACTGTATTGGCTGTTGTGCGGCTGGCATGGCCTGGGCATGCTGCAGAGCTCCTTGTTCATACTGATCTTGTCTGAGTGGCCGTGATCTTTCTTGTGTTTTACCTATGGCGATATTATGTTTTAAAACTGGACAGTCGTGTACGTAATGACCTGGCTTTTTACAATAATTGCATGTCCCTTTTACAGGTCCTGTTGAATCGGAATGTGTCATACCCTTTTTATGTCCTTCAGCTGGAACTGTCTGGGAAACTAGCATTTTCATTTTCGTGTCTTTCATGCGTCTGTGTTCATGTTCTTGTTCCTCTCTAATTCTATTGTGATGGTACTGTAACATTTGTAACATTTGTGATGGAGTGTTACCTTGCCAGGTACTCTCGAATTTTAATACTCTATTCTTTACTGGGGGCAGGGCATTTTCTACTAATTTTGTTACAAACAGATGTGGGTATGATTCGCTACTTGCTTTTATGCCACTATTTATACCAAAACATTTTTCAAATCGGGCATAGTAATCACTAGTGTCTTCATCTTGCTTCTGTTTACAGGCTGAAATTGTACCCCAATCTTCCTTTTTCGTAGTTAATAAACGTGGCAGTACCTGTACTAGTAAACCTGGTAGTGCTTTAGTTTTATCCCCAAGTCCTGCTCCTGCAGTTCGGGCCTTTTCTTCCGCTTCTAACACTGACCATTCTATCTTTTGGTCTCCTACCTCCCACTCTTTTTCCTTGAGTTTCTCATAAATACCAGCAGGCATCAATACCTTTAATATTGTCATAATGTCGGGATAGGTATACTCTCCCATGAGTAACATGTCTTTAATTTCTCGGTGAAAACCCGCTGGATCTTTGTCATGACTGGGTACCACTTTCTTCATTTGTAACAATTCTATTTTTGATATGGGCGTATATACAAATACGCGCTTAAACTCGTTGTCCTCGCCTTTTATTGGGTGCACTTCTCGTAAGGGATTCTGTCTATCCATGTGATACGTGGTTCTTTCCTTGACGGGCAATGAGACACGCTCTGCGCATACAAAAAGAATATACTGCTTTCTTGATTCTAGAATTTCTTTAATTAATTTAGTACCTGAACCTCTCCATTTATTCATAAGCAATTCAGTCAATATGTCAGGTAAGGGACCAGGGTCCGAACGCTGACTCCGATATAGTATAATGAGTTGTTGAATCATATAAATCCCAACTAACCTCTGTTCATCTGGGGTGAGATTCAAAAATGTGCGTACTACTGTATCATCACTATATTTTCCGGGACTGTCCACCCAATGGACAGCTGCCCTGGCTAAATCTTGTTCATCCATAGAATCGAGAAAATGATAACCCCTTCGTTCTCGGAGTAGTTTGTCGGCGGTTTGGAACGAATGCTCGTTAGACCTTATATTAATTATAGGTATTTGGAAATTCCTGTTATTATCTGGACATATCGGACGTATCGAGTCAGTAAGACGTCTATTATTATTACAAGATCTTCCTCTACCTACATAGGCTATGGTGTCCGACTGTCCTGTGGGCAGTCCTGACCCTTCCTCCTCGTTTTGTTCGAACTCGTCTACCGCTAATCTTTCTTCGTGTAGGCGTTCTATTTCTTTACGGATCTTTCGGCACATGGCTATTATACAATTTTGCTTATCATGTCTCCCTTCTGATATATTCTGGCTCCATCTGGTAAGAATTTGCATTGCTTCCGGGTTTACCCCCGGTCGGTCTTGATTTCTGATCACACAATTTATGAGGAAACGTAACAGTTCCCCCTGTATCTCTACTTTCTGGTATTCCATAGCTCTGTTAATACATTCTGGATCTCGCCCTGTTTGGACAAAATGATATATTTTATCTAGATGCGCAGTCATTCCTGGTAACTTCCCTAAATACACTGCGGCTCGTCTGATACGCAATGATGCCAGGGTCATTTCGTCCTCTTTACCGGGCACAGGGTCATATCTGCAATCTATAAGAAGTTCCTTCAGCGTACGTGCACTTATGAGTTTGGGTGTACGTGAATGTGCTGACTCTTGAAAAGTAAGTTTATTCATTCTGGGTGGCGTAGAAAAAATATTGGTAGCACCTCCCGTGGCCCCATCTGGGGTGTCGGGTGTGAAAGGATTCGTCGAACGTGACACAGCAACTACAGGTGTGGACACAGCTATAGAAGTAGCTGTAGGAGCGGATGCAGAAACAGATGTGCTTGCCGGAACTTGTGACACGATCTGTTGCTGTAGGGATACGGGCACTGGATCTTGGCGTTGAACCTCCCTGGTATGCGGTCTATGCGGGGCGGAATTAGCATACTCGGGAGCTGCGTCATCTAAATATGAGGAAAGAAAAACATCTTCTGCGGTTCTAGGATGCCCCTTAGGATGTACCTTTATTGGGAACAATGGGGGTGGCAAGTCTTTCGGTTTTTCTGGAGTAGCCTTAGGTAATCCTTCGGCCAGGAGGGGATACATACCATTCATAAGGGCATTTCTTTGCCTATCTACTTGTTCTGATTTCACTCGGATACCTTCCTCAATTAATGGATTCTCTCGAACTTTATTTGAACTCTCTTTATTCTTTTCTTCCTGTCTACGTGCTTTTTCTGTGCGTCTATGAGATTCTTTACGCCATAACTCAACGGCGTCTTTCTGTGACTGTCTGACCTTCCTTTTCCATAACTCTTCCTCGACTTTCATGATGCACTCTGCATCCCAGGTTCCCGCTGTGGGCCACCTCTGACTTTCTGGTAATCCCTTGGTGTAGTCTACCCATAAATCAAGAAATAATATAGCGTCTAAGCCATGTTTGTGATACATGAAGTGCCCTGGAGTATCCCTAGGAGGAATAGGGACGGCTTCTTCGAGAACCCCTTTTCTAGTAGTGATCTGTCTTAATTTCGAAAAGAGCGGCATATTGGCAACTGATCCGATACTTAATCTTGAACACACTTAATACAAAAGCACAATAATGAACAACCATTCATACCACAATATGCAGGACGTTTTTAAACACATTAAACATTAAACATTAAACCTTTAACTGAAACAACAATGATGATCGTCTGCATAACTAATCACCAAGCTTAATTCTTGACAATAACTAGATACTTCGGAATACTTGATATACTGCTAAACAGTACAGATACACTGCTAAAACAGTGCAGACCGGATTTGTGTACCCAAAACCGTCTTGACCGGCACAACCTATGTGCACGTCAGAAATGCCTCCCCAGTAATGGTACTCACCGGGTAGCTTCGGAAACGGAAGGCCTCGGTAACTTGAACTTGAACCGGACTGGACTCGACTCGACTCGTCGGAAACTGGACTCGACTTCGAACTGGTGGGCCTCTGTATACCTCGGATCTTGCTCTCTCAGCTAGGCTCTGGTCGGGATACTTCGCACTTCTCACCGCCTCGTCTGGGTGTTGATCGCAGTCTCAGTCGCCCCCGCTTGACCGGAGGGAGATACAGGAAATCCTGCTGGTACGCGTTATTGTCCGTCCAGCTGTGGCAGGAGACCGGGCCTGCAACTCACCGCCGGCGCGTGAGATGAGAAAGTGTCCCTGTTCGGGCGCCATTCATGTGGTAAATAAAATTCCTTTACCTGGACTTAATTTGATACAGAAACATAATAAAATAGCTCAGTAAAATGAGAGGCAGAATCCGTGGTATTAGAGGTTCGGAATGGGCTTTATTCCAGTGATCGATTATAATCGGTTGCTCCAAGTTCCATCACCACGGGGGTTCAGGAAGTGAAGTACATACATTATTGACATGAAATGACTTTTATAGATCATACATTACAATGAAGCGAATGCAGTAGGCGTAACAATTGATAAGGAAAATGACGATTTATCTGCGTAACCAAAAAATGGGTGTAATAAGGAGTAAAAAGGAACATAATTGGTTATGATGTCACATATAGGTGGATCTATAAGATAATACTTGGCATAGATGCGCGCGCAGCAACATGACGTGTAATTGACGTGTAACTAGGGGGTGAAGGGGACTTGACATTTAGCTCTACATGTGGAGACAAGAAGTCTGGGGGGTCAAGTCAACCTAATCCCAAATCATATCTAACATCCTATGTTTAAAGAACTATGTTATCCACGAAAGAAGGACTCTCGGACAGAATCTATTCTATACTGACTGTGCGTGCGTGTACAAGCGTCTAAGTGTCTACACTAAATGCGAGGGGGTAGAAATATTCCATGGTAACAGGGCTATGAATTACTTGCATGAGGACAGAGAAGCCGGGCCTTTTGCTCGGTAACTGGAAGAATGTTTACTTAAACTACTAGGCAGGAATGCATCGGCTGAGGGGGAAGCAGATAATTCGAAGGTGAAATACAGTTCTTGGCAGAGAATAGGCTGATGTCAGGCTTCGTGAGCCGCGCAGAGAATGAGACAAAGTTCATGGTCACAGATGCAGGCTCAGACTGGAGCTTTCAGAGGCAGAAGGCAAGAAGAGTTTGATGACAGAATCAGGGCCTACTTGCCTAGACTGTAAAATGGAGTAACTGAGCCATATAAAGCCGGTGGCCTTTCATATTTAGGAATGGAATATCCGGCCTATTCATGGCGGATCTGACAGAGGACATGTTGACGGTGGACGCACATGTATTTGCGTCTTCATAACTGGAACTGGAGGAAACATACATGTACTTGTAACATGCACATAGAACCGTTGGGGTCCAAGATAGGGGACATAACTGACCAGAAAAATCCATATTTCCACATCAGCTCCTTATTGTAAATTAGCACCTGCTTCTCCTCATTGAGAAGTGTGGGCAATTATACAAGGAAAACCTGGTGTTTGCTTCAAATTCTGCTGCTACATCTTAACTCAAGGTCTCAATCGAGGTTTATTAACCCAGAGTTTCCTGATGACACTACTGGTACCATTTCAAACCAACTTTTGTAAAAGAACATTCACTTTACGTAGCTTTAAAAACAGCAGCTTCTCTCAACCACCAATGGGCATAACTCCAACCCTCAGATCTTCAACTGAAAAAAAGGCCTGCCATGGCAATGAAGCAAAATCTCGACATTGCTTCAACTTTTATGTGCCAGGGACTGCATGTGGTGCAGTACACGATTTGAGCATTTCATGATACACAGTGCCCCTATTCATATGCCACTCAAGGAAAAACTGATGTTTTGGGTTGTGCTTGTTTACAATAATGCAAACACAAGGAGATGATGGACGGAGCACTGAAACTTTTCAGACACTCACCCCCAGTCACAGATCTGGGTTGAATCCATCATCGTTCTTTAGCTCACTTCGCCTGCCCAGTTCAGACACAGCTATATGCCAATCAGTCTTGACCCTGTGCCTCATGGGAACAGTCCAGACCAAACTGCCAAGCCCCGTCTTCCATGGACCGGAGACAAGCATCTTGGGACCGGTTTCGGGCTAACAGCCCTCATCAGCCTGGCTTGCTTGAATCCAGTGGCAAAGTGAGCAAGGGACCCACGTATGGGCATACCATTCCAACTTAGGGCGAACAAAGCAAACACAAGGAGATGATGGACGGAGCGCTGCAACTTTTCAGACACTCACCCCTAGTTACAGATCTGGGTTGAATCCATCATCGTTCTTTAGCTCACTTCGCCACCCCAGTTCTGACACAGCTATATGCAAATCAGTCTTGACCCTGTGCCTCATGGGAACAGTCCAGACCGAACTGCCAAGCCATTTCTTCCCTGGACCGGAAACAAGCATCCTGGGACCGGTTTCGGGCTAACAGCCCTTATCAGCCAGGCTAGCTTGAATCCAGTGGCAAAGTGAGTAAGGGACCAACGTCTGGGTATGCCCGCGCTCACTGCACCACTGGATTCAAGCTAGCCTGGCTCATGAAGGGTGATGCCCCGAAACCGGTCTCAGGATGCTTGTTTCCGGTCCAGGGAGGGCCTGGCTTGGCAGTTCGGGGTGGACTGTTCCCATAAGGAACAAGGTCAAGACTGATTTGCATATGGCTGGGTCCAAACTGGGGTGGCGTGGTGAGCAAAAGAATGATGGATTAAACCAAGATCCTTGTGACTGGGGGTGAATGTTTGCATTGTTCAGCATTCAATTGTTTCTTTTGTGTTTACAATAATGGACATACACATCAAAGCTTCTGACTACACTATGGCAAATGCTGAAACAGCCAAAAATATATATTTGTAGTAAATATTTTTACACACAGAACAATTTCATACATAGGCATCATAATCCCTACAAGGTTCTCTAAATAACAAGCATTGGCATGGCCAATAGGTCTCGCTTTTGGGACCTTATAAGTATTTAGTTATGCAACTGTTGCATGGTTAAACACTTATAAGGTCCCAAAAGCGAGACCTATTGGCTATGCCAATGTTTGTTTTCTTTCTAATCGCGGCACCGGTGCATTACTTTTAACATTAAAAGTAAAGCGCGGGTGCCTCGATTATAGCAAAAGTTAAGAAATAGATGTTTGTTTCTATTTCTTCACTTTTGCTATAATCGTGGCACCGGCGCTTTATTTTTAATGTTAAAAGTAAAGCACCGGTGCCGCGATTAGCAAGCTAAAAATTCTACCGCCGGCTACAGCTTGCAGTGCATGTGCGCGCAGCAGTAATCACGCCATATGGCGCACATGCACTGCAAGCTGTAGCATTTTTTAAAGCCCTTACTAAAGTCTCTCTGAGCAGCGCATGCGTGGTGATTCAGCGAGACCTAAAAATTACTTGGGCAATTCCTAAAGAGCCATTTTGCTTGAGCCAAAGAATTGATACAATGAATCAGCAACTGTAGCCGGCAAACCTGCAGGAGAAGCCAGGGCGCGCTGGCAGCCACATCAGCAGCTATATTTTAGCATAGTATTTATGCAGGCAGGCATTTAGTAGGCAGCGCTAACGGCTTTGACAGCCGAGGCGCTATGCCTGTAATGCATTTCAGTGCGATGATGCGGATCACCACACTGAAATGCGTTAGTCTCACGCCTGATGCGTGGTACTTGGCAGGACTGCAAAGTAAATCATAGATGATGACGCCAGCAGACCGCAGTGGCAAAATCCAGTTAGCTAGGTTACTTGAAGGCAGTCCAGGACTAAATAGTTGCCTAGTATGGGTGTTGCAGGACCATCACAGATTTCTACTGCAGGGGCAGCTCCTCCGTTGATAAAATAAATAAAATGATAATACAACCATTTTACTATAATTTTTCATTACTGCCAGCCGAGGTTAGGGCGAGGGTGGGGCCATCCTGCTGAGCGTTTAGGGAGGAGTGTTGGGAACTTGTAAGTGTGCATGTCAGTTTGGCTGTCCACCTTAGGCTGGCCAATAAGACAAGCACACTCATGTTACTCCAATCCAGCTGTGTTGCAACAGCCGGGTTGGAGAACAGCCTCTGGATCCCTGGGCCTGAGCGAGCAGCAAGTCAACCCGCTCAGGCTGATCATGGGGCTGCTCTCATGCTGGTAATACCAGCATGACAGCAGAGCCGTGATTACCTGCTGGGAGCCAGTGCAATGTAACCAGCGTCGGGAGACGAGCACCGAGGTGGCGGGCGCAGGAGCAGATGGTTGTACGACGATACAACGCAGGTAAAGTCATCGTATGCCTTTACCACACATTTTTTACCATGCATGTTTTTACCACGAACATGCTTTTACAATGCATGCCATTACCACGCATTGTTTTTATATATAAAACAATGTATTTGTGGGGGGAGACCCCCCTCCCCCAATTCACTTTAAATCCGTGTTAAAGGCCTGCGTTGTAAAGGCATGCACATGGTAAAAATATGTGTGCAAAAAAAAGTGGGGTAAAGGCACAGCAAGGTAAAAACTTTGTTGTAAAGGCTGTTCCCCCAGCAGATTAGTGGTTTTTGAAAATGATTTTTCCCTCACCCTTGTCCCCTCACGTTTGCATTGCCTCACCACCCCAAAATTGAAGCAGCCGCCACTGCTCTACTGCATTCTTCAACAGGATCATCACCGGCAGCCATATGCCAGATCCATTCATTCTGCTTTCAAAACTGAGGAGAGATGTTTCCTGTTATCAGGAACAAGAGACGGTAGCATGGTCTCTCCCGGGGAAATTAGGGCAGATGGTACAGTCCATAGACTGCAGTGATGGAGATGGTCACCCGTTCTTCACGGTAGAGCTATTTGGGGTTTTCTGTGCTGCCCAACATAGGTGCATTCTTCAGAGTGATTAAGGGCAAGTGGATTGCGAAGAAGAGATGAAGTAGCGGCAGATGGCAGGAGAGAGGATGATCAGTCATGTGGCAACTTCCTGTTTAGGGGGAGCAGAAAGTAGAGAAGAACGCTTGCCATACACAAGTGTAGAGAATAGTGTAAATGGTATGCGCAAAGAAAACCGAAAGCCAAACTTACAGACCTGATGTATCAAAGATTTTTTCCCACTGTGAGTCCATGTGGAAATGTGTTAGTGCATTAGGGTCCTATTTCAGATAAAGTGGAGAGTTGTCCCCATCTTTACTTGATTCATCTAAACGAGGGTAATTCAGTGCAGGCTTTATGGGTGCACTTAGGAGTTATATTAAACAGCGCATAAGGAAGACTAGTGGGAAATGTGAGGTGTGTCCATAAATGTGCACTTTTAGGGTGTACAGCGTCTATGTACCTAGGACCGCTGAGAGGGGTGCGTGTACGAAGTGATTACCGGGTGGAGATGAAGAACTTATGATGGAGGTTTCTAGAAGGCACTGGAGTGTTCTTTCCAGAGGACACAAGCGCTCTACAGTGAGAATGCTTTTTCAGGAGCGTAGAGATTAGAGAGTTTCATTGTTAGTTTTGGTCAGTTGAGTTGGGGACAGTAAAAAGAGCACTGGGGGAGGGGCAGGAGACCAGTAGACTATTGTAGGTCAGGAGAAGCACTAGTTCCAGGGTGTCAAGAGTGCCCCTTAAGGTCCAAGACAGGAAGGACAGAATGAAGGTTAAGGATTGCTCGGCAGGACAACCTTTTCAAGGAATTGGATAATGAGGACAGAATGGTGCAGAGGGTGGCAACAAAGCCACAAGTGAATGGGGGAGGACCAACCAAAATTCAGAGTGTGGCTAGACAGGCAGTAGGCCTAAGTTAACGCTGAGTTGAAGAGAAGAAGAAAATTACTATGGTGTCTTATATTAATCTGTTACACTTTACACCACTTATGTGTCTGCACAAGTCTAATGTGTGGAGAAAAACATGGTTACAACATATACTGACCACGGCTACATAGGCTGACCATAGATAAAGCATGGCAAAGCATGGCTTGTCCATGAACACAGGGTTTCACTGATGGATCATTCTGGGTTATAGTTCATCTGCTGAGTCTCAGACAGTGGACAGATGGTTGTGGAATAAGAATCATTAGTGCAATCAGACACATACTAATTCCTGAAATCCGCTGAACAGACCCTAATCACCTCAACAAGCTGCACACGCTGACAGCAATCAGCTGTTGCCACGCGTTATTCTCTGCATGGACACTATTCACTGCAATTGGATTTACACACACATGTAAGCACAGATGTACACCTCGACACTGATACAGCTGAAAAGCTGTCAGAACCCTTGCTTGACACACAAACTGAATATGACACTAATCATTACGATCAGCGGCACGCATACAAGGATATGTGCAGCTATAGCTTTTCTCTCAATGTAGATACAAACTATGGTGTGTACACCACCACCATCAACTGCACATTCAGAGGGACATGGATCCCCAACATCACAGACACGAAATACCACAAGCAACTCAGCACACAGAAGCTCTGAATGCTACAGTGTAAAGAGCCCCATCCCCTTCAAACCCGAGCTAAAGCTAGGGTAGAGGGCATGGGGGACGAGAGGAAGGAAGGTTGAGAGAGGCTACCCCAGTGGTTAAATTGTAATAAAAATACATGCCGGGGCTCTCGTCAGGTGGCAGCTTGCACCAGCCCTTTTCTCCAGTTAGGGACGCCTAAAACAGAACCAACTACTAACCATGAAAAGGGGGAGACGATGTGGTGTAATGACCAGAGCTGCCAACTTCGGAGCTGGGGAACCAGGTTCGAGTCTCGGCGTCCACTCAACATCCTGTGATTCTAGGTAAATCACTTAATCTCCTCATGAATGAATGAGTCCTTAACTGGTTCTCATGAAAAGTGCCAGGTGTTGATTAAGAGCTGGTGCTGAACACCGGAAAACACTGACTCAAATTAAGCACTGGGCTACCCACGACCCAGCAGGTTGTGTCTGGCGCAGTGAACCTCTGCTGCTTAGCTCTGGGGTCTAGCCTCCTTCGGGGTTGTGTGGTCCCTGTCCTGTCTCACCTGAAAAGCAGCAGGACACATACATTACACACAGCACGTTGCTTCTTGCAGGTCCCTAGGAGCAACATTTGCCTGCCCTCATATTCCTCACCCCTTCCCAGCCAACAAATGACGATGGGCAAGCGAATCTGGCTTAATGAGGGCTGTGGCTGTGCCAAACCTGCAGCAGAAATCAGCAAATCATGGCATGATACATGTCAGGGGCACAAGCAGGATTGGGATACTCGAGGCTATGAAGAGAAGTGGTGTGGCGAGACTGCGGTCAGTGGGCCTAGTGGCATTTTTGGGTTCAATCAGGCCCCAAGGAACTGCGGCATGTCTCATGGTGGGAAAACAAGTGCATGAGGATAAGGCGTTTATGAGTTTGTGTCCCCAGAAGGCAGATTCATCATATGGTTTGGGGCCATAACAATGAGTGGCATGTAATTGAGCAACATTAGAGTAGATTATTTTGCATGCAGAGTCGGGAATGGTTGGCGGTCGGGGTGGTCCATGGGGGCATTTCATGTTGTTATGCAAGTGTTTAAGGTCCTAGACTTTCACTCAGAAGGTTAAGGGTTCGAGTCCTTGGGTCTCCATGGTCATGTGCATTTGGGTTTTTCCTTCTTTTTGTGTTTTGTACAGTGTGTGGCGAGCTTCAAGGGACCAAGCAGAGGCCTGGCAGGCAGTCAGTTCGTTATCAGGCACCCCACGAGTACCACGTACTTTAAAATTCCCAGACTGCATATGAGAATTTGCTCAAACTGGTGCAAATTATACGGACACAGTATATCTTCTGGTTAGGAGCAAGGACATCCACCCAGCTATGGGGGCTTGCAAAGATACCCTCCATTAGGGAATTATGATCTAAGCGCAAGGGCGAGTTGATAACCGATCGGCGTAAATTTTGAATGCGTGCATGTGTCCCTCGCACTCTATCCCATTTTTCTGGCTTGCTCCACTTTTATTACATACCAGCAATGGATAAAGAGCAGTTACGTTTCATAATGCAGTCTGCATGAATGCTTAAACAGTGACCAGAAGATGAAGTGTATAATTGTGGAGTCTCTTAGAAACAATTTTGTGGCTTCCTTTACTCTGAGGCAGTTGAGGGACCCAGCCACCGGGTGATCTTTGGCCTGCCCAGTCTCCCTGAGGGGATGGGTGGCATCAAGATCTGAGGGGGCTGCATGTGGTTTGAACAGCTTGAGCAACATCTATAGCTTCCTCCCTTGCTGTGCCATAACTAACATATACATGTTTTATCCCAATGTAGTGTGCTCTAGATGCTTTCTAGTTCTGCACTACTCATGACACCCCTTGATCGTTGGACTCACAGCATGACTCCAAAACGTTTGGGCTCTTCTGCGGATGCTCTGGACACTCTGGAGGAATTCCGCTCTCTCTCAGTAAGCTCTGGAAGGCGGCGAAGAGACATGGATTTGACTTGGTCCTCCAGAAGTTGGCAGAATGACCGTAGAAAGAGCAGCAGCCGTCCACACCTCTTCCAAAACACCAAACAAAGATTCTGGCACATTACAGGGACACCCTCCCTACCCTTGAGAGTAAGGCCGGTTCGCAGCCGCAGGCCATGGCCGCAGAGAATGGCAAGTCATCAGGGCAGCCTTCTGTGTCCAGCCACAGTGGACAGACTCCCATTAGGCCCATGTTTAGCGCAAGTATGGGTGTGGGGGGGGGGGTCAGAGCAATGTGGTCATCTTCCCCACATCACAGGGTGACGGTCCCACCCCACCATGGTCAGCCCCTGCACCAGCGCAGCCCCAGCAGTGGCTCTGCCCACACAGGTCCCAGACCCAGTCATAGCCACTACACCCGTCATGCCCTCGGTTGCCACAGCGCCCAGGTGGGGGTGGCTTCGACAGTCCGGTTATCCCAGCATGCGGGCAGGGCGAAGGAGTTGTGCAGGTATGGGTGCAGCCAGTAGCCCCAGCTTTTCTTCCCACGGTCAGCTCAGGGCAGTCCCCCCTTATGGTCCGCCCCATGCTTTTTGGGTCAATGTTATCTACCCTAGCACCTCCGTCAGCGATTGTTTGCCATGTTCCAGATGAGACTAAAGAAAAGATCCTTAAAGGGGAATACATGGACGTATTTGACTAGATTAATGCAGGTGTAGTTCCGTGCAAGTCTGGAGCAGGGAAGGAGGGTGTACAGAAACCAAAGAGGGTTTGGGTGGAATGGTCCTTTAAGAGTTGGGTGACAGGCTTTTCCGTTTACTCTACAATCCTATCTGAAAAGTTCCTTGCTTTGGTGCCCTAATTGTTCGGCTACATGTCACTTATACATAGTGCAGCTTCTGAATTTCAGGGTTCTGCCTAGCTGTAATACAATATTAAATTGAGGAAAATGAAAGTGGTCAGGCCAGAAACGCATGGGATCAGAAAGAATTTAACATTCACAGTTCAAAATGGCCTCCCGGCAGTAAAATTCTTGCAGGCCTTTCAGTCTGGGAAAAGTTCTGGGGACAAAAAATTGGCCTGCTGGCAATACAACAAAAAAAAGAATGTCTCAGCGGCACCGGCTGTAAGTTCAAACACCTTTGCTCCTTTTGCGGAACCCAAGGGCATCCAGAAAGTACAAGAAATACAACAACAGAGTCAACACACATTTTCAATTAAACCAGCAAAAACACAAGATCTTGAGTCTTCGAGTGAAGTTTCAAATTCTTCTTTATTTGCTGGAACCAGACAAACAAGCAACCAACGCGTTTCTCCCTAAACAGGGCTTCATCAGGGCTATCACAACACGACAAACCAGTACTTATTTATGGTGTAGATAGTTGCTTGGTAACCACTGTCCCACTCGAACTGTGTAGTCTACTTTTAGGAGATCCGTAGTAGATCTGAAACACGCTACAATCAATTGGTGTCAGGAAGACGTCTAAAGCGACATCGTATACGAGTTAGGTTCCATGAGAACATGCGATGACACTCCATACTCCCCCACAAATGGGGGTCGTAAAATATTGCTGGTGTGAGCCGTGTTCAGCTTGGATTTCGGTACCCGTGATTCAATAAGAAGTCATCCGTCCAGCTGCATTCAGAAAGTAAGTGCTTCAAGAAGCATGGGAAGCCAAAAGAGCAGCCTACCACTAAAAGTCATGAATCCCCTTGCGTCTTTTATCAAGCTCCCCTCACCCATTTGTCTGCATGTGCTCGCCCACCTCCTCAGCAAATACACCAACAGGAATGACGCTCATCTGCTGCATTCTGGTTTAAAGGATGGTTTCCGCATTCCTTCCAATGCTGCCCCATACCCGGTTCCGCCACGAAAAAGAAAAATCAAATGTCTGCGTTGCAGCAACCAGGGGTCGCTAGAGAAAAAATTCTTAAGCAGATACAAGCGGGGAGGGTGGTGGGCCAATTCGACACCTCCCCATCTGAGACTTTGGTCTGTTCCCCTCTTGGTTTGGTTCCTAAGAAAGAGCACAGGAAATTCTGTTTGAGCCACAATGCATCTTTTCTGCCAGGGTCATCTGTCAATGACGTTATGGATCAGGGTTTGTGCGCTGTGCGATGCAACACCTTTGATGAGACGATTTCAAAGCTGCAGAGGTTGGGGGGGGGGGGGGAGGGGTGAGACACTGATGGCCAAATCAAACATTGAATCGGTTTTTCGGCTCCTGCCGGTACACCCTGAGGACATACACCTCCTAAGTTTAACCTTCGAAGGGCAATTCTTCGTCGACCTATGCATGCCCATGGGGTGTTCCACATTAGGACTGCGATTGGTGGGCCTTGTGGCAATTTTGGGTTCAATCAGGCTCCAAGGAACAGAGACCCAAAGTCTGAACTATCTTACAAGTTCAGAATGTTCCTACTTGGTATTAGCTCCGGGTCAAAGGTTAGAACAGGACCCACGGAAGGGAAACACAACTCACCGGGAAGGGCATGGTCACCCTGTTACATTGAGTAGTGTTTAAAAGCGTGACGTCTTTTGCACATTGCACTGAAGAAGCGCTTACAGAACAAAGACACCTCAACCCTTTAAAGGCGCTAGAAAAATCACATGAAAAAACGGCCACTTGCATCATTACTAAACCGTAATAAACACACAAGAGTTCACGCTCACGGCCATATTTCAACAACAAGTGTACAAATGTATCTTCCCTCGTTACTTGCAGAACAGGAACAGAAGGCGCCTGTCACCGGGCCTCCTCTCCTGCCCAGATCTGCCCGCACTGTGAACCACGTGCGCCTGCCAGAGTCGAGGTGACCGCGAGGCGCTTCTTTCCACATCTGCTCATTTCTTGGTTTTTAAGTAAAAACATATCCTGCAAGGGCCGTGCACAACGGCGGTTCAAACATTTTGGAAATGTTCTATTGGTATGCCTTTTAATGTTACAATTAAGTCGCGTGTCCCATTCTTTACGATCAATGGCTGTCCGTTCCCCTTGCCACCTCTATCCGTATTGTTCCTTGCCCTCCGCCCTGCTAGTATTCAGAGGCAAGGGCACCAAAGCCTGGCACAGACACCCTCCCACTCAACACCGGCAGACAGTAACACTCCGGCCCAGCGCCCGCAGGCCACAGCACCAGTATCAGGGACACTGCGGCCAACACCAAGGGGAGGGAGAATTCTAGCCAAAAGCATCCCCGACCGGCAACCGCTCGGGCCACATTCCGGTCCATTGTTTTTCACTCACTGTACCCCTTCAGACTATGGGCCTTATATGGAGTTTGGTGGCTGGGACGCTCTGACACAACGTGACATATGCCCTGCATTACAAGTGCCAAAGGCTAGAATGCACCTGGTTTGTGGGTTTGGATGGGGGCAGGGCCGGGGGCCATCCTGGGGGATACGAGTCCTATGCACCTGTAATGCGGCGGAAGGACATCCGTAACATTAGCAAAGGAAAATCTTATCTGCCTTACTGCATAAACAGTGCTTCATTTGTAACTGAATAAGTGCCAGGGCCCTGGTCAAGAGGTCCACCGCTGCTTGCACCACCCGTTGCCCTTACCAGCGCTGCCCGTGGCAGGACCAAAACAACTACTAACCCTCACAAGTGTGACATTTTAGACTATTCCAGGCCCCCAAAGCTAGAAGAACGGCTTGGGTGGCAGTCAATAGTCATATTTAATGTAAATTGAACGAATTAATAACGGTTATTGTGCTCATCTCTAAATTAGACAAACAGTCCACCATGTGGCAGCCTGTCATAAGAGCCGGTGTTGACAAGTGCTGGTGCGGAGCACTGGACACCACCGGCTCAAATTAAGCACTGTGTATATTTAAGACACTAAGACCAGCCATATGCAAACCAGCCTTGATCCTGCTCGATAATGACCAGTCCTATCTGAAGTGAGATCCCTCTGTAGAAAAACACAAGCAACGCAAAGGGGATCTGCAGCGCTAATGCTACCAGCATACCTCATAACCAAAGTGACACATTTATCCCTCACGCGGCTTTCATTCACCACACTAAGCGCCACATCCCGTAACACACTAAACACACCTCGGTGGTCATCATGCATGATAGGGAAACACTTTTTACACAGGCTCGATAATAAGATAATAGCTCTCTCAACCAGTCAACCTACACCGTGCAGCATGCTATTCAGGTGTGCAAGCGCTGCAGCACCCCAACTAGGGATAGTAAGTACTATATAATCCTATAATACAACCCCATACCCGGCCACCGAGCCAGAAACCTACTGTTATTCAAACAGGAGGAACAGTCCACTGGTTGCAGGCCAGAGCTCCTCTGTAGTTAATAAAATGTCATCGTCTATATAGATAGAATTGTTGCCACTTCTAAGCCCTGTATAGACCAGGTATTACTGTTCCTCAAGTGATGATAGTCTAGTGCTAAGAGGAACAGTGGAGCTGGCCTTCCTGTGATTCAGGCTTGTGATCTGTTCACAATGACGTCCACAGCACACTCTTCCCTTGCCGAGTCATCTGGCCAGCAATACAATGAGGGATTTTTTTGGGGGGCTGGGGCATATCTTGGTTTAGTAGTGACACCATGGGCAATTTGAAGTCAAATGCACCTCAAAATATTTTGTAAAATGATCGAATAGTTTTGACTAAGACAACTGCGCCCTGGAGGTCTGGCAGCTGGTCTGCACCGGTGCCAGAGTAAAGGGCTGGACAAAAGGTGCGGCTCACCCAGACTAGGCCTGGGTGGAGTCTGCGGAGTTTAGCGCCGGGTGTTTGTCCCGAGCTGGAAATTCCGTGTGGACGGCACCATGCGGAGTGCAAGAGGGCGCTGCTTCTCTCTGCCGCTCGAGTAGATGTTTTACTCTGCAACTTCCTCAAAGTGAACCGAAAGTTTCTCAACACGAGCAGTCGCGACCATCCGCGTTGAGAAATCTCACTAGGAGGTGATCTAGCGTTG
Source organism: Triturus cristatus (assembly GCF_964204655.1). NCBI lineage: Eukaryota > Metazoa > Chordata > Amphibia > Caudata > Salamandridae > Triturus > Triturus cristatus. Next base: position 975,087,131 of record NC_140584.1, on the reverse strand, counting down.
GGTTTTCTTGCTTGCACTTGCCAACTTAATGCTGGCGAGCGAGGAAAAAAACTCCACTCCACGGCGGAACTCCACATGCTCCGAAAAGCACAGAAAACTGTGCGAACAGAGTGGAATTCACTGCCCAGGCCTAACCCAGACCCTGTATTGTTCTTTGCTTTCTGGTAAGAGTAGTCTGAATTTTTTAATGGAGAAAAAACTACAGGCACCAGAATGCAAAGAAAATAAAAATAGGACTGAATGAACTGTTCACGCCCAGCTTGAAGCAATTTGAGATCTCCGGGTAAGCTTTGCATATCCTCACTGTGAATTAATACATGGTCTTATATAGAACTCTATAAAAATATTTCAATAGAGGCATACTTACACGACAGGCAAACTATGGATCGGGCGCAGGCTTTAAGTCACTTGATAGAATCACACAATTTGACCAAATGAGAAGCTGGCATTTTAATGTAGGCATCCTGGTGGCAAAATGTGCAACTTGCTGGCTAAATGTTATGTATTTCCATCCTACCCTCTGGCAAAATGTGCAACTTGCTGGCCAGAGGTTATGTATTCCCATCCTACCCTCTGGCAAAATGTGCAACTTGCTGGCCAGAGGTTAGGTATTCCCATCGCACCCTCAGCTAAATCACTGACAGCAACCCACAACCATCAACACCTAGGGCTCAAGTTGGGGACCTTGAAGAAGGCTACATTAAATAGCTGAACATTTTTCTTATTTTGTGAGGTCTTCCCAATTCTTAGTCAATTTTGCAAAATACTCAGCCGTTCTAAAATGGTGAGTTTAAAAAAATTCTCCCGCAAATGAATACTTAAGTAGGAAATATTAATCTAACAAGGTGTTTTTTTTTCCCTCTCTATATGCTTCATACTTTAAATTGTGCGCTACTTTGGACAGGGGACATCATATAAAAGGGGAATTGCAGAGTTGTGGAAGAGCAGTGGCAAGTTGTTTTTGCACGTGCCTGTGGTATATTTTAAATGCTTCTGAGCAATTCAGTCGTGTCACAGACACAGTATATCTGCAACCTCTTTTTAACCATTCTCTGCAGTTTATTGAAAATGAAAGTCATGGCTGTTTGACTGTCTAAAGAACGTTCAGTCTTCTCCAGCACTGCACATAATGAAGATTTTTTTCTTTTAACCATGAGAAAATGTATTAATAATAATAAAAAAAAATAAACAAACTCAGCAAGACTGTTTGCAGAGGCCCACCCCTACCTCACCCCAAGGAGGAGATACATTTCCCACGTCCGTCACACCGCGACGTTCTATTGATATGTAACCCTCACCCATATCGGTAACCCTGCTCTGTGCCACTTAGCACTCTGCTGCTGCGATTTAACACCAACTCAGGACCCGTGAATAAAGCCCAGAGTTGAGACCTCGAGATGGTTGGTCTCCATAACTGAAAGATTTGGCGATAATGCCCTTCTGCTCCCTGAAACTTCAAACTATTTGCAGCTCTTTTGGAGAGCACCACTGGGGGTTATGTGGTTTGTTCTATAAATAAATGGTTTATACGTTATTTCAGAATAACATTCTTCTAAGCTTTCAACATTTGAGTCAACAGGTTCAGTAGACGTCATTTCTGGATCTCCATTTCAACTACAAATCAATTTCTACAGCGCGTTCTTTGACAAGGATTAGGGTAGTCCCGCGACAGATACCAGTTCGGGCATCAACAGGTCCAACACGCAGCCAAAGAGCAGTATTTTGATGAAGTACTCACCCTAGTTAGGGTCACCCAAGACCAGCTATGACATTTGTAAAGGTAGGTACAGCTCCAAAACTGAACTATGGCAACACCTGCATTTGAGGAAGAATGGGTCGTGAAAAGGTTAACGCACAATCGCTTTTTTTTGCAAAAATACGAGTTTGCAGCACTCACTACACATCGTCTTCTATATAATTTGCAGAGTTAATGAAAATGAGTATACTGTTCTCTTTCAGCAGTCGATTCCTGTAATCAGATAGTTAAAGTGGTGACAATATTGCCCTAATAGCCTAAACGTCCCTTTTGATGAATGACAGAAGGCCTTTTATCTGAAGAAGGAAACAAAAACCTAAAATACTTATAAAGTACTTCAAACAGGTTGGAAAGAAGGATTCCTTCTTCCTCTATTTTTGTTTCTCTGTTAACACAAAGTCGCGTTCACATGGCTGTCAAAGCTGCAGTTATTTCAAGAGGGCGATCAGGCGTAGAAGACTCAAAAAACATGCTGTGTCTCTTCCAAAGCTGCCTTGTCTTCAATTATGGAGAAACTCTTAGAGAGACACCTGGCTACAAAAGGGGAAATGTTCATAACTTTTCAGAGGACAGTTTTCTGAGGAGAAAATGTGCTGCATAATTTTTGCAAGATATGCATTTTCTTGTTGCATGATTTGCTAACCCTGATTCCAGTGGCCCTGAACCCAGCTGTCACTCAGGCAGCACCCAAGCTCTGCCCTCATAAAGGCAGCTTACGAAGAAACCCAATTCTACGAACCCGTGACAGAAATCACAAGCACCCGGCACACCTTTCACACACTTAACTCTATTTTCACGGTCACCCAGGCGCGATCTAATCTTTCTAAGAAATGGTGTAATCTAGGCAACCCTGCGAGCTCCAACTCTTGGTATGGACCTGCCTCTCTGCATCTCAGCTTTGCTGAGATGCAGAGAGGCTGGTCCATACCAAGAGGCCAGAAGATGGGGGCAGGTGGAGTCTCTACTGTGATGGGAGCGGCCCATCTTCCCAATAATGGGTGGTCCATACAAATGGAGGGCAACCAAGGCAGGGCCTTGCCAATAAGGATGTGTTATATCCATACCGTGCAGAGAGAAGCAAGCCCTCTATAAGGAGAATATCTGCCCGTAGCAGGAGGAAGCCAAAACAATCCAAGGTGGGCCAAGGGAACCTCAAACCAACCGAAAGCAGAGGGAACAAAGTTTATTATGCACTGTAGGTCAAAGGTCAGAAGACCACCAATCAAAACAGCGGGAAGGAGACACCTCCTCCTCATCCAGTACGAGGCTGAGCAGGGACACACTTTCATAACTATTCATAGCAGTGGAAGCAGGTCACCCAAGCTAGAGGCCACATGGATAGGGCCACCATCCACAAATCAGCAGGGGGCGGCCACCATCCACAAATCAGCAAGGGGCGGCCACCATCCACAAATCAGCAGGGGGCGGCCACCATCCACAAATCAGCAGGGGGCGGCCACCATCCACAAATCAGCAGGAGGCGGCCACTATCCACCAATCAGAAGGGGGCGAGCCACCATCCAATCCCAGGAAATGAAAACTCTACAGCTATTAGTTCTTGTGTTTATAATGGCTGTTTCTGCACTTTATTTAACAGGTTGATACGCTGAGCACAGTGATGTCACTCTAGCTTCATTAATGATATTGTGGCACTTTACTTTTATTTGCTATTTTAATACTTCAAAGAATTCTTTGCTGGCTTTGTTTTCACTGTTTTTAAGTCAAAGTGCTGTCTCATTTGCTAACAACATCTTGGGGATATTCGAAAAACTTCCCTGGGAATGCATTCTGCCCATTGGTTATCATTGGCTTGGTGGTTTGTAACTCACATTTGCATGCTTTCTATTTGCTGGCTTCATTTGATTGAAACTGTTCAGCTCGAGTTCGTCTCTTAAGTTGCCCGAAACCCTATTTACTGTATTCTTCCACCAGTACTGTTTTTCTGTAAAAAGGCCTTTAATCTTGTTCCCATCTTGTCACATTTGCTGCGCATTCAAACACAGATGTCAAATGTCAGGCTCTCTCTTTCAGAGAGCTTGATGTTTACTGTTTTTTTCTCTGACTTCAAAGTGAGAGGATTTATGTAACAGTCATGCTGGCTGCTGCGGGTGTGCTTAAGGAAGGTTATACTATGTTTTTAGGGTGAGCCTGGGCAGCTCGTGCGCTGCTCTGCGAGCCATGCTGTATTGGATTATGGACTTGAAACCCAGCCAACTCTCTGCCCATATTTGTCATTGGCTTGTGTCATTGTACTTCGTAAATTCTGGCTTTTTATTCGTTAATAGGCTGGTTAGCCCCTCCTTAGTACCGCCTTGTCTTCATTTGTAACCTCCCATGAGGGCTGGCCCTTTTACTTCAGTTGTTACACAGTACGCCTTTTTTACTCTGTAAGCACTATTGTCTTTAATGGTTTCTAGATTCTTTCCTGCAATATTCAGCGCACCATGCACCCTTTCACGGGGCGCTTTTGCACAAAAAAAAAGCATTTGTTTGTCAACTTGACAAACAAATGCTTTTTTTTGGTAAAAGGGTCCCATACTGCGCTTTCACTTTAATAGAGGCCGTGGAACTTTCTTTAGACATGGCTCGTCTAAAGAAAGAGTCGGGGCCTCTATTAACAAGAAAGCGCAGCATGGGGCGCTTGCAAACAACAAACATTCGCAATCCAATAGGTCTTGCATTTTAGAAACTTTGACCTATTAGTACTGTAAATGACAATGCCTTTTATTATTGCAGTTTTTTTTATACACAAATAAAAGGCATGGTCATTTACAATGCCAATAGCTCAAAATCTCACAATTGCGAGACATATTGGATTGCAAATGCTTGTTTTTCTAGCACACAACAAAATGTAAATGTCTGCAAATGAACTGTGTGGCTATTTCAGTATATATCAAAACTAGAAAATCACACATGAAGCAAATTTTTTTAGGTAATTGTGAATTATGGTGGCAACATTTTAGAATACAATGAAAACAAATCGGTACACTAGGTGATGACATTTCCACACATTATAGTTTGTGTGATGTATACTTTTATCAATAAAACTGTATGTTTTTGCAAATGTAATAGGTGTGTTGTCTGTAATGGCAGTGTGCTACCACAAGATGCATATTCCACTCTACGCCACTTCACTCTACTCGGTCCCACTCTACACTATGCCACTAAACACTGTGTCCCTGCACGCTACTCTGCACCACGCCACTCTACGCTAATGCACTCTATACCACCATCACTACTTTACTATGCACCACTGCACTCTGCGACACTTCACTCTACTCTATATCACTCACTCTACGCTAGTACACTATGCCAATCCACTCTACGCCACTCCAATAAACTCTGCACTTTACTGTGCACCACTCCACTCTACTCTGAAACAATCCACTCAGTGCCACTCTACTCAATACCAATGCACTCTACGCCAATCTACTCTTCACCACTGCAGTCTACATCACTCTACTCTATGCCACTCTGTTCTACTCTGCACCACTGTACTCTATGCCACAGCTCTCTATGCCAATCTACTGTGCACCACTCTACGCCACTGCAATCCACGCCAATGCACTCTAGGCCACTCTACTATACCACTGCCCTCTACTCTGCAACACTGCACTCTACGCCACTGCACCCCTATATGCCAATGTACTCTTCACCACTACACTCTGCATCACTCAATGCTACACCACTGAACTCTACCCTGCACCACTACACTCTATGCTACTGAACTCTGTCACTGAACTCTACGCCACTCTTCTCTGCACCACTGCTCTCTATGCCACTACACTCTACTCTGCACTACACTCTGCCACTTTATGGCAATTCACTGTCTGCCACTATACATCACTCCATGCCACTACACTCTACGCCAATCTACTCTAAGCGGCTCTAATCTACTCTAAGACATTGAACTCTGTGACACTGCACTCTACTCTGAACCAATCTACTCTATGCCACTGCACTCTACGCCTCTCTATTCCACTCTGTACCATCCCACGCAAAACCACTACACTCTACAGCATTGCAATCTACCCTGGACCAATCCACACCACTCTACTCTACGCCGTGGCACTCAATTCCAAAACACTCTACCCCATTTAACTCAAAACCAATACACTCTACACCACTGCACTCTACCCCACCCTGTGCCACTCTTCTCCACAAGACTGCACTCTCTGCCACTGCATGCTATGCCACTCTACACCATTGCGCTCTGTCACTCTGTTCTAATCTGTACAACTGTACTCTACACCACTCTACTCTGTCCTACTCTCCGACACTGCACCCTGAACCACTCTATTCTACTCTGCACCACTGCACTCTACGACACTTCTCTCTGCACCTTTCTACTCTGCGCCACTCTACGTCACTGCACTCTACTCTGTACCACTCAACTCTATTCCACTGCACTCTACACCATACTCTATATCACTCCATGCCACTCTAATCAATTCTACACCACTGCACTCCACCCCACTGCACTCTACAGCACTCTACTGCAACCTGAACCACTCTACTCCATGCCACTTTACTCTACTCTGAAACAATCTACTCTATGCTAATGCAATTGACTCTGCACCACTCTACGCAACTGCACTCTACACCACTCTACTCTACGTCATTACAATCAAAGCCAATGCACTCTATGCCACTGCTCTCTATGCCATTCTACTCTGCACCACTGTACTTTACTCCACTTCACTCTAGGCCACTCTTCTGTATGACACTCCATGGCACTACACTCTATGACACTCTGCTCCACTCTACACTACTCGACTCTACACTACTCGACTCTACGTCACTCTACACAACTCCGTCTATGTAAATCCATGCGACTTTACTCCACTCTATTCAACAGCACACTACTCCACTCTATGCCACTCCACTCTAAGCCACTCCACTTGTCTATGGCACCCGACTCCACTCTATGCCATTCTACAATCCTATCCTGCTCCACGCCACGCTAAAACACTTTACTCTACTTTACACCCTTCCACTTTATGACACATGTACATCCTCCATGATCCTCCACAATGCTCCACGCCACGCCACTCTACTCTACTCCATTCCATAACACTCTACTTTACAACACTCCACTCTCCTTTACCCCACTAACTTTTTGCAATGCCGAACAGTAGCCACGTTGGTGTACAATATGGCTAAAACATATTGTCAAAGCCAACAGCTCTTGCATGGGTGAGACCCTTTTACTTAGCCAATGCTTGTTTATGTATGCTTTCTAATTGTGATTTAGGAGTGCTATTATTATCCCATGAAACACTTCTTAGTTTCACTGAAATACAAGATTTCTCAATAACTAGCCCCCCCCAGCATTGCCCTCTTCTTAGATTTACGACACGTCAACACACAGCAGGGTGTCCAGGAAGGCCACAAGGCATTGGACACCACGCAGGGGGTGGGCGCGGCCCAGGCCCCCTGCCAGTGAGAGCGAGGAGCAGCAGAAGGTGAGCTGCATCATCTCATTCTGTGCATATGGAGTCAAGACGCCGTCCTATGCAGAACAGAAGGAAGGAGGCAGCTGGCATGCAGCACAGAGCAGCCAGGCAATCACCACACAGCACAGAGCAGGGAGACAGCAACCACCCAATCAGGGGCAAGAGGATCTCGGCAGTCCTCCTGTGCCCATCAAACGAAAGCTGACTGGCATGCGGCGAAAAGTAAGACGAGGCAGGGTGCCCAAATCCACAACTGAAGAGGGGGATGCCAGTCAATACACACCAGGGGAAAGGGGAGCTGGGCTTCACAAGCCGATCTGGAGCAAAGGGGGGCAGCCAACAACGAGCCACCCCCTATTCAATGGGCATATTAATAATAATAGTGTCTAGAATGCCTAAAGCGCTTTCTGGATGTCATAAAGTAGCTACCCCATGTGTATCGTTTACATAGCGCTCCACAGCCCTGAGGAGATAACGCAGCGCTCCTATTTCCCTTGTGAATGCATTACTTCAACGTTTTATAAGCAACATTAGATCCTTAGCGTAGAGGGTTACCCAGCAGAGGGAGGCCTGGAGCCACCCAGCAGCAAACAGAAGCCTAGCACCACGGAATAAAAGGGAAGAAAGGTTTTCAAGACCCCGGCACCGCCCCCTAAATCCCACACTCACTCACCCTCTCTAACCACTGTAACAGTGCCCATGATGAAAAGACAGGTCTTCAAGTAGAGTGTATGGTCCAGCTTCAGAGAAGTCCTGAATCCAGGGAGCAAGTGGAGGTGGGAGGGCAGAAAATCTGGACAACTTCCCATACAGATGCAACCGAGAGGAACCTCTGGTATAGAGATAGAGAAAGGGCCCCTATTTAAGTCGGGAGGATGCCCCTTTGAAATTTGATTGGTCCGTTTAGTAAGGATCCTTGTATTCCTAACCTGGGGGCTGTGTAGGAGGAAGCCTTGTGGAGCCCTGGGGCTGCTGTTCCAGATTCTTGTACAGCGTAAGGAAATCCTTGCGTAGGAGTCTCCTGTTTCTATCAGTTAATGGATTTCTAGAATATTTTTGTTCTTCAAGCTCTCCATTTCCATGTCAGGTAGCATTGAGGTTTATGGTAAAGGACTTTTAAAAGGTGATGCATGAAGTTCTACAGGGGCACCTTGAATCCACTGGAAAGCAGCGAAGTGATTTATGATCAGACTTTTTGTATTCGAGATGAGAGCTGCAGAAGAGTCCAGAAATGCTTTCAGGGGTGAAAGGCTTGACTTGGGGATACCAGTGAAATGCTTGAGCCCGGTCTTGAGATAACATGGGGATGTACGAAGGTCTCAAGTAAGCACCAAGCAAGTCAGGTTGTGTAAGGTCGAATTTCACTCTGATGCAACGAGAGGACGGAGTAGCTCCCGACTGAATACTGGCCCAGGATAATACCACCAACTCCCAACACCGAAACACAGAAAGGATCCTCCGGATACTGAGTAAAGGACATGAATTCTGTTCCACTACTGAAAACAAACCTTAATCAATCGATCGATAGAATCAATGAAGGATTGCTTCAGTATTGGCCAAGTGACGGGACATCGTCTAATATCGGTCAAATAAAGTGACTCCCCAATATTTCTGTTAATGAAGTTAGTGCCTCAAAACAGAACCGGTAAAGGGAGACCCCAATACGGAACCAAAGGCCACTCCGATCATAGAACCAGTCAAGAGAGCTCTTTAATACTAAACTATTAAAGTTAACACATAAAACTAAACCTTTGGTGGACGACTCTCTCTACACCAAACATCAGTGCACGAGTCCTGATCCACTGTGGTTAAACACAAAAACTGAAGTGATGAAAAGAGCGCACCCCAATACTGAACCAGGGAAGGGTCATCCCTCTACTAATCCAAGGAAACCCTCAACACAGAACCAATGAAAGGCAACCCCCTATTCTAATCCAAGCAAACCCCCAAAACTGAACTGATGAAGGGCTGTCTCCTATAGCAAAAGAAAGACTCCGTCAATATTGAACCGATGTGGGGCCATTCCTAGACTAAACCAGAGACTCCCCCAGTGCTGAACCAGTGAAGCCCTCTCCCCTCTTTACAAAACCAGAGAAGGCCTCCATATTGAACCAGTGAAGAGGACCCCAACACTGAGGCAACGATGGGGCCTCAAAGCGAAAATTTTAGGACTGTCCCTATCTTGAACCAGGAATGGGAGTTCGAATACTCACCCAATGACATGAAAGGTGCCCCAACCCAAAAATGACTCAATGAAAGATGCCCTCCTCCTCCCCGCCCCCCCCCCCCCCCCATGAAAAACAACAGAGGGGCCACTTTGTAGAACTTCGACGGTGGGCACCTCCAGCACAAGGGATCTTTTGCTTTCACGTGAGGGTCTTCCGCCAGGATATGACGTCAAGACAGCTACCATGTATATGGAACCCCCCTCCCTCTGGGCAGAGATGTGCAGTGTTCTTCCACCCCCTGCCGCACATCACTGACATAAGGCAATAACGCAGGCCCACTCTCAAGTTACCTCCGTGGAGTAGACGTGCCTCTGGGCGGTACCATGTTCATCCCCCCTACCTAATACTCTTGATATAATGTTGTATTTTGCCACAGAGGTGGGGGTGTACACCTGGCGAAGCAATACACGGAGCAGCCCCACCTGATATAAAGCTGGTCGGACCACAAGTTACCTCAGTAGTAGGTATCGCTGAACCGCTCAATATCCGACACCCTCATGCCCTCATGTTAACCCCCCCCCCCTCCCCACAGGACAAGAAGCGGATGTCCCGTAGGAGACCCAATGTGCGGACCCTTCCCACATACTACGCTCCCCTTGATGTAAGCCTGTCTGCTCGTTTACCTCTGCATGCCGGTCTGCCGCTGGACTATGCAACTACGGACCCACTCCCAAAATATATATAACACCCCTCTGCTATAACGCGGCCCTTACCCCCCCAAAGTGCTAGTCTCGCGCAGGCCTACACAGTGTGCAGACCTCACCATCCCGCCATTATTCGCCCCGATAGAACGCGGCCCATACCCCCCACAGTACTGATCTCCACAGGGCCACATAATGTACAGTTATCACTGTACATATAGCCCCGATATATCGCCACCCTTACTACTACAGGGTATCATACCCCCACTCCCCTGTATAACAACACTGTCTTTGCATTCACTGTGCCCTTCCGGCGGACCATAGTGTGCAGACTTCACTTCCTTCCCATCTAGCGCTCTCTGATATAACGCTGCCCTCCCTTCCACAGTGCTAGTTCCACAGGGCCGTACAATGTGACCAAACCACCCGTCCCCTATATAACGCTGCTCTTACAGTCACGTCACAGGTATCCCGCAGGGCCATAGTAACTCCCGCCTCCCCTGATATAACGCGGCCCTTACTTTCACTGTGCGGGTCTCCCGTAGGGCGATGCAATGTGCAGACAGACACCCCCTCTGCTATAACGGTGCCATGCACTGTGCTGACCTACCGGAGGGCCATACAGTGCGCAGACATCGCTACCTCCTCTCATAACGTCCCTTGATATAACGCTGTCCTTACATTCACCCTGCAAATATCTCGCAGGGTCATACCATACAGTGTGCAGAACTTACTCCTCCATATAACGCACTATATAAATCTGCCCTTACCTCCACAGTGGGGCTCAGAGAAGGGCTATGCAATAGACCATCACTCCCCATATAGCGCTGTCCTTACATACACATCGCAGATCTCCCGTTAGACCATAGTGGGTGGAATTCCCCTCCCCACCTATCACGCCCCGTGTATACCGCTGCCTTTACATCCATATGTGTCGCTGGGTCATACATAGCGCAGCCTTCACTCCTCCATATAACGCCCCTGGTATAACGCTGCCCATACTGCGTATGTCTCGCTGGGTCATACACAGTGCAGACCTCACCCCTCCATAAGGCCCCCTGATATAATGCTGCCCTTGCCCCCACAGCGCGGATCTCTCGCAGCTCATACAGTGTGCAAACCTCAATCCCTCCATATAACGCCCGATCTACCTCCAAAGTGCGGATCTCCCCTCCACCCACCCCGCTCCACAAGCCTCCCCCGATATAGCGCCGCTCTTGCCTCCACCGTGCAGATCTGCCCTCCGCTCAAACCTCCCCCGATATAGCGCTGCTCTTGCCTCCACCGTGCGGATCTGCCCTCCACCCAGCCCAGTCAAATCTCCCCGATATAGCGCCTCTCTTACCTCCACGGTGCGGATCTCCCGCTGGGTCAGGTTGTTGGAGGCGGCGCACTGGGTGCGGAGCCCCCGCAGGTTGGAGATGGAGATGTCGATCATGTTCTGCAGGACCTCGCAGTGCTGCAGTGCCACCCCCGGGGCCCCCGCCGCCGAACCCTGCCCTCCATTCCTGCAGCCAGCCTCGGCCACCGCGGGAACCGGCAGCGCCGCCCTGGCAGCGCCCTCCTCCCGCCGCTCCACCATCTCTCCGGCCCTATCCATCGCTCGGCATCGGGAAACACCGAGAAAGTCTTCCTTTTTCTCAAAAATGCAAAAACGGAGAAGCAGGAAACTGACAACTGCGCTTGATCATAGGTTACAATGTGTGTCCTGAAAAGTCCATGTTGCGATGCTTAAATAACTCTGCTGCTGCCAAGCCCTGCAGCACGGGGGGCAGGCAGAAAAAAAACAGAGAAGACCCTAATGTGGATGCCCCTTAGGAGGAGACCCCCTTTAAAGACGCTGTCCCTGCAGCTTCCGTCCTCTTCAGAATAAGTGTCCGACCCCCGAGACACACGAGGGTACTCCGAAAATATACATCCTTTCGGTGACGTTCACCTGGAGCCTCCCTTTAAAAACCTGCTCTGTAGTGAGTTTCAGTCCTTTTAATAAAACAGGAATAAGGTGGTGCTCAGCACAGTTTGTCATGCAGGAACAAGACAGCCCCACTAGATGACATGTGGCTGGCGACACCCTTTAAAGAGGCTGTTCTGTAGTGAGTTACAGTCCTGCGAGGGGTCGGTCTGTTCATCGCTGAGCACCAGCCTCCAGCACAGACATGCAGGAAGAGCTTATTCTAACCAGCTCCTCTGGGCACAGCCCACCGCCCTATCACATGCTCCGCAAAGGTTTCAAGTGGACGCTGATCTCTCTGAGGCCGATGCTCACATTTAAAGGGACACAGACCCGAAGATACTAGCGCTTAGCAGTGTCACCGATGTTAGCGTTGATAGGGAGATTATTTTCCAAATATCTTAATGGAAAACATGGGAGCAAGAGTTGGGCGAGATTTTGTGTATAACATCTTTTTTTTCTTAGCATTCTTCTAGCTAAGACTTTAGTAGGCAGAACTACTACTCCCATAATGCACCAATACAATTGTATTGCTTTAGTAATTCCAGCTAAACCGGAGACCTATGATATAGAGGTGGACTAGCCCCTCAAAACTCGAGGCAGGCTCGAGTCTGAAACCTGGCCCTGGATCAGCCCGAGGTCTTGTTGGTACCTCGAGCCCATAACGAGCCGAGTTTCACGTGGATTCTGCCTAATACTCTTCCTTTATCCAAGTTGTGGCTGTACAGCTAGAGCAGCAGACTTTAGATTCTGGTAAATTGTTTAATGTCTCTAGTGTCGTAAACATTTTAATGTGACCGTGTGTTATGTAAGTGATGCTAATTTAAAGCGCCCCTATACCTTCGGGTGAGTTCACTGCTATATAAAAACTGTAGAAAAATTGAGGAAGAGGTAAAACAAAGTATTAACATAGCAAGCATTGACAAAGTCAATAGGCCTCGCCTACGTGAGAGCTATTGGCCTTGCCACTATCTTTTAGCCATGCTGTAATGCAGGGTGGCTGCTGCTCAGGAAGGCTAAAAGTTAGTGGCATGGAGTACAGTAGAGTGACACCGAGGTAAGTGGTGTGTTGTAGAGTAGAGTGGAGTAGAGTGGCGACAAGTAGAATGGCGTAGAATAGAGTGGAATTGAGTGCCGTAGTGTGGAGTGGCGTATGTTGGAGGGGCGTAGGGAAGAGTGGAGTGTCGTAGAGTATATTGGCATAGAGTAGAGTGGTGCGGTGTAGAGTGCCGTAGAGTGGCATTGTGTGGTATGGAGTGACTTAGAATGGAGTAGCGTAGAGTGGTGTGGACTTGAGTGCCATAGAGTGGCATAGAGTAAATTGGAGCGGTGTAGAGTGCCATAGATTGGCATTGTGTGGCATGGAGTGACTTAGAATGGAGTAGCGTAGAGTGGTGTGGACTTGAGTGCTATAGAGTGGCATAGAGTAGATTGCTATACAGTGGAGTGGCATTGAGTAGAGTGGCATGGAGTTGCGTAGAGTGGGATAGAGTGGGGTTGTGTGGAGTAGAATCGCGTAGAGTAGAGTGGGGTGGAATAGAGTGGCACAGAGTAGGGTTGCGTAGCGTGGAGTGGTGTAGAGTGAGTGGTGTATAGTGGCATAGAATAGATTGACGTAGAGTGGCATTGTGTGGAATGGAGTGGCGTAGAGTATGGTGGCACTGAATGGAGTAGGGTGGAGTGGAGTGGTGTAGAGTGGGGTTGAGTGGAGTAGAGTGGCGTGGAGTGGAGTTGAGGGGCATAGAGTGGAGTGGCGTAAAACAGAGTGGCGTAGAGTTGAGCGGCATAGAGCGGGGTGGCAAAGAGAGGAGTTGAGTGCATTAGAGTGGAAAGGAGTAGAGTGGAGTGTCGTGGAGTGGAGGAGAATAGTATGCCATAGAGTAGTGTGGAGTAGAGTGGCAAAAAGTAGAGTGTAGTGGAATGGCATAGAGTAGATAGGCGTTAAGTGGAAAGGCATTGAGTGGAGTGGCGTAGCGTGCCCTCCAGTGGTGCTGTGTGGAGTAGCATAGAGTGGGATGGCATAGAGTAGAGTGCGTTGAGTGACTGGCATGGCATGGAGTGGAGTGGCATAGAGAAGAGTGGGGAAGTTTAGATTGACAAAGAGTAAATCAGCAGTGGGTGGCGTGGTGTAGAGTGGAGTGGCGAAGAGTAGCCTGGTGTAGAGTGTCATAGAGTGGCATTGTGTGACGTTGAGTGGCATAGAGTAGAGTCCAGAGTAGAGTGTAGTGGTGTAGAGTGGCATAGAGTAGAGTGGAGTAGTGTAGAGTAGAGTGGCATTGAGTGGAGTTGCGTAGAGTGTGCTAGAGTGGTATTGTGTGGAGTAGCGTAGAGTGGAGTGGCATAGAGTAGAATGCATAGAGTGACTGGCATGGAGAGGAGTGGCATGAAGTGGTGTAGACCAGAGTGGCAAAGTTTAGATTGGCAAAGAGTAGAGCAGCGTTGAGTGGTGTGAAGTAGAGTGGAGTGACGAAGAGTGGATTGGCGTAGAGTGTTGTAGAGTAGCATTGTGTGAAGTGGAGTAGATTAGAGTGCAGAGTAGAGTGTAGTGGTGTAGAATGGCAAAGAGTGGAGTGGAGTGGTGTAGAGGAGAGTGGAGTAGAGTGGCATAGAATGGAATGGGGTGGCACATAGTAGAGTGGAGGGGCATAGAGTGACATAGAGCAAAGTGGCATGGAGTAAAGTGGCATACAGTGGTGTGGAGTGGCGTAGAGTAGCATAAAGCAGAGTGGAATGGCGTAGAGTGGAGTGGCATAGAGTAGAGTGATGTAGAGTAGAGTGGCGTGGCGTGGAGTGGAGCAGATTGATGTAGAGTGGAGTGAAGTTGAGTAGAGTAGCGTAGAGTAGAGTGGTGTGGAGTGCCATAGAAGTCAGGTGGTGTTAGTACGCCGCTTCTCTTGGTTCTGAGTGTGTGAGTCATTTGATTTAAGCCTTATTGTGCTGCTATTGTGCTTTTTAAAATTGATGCTGCTATTGAACTAGAATTTTAATCTTTTTAAAACTAAAACAAAAAACGGACGCTCACCTGCCTCCATGCACCACGCAACTTGGGGAATCCTGGTGGGACAATCTAGGACACCATTTTGCTGAGGGCGCGCTCTAATTGTCGGGTGGCATTCCTGCATAAATTATGCGCGCTGCGCGGACGCCAGCGCCATAGGAGTGAGCTGGTGTGTTAGTAAGCCACTTCTCTTGATTCTGAGTGTATGAATCATTTGTTTTAAGCCTTATTGTGCTGGTATTGTGCTTTTTAAAATTGATACTGCTATTGAACTAGAATTTTAATCTTTTTAAAACTAAAACAAAAAATGAATGCTCAACTGCCTCCACGCACCATGCAACTTGGGGAATCCTGGTGGGACAATCTAGGCCGCCATTTTGCTGAGGGTGCGCTCTAGTTATCGGGGGGCATTCCTGCATAAATTATGCGCGCTGCGCGGACGCGCCAATGGCGCGCCTAGGACAAGCCCGTCTGCGGCCGTCAGTGTCCCGGAAGCGGCCAGCGCCAGTCATGCTACCCGTTTTTTGCCAGATTTGCCAAATGACCGCCTGACTCTGAGCCGTGCAGAAATTATGACGATTAGCTCTCATATGACTAAATGTGGCCAAGAATGGATGGTTTTGTACAACATTTCCAGCACATGCCAGTTGTGCAAGTACTGTTTTAGCCACACCTTGGGTTCTATTATTCCTACCAATCGCGACCCTACTGCTTCACAGAACCCTCTGTGTATTCAAGCTACCCTTATTAATGCACGGTCCATGGTGAAACACGCTCCAGATATCTTCGAGCTGCTGTCTGACAGTCAGTTAGATATATTATTCATATCAGAGACATGGTGTAACAAATTCTCGGCACCGGCTATTGCTCTGGCCATCCCCGTGGGGTATAAAATAGCTATCGTCGACCACAAAACAGGTAGCGGAGGAGGGGTTGCAGTAGTGTTTAGGGAAACCTCGATTTTTACTCAGGCAGAGACACATGACATCGGGGAGGGGGAAGCCTTGGACTTCTATCTTACCATCTCCCCGCACTTTTCATTGGGGGGCACTCTGATATATCGCCCTCCTGGCCCCTTTAGCACCTTCTTAAAAGCCTTAGATGAAGCTATTGTGCCAAGAGCCTTGCAATATTCTAATTTCCCACTCTTAGGGGACCTCAACATCCATCTTGATTGTGTGGAGGCCACCGACACAAGAGAATTGAATGACTCTTTGGATCTTGCCCAACTGACCCAATGGGTTAATTCTCCATCACACAGAGCGGGGCATACTTTAGATGCAGTCTGCTCCAACTTTTCTCTAGTTGTTCAGGAACCTCTTCCCGTTCCCTGGTCCGATCATTTTTTAATCCAGTTTTCTTGGACTATCCAGCCACCATACCCGACTACGAGGTCGCTCAAGGACAGACCTCCCCAACGAATTGAGCCTGCAGCCCTGTGCAGAGTCTTGACAGACACACGCCCTCTCGCCTCTGGGTATCTGTCGGAAGCTGTAGGGGGTTTTAATAACTGGATCTCACGGACTGTGGAACATTTTTCCCCTCCCCTGGTTAACAAGAGAGCAAGAAACACCCCGTCTAAACCGTGGTTTTCCGACGAACTTAAAGAGCTAAAAAAATCATGTAAAAAGCTGGAGCGCAGCTGGAGACAAGCTTATTGTCCGCTGGCCAAAATAGCATTAAGGAAGTCTCAGAATGGTTATTATGCCGCCATTAAGAAGGCCAAAGGCCATTTTTACGCAGAGCGCATCGCTCAATCTCAAAATAACTCAAAGGAAATTTTCTCAATCGTCCAGAGTTTCCTGAAGCCGTGCGCGGAACGTATGGTCGTCCCCGTTTCTAACTCTTGGTGCAAGCAGCTTTCCGTTTTTTAATAGACAAAACCCAAACAATCCAGGATAGCTTTGGGTCTGGTCTTCTTGTGCAGGTGGAACACTCCCTTCGGACTGTCCTAGACTCAGACGTAGCTCGCACTCTCCTGACAGCTTTTATTCCTATTCCTCTGTCGGACACTTTGGCCATCCTCAAATCCCTTAAATCAGGTTCCCCAGCACACTCCTGCCTAGCCAAATATCATCAATCTTTCGCTTCAAACCGCCACGGTTCCACAGGAGTGGAAACAGGTAAAACTTCTCCCCCTGCTAAAAAAGCGTTCATTAAACCCCGCCACACTAGCTAGCTACCGACCGATCTCACTTCTCCCGGCTGTGGCGAAGGTGTGTGAGAAGGCAGTTCACAAACAGCTCTCTGAGTTTGTTGAAACTTCCGGCGCCCTCCACCCAGCCCAGTCGGGTTTCAGGGCCTCATATAGTACAGAGACGGCCCTGGTTGAGATGTCAGAGGCCATTAGAGAATGCCTAGATTCTGGCAGCAGAGCGGCCCTGGTTTTATTGGACCTCTCTGCTGCGTTCGACACGGTGCCACATCGCCAACTCTTGGCCCGTCTTTCCAATATCGGAATATCTGGCTGGGCGTGGAATTGGATCGAATCCTTCTTAGTGAATAGAATGCAGCAAGGATGGCTGCCCTCATTCTCTTCAACACCAAGAAATGTGACCACATTTAAGGGACGAGGCTGCCCCAAAAAGTGGGACCACAAATGGGGAAAGTGGAATAAATTTAGGGGTGATATTTGCATTTCTGCCACTTTGGAACTGAGGAGGGAGAGGCGAACATTGATGAATACGCTGGATGGGACGGTGGGGACTCCTTCACCGGGCAGCCAACACTAGTGCGACTAAGTACTTTTACAACATATCTGTTTTTGAATGTTTTTGGACCAGGTAAAGATGTAATCACTGTAATAACTGCTATGGTATCCGGTGAGAGAAGTTCTATGTATCCTTGACCCTGCATAAGTTGCGAGGCAATGTATTAATTTTCTCTTGCCTTGCCACTGATTTCTGTACAATGCCTGAACCGATGCTTTTTGTTATTAATAAAAATTGTTTAAAAAAAAAAGAAATGTGACCACGGACGTCCCCCAGGGTCCAACCTTGAGCCCCCTTCTCTTCAACGTATACGTCACGCCGCTAATCTATCTAGTGGAGGAGCTGGGTGCTAAGATCATAGCTTACGCTGATGATACCCAGCTCCTCTTTACATGGAAGGAAAACGATTTGTGCCCTGCTCTAGCCAAAAACTGTCTTGCTGAAGTTTTTAAATGGCTAGCGCAGGTCCAACTCAAATGCAATGAGGACAAGTCTGAGGTACTCCTCTATGGGTCCTTTCCTCCGCATTTTATGGACGACCTTTGGCCTGAGGGTTACCCCATGCCTAAGTCAACGGCGAGTCCAGTGAAGAATCTGGGGGTCTGGTTTAGTGAGGAGCTCAGATTCTCACCGCAGATAAAAAAAACTGGCCGGAGTGTGCTTCGGCACACTCAATTTACTTAGGAAATTCCTGCCATTGCTGCCCAGATCTGCAAAGGAAATGGTGACCCGCGCTCTTATTCTATCGCGCTTAGACTACACCAATGCCTTATACATCGGCCTTCCTGGTTATCAGCTGAAAAAGCTACAGACCGTCCAGAATGCGTCAGCTAGAACGCTACTAAGCATCTCTGGTAGATCAAGTACAAAGCAACATCTCCGGGACCTGCATTGGCTTCTGGTGGGTCAGCGTGTCCTGTTTAAGGCTCTCACCATTGCCCATGGTGCCTTATACAAATCGGGGCCCATGTATCTCAGGAGACGCTTTGATTTCTATGTGCCTTACCGACATCTAGGCTCCACAGGGCAATGCCTCGCTGTTATTCCTCACTACCGCCTTGCTAGAACGAGAGGCAGCTCCCTCTCGTTCAAGGCGGCTAAAGCCTGGAATGCCCTGCCTTACGAGTTACGAGACACCCATGACCTTAGGCTGTTTAAAAAGCAGTTAAAAACCTTGCCTTTTAACTAACATCCAGCCTCGGCTCACGCCCATCTGTATCCTTCAAACTGGCTTCCGCGCCGGGACACTCCCTAGTATCCGTGCGCGTTATAAATGTCGGATAACAACATAACATAACATAACATAGATTGCATTGTGTGGTGTGGAATGGTGTAGAGTAGAGTGGAGTGGCCTAGAGTAGAGTGGCAGAGAGTGATGTGGCATAGAGTGACACAGAGTAAAGTGGAGTGGCGTAGAGTAGAGTGGCATGGAGTAGAGCGGAGTGACATAGAGTGGCACGGAATAGAGTGAATATGCGTAGAGTAGAGTGTTGTAGAGTGGAGTGGTGCAGATTGGTGTACAGTAGGCTGGAGTGGCTTAGAGTATAGTGGAGTGGCTTAGAGTAGAGTGTAATGTAGAGTGGCTTAGAGTGGTGCGGCGCAGAGTGGAATAGCGTAGGGTAGAGTAGTACAGTTGTGGGTGTGACTAACTAAAGAGTCAATAGAGACGGCAGATATGGTGAAAGCAACATAAATAAGAAGTCATCTACCTGTTAACAGTAGGAAATCACATTGCTTGTCCAGGAATAGTACCGAAATGCTTATACAATTAAAAAACAAAATTGTGTGTTGCAAAACGAGGAAGAACAAAGAAAAGGAAGAACACATGTACTTGGTCCATGCTCCAGGGAAGAGCTAACACAAGAAATGAAGGGAGGCCTATGGGA
This sequence comes from Triturus cristatus, assembly GCF_964204655.1. Taxonomy (NCBI): domain Eukaryota; kingdom Metazoa; phylum Chordata; class Amphibia; order Caudata; family Salamandridae; genus Triturus; species Triturus cristatus. Next base: position 975,067,504 of record NC_140584.1, on the reverse strand, counting down.
GCTAAGCAATTAAAAGATTGTAAATGAGTCACAATGAAAACAACCAGTGCTATGCTGAGGGTGGATTGTAAGCCCAACGAATTGTAAACAATACTTCGCATAGAACAAGCTCCCAAAAAGAAGAGCCAAATATATACTGATTTAGTAGCTGATTTGTACAAAGTGAAACCAGAAAACTTGGATAAATCATGCTGCCCCGTTTAAATTGTGTGATCTCAGGCAAATATTTTATTTCACCAAAACTCCTTTTTTCATAATTGTGTATAAAAGCACTTTAAAACGTCTGAGTTCGGAAATGCCAGCTGTACAATAACCCATTGTGCTTGATTTAATTGACTATAATGTGGCTCTATAATACTCTGGGCAACATACAGAGTTCATGTGACAACTGTCCTGCCTCTGATTTTTTTTCTTTAACTTAAGCTAAGGTCTTATTACCATATCTAACTATAATGTTATTTTCACCTTCATTTTTTTTCATTGAACTTCTGTGTGCTTTTTTATCATATTCTAAATTGGGCATACACTAGGGGTGGGCAGAAATCATGGAGTTTCACTAAACGGAATGCCACGGAGATTCAGCACGGTCCTGATGGCGCTGCTTCTTTCTGCTGCACAAGTAGATTTTTTACTCAAGTGGCAACATTCTCAATGCGAGTGGCAGCTTCCTCTACGTGAGTGATGTGACCTGCCGCAACCGCTCGCTTTGAGAATTCTCACTGGGAGTTGGTCTAGCACTCGATTTTCTTGCTTGTGCTTATCAACTTAACATTGGCGAGGCACGTGTGAGTAGAGACTCCACCACAGGGTGGTTTGCGGAGCTTTTCCGAAACTCCATGCTCCAAGCGCAGCGTGGAGTGGGAAAAACTCTGCAAACTCTGCTGGAGGAGGGGAGTTTACCACCGAAGTCCAGCATACACGCAATCCCCTAGGGCAACCTACGGCCAACCAACCTTCATTGTTGGTCAAACCCCTGCTGTACAGAGGGGCATGCAGCTGTGTGCAGTGAGGGTTGGGTGCAGGGCCTGTCACCCCAGAGAGTTGACCATCCCCAGCTGCATACTACCTTTGGCCATGCACAGCAGTGGTTGGCTGAAGTCCCTACACCCAATCCACTGTGAGTGGGCAACACCCACTGTGCAAGTCCTTTGGTCGAACATACCAGGAGATGGCCAGTCTCTCTATATTTATTATTATTTTGGATACTGTGGTACTGCTGCATTACCGAGGCACCACAGTACATCGTGGGGCCTCTCTGGGTCCCATGGTAGTACCAGCAACAAAACCAGCATTAAAAAAAATAAGTTAAATACTTGGGGAAGGGGGGAGGGAACCTATGGGCCCTACATGAGTGTCAGGGTGTGCTTACCAGGCCCGCCAATATGGCCCTTTTCACTGAAATGTAGGACTTGGGACCGGGTCTCAGAGTTCTGTAATGACAGCTGAAACATTTTTTTCAATGTTTTAGCCATCCAGTCAGATTGTTTTGCTGCTATGGTATTTGTACTAGTACCATGGTACCGAAATCACAGAAAAAGCTCCATCAACGAATCATATTTGAGTATTTTTAAATTTAGTATCATAGGAGTACTGTGGTACTGTTCTGTGGTGCTGTTCTGTGAGAGTAAGGCAGGACCCACCATAGATACCTATAACATTTTCTGAGAGTTAACCACTCCATGCCAACCTAAGCCCCTATTTTAACGGTAGTCTATCAAAACTGATGGATCAGATTTATACCAAATCACAAAAAGCATGCTTTTTGAGTTAAGTTTTAGCTTTCTACCAAATTTATTGTGAATTTGTTCAGCCATTTTATGGGTATCAGAGAGCATAATTTTCTATGGAAATTACACTTTTGGCAACCTGCCTTTTTTCTTGACCTCCGCTTGACAGATCAGTGCAAAACTTTCCAGGAAGAAGCCAAAGATGGTGAACTTTGTTTTGGAAAGTTTCATGCAGGTTTGTCAAACACTGCCAAAGTTATTAAAAACTCTGACCTAAACATGACTACCCAGTGGTGACCGCTGCTGATCCTGGTTGATGAATCCAATCTGAATAGTTGATCAGGATATATATATATATATTCACTGAAAAAAAATAGGTTTCAGAGACGTTATAGTTAGAAATTAGCATTTAAAAAACCTTAGAAATTCACAGAAAAAACCATAGGTTTCAGGGGTGTTATAGTTAGCTGCCCATTTCACTCATACAAAACCATAGAAATTCCTCCGTTATAGTTAGTTCTGCTAACTATAACTCACACGCCCGCAATGCACTGCTGATGATGTCACATATTGCATCATTCATGACATGGTCAGTGACATCACTGATGACATCACTGATGACATCTCAAATGGCATCACTGATGACATCACTGATGACATCATCCACTGAATGTGGTTTAGTTTTATTATTATTTTTTTTTTAAAAAAATATTTTTTATTTTTTGCAAGACATACAGGATTACTACAAACTTGACAGTACAAAAAGTAAAAAGGAGAAAAATTAACAGAAAAGAATAAAGAGAAGAAAAAAGAGACAAACAAAAGATACAAGAAATTTAATTACAATAATAATAATATTGTTCAGGCCAGCTCCCCCTGAATCCATTGCCGAAGAGGGTCCCAAATTTTTCTACCAAAACACCTTTTCCTTCTGCCTTTTGTTCTATAAATAGCTTTTTCTATATTAAAGGAGGCTAAGAGACGCGCTCTCCATGCTTCAAATGAGGGAGGAGATGAACTAATCCATTCTTGAGTTATGCAAGCCCCAATTAAAGCCATAGAAATAAATAAAAAGGCTTGTTTTCCTTCTGATAACGTATCTGAGTTCACACCAATCAAAACAAGTTCCCCCGTTAGAGTAGGTGAAGACCCAAGCACTGTGTTCAAAAAAGTCTGTATTGCCTCAAAAAAGGGTGCTAACCGCGGGCAGGCAAAAAACATATGTATTGAATCTGCAGCCTGACTACCACAACGATTACATACTGTTCCCGCCGTCCCACCCCATTTTAAAAATTTTAAAGGCGTGTAGTATAGATCAAATACAGCCATATAATGCTGAGTACGTGATCTACCAGTAACCAAAACCAGATTAGCCAAAGTAATTGATTCTTCTAAGCAAATAGCCTTCGTACCTAACCTCTCAGCCCATCTTGCTGCATGAACAGCTAAATCATCTAGACAGGTATCCCAAAAAAGTCTATAATAAAAACCAATTCGTTTTTTAACAAAGAGATTATCAATAAGTGGGATCCTTACAATGCCGGCTACTTCCAACATTGACAGAGAACAGAAAAAACTATGAATCTGTAAATATTTAAAATAATCCTGCATTGAAAGTTTATACCTTTCAGTTAATTCCAAGAAGGTAAGTAACCGGCTATCCTGCCATATATCATTCACACAGTAAATTCCTTTATTTCGCCATCTAGACATGACTGCATCCTGAAAAACTGGAGGGAATATTTTAGAGGCAGAAAGAGGTGTATAAATCAATAGTTTCATAATTCCAAATTGATGCCTGACTAACTTCCATATCCCAAAGGCTGCTTTCAACGTCTTAAATTTAATTTTTTTATAGTAACTTGGTTCTGCATTTTTGAGAAAACAGCCCCGGCATTCCTCTCCCATTAAAAGTTCATATATAGAGGGTGAATGACTCTGAGGAATCCTTACTTTTTCCCCAATAATCAAAGGAGAAATAAACTGAAGAACAGAGGCAGCATAGTAAAACAAAAAATGCGGAATTCCCCACCCCCTCCTAGATTTTGGTAAAATCATCTTTTTATATGCCCTACGATGTTTTTTATAACCCCAAATAAACCTGGATACCAATCTTTCCAATTGTTTTAAAAAAGTCAGGGGAAACTCAAGTGGAATAGATCGAAACATATAAAGAAATTTTGGAAGTATGATCATTTTTAACACATTGTTTCGACCAACTAAAGATAAATGAAGGTGATCAATCCGTTCAAGTGTAGAGTTTGCATTTTGAAAAACCGGGTTAAAGTTTATAGCTGGAATATCTGATACAGGGGATGTGATTTGAATACCCAGATAAGTCGCTACAGATACTAAAGGAATCGATGGGGGAGGGGTCTGACCTATAAATACATTCTGTGTTTTCGCTATGTTCAATTTATACCCAGAAAAGGCCCTGAACTGAATGGCCAGGTCTTCAACTACTGGAAGAGCCTTCAAGATGTTAGTTGTAAGTACTATAATATCATCAGCGTAGGCAAGCGCTCTGTAATTACTATTAGCAATGGAAACTGGAGGTATTTCAGATGCTAAGTTCAGTTTATTTAAAAATATATCTATATAAATGGCAAACAAAAGTGGGGAAGAAGGACAGCCCTGACGAGTACCTCTGGAAATAGGAAAGGGAAGAGATTTTTTAGAGCCCAATTTTATATAAGATGTGGGGGATACGTAGAGAGATTTTAAGGCAAGAATGATGCGTGGACCAAACCCTTTTATTGCTAACATCTCCCACAAATATGACCATGCTACCCTGTCGAATGCCTTTTCGGCATCCAACAGGGTAATACCTAAATCACACTGCATCGTTTCGGCCCGATCCATTAAAGTAATTACTCGCCTAACATGGTCCGAGGTATCTCGATGAGGAACAAAGCCATGCTGTAAAGGCGATACTACTGTAGAGATTACCCTGGATATACGATTTGCTAAGATCTTTGAAAAAACCTTACTATCAGAATTAATAAGGGATATAGGTCTAAAAAATGAAGGAAGAAGATGGGGTTTGCCTTTTTTGAGAAACGCCATGATTGTCGATTGACTCCAGAAAGGGGGTGCAACCGCATTTTGAGCCTCTATGCAGGTCCGAAGAAAATCTTGTTTAAGGAGGGATCTAAATACTCTATAAAACTCTAATGGTATACCATCTGGCCCCATGGCTTTCCCAGAAGCCAGCGAGAGAATAGCTGCCTCTACTTCATCCCATGAAATTTCTGCATCTAATGCTACAGATTGGGCCTCAGTTAGCTTGGAAATGTTATCGGTTCCACAGAAATTTAACAAGGATTCTGATGAGTATGATAAATTTTCCTCAGTATAAAGTTTGCTATAGAATAAACGAAAAACCTCCAAAATTTCTTCCGGTAGAGTATAGGTTTGACCCGAGTCACCTTGAATCTCACTCACAGTATTGAACACTTCCTGCTGCCTAAGCCTTTTAGCCAAAATCCGCCCTGTCATTTCCCCCACTTCATAAATTTGAGAGCGAAACGCTGTGACCTGCTCCGCTAATTTCAAGGCAAAGACCTCATAGAACCTAGATTTGTGTATGGCAAGTGTTGATTTGATAGGTTCGATATCTTGGGTTGCAGTAATAGCGGAAACTAATTTAGCCTCCCACTCTGATACTAACTTCTGATAAATAATAAGTTGGGCCCGGGAAGACCTTTGTTTATTAATAGAGTATGACAGAGTTTCTCCCCGGACCGCGGCCTTGAACGAATCCCAGACCATTTGAGTGGAAGCAGAACCACGATTTATATAAAAGAATTGCTTAATCCAATTAGACATGTGTTCAATATACAATGGATCAACCAGAAGTTTACGTTCAAAAGTCCAAGAATTTATCTTCGGGGATAAACCCAATCCATACTTCATCTCAATTAATATGGGATTGTGATCTGAAATTATTCTAGGTAATACCTCATAGGTAATATTATTTAAAAGTACCAAAGACACAAGAAAATAATCTAGGCGAACAACTTTCCAGTGTGGGGCTGAAAAAAATGTAAATCCCGGTGCCGTGTCTCTTTTTACAAACCCTACATCAGAGAGGCCAACCTCTGAAACTAAACCTCTTAGTGCCTTGTAAACCTTCTTCTTAAGCCCAGTATAAGGAATCTCTGAACTGAGGTTAACATCTCTGTCAATATGTATATTGAAATCTCCACAAAGTATTAATGGAGTGGGCCAACCAGCTAGTTCGACACTTAAAAAATTTAAAAGGTCAGGGTCATCAGAATTAGGGCCATATATAGAACAAATAGTCATTTGTCTACCATCTAGAAACAATTCTATAATGACCCATCTTCCAAACTGATCAGTTTTGACACGATTACCTGACCCTAGCCCCTTTCTGATGAGAACTGCCACCCCCCTGGTAGTAGTTCCTTGACTCGTACATCCCACAAGATGCATTCCTAGATCATTTAAACATTTTCTATTATTCCAAGTCAGATGTGTCTCTTGCAAACAGAGGACATCTATTCGCATACTTTGAATAATATGGGCACACATACCCCTCTTTTGCTTATTGTTCAACCCACAGATATTCCAAGAACAAACTCTTAAGTTGGCCATTTAAGATTCTTTCTTTTTTTTTGTATATTCATCATTTCTCCCCACTCTTTACATAATTCAGAATTCAAAAAAACGAGCAAAGTTAAATCTATCAAATACAAAGCATCCATAACTTCCTCTGCTAAACTGGAATACAAATTAACTGCAATAATCCTGTACTTGTTTGACCCATCCCCACACCCCCCCACCCCCCTCCCCCAAACCCCCAACCCCCCTCCTCAACCCCCACCCCATCCCCACCCATAAGGGGCAAAGGGACTGAACAGTCCCTGATAGTGATGGTCTGAGAAGCATAATGCGTCTCGCTGCGCACTCTCATCTGCTAAACAGAAAACCAGCAAATGCTTGTTAAGAGAAATAGGCCCACCTATGACAAGAGCAAAGAAAAGATAGAACGAAAATAAATGATTAAAGAAAGTGGGCCCCCTAAATAGGGTTTAGTCCAACAGTCAAAAACAAGTCCAGCTGGGATTAGATCATCACATCTTGGATAGAAATTCTTTTGCTACGCTCTCCGAAGTAAAAAAATGAGTTCTCTCCTTAAAAATAACCTTAAGTTTCGAAGGGTTAAGAAGGAAAGCTTGGGCTCCCTTCGTCTGAAATGAAGGGATAAGTTGGCGAAATTGCCAACGTTGTTGAACGGTAAAGTGACAATAGTCAGGACGAACAAAAAAGTCCAGACCCTTTCCCCTTCGTTTACGATCTGGCCGAGCAAGATCATACAGGGCTTCACGGGCCAGAAAGTTATTCAACGAAATCAAAATAGCTCTTGGTTGGTTGTTAGAGGCCAATCCAGAAATCTTCTTGGGTTGGAAAGGGAACCTGTGTGCTCTGAGAATCGCGCGGTCCCACTGCCTCTGGGTTAGCTCCGGAAAAGCTTCCGAAAAGAGCTCTATAATAAATTGTCGGATATTAATCCCTTCACTTCCTTCGGGAACGCCCAGAATGCGCAGATTATTGCATCGTGATCTGTTCTCTAAATCCACAAGCTTCCAATTAAAGTCCTCCTTTAGATTAGCAAGAGTAGAAAGCTGGGAACTCTGCTGAGTCAACACGTCTTCAATAGCAGAGATCCTCCCCTCAGCCTCCTGTACTCTAGCAGAGTTTTCGTTACATGTTTTTATCACCCGCCTTACGTTATTTTTGAGCTTACGTAAGACCCCTTGCGTTCGCAAGTTCTCGGCTCTGGTTTCTTCCCGTTGTTGAACCATCACTTGGTACAGCATATCTAAGGTAACCCCCGATGTCCGAGAACTCTGCAATGAATTGCTTGAATCTGGATGAGTATTTTCAGAAGGAGAGATAAGAGCAAGAGATCCTTGATAATTAGCAGCGTCTGGATTTGCTGATAAGGACCCCCCCTAAGGTCAGTATTTTCCTCACGCCCCCACTCCATTCGAGCAGACGGAGAGTCACCGTTGACTGAACCTTTTTCACTGGAGTGATTAATATTATCTTGAACCCCAGCAGTTGAGCTAGAAATACTAACATCGTCTCTCCATTCCTCATCCCCATCCTGATCTGAGCTTTCCACCTCCAGCGCGGCTGATAAATCCAACATTGAGTAAAAATTCCCTGCAGAGTCAATCGAATGTGCGTCCACAATGTTATCAACCAGCTCCTGAGAATTAGCATGGGATATAGAACCAGTAGTGGAGCCAGCAATGTTATCAGAAGACATACCCTGCGATTTTAACTGTGGGTTCAAAGCGGTAACCATATCCTTTATACCACCATCTACTTTGGAGGCAACAGTCTGTACCGTCAGGCGTGCATCATTGCTGGAGAGGAGGAGAGGAGCCGGGACTACCAAATTCAAGCTATCACCGCTAATCACAGAAGGATTGTCCGAGGGTTTATCACTTGAATGTAATAAACAGGATTCAGGATCAACCAGTGAGTTACCAACTGTCTTTAAGTTCAGGTTATCTTTCAAATTATCCTTATACTTATCTAATGTCTTATTCCATATTTTAAACATACCCGTTTTTTTTGGGGGGGGAGTGACACTACATCTCCCAGCATGCATCGGGTTGGTTTCGTGTAGCTTATGTGGAGTGGGATTACCAGAATCAGCAAGAGTGCTACTCAAGCTGCTATCCTTCTGTATAGGTTCAGCAACTTTTGTTTGTGTATTCGAAACAGTTCTATAGTTGCCCGGCTTACCAATAACTGTTGCGGCAGCCGCTGCCACTGCCCTGGTAGTTGGTTTGGGTCCCATCGCTGGTCCCCTTCTCCGTACTCGCTTCCCCAATGCTTCTTGGTTTTTAATCCGTCCGTCGATGGCAGCTAGTCTCAACGAGGAGTCCCGAATCCAGCACAGTCGTGGTTCAGCAGCCAGATAATACCGCCTCGATAGCAAGCCAGTTGTAACCGTCGCCACACGCCAGGCAGCTTGAAGAAAACAACGATATTTGAATAGGGCAGCCTGCCGCATACTCGTAGATCACACCGTTGATCGAGAATGCATGAAGAATCTTCCCCCGCAGCTCAGCAATTCCGTCCGGATGAAAAGAGGAAAAGCGAACGCCCAGGGACAGCTGCAGGTGAGAGTGACTAGCAGCGAGCTCGTCTCTGCTGCTCACTCGGATACAGATGCATCCGCCATCTTGCCCCAGCCGAATGTGGTTTAGTTTGAAATTTAAATATGTATTATATATATACCAATCTGTATTGAAGATTGAGTGTATATATATCTGTCTGGATGGAGGATTGAGTAGCTGTCTGACTGTCTTTTTAAGTGAGTAATTAAAAGTGTCTCACTTAATACATGGATTAGTAACTAAACTATGTGAATGTGTGCAGCACTGTCTCTGTTGTTGTATAACATGCTGCATCAGTTGGTCACTAACTACATGAGTGTGTATATTAGTTATTGATTAGTTGGGTGAGTATTTGTATGGGACACTGAGTTTGTGTGTGGTTGGATGGGGTGTGTGTAACTATGCATAGATGTGTGAATGGTTGATTGACTAGGTGTATGGGTTTAAGAGTGCATGTGGAAACAGTTGTTTGGGTGACTGAATGTATTTATTTGTGTGTTGGTGAGCGAATATATGTTTTAGTTGTACATCTTCAACAAAGTAAAAAAATAAAAGGCATTGTATGTGAGAGTTGGTGTATATAAATAAGTATGTGTAAGAGTCAGCGATTGTGAGAGTAACTATATGAATGAGTGTATAATTGTAATGGTGCTTTTTTAACATATTTTTCATGAGTGAGTAGGATGACTGCATAACCGACTAAGATGACTGCTGAAGTCTCAATGTCTATATATGTGTATAAGTGCATTTGATAGTGTTCTATTAATTAATGACTGCATGTATAGATGATTCTGTTGTTGAATGGGTAGTTGTGTGTGTAGACTTAGGAATCAGTGAGTGGGTATGTAGTAACTGGTATTGGTGTGTCAATGGTTTCAAATATGGTACTCTGTATTTTACAGTGAGTGATGAAAGGTTATACTAGTGTATGATGAGGTGTATCAGATTGTCAAGTGGATGATGTCATCAGTGATGTCAATTGAGATGTCATCAGTGATGTCACTGACCATGTCATGAATGATGCAATATGGGACATCATCAGCAGTGCATTGCGGGCGCGTGAGTTATAGTTAGCAGAACTAACTATAACGGAGGAATTTCTATGGTTTTAAGTGATAGTAGTTATATCTATTTTTTTGTACTGATATTCTACAGTTTTTTAACTGTTTATTTATAAATATTTTATTCATTAAATAACATTATATATTTTTCTGCAAATTGCAAAAAAAAAAATTTTTTTAATTAAAACTGAGATATTGATTACATTTCTTGTTTTCATTTTTTATTTTAATATATTTATATTATTTGCTTTAAAAAAAAAATTCCGCGCACTCAAAGTGTACACATCACGGTGGGTGCGCGCATTCTAGCCGCCATTTTAGAAAAGTCATGAAGGATCCGCGTATGGTGTACGACGGCTGCGTGTTTTTCAGTTACATCATATACATTTAATATCACGTGATATGCGCGATTGGTATGCGACCAGTCTGCGACTCCTGCTCCCGCACATTTGCGACACATGCGCATTACGGTACGAGATGTTTGCGTGGTTGCGGGTCCCGCGTGACATTATATACGTGCTGGGGCGCGCTGGGTGCGCGACTCCCGCAAAAAAAAATTATGTTCCAAAATGATATGTATGTGTCTTTAATATACATATTAAGGCAAGAGATTATGTAAGATATTCATCAAAATAATATATTTGTACTTATAATAAACGTATATTATTTTTAGATATATTTTCGCAAAGTCGGGTGCGTGCATCGTGAGTGCAGAAAACCAGGTCAGCAGAGCTGCTGTAGAGCCAGAGAACCAGGTCAGCAGGGCTGCTCTAGAGCCTAAGAACTAGTTCAGCAGAGCTGCTCTAGAGCCAGAGAACCAGGTCAGCAGAGCTGCTGTAGAGCCAGAGAAACCAGGTCAGCAGAGCTGCTTTAGAGGGAGAGAACCAGGTCAGCAGAGCTGCTTTAGAGCCAGAGAACCAGGCCAGCAGAGCTGCTTTAGAGCCAGAGAACCAGGTTAGCAGAGCTGCTTTAGAGCCAGAGAACCAGGTCAGCAGAGCTACTCTAGAGCCAGAGAACCAAATCAGCAGAGCTGCTTTAGAGCAATAGAACCAGGTCAGCAGAGCTGCTTTAGAGCCAGAGAATCAGTTCAGTAGAGCTGCTCTAGAGCCAAAGAACCAGGTCAACAGAGCTGCTCTAGAGCCAGAGAACCAGGTCTGCAGAGCTGCTGCACAGCCAGAGAAACCAGGTCATTAGAGCTGCTTTATAGGGAGAGAACCAGGTCAGCAGAGCTGCTCTAGAGCCAGAGAACCATGTCAGCAGAACTGCTTCAGAGCCATAGAACAGGGTCAGCGGAGCTGCTTTAGAGCCAGAGAAGCAGGTCAGCAGAGCTGTTGTAGAGCCAGAGAACTAGATCAGCAGAGCTGCTCTGTAGCATAAGAACTAGGTCAGCAGAGCTGCTCTAGAGCCAGAGAACCGGGTCAGCAAACCTGCTGTAGAGCCAGAGAAACCAGGTTAGCAGAGCTGCTTTAGAGAGAGAGAACCAGGTCAGCAGAGCTGCTTTAGAACCAGAGAACCAGGTCAGTAGAGCTGCTCTAGCTGACACTGACTGACTGACACTGACTGACTGACACTGATTGACTGACACTGACTGACACTGATTGACCGACACTGACTGACTGACTGACACTGACTGACTGACACTGACTGACACTGACTACTCTCTACTACTCTACTACTGACTCTCTACTACTCTCTACTACTCTCTCTCTACTACTCTCTCTCTACTACTCACTCTCTACTACTCTCTACTACTCACTCTCTACTACTCTACTACTCTCTACTACTCACTCTCAACTACTCACTCTCTACTACTGTACTACTCACTCTCTACTACTCACTCGCTACTACTCTCTACTACTCACTCTCTACTACTCTCTCTCTACTACTCATGCTCTACTACTCTCTACTACTCACTGTCTACTACTACTCTCTCTACTACTCACTCTCTACTACTCTCTACTATTCACTCTCTACTACTCACTCTCTACTACTCACTCTACTACTTTCTACTACTCTCTACCACTCACTCTATACTACTCTACTACTCACTCTCTACTACTCTCTACTACTCACTCGCTACTACTCTCTACTACTCACTCCCTACTACACTCTCTACTACTCTCTCTCTCTACTACTCTCTACTACTACTCTCTACTATTCACTCTCTACTACTCACTCTCTACTACTCTCTTCTACTCACTCTACTACTCTCTGCTGCTCTCTACCACTCACTCTCTACTACTCTACTACTCTCTCTCTACTAATCACTCTCTACTACTCTCTCTCTACTACTCTCTACTATTCACTCTCTACTACTCACTCTACTTCTCACTCTTTACTACTCACTCTACTACTCTCTACTACTCACTCTACACTACTCTCTACTACTCACTCTACACTACTCTCTAATACTCTCTCTCTACTACTCTCTAATACTCACTCTCTACTACTCCCTCTCGACTACTCCCTCTCTACTACTCCCTCTCTGCTACTCACTCTCTGCTACTCACTCTCTGCTATTCACTCTCCACTACTCACTCTCTACTACTCGCTCTCTACTACTCTCTACTACTCACTCTCTACTACTCACTCTCTACTACTCTCTACTACTCTCTCTGCTACTCACTCTCTACTACTCACTCTCTACTACTCTACTACTCTCTACTACTCGCTCTACTACTCACTCTCTACTATTCTCTACTACTCACTCTACTACTGTCTCCTACTCTCTACCACTCACTCTCTACTACTCTACTACTCACTCTCTACTACTCTCTCTCTACTACTCACTCTCTACTACTCACTCTACTACTCTCTACTACTCACTCTCTACTACTCTCTACTACTCACTCTGTACTACTCACTCTCTACTACTCACTCTCTACTACTCTCTACTGCGCACTCTCCACTACTCATTCTCTACTACTCGCTCTCAACTACTCTCTACTACTCACTCTACTACTCACTCTCTACTACTCTACTACTCTCTCTACTTCTCACTCTCTACTACTCTCTCTCTACTACTCACTCTCTACTACTCTCTACTACACACTCTCTACTACTTGCTCTCTGCTACTCGCTCTCTACTACTCTTTACTACTCACTCTCTACTACTCCACTACTCTCTACTACTCACTCTCTACTATTCTACTACTCTCTACTACTCTCTCTCTACTACTCACTCTCTACTACTCTCTACTACTCTCTACTACTCACTCTCTAGTACTCTCTCTCTACTACTCTCTACTACTCACTCTCTACTACTCTCTACTACTCACTCTCTACTACTCTCTCTCTACTACTCTCTACTACTCACTCTGCTACTCACTCTCTACTACTCTCTAATACTCTCTCTCTGCTACTCACTCTCTACTACTCTCTACTACTCACTCTCTACTACTCACTCTCTACTACTCACTCTCTACTACTCACTCTCTACTACTCTCTACTACTCACTCTCTAATACCCACTCTCTACTACTCACTCTCTACTACTCGCTCTACTACTCTCTACTACTCACTATCTGATACTTTCTCTACTACTCTCTACTACTCTCTACTACTCACTCTCTACTCTCTATTACTCGCTCTCTACTCTCTACCTCTCTACCTCTCTCTCTACTACTCTCTATCTCTCTACCTCTACCTCTCTACCTCTACACCTTTACCTATACACCTCTACCTCTCTACCTCTCTGTACATGAACACATATGCACATATATATGCATATATATGCATATGCATTTATATATATTTATGTGTATATATATATATATACATATATAAACATATAAATATAATCTGCTTATCTATATAAATATAAATGCATGCAAACATATACATATACATATATGCATACATATGCATGGTATGTACATGAAAGTTTGAAAAACTCTAATACAAGCAAAGCTAAAAAGCCACCTAATTACCAACAGAATTGCTTTAACTTAAACGAGGGCGAGACCTATTGCATTTTCAATGCTTGTTTACTTTGATTTCAACAAGAAGGCATTCCGATGTGTCACACATTTTCCATACATTCTGAATGGTAGCACTCTAGTTGCTCATTAGATCACTGTAGTAAAGCTACTGCTCACCAGGGAAGTCTGCTGCTGGTATTCAAAGTGCATGTTTCAGTCTGCATGTCAGAATTTTTTAATGAAATGGAAGAGGATTTGAGAAGTCAAAATGTGCCCTAATCTTTCTTTCTGCAGCACTAATCATAATTTCTATGGCAAAATGAACCCCCTCATTTTGTTCCATTGCAAATTAAATGTTTTAAGTGTTACCACTTTATTCCAATCAAGATGGCATCAGGTGTGCCATACTTTTGTCATAAGTAAGACTGTTAGCGCTCTAGTTGTTCTTTAAAACACTCTTGGACATTCTGTCATTGGGCTATAATTGGGCTACAACTCGGTGATATTTGTGCTACATTTGGGCTCTTTTGTCTCGGGTGGCCATCTTGGGAGATTTGTTATGAAGTTTCCTAATTTCCTCATGTACTACAGTCTCCTCAGTAGGCATACTGTCAGTTTTTTACTTTGATTCAAAGAAGAAGGCATTCAGATGTGTCACACATTTGCCATAAATTCAGAATGTTAGCACTCTAGTTGCTCATTAGATCACTGTAGTAAAGCTACTGCTCACCAGGGAAGTCTGCTGCTGGTATTGAAAGTGCATGTTTCAGTCTGCATGTCAGAATTATTTAATGAAATAGAAGAGGATTTGAGAAGTCTCTCAAAATGTGCCCTAATTTTTCTTTCTGCAGCACTAATCATACATTCTATGGCAAAATGAACCCCCTCATTTTGTTCCTTTTTAAATTAAATGTTTTAAGAGTTACCACTTTATTCCAATCAAGATGGCTTCAGGTGTGCCATGCGTTTATCATAATTAGGAGTGTTAGCGCTCTAGTTGTTCTTTGGAACACTCTGGGAAGCTGCAGTAGAACACAAAGGAATCAACTGACAGTCTCTGCCCTTGTTGGATGTACATGTTTTACTGAGAATGTCAGACTTCATTCTCACATGACTAAGAAAGATAATGTGAATTTCAGAAAGTACGCTCTCAGTTTAGCTTATAGATCACCTTCCAAACCTCTGTGGGAAAAGCATGTGAAAATAGTTTTCTCTCAAACATGATTCATGATATCCCAGCAGAAGGCTTTTTCACATAGTAAAATCACCTTAGAACATACCACAATTCCTAAAATGAGTATGGTACCATCAACAAATGATTTATAATGTAACTAAACTCTTAAAACCTTCTATTAACTGCAATGCTTTTTAATGAGGTGCTATCATGTATATTGGTCCCAATATGGCTGCCAACACTTCTTGGATGAAGTGCTGACAGCCAATCAGATCTCACGATGAGATGTGTGGTTAGGCTCTGCCCAGATATATATGTGATTTTACTTTTGATTTTCTCAGGAACTACTGAACGGATTTACACCATTTAAGCAAAAGGCACAGCTCTGAAACAAGGTCTACCTTTCTGCCAAATTTGGTGTCATTCCGTTCAGCGGTTCGGGCTGTAGCTGCGACAACAGATCCTATGGGAAATTGCATGGGGAAAACGCGTTTTGGGACCCCCCTTTTTTCTCGGCCCCCGCTTGACGAATCACCACAAAACTTTCAGGGTAGGAGCGGAGCAGAGCTGGCCAAAAGTTTGGAAAATTTCGCGAGGATTCGTCAACCGGCGCCAGACTTATTGGGAATAGAATGTTGCGGATTTCCTATGGAAAATAGGTCCTAACTATAACTACCTACTGGCGTTAGGTAGTTATAGTTATGACCTATTTTCCAGAGGAAATCCGCAACATTCTATTCCCAATCAGTCTGGCGCCGGTTGACGAATCCTCGCGAAATTTTCCAAACTTTTGGCCAGCTCTGCTCCGCTCCTACCCTGAAAGTTTTGTGGTGATTCGTCAAGCGGGGGCCGAGAAAAAAGGGGGGTCCCAAAATGCGTTTTCCCCATGCAATTTCCCATAGGATCTGTTGTCGCAGCTACAGCCCGAACCGCTGAACGGAATGACACAAAATTTGGCAAAGAGGTAGTCCTCAGTTCAGACTCGTGCCTTGTGCATAAATGGTGTGAATCCGTTCAGTAGTTCCTGAGAAAATTAGAGTTAAAAGTAAATAAATATCTATGGCCGCGGAGGATCCGCGGACCATACACGCACCGTACGCGCAACCTCCCCGAACTGAGCGCGCACCCTCCCGATCGCGCGCTGGATGCTAATTGGCTGCCGAGTGTCTCTCTACATTCGAAACCAGGAACTGTTGGCGGCCATTTTCTGCCTCGGTAGAAGCGAGGCTGAAGAAGCAAAGGGAATAAGTGTGTAAAAGATATAAAGGGGGCAGAGTGGAAATACTCTGACCCTCTAGAGGTGCTTAGGGGGTCCCAGAAGGACCCCCTGGGTCCCCCTTTTTTTTAATAAAAAATCGGCGAAATCCTATCGCGTTGGGTACGCGCATCCACGGATTTTTTTAAAAAAAAGACAAGAAATCATTGGTTGTATGACTACTTTGTACACTGAAAGGTAGGGCGTATATTTCTGTTTTTTAAAGGTATGATTCTTATTGGTTAACAAAAACAGATTGTAAGGAACATTATATATGATTAGCTGATATGTTGAAAAGTGAAGCACACTTCCTCTCTTGTGTAGGAACATTGTGTGCTGAACTTCTGACCTGTGTGCTTAGTGCAGTGTTCCATGACCTGTTTCTATGGTAACAGGCAGAAGGCAGATTGGGGGAAGGGTTGAAATGTCTTTCAGTTGGAAAGGGTTAAAATGTTTAACCAATAGAAATGTGTGTTTGCTTTTGAGTTTATGTGTGAAGGATTGTGATTTTATGTTTACATGTATATGTGTGGAAAATGAAAGGGAAACTTTTCCATTCTTTGTTTTTGCTGAGAGGTGCACAGTGTAGAGATTCTGTAAAAGAAAATATGGTGAGTGACTGATATACTTCTTAATCTACAAAAGAACTTGAAAGATGAGTTATTTAATTGTGAAGAGATGTATGTAGACTATTTTGATTTTAATCAGACTAATGTATTTCTCCTGCTAAAGTGTAGGGAGTACTTTTTTTCTCTACAATCTTATTGACAGTGTGTGTGCATGTAGAAACCATTCTGTGATAAGCATTTGTGTTTTTCATGTGTTTGCAGACAGATAACTGTGCTGTTTTTATATTTTGGTAGAATTAGAAACCAGTCATTGTTTATGAATTTGTGAAATGAGTTATGTTATGTTTCTATACTAAAATGTAGTACTACTTCTAGCTGAAGAAATGTGTTTTGGTATAGTGCAAGGGATAGTGTTGTTTGTCTAGAATCCCACAGTTAGTCTGTGTGCATTTAGGAACCACTGTGAGAGAAGCATTTGGTAACATCTTGTATTTGCTGACAGATAACTGTTTTAACCTGTCATGTTGTGAAGTTTTAGTAGCATTAGAAGACAGTTATGGCTTATGATTTGATTAAATGAGTCAGGCTTTGACAGAAAAGTGCAGTCCTGAAATATGTAGATTGTGTGCAGTTCCCTTACCACTTGCACTGTAGTGAATGAGTTTTGGTAAACTCCTAGGGATAGTGGTGCTTGTCTAGAATCACACTGTGAGTCTGTGTGCATTTGGGAACCACTGTGAGAGAAGCGTTTGGTAACATCGTGTATTTGCTGACAGATAACTGTTTTAAAACCTGTCATGTTGTCAAGTTTTAGTAGCATTAGAAGCCAGTCTTTGCTTATGCGCTGATTAAATGAGTCATGCTTTGACACAAAAGTGCACTTTTGAAATATGCACATTGTGTGCAGTTCCCTTATACTTCCATACTAGTAAATACGTTTTGGTAAACTCCTAGGGATAGTGGTTGTTGTCTAGAATCACACTGTGAGTCTGTGTGCATTTGGGAACCAATGTGAGAGAAGCATTTGGTAACATCGTGTATTTGCTGACAGATAACTTTAAAACCTGTCATGTTGTGAAGTTTTAGTAGCATTAGAATCCAGTCTTTGCTTATGCGTTGATTAAATGAGTCATGCTTTGACACTGATGTGCTGTACTTAAATATGTAGATTGTGTTCAGTTCCATTAACTCTTCTAGACTAGTGAATGAGTTTTGGTAAACTCCTAGGATACTGTTGATTGTCTAAAATCACACTGTGAGTCTGTGTGCATTTGGGTAAGGATTGTGAGAGAAGCATTTGGTAACATTGTGTATTTGCTGACAGATAACTGTTTTAAAACCGGTCATGTTGTCAAGTTTTAGTAGCATTAGAAGCCAGTCTCTGCTTATGCTTTGATTAAATGAGTCAGGCTTTGACACAAAAGTGCAGTCCTGAAATATGAAGATTGTGTGCAGTTCCCTTACCACTTCCACAGTAGTGAATGATTTTTGGTAAACTCCTAGGTATAGTGATTGTTGTCTAGAATCACACTGTGAGTCTGTGCATTTGGGAACCACTGTGAGAGAAGCATTTGGTAACATTGTGTATTTTTTAGCAGATAACTCTTTGAAACCCTGTCATGTTGTCAAGTTTAGCGTAGCATTAGAAGCTAGTCTTTGCTTATGCATTGATAAAATGAGCCAGGGTTTGACACTAAGGTGCAGTACTATGTACTATTCTGTTCACTGTGGCAGAACTGAACATTTAAAAGTTTTACCTAAGCACTGTCCTAGAAGTAGTCTGATTATTTAGTCAGTTTCTAAGTACCAAATAGATTGCTTCAAATGTCTATGCAGTATGCATGTAGTGTTCTAACATACTATACACTTGTCTTTTACACCTTCAATTCCTTAGTCAGTATCCATACACTTCCAGGAAACACCCTGTCACTCCCTTTGCAGTAAATGTAAATGTAAATGTATGTGTCTTGTAAAGCGCACTGCTGCCCTGAGGCGTCGTGGCGCTGTAGACCGCTGGGGAACCCGTCCTGGCTATCCCTGTGAGATGGTCCCTCCTGGGTATCTCCAAGGTGAAACCAGGCATCCCTGGCGAATGTGGGGGGCCGTTGTGGAGATGAGGCAAGCTAATGCCCAGAGTTGCCGAGTGTGTTCCTGGTTAGAGTAGGTACCGAGGCGAGAATTATCGAGTCCGTTTTGACCCTGGTCCAAGACCCTGCCGCGTCGGGAATTGAACCCTGGTCCCTGACCGATTCTCTGCTTGCGGATCTGCCGCCTCTAACCAGTGAGCCACACCTCTGGTGACCCATTCAACACCATGTACTAATCCATTCACTGTGCCAAAACCCAAACACTCTCTTTCCAGTACTCTAATGATTCAGTCACTGCCTAAGTATTCATGCACTGAGCCAGGCCTTAGCACATGGACTTCTTCAAACCCCTATCCACTATGCATGCAGTCCTCTAACCACCTACACACTTGTGTTTCACCCCTTCAATTCCCCAGTCAGTATCCATACACTTCCAGCAAACACCCTGTCACTCCCCTTGCACTCCTCTAGTGACTTTTTTAAGCATCATGTACTAATCCATTCACTGCGTCAAACCCTAATAAATTCACCCAGGCACTCTCCTTGCAGTACTCTAATCATTCAGTCAGTACCCAAGTACTCATCCAGTGACCCAGGCCTTAGTATATGGACTGCTTCAAACCCCTATCCACTATGCATGCAGTCCTCTAACCACCTACACAATTGTCTTTCACACCTTCAATTCCCTAGTCAGTATCCATACACTTCGAGGAAACACCCTGTCACTCCCTTTGCAGTCTTCTAGTGACCCATTCAGCATCATGTACTAATCCATTCACAGTGTGAAAACTCAAACACTTATAAATTCACCAAGATACTATCTTTGCAGTACTCTAATCAGTCAGTCAGTGCCTAAGTATTCATGCACTGAGCCAGTCCTTAGCACATGGACTGCTTCAAACCCCTATCCACTATGCATGCAGTCTTCTAACCACCTAGACACTTGTCTTTCACACTTTCAATTTCCTAGTCAGTATCCATACAGTCCAGCAAACATCTTGTCACTGCCTTTGCACTCCTCTAGTGACCCATTCAGTACCAAGTACTACTCCATTCCCTGTGCGAAAAGTCTAGCACTTATTAAATTCACCTGGGCACTCTCCTTGCTGTACTCTAATCATTCAGTCAGTACCCAAGTAGCCATGCAGTGAGCCAGGCCTTAGCACATGGACTGCTTTAAATGCCTATGCAGTATGGATGCAGTCCTCTAATCACCTACACAGTTGTATTTCACACCTTCAATTCCCTAGTTAGTATTCATACTCTTCTAGCAAACGCCCTGTCACTCACCCAGTGTGTCTCTTTATAGTACTGTAATCATTTAGTCAGTTAGCATGTAGAGTTTTAGTGAGGTAGGCTTTAGGGCATGAACTGCTTCAAAGTAGTATGCACTATGCATGTAGTGTTTTAACCATCGTCACACTTGTGGTTCAGGGACATAGTTTCTTAGTCAGTATTTATATAAAATGTGTTTGTACAGTAATGGAATAGTATAATTTCAAAAGTTATTAATATACATTTATTTGTGATTCTTTTTTACAGATACAGAACAAGAGTGTTTCTCATCTGTTTGCACTCTTCTCGTGCAAGATTGTTTGGATGAAGGGTCCTTAGGTGTTTCATCATACTTGCTGTGCCGCATGAGTATTTTTTGTTAGGATCCCCTCGTAACAGAACTCTTTTGAAAATCTTGTGCATGAGAAAGGTGGTATTGGTCTTTGTTTGCCCCTCAAGAAAAGTAGAAAATTTCCACATGACTGAAGGAAAACGTGGGCGTGGTGCATCCTCCAAAAATTCAACTTTAGATTTGGTGAATATTTTATAGCGACATCCTTTACAGTTTTTGTAAGATAAAGTTAAAAAATGTTGTTAGCTGTGTGCATTTTATATTTCTGTGATTTGTATTTTGAGAATGGCATGTTGGTTTTTTTTTAACAATCTTTGAGATTGTGTTTTTTTTTTGCCCGCTGTTAAGTGATGAGTACGATTGAAATCACTATTTTTAGTGAAATTTAATATATTCAGAGAACAGCAAAAAAGGCAAAAGAATTACTTTGTGGAAATTATGCTGTGTTGTATAAAATGTATTATTACATGTTATATATTTTTTTCCTTTTCTTTCACAGATCCAAATTTTAAAATAAGCAATTTATATGAATTTATATTTGAATGAAAAACAGAAAAAAAATGTATACCATTTTTTATTCCTATTACTGTGAAGGTAAGTTTAACTGAGTCTCAATATGCAGAATGAAGAGGCCTGCAAGAAGCTACAAAGTTGAAACACGTTTCTAAAAACACTCTGTTTATGTAGTTTTGAAATCTGACCATAATAAGATATCATGTGACCTGCAAAAAAAGAGATTTGAGGGGTTCATAATATTTCACCTTTTTAGCTGTTGAAGGACCGCAATCATTTCAATCATTCTTCTTTGAATATCTTTGCAGACAAAACTCTGTGCTTACCTTCTACCATTCGCAAGGAAATTTAAAAACGGAAATATGTCACTTTTTGTAACATAGTTATTGTGCAAGATACTCTTTTATATTTACAAAGAGAGGAAAAGGCACTCTGTGCACTTTTTATACTCCATGTAAATATAACCTCATCATGCACACCACTTTGTGTTGAAAGGGTGTTCTATAAGTGTTGTTGTACATGATTGCACTTAATACTCATAGAACAAGACACATGTCTAGATTTTTCAGAAATCATAAATCTCGATATGTGTGTGAATGCTGCACCATTCTAAAATTGGTGTAGGAAAGCACAACAAGGAGAATTGTTTTAATTTCTCCACATTTTTATATCTTCAATGCATGCTGAAATGTTCAGCATACATTGAAGTAGAAAAATGCATTTTCCCATTGTTTTTGTGCAGGAAGGTGTGTCTTCCTGCAGAAAAACAAACAGCCTATGACACAGATATCCTTGCACTATGGTGCAAGGGTGCCTGTGTCACCACATGGCTGCAGTTTAAGCAGCCGTGCAGAGAGAAGCATAGATTTGCAACATATTTATGTACATATGTTGCATCCCTGTGCTTCGCATGTACTACAGTACACTGCAGTTAAAGAGGTTACTGTGTGATTCTGCAGCACTTCCTCATAGTTCTGCACTTAAACATTCACCATACGCTACTAATGCATTCATTCAGTCAATTACATACTACACATACATTCATCTAAACTAACACTAACAAATAAATTTAGCTCTTTTTTTAAACCAGGAAAGTTAGTTCTTACAAGAACTTTTTTTTTTCTTCTTCTTTTATAATTTTTTGGGGGTTTTCTGAACAATTTTTAAATTGTTTGGGTTTTTCTGCAAAAAAAAAAAACAAAAAAAAAACAGGAGAAACCAAACAATGAACTTCAGGGAACAATAAAAAAAAACAAAAAAAAACGAGCAAATGTGACTTTCTTGCCGGCAGCAGATCAGATCGATCGACTGCTCACCATAGCACAAAGTCTTATTGCACTTAGTGCAGAGCACTTTTAAAAATTGAAATTGAGGACGGATGTCCAAGGTTTGGGCTGATGGATGCACTCTGGATGTGCTCGGCTGCGATGAGGTGGATGGCGCAGGAGCAGGAGTGTTTCTCATCCGTCAGCACTCTTCTTGTGCAAGATTGTTCGGATGAAGGGTCCTCATGTGCTTCATCATACTTGCCGTGCCGCAAGAGTATTTCTTGTTAGGATCCCCTCTCGATAGGACTCTTTTGCAAATCTTGCACGTGACCAAGGTGGCATTGGTCTTATTCTGCCCCTCGGGAAAAGTAAAAAATTTCCACACCACTGAAGAAAAATGTTTTTTGGGTGGTGCCTCCGGCAAAAATTCATACTCAGAAGTATGAGGTGATGCAGGTGATGCCTGCTGCCGTGAAGCCATTTTTGATTGAAAAAAGTTAGAGCTAAGTGTAAACTTAGTCTAAAAAATCTTCTTCTCTCCAAAGAGATGGTGGTCTAAAGAAGGTCAAAGAAGAATGATTGAAATGGGTGGGGTCTTTCAATAGTTAGAAGAGGAAGTGTAATGAACCAATCAAATCTCTTTTTTTGCAGGTCACATGGGATCCGCGCACCCTGCGCGTACGCAGCACGCACCCAGCGCGCACCCGCGAAATTGAATTAAAAAGAAATATAGGATTAGATGTAAAAATATATTACTTTTAAGACTAGTTTAGAGTTTGTCTTCAATTAATATTCACATGAAATACATATATATATGTTTTTTTAAATGTTAAATATTTCGCGGGATCCGCGCACCGACCGCGTCATAGACGCCGATGACGCATCACGGAAGCGCGTAAACATCGCATTACGTACATCGACCGTGTCGCGTATAGGCTGGGAGTCGCGTACCTGTCGCATTGCGATGGCGCACTAAACATGTACCCAACTCGTACCATGCGCGGATGCTATCACGTAGGGATCGAGAACGGTGCGCATAGGGTACGCGGATCCAAAAACATTGAAAAAAATATATAAAATACAGTTTTGAACATATAGTTAAAAAAATATTTAGAAAAATATAAAAAAAGTTTGTAAAACCCATTAAGTTCAAATAATATTTTTTAATTTTTAAAAGAATTAATTTTAAAAAATAAGTTTAAAAAATGGTGATAAAAAAGTATTTTAAAAAAAAGATAATTAATGAAATTGACACACTGAATTTGAAAAATATAGAAATCCAATCAAAATCATTAAACATGATATCTTCAGAGATAAGTTATAGATAGAAATTAGCATTTAAAAAACCTTTGAAATTCACTGAAAAAACCATAGGTTTCATGCACGTTAGAGTTAGGAATTGGCATTTAAAAAACCTTTGAAATTCACTGAAAAAAACAAAGGTTTCAGGGGCGTTATAGTTAGGAATTGGCATTTAAAAAACCTTAGAAATTCACTAAAAAAAACATAGGTTTCAGGGGCGTTATAGTTAGCTGGACATTTCCCTCGTAGAAAACCCTAGAAATTCCCCTGTTATAGTTAGTTCAGCTAACTATAACTCGCGCGCCCGCAATGCACTGCTGATGACGTCACATATTACATCACTCATGACATGGTCAGTGACATCACTCATGACATCACTGATGACATCTCAAATGACATCACTGATGACATCACTGATGACATCATCCAGTGAATGTGTGTTTTCCTGAAAATTACATATGTTTTATATATGTATATCTCAAGGTCGATGGAAGAATAAATGGGTATATAAGTGTCTAAATGGATGATTTGTTTTTGAAAAATTGATTGTATAACTGACTGATTAAGTGTATCTTAGTGAATACATGGCTTAGTGAGTAATGTTTAAATATGTAAATATCTGTATCAGTCTCTCACAGTTGGTTTTTTGAGTATCAGCATAAGTGTCTGAGTGTCTGTATGGTTCGGTGGGGGGTATTACGTAGTGCATAGGTGCATGAATGAGTGACTCACTGTTTGTATGTGTTGAAGACAGCATGTGTGCAGGACTGTATGGGTGGATGAGTATGGGCATGGGTGTGTTGGCTGTCTCAATAGAGTAACTACATATGTAAACTAGTATATGTGACTATTGGTGTATATAAGTGAGTATATGTGAGAGTGAGAGATTGAAAGAGTTCCTGTATGAATAAGTATGAATAAGTATGTGTTTCTATAAGTGATTGTTTAAAAGACTAAGTATGTGTAAGTTTCTGTAGAAGTAAGTGTGGTGGTGTGTGTATAACTGTATATGCAAGTAAATGGATGTTTGATTGTTTATTAGCATGAGTGACTATGTGTGTGAGTAACTCTATGGATGAGTGGCGTTGTGTAACAGGATGTATAGGTGTATGAGTAGATATGATGAGTGAGTACATGTATGAGTGACTGTATAGGACTGTTGGTGAATGAGTGGATATGTATGTGGATCTTAGAATTACTGAATAGGTTATTGTAACTGGTATTGGTATGTCCATTGTTTTGAACATTTTAGTTTCTATTTTTGAATGTGTGAATCAAAGGTTATATTAGGGGGAGAGGAGGTCTGCCACTCTATCACAAGGATGATGTCATCAGTGATGTGATCAGTGATGTCATTTGAGATGTCATCAGTGATGTCATAAGTGATGTCACTGACCATGTCATGAGTGATGTAATATGTGACGTCATCAGCAGTGCATTGCGGGCGCGCAAGTTATAGTTAGCTGAACTAACTATAACAGGGGAATTTCTCGGGGTTTTGTACGAGGGAAATGTCCAGCTAACTATAACGCCCCTGAAACCTATGTTTTTTTTTAGTGAATTTCTAAGGTTTTTTAAATGCCAATTCCTAACTATAACGCCCCTGAAACCTTTGATTTTTTCAGTGAATATATATATATACTGAAAAAACCATAGGTTTTACAGACGTTATAGTTAGGAATTAGCATTTAAAAAACCTTAGAAATTCACTGAAAAACCATAGGTTTTAGCGACGTTATAGTTAGTTGGACATTTCACTCATAGAAAACCATAGAAATTCCCCCGTTATAGTTAGTTGAGCTAACTGATGTAATATGTGACGTCATCAGCAGTGCATTGCGGGGGCGCGAGTTATAGTTAGCTCAACTAACTATAACAGGGGAATTTCTATGGTTTTCTATGAGTGAAATGTCCAACTAACTATAACGTCCCTGAAACCTATGGTTTTTTCAGTGAATTTCTAAGGTTTTTTAAATGCTAATTCCTAACTATAACATCTGTAAAACCTATGGTTTTTTCCAGTGAATTTCAAAGGTTTTTTAAATGTTAATTTCATATTTTAATATTTATAAAACCTATATTATTTCTAATTTTTTTCTAATATTTTAGAACTCTACAAACCTTTTTTAACTTTAAAAATTATGTAATGTTTTATATCTTCAAAAAAATAATCTATATAATTATTTTTTTTCGGTGAAAACTAGAGTCCCGTACCGGTAGTCTACCAAGCTCCATCAGCACGCGAATCCCATCCGCCATATTGAAATGATGCACATTTCGTATCCGACGAGTTCGTGGCACCACGTCCCGCGTAAGAACATATACGTATGCGGTCACGCCAGCTGCTACTTTGGTATGCGATGGGTACACAATACCAAGCCGCGCGTTACGTCATGTACGTATGGGTTCGCGCCCACTGCGCATTGCGTATGTGACGACTGCACACTGCCAGGCCCTGTGTTACGTCATAGACGTATGGTGCCGCGCCGGGTATGCCATTCCCTCATTTTTTTTGTATATCTCAAAACTATATCTACATAACTTTAAAGTGTATATGAGAGCAAGTGATAATCTAAAATATTTTAAACATTTGTATATTTCCAACTGTACTAAACTTATATTATAGTAAATATACTTTCTCAGAATCGCATCGGGTGTGGTCGCCTTGTGCGCTGAGTGCGCGATTGCCTTGTGACCTAAAAAAAAAGCATTTAATTGGTTCATAACATTTCCCATTCTACCAGTTGGAAAATGCCACCCATTTTAGTCATTCTCTCTACAGCATTTGATGAGACACACCTCTTCTGCTTAGAGAGCTTTTTTGGAAACGTTTTGCTATATACACATATCTTACACTACACACAACATGAAACCATCATCTTCATCAATAGTCATGGTCTATAAAGTAGCCTTCCACCTGTGATAGGCACACACCTGAAACTTACATAACCAAAGTTTTCCCCACTGCCAGAGGTAACATGCTTGCATACGCTATCCACAGCACAATGTAATGTGGTACGGCCCAGGGGCACTATCATCCATAGATAATGAACACAGATAGATAGTGAAACTGGGTACGGGCACGTGCGCTCGAATCCTTTTTATTACCAGGGTCACATATCCAGTGACGTCTGTGCTGGATGAGTGTGGGGTGAGTGTAAACCAGCTGCTAGCATCAACTACAACAGTAATCATTGGATCACACACAGAGATTCAATAATAAATAGTTTGTGCTGCAGTAAGGTAGGGACAGTAGATGTAAAATAATACAGAAAAAATTCTATCGTAAAAGAACCACAACTTGTGCTATATTCAGACACAGGCAATAGATCTGAAATAATACACAAAAAGATTGTATCATGAAGGGTCCAGCAGTTCTAGTGCACTCAGATAGCCACATCAAAAGCATTCAGCATGTGCACAGCCAGCGATGAAGCGTGCTGTGAGCGGGTCGTACTAGCAGCAATGTCTGTTGCCATCAACACTACATCATCTGCAATAGCGACTCGATCTCAATTGTGAACACTGCTGTATGCAGTGCAGGCCAGAGAGAGCGGTCAGCAAAGACCCACAGCTACGTAAGGTCGACTTGAGCTACACAGTTTGTCGTACGTGAAGCAAGAAAAAGCATGACGCGTATGCATGGTGCGACAAGGCGCACTGCAGCAATGTCTTTTCCTACAGGACTGCGTCATCTACAATACCGACTCGATCTGAATTGTGAACACTGCTGTCTGCAGTGTAAATTGAAGGCATTAGTCACACAGACATCCATTAATACTTTTTCTCACTTCCTCTTCCCAAAATACAACATAAATTACAGAAAACTCTGCAATAAATAAATCAAAACAATTCGAATTGAGATTTCTACTGTTCACAGTGTAGACTATTCAGTGTTCCTTTGAACTTGAAGATTAATTTCACCATTGTACTAAACATATAACTCATTTAAAAAAAAATCTTCAACCAAATATACTAAAAGAATATTCTGTATATTTCAAGACGTTGTAGTTAGTTGCCTACTGAATTCTGTAATTAAACAATCACAACTCGATCTGAATTGTGAGCCCTGCTGACCGCAGTGTAAGCCAGAGGCAGTAGTCATTAACACCTCACAGCCACGTGCCGTTGGATTAGGATGCACGGAGTTGGTTGCACCTGGTCAGAGGGGGTACACACAAATCATCACAGACATATAATCAAGACCCCGTTTCACTGTTCGGACCTTCTGTACCGCGGTGTAGTCCTCCGACTACAGTCAACCAAGCCCAATAATCATGTGCAGCAGTTAACTACGGAAGCACAGACACTGATGTACCTCAACGGAAACAGTTCTGTGAAAAACAAGCAGCAGTTAATATCGGACACCGTCCATTGTGGTATCGAGACACCGTTCCACTGTTGGGACCTAGAGTTGGTAGCATCTGGTCGAAGGGAGTACCTTCATCTCCACTCTCAGATGCAGTTCTGACATCGTCCATTGTGGGATCAAGACACTGTTCCACTGTTAGGACCTAGAGTTGATTGCACCTGTTTGAAGGGAGTACCTTCATCTCCACTCTCAGATGCAGTTCTAACATCGTCAATTGTGGGATCAAGACACCGTTCCACTGTTGGGACCTAGAGTTGGTTGCACCTGGTGGAAGGGAGTACCTTCATCTCCACTCTGAGATGCCGTTCTAACATAGTCCATTGTGGGATCAAGACACCGTTCCACTGTTGGGACCTAGAATTGGTAGCACCTGGTCGAAGGGAGTACCTTTATCTCCACTCTCAGATGCAGTTCTTACATTGTCCGTTGTAGGATCAAGACCCCGTTTCACTGTTCGGACCTGCTGTTCCGCGGTGTAC
Source organism: Triturus cristatus (assembly GCF_964204655.1). Lineage (NCBI taxonomy): Eukaryota > Metazoa > Chordata > Amphibia > Caudata > Salamandridae > Triturus > Triturus cristatus. The sequence goes on along the minus strand of NC_140584.1, from coordinate 975,038,991 downwards.
TCCAGCCACTACAGTCAGCCAAGCCAAATAATCATGTGCAGCAATCAGCTACGGAAGCACAGAGTCTGATGCACCTCAACGGAGGGAGTTCTCTGAAAACCCAGCAGCAGGTAATATCGGACATCGTCCATTCTGAGATCAAGACACCGTTCCACTGTTGGGGCCTAGAGTTGCTTGCACCTGGTCGAAGGGAGATCTTTCATCTCCACTCTCAGATCCAGTTCTAACATCGTCCATTGTGGGATCAAGACACCGTTTCACTGTTGGGACCTAGAGTTGGTTACACCTGGTCGAAGGGAGGACCTTCATCTGCACTCTGAGATGCAGTTCTAACATAGTCCATTGTGGGATCAAGACACCGTTCCACTGTTGGGACTTAGAGTTGGTAGCACCTGCTCAAAGGGAGTACCTTTATGTCCACGCTCAGATGCAGTTCTAACATTATCCATTGTGGGATCAAGACCCCGTTTCACTGTTCGGACCTGCTATAGTGTGGTGTACTCCAGCCACTGCAGTCAGCCAAGCCTAATAATAATGTGCAGCAATTACCTACGGAAGTACAGAGTCTGATGCACGTGAACAGAAAGAGTTCTGTGAAAACCCACTAGCAAGTAATATCGGACATTGTCCATTCTGGAATCAATACACCATTCCACTATTGTGACCTAGAGTTGGTTGCACCTGCTCCAAGAGAGTACCTTCATCTCCACTCTCAGATGCAGTTCTAACATCGTCCATTGTGGGATCAAGACACCGTTCCACTGTTGGTACCTGTTCGACTACTGTGTTAGTAGTATACAGAGCACTCCACGCTACTGGGCCTCAAACTGAACGCTGTGTGCGTGTGTCACGGTAGCCAGCGTTGATCTGAGGAACCTTCCGACCTTGCAGACCTCGCCCCAGGAGCTTCCGCCGGCACGTGGTGGGCCCTCTTTCACATAATGCGGTAGCGAAAGGTGAATTGTGGGGCATATGTGCGGCCACGACAGTTTCTGAGTACCAGCAGGCTGAGAGCATCATTCACGCAGCCACATTCACTCACGAGGTCAACCTCGTGGTGGTGTAAGCTGTGCAGACCTGGCAGACACGTTCGCCATTCCGGAAGAGAACCACACCAAGAGAAACGTGCCTTTTATTCATACCCCTACGCTAGCCTTGTGTACGCCGAGCCAGCCCACTAGGCTAAAGATTTGGGGGGTGGAAAGGGCACGTATGCGCTATGTTTTCAAAATCTTCCCTACAGGCTGTACTATTATGGTTCCGTCCACTATCTACTTCACTCAATAGACCATCAGTGTATGTTCACATGTGCATGTGTATGCTCTGCATACTCAAGTCTGTCCGCAACATCCCCTCAACACTTTCCATTGTATACTTTTATAATCGAGAATCACTTGCCACGTTCGCACATACTTTCCTCCCATTGAAGGACTGGGTTATTCTAAGACCAAGCGGTGCCAGGGGACAACACCTGAAACCTTCGTGGGTTACCTGTTCTGGCGTACAAAACACAGAGACACGGGACACTTCCGGCGACGTCAAAGATCGGCATTTATTTACTGCAGGGATACAGAAATCGCAAGAAGTACACAACGTGTAGGTTCTAGGAGACTGCTTCAAATTGCACAAGTGGATCGCTCCTTTTATACACATTTTGGTCATTGCACAACATGGCAGACAAAAGGTTACAACTCAGTTCCCACAGTAAAGTTCAAAAAGGTCGCATTCATGTTTTCAGAAACCCGGAACATAATTACAGCAGTATTGCCGGTTCCCAACTGTACAAGCACATTAAGCACATTCCATTCTGACCGTAACGAATTAGAGCAGGGGACAAAAACAGATGCAAAGAAAGAACAAGGATGCACGACAGATTGGAAAAGAGTGTTGGGAGTAATAACGGAAACTTGATTACAGGATCAAAGACCTCGTGCCCAATGCATGCACGACTGAAACAATAGACCAGCACGGTAAGATGAGCCTTGAGCGGGGCCATCTGCCTTTGCCGTGTCATTTCCCCATCATAAAAGTCACCCTCAAAGAAACACGTGTCCTTAGTGTAAGCTTGGGAATCCCAGGGTCACAGAGCGGACAAGGTCCGTTCGCTGGCTACTTGAGGGCAAGAACAAAATGGATGCCGCATCTAAAATGGAACCCGAGGGTTCAGATGGACAAACCCAAAAATGAGACGAGCCATACATGGTAGTGTAGCGAAAACGCGTACACCCACTAAACTCGTCATTTGCGGTTCATAGATACCAAACTCGTCCATATTCGAACATATCAAAAAAATGTTGTTCCGATTGTCACGGAACCTCAGACGCTCCTTTTGCCCTCATGTAGGCAAGCACTAGTCGAGATCAGAATCGATTTCGATATTCATCAAATCGTTCAGTTGTTGCTGGAACATCATTCTATCCATCAATGTCTCCTTGGTAACAGATGGCCGTCTTATACACGTTGTAGCACAAAGGCCACATAAGGCAGGACCGCACTGCACACAAAGACAACACGTGAATAGAAACGTTACAACAACCCCTACGATCATCAGAATCTTCCAACCCCAAGTTGATATCAAACCCCAAAACCATCCTAGAAGTGTCCAATTACCTTCGTCCACGTGTATGGACTCGGAGATCTTGTGCAACTTCGAGATGGCTTGGTAAACAGTTGGAGCATTGTCAGGAATAAAAATGCAACAGCTCGAATGGATAACTTTACACACACCACCTCTATCCGCAAGAACAACGTCTAGAACCATACGGTTCTGCAACGTCATGAGTCTATCCGCCTGAAGTTCGGCTGTTAAATTACCAAGAGCAATCGCAGTTATGTTAGCAGTCGACTCGACTACACGGGTCAACTGTCTTAGGTTCCTACTATTAACCATAGGTCCCCAAAACGGCAAGAAACCCTTAAAGAAGTCTCCTGCTTCTTGACCGGCAGTGTCCTCTTTGCTGACGACGCCTCTCACAATTCTAGTTCTGTGATAGTCTGAGGCAACCGTAAACGTCGGTGGCAAAAGATTTGCAATATAAGAGGTACCCGAGAAATCACGGGGTAACCATGTATATGTACGTTCATAACACACGAAATAAGTACCCTTGGCAGTCAGAAAAACAGGGGAAGAGAGCATCGGTAGAACATACGTATCAGTACAAGCACTGTTCCCAAGTTGTGCTCTCGGATTTCGACCCAACCCTTTCAAGCAGAAATTACCGAGGTGGGGTACGATCCATATTGGGGACGAACTCTTGAGCTGTCTATCACCCACTGACGTACTATACTCAGCATCACTCAGATCCTTATAGGCTGGCACCTCTTCATCTGGAATAAGCGATGCATCAAAAACATCTCTATCTAAATCAGCAATCGCTATCGCCAAAGGCTTGTGATACGGACCAGGACCAAAGCTTGCAGAGCGTGGCTCTCGACTGGGGTAGGAATCTAGTGCACTACGGAACATAGTTTGGAATGCTCGAGCTGACCCTTGGGAGCTATAAGGAAGGACCAGATACGGAATACCCCTATCCATGGTATGTGGCATTAACCCACACACCCAACAGTTGGTAGTATTCATCACCAACTGATGCTGATGTAGGAGTTGAACGAAGGAGTTATTCATGAATTTCGCACGTCTAACCTGTTCATGTTGAGGCAGGGGATGAAAAGAATGTGGAGACACAGTGGTAATGGAGCTTAGTTTAGGAGAGAGAGTAGGTGAAACAGAAAGCAATAACAACTGTATTCCAAAATACACTCCGCCCACCAATAGCATAGACACAGTCAGAAACAGTAGGAATACCTGAAAGAGAAAACATTTTGTTCGTACAATCTTATGCAATTTTGATCTTTGCGCCGACATCCTTTCTACTTCCAACAGCTTAGAGAATGCCATCCTCTAAAAACCGTCCGTACGTTCTTGACGCACTTCGTTCTGAGTAGCGATTATCAACTCCCAGGAGTTCCCAGGAGTGGACAAAAGTAACCGACCTAGTGTCAGAAACCTGCTAAACAGAAAGGAGTACCCGCACGGCCCTACGGTTAACCCGGATGATAGGTTTTCTTAAACGCTCAGCTTTAATACAAATCTCTTAGCTGCAAAAAAGCACATAAAAAGAAACTCAAAAAGAAAGGATGTAATTGTTCGTAATGTTCGTAGCACCAGTAAAGGAAAATATAAAACAAAATTGTATTAGTCCTTGCTACGTGGACGAAGAAAGTATCGATTTCTTCCAGGTCGAGTCTGCTCTACAAACAATTGTTCAGCTGGTGAAACAGTGTTCGGTGGAGTGGATGACGATTCAGACCTTAAGTTCTCTACGACTGATGACTCCACAGGTGTGTCTAGCAGCGATGAATTGTCTCCTACAGGTTGAGCATCGCTAAACGGCACAAAGCATAAAGGGGTCTCAGTTTCCGTTGCCGCAATCCCAGTTCTCACCCAACCATCTATTGGTGAGGGGATTGGTACTTTTTTCGTGTGGCCAGCGTGTACCCAGTTCTTTCTGCCTTCCAACCGAACTGCAGTCCTCGTTGTTAATAACACTTGGAAGGGTCCCACAAATCTCGGCTCCAAGTTACGTTTTCGGCCAAAATTTCGGGTAACGACCCAATCACCTGGCCGGAGCCGATGTCCAGGACCCTCTGTCTGTGCCGGTAGAGCTTCAAAGACCTGTTGGTGAATTAACCTTATTTTAGTAGTCAGATCATGAAGATAATCAATTAGCATTGGATACTCAAGACTATCAAAGGCCTTAGGTCTCGGGACTCCCCAAATGTTCGCAGGGCGGCCGAACACAATCTCATATGGGCTGAGCCCTACTCGAGAGTGTACAGTCGCTCTGGTTGATAGGAGAGCCAGAGGCAAGGCATCAGGCCATGATAGACCAGTTGTAGCTTGTATCTTTGCAAGTTTCAGCTTCAGGGTACCATTGTACCCTTCAACTAAACCCGCTGCCTGAGGATGATTAGCGCTATGGAATTTCTGCCGAATTCCAAGGCCCTTACATACACTCTGCATCACACTTCCCACGAACTCACTTCCATTATCTGACCACACAATCCGTGGCATTCCATACCGAGGAAAGTATTCCTTCAGTAGGACTTTCGCTGTGGACAGGGCAGTGTTATCCTTAAGAGGACAGGCCTCAATCCATCTGGAGAACGCACAAACCACAACTAAAACATACTTCAAATTATTGCATCTCTCCATATGGATGAAATCCAGTTGGATAACCTCAAAGGGACAAACAGGGGGAGCAAAATGACCAGGTGGAGTGGGGCTGCCCTTGCCAGGATTATGCATCAAACCCACCATACAATTTTTAACCACTCTCTCAGCACATTTAGCAATACCATCATTCTTCCATACAGGGGACAAGAACTTGCATATCCCTTTCGCACTAATATGTGACAACCCATGAGCCATCGTCACAACAGCTAATACATACGCATCCGGTACCATCCACCTCTGACGTTCCGACAAGTCAACCCAACATCCATGCATATCCAACTTTCCCGTGCTTTCTTTCCACTTGGTCTTTTCAGCTTCAGTGGCCTCGTTCTGAATTGCTTTCACACTTTCAACAGTGTCTTCACACATACCAGTTTCCGTCGACCATCTCACTGAACTCGTAACATACATTCGGGACGCAAGATTCTTAGCCGTCTCTTTAGCAATCTCATCCGCAAATGCATTACCACGACCAACATCATCCGTCACTTTCCGATGTGCACTACATTTAACGATCGCCACCTGTTTAGGCAATGTAAGTGCATCCAAAAGATCATTCACGAGCTGCCCGTGTTGGATCTTCGTACCATGCGATGTCATAAATCCTCTTTCTCTCCACAATCGACCAAAACTGTGCGCAACGCCGAATGCATACTGACTGTCGGTAAACACATTCACTCGCTTTCCCTTAGACAAAACACATGCTCTTGTCAATGCAATCAACTCTGCCGCTTGCGCTGAATTCTGATTCAATCTCGCAGTTTCCACAACCGTGCTCAACGTCACTACAGCATACGCAGTCGTCACATCACCATTCGGCAATTTAAAACAGGAACCATCAACATACAAAGTACCATCGGGATCTGTCAATGGAGTGTTTTTCAGGTCCACACGACCCTTTGTTTCTTCCTCAGTTCGTAAATAACAATCATGTGGTGGTACATCATCTGATTCCATATTAGTCGGCAACAATGTCGCCGGATTCAGTACATTACAACGCTTGATCTGTATATGACTTGCCAAAAGGGTCAGCTCGTACCCAGACAACCTTGCACTCGTCAGATGTTGAGTTTTTGTCCGATTCAAAAAAGTGTCAACTGCATGCGGAACCATCACTATGAGCATATTATCCATGACCAGACCTGCGGATTGTTGAATAGACACCGCAGCTGCCGCCGTCGCCCTCAAGCAACTCGGCAACGCTCTAGCTACCGGGTCTAAGGTCGAGGAAAAATATGCACACGGACGCTGCTTACCACCAAATTGTTGCGTCAAAACACTCAACGCACAACCTTCCCTCTCGTGGACGTATAGTGTAAATGGCTTACTGTAATCAGGAGTACCTAACACAGGAGCCGAACACAACGCATCACGCAGTTCAGCAAAACTTTTCCGACATTCTTCCGTCCATGGCAAAGGAGTCGAAACATCCTTGCACGTGAGGGCTATCAATGGCTTCGCCAACAGTGAAAAATGTTGAATGCACTGTCTGCAGTATGACGTGATACCTAGAAAGGCACGCACATCTCTCTGAGTTGTTGGCACAGTCATTCGAGCAATTGCTGCAATTCTTTCAGGGGTCAACCTTCTTCCCGCCTTTGACAATAAGTGACCTAGATAGGTTACTTCTTGACAACAATATTGCAGTTTAGAAGGTGACACTTTGTGATGTAAGTCACAAAGATGCTGTAACAGGGATACTGTAGCAGTCTTGCAAATCTGTTCAGTGTCTGCAGCTACCAACAGATCGTCAACGTACTGAATCAAGGCCGCACCAGTTGGCAGCACGAGCGCATCAAGTTGACTCTTAAGAGCTTGGCTGTAGATCGATGGACTCTCACAGTAGCCCTGAGGTGCGCGTTTGAACCTGAAGCTACGACCACCTAATGAGCAACCGAATAAATCTCTGCTTTCCTCAGCAATCGGAATGCTAAAGAACGCATTCTTCAGATCGATCACCGAGAACCATGATGCAGAGGCTGGAATCAGAGTCAGCAAAGCTGTAATATCGGGTACCAAGGGAAACTGTGGAACAACAATTTTATTTACCTCCCTTAAATCAATAACTAGACGGTACACAGGAGGCTTGGAGGGATCAGTTCGCTTCAAAGCAACACAGGACTATTACACACGTTACCATGTGTTTCCTCAATGACATCTTTATCAATCAAATCGTAAATGATCGCTAATAGTGCTCGTTCACCATCAAGGGAGATACGATACTGGGGAATGCGCGGCAGTCGCGCGTTGAATTTCAATTGAACGACATAAGGTGGGATATCCAGCAGGCCCACATCATTGGGACCTGTCGCCCACAAAGAAGCCGGAAGAGAACTCAATTCCGGTGGGAGCTTATCAATCGACAAATACATAGGAGAGATCACTCTCTGACCCAATGTAAGCTCCACTCCCGCAGGAGAGCAATACAAAGTCGCATGTAACCGTTTCAACAAATCCAAGCCCAAAAGATTCTCACCACAACCAGTAGTCAAAATCAACGGAGCTTCTAACTCATGAGACCCAATTGTAAGGGGCAAAGGGCTAGAAACTGGACTGCTAACGGGGGCGCCAGAGAATCCAACGGAAACATTCTTTAAGCCAGACAAAGGCGCGCCAGGGAGTTTCGAATGCATGATGGAACTTTTCGCTGCACCAGTGTCCAACAGAAAAGGCTCAACTACGCCCAATGTGGCAACTGCGACATAAGGCCCTCTCTGATCAACCGGAACTGATACTTCTCCCTTCCTCTGTCTACGGCTGTCCTAGTAGATACCGTCCGCATCAACATCATGCTCGACATAATAGTCATCTACATGATACTGTGCAGAGCTACCAGACGAGAGATCACGTCGATCGAAACAATTCTGTGAGTCTGAGGAAGTGGCAAGACGCTCGGTCTGATTCTGAGTAACACCGCGGCCTCTACCACGTGAAGCTTGTTGAGGACCACTACGACCTCCTCGAGCCGAAACACCATTGTTCCTGTCACGTAAAACTGGACAATTAAACTTCAAATGGCCCTCACCCCGACAATATGCGCATTGATTATACCCCAACACAAAACGAGGTGCAGAAGAGTCATTACGCAACTGTGATCTAGAAAACTGCGATTGTGATCAATTTGGCTGTTGTGAGTCATTTTGATTCGAGCGCGGAGGATACGCTTGCTGCAATAAGACCTTAGTTTTAAGATCCTTCGTTTTCTTATCTGCGCGTTCGCTTTCTTCCTTCTCTCTGTTTTCGTAGTACTGGGCCGTGGCTAATATCTGAGCAGTGGTAGAAACAGCCCACGAACTTCCAGAATTCTTCAACTTGTTGCTGAGTTCAGGCAACAAATTTGATACGAATTTATCAACGAACAACCGCTGACCTCCTTCAGAGCTCATGTCCTGACCACTATGATCAATAAATGCCTCCTCAAATCTCGTAAAGAAATCGGAGACACTCTCATCCCTCTTTTGTTTGCACGCAGACAACTTGTCCCAATTAACGCGTATTGCTGGCATAAGTGTCTTCATAAGGGTAATTATCCTCTGGGGCAAATTCGCGATAAGCTGTTCAGGTTTAGCCCCACCAACTTGCTGGGCGTCTGCCGCCGCAAGAGCAGCCCAGTCACCGCCTAACTCAGCCGCGTGATTCTCGTGACGGATTTTCGCCCAAATCGGCTGAGGCACTACATTACCAAACAACATGTCAATATCGGCAAGGTTCATAACGGTAGCATCCACTAGTTATAATAACCCGCAGGATTTTTACGGGGGTCGGGCAAGGTTTGATTTACCTGCAAAACTTCCGATCGCTTCCAAGGGAGGTGTATCCAAACTCTCTGAAAACGTGCTGGAATAGCAGGATTAGCATTAGGATCACCTGGCATCCATACTGGGGGAACTTCCCGCATAGGATACTGACCAGGTTTTGCCATCCACTCTTCAGTCTCGTCCTTAAACAATGCTCGAGGTTGCACTGTACATCGAAAAGATAACAGACGCTCTAGAGCACATCGAACATTATCACCTACAATCACACCAGTCGTAAATTGATTCTGGAGCTCAGAGACCTCGGGCGGTACATTATCAACCGCATCATTATCCCACTCTTCTCTCAAAGATTTACACATTTCCTCGAACACGAATCTTTGTGTGGGCGCATTAAACTGAGAAAATGTCTCAAACACTATACGCGAAGTGTACTTCACAGGATGGCGAATCCATTTACGCGCCAGTTTTACCAACGACTCACGTTCCCTACCATCAGGAATCTGACTGCGCCTCTGAGCAACATCAGAAAGAGTCGACCCGAGTATTGGCCCAAAAAGCGGAGAATAGAGAGTAGCAACAGCATTAAAGATACGGCTACGAACAGAAGGAGAAGAAGAAGGAGGTACAGGAGCAACAACAGTAGGAGTAGAGACAGTAGTAGTGGACGGGGTAACAGGAGTAGTGGTAACAATAGGCTGATAAGGTACTGGCAAAGGAGCGGTAGGAAGAAGAGCTGGTAAAGGAAGATGAACAATTTGCGGCACAAGAGGATTCGGGAGAGCAGGAGGAACGACGGGCTGACCAGCAGCCGCCAGAACAGCAGGTTGAGGAATAGGAAGAATCACAGGACCCACAGTATCTGGAGCATAGGGAGGTGGTGATTTCAATAGATAAGACAATAGCGAATCTTCTATCACTTCCTCTCCCGTCTTATCAGAATTAGAGGGTAACACCGGATAACATTTATCCACCGCCATATGATGAAGTCGAGCACTGACTTCCTGCTCCTTCTCATCTTTGTCTCGCTGATACTGTTCTGCATTTCGCATCACCGTAATAACACCTTCTCTCTTATTTTTCTTAATCTGTTTGATTTCTTTCTGCTTGGCCTCTTTGCGCCATAACCGGAAGGAATCAAACATGGCCGGCCTAGCCTTCTTTTTAAACAGTTTAGCTTCAAGATTATCTAAGACGGCAGTTTCGAAACTACCATGTGATGGCCAACTAAGAACACCATCATTTTTAGTGTAACGAACCCAATATTCATTATACACGATAGGACCTACGCCATGGCGACTATAGAGCTCATAAATTGGAGTTCCAACCGGAGGTATCGGACATGAATCCTCCAGTCGGGAATCCGTGTTACAACATTTAAGGAAACCAAACAAAGTACTACGGCCAGGCATCGTGCACACTAACCGAGTTTACAAACTTCGAGGGCTATCGAATTACGATGTCCTCGCACAAAAAATGCAAGACCCTCGGTTTTTGGCAATTGCAATCGTCAAATAAAACCCAACAACTAAGAACCAACAACTAAGAACCGCAAATGCAATGGAACCATGCAAACAACAAGGTAACTCTGGGAGCGACCCACAAATACTTAACTGAAAGAGCAATGGCGTCACCAGGAAGGCCCGTCTATCGTCTCGCCATACAAAGGACTATGCCAGGTGCCAAAACAGGTCGACAGTCAGGGCATCAGTCCGTCGCAGCCGTCAGGAGGCGGGAATCTTCGTGGGAAAAGTCTTCGGGCCACTTATTTCGACAACTGGATCGATGAAGCGGGGTGCACCTTCCCTCGGAGATTTCACACGAAGTTCCTCACGATCGTCGGGCTTTGGACCGGTACCGCTGATGTCGCCCCACGTTGGGCGCCAACTGAAGGACTGGGTTATTCTAAGACCCAGCGGTGCCAGGGGACAACACCTGAAACCTTCGTGGGTTACCTGTTCTGGCGTACAAAACACAGAGACACGGGACACTTCCGGCGACGTCAAAGATCGGCATTTATTTACTGCAGGGATACAGAAATCGCAAGAAGTACACAACGTGTAGGTTCTAGGAGACTGCTTCAAATTGCACAAGTGGATCGCTCCTTTTATACACATTTTGGTCATTGCACAACATGGCAGACAAAAGGTTACAACTCAGTTCCCACAGTAAAGTTCAAAAAGGTCGCATTCATGTTTTCAGAAACCCGGAACATAATTACAGCAGTATTGCCGGTTCCCAACTGTACAAGCACATTAAGCACATTCCATTCTGACCGTAACGAATTAGAGGAGGGGACAAAAACAGATGCAAAGAAAGAACAAGGATGCACGACAGATTGGAAAAGAGTGTTGGGAGTAATAACGGAAACTTGATTACAGGATCAAAGACCTCGTGCCCAATGCATGCACGACTGAAACAATAGACCAGCACGGTAAGATGAGCCTTGAGCGGGGCCATCTGCCTTTGCCGTGTCATTTCCCCATCATAAAAGTCACCCTCAAAGAAACACGTGTCCTTAGTGTAAGCTTGGGAATCCCAGGGTCACAGAGCGGACAAGGTCCGTTCGCTGACTACTTGAGGGCAAGAACAAAATGGATGCCGCATCTAAAATGGAACCCGAGGGTTCAGATGGACAAACCCAAAAATGAGACGAACCATACATGGTAGTGTAGCGAAAACGCGTACACCCACTAAACTCGTCATTTGCGGTTCATAGATACCAAACTCGTCCATATTCGAACATATCAAAAAAATGTCGTTCCGATTGTCACGGAACCTCACCATCTCTCCCCGCATTCTGCATTGTGTAACAGAGGTGCTATGCCATGTTTGCTTTGTGTACATGGCTAGCCACGGTTCCCACAGTACGCAGTGTCATTGTGTCTGATAGGTGTACATGTTGTTTGTCATGTTGTATGCAATTATATAAGGTAGCACGTTAACTCACGAGCAGTGGTTTCTCCCATTTACATATCGCTGTCTTAAGGAGCATACAGAAGTTTTTCTCACAGGTGCAAACTGTGACCACAATGGCAGTCATTCATTACTATGCAAGAATTTCCAACTGCACGACACTTCTAAGCTTACATCCCCCAATCTTGCCTGCTTTCTTGAAAGCACGCCAACTCCCACAATCACACCAACATTCACACAGCTTTCGAACGGCAGTTATCTGCTTCTCAATAACAGAACGTGAGGTGGCATACCGTATGTCTTCACTGTTTCAAACCGAGTAAATTCCTGTAGCAATGTCTATTCCCACCCACACAAACTAACTCCCAAACGTCATCTTAGCCTTGAATCCCTACTTTGCAAACAGATTTCATTAAACTAACCAAACGAAAGCGCTTTTCTTCAGAACAGAAGTGTCCCTCACTTCTGCAAAATAAATGTATTGCCTGCAGATAGCACAAACTTCCAGTAAAATACAGTCCCTTTTAAATTCGAACCTCCCATTACACTTTGTGAATTGTTACCTAATTTTCAACACCTCTCACACTCAAGGTCTGGCACACTTTTTTAATTCCGTTCTTCTCCGGCCTTCTTACAGCCTTTCAAACTGTTTTTGGTAAAATACCACACTTCATTCATTCGATCATCTCTGGAATAACAGGAACAGTGCCTAAAATTCTTGCTCTCTTTGCGGCCATCCTACTGCTATTTTTGCTTGTAAAAAATGACTGCGCTCCTTGTGGTAACAAGTATCTCTGACAGAATACGCCTCTATGCGAAGCTACATCAATACCGTGAAAAAATTGAACTACTTTTCGCCTGCCTGCCTCTATCTATTATCGGAGTCAGCTACAACATGACATTTATTAGCACATATCCAATGTGCGTCCAACCATCTTTCTATTGCAAAACTTGCCCATTCGACTGGCGAATGGATGTATGCCTTGCCAACATCCCAACAATCGCTCCCGATATCCAGCAGGTAATGGAGTATTTTAAAAACCATGAACTCGATTGTTCAGGCAGTAGAGCAATGGCGGATGCAACGCAAAAAGGTATCGTGGCGGAATGGGATTTCTGCGCAGCCGCGCAAGATCTACTGCAACATACAACCTTTGACAACATCGCAGATTGCCTGCCAATTCAAATTGCCGCACCAATATTCGAGGAACATTACTGTCCCTTCGAAGATATGAATTGGATTGCTTCCCTTTTCTCACACAATGGCAACAATGACCTCTTGGAACATTACGCATCATAAGCCGCTGAAGAACTTCCAGACTGCAATCTCCAAGACTTGTAAGAAATTCACGTTCTTCTTGGATTGATTTTTACCAACTTTTTTTACTTTTTCCTTTCAATTTGTTTAATACACTTCAATTGAACTATTTTAATATAATACCTTTCTAAGTATGCTCAGGCATTTGAACTCTGTTTGCATTATTGCCCCTTACGTCTCCAGTCTAACCAGGGATGGGTGATGTATGGCCTATCCAAATACGCAATTTACTTCCTAAATTAGCCTAAACCAGACATCCATTTTGAAACCATCTCTATTCTTTGTGCACACGTCTCTCTGCCTGCCTGTTATCCACGAAGCCCTTTCACACAAATGTACTCATCCTCAGCCTCTACTCACGAGCTGACGATCAACATCAAAAAACACGACACTGTTTAGGAACTGGTTGGCACAGTGTGCTAATCGTATCCTACCTTTATTTTCATTATAAAAGTGAGTCATTCATGTCTAATAACTATTGTTTATGTCACATGGAACTGTTACTTGTAATGTGGAATTCACTCATGCAGCAGCTTCAGATTTGAATATAACAGAATCGGTTGGAGTTTGCCTCAGCTCGGTGACTTGGCTCTTTGCACAAGACTTTTTTTTTAAAGCGCTGAAGACAATAATGTATGGTTTGACGAGAAGGGTACCTAATGTGCTTCTCAGAAGCACAATTTTCTGTTCCTCCTCAAAGTTCCGATGTGACTAGAACTATTACCAATTCTGACACGCACCATATTGAATCTACCGTACAAGAGATTGCTGACTGTTTTACTGTTGATAATTTTGTGTTACAACAAAGGAGTACCAGGGTACAGAAGAAGTTTGATGATTACACTTTGCAATTTTTTTTTGTTTCTTTTCTTAAAGGATACATGTGCTAATCATATCCTACCTTTATTTTCATTATAGAATTTCGAGTCATTCAAGTGTAATAGGTATTGTTTATGTCACATGGAACTCTAACATGTAATGTGGAATTCACTGATGCAGGAGCTTACGTTTGAATACAGCAGAGGCGGTTGGAATTTGCCTCAACTGAATGCCTTACCTCTTGCACCAGTGGATCCATTTATGGCACGTAAATAAAGACACTCTTTATATAACTTTTAGACTCCATTACTTTATTACACACAGCCACTTTCTTAGACACACCTGATTTCACCATTTCTCTTCTGTGGCATTGCAACATTCTGCATTATATTCTTCACAATTATTTCTGTATTCCTCCTTCCTATTACACACACCCACTTTCTTAGACACATCTGATTTCACCATTGCTCTTCTGTGGCATTGCAACATTCTGTATTATATTCTTTACGATTATTTCTTTATTCCTGCTTCCTAAAACACTGCATTCGAGTCTTCAGAAAGTAGAGGTGAGTAGTTCGCTTCCCACTCCCTGTATCGTATAAATGCATACTAACACTACTTACACAGATATGCTAAAGCGGCCAGTATCCTACAAAGCCCACACACATCACTTTACAGCAATCAGCTCACGGCTGACGCTCACGGTTTCATCCCTGAGTCTTCAGACCAGTACCAGTGAGTAGTTTGCTTCCCACTCCCGCTATACTCTAAACGCATACCAACACCACCTACACAGCTATCCTACAGCGGCCAGTATGCTACAGCGCCCAGACCACATCAGTTTACACCACTCAGCTCACGGTTTAGGCGCACGCTTTCATCCACGAGTGTACCGGCACCTCACCTCAGGACCATCTCACTTTGCGCAAAACAGCACTTTTACACCGGTAGGGATAAATACTTCAGCACATCAGTTTACAGCACTCAGCTCACGCTTTAGGCGCACGCTTTCATCCCCGAGTGTACCGGCACCTCACCTCAGCACCCTCTCACTCTTGGCAAAACAGCACTTTCACATCGGTAGCACTAAATACTTCGCTTCAAACTCCCTGTATAACACACCCTAAACACCCCACAGACGTTACAGTGCTCCTACCCTCCCCTTTCCTACTTTTTTCACCCTTTTTCCCCATTACTCATTTTAACAGAATCACAAATTGGTGGCCAACACTTACTAGTTGCAACTGCTTGCACCGCTCACAGCCAGTAAGCAGCAAGATTGTGCTTGTAACGCCTCAGCCAATCAGATGGCAGGGTTCCGAAATATCGGTATCTGTACATTTCGATATTTCTCCCAAACTACTGAACAGATTTACACCAAATAAACAAAAGCGTGCTTTCTAGACCAAGACCCTTCTCCCTGCCAAATTTGGGGCAATTCCGTTCACCCGTTCGACTTATAGCCTTGTCTAAAGTTTCCAATGGAAATTAACATGGAGAAAACATGTTTTGGGACCCCCCTTTTTTCTCAGCCCCCCCTTGACGAATCACCCCCAAACTTCCCACATAGAAGCTGATATGAATAAAGAATTAGTTTGGAAAATTTCATGAAGATTCATCAAACGACGTCAAAGTTATAAGCAAAACAAAAAATGCTCTTCCGATGGAAACTTGGTCCTAACTATACCTGGCGCTAGTAGGTAGAAGGGGTGTGCAAAATTTGTTTTATTTGCTTTTGCGTGATTGCACAAAATTTCTTCAAAATATGAGTAATTACGCAAAATGCAAAGCTATCACTTTGTGCTATATTTTAGCACAGAATGCATCCTTGTGTCAATTGTTGCTGTGGAGATGTATTTAACAATAACACTGCAAACAACAGCTGCTGCTATTATGTTGTTCCCACGTGTTCTCTGTTAACTTTTATTATAAACAGCATAGTTTGCGGTACATTTTTATCTCAAATGGTGCATAATTATGTGAAGTGGCATAATGGTGTCATTTCGGGAGTTTTGCGTAACAAGAGTAGCGTGAAATTACAAATTACAAATTTTACCCAGGCATAATATATATTTGAGAGCTGATTGTGGGAACAAGCTACAACTAATGATAGGTGAAGCCTCGAGTGTGTTATGATGCCCCTACCCTTCCCTCAGCAATGTTAATAAATGGCATATTACACTCTGCGCATCACAGTTTATACCAGTGCATGTTTTAATGTGTATATATTCAAATAAAGGTATTAACCAAAACAAGGGTGCAACTGGTTAAGTTTGTACAGTAAGATACAATTACATTGAAAATACCTCAAACCTATTTAGAGTTGTTTGTCTATGTAAAGGTATCATAAGATGCAGGCTGTGAGGCAGTATATAGTGTTTAAACAATGTCAAATTTGCTGACCTGTTCTACTAACTTGGAACTTGAAATTGCACTGTAGTAATAAATGTGTGAATGTGCTTTTGTTAGTAATATTGCTTTTAATGGCGTGCCATTGAGCTACATTTACTTTTAATTCCATGGCATAAATAGTATATGTGCAGATCTGCAAGGTGTAATATGCTATTTATTACCATTGCTGAATGCGAGGATGGGCACGACTCACAAGAGGCGAAGCTTTGAGTGTATCATAATGCCCATCCTCTGCTGGGAGGGATGTTACCCCCAGATTTAGTAGACAGTTGTATAAAAATGGCATCAAGCACAACGAATTATAAATACATTTTGTGCATCTCAGCATATGTAGATAGATTATGAAGTATGTATATATCATAAAATTAGAATTATGTTATTTTATTACACAATAGTGTTTATTACACGTGTTACAGAATCTTAAGGGTACAATATTCTATGTACAGCTTGTGTAGTATTATCAGGGTACAACAGTTTTAGTTCATCATGTGTAGAAAGGCGAAAAAATAGCCAACACTTGTTTCTATTCAAGACTGATGCTCAGAAGGTCTGTTGAATTGCCTTCCTGATTGTTGCAGGAAAGGGTGAATCCTCCTAGCCACAATGCCACACTATACTAAACACTACACTTGAAAGGTGTCAAGTGTCTTGCTAAGAGGGTCCCGAAAAGGAGGAAAAAACACAAAGGATTAAGAAACCTCCTTGGCAATCTTGATTGTAGATGAGAATGAATGCACCAGCCCCCCCCCCTTCCTCCCCTCCACCCCCCCCCCAACATCACAGTGGTGGAAGAACCAAACCAGAAGAATTCAGAAGAAATCCAACAAAATCTCCAACTACAAAGCAATCACAATTTAGTAAAAATGATAATAGAACCTAAAAACCGAATATTGCAACCAAAAATAAGGGAATAAATGCATGGTGATACATCCATCACTAATAGATGTTTCCATGTGTATGATTTAAACTGAAAATAACATCACAGGAAAAACCCTTCTTCTGTCTTACATTGGGAATCTTAGATCAGTTTTCTTGGACACACCACCATCTTGGAAAGAGTGGATTATAATTCTTGTCCACACCTCTGTCCTGAAACTCATGGCTATGGTTAAGCACACAAAGAAGCTCACGTTTGACATCCTTCATCCATATTTGTACTCCACTGCTCCTTTGCACCCCTTACCAGCTGACCTTCCTTACAGCTCTTGGAACACTGCTACTGGTGACTGTAAGTGTGGAAAAGCCAATCTGCACGGCTGGGGCTTTTGCAAGGCTGGAGGACTGGTAACATACAACATATCACAAAGTAATTTTGATGTGGGAAAATGGTCACTGGCCCTTATGGGATTGGAGTGCGGCAAACCTAATAAATAAAGTACGCTATATATCATGCAGTTGGGG
The DNA here is from genome assembly GCF_964204655.1 of Triturus cristatus. Taxonomy (NCBI): domain Eukaryota; kingdom Metazoa; phylum Chordata; class Amphibia; order Caudata; family Salamandridae; genus Triturus; species Triturus cristatus. Next base: position 975,021,134 of record NC_140584.1, on the reverse strand, counting down.
CAGTTTCAATGGGTGGTCTGCTCATCGGTCTTGCGAGGTCATTCTGAGGACGTTAAAGTGAAGGCACCATTATTAAACATGACAGTGATCGCATGGCGTCTGTTGCATCACATTTTACTTCATGTGTGCGCGTTCACTTTCAAAAGTATTGCTGTGGTCAATGTGTTGTGAAATTAGCACAGGACTTACAGTTTGTGGCAAATTGTGAAACGTCCAGTGACAAATATATCCATGCTGTACCTCACAGACCTTAATGTCCTGGTGGCCATCGTATAAGGAGTAGTAAGAGACAATGCGAAATGCGCTTTTGTCAAATATTCCACTGCCTGGATACAGTCTCCATAATGATATGTGGCTTTATGTACTACACTGAAAAGACATTCAATGGCACATCAATCACGTATATATGCTAGCCTCATAAATACAAATACAAGAAATTGTTTTTTTTCTTTTTCAAAGCATGGCTCTTATCAATCCGTTAAAATTTCATAGATGTTGGGGAATATTCGCAAAGGTAAATATACATTTGTACATTTACCCACATGTAAATGTACTACTACACCTAGGTGTACGTTTATACTTTTTGCTATTCCCATTTCCAAGTGTAAAATATTCATAGGTGCAGATTTATATACTCACCCTCTCTAGTCAAGGGATGGGGCCTATTACTTCATATGTAACGGTTTCAAAAGTAACTACTAGTGACTTTATGACCCTATTTTATGTTGGCAGACATCCCCTCCACAGTCTCGGACATCTCTGCGTTCAGGGTTGAACTTCCCCCACCTAGGTGGATACCCCTTAATGAAAATACTAATACCAGCACCTGACTCTAACCAACCCCCCGCCCCCTTCTTCCTCCCACGGGTTTGTCTTTCTTCTGCAGGACCTAATGACTCTGCAGCCATGAGGAACCTGTCTCCAGATCACAGTTCACAAATTTAAAGAGGAAAAACATTTGTAGATGAGAAGACACCCCTTGTAGTTAACTTTGTAGTAGAACACTACAAAGTACTACACTAGTTGCTTTCATTCACCCTTAGTGGATCAGAGTAGGCGGCCTTGTGGCAGGGTGCCACTGACTCTGTTAATGCATTGGAAGAGGAGACACACACACTGTGGGGGACATTAAGAAGAAAATGGAGAGATAAGTGAAAGAGACATTCTGTAGAACTCAGCAGGCTAAAGCTCTTCCTGGAGCTACATCTGGTTCTCATAGCTGTCGCACCTTCCTTGAGGAGGCTGCCCTTTCCTCAATGCACCATCAACTGCTGTATGGGCTACCTGCTACTGCCAACCCGAACTTTATGTCACGTAAGATTACAAATCCCTCTCTGCCTTTAAAAATGATCTTAAAACCTTTCATCCTATTTTGTCTTTCCACTAAAAAACAACTATTTAAAAAAAACCTCCCAATCCTACTACTCAAACTGAGTCCCTAGCACACAACCTTTCGCTAAATTGATGTTTCAAATCTTTTTCTAAAATGCTGATTCTTCCTCTAATATAGTCAGTATTCCAAATAGATTGATTGCTCCAGAGGGAGCAGGAATACTTCCTAATGCGCAAGGTTAACACACAGGTCATGTCTCTAAATGCAACTGTACAACACACAGAGTATGTTCTTATACTATCAATGTCATTAGCACAATATATGGCTTTTCTGTAACATTGATTGTAGTACCCTGCTTTTTGCGGTAACTAATATTTAATTCTCACCAATAAATATTAAACTACAAGTAAGATATATTGTAGTTTCAAAATATCATGCTCATGGATTTGTAGTTGCCTTCTATTTTAAGGCTCGGCCTTGTTGTTATCTCACCTGCTTCCGCACCTACTTCTGCACCAAAACCTGGACTTGCTACACAGAGAAAATGCATGGTAGACATCAGTAAGTATAAAGTCTGTTCTTTTGTGTGTGGTATAAAATCTATATCTCTATTTGTAAGTGACAGTGTAGGTATATTTCAAGTTTTCAAAATCCCTTTCTCCTTCTATGCCCATAATGATTGTAAGTCCTCAGTACAACATTACAGTAATGTAATATTTCCTTAGGTAAAGGAATCTGTGTGTGCCACATACTATTTATTAAAGCTATCAACCAACTATTATTATGTATTAATTTGGGTGCCTTATTCCTTTATAAATGTGTCTGTCTCATATCAGCTACAATCAATCAACAGCATCTCATGTCAACTTTGCGACCAACAGCACAAATGACATCAAGGGACATCCTGGCCGCAGCTATCAGGCTCTCTACCATCCGTCGGTCAGCTAAGTCTGTGAACATCTGGTCTTTACTTTATATATCTTCATATTTACCTTCACAGCATTTGTTGTATGTTGTTTGTATTTTTTCCATTGAATGACATTTATGTTATATTGCTTATATTCAATGTATTTGTCTCTATATTGGCATCATTTGTGTAAAGAGCACTTTTAGAATCTGATGAATACATTTTGTATTAAACATTTCATATTAATCTCCTCTACACTTGATGGATCTGGGAATTGATTACCAAATCCAACTTTAAGGACACTTATGCAGCACCTGATGCCAAGTGGGTAGTGTAAAAATGAAACATCCACAGCTGTAGTTGCTGAGATAACAATGTAAATAAGTTATATACACATGAACGGATCAACCCTTAGCTTCATATTTTTATTTTAGATAGCGTGTTATTAACTTAATGTGTAATTTTATTTTCATAGTTGTAATAGAGTGGTCTGTAGATGTATTTTAACATAACATTATTTCGTTTATTTAAACTGTTTTTCATCTTCTCCCTCGAAGCACTGGGTATACTGATCCAGAAGATGAGGCCAAACTATCTACAAGCAGAGGACGGTGGGTAATCCAAGGGGAAAATTAAATCTTACTCCAAGCAGCTATCTCGGCATCATACACTGCTCATGAAGAAGATGAAGAGGAGGAGCAGGAGATAGTGGGGAGTAGGAGGAAGAAGCTGGGGAGGACAACATTGTTTCCCCCACACAATAAACCTCAGTTAACTAGGGGTGGGCGGAATTTGCGAAATTAACTTTCGCAAATTATCACGAAAATGTTTAAAATTATCGCAAACAAGCGGAAATATCGCGAAGATGCAGAAGTTTTTTTCCGGCATGTTCGCGAGATTTTCTGCATGGTTGCGGGTCGCCAACTTACCCAAGTGGTTGCTTGCGGGCGCGGCCAGCTTGTTTTGAGTTGTCTCGCGGTGCATGATCGCGAGAAGAAAGACGTGATCGCGCGACGCATGACGTCACTGCGGGCGCGAACTGTCGCGAGACAGCGCAAATGGCTAAAAACAATACAACATCTCATGGAGAACGCGACCGGATCAAGAAAACTTGTCGGCGAATGCAGGGATTCAGGTAAGGCGATCGCGCGCGCGCGAGAATGTATTATTTTACAGCGCGAGCAATTAACAAATTATCGCCAAGCTGCGGAAACTGGAATTTTTGACATTTTCGCGCTCTCCGCGGAACGCGAAAATGTCAAATTATCGCAATATCCGCGAACGGAACGAAATTTTCGCCCAGGCCTACAGTTAACACCTCTTCATGCCCAGGAATCTTCTTCCAAGGTCAGTTCTTAGGGTTGCCAGTCCCTGGCCACTAGCTAAGCAGCCATAGTCGCTTGTTCCCATTATCAAAAGTCACCTCCATACACACATACAGGTACCTATGTAGAATCCACTGCACATTCCTATTCAGGTGCATCTTTGGCCTTCTCACAATCATCTACAGGAGATAACAACCCTGGTGAGGAAGAGCTCTCCCAATAATCCCCACCCCCCGAACACATCCCAGACAATGACCCTCTACTTCAAATGGCAGACAGACTGGATAACATTGTGAAATGTTACCAAGACATGGCAAAGATACTCCGTGTGCGTCTTACAAGTTTGCTGGAAGAGATTGCATGGCAACATGACTTGACCTTGATCATGGTAGAGGCACTTCTAAAAATAAGCCTCTGCCAATGTTCAGGTCTAAGGTTGGCATAGGATTAGTTACACCTATGAGGCCAACACCCTTACTAACCCTATTGTCAATTCTCTTGCAACATCATTTTTATCACCTCCACGACAGCAACCTCCAACAACGTCATGTTCAACACCTCCACCACCACCAACTCAAGCAGCATCACATCAACCAACACAAGCTCAACCAGTGAGCAAGCACACGCACAGCAAGACTCAAAACCGGTATTGCACAGCCCCTCCCCCCCAGTTAACCTTACAGCCTCTGCCCAGAGTCTTTTCATCAATGAGCATGGTTGTCTCTGGGGCACATGCATTCTTCAAGCTGGTCTCAGGCTCCTTCTTCTCACTAGTGGTAGATAGTGTTCATGACCACATTGTAGTCAAGGATTTGGGCCCTACGTCCTGCTGTGATGGTGCTTGGCCAGCTCTGTCCATTGAAAAGGAATGATTGCGAACGTAAGACTAGATCAGTGATTTTGCCCAATACTATAGATCTATGTCAGCACTTTTTTTAGTGATATTATATCTCTAAATACAAGAAAGAATGCCATTGTGCAGACTTTCAATAACTTTAAGCATGGAAGTGTATATTTGTATTTGAAAACAAATGCTTGTGCTTAAAGACAAAATTATTACCTTATAATTTCAAAGAATTGATATAAAAATGTACAAATGTTTAGCATAAACCTTCTCTGACTATCCATTGATAATATGTTTATGTCAAACAGAAATAAAGATAAAGAATTGCCCATTCAAAATAACTTGGATTTTTAAATTGCATATGATTCAAAAAATTTAAATGCTTGTTTTGAAGCTTCTCAAACAAGTAAAAGTCAATCTTATAAAAACATACTTTGGCAAAATGGAAATGTTACATAGTTGAAGTGTTAAACTGGTGTCAGAAATGTCATGTTGACAAAAAAATATTAAGTTATGAAATCATTTTCATTATGTCAAGTTCAGATGATTAATTTTACAGACATGCATTAAACATTTATTTATACAAAAAGCATTAATTCAATCCATACAGAAATATAACACAAGTTACAGACACCAAGCAATATTAAAACTAATTTTACACTGGATACTTCGCTGAACAATACTTTTAAAAGTCATTTGCTCGTATGTTATTTAAAACAATATTACACTTAATGCCTCTCTGCTGATCAAACTATTCCAACAGAGCATTGAGAATCGGTCAAGCTGTCCACAGGGCTCTCTTATGGAGTCATTCAAGGGTACCGGGAATGTGGCTGGGAGGACACACCAAAAATGTCCTGGACCTTAATCTTGGCCCAGGGATGAAGGTTCCCCATCGTTGGAGAACTTCCTTTCCTTGACAGGTGTGGGGACCCACTGTACAGCGGCATGTGCTGATGTCTCTCCTAGTTTTCCCTTTCCCTTTTGTGCTCAGCTGAGCCCCAAGCCCCCCCAAAGCTGCAGGTAATTTTGGAACACCCCCCTCATAAATTATACTAAGCTTCTCATCTGTGAAGCCAGGGGCCCTCTCTTCCTATCCCTCTGCCATTTCGGGTGGGGGCGGGTGGAGGGGGGGGGGTCTAGAATCAAAGGAGCAGCAGGAGGCAGGAGGGTGTTGTCATGAGAGGATGGCTCATAATGATGGGAACATTTCTGACTCCTTGTATGAAATATCCTCTGGGGAGCCACAGGGTCAGATGTCTGCACCGAGAATGGGGGTCTCCACACAGTGTGTTCAAGGTGGAGGCTCCACTTGCCAGGGGAGACTCCTCATGCTCCTGCGAGCTGAAAAAGCTCACAACGTTCGGCAAAAAACCGACTTTTTTTAACTGTGAAAGTTCTGGGGCAGTATTGAAAACACTATTCAAGCTGTAAAAACGTATACTTTAAAGACAGATCATACTATGGGAGTCATTTAAGTAATATATTTGAGTTAAAATGTGGAGGAGTGAACGTTTAAGCAAACTGTAAATATCCCATGATCTAGAAGGTAGCATGTGTGATTGTGACTGTACGTTATTGAAAGAGTGTTGCCTCAGGATGGTATTGATGGGCAGGATAGATGCATCATTGACTAGATACTGCCCAACCCCTCTGTTGTGAGCCGCGCCCTGAGTACCTGACTGAGGCCAAAGATCCCGGGTAATATTTATATGTAAGCCCTGCTGCATGGTGATTATGTGGAACACACAATGGGCTACAACAATCTTGCAAATAATGTGTAGGGAATACACCAGCACCCTCTCCTGTATGGTAGAAACATTGAAATCGTGTTGTAAGGTCCACAAACGTGCGTTCAATCAGGGCCGACTTTTGGGCAGTGCAACTGGTGCACCCGCAGTGGGCGCTGACCTCAGGGGGTGGCTGTGTTTAGCAAGGACTTATGATTGGAGAGATGAGGGGCACTTTTGCTCAGTGGTAGGGATAGAATCCGAGTAGGAGGTCATGGGGGTGGGGGCACCGAAAAGGATTGTTGCACCGGGCACCACCAGCGCTAAAGCCGGCCCTGCGTTCAATGATGACTCGGGTATGCGTGTGTGTACTTTTTTACCGCTGCTGAGGTGGTATGGTTGGACGTCTGTAGAGTAATAGGAGGTACGGAGAAAGAGCCCACATGGCATCACCAGCAGCAAAGACAAGTGAAATATTCTTAAATGTTCAATTTTAAAAGTACTGCATCAGGTATATCTAAATGCAGTCACTGTGACTGTAAAGTGCTTCAATAGAGTTGCACTAACTGATAAGTTTGTGATCCAATCCTGAGATGCGCATGTAACCCTATTGTAAGCTATGGTAACTTACGTGTAAGATACATGTGAGCAACATTCTCAGCAACCAACTGACATGCAAGAGGCGACTGACAGAAGAAGTGGATGCCGCATGTGCTCCCAGGAATAGCAGGATAGACGTCAGTGAAACAGACCCTGGCATCACAGACCGGGTGTGCATTGATGGAGCGCTAGAGGTGGCTGTTGCGGAAATGGTGTGCACTCTGTTGAGGTGGCTGAGTGACAACATGGATACTTCTATGTCACCTACTACCTGCAGGAAGCGAGCGAAGGCACAGTATTCCCTTGCCTCCCTTTGCCTTTCTGCCAATGACTATGAGATGTGATGAATTGATGCACTGTTCTATTGAAGCACCTCAGTGCCTGATGCGAGCATCAACCCTCTGGAAAGAGGCAGTGGCCATGAACTGGAGTGCACCCATTATTCTGCTGTAGGCAGTTATTGTCTGGAAGTGGACTGTAGGGGAATCAAACTCCTTCTCAAAGTCTGCAAACATGTCAAGGATCAATTCAGATGAGAAGTGATATGTAGCAATGTCTGCTTTTCTGGACATGCCAAAGATGTTGACCCTTTGCCTGGAAACCCTCTCTCTATTTTTCTCCTCAAATAATCAAAATGTGGGGCAAAGCTAACAAAAACATTCTCCGAAAAAATTGAGAAGTGTGTGTGTTCACTTCTTATGTAGTCAGCCAACATTTGATTGGCTATTGTTGTAATGATTTTCCCCTGTGGGTAGGTGGTGGGCTACACATTTAATACTCATTCCTTCTGGTGTTATCAGGTGTGTTGCTAGTAGTATATTAAGCCTCCTATTAATATAAAAAATAAGTAAGTATGTTGTTGTTGTTTTAAACTGTAAAATAAATACTTTCAAATATTGTTCCTGTTTTTTCTCTATTGTTATTTTGTGCCTCCATTTACTACTGTTTTGTGCCCCTTCTAGCTGTAGTAACTTTAAATGTATAGCGTCTGAATAGGAGTGGGCTGGTGTGGCAAGGTGTTTTGTATTTGCAGATCCCTCACTAAACCCCTCCTAGCCCTACCTTTAAATCTCTCCAATTTAGTAGTAAGTGTTCTGCATTTTGCAGCCACTGACCTTTGTTTCTCCCACAGAATCTGCAAAATCATGTACGTAAGTGCGTGGAGAACTCCAAACACATGGGGCGATACCTATGCACAGAAAATATAGAAGTAGCAAAGACGGAAGTCTCTACCCGTAAGTTTGTGAATGTTGTTCTGCAGCATGCAAGTAGTACTACTGTAGCACGAATAAATGCAGTTGCGGCTAGTATCAGGGAAAACTGGAGGGGCAGTGTGGGGGGACAATAACAACAAAAAAATGAACTTCCCTGCCACCGGCCGCCTCGCCACACTTTTGCTCCTCTGCTAGTGCACAGGCTGAGGTTCCCAGACTCCCTTATGGGCAATCCAGACACTGCTCTTATGCTGGCAATACTATTACCCAGCATTAGAGAAGTAGCAGGATTGGCCTCAGCAGGCTTATGTTGTGCTCTGGTGGAGGCTAGGAGCATGTGCCTGCTGTTCTCCACCCGACAATGTAGCTTGGGTTGGAGAGATATCAGTGCGCATGTGGGTTTGGCCATCCAAAGACAGCCTGCCAAACCGACATGTGGACTTGTATCAGTGCCCACCACTCTTCCTCTGTGCTTGCCCGCGTGAGGATGGACCCGTCCCCCAGACTCAGCTCCGAGAAGAAAAATAAAATGATAATAAAACTGTTTTATAATTTTATTTCTCAAGTTTTTGCCTGCTAGCAGGGGGGGCGATGCTCCGCTACCATAACGGAGGAGCCGCCACTGAGTAAATGGACTACAAGATGCAGTTTGTGAATAGGTCTCTCTGTTTAAAAAGAAATACTGACAGTACATATAAATCATGCCGTGAACAAATAATAGGGCGAATATCAAAGCAAATGAACACATAACATTAGCAAATCAAAGCTTCATAAATGTGACGCTGCACAATTTTTTACCCTTTGCACCACAAAGTGCTGCTGGTTGTCGCACAGCGACATACTGGGCTGTGTGAATTTTAGGAAATCTGAAACTTTTCTGAACTGAAAAATTATGTCATGCCAAGGGTCATCAATCACTACCCAGCTCTGTCTGGCACAATTCTGCAACATCATTTAATGCCAATCACTGGCGTTCAGAAAAAACCCCCCAAAAAAACAGCAGAATATATTCACATAAGCACCAGTAATTGCTTACAAACAGCTGCCGAAGTTGTCAGGGACGCCAATTAAACTCATACTTTCCTTGCAATAAAAGCAGTTTCAAACTTAAATATGCTTAGAAATGGGAACACATGCAAAACCTTTACACACAAAGGTCTACGAACATTTGTCCAGACATAGCGGAAACTACTGGTGTATGTCCAAGATTTACCTCTCAAAAAGCAAGAAAAGCGTTTGGGAAGAGAAACAGCTGAGCAGGATTTACATCCATGATTCACTGCATCCAACACCTGCACCGGTGCCCCAGTGAGACAGCACCTTCAGGCAGCTCAGTGCAGGACCTCTCCATTCATTTTACACCCTCAAGGCAGTCATTCGTGGGAGATCGGTTCTTATTGCGAAGCATTACTTTTCAGAGCACTCAGCTGTGACAACTACCTTTCACCTGCTGTCACTTTAATTATTATTACATCATTGTATTAAATTGGTTTGAGACTGTCAGTCCTCCCTAGCAACGCAGGCACCCGGGAGTGAATATTCACAGAAAGGAAACGCGGCGGTGCCGTCAATAGAACGAGTAAAACACGTCAATGTCTAGTATTTATTTTATGTTATTTTGCCTTTTCACGCATTTGATTCATTTATGGCGGCAGGTTAGGGGCTGTCAGCCCGACCTATACAACGTAGGCCTTCTGTTGTGACTGTTCATGCAAAGAAAACGTCATGTCTTCCATGGAAAGATATACAGTATGCTTTCTTTTACCCTCAAACTCATTTCCACCCACACACCATATAAAATTGTTGGTTCTTTTACACACCCACTACTTGATTACAGACTCGGAGTTCCCACTGTCTTTCGCGAGCTGTGATATTCTTCAAAGAAGTTTTGGGTTATATATTTATCAATGCTAGACATCTCAATTTAGCTGGAATAATAAAATGGGAGGAGGGGGAGTCCCCTCGCCCGACAGACAGGGTCGAAACACACTATTTAAGCCATCATCACAGAGGGAAAAAATCTGTTTCATGCGCATATCATTGCTAAGCAGAGGCACACCATTTGCATTTAATATGCACCCTAAGGCATGAGAAAGTCAACAATTATCTGTTCCTGATGTCTTCTTTTTTATTCTCTCTATAAATAAATGAAAGAAATGAATCTTGTAAAGCCTCCTGGTCCAATCACCGCCTCAGCTGGCTTGTATAGAGATTCCTATTACCATTTTATTTACTCTCCACTACAAAAAAAATGGAATTGTACAGGTGTGCACTGCATTATAGCTCAGCGTTCTCAGCACTTTAAAGCAGTAACACTGAAAGGTTTAACAGTTCCCCAGACCGGTTTGTGTGACTCCGAGAAGCAGTGGCGACTGGACTATTAATTCATCCTGGCTGACACTAGAGTGGCAGAGTGGTCATTATTCCTCAGGCCCCACACCTTTACAGAGTCCTGGGCTTATGCTCCAAATGTTAAAGCAATCATGTCCTAACTATTATTAATTACTATGCAGCTACTACAGCTAGCACCATCAGAAGGTGCCAGGTGCTAGATCTGTCCTTTTCCCTGCAGGATGCGTTTAAAAACATAAAAAGTTTGAAGGAAGCTCATTCAGTGGCGGCTGACACCAAAAAGTATGGGTGGGGTCAGGGGAGGGTAGAAAAATCAATAAAAGGACTTAACTGGCTTTCCGTCCGCCGCCTCCTCACCTCCATCCTCTTCTGTTCCTATCGGAAGCAGGACGCACGCACACGCTCCCCTAATCCAATCACGGCGCTGCTATCACCATGACAGCAGCATCGTGATTGGTCTAAGGGCCATGGTTCGGCGCTCAGACGGGGACTATCAGCCTGTGCATGTTCTCCAGCCAGGCTGTACCATACAGCTGGTGGAGAACATGCAAAGTGCACATGACTGGCCGGTCCAAGACAGCCGGGCACGCTGTCAAGCTCACTTAAGTGCCCCAACCACTCCCCTGCTGGCTGCGACGGCAGCCCTGCCCTGTAAACCTACCTCAGTACAGGAAAAGAAATGATAACAACGTTGTGTTATATCATTTTATTTTTCCTTTTCCCGCTGCACCGGAGCAGTGGGGTGGCGCTCCTCCGCCTTAGTGGAGGAGCCGCCACTGACCTTTTTGAGTTTGTTGACCCAGGCACCAATCAATCAACAGTCAACCAATCCAATAGGATTTATAGAGCGTGGCTAATGATTAGTCACAAAAACCTTCAAACCACAAAAACTTCAAACAAGCCTGCACTAACTTGTTGAAGTGGGGCTGTTCCGCTACTTGTGGAAGGCCCATTCAGTGCAGAAATTTACTTTCCTCCTTAGTAGCATCTCCAAAGTGGTTCTGTTTGGTAGGGACAGTGTCTTGCAAAAGACTGCATTCCCTCCGTGAACAAGCATTGGCAAAGCCAATAGGTCTCAGCAATCCAAGAGCTGTAGGTGTTGTCAATGTTAATGCATTTGTGCATGGCTTTGGGGCTGGTGACATTGACATACGAGTTCACTGCAGATAAACGGTCCCGTAGGTGGTGGAGCCCATTTTTTCATCACTGAGCGCTAGGGTAGTGCGGTTTTGAGCATTAAAATTGAGCTCCCGTATCTTGAGTGAGTTATATACAGACACAGCATACAGCACGAAGCAACAGAAAACCGGGTAGAGCGCCATAGGCAATTGAAAGCTGAAAAAAACCACATAAATGCATACAAAGAATAAACATGTACTTAGCTGTCCTCCGAACGGCAAACAATACGTATTCATTAAATCTCATATTATTTCAGAATTCTACTTGTTGTTGAGTGCATGTGTTCTCTTATTTAGTTGCATAAAGATATGTAATTGCTGCTTTCTGGACAAGATGGCCTAAGAGATCTTCGCCTATCTATCAATTTCTCAAAACGGTTCTCTGTGGCATGTAATTTCATGGCAGGACCGGAGGCTAGCATTATGCATTACTTTTTATTGCCCAGGTCCTTGCAGCACTTCAAAGTAATACATCACAAAACTTCAAAAAAATTCCAGAACTTAGAATGTTCGTTACACATATAAACCTCAACACAGCAGCCATCTTCCTCTTTTTATTGCTGCTCCTTGGAAGATAAGTACTTTCTGTGTTAATTTAGAAATGTTTAGAATAGTATAAAATGATTGATTAAAAGAGTAATATATGTCGATATATGTTTTAAAATGATTGTTTAGTTAACAAATGTATTTTTAAGAATGTTGAATGTTTTATTTTATCGTTAGAGATCCAATTTACGGGTCGATTTAAAGATAGGGTATTTGTAGATGTTAGAAGGTTAAGTGGGAAAAGATTATTATAGTGGCGTAATTTAAAAAATAAAGAAAATAAAGATTTTACCGTTCTAATGCGAGCTGTTTGAATTTGGAGCTCGCGGCGTAGTCAAGATGAATTATGCGCGCGTGTGAGCACGAGTTCGGAAATGTAAAGGGAAGCACAAAGCGAGTAAGATTGGGCACGGAGAGTTTCCCTATTTCGTCATCGCGTAGTGCGTGATGACGCTGGGCAGTGGCATAGCTAGGGGAGGGCGGTGGGGGCGGTCCGCCCCAGGCGGCACTATTTTGGGGGTGGACAAAGGCATTCAGATAAGGCTCGGCTTGCTTTCGTGGACGTTTGGGGACGGGCAGAGAAGGAATAGGACTCGGGCAATGTCCTCTTCTTTTTTGTGCTGGCAGCTGTCCCCCCTCTCTTCCTATTATTCCCTCTCTTTCTGTCTTGCTCCTCACTTACTGAAATCCGTAACTTGAAGAAACGGTTCACAACCTCTTTCCTTCTTTCATGTAGTTGCTTCCCTGTGGAATGGATCCAAAAAAGAAAAATACTCTTGCGGGAAATGCCCTTTTCTGACATTTTTCTATTCCAAAGTGCAGCGGGATGGAGAGAAATAGAAGGTTTTGAATCTGAAAAATAAATACATAACTAAATAAAGCAAGACACAGTGGTTGCAAAGTGGCCAGATTGGTTTTATTCACATCCAAACCCACCAGCCTCACTTTACAGACTTTGCAGTGAAGCGCTACTTTTATTTTCTCGTCTTTCTTTGAACAGCATTGTTGTCCCCAGGTGGGAAAGTGTACCATTCCTGGAGGTACTGCAATACCTGGTTGATGGGTGGATTGGAAAACAAAATGCGTACCATGGCTCTGTGTTTATGGATGTGGTCTATTTAAACCATACTGCTTACGTTTATTAAGGATATAAGCAATGGACATTGAAACGGTTCCCTTCAGGGCCCTGTAGTCATGTCCCTAACTTTCCAAGTCAAACCACTCACTGATTTCTGAATAGTGAGTGAGAGATCGTTAAGGTAACCATGTTGTTTCTGCTTACATTTCACATGCTTTACTTAATCTTGCATTCCCTATGAGTGTTTGCTTTTACTTTTTTTTTTATGCAGCGTATTACTCTTATCAAGTGCATAATTTGAATTGAGCCACATCCAAGTGTTTATTGCGGGCACAATTAGGTTGTAGCTGAAGGCAGCGAGAGTTTCTCTCAGTGGTGCAGTATGGTGTTCAGTGGGGGAGAGGATGTGGCACTATGGCCAGAGCTGTCGAATTTGGAACTGGGGAACTGGGTTCAGCCTTCATGACCAGTCCACCAGACCACTCTACTGAGGGAGCATATTCCCATGCTAGACCTTACAAGGCCCCACTAGACCTTAGAAGGCTTGATGTCTTAGCACAAGCAGGTGTACCCTAGTGGTGTCAATTGTGAGTTAACCTTGAAGGCCTGTCCACCACAATCCGTACTGAAGTTCATCTCCAGTCTTGCGGGCAGGCCTACGAAGCAGCACACCCTAGAGCAACAGTGATCCAGTCACTGTGACTCTGTCACTGAGGTCACATGAACCTTGAGCAGGTTAGGGCGGTGCGAACGGTGTGACTGCACTGGGTACCTATTTCGGGTGGGTGCGCAGTGTTTGCAAGTATATTATGGTTTTAAAAAAACTTGCTGCCTCCTTCCTGGCCTCCAGCAATTTTCAGAAACAATAAAAATGTCATGATAACTTCGGTGATTAATGTTCTTCCTAGAGAGAGATCCGAGTTTTGTCTAGTGGAAGGGTTGACTCCTGGAAAGGTAGCACAGAGGGTTAATGTGCTTGCTGCAAAGAACATGTACCATGCAGATCACAAAGTGCACTGCTTTAATGGGGGGACCATGATGAATGGTCATTTAATGTCAGCTGTAGATGATGGATCCCTGAACAGTGTCATGTATGTGCATGTTTGCATTGTGCTGAGGGGATTACCAAGTAATTGTTCATGCAGCTCTCTGATGGATGTCACATGCGGTTTTTCTGAGTCCCCAGATAGATCATGCAGTCTGTGTGTTCTCTTTTGTACTGCCAGTCACTGCCAGTCACCGGTGTATTCAACTGTGTAGCCTTGGACCGTGTCATGTATGTGCATTTAACTTGCATGATCGAGGTAACTATTAGCGGCGATACTACGTGTCTCTCAGTCCTCTTTCAAGTGCATGCCGTCCTTTTTCCCCAGCAACCCCCCCCTCCCCCGGGGCGGCAGTCTGAGGGATAGCCCCGGGCGCCAAAAGCTCTAGCTACGCCTCTGACGCTGGGAAGCCATTTTGGGGTTTGAGGCGCATTGAAAGTTTGCCGGTAACGCTGTGAGGAAATAAAAGCTGATTACTGGAAAGCGTGTCAGTGAACATGTGGTGAAAAACGGAACAACAGGCGTTTTAAGTTATTGTTGAAAGATTTTAACGAAGGCGATTTGAGATTAGAGAGTACGGATAATTAAGGTTTAGGGGAAAAAATGTAATTAATTTAAAAAAAAAAAAATGGAGAATAGTCAGAGTGCACAGTCCTGCAATGAAGGAGATTAAGAAAAATTGTGCAAGAAGAAATGAGAACATCAATGAAAGAGGTTTTAGAGAGTGTATTAAAAAAGAAAAGAAGAGGGGCAGAATGAATACTGGTCAACAGAGGAAGGAGAAGAAGGAGATTTGAGGAGATATGGAAAAAGGGATAGAAAAGAAAAAAATATAGAAATTGGAGTGAGATTTTTGAAGATAGGACAAGGTGAGCCGAGCGCCACAAAAGGGGAAGGTGTCCGTCGCGGCACAAAAGAGGGTGTCCTATGTGGCACAAAAGATGGGGAAAGTCATAATGAGGAGACCCTAAATCAGGAGTTTGATGTAGAAGCAGATGAATTTGTTTTGGATGAATATATGGATGACGAATGGGATTTAGAATTTGAAAAGGAGGATAAAGAAAGGAGTGAGGAAAGAAATATAAAGGATCCTCAGGGTGAGGACATGTTTAGCCCGGATAGGATTCGTCATCCTAGGAGCAGTGAGTGGTGGCCTTTGCCTCACTTGGCGAGTTTTATTAAGAATTGGATCAAAAGGCCTCTTGAAAGGGAGCAAAGAGCTTTTATGAAGGCCGAATGTTCTCGTCCAGTGGTGGAAGGAAAGGCATGTTTGACTCCAGATCTCGACCCGGATTTGATTAGTTATCTTTTCAAGATGGGTAGAGACCCGAGGAAGGGTTTAGAAAGGGCACTTAAGCAGTGCCAAGACCAGTTGTTAGATGTGCTAGGTCCATTGGCACGTATTTTAGATATGGCAGAGGAGGCTAAGATGAAATCTGTCGAAATTGATAATGAACTTTTGAGAGGATGGGCTCAAAGAGCAATGTGTTTTTTAGGCAATGCTAGTTCAGCATTGTCTTCAGAAAGAAGGAAGGCTATTTTAATGCGAATAAGTGCCAAACTCGGAGATTTCGCAAGGAAAGAACCGACAGAAGATACTAAAGGTTATCTGTTCGGTGAGGGGCTAGTGAAGGGAGTAGGAAAATACGCTAATTCCTTCACTAGTTTGGACAGGGCTCAGAATTCTCTGAGAAGAGTTTTCGGAAGAGGAGTTTTTGAAAGGGACGGGGCAACAGCCCGTTTGCCTGGCCGTTCATTCAATAGGGCGCAGTACCAGTCTCAAGGAAGGGCTGCCTTTAGAGGGTTTCAGGCAGCAACCGGATTTTATCCACCAAGAGGAAGGAGTGGAAGAGCGCGTGGAAGAGGAGGTGCTCAATCAGTTCAAGGGACCCAAGGTAGGTGCGAAGATGAATATTGGTTCTATCCCCTGCGAGGTAGGGGGAAGGCTAAGATGGTTTGTGACGAATTGGGAGTGTATAACTTTAGACAGTTGGGTTATTCAGACAGTGTAAGGTTATGTAATAGAGTTGGAATCAGATCCATTTCAAAAGAAGGAGCCAAGGGAGCTAGTTTTTCAAAAAGATTTGAGAGTAATAGTTGCGGAAGAGATAAAAGAGATGTTGCGAAAGGGTGCGATAAGAAAGATTGGAGAAGAGGATCGCGGATTTGTGAGTACTCTATTTTTGGAGACCAGTGATAAATTTAAGAGATTTGAATCAATATGTTGTCTACAGGCATTTCAAGATGGAGGGGATCCATCTGTTAAGAGACATTCTTCAGGAGAACGACTGGTTAGTGAAGCTGGATCTAAAAGATGCGTATTTAACTATTCCAGTTGCAGTGGAGAGTCAGAAGTTTTTGCAGTACAGATGGTTGGGGGAGCTTTATCAATTTTGTGCGCTCCCATTTGGTCTTGCGTCTGCTCCATGGTGCTTTACGAAGGTTTTGAAGCCAGTTGCAAAGTATTTGAGAGAGAGGGGTGTGCGTATGGTGATGTATTTAGACGATTTTTTAATTATGTCTCAAAATCAGGAGATTTTGAGGGAACAGTTGTTGTTTACAATGAATCTTTTGGAGAATTTAGGATTTATTGTGAACAAGGAAAAGTCTGGTTTGGAGCCGAGACAGTGTTTGGAGTTCTTGGGTTTTATGGTAGATACAGTAAAGAAGATTTTGAGTCTTCCAGAAAAGAAAGTTGTAAAGATAAAATCAGAGGTGAAGGGTATGTTAAGAAAAGAGAGAGTGTCTTTAAGGTGTTTGGCGAGAGTGATTGGTCTTTTTTCTTCGTCTATTCAGGCGGTGTTTCCAGGTCTGCTTCATTACAGAGCATTACAGAGGTTGAAGGCATTCCATTTAAGGAAAGGTTTGTGGTATGGAGTTCTGGTATCTTTGACTTCAGAAGCTCGAGAAGAGTTGATGTGGTGGTTAGAGTATTTGGATGCTTGGAATGGAAGAGCGATATTTGGAATATGTGCAGATTATGGGTTGGAGACAGACGCAAGTCTGTTTGGATAGGGTGCATGTTTGGAGCGTCAGGAGACAGGAGGAAAGTGGACAACAGAGGAAAGGAAAGATCATATAAATGGGTTGGAGATGAGAGCAGGACTTTATGCTTTGAGGAGTTTTGGGAAGAATTTGAGGAACTTCAATGTGTTGTTAAAGATGGACAATGTTTCTGCTGTCCGATATATAAACAAGTTGGGAGGAAGCAGATCAAAGGATCTGACGCAGCTGGCGAAAATGATTTGGAGTTATTGTTTGGAACAGAAAATAGGATTGAAGGCAGAGTATTTTCTAGCTTTGGAGAATGTTGTAGCGGATTGGAATTCAAGGTATTTAAGGGACTTCAGCGATTGGAAATTGAAGGTGGAGTATTTCCAAAGAATTTTTCAGGTATGGGGTCCGTTAGAGGTAGATTTATTCGCGTCAAGGCTGACGTTTCAGTTGGAGAGATTTTACAGCTGGAGACCGGATCCATTAGCACAGGAAGTGGATGCGTTTCAACAGGATTGGCGCAAGGTGAAGGGTTATGCTTTTCCACCCTTTGCTATGATACAGAGAGTTTTGTTGATGGTGAGGAGACAGAAGTGTCAATTAGTAATTGTGACACCTTTTTGGGCAGGTCAAGCTTGGATGCCAGGTCTGTTAGAAATGACACTAGAGGAACCTTTTCTAATTCCAGATTCGGAGGATGTTCTTACAGGAGAAGGAGAGGTTTTGCATCCCCTGGTTTTGCAAGGAGCATTGAGCCTTCTTGTTTGGAAGATTTTAGGGGTGGAGACAAATTCTGAGGCCTTTCGGAACAGTCTAAGGAGTTGCTCAGTGAGTCGTGGGCTTGAGGGACAAGGAAGAAGTATGTTGGAGCATGGCAGAAATGGGTTTGTTGGTGCATGGAACGGGGTTTGGATCCCGTGGAGGCATCTGCCATAGAGTTGTCAAATTATTTGTCAGATTTATTTGAAAGAGGATTAAGTTACAGGACAATAAATTGCTATAGGTCAGCGGTTGCTGCAGGTCATAGTTTGGTGAACAATTGTTCAATTGGTAGAGACATTTTAGTTTGCAGGGTCATGAAAGGAATTAAATTGAAAAGACCGCCAAAACCTAGATATAATAGTTTATGGGATCTGAATAAGTTGCTTATTTTGTTTGAAAGTTGGCCTATGAATACTTTTTTGAGTTTAAAACAATTGTCAGGTAAGTTGGCGACTTTGTTGTGCCTTGTTTCTTTTAGGAGGGTTTCGGATGTTCGAACTTTGGATGTTAACAATAGATATTTCAATCCAGGTGGAGTTTTATTTAAAATTACAAGAAGAACAAAGTGTATGTCTTCTTCAGTATTTTATCCTAAGTTTGAAGAACATCCTAAATTGTGTGTGGTTAGATGTTTGAAGGAATATGAGAACAGGATGAGTGAGTTAAGGAGGCATGGTGACGATCAACTTTTGATTTAATATGTGAGACCTTTTAAACCTGTTACTTCAGCAACAATTGCGAGGTGGGTAAGAGGTTGTATGCTTGATGCAGGTGTGAATATGACTGAATTTGGGGCGCATTCGGTAAGGGGTGCAATGGTAAGGTTTTTATGTTTGGTGGTCGTTTAGAAGACATTTTACGGGCAGCAGATTGGTCTAATGCAGATGTTTTTGCAAAATGTTATTTGAAACCTTTGGATCATGTTTCGTCTGTGGTTGGTGCACAGCTTTGAACATGCATAATGCTAGCCTCCGGTCCTGCCATGAAATGTAGATTCTCCAAGTTTGATGATGAGAGAATCTGGATTTCATTAAGGACACGGAGGCTAGCATTATCCCTCCCTCCCTCCCAGGTAAGTTTAAGGAGGGGGGGATAAAATTTAAAAAAAAAGATTATAATTAAAATATGTTGGAAACGTAATCTTTTGAGAGTAGGAAAGGAATGATTGTTTTGGTTTTTATGTTTTTTCAGATAACCAGTTGAAGTTGGATTCAGATTTTGGTTTGTTCGGTTTGAGAAGAGAAGAAGTTTTCGGGTTAGGAGTCAAGAGCAGCATAAAAGAGGAAGATGGCTGCTGTGTTGGGGTTTATATGTGTAACGAACATTCTAAGTTCTGGAATTTTTTTGAAGTTTTGTGATGTATTACTTTGAAGTGCTGCAAGGAGCTGGGCAATAAAAAGTAATGCATAATGCTAGCCTCCGTGTCCTTAATGAAATCCAGATTCTCTCATCATCAAACTTGGAGAATCTACATTCTCAGCTCACAAAATATTTGAAGCTATGGAGACTTGATGTACTTAAGTACTGCTCCAGAAAGTGACCTAGTGGTTGATTTTATTGGTTTTGATACAACACTGCCTATAAAACATATGATATTTTAAACAATTTAGAGCTACTGCAACATAACAGGGTAAGGAGTAATTGTGTGGCACTCTGATTATCGCATTACTCCCTTTTTGTGTGCATTTTCTGGTCTCTGGTAAAACCTCAGGATTGATGAGATAATATTGTGTCACCAATAAGCCCGCATTCAAGAAAGACATCGCCCCAGCAGCCGCTGAAGTAAAAGACGCAGTGCCCAGATCTGACAATGAATAATAAACATGGCACCAAGAGCAGCTTCAGAGTTATAAAGGCAGTACATGGGAAGCTGCTCACTAAAGAAGTGCTGCACATATATTTCTATGCACAGTAAACCTACAATCTAGCCATTTTTCAATTGCAAATTGTGTGTGAATTGTTTCAAGGGGCTCTTTCATGACCATCTTCACACCATGCCCTAAAAAGACCATCTGCTTTCCAAATATATTAACCCGTTTGGTGCGCGCATCGGCCAACGGCCGTTGCGAGCACTACCTGGCTAGTGCTGTGCACGTCCGTTGGCAGACGCGGCCCCGCTCACTCATTAAAACTCCCACCACCGCAGCGGAATTTGCGCCGCGGCTAACGGGTTAAAATAATATGTTGCAGATGGGCACAGGTTATAATGCGTTACAGCGATGCGGCTACTTTAAAAACCGTAGCTTTACAACCAGTAATGCGACTTTCAAGATTTACGAACGATCACAGAAGGCACTGCTCGATTGGAATTGCCTGTTCTGATGGGCGAGTTTGACATTCATTTGTACCGATGCACATCCAGAACATAAACACTGCAAATGAATACACACGGTACCGACGGCTGCGATACGGGGCTGGGCGCACAGGGGGGAGATGCCTGCCCTCCACGGTATAAACAAGCAATGATGGATGGAAAGGTCAAGCAGCGATGTGGGAATGGGTTAGGGGACGAGTCAAGCAGCAAGCAGGAGGGGTAGGGGCATGGAACAGGCGCACTCAGTAAACAGCATCTGACATTTGATCTCTATCATTAAACACTCCGCAAATGTGACAAGATGAGAACAAGATTTACAGGCCTGTTCACAAAAATGGAGCAGAGCTTGGAGCGAGTGAAAACAGGACCGATTGTGTGAATTGCTTTTCAACACAGAAAAAAGTAGTTCCTAAAACAGATGCTAAAATCGGGCCAGTGGATTGATATAGTAATTGGTCCATGCTCACGTGGAGAGTTAAACACAGGAAGAGGCATGAGGCATGCATGCCAGGGACAAATGAGGTGAAATAATAGCAGAGTGACGATGGAGCCAGCAAATGGGAAGTGTATGGGCGGACTGAAGCCCACAAGTATACATAACATGTCTCGAACTGCTGCTTGCTCCTGTAATGCAGAAATAAGCTAGGTGCACTACAAGAGAAAGACACACCTACTAAGTGCAACATCTTTGGGATCGGGCCCAATGTGTGCTGTTATTTCTGCATTGCCATTATGTGTATCATTTATCTGTTTGCTTTCCTCTCTATGACTGGTGCTCTACCTTCCTGCATCAAAATAGACACTGAACGTCTGGACCATCCTCTTTGTCCCTCGGAGTTTGCAGACTGATGTTTTGTCCTATTCCTTCAGTACCACTCCAGCTGCGGAACTCTGCCTGCAATTGAACTTCGCAATGCTTCGGATGTCTACGATCTATTCTGTTGTGTTACACAGTTTCTGCACAGCACAGTATTCTTTTGAAAAGAGTAATGTCTACAGTTTTGGATCCCTACCTTGGACAGAATGAGTATAGGTGATTTATGGTGTTGTTTCTTTCAGTAGACATTTCTTGCGAGACTTGCGAGTCTTCCCCCTATCCCTGCGGCGAGAAAACTTTCACACATTGGTTGCACAAGTTTGTGTGAACTGGATTATGTCTGATTACACCACCAGGTGTGTACCTAAGCTTGAACTACACCAGCCATTCACATACTGAGTACACACACAGTGTCAGAAGACCTGCACACTCTAGGATTGTGTCTGCAGGTATATATATGAAAATCCCTCAATGCACACACACTTGAGGTATTTGTCTTTGAATGTGTACTAACCTAGCCTGGTTTACAACCTAGTATGTACCTACGTATACAATACACCACCATTCTGGATATACATACTGCCAGAAAACCTGCACTCACTCGGTCTGCAGGTGTATAGTACCTAATTTCCCACAGGAGCCCGGTGAAACTATGCGATGGGTACACCGATTTAGGAACACATGAGTCCCCAAAATTTGAAATAGCCTTTAACACCAGAGATAGGGCTACATAAAAAGATAGTAGGGTCGTACATAAAGGTCCTGTAGGAATGCCACTTGACTCAGCTGGGCAGCAAGCCATGAAACATGTCGACTACACAGAGGACCAAAGAACAACTGATGTTCAATTGCCCATATTCGTTTTTAACCTTGCCAGGGATTACCTCAAGAAATTTAAAGCAGGACATACTGGCTATAGGTTGTTTAAATTGTCTTACTACACCCACTAGCAACAATCACCACCCATTCACCACAAACCTATTGGGACATGGGCAAGAAAAGATCTCCACTAAAGTGCCCCCTTTTTGAGGGAACTGCTGGGTATTGCAATGCCCACCCAGCATGGAGCACGAACCCATGATGAAGAATGCCTCCCAGATGGGTGACGGTTCATGCACCCTGAAAAGGATACTCCGGTGATATTTGTAAAACAAGAGAAAATACCCAATGGAACATCAACTTTTTCTGTAGGAAGTCTATAAGCACAGTCCTGAGTAGACGCTGCCACTGTACTGCATTGAATGTCTGGTGTGCACACAGCCATGAGACCACCCCCGCCACACATTCACTGAACGTGTGCCTTGGAATGATTACTAGCACAGCCTTGTTTACCTGACTGTACACTGCCAAAATCATGAAGACTTTGTATTTCTGAGTGTTTACCCAGGCATGAGACTTGAACAAACTGTGCATATGTATGTGTGAGTGTTGATCAAAAAACAAGTATACAGTAGACAAGTTCACGTCTCAGTGAGGGTGAATCATCGTGCTTGAGAGGGTATCTAAAGCTGGTATAAATATATAGAGTTGACAGGCAATCCCTTGCATGTTTAGCTTACAATCTCAGTTAGTTCTAAAATATTGTATCTATTTTTACCAAACAGCGGTCTCAACTTGTATTGTCTCAAACATGTGATCACCAATCCCTTCTGAACATAGTTGCGGGCTTGCACGATAGGCTTCCTGTCTCAAATATCCCAAATGACTCTGGGTCAAGAAAGAGGAAAGAGGAGAAACCGGGGAAGTGGCAAAATAGCACCCACAACTACAACTGGGAAAACAAAAAAAGAAAGAAAAAAAAATGTGGAATAACTGGAATGTCTCAGAGTATTCAATTCCCAGATAGCAGAAAGTAGGTTGGAGGAGGAGTGAGCCAGTAGGTGCTCGTGGTGTGTGTGTGTCCTGGAGGCTCTATGGGTGAATTTCCCACATCCGGTGATGGGGGGAGAGGCATGATGCATGGGGGCACTGGAAAGGGCATGCAGTGCGGTATGTGAGATGTGGCATGACACTCCAGCAGTCAAGTGGGAGTTTGCTTCTTCTCAATCACCTGGGTCGCCATTGTGACTCTCCTCCCTCCTGTTATAATGAATGTAGAAAATGAAGAAGGCCCACGGATTTCAATGAAAGCACCGGCAGAAAGCCGTGTTCAGTGTTAAAGGAGGAATACAGGCCTAAGCTGTGTTTGGTAGCAGGATAGAAAGAAGATCACAGATGGAGACCGGACCGGGGGGGGGGGGGGTGGGGGAGGGGGGAGTAGAGTTGAGCTTCAGTAGAATAGGGAAATACAATTAGGCATAGAACAAATGGAAGGTCACAGACAAGCTTGCAAAAATACATATCTGAGATAAATATGTAGATAAGGCAGCCCAGAGGCACAGAATAGGTGGAAGGTTAGACTTTGCCAGGCAGCAGATGTGTAGGGAAATAAAGCTGTTAGGCTTCAAGTATAAGACAAGTCAAGGACATTGCGTTGGTGTGGAAGCATAATTAATGATAACAGGTGCACATGAGTAGGCTGTTTTGCAGAACGTATAACCTTTTGATAATAATGCTATGCTTTAGCAGATGTTTATCTATCATGCAAACGTATGACGTATTTACGATAAGACATGTATAAAAGAAACTGTCCATTTCACCATAAGCTGAAGCTCAGATTCCAGTTCCACTGAGCTAACTGACCTTCCACATGAGTGCTTGTTGTTTTTAATATTAAAGTCTATACTATTTTGCTATATTGCTATTTCGTGTCATCTTTTCTTCCATTTGGCAACACTCGGGTCCTCCTGATCTCCCCGTTCTGATTCTGTGTCTCCTCCGATTTGTTCCCAGTTCTTCAGTACCTCTGTCCACAAACAAGCTATAGGGCATCTCCTCACTCCTCGTGCATCCTCCCTAAGGAGGATTCTCTCCTCAGCTCTGGCCAGGTGGTAACATCCCTTGCCAATATCTCAAGCACAGGTCCCATCACTGATTTCCATGCCATTGCAATGCTTCGTTTGGGCAGTATAAGGGTCATGTCCAGAGACCTGGTGCCCACCTTCCGAGCTTTGTGCCTGTGGAATCCCCCAGGAGGGAGGTCTCCACTGTGCATGGAAGAAAGGGGCCCAAAGCGATATGCAATCAGAGGAGAACTGAAGTATACAATGACGGAAGGATAGGACAACTCCACGTCATATGGCAAAAATCTGCATCAGGTAGCTGACACCTGGGACATTCATGAGGCTTCCCATGGTATATGACCTGCAGTCTATGGGGTTGCGATAGGTGTGTGTACAAAGTTAAATTGGGTATATGTCAGTCTCATATTGTGGAGAACTTCCTAGGGTAGGCTCATATCTTACTCCATTCCCTATCTGTGACTTTGTTATGTTATGTTATGTTATGTTAGCTGGGTTTATAAAGCGCACAGCTGCCTCAGCAATAAGGCGTCCTGGCGCTAACAGTAGAGGAGCAGAAACAAAAGAAGGGCTCAAGCGGGAAAAAAGAAAAATGAAAGACAAGAGAAAACAGGATTACACCACAGGAAAAAAGAAGGTCTTGATGGCTTTGCGAAAGGTCAGCAGGCTATTTATACTGCGAATGTGAAGAGGCAGCGAGTTCCATAGTTTAGCTGCCAGGCAGCGAAAAGACTGCACCCCAATACGGAGACGCTTCACACGGGGAATCCCCACTAAGTGTTGCCCCAGGGAGCGAAGATGGCTACCAGGCACATAAGGTGTCAACAAATTGGCTCTGAACTCTGGCAGCAGCATTTTGAACTCGCTGTAGGCGAACCACTTCA
Organism: Triturus cristatus; assembly: GCF_964204655.1. Classification (NCBI taxonomy): domain Eukaryota; kingdom Metazoa; phylum Chordata; class Amphibia; order Caudata; family Salamandridae; genus Triturus; species Triturus cristatus. Next base: position 974,996,310 of record NC_140584.1, on the reverse strand, counting down.
GCCTGGTTAGCTCCGAGGAGGAGCGAGCTGGCGTAGTCAAGTCTTGACAGGATCGCCGCAGGGACAATAAGCTGACGGGTGGGTGGGTCAAAGAACCCCAACATGGGTCTAAGACCCAAAAGAAGACCGAAACAGGTCCCAGCCACCTTCTTGGTGTGGTCTAGAAAACTGAGGGAGGAGTCCATTCAAACTCCCAAGTTTCTAACCACTATCTTGGGGATAGGCATACTGCCGAGAGTGGGTGGCCACCATCGCTCATTCCACAGGCTCCTGTTCTTCCCCACCAACAACACCTCGGTTTTATTAGCATTGAGCTGGAGGCAGTTAGAGTTCATCCACTCCGCGACTGCCGCAAGGCCGCCTCTAAACTAAACTTTGAGGCCCAAATTCCTGTCCCATCTGGCCCTAATGGTCACCAATGATCTCTGCCTCATGTCGTTCAGAGCCCTAAAGAACCACGTCAGTAGGTGCTCCGTCGACCACATGGAGAGCAAGAGCTGGAGTACTGCATGGGGTGGGGCTCATCCAGTCCCTTGTCCCAGGGATCTGCAAAAGAGTGCACCAGCACTTCATAGGTCAGAAACTGACCTCGGGGCAATGCGTGTTGCTCTGACAGTTCTTCTAGGTGGGGCGAGAGTGCCAAGCTGGAAGTAGTCTCCCACCAATTTCAGTCCCGCATCTGTTGAGTTCGAGAGCTATAAGGGTTGCAATAACTTGAAGCAATGGAAGCCGCGTGCACGGACGTGAGCTACCAGTACTCCCAGCAAATGTGTCAGCTCTGTCATAACCAGCCTGCTCATGGCCTTAGTTCTACCCATCCCCATTGCACCAGGCAGTAAACTGCACCCTTGTCCAACTGAGTTCCAGCCAGCCCTGCAACAACCACAGGTGTTGAACCCAGGAGGTGTGGGCCCAGGGACACCAGCCTGGGGCTGGCCATCACACCCTGTGGGCGCAGCCACTGATTCTTTACCCTCCTTCAGCATGCTGTGTGACCCGGCCACAGTGGCTCCTCACTGGCACATGTAGGTGGCGCCTAAACAACTATTTAAAGGGCACCAAGAAAACAAACAGCAGTGTTTAAAAGTTGCTTGTACTTCACTGTGCTGGGGAAGAAATCTTCAAACTATTCAAGAATCTCCCCAAAATAGGTGGTGACAACTACAACAACACAGTTGCCGCTCACAATGCATATTGTGATCCTCAAATGAACCCAGATTTTGAGCAATGTAAAGTCCACCAGCTTGCCAACGTGAGAATACATTGATGATGACTATGGAAACGTGCTTGCACATGTACCAAGGATGAAAGGTAAGGGTGCAACTCATCCAAGGCTGCAAATCAACTGCCTGCAGGCGCCATATCCTAGTCAAAGCTAGCATATCCCTGGATGAGATCCTCACTCTGGCACGCTCACAGAAACTCTCCAACAAGTGAGCGGAGCAGATGGAGCCAGTTATCACCAAACTCATGACCAATCAGGAAAGCGAAAAGTAACACGTAAAGATGGAGACCCAAACAGCCAAACCTCCAACCATTTTGCGAAAGTCTGCAGGGGGAATCGAGGAACAACTACATGCGTGACGGTGGACGCAAAAGCGTTAAGGTGTACATGCCTTAGTGGAAGGGTAAACAACCTTTACAACGAAACTTTTACAACGCACTACCATTACATCGAAACTTTTACAACGAACGCGATCTAACCACGCAATGCCATTACAACGCAAGTCTTTACATCGACTTGCGCTAGATGGCGTGCTAACATTACAAATAGTGTAGTTTACTATCCCAACACCGTCCCTACTGTTAAGTGGACTGGAGTTGGAATAGTAAATTACGCTTTTCTAATGTTAGCACGCCATCTAGCGCAAGTCGATGTAAAGACTTGCGTTGTAATGGCATCGCGTGGTTACATCGCGTTCGTTGTAAAAACCGCGATGTAACTGCACGCGTTGTAAAGACTCGCGTTGTTACGTCATACATCCAGTGGAAGAAGACGATTCTATAGCCTCCATGTGGACAACGGTTCCACTTCAGACAGCTCTGATTGACGATGAAAAAGATGGGATTATCCTCATCTTCTGCACGCTGGAAAACCAAGAGAAGCCCAGACTTTCTCACTCAATGTGTCAAGTTACAGTAAAGGACACTCCATTATATTCTCACATTGATACAGGAGCATCAGTGAACGTAATCAGCAAGGCTCCATTTTAGCTACTGAAACCATCCCCTACACTTCTGCCCCCAAAGCCCAAGATTTTAGCCTATCGAGGAACGATGCACCTTCAGCTAGAAGGAATGTTCAGATGCACTGTCACCCATGCAAACACGAACTGTGTGACCAAATTCTTTATTGTACATGGAGGTATAGAAACTCTGCTCAGCTGCTCCACAGCTGAGGAACTTTACCTAGTCCACTTCTCAGCAGCCGGCACAGACAGAAGCACAGAAGAGGTCCTCTTGATTTTCAACACCTATTCAAGAGTCTTCGCTACCTGAAAAGACCCAGTGAGCCACTACACCACCATCAAACCAATCACCCTTCAACATTGACAGAAGCCTTTTTACCCTTGCCTAGCTGTGGACACTGAATTATAGAAACTAGAAGACGCTAGGGTCATTGAGAAGGCATCAGGCCGCACACCATGGGTCTCTCCCATGGTCCTTGCACATCTACATTGGTATGAGGCTCTCAAATAGGGCCTTTCAGCGAGAACGGGACATCACTGCAACCATTGATGACTTGAGAGCAGATCTAAGTGGGCCCTGCTGGTGTTCTAAACTAGACTTCAACTCTGACTACCACCGGCTGGAGCTCACTGAAGGCTGCCGCATTATCACACCATTTTCAACCCAAGTCAGTTACAAGAAATTCCACCACCTTCATTTTGGCATCTACTCTGTAGTGGAGGTGTTTCAGAATGCCATCCGTGAGGTATTGTATGTTCTGGATGGAGTCCTTAATATCAGTGGTGACATTCTGATACACACTTCCACCGTTTAGGAACCCTCCTAAGAATCAGTGAGGTAATACGGACACTGAACAAACAGAAGTGCTAGTTCCTGAGGCATGAGATGGAGTTCTACGGCTAGGCAATTTTCAGGGAGCGGTATAAAGTTTGACCTGGTGAAAAACACAGACATCCGTGATGCCGTACCCCAACTTCATCTTCTGAGGTTAGGAGCCCCGGCCGCGCAATTTACTGCTGGAGAATCATACCGAACCTGATGACCTTTGCCAGGCCACTGCAACACCTGATTAAAATGTCCACACCGTGATTGGGGGGCAGTTGAAGAAACAGTATTTCAAGACATCAATAAAGCCCTTCCCCATAACATATTAATATGGTACTTCGATCAGGCCAGAGTTAGAACTGGTCGAAGAACATGGAAGCAAGTCATTCAGGTTCGGCATTGTGGTAATGCAGAAAGTGAATCTATTTTAGTTTGTACTTATATGGTGAAGCATTCACACACTACAACTGTAATGAAACATATAATGTTGATTTAAAGTTGAAGTCCTTTATTAGCAACCTCGTACAGCACAGGCAAGGAGATCAAGACGCGTCCTCGGCTACACTCCAACTCAACTCCCCCGTGTTCCACCCACCACATAGAGAACAATGAACGAAGAACACTCAGTACATAAAAATCTATTAAAGAGATATCACTACACATCCCCCTTCTTTATCTATGCAAAACCCTTATCCTCTCTATATAAATAAATAAAAAATAACAAAAATAAAAAGAATAAAAAAACATAGGCTAACTATATATATGTACTACAAACATAATCTTTGAGTTTCTCAGGTTTAAAAATTTTCCTCCCAAAACTGCTTGTTTTTCCTACGCAATTTTGGTTTGTATGAGTACTTGTATTAAAATTACTGAACTCAGGAGTATGACAAGGCTCATTGCTAGTGGAAAAAGTTTCCTCATCTGGAACATTTACATTGGATGTGTTACTAATATTGATCCACCAGTACTTGTCATAACTTGAGTCAGAACTGGTAGGGTGATTTTCATTTGCGCCATCATGTTTTTTGACAATGGCCAGTTTACTCATGTGGTAGATGGATCCATCTTCTAGTTGGACTGTATTTCTATTAACTTTAGCAATTCTTTTTGGTTCGCTAAATCTATTTTCACCTTTCACAATCTTCCTACTAGATTTCACTCTTACCCATTGTCCCACATGAATATTTACATCCTTAACTCCATGTTTGTTATCAAAATATACCTTGTTCTTTTTTTGAGTTTTACTCATACAATCTTTAATTTCATCAATGTCCCAATCAACTTTCCCTCCTTTGTTCATCCAACCAGGATTAACTTTGGAGTGGGGAATTCTGCCTCTCATGATGACAAAGGGACTAATGCCAATTGAATCATGTATGGTAATTCTATGGCTCCATAACATTTTCATAATTTCTGTATTTAAATCTTTCTTATTATTCATGGAAAGCTGTACAATACCTTTAATAACTCTATTCATCCTCTCTACAACAGCATTACCCCTTGGATGGTATAAGGCAGTGAACTTTTGTTCAATTCCGGCATATTCCAGAAATCTTTTCATTTCTAGGGACTTAAACTGAACACCATTGTCCGTAAGTAATGATTTAGGAAATCCTTCTTTTAAAAAAATATTTTCAAGAAATTTGATAACAGAGTTAGTATCTATCTTTGTAACAATTTCAAGTTCAACCCATTTCGAAAATAAATCCATCAAAACGATTATGTACCTTTGTGAGCCATCATTCCATACTAAAGGTCCCATTAAATCCAAAGCTAAATCCTCCCAAGGTAAACTAGGACAAACTAAGGGACTTGATGGAGGGTTCAAAGTCTTCTGGGATTTGTCAGCTGAAACACATTCTACATAAGATCTGACAAAGCGTTCTGTTTCAATGTCAACTTTAGGCCACCAATATAAAGATTTAACCTTTCATTTGGTAAGTGCAATACCAGGATGACCTTCATGACAAAGAGCGAGAATTTTATTTCTTATAATGGAAGGTGGATTTATTTTTTCTCCACTTACTAAAAATATTCCCTCAATGCCAAGCTCATTTCTTACTTCCCAGAATGCCTTGAGTTCAACAAGGAAATCATGTTTGTTGCACAGTAACCAACCATGTTCTACATAATGTTTTACTTTTTCCACGATAACATCATTCGCTTGTGCCTCAACCCATTCTTTTTCTTGTAAACCATGGGATTTCTCATCAGTGAAAATTCCGGCAACACAAACATCATTCCACGAACTGGAATCAATCTCAGTGAGAGGTGAAGATAATCTACTTAAGAAATCAGCTGTAACATTCGTTTTGCCAGGGACATACTGCACTTTATAAATGAAATCTTGTAATCGCATGGAAAGTCTTGCGATCCTGGCTGAAGCTCTGGATAATCCTTCAGTTGTCAGTACCTTAGTTAAAGGTTTATGATCTCTTTTAATATATTTAATTCTCTTCCCCAAATAAACTTTCTGAAATGCTCCAAAGCCCATACACACGCCAAAGTTTCTCTTTCTATGACTGAATACTTTTCCTCCACGGGTAATAAAGATCTAGAAGCAAAAGCTATGACATGCTCACCACCACTATCACTGCTTTGGGAGAGAGCTGCACCTAATCCTTTGCCACTGGCATCAGTAGTTATGAAGGTTGGAGCAGAAGGGTTAAATCCTCTTAATGTGGGAGCTTTAATAATAGCAGACTTGATGTTCAAAAAGGACAACTGACATTTGTCAGACCACTCAAATTTACTCTTGTTTTTAAGTAAAGCACGCATGTCATGTGTTTTATCTGCAAATTTTTCCACAAATTTAGAATAATACTCCGCTAGGCCTAAAAATGAACGGAGTTCGTCTTTGTTAGACGGTGGCGGAGCTTTGGATATAGCCTCGACAAGTTTACTCTTAGGCTTAATGCCATCTCGACATATAACATGACCCAAATAGGTTACACTCGATTCAGTGAATTTGCACTTACTAATCTCACCTGTTAAACCCTTATCCTGAAGTACTTGAAGGACATTCCTTAAGGTTTCGTCATGGTGTTTTTTTGATTTCCCTATGATTAGTATGTCATCTTGAAAGAATACTACATTTTGAATGTGACCTAACAACTGTGTCATGAGTCTTTGGAAAACAGCTGCTGCTGATGCTAATCCAAATGGCATACAGCGGAATTGGAAGCATCCAAAAGGGGTACAAAAAGCTGTCAAATGTTTGCAATTAGGATCTAACGTGATTTGATGGTAAGCTGATGACAAATCTAATGTGGAAAACCATTTGGCATCCCTGGTTAGAGATAACATTTCATCTATGCGAGGTAACGGAAACTGATCCACAACAATGTTGTTGTTCAATCCTCTTAAGTCTACACATAATCGAACCTTACCGTTGGCTCGTCTTGCGACAACCGACGGAGAAAGCCATTCGGAAGATTCTATAGGTTCGATGATATGAGCACTCAATAATTTATCTAATTCCTGTTTAACTTCATCCCGCACAATGAATGGAATGTTCCGTGTTTTATGAATTTTGGGAATGGCATCCTTTTTTAGTTTTATGTAATGTGAAAAGCCTTTTAACTTCCCTACTTTATTGCTAAAAACAGATGGAAATTCTCCAAGTACCCATTTTGTAGTGTCTTCTGAATCACAAGCCACTAAGACTTGTTCCAGACTGTTAGGATTTAGAATTATATCTAGTTTACGTTGGTCCTTCCATCCTAAGACAGAAGGTCCGTCCTTAGCTACATATAATTTACACAGAGCAGATCTGCCTTTAACTCTGAACACTAACTCTCTGAAACCAATAATGTCAATCTTCTCACCAGTATAACTTTCCGGGTGAATATCAGGTGATTCTAAATGACTTGCAATGACCGAACAAAAATGGTGTGCCCATACATTCTCAGCTATAATCGTGTAAGGAGAACCAGAGTCCGCTGCTACCTGTAAAGAAACACCACCAAAGGACACCCAGCATAAAGGTTTACTATCTCCTGTTTCATCCACTATTTTCAGTACTACTTTCTTCTTTTTATCACATTTAAGTTTGACATCATTGTCGCTAACGTCGGAGGAAGATTCCTCCGTATCACTCTCTTTCACACAAGCAACTTTCATGTTATTTTTGTACATTTTACGCCTACAGGCTTTAGCAAAATGTCCTATTAATCCGCACTCTAGACATTTGGCAGTACGTGCAGGACACTTGTAGTACTGTGCCGAATGTGAAGTGCTACCACAACGATAGCAAAAATATTGATGTTGCTTACTTCTATTTGACTTTTCTTTTTTTTTTAAATCATTTTTATCAACCTTCTTTTTGTGTGTCTGAGAAATTTTGTTCTGACTGTCAGAAATCTTATTAACAGAATCACTACTCTCTTTTTTTTCAGAAGAAAGAGTGACTTTCGCACAACGCTCTGACAATTCTGCTTTTTTGACAATAGTAATAATTTCCTTTAAGCTTGCATCACCCTCCACCCATGATCTATCTTGTATAGCCTTGTTTTGTGCATACATAACTATTTGATCTCTAATGAGGTCTTCATTGAGATTACCAAATTTACATGTAATTGACAGTTTGCGTAAGGCAGATACATAATCTTCGACGGACTCATGCTTTTCTTGTTTCCTCTGGAAAAAGGCGTGACGCATGACAGCAACACACACAATAAGTGAGTAGTGTTCATCTAAATCCAATAAGGCAGCTTTAAATACATCAATATCCCCGGATCTTTCTTTTTGTTGTATTTCTCCAAAAACACGTAGACCTTCTGGACCCAAGCAGTACATTAAAAGTCTTTTTTTTCTTTCAGGTGAATAAGTTCCGCTACAATCTTCGAGATTAGCGATATAATTTAAGAAATATTCTTTCCACTCACTCCACTTAACGGTGGGTTCTCCAGGAGAAGACAGAAATTCCTTCGGTGTTGAAAGATGTAGAGCAGATTCGCTGTGTTGGACTACCTCTATGAGAGGATGCTGTTGGGGTGGTCATTCTTGATGTGGAAGAGGATTAGAAGCAACACAGGAAGGAATGATTCTCTTTCTTTTTTTTTTAAAAGCGCAACCGAATATTTATTGTCAGAATGAAGTATGCTTCTTTTCTTCTTTTTTTTTTTTTTAATGTTTGTTATTCCTTTTTTTTTATAAATAAATAAAACGGAAAACGCTTCCAAATTATTCTTTACCTTAGAACAGGAGTGCTTTGTGCTATACGGTGAGATTCCTCTCACCTTGAAGTGCAGGAAAGTATAAGCGCTTTCAATCCGGCGAAGTTCCTTATTTCCGTGGCTCAAAACGACACAAATGAGCAGACTAGTGTTCAAAATAGCGTCACGTCGGGGTCATGACCAATGCGATGACGTTAACGTGCTGGAACACGTACCCTAGTGACGCGAGGAACTCCGATGAGATGGCAGCGTGTAGTGAAGACAGCTCGAGGTTCCGCAGTATTGAAAGACAACAATGCACGAGCGCTTTGAACTGCTGTCAGTTAAGCGTTCGACGAAGGAGACTTTACAGGTACCCTTCTGTCTCTATTTTTCTCAAAAATCGTACCTTTAAGTACACGATCGTCCGCTCAACGAATCAGTAGGACGCAGTTGACTCCAGCGGGACGCCACGTTAGAACAGCCATGTAGTCCTCGACCCTTTGAATGTGGTCCCTCCAAAATAACTCCTTTGTTTGCGTGGATCCTTTCGAGGTTGCCAGAATCGTCGCCAATTTGTAATGAAACATATAATCAGCGGCGGTGCGTCCATTGGGGCGCAGGGGCGGAGCCCCACTTACCGCGAACGCACGCACGCAGACTGAGACCAGCAATGCAATCAATCATGAATAATATATTGCGAGGCAATGCGAGCCGCGAGCGTCGGACAATGAAGGGGGTGGGGCCGGGGGGCGAGCACTGACAGTGAGTGACAGGCTGTGCACAGTGAGTTGACAGCGGCAGCGGCTCGAAATTTATCTGCGCATGCTCGAGTTTGTCTCACGACAAGCACGAGCATGCGCATTCGCCGCACTGTAGCCATGGCACATGTGTACTACTAAAGTGAGTGGAGGGGGCCGAGAGGCTGAGGATTGCCTCTGCAGCAGCCCCGTCTCTCGGTATCCGGGCGAGCCCTATCCGTGCTCTTTCGCCAATCCAGGGCAGGCGCTGCTAATGCAGCGTCTCTGGATTGGCTGAGAGAGCCTGAGGCAGCCTAGGAGTAACTGCATTGGGTGCCGCGCAACTATGGCCAATCACTGTGGCTTAGTCTGAACACAGTGACAGTGATTGGCCATGAGGTGCGCTGCGCACTCTATGCAATTCTGTCGCGTCATCACGCACGCAGTGGTGCCACTGCCACACTGTCTGTCTCTGCGTACACACCTCGTGGCGGCGGTGCGTACAGGAGAGGACCCGTCGTGTGACTCTGTCGGTGTGTGTTGACTCAGTCACTCCGACTGACTCGTCGTGGTGGTGACAATTTTCTTGTGTAGTGTACTACACTGACTGCCCTGACTTGACTTGTCCATTGGTGAGTACTGTCGTTCTAATGCAAATAAAACCTGGCAATCCCTGGGGGCAGGCATGTCTAAATACGGGGGTGGTGCCTGGCTACCCCCTTCCCCCACACCACACACACACACTCACATATTAAACTGCGCTCATCCCCTGCCATTAAGGCCACTTCTAAGCGCTCCTGTGGGTTGGAACCGCGCGTAATCCTCTGTTAAAAAACAAAAAAGCCTCAGGCTCCATTTCTAGTTCCGTCTTCCACAGAGTGGTCACTTCTGAGCCCCCTGGAGCAGGGGCGCAGCTCTGCCGGCAGTGACGCGCCTGGGCTGGATCTGAGCGTTAGGGGGCGCCCTGCTCTCCGAGTTCCTTTCAGGAGCCGGGGCCGACTTTCCAGGCACAACACCTGTCCCTCCCCGCGCAGCCGGCCCCTTTAGCCAGTCACTGCACGAGGCATCCACCACACGAATGTATTCCGTGAAAGGCCGCTTCTGGCAATGATTCCTTGCAGTCACTTCATTTATTCCCTGCAGTCACCCCTCTACCTTCCCTACAGCTATCACATGCATTCATTCCCTCTAGTCATTCCTCGACCTCTGCCTTTGCTGTCACTCACTATATTTATTCTTTGCAGTCCTTCCCTGCAGCCATCTGCCGAATTCGCCCCTTTTAGTCACCATCTGTATTTATTCCTTGCACTCATTCCCACCCTTCGTTCCCTGCAGCTGTCGCCTGAATTACCTCTAAGCATCCATTCGACGCAATCACTTCCTGTGTTCCCTCTTTGCAGTCATCAATGAATTCATTCCCTACAGTCATATCGCTGTTATTCCTCCTTGGCCTCGGTGTCTGCTTTCACCACGCGCATTTATTTCTTGCAGTCATTCACAGACTTCATCCAAGCAAATATTGCCTGAATCCACTCCCCACAGTCATCCCCTGTAAAAGGTGGCACTTTCTTCAGTGGGGAGAGGATGTGGTCCGTCAACTAGACTGCCGACTTTGGTGCTGGAAACCTCGGGGTCGCGTCCACATCCTGTGATTCTGGGCAAATCACTTAATCTCCCCATGCTGCAGGCTGCCTGAATGTGCAATGTAAATAGGTGCTAATTATGTAAAGCGCTCCAATACCTTCGGGTCGAGTTCGCGCTATATAAATATGCAAAAAATAAAATTAACGTGAGCCTTTAGAACTGCAGAAAATGATGCATTAAGTGTTTGAGAGTGTGTCAAGTCTGTTAAAAGCGACAGAGTCGCATCATTTCTGTGGTCCAATCTAGAAATAACTTTAGCCAAGGCCCAGTGTGAAGCCCAAGTGTAAGTATCAGCAGCGCAGACTTCAGTGCTCAATGGATGTGGGTGGCTCGGCTGTGGTGTTGGATGTGGTGGAGTTTTATTCTGTATTGTGCTTTGCTGAGTTTATGAAACTTTTTTGTCCTTTTCTGCTGACTGTAAGATTTTTACTCTGTTGTTTGTCATAAAACCTGCTGCAGGATCGGACATTTGATTGAAACGTACATGCCAACATTTCAGAAGAGCAAAGTGGGAGATTGTAAAAAAAAAAATCGGGAGAATGGGGCCTTGAATCGGGTTACTGTCATGTGTAGGCTTTGTAAGTGTGCTGCAGCAGGATCGGACATTTGAAACGCAAATTCACGTGTTTTTTTATCACCTTTCAGAAGCATGGAGCGCAATGGCAGGCAGAGAAAGAGGGGGATGCAAGAGTTGTGCTGAGATAACGCTTCGAAACTTGTCTTTAGTAGAAGCGTTTGAATTTAAAATTTTGATCTTTTATATTCCATAAAGATACTGAAAGCTAAAAATCATAGCATTATTACATTTAAATGTAAGCAGGTTCCAATGGATAATTTTAACGTAGCAGACTAAAAAAAGTCTGGTTTCCCCGAACATCAAACAAAATAAATATTTTAAGAACACTGTAGTTATTTTATGTTAACTTGAAGAACTGACGCTGGTAAAATTCATTGGGATTACTTGTATTTTAAAAGCAATGCTTGTCTAGTTACAGCACGTTATTTTTATTTTCAGCACCTTCTAAAGCTTGACAACCCTTACCAAATTTTTGGTCATATTTCCGGCGAAGAACAAGACCTCCTTTGCTGCTCTTTCACCCCGGCTACGACCCAGCAAACACCAGAGTTAAAGGTAAGGAAACTGATGCTATTTTTTTTTTAGATTGAAGTTAGAGGTATGTGTGTGGTCACTGTACATGGTGGTTGGGGTAGGCACACATTCTGAACATTGTACCCTCAGTGGATGGAATTTACTAACAGCCTTAGCCCTGGGATTTGGGCAATAACGGTTGTTAACAGCACTATCTATCCCTTGCCTTGTTCAAGGCCCTCAAGCAGTGTCTGTTTCAGTGCCTTCAGCAACCACTATGGCACACAGAGGCAGAAGACAGTAAGGCTGTATTTTTAGCAGTCATGTTGTGCAAAGGGGAGCTGTTGGAGATTTATTGCGATACTGCACAAGATATATGTATTTATACTGCAATTTGGTATTATTGCACCGCACCTTATATGTTGTACTTTGATTATTGGCAGGTTTCTTTAATATATATTGGTAAGGCCAGCATCGTCATCATGAATACAGTACAAGAGCTGATTACAAGGTCATTCCAGGCACGGCCACTTCAAGAGAAAATAGATTTAAAGCAATTGGGACCTCATCGGCCTGACCTAAAACTACAGCAAACTTCCCAGACAGAGGAAAAATGTCCACACGTACATTCTCAAACGCCTGGTACACAAAAGCTGATTGGCTTACAGGGTGCCCTTTAAGAAATTCTCTGTTCTGCTTCCCCTGCTTGCTGTTTGGTGGTGAGTTTTCTTGGACAAATCAAGGAGTAACAGACTTGAAGCATTTGTCTGAAAAAATAAAGAAGCAGTCACGCACAAGAATGCATATGGAAAACCTGACTAGACTGGGAATGTTGGGGGAAGATGCTCCGATTGAGCAGCAGATAAGTGATGCATACCGCAAAGCAATACAGAAACACAATGAAGCAGTTGATAGGAACAGACAGATTCTATCCAAAATAATTGATTGCATTCGTTTCTGTGGTGCTTTTGAACTGGCATTGCGAGGCCATGATGAATCGGAAGGTTCCCCAAATCCTGGAATATTCAAAGGCCTTGTGGCTTTAATAGCAAGCATAGACAAGGATATGGAAGCACATTTAGCACGTGCTACAGTCTTTAAGGGCACCTCTAAAACAATACAAAATGAACTTCTTGAGTGTATGCTCGAAATTATGAGAAGCCATATTGTGCAAGAATTGCAAAACACAGACTTTGTGGCTATTCAGGCTCATGACACCACTGATGTGGCCACTAAAACACAGTCCGTATTAGTGTTTCGATACATTGACAATGACAGACAAGTTGTGGAGAGGTTCTATGGTTTCACACATTTAAGAGACTCTAGTGCAGAAACCATTACTGCAGCTATACTGCGTCAACTGAGCTTAATTTTTCCAGAGCTGCCTCAAAAAAAACAACTTATTGCGCAAAGCTATGATGGTGCGTCCGTAATGAGTGGAAGCCTTAGTGGAGTTCAGAAGAGAATTCGAGATGTGTACCCTAATGCTCATTATGTGTACTGTTACGCTCACCAACTTAATCTTATTATGCAACAGGCAGTATCAAAGATCACCGAGACACGAATTTTCTTTCAGGATATAGGAGGCATGGCAGCATTCTTCTCTCGTTCCCCCAAAAGAACAGAAGCACTTCATGACATGGTAGACAAAAGCGTTCCAAGGGGATCCTCAACTCGTTGGAACTTTAACATCCGTACAGTCAACCTAATCTATGAACATAGAGAGGACCTTCTGAAATGTTTTGAAGCCATAGAAGCCAATGATGAGTTTGATTACAAAAGTCAGATTGAAGCCCATGGCTTTGGTAGAACACTACAAGACAGAGAGTTTCAGTTCTTACTGTATTTATTTCATGATATAATGGTAGCTGTCGACCTGTTATACAATCAGTTACAAGCACGAGAGATAGATACTGTCAAAGTGCAAGTATATACTACTATGTTTGTACAAAGCATAAGCAAAGTGAGAGATGGGGTTGACAATTTAGACAGAAAACTGCAGGAAAAACATCACCACTATGGTCCGAATTGCAAAGGAGATCTGTGACATTGTAATTGTGCAGGCACAAGAGCGTTTTTCTTTCACTAAACATTTGGTGAGTGCCACATTATTGCAAAGTCAACAGTTTGCCAAATATGATGAATCCTTCCCGGAGCGTGCTCTGAATGAGGCTGTGGGAGCTTATCGTATGCTCAATAAAGAAGAGCTGAGAACTGAGTTGACTGTACTGTACGGAATGCCTGTGTACCGGAAGGCCACAGGTGCCTTGTCTTTGCTGGCTTTAATACATAAACTTAATATGGAAAAGTCACTTGGAGAGACAGTGGCTTTACTTAAAATTGTCATAACCACTCCTATGACAACAGTCGAGGCAGAACGATGTTTTTCAGCCTTAAAGAGGATTAAGACATTCTTGAGAAACACCATGCTTGAGGAAAGACTCAATGCTTTGGCAATGCTCTCTGTAGAGAGCAAGCTAGTTCAGAAAATCCCGGACTTTAACACTAAAGTTATTGAAATGTTTACTGCTCTTAGAGAGAGACGTGCTGATTTCATTTACAAAAAGTAAACCATGTTGAATGCTGCTACTTTGCAACCAGTTTAGTTTGTTAAATAAAAAACATCTGTGAGTGAGGTACTCAGAAATGCATTGTATCTCGAAGTCTGTTATGAAGCTCTGTGGTTATACACTGAATAAGCAGCTACCTATGTTATATGACATCTCTTTATTAATGTTATAACTGCACTTTCACAATTGCTTTATTAACCTTCCTGCTTTCTCAAATTTGCTTGAAAATGCACCATTTCTCTTCTCTTTTTTCAAAATTTTCTCGGGGGGAGAACCCCCCCGAACCCTCCTTGTAGGGGTTCAGGCTCGCTCGCTACGCTCGCTCGCAACGGTGAAGTATACCAATCATTTTACGCCTCACCACTTTAAAATGTCACCAGCCGCCCCTGCATATAATGTTGTTTTAAAGTTGAAGTCCTTTATTAGCAACCTCGTACAGCACAGGCAAGGAGATCAAGACGCGTCCTCGGCTACACTCCAACTCAACTCCCCCGTGTTCCACCCACCACATAGAGAACACAGAACGAAGAACACTCAGTACATAAAAATCTATTAAAGAGATATCACTACAACAACCCCTTGTGCCGCAGTTTGCAGACACAGCACCACATCCCCCGACCAGCATAGAAAAGTGGGTGTTACAGCTCCAAAAGTATCAACTCACAGTGATGTGCAAACCTGGATGCACCAACGCTGCTGATTACCTATCTTGACACCCCAGGTCTAAAGCGCTCATCACACTGGACCCTACTGCAGTGCCAGATGGAAACATTGAGTGGATTGCAACCATAAACTCTCAGCAAATGACAAAAATCATGGATATCGCAGATGCAACAGAGTTGGACCCTTGCCTCCAACAAGCATGCTCAACTGCTCTATCCAAGCAATGGAGAGGGTTGTATGACAGAAGCACGAATGGCTAAACCACGGTTACAACAACTAATGCATCTTAACCACGCATTCCTTTACCATGCATGCCTTTACAACGAATTTCGTTGTAAAGACATGATTGCTAAGGGATACGCATGGTAAATTACCACTACCCATATACCCCTCTGTGCCCTAAGCCCTAAAATCCTGTTCCCTACTTTGCCCCCGCCATGAGCCTTGTAACGAAGCCCGCCCTTAAAACTACCCCTTCACCTCCCCCGCCCTGAGGCCTAAAACCCTGCCCCCTATCAAAAACTACCCCGACCCCAGCCCTTCCGCCCTGAGCCCTAAAACTGACCCCACTCTCCCCTTAAAAGTACCCCTTCCTCTTCCCCCGCCCTGAGGTCTAAAACCCTGCACCCGGCAAAAAACGACCTGACCTCAGGCCCCTCGGCCTGAGCCCTAAATGGACCCCCATCCTTAGAACTAGCCTTTCCCCTTCTCCGTGCTCTGAGGCCTAAAATCCTGACCCCTGCCAAAAACTACCCAGACCCCTGCCCCCTACCCTGAGCCCTAATACTTAGCCCTTAAAACTACACCCCCACCCTGAGCCCTAAAACCCTGACCCCTTCCAAAAAAACTACCCGACTCTCCCACCCTGTTCCCTAAAACTGACGCCCACCCCTAAAAACTACCCCCCCAAAAACCCTGCCCCAGCCCCACTTACCTGTCCCCGTCTGGAGCCTTCTGTCGCGAAGCTTCCTGTTCCTCTCCTTACCCATCCGGACAACTAGACTGCCATCTGCCATAACCACGCGTATGCATAGTTGAGGCAGATGGGTGGTTCATCCAAGCCTTGTTTTGCTTGTGGGGAAACAGCACCTGTGGCTCAGCCCGAGTTGTAAAGGCTGTTTCCCAATGGAGAGACTTCCTTTGCAAAGTCAGTGCCCACAACAACTCTCTCTAACGGGAGCTGACAGAGCTTCGACAAGTGAGGAATGAGCTCAGCATCACTGAGAAAGAAATCTTCTCAGGGGGTCACCGACCTGTCGTCCCACACCAACTAAGACACCACATGCTGATCCTAGCTCACGCAGGTCATCAAGAGAAATGAAGCCGAAAGCTTGACTACGAACTAAAGCTGGGTTCCCAGCCATGGCCTCCAGCGTGGATGTTCCAATAGCGAGATCTCACTGCTGCCAAAGTAACCAAACCCCAAATTGCCCAGCATAGAGAGTAGTTGAAAGTCCCAACAACAGCACACGGCAGGATATGAACATCAATTTTGGCTCACTACCTGACAGACGCCACATGCTTGTAGTACCTGGTAATTATTCCAAATTCCTAGTTGTCCAAGTGGCGACCGCTACGGATTTCGAGGAGACGAGAAGTAGTCGCAAATAGATATGGCCATGTTTGGACTCCCTAAAACACTAAAGAACGACAATGGACCTCCGTTTCATGTGTCTGTGAGCATGCATCCCAATACTTTTCTGATATATTCTGCAAGGTTTCAGGTCTGTTTGTAAATTCGATGGTTTTCTGATTAATATAATTGAGAACTTGTGCTGTAAATGCATCTTGTAGCCTTAAATTTATTTGGATGAGCCTCCCATCATCCATAGCTCTCTGCGCTCGCTTGGTCTTCACAGTGTAGGATTGATATGCATGTTTTTTCAGCGCGGCTTTTTTTATGCATCTTTTTATTGAGGTTTTTTAAACAGGTATACAATGTGAAATGGCAAAACATGTAAATCATACAGGTGCAGTGGTCATGTTTTCAGGGCCAGAGGTGGTCATGGTTTTAGGTCTGCGATGAATACAATCTTTCAATCTTGATAAACAGAAGAATAGGAGGTCCTGAGGATGAACTCAATGGTTAGATAAAAGCTAAGGATGCACATTGAAAGACAAGTCACCTTGAACCTGTGTGTCTGCAGTAACCAATATACGTACTTTGTGGTCATCCAGTGAGTCACTTACTTTTTCAGCTGAGCATATGATTCCCAAGTGTGATCAATAAGGGACGGGAAGTTGCCAAGGACCATAACATAGGGAGTTACTTCTGGAGGAAGATAATTTGTAGGGCCAGAGGACAAACTAGGCTGCCCTCCTTGGGCGTCCATCCCATGGTAATCCAGTGCTTACTCTCATCAGGGCTACATTTGGAACACACAAATGAAGGGTCTGATTTATCCATATTGTTAAACGATTTCAATCTTGTTTTTACATTGAATAAACCACAAACTTCCCCAGGGCCCGGAGTGACTCCTACATATATAGGAAGGGGATGTGTTTCCATAATCGATTAGATCTTTATATCGGCCCAGTTAGACCCCATGATCTCTAACATTTAGCATTTCCACTCAAGCATAACCCGCTGATTTTAATTCTGGATGGGCGATGCACACTGCCTGGGAGATCTGGAAGGACCACTGTGGCTCCTAAGCCTTATTGTCAGTGGAAAATGGTAGAACCTGGGCTTTTTATTAACATCCTATTTCTCAGTTGGCCAGATGAAATGACGACTTGTCTTGACCTCACTTCCCCAGATCATATGCTCTTATCAGCCTTTGGTGGGATTTTGGAAAAGGTTTCTGAGCTTTTACATTTACTGTTATTGCTCTGAAGTGGTTTGACTCTAGATGTTCAAGGGCTTTACACACTTTAAAAAGCGCTCTCAAAACATCCCCCAGAGATAATGTGCAAGTAGCAATTTGTCTGCGCAATCACAAGGAGTAATGACTTCTGGGCCCTGTTACTGACCATGATTCTTAATGCTGCAGCAAGGGAGGTACCTCCCTGCTATTGGTCATCAGCAATTATAGTGATCATTTTTAAAAAGGGAAATAAAGATAACCCGCAGTGCTAAGGTCCATATCGCTTATAGATTTGATTGTTAAGATCTTGGAGTGGGTGATATTAGATAGATTCAGAAGTTGGACAGGTGAAAATAATACCATCTAAGACTTCTATCCAATATGGTTTTCAGCCAGGCAAATCCACCATTGACCAATGAATGAATCTTCATATGGTGATTAACAAATACACTACTGCCTGCTCTGAATTAGTCCATCTGGCCTTTATGTACCTCACAACCGCGTTCGATCGGGTTAACCGTGATAAGCTGTGGAAAATTCTATTGGGGCTTGTGGTGGACAGTAATATAGTTTACTTTTTGTGAAACATTCACGCAAATACTAACGCAACAATTAGATACACAAACGACTCTGCCTGTACAAAGGAGCTTTAAAACAAGTCGGAGGGTCCGACAAGGGTGTATCCTCACTCCTTTTCAGCTCTCCCTTTATGTAAATAGGTTGGAACACGTTTTAATTGCTGCTAATGCAGATTGTTCACTTATATCCTTGAACTCCTCCCTCTACTTCTTGATGACGAGGGCGGCTAATGGTCTGCAAAGTCTTATGAATTCCTTTAATTACTTTGTGGGGGAATTAGATCTGTCTGTTAACCTCTCCAAATCATTTATAATCGTGGTGGGGCCCCAGACAGCTAGAACTAAGACTTTTACCACCAAGCGCAGCATAATAGCTAAGGCTGGACAGAGCTCGCGGAGTTGCCGAAAAACTCCGCTTGATTCCACGTAGTTCCACAACCATTCGGAGTATTGCTAACTAGAGCACCTCGGCTTATACTCGCGCAAGCTGTTCAAACGACAACCCAGGTATATATATACCCAAGTGTTCTGTGCAGTCCTCTCACATGCTCCTGATGTTTAATGCTGCCTTAAATGTACATTTGATTACTCACATCAGATGGTACTGGACCTGTGGCATCACTGTTGGGCTCCTCCTCCTCCTCTTCTTCGTCGTCGGCTTAGTTACTGCTCTTCTTCACTGCACCGCCAATGCCGCTTCTTCTCCCTCATCCGAGTCCTCACCTCTTCCATCAGGGAGCATGGCCACCCACCCAGCTCCACATTGCCTTTTCTGGGGACAACACTACTCTGCCTTCCTGCAGTGAGAGACAGAGCCCCCATGGGAACACAGGGGAGGCTGGCTCCTGCCGTGCCACAGCACCCTGCAGCGCCCCCTCCTGTCTCTCCCACCCGCAACACCTCCTCACTCTGTTCTTTACCAGACTGCTGTGACCGCAGTCACACCACATCCATTGCTGCCACGTCCCCCGCCGACATCAGTCCCCAAATGGCTTCTAGCATTCATGGCAAGGAAAGGGGCGCGTGACACCGCTCACAGCTCTCTGACGTCAGTTGAGCTAGCTTATCGGCACAATGTGCAGAAAGGCTGATCTCCTACAGAAATCTGCCCTAAAATTGGCCTTGAAAAGGGTATGATGGCGTGAGGGGGAGGGTGAGTGTGCGCTGGGTTGACTCCGCTCTGACTGCTGGCCAAACTTAGTTTTCACTGAACTCCGCACTCCAAGCGGAGTGCAGAGTGAGCAAGACTACGTGAACTCCGCCGGCGAAGTGGAATTTACCGCCCACCCTTAATAATAGCAAAAGTCAGGAGTTTCCCCTATTTGGGGGGTGTTATTTGACACCAAACTTAGCTATAAACCAGTGATCACCACCAAGAAGCAGGAGCTCATGAAGTCTATTGGTGCTGTTTTTAGCTTTGCATCAAGACTGGGTAGTAGACCACTAGAGGCCTTAATTAGGATCTATCAGGCTAAGTGTGTCTCAAAAGCTTTGTATGTGAGTGACATATGGGGCTTCCTTGACTCTTATGAGCTCCAGACTGACCCAGTTGTATCAGGATCTGGTCCAAGCAACAGCTTAATCTTAACCATCTAATTATGAGAGATTGTTTATCACTTGATGGTACTTCAAGAATACCTTGGCTCAGGTACATAAGGGAAGCTGCCACTAAAATGAGGAGGGCAGAGCTACTTACCCATTCAGAGCGCTTATGCAGAGGGGACTACGAATGGGTAAAGGACCACTTCATGAGAGGAAGATGATGCTTAGGGAACAAACAGAGCCAATGAAACCCTCAGTTAGGAACTATGTCATGGTAAAAACCTCTTTGGCCATGGGGCCTTTTCTAACCCTCATGAAAAATAATAAGGATACAGTCTTGCTTGCAATATTTAGATTTAATATATTACACCTGATTTTATCCTCCCTCAGAGGGTGTCACAATATCAAAACCTTGGGCCCCTGTGGTTGAGACAATAGGTCCCAGCAGGAGGCACTGCACTTTATAATGTTTTGTAAATTTTATGATGCCCCCAGTAAATCTTTTATTATTACCCTACTCAAGGGGAGAGGTTTTTTGCAAGTTTGCCTGGTTCTTTTATATTTACAGATATTAGTAGATGAGCTTATTTTCACAAATGTAGTGTTTTTTTAAGTGCTACAGTCTGCACACAGAGTTACAGGATGAATAATTATGTTTTAAAGCCTAGGAGTTTTTAACTTCTATCGAATGTAATGCTCTATTGTTTTTATGGACTTCTTTATGTATGCTTTTATGGTTTTGAAACATATATCGAATAAAGAGGATAAACATTTTTTTTTAAAAACAACAAGAGCCGAGTCAGAGACGAGACCTGAAAATATTGAGCCTGTGCACGATCCGAGCCCTGAAAATAATTGCTATATAATTCATACAACATATATTGCATAAAAAAAGATAAACTCTCTCCCATTTTTATTTTTTGTTTCTTTCACATGTAGAATATTTGACATCAATCGGGCCCATTATAGCACTGCAGAGAGAAGTTCTTGTTAAAAGTGAAAGCTTTGCACAACTGATAGTTTGCACTCACATATTCACAAGTGCTTTCATAACCGACAATGAAGAAAAAGAGTTTTGGTGAAATAAAATACTTGCGAAGGATCACACAATTTAAGCAGGAAGCCGCAATTTATTTATGTTTTCTGGTTTCATTTTGTACACCTGGGTATCTATTTGTCTTTCCTTATATTAAGGCTTTGTTTTTGCTTCTTAGCACCTTTAGTTTCAGTTTTTGACATATAGGGGCCGATTCCAATCCTGGAAAAAGGCTGTACAAATCGTTGTATGGAGCGGTTTTCACATACAACTCGTACCCGGTAAACTTTTCTTACAACCTAGGAAGTACGATTCGTACAGAAAGCCTCTTTCCATACAAATCGTACAAAAGACCATACAGCTAAAATAACCCAACGATTCTGATCCGGAACAGCTTGCACGCGACGTCTGTATGTATTTAAGCAGCGGTTTCCAGCCCAGCAAGTACGATTCGTTCCTACGGCAATCCGTACGGCTCTTTTCTTACGGGAGCCAAAAACAGCTGTAAAAGCAGAGTCCCC
Source organism: Triturus cristatus (assembly GCF_964204655.1). Classification (NCBI taxonomy): domain Eukaryota; kingdom Metazoa; phylum Chordata; class Amphibia; order Caudata; family Salamandridae; genus Triturus; species Triturus cristatus. The sequence continues at coordinate 974,974,945 of NC_140584.1, read as the reverse complement.
AGGGGTACGAGTCGTACAGGCATACACCCCCGTGCGTTGTGTATGTACGGTGCATACCCCAACATCGCATATGTACTGTGCGTACCCCCAACATCGCGTACCCCAACATCGCATACCCCAACATCGCATACCCCCACATCACGTACCCCAACATCGTGTACCCCAACATCGCATAACCCAACATCGCATACCCCAACATTGCGTATCCCAACATCATGTATGTACGGTGCGTACATACGAGATGTTGGGGTATGCAATGTTGGGGTACGCGATGTTGGGGTACGCACAGTACATACGCGATGTTGGGGTATGCAATGTTGGGGTACGCGATGTTGGGGTGCGCACCGTACATACACAACACACGGGGGTGTATGCCTGTACGACTCGTACCCCTGTACGACTCGCACTCCGGGAACAACTTTTCCCGGGATACGAGTCGTACAAAGTTCGCTTCGTAGCGGGTAATGGCATTCCCCGTGTACGGGACGTTTTCCGTACAAATCGTAAATCGGAAACCCGGTCCGGATCGTACTAGTACGGTTGGACTGCATTTTTACAATTTGTATGAAAAAGTGTCCGGGTCTGTCTGGTACAACTTTTCCCGATCCGATTTGTAAGGATCGGGCCGATCCATACAAATCGGATCGGGAAAAGTTGTATTTTTCCCGTACGAATCGTACTTCACGGGTCAGACGGGACTTGTACGATTTGTATGGAAAAATTTACCGATACGAGTCGGACGGGAAAAAAAAATACAGGATCGGAATCTGCCCCTTAGTGTGAACTTGGCCCTAAAGCATTGGAGCGCTTTACATGAACACCATTTACATTACACAAGGTCACATTAATTGCTTATAGGCATGGGGAGATGAAGTGATTTGCCCAGAATCATAGGATTTTGATTCGATGCTGAGACCAGAACCTGGTTTCCCAGTTCCACAGTCTGCAGCTCTGGCCATAAATCCACATCCTGCTCAGAGGAAGGGAATGCAGGCAGAAGTTGCATTAAAGCTCGACTCGTTATGGGCTCGAGGTTCCAACAGAACCTCAATTTATTTATTTATTTATTTATTTTCTAAACTTTTAGAGCGCGAACAAATACCACGAATGGTGTCTCGGCGCTGGGCAGACAGAGAGGCACTTCCTGTGCATTATTGAGTGAATAACCAAGTCTTCACTTGCTTTCTGAAGAGCAGCAGTGAAGATCTGTTTTTTATGTGATGGGGCAAGGAGTTCCAGAGCCTCGAGGCAGCTACCAAGAAACGTCTGTCTCCCCAAGTGACTGTTCTCACTCGTTGAATGCATAGGGATGCGGATGAGGCAGATCTTAACGCTCTCTTGGGAACATACAGCTGCAGTGATTCCCTAAAAAAGTTGGGTCCTTGGCTATTCAGTGCCTTGTATATAATACACAAAGCCTTGAATTTTGTTCTTTTTTTTACTGGGAGCCAGTGCAGTTGGTAGACGATGGATGAAATAGGCGCGAACTTGGGAGTTTTGGTCAAGATTCGTGCAGCGGCGTTCTGCACCATTTGTAACTTTTTGAAGACCTGCTCCTGAGCATTCAGCAGAAGCCCGTTACAGTAGTCCACCTTGGATTGCACCAAGGAGGACATCAGGGTTTTCCCTGCAGACAGGGGAAGGTAAGGTAGTAACTTTTTCACTTTCCGTAGCGTAAAAAAGGAAGAGGAGACTACTGCATTGGCATGATTAGTGAAACTTAGTTTGTTGTCAAACAACACTCCTAGGTTTCTGACCTTTGAGACTGGGATGGGTGGGTTGCCCATTTCCGGTGGCCACCAGATCGGAGACCAAGATGGTTTTAGGTCTCCAAACACCATTACCTCGGTCTTATCGGTGTTCAGCTTTAGACAATTACTGTCCATCCAATGACTGATGGCTCTCAAGCTGGGCCAGAGCCAGGCTTTCGGCTTGAGCTTAGCTCAAGCTTTCAGTGGCTTGCCCACCTCTACAACTGCAATACCCTGAGTTCTCCAGGTCTTGTCACATTGTTGCAATTTTGTTTCATTCAAATGATACCCAACTTACATTTCAAGGGTTTCTCGAAATCAGGCAAAAGATGTATCCAGCAGTTTGATGCCTTCTTTACATTGTCATTTGTATTGCTGCACATAGCATCTTCTACACAGTCAATATCGAGTCCATTGCCAATTCGACTGACGGCTTTCTATACCAGTTAGTGCTGTCATCTGTTCAAACACTGCTTCTTGAGCAATAACATGATCTGCTGTGATGGTTCCTTCTCCACCAAAATCAGCTTCAGTGTTGATCTTACAACTGCCCAGAGCATTTCTTGGTCATGGTGCTAAAATGAGCCACCTCAGGACAACAACAGAGATGGTGCATGCTACCCATTCATGGGCCCTTGCAGGCCTGGTGATCTGATCTCACATCAATACAAATAAGAGGCCAATCGTTAACACAGAAATATCAACGGAGCAATGTGCACAATTTTATATTAAGTTCAATCATTCAATCAGGCAATATATATATATATTTGTAAACAGTCAATAGCAGTGCTTAATTTGAGCAGGTGTTTTCCGGTGCTCGGCACCAGCACTTAATTCTCAACACTGGCAATAATGACAGTCCACCATATGGTGGCTCTATCTGACACATTTTTGGATGAGCAGAACATCAATGTTCAATAATTCAATCTACATAAAAAATGAATATTACCTGCCACCCATGCCATTCTTATAACTTTGGGTGGCCTGAAATAATCTGAATTGTCACACTTGTAGGGGTGCAATGATTAGTAGTTGTGTTGGTAGTGTCATTGGCAGCGCTGGCAGGGGAAATGTGTGGTGCAAGTGCCAGGGACCTGGGACTTACGTTTTTTTACAAATTGAGCACTGGATGGATAGTAACCAATGTGTCCTGCTTCTACCCAACTAAGCAACTGAGACTAATAAACTAATGCTCTGCCGCGCCATGGCCATATCCTGCAGTATGATGTCTGGGTGGGCAGATAGGCAGCATCCTGCCTGGATCACAGGTTGGGGCGGAAGAGGGCAGTAGTTGAGGACAGTGCGACGGGGCCATCCTAGCAGTGGGCGGATCAGGAGCAGGTGGGCAGTGCCAACTAGGAATCTGAGTGTGGGAGGCTCAGGGCAGGGCATTGGGTGGACAGCTACCGAATGGGCCCTTTGCAGTCGCAGGAACAGTTCCCCACTGCCCCAAATGACCCCACGTCTCAAAGTACGGAATGCTGTGCAATTGTGCTCTCCCCAAATTCAGACACATAACTCTATGTCTCACGGAATTCGTTTCCTTTGGCAGATTATTGAGTGTAATCCCTAACTGGCGTTTTCATGTATCGAATTGTCAATAACTTGTGCCTTTCTGTAGTAACACAAACATGGCGCTGCATGATGCGTCCCTAGACAGGGCATGACCATGTGAGACGCAGAGTAAGACAGCTGGAGAGGTTCCTTGACTGCAAGAAATGCACAGTTTTAGGAACATTGATGTGTGTATTAGGGCAGAAAGTCACTCTCGAGTAGCTCAAACATGGACTCTATAATATTAGTATCACTAGGTTTTCGCTTTTACATGCTTTTTCACAAGACATACAACAGGGTCTGTACTTGCTTGAACGTCTTATTTGTTACACAGAAATGTGTAGTAAACTGGTAGGTCCCTCTAAGCTCTTCTCAGTACCCTTAAAATTATCCATGATCCTTTCTAATGTATCTATTTCAGAGGCCTTGAGAGGTTCCAAGCACCTTCTGGGTTAGCCCTCCCCTCAGATTCCTGCCAGGCTGCCTTTATCCTCACCTTCACCCATCAACAACATCCCAAGATGTCTGTGCACTAATGCGCATTCTAGAACTGCCGACACAAAAATAAGAAACCTAGAGCGCATAGAGGTCCAGCATACGTGCTTCACCGTAATTCAACAAATAATGAGGTATACTGTTCCTAAGGGAGGGAGAAAGGGGAATAGGTCCTGGAACAAGGAGCCACTAGGTGGGGAGAGGTTCCTTTTTGGAAATAGGGCCCTCACACACCCTTGTGGGTGTCATGCTTCATCATCGAGCTTGCTCCTCGTTAGGCTGGCGCTGCAATGCCCGACGGGCCCCCTCAAGGGGGCTATTTCTCAGAGATCTTTTTCCAAAGCTGTGATGTGAAGTGCAAGTTAATAGCCCCTTGTGTAGATTAACAAACGTGGGTGTTAGTGTAGTGAGCAGTAAGTAGTGAATAAAAAAGACTAGGCAAATCTCAAATCAAATTTTAATCCGTGAGTATGCCTGTTTTATTAAAAATGTGGTGTCACCAGTGGAGACAATGATCACTGGTGACCTATCATGTTGTGATCTGGGGTAATTCGTCTGCACTGAAAAAATAATAACTAGTCTACACAGTGTTTGGGAACAGGGTTGAAACAAACAGTGTCCAAACACTGAGTACCCTAAAAGGTGTACCGCAGGATGTACAATAACTGACCCAATGTGGGTGAGGCCGTCACCTCCTCGAGGGAAACTCTGAGAAAATTGCTATATTTTTGTGTGTTCAACCATGGGAGAATTTCACCAGTGACCATCCTACGCACCTAGTGGGGACGGTCCCTGGAGGAATCTGTCAGAGTGCATTGGGGAAACAGGATTGGGTGTCCAGAGAAAATTGGGCAATTGCAGAGACATGCCTGCTCATCATCCCCTCAACAACCCTAGTTGTAGGTTTACTGATACAAAAATATCTATGTGAGTAAAACCATATATTTGTGCAAAACTAAAATTGCTCTAACTAAACAAAATAGAATGGTACACAGAAATAAAGCTATGTTAGTATGTAAGTTTGACTTTTTGACTTACATGCGAGTGTCTCTCTCTCTTTCTTTCTCTCTTCCACACATACACATATACACACATACACACACACATCTATTGGGGACCCCTGCTCAAGTAACAGCCACAATCCCTTTCAGGGTAAATCACAGAAGTCACTAAATTAACCGAGCTTAGCCCTTGGTAGCTTGACACAAAAAGCAGTCAGGCTTAACCTAGAGGAAATGTGTAAAGTCTTTATGCAGCACACAAACAGTAATAAATTGTGGGCAAAACACAGGAAAAATCCCACACCAATTTAGAAAAATAGAGCAAATTGTAATAAATGTTTTTACATCAAACAGCAATAATCCGATCCATAGAACCGGAGTGATAAATGTTTAAAGTTGAAGGTTAAAACTAGCACCTAAAAGATCAAAGTTGCAACAGTGGACATCTCGTCACGCGAAACCGGGACAAAGTAAACAAATGTGGCTGATGAGATGGAGTGTGAGTTGGAAACAAGAAGTGAATTGCGCCCTGTCGGCAGTGGCACTTCCCTTTGGACTTAGAAGACATTTTGAAGGAAAGTGTTCTGTAAAGGTAACGTTCATCAGGACAAGGCTGCGGGTGGGATCATCAGTCGGTGAGCCGCTGGACGAAGTTGCGGTGAAGATTTCTACATTTGGACTTAGTCACTTTTTTGGAAGGCAAAAATCTCCAGCAGGACAAAGCTTGAGGGTGTAACTTGTGAGAGTTCCAGGAGAAAGGATACACCTTTGCAGAGAGACCGCTGAACAGGATTTGCTGTTGCAGAGAAGAACGTAGCGGGAGTTGTTGCAAAGTCAAGGCGACCGGCGATGCACTTTGGGCAGATAGATGAGCAAGTTGATCCCGGTCTCCCTTGGTTCTTAGAGCAGTTTTTTGCCCAAAAAAATCTATGTCTCAAGTTTTGGATTTTGGCTATCTGGGCACCTTTAATGCCACTGGCAAGGGTCCAGGACTGGAGGGGTAGCACTTGGGGGTTCAGGACTCACTCAGGCTGGGTCCAGGTGACGGTTCAAGATGGTGGGAGCATTTTATGTCCCTGAGACTCTGATCAGGAAGTCAGCAAACTAGCCCTTGGAGTCACTCTGGTAGTCCTAGCTTCAAGTGATGAAGCACGGCTCAAGCTGCAGGGTAGTCCTCTGAGGGATGAAGGCAGGCTCCAGGCAGCAAAGCAGTCCTTCAAGGTGCTATAAAGCAGTCTTTTGGAGTACACAGCAGGCCACTGCACAAGGCAGTCCTCTAAGAGTCCCTTCGCAGGTCCAGAAAGTGTGCTGAAGAATGGGTCTGAGGGATTCTTTTTTTAGACCTGGGGCCTTCTTTGAAGTAGGAGTAAGTAAGTAAGTAATAAGTTTATTTGTACAGTTAATTAAAACCATTACAAAAATTGACCATCTCTTATTAACATGATAAAAAAAGGAAAGATAAACAGTTAAAAGGAAAAAAAAAAAAAAAGAACACACATTTTAGAATTGCACGGAATATCCACTCCCCCTGCATTGGTGGCCCATAGTCTTAATTCTTCAGTTCTATTGGAAATATTAGCAGCAATTTGTTGGGTAACATTTCCCCCCCATTCAGAGTCTTAGCTGCAGAATGATATCAGGCCATGGCGTGCAGGATTAAACATACATGTTTAAAGTGCATAGTGCCGCCGCAAGTATCAGAGTTGGCCATTTAGATGTCCTTTTGGTGATTTACTTAGGGCATTTACTTGTGCTAAAAAGCATGAGATAATAAACTTAAAACACTGTTGCAGTACACTTATTTTTAAAACGAAGGTCAGCTACAGATAAGAACTTTACTAGGCGACAGCTTAGCTGAATGTCTTCACCAGAGAAGCTTGCAAGCACCGCTTGTCTGCACGACCGTAATTGTCTTTTGTTAAAAATAGGCCTAAGTAGTAACCGGCGTTCTCGCATCAGCTCACGGCAAATCGTTAGGATATGAACTATGTCCTCCTCTCCTTTACCACAAAGACGACACATTGCAGGTTTAGGAGGGCGCAGCCAGGGAGGCAGATGGTATGCTGTCGGTAATAAACCTAGCCGAAATTTCAGAAACTTTTCTTTAATGGTTCTAGAGAAGTTAGAAAGGAGATAGGCTTGAGGAGTCGCTTTCCCATAGGTTTGTATCGTGAGCCAGCCGTGTGAGCGTTTTGTCAAGGTCGCTTTATCTTGTAAAATGGACTCTTTTTTGACTATCTTGTTTACAATTTTCTTGAAGCTAGCCATGGTCCCGGGCAATGCCCAGAGTTGCCGTAGCCCCAGCTGGTCCAGTGCAGTATTCAAGTAATGTCTGGCTGGGCAAGAACCTGTTGTTTCCACTTCTCTCCACAAGTAAAAATTCAGCGTTCCTGGTTGCCCTTTTTTTATCTTAAACCAGGTTTTGACAAAGGCTCCTTTTCTGGCTAACTCCTGCCCTTGTATCCCAAATTCCAACCTCATTTGTGCCGGAGAGGTAAATCCAGGCAATCCAAAAATTATTCTCAATGCTCTTGTGATGGTGCCATTTAGAATTTCCGCATCCCTCCCTCTCATGGCTTCACTTCCATAGGTGATTGATGGTATCAGTTTTGCCTGAATCACCTTGGTCAGTGGGAGATAACTTGGTCCAGCGGTTATATTCTTCAAATTTCTTAAAGCTACTGCTGTTAGTAACCCCCTCTTTTTTATTGCATCGAGCTGAGCTTTGTAATTGCCTCTGCTGTCTAGCATAACCCCCAGATATTTATAGTCATGAACGACTTCAAGCTTGTGTTTTGCCAGATGCCAGTTGTATTTTGTTTTTATTTTCCGGTAATTTACACACATGACTTTTGTCTTATCTTGGTTAATAGTTAATTTGTTGTTTTCTGAGTATTGGGATGTGATGTCCAGCAGGCGTTGTAATCCTATGGGTGTCCGACTGATGAGAACTAAGTCATCTGCATATAGGAGGTTAGATAACTGGCAACCTCCCAGCTTCGGGGCATGCGCATTGCTTCCATTAAGTTTGATTGAGAGCTCGGCCATAAATAAATTGAATAATGTCGGGGCTAATACACACCCTTGTTTTAATCCAGAGCTTGTATTCATCTTTTTTGATAGATGGTCTCCAGCCCCCAGCTTTACTTGTACCCAGGTGTTGCTGTGCAGAAGGATTAATTGTGTTAATAGCAATGGTGGAATACCTAGTTTTTTTAGTTTTTGCCACAGAATATTTCTATTGATATGGTCGAATGCGGAGCTGTAGTCGATAAAACAGATGTATAAAGGTTGTTTGATTAGAAGTGCAGCGTCCATCATTAGTGAGAGGGCAGAGATGTTGGTAACAGTACCCATGTCTCTACAGAAGCCGGTTTGGTTGTAAGGAATTGCTTTAATTTCTGTAGACCATGTTATTAATTCTTGGAGGAGCACCCCGGCATAATATTTTGCGTCATTGTCCAAAAGAGCTACCAATCGGTAGCTCCTTGGATCATCCCTGTTGCCTTTTTTTAAATAGGAGAGATTATCGAGCCTCTCCATGATGTTGGTATTATCGACGTCTGCAGGATTCTATCAAAAACCGGTTTTAGGGCAGTAGCCCAAAATTCAGGGTCTTGTTTGTATAATATCGGCGGAATCCCATTAGGCCCGGGAGCTCCTTCAAGTCTACCTTTCAAGATTCTTTTGTAAATTTGTGTGATTGTTGTTGTGATTGTACAGTTATGCACGTTTTCTGTGATCAGATTCAGCTGGGACGGTTGGGGTTCCATACTGGACACAGGAGTATTTGAGCCAGTTTGGGGGATCTGATTTTTATTAAAGTGTGGTTCAAGGAAAGTAGTCCAAGCTTCTTCTGTGACGTTAGAACTGATACACTGTCCTTGAGGATTAGATAGGGCATTAATTTTCTTCCAGAATTGGGCGCTGTTGTTGTTCTTAATATCATGCAGGAGCTTGGCCCAAAGGGTTTCTTCTGCTTCCTTTTTATTTTGCCAGATGATTTTTTTCCGAGTCTCTTTCAACTGCCTCAGTTCTTGCAGTGCCGAAGGATCTTTCTTCAGTCTCCGCAATGTGGAGTTTATCCGTGTTTTTAGCTTTTTTAATTTGATGTTCTTCCGTGTAGTAGGGCCTGGGCGGGGATTTTGCTGTTGTTTTTTACTCCCGTTTGAAGGATTACCCTTTGTAGCGCCATAGCTATTACGTAGGGCGTTTATGAATGCCTCCCAGCATCCAATTATATCGGGGGTGGCTGCCTTCCCTTCTTCCCAGAGTTGTTTTGCTCGAGAGAGTAGACCTTCAGGGTCTTTAGTACTACATTTTACTCTTCTCTCATTGTTGGTAAATTCTGAGCAGAGTGTTTTTGCTGAGGTCAACTTACATAGTGTTGGCTCTTCTACCGTGATTTCCTGAGGTAGATGGTCGCTAAAATCTTCGCTCCCAATGCAAAAGTTTTTTATTTTAGTGAACATACTGCAAGAGCAGAATGTGTAGTCAATTGTTGACCTTGCTACAGTGTTATTGAACGTTGCTGTTTGCGGGCGATCTCCCGGGAATCTGCCATTTAATGCACGTACACCCAATTGCTCTAAAAACGATAGTAGATTTTTCGAGGTGTTAGTGGTTCTTCCAGCTGTGCTTACATCTTGGGGCATTTCCTCCCACGCAAATGGGTCCTCCTCTGGATAGATGTTGTTAGCTCGTCTCCTCAGCATGTTTAAATTGAAGTCTCCGGTGATTATCCAATTGTTTGTCTTCTCTCCTGTTATAATTTTCACCAACTCCTCCTTTAGTTGTTGGCTCCCTTTATTTGTGTCACGTGGGTGTAGGTAGAGATTTACAAGTATTGTATATTCTTTACTTGTCTTCCCCTGTAGGGTAATTCGGTTTACTTGCATTTCATTTGGTGGCACCAGATTGTGTGATAGAGGTTCTATTGCGTAAATGCTGTTTATGGAAGTATATGTGACAAGGCCTCCCTTGTTATGACCGAATTTTGCATTTCTAGTTGCCGGTAAATGGAGCATATTATAGCCATGCAGAGCCGCAGGTAGTTCGCTCCATGTTTCCTGGAGCGTAATTATATCAAATTTCTGTAGATAGGCTAGCAGTTCTGGGTCAGAGGTCTTGTCTCCCAGCCCGTTGATATTCCAGGAACAGATTTTCAATGAGCTCTTGTGTGGGGGTTCATTATGTTTAATGTGTCATGGTCTTCCAGTTTTGGTGTTTATTGTCCTGGAGACCCTGCTCCATTCCAGTGTCGACCTGCTTCTGTCCACGGGTACCCTCAGTACATTGTGTTCTCCGTTTGCCCTATGTTCTATGCTTTTACTGCGTGCCCCTCGCAGAACTGAGAAAATTCGTGGGCTCAGAAGTTCATGACCGAGGTTTTCTTCTTGGTACATTAAATCGGCCAATAGGGGGTCGGGATACCTTGGTTTTGGTAGTGGTTGAAGTTTGATGCCCCATTCATTGAACCTGTTTTGTTCCTTTAAGACCCTCTCGGCTAAGTCTGGTGAGGCCCATACTGTTTTTGTTAACTCTGATCCTGGACAGTCAGGTGACTCTATAAACTCAACTGACTCCAGGTCAGAGGTTTTTATGTTCTCGAGAGTGTTAATGGACCTCAGTAAACGCAGGATGTTACCCCTGTTCAGTATGTCGACCCGACCCCTTGATGTGTACTCAGGGTGAAACATGATTGCTGTCATAGCGTCTGAGCGCGCTGTTTGTTGAGCCATGATGGGCTCTGCCGCTGTTGAGGTCTCTGTTGGCAGTGAAAGTCCACGTGTTGTCATAGTCAAGCCTAATGACTGGCTATCGCTTACTGAAGCTTTCTCCAAATTCAGTGCTGATGTATTAGTTATCACCTCCTCCATGCCAATGCTGCTCTGTGGGGCTGTTTTTTCTCCTACTAATTCCCTCGAGCCATTAGTTGATGGTGAAGCTGGGCCTTGCATTACCCTATTGAGAGTACAGTCCATTGTTTTTAGTATTGGAGATTCCCCTGTAGAACTCTCGCTGTTGTTTCCTGGTTTCTGCCCCAGTCCATCACTAATCAAATCAATGGCAATGGTTTGTGCAATAGTTTCTAGTCCGTTTTCCTGTCTTAGGCTCTTTTTTCCTCCCGCCCCAGGGCCATATCTTCTCCCTCGCTGCACATATGCACTGGTTGGGCTTCCCTTGGTTCAACCCGGGTCCTATCAGTTCTGTCCTTTTTGTGTGGCGATACCTGCATTGGATTTTGGTTTCTCCCCTTCCTTCTTTGTTTCCTCCGCTGTTTAGCGGATAGTTGTGCCCCCTCGATTGGTGCCCGTTTTTCCAGAGAGTCGCTGGATTGGGCAGTGTTACTCTTCGGTGCTGCTGTTGCTCCTTCAGATAATGCGCTAGCGTTTGGCACTAGTATGGATGAGTCCCCATCCTCGCAATGCTGGTTACCATCTGATGTTGAAGTAGGAGATGCTTCTACAAAAGTTCCTTTGAAGTACTTGAATTTTTCTGACGCTTGTACCCTTGCTCCAAGCAGGCCACAGGGACTATGTCGTGGTGACAAGTCCTTTGTGTTAAGGCAGAGCACAGCCTATGCAGCAGCTAGTGGAACTGTGCCCAGTTCTGCTCTTCCCCCGATCCTGCCTGCAGATGGCACATTCAGGCACAGCTAATCCCTTTATTGTGTGACTGTCTGAAAGGATTTAACAAAGTCCAACTACCAACTAAACTCAGTCATGTGACCTAGGATAGACTGCAGGCACCAAATAGCAAAGGGCAGAAAAATGCCAACATTCTAAAAGTGGCATTTTCAAAATTGTAATGTAAAATCTGACCTTACCATTAAGGGGGATTTTTCATTACAATTTCATAGATACCAAACTAGAAATGCTTAACCGGTTCCCAATCAAAACGTAGCACTTATTAAATGTAATAACGCAACCCAATGCGATCCTATGAGACAGGTAGGCCTCATAGTAGTGAAAGATACATTTAGGAGTTTTTTACTACTAGGACATGTAAAACTTAAAAGTACATGTCCAACCTTTTAAATACAATGCGCCCTGCCTTATGTGCAACCTATGACTTATCTTAGGGGTGACTTACATGCAATGGAATGAGGGTTTAAGGCTTGGCAAGGGGGTTATATTGCCAAGTCGAATTGGTAGTTTAAAACTGCATTCAGGCTGCAATGGAAGGTATGGGACATGTTTTAAGTGGATACTTAAGTGGGTGGCACAATAAGTGCAGCAGGCCCATTAGTAGCATTTAATTTACGGGCTCTGAGTATATGGTGTAGCACTCTACAAGGGACTTAGAAGTAAATTAAGTTTGCCAAATAGGTGTCAGCCAATTTTACCATCTTTAGGGGAGTGAGCACAAGCACTTTAGCACTGGTTAGCAGAGGTAAAGTGTTTAGAGTCCTAAGGCCAACAAAAACGAATTTCACCAAATTGGAGGGGAAAAGGCAAAAACTATGGGAGAAGACTAATTTAAGGCTTTTAAGTGTAACAGGAATGAAGCTGGGGTGGAGGAATGCAGAATGGCACTGTAAGATGTTCTTTTCCGCTTAATGGAAACAGCACCTTGGATAAACCTCTGGGCCATCTAGGCCCTGGGAAATCCCTGCGATATCTCTGTGCAGTGGTTCCAAGACACATTTTTAATCCTAATGATTAACTTCCCAGTGTGTACAAGCACATGCCACCCTCTCACCGAAATGAAAATTCTCAGAATTGCTTTGCTGGTACCACGATTACACACTGTATTGGCTGGAGACTCCCAATGATTTCTCTTTTGTCAGGGGTTTTTGTACACCCCTCTGAGGGTAATCCTAAAGACTCCTATTGTGCCTTGGGCTGCTAGGGTGACAAAAGTGATTCCCCCAGGGAATCCATAGTGACTGCTGCAGGTCTAACAACCTTGTGCACAGGATGGGGGAATTCCCTAAGACTCATTGAGCCTTGGGAAGGGACAAATATGGGGCGACCACAAGCTCTGATGTAAACAATAAGAACCAGAGAACATTCCAGGATTCGTGGAAACCAGGGCATATCAATGTTAAAATCACAAAGGGTTCCATCTGACTCACTATGATAAGAGAATTCTAAATCAGGGAATCATATAAGTGCAACAACACCTTAAAATAACGATTCACAACGATTAAGTCTGAAACATATAATGTATTGGGTGCATTAATATTATTCTAAAGCAAAAACAAAACAAAGTAGGTGCTCCTTGAGATGGCTTAGGGCAAATGCTCAATGACAGAATGGTAAATGTGCACAGGAGGATAAATGAAACGGAAAGGAACTGCATCAGATGCTCTACAAAAAATCCATATTCAGACAATGACTAATCAAAGAGTTCAGGCTTCTCAATGCACAGTTCATAGGTGACCAATAGAATAGGACTGCAAATGTTTCAGTCCAAGGCATTGATAAACTACAGGGTGTTCATCAGGACAAGAACAGGTAATAACCTACATGGGTAATGTAAAAATCCCATCAAGCTCAAAATCATCACAGCAGGAATCAATCTGCCCAGTCAAAAAAGATGGCTGTTCAATCTGCTGAAAAACCTGCCAGTTTAAGCAGGAAATGTAAATGCTGTCTGTCCAAAAAATTAAATGAATGAAGCACACTACCAACTTTAATTACCAAAAAACATCAATAAAATATTGTGGTTATTGATTACTTACAGAGGGAGAAAACCTCAACAATGCAGCATTCTGCAAAAGTATCCATTGTGGCCATATATTGGTTCATTGACAAAAGGAAACAAGCATTGGCATAGCCAATAGGTCTCGCCTTTGGGACCTTATGTGTTTAGCCATGCAACAGTTGCATAACTAAATACTTATAAGGACTCAAAAGCGAGACCTATTGGCTATGCCAAGCGGCCGTGCGGCCGCGAAAGTGATCGCGATCGCGATCAAACATCAAAGCGGCCCTGCTGCCACGAAAGTGAAGGTAAATCGTGGAAAATCTCGGCGCGCGCGCCCGCGCACGTGCACTGTAGCTCTAGGCTGGCCTGGTAGCACTTTTTGGAGCCCTATCAATAAGTCTCGCCAGACCAGCGCATGCGCTGGGTCAGGCGAGACCTAAAAACGTCCCATGCGTCTAAAGGCATGGAAGACTCACGGTGGATGGATGAATGAGTACATACTCACCAACGTCAGCTGAAAAAATATTTAGAGGCAGCTCTGAAATGAAAAGAGCAAGAGATGGAGCCAAAACGAGGGCTCAAAATGATACGAACAGTTTGATGCGATCCAGTGGATGTACATTGGTGCATACCCAAAGCATGCCATTCCTTGTTCAGACCTTGGGCTGAGCATGCTCAGATTGGGTGTAGTTAATCAAACGCCCAGTTGGCCACATGTAGCGTGCACGCCATATTAAACAAAAAAATATTGAATAATTCATACATAAAAGTAAGATTACTCATTACCTAAAAAGGGGTATAACATGCACCTGTAAATACAAATGTAAAGCTTTTACAGGTATTCAAACATTAGGTGTTTTTCAAAGGGTTACGGAAACTTCAATAGACACAAAAGACAGACTATTGCAGTCTAAACCCATTCCTTTCGTAGGGGGGACTAAAAGGATTACAATAGATATGAAGAAGTGACTAATGAAAATGGGAAGTGCTAGCTTGATTACACAGAATTTTACATTAACAGTACCATGAGCATAGGTACTGATCCATAAAAAGTGTCCATGGTATACGATGTATGAAAAAGATCTTACATAGCCAAAAGCAAATCATGGCAGCGGGAATACTGGACATAGACCCACTAAATGTATGATCTCACATAAGTAGCCACAAAGTCCTAATGTATTCAATCACAAGAAACAAAGCACTGTGAGTCCATGATAGTTAATATACAGAGAAACATCATACATTGATTAAAACAAATTAGGAGAAATGTGATAGTGAACATAATCACCTACTGCATAGTATCATGAAAGGGTAGTGCTTTTAGTCTCTAATAGTTTATTAAGCACATAATGCAACCAGCTGTCCCCATCCATCAGACTCATTAAGTCCTTGTTGAATTGATCTGATATTGTCCATTCATTTGCATTCTTGGAGTGTCAATTTTGCAGCAAAATTACCTAGGGTGGGGATTAGACGTAATCAGTGATTTCCAAACAGTGATTTTTCCTAATTGTCATTTGATAGTCGCTATTCTTAGTGTATGAAACTTTTATTAATTAATTTGCTATTCCTACTTGATATCAAATTGATCTGCCTCATATTAATGCGACCTGTTAGGAATGACAGCCATCACAGGGATGGTGGCCTACTGAGATCAGCAGACCACCATGTCTGTGATTGCTTTCAAATAAAGCAATCTTTTGTTTTAAATGCAACCAATTTTCCCTAAATGAAAACGGGATGCATTAAAAAAAAATGAAATGTATGACTTTCATTTTTCCAAGAGTATGCAGTGGTCCTAAGAATTGAGCTTTGGCACCAAGAGGATGCATTGGTTTCTTGTGTTGATACACACATTCTATTTAAAATTTCTATGCAATGGCAACTACTCAAGGGGAGGTTCCACAAAATGTGGAATTTTACTGAAATTACATGTTATGCATGGGGATATCTGGCAATATCCCCTTGTTTGCATCTGGTTTCATTTGTCACTACACTTTCACACAAAAGCTGGATCACTCAGTCAGTCAGAATAACTGTATTCAGTTCAGTGGACCATAAAAGTTTAACATACATACATAAAACTTTAAGAGGAATTTCAAGTCCGGTTTATACAATATTTGAATGAAATCACTGAAACCCCAAACTAGTCCCACATACTCAGTGCCCTGGACTAAAGACTTTAATACCGATTATCAAATTCCGTCATATCAGTACTTATGATATAAAAGTTTAAAAACAAATTAAAAAACACCAATTTATATATTGTGACTCATAGCGTTTTCTTATTGACAATGCCATTCTGATATAGTTCAAAATAGCAGGACAAATAGAAGTGGTAGACAGAGAGTGTAAAAAATTAAAACCATCCATGTAGGTACGGAGCGGATTTCTCTTAAGAGTGGGATTAAGAATCATACCCTTGGTTCGTTGTAAAGTGTGCAAAACAGCATAAAGTGCAAAGTGTTCTGCGCTGCCAAATTGTTACATGGACAAACTGTGAGTTTATCGCTCCAACCTAACTGTTTGGGGAAAGCCACTAGAAAGTGCAAGGTGCATAGGTAAAGTCTGGTCATAAAAAAATGGGTCTGTGCATTAATAGTAAAAGATAGATAAAATTGCTGTTGAGTGGGGGACAGGCCTAAGTGACATTGCGTTCCCAAATGCCGGCGGCGCATATTTACCTCAGCGTAATGTGCTTCTTTTATAATAGTTTTCATATTTGTGTGGATACTAGCAGGGTTGTCATAGTAGTGCCCCAGACCAATCACATTGAATATTTATCTAACAAATCGAAGCCATGGAATCACCAAGGCATTGTCAAGGTTAATCCAATCCTTGATAACTTCCCTTGAGAGCATTAGGTCCTCAGACGTCCAAATTTTAGCCTAGAGAAGCAATGGGGCAATATGAATTCCGTCCTCTATGTAATCCAGTCCTACCTCAGAGTGACACAAAAATGTGGAGGCACTATTTGGGGTCATCAATAGTCTTTTTATGAATTTATTTTCTAAGATTTGTAACTGGCTGCATTTATGATGTCCCCATACTCCTGCCTCATAAGATGCGACAGTTAAAAATGTCACTTTATATAAGGTAATCAACTCTGTTACCGGCTTGTGGCCTATTTTACAGGTGAAGCGGAATAGGCTCTCCACAACCCGGCTAGTATGCTGTGCCCTTGCTATGACGAGAGAGTCCCAATTCAATTTATTGTTAAAAATATTTCCCAAATATGTAAAATTAGCCACCTTATCAATGGTCTTACCCTTTACAGAAAATTGTCTTGCTGTGGTTAGTTTGGGGCCACACACCATGATATATGAATTGGTAAAATTAACTTTTAGGTCCAGTGCTGACGTAAAATCTGTAAAAGCATTCAATGATTTTTGGAGACTCTTAGCTGTTAAGGCCATTAAAACAGTGTTGTCCGCGTATGACAACAATGGGACTGGGTTGCCTCCTATTCTGGTAAAGTCAAGTGCCTTCTCTATTAAAAATGCCTCAAGGCCAATTGTGTACAATAAAAAAAGAAATGGAGCTAAAATGCACCCCTGCCAAACACCTTCTGTGGAAACAATGGGCTTAATCCTCTCCCCCCTGAGGCCATATCGTATGGCAATGGTGGTGGATGCATGCAGCCTACGCAGGAGGGAAATAAGGGGTTCTTCAATGCCCATTTTCCCCAACTGTCCCCACAATTTTTCCCGATTGACAGTGTCAAAGGCACTGGATTAGTTCATGAAGGCCAGTGGATAGACCCCCTCCTGACCTTCATGTACTTACCCATAATCAGAGACAAATTGGGGCACTGTTCATTAGTACGCATCCCCCTGCTAAAGCCATATTGCGTTTAAGACATAGTCCCCGAGTTACTTGCCCAGGTTTCAAGCAGTGCAAGAATAACCCTCCCCAACACCTTTGTGGTGGCATCAATTAAGGAGATTGGTTTGTAGCACAGGGGGTCGTTCTTGTTACCCTTTTCATGGCCTCCTTCCAGGATGTAGGGATGGGACCGGTTATCGCTGCCTTAAATACGCTAGTCAGCAGGGTTACCGAAAGGTGTGGATTGCTTTTAAACAGGTCTAATGGGACCCCCATCAGGGCCTGGGGCTTTCAAACAGATGCCCTTTGCTTGGGCATCCTCGAACTCACTCACTTTAAGGGAAGAACTAAGTTGGTAAGCCAAAATTGGATCTAATGGCACATCTTCTCTTAACTCCTGTGGTGAAATACACTTTGGGTTAAATATAGCCGAGAAATTGGATTCCTAAACTTCCCCCAGTATCAATGAATCCATACACCTAGCATCTGCCGAAAATAGGGGGTGATTTATAACCTCCCAAAAGCTCTTGGTGTCTTTAAGCGCACTGGCTCTCTCAAGATCTTCCCAGGCTAACCTCCTCAGTTTTTCTTTCCTTTGATTGATGGTATTTTTATAAGCCTGTCTCGCGCTTTTAATTTGGATTTTATCGCGAGGGATTGCATGCAGTGCCTTTCTGAGGCTCTTTTGGGATCTTGAACACTCTGCATTAAACCATCGTGTCTCCTGGACTTCCTCTCTCCATGCTGATCTTGTTAAGCTTTTAGCTACATCCATGCAGGTTAGTTCAAAACCCTGTATGCCCTTATCTGGGGAGGAGTCGTGTTGGAGGCGTCTCAAAATAGAGCTTAGGTTTGCCTTAACGATTTACTCCTCGAATTGAATAGGATTTATTTTGCCCCATCACTCTATTTAATTACATTTGGTTTTGTGCAAAACTCTATGAGTGTTTGTGCTATTCTCACCTCATTACACCCCTAACCATAGATAACAGGGGGCTGGTATCCTGCACCAAAAATCAATTTTTCTTTATGCTAGCATCAAGCTTTTGGGGCATTATATATGTTGTTCATACTTCCTGTTGTGCACATCCCCCGCTACATAGTAGTCAAGCAGGACTTTGGTTGAGTAAGCCACTGTGAGTATTTGGAAATCTCAGGCTCACACCCACAGAATCCTACGAAGCGATGCCCCCTTGCAGCAAGCATTGGCTGAGTGGAGCTGATCCACAGCCCCTGGCTTTGCATCATTTTTAGGTCACACTTATTGACAAATGTAGCTGTTTGTTGTTAATAGACCTATTGCGAACAATATCAACACCTACAGTGGGCTTTGGGCCATTTCATTGCTTATAATTGGTTGACTTTCTTGTCAATCTCATTTTCTTGCTACTTATTCGACGACCTTCCTTCCTTTTACTGTATTTGTCCCTTCACTGGAGCATTGCTGCTTTACAATCCTTTTGATTGAATGACTTGTATCCTTCCACTTCTTTCATTCAGGGAACAACTTCTCTCTCTCTCTCTCTCTCTCTCTCTCTCTCTCTCTCTCTCTCTCTCCCTCCACTCTCCCGCCCCAGTCACTTACTCCATATCTCTGCCTTCCCTGTACTCTTCATATTGCTTCCCTATCCCCCACTTTGTTTGGTTTCTTCCACCGCTAGAACTCTCCCTTGGTTGCTCCCCAGCCCCTCCATAGTTTGGTCACCCCCACTGCTTGTTGTCAGAGGTTACTTGCCCTCCCATCGCGCCTTTCCCACTCCTCCATTGCTAGCCCGCCCTGGAATATTTTTTATCATTTTTTTTAACCTTTTGTAGGAGGGCCTAGCAGCCGCAATTTGCTATTTGATTACTTCTTTCTATACCTGACCGTTCACATACAATTTTTTTTTTTAATTTACAGTGCCAAGAGATATGATCACCATCTTCAAATATTTCATTAAACAAAAGTCAAAACAATCGTCATTTCATGACTTATATGCACACGTGTGTCCTGAGGCGGGCGCATTTGTCACGCTGGGTCTGTATTTTGAGCTTTTTTTTGGCAGATTCTGTTTACAATCAGCAAAAAGCTTTTTTTCCTTTTTACCAATGGTGTTTAGCATTGTCAACAAGCTCTGGAAACAACAAAATGTCAGCTAACGCTTTTCAACGGCGAAGTCTATATGCGTTAATAATGCTTGGCTTTTTTTATTTTATTTTTTTATTATTTTTATAAGTTTTCTTTTAATGTTTTTTTTTTCTTCGTTACACCAGGTCCGGCAAACAGCTAAAGCTTATTTTAAACCAGATTTAAAGGGAAGGTGGAGGTGTTGCTGGTCTGTTACATGCGCCCTTGCCTGTTCCTCAGCTTCTGAGAGTGGTTGAACCCGTGAGAAAGTATAAACAGTGCACGTGACGTTGTTACTCTTGTAAAAATCCATCATTTACGAGCATGCTTCCAGTGACTAGTTAACAGCTGATATCCGAGTTCTTACATCAGTCTTGACATGCTGCACAGAAACCCGAGAAGGCCTGTGACATAATTGCTCTTCTACAGATGGCCAAAAAACACCTTACAGCAGCCAGACACACCGGCAGGTGAGGCGCGCGAGCCAAGAACAACCGAGCAGGTGATTTAGCAGCGGGATTAAAATAACAAAGTCTTATTATCTAAGATTAAACAATGAAAAAATGTAAACTCCAATAGCATTTCGAATTTTATTTCATACTTGCATGTGCCCTTTTGAAATTAAGTCGTAAATAAATATCTATTTAAAAATGATAAAGATGAGACGCGTCTACTACTAATTGTACTACACACCACACTTGCTATGACAAAACTACAGTGCGGATTTCACTTCCGGTTCCTCCTGCTGGAGGCTCCAGCACACCCTCCCCCCGTCATGAAGGATCTTCGTATGTGAGTCCCGGAGGTGGCCTTTTTGTGTTTCAAAAACGAAATACAGGTAAGTGTTATCCGCTCGCAGGTGGTTTTCTTTACCATATCAAGGAAGAAAATGTGTTGATCTATACAAGACCATCGCAATATGTAAAGATAATTACAAACAAGTCATGTATTATTAACCTTATGAGTCTGAAATCTATAAACCCCTCCTTCCACGCCTTGTGTTGTCTTTATTAATATGATAAAATAGCGTGTTTTTAAAGTGGACGTCAGACTGCACCTCCACCATTTCAGAGGCCCTCGGTCTCTGTCAGGCTCCCTCGGAACCGGTCCATCGTGCAAACCCCCCACCGAAGACGACATCTTCTGGCATAGAACGGAGACAATACTCTCCCGAATAATAGTTGTGAGTCACAAAAAACGTTAACATGTCTCGCCCAAATCACCAGGAAGTTGTAAATCCTTGGGTGCAGACTTTTCCTAGTCCATGGGGCTTTCCTGGAATATTCCTGAAAAGCTGCACTAGTCTCACGTCCCCCTACACCTCTCCCGGTTCTGAGTTTGCACCCTTCCTCCTCCCACCCAAGGAGCTGATTTACTCCAGCCGTTGACAGGAATAAATCTCCACCCATTTCCACCCTGGGTCGGAGAAGAGTTTGTGAACGGCAGCAAACACAGATTTGTGAAGTTCACAAACTTTCACGGCTAAAACTGCCCCCTCCTAAGCCCTTGTGAGGTTTACTCCTGCAGAATACTGCACTGTTGTAGGGTTGTAGTACGTGGGAGTAACAGGATGGGACTGCGGTGTCAATTGTAGTAAATGTTTAGTATTTGTAAAGCTAGGTGATGAGCACAAATGGCTTTGCAAATTGGGTCTTATAAAGCTAAAGTGGGGCCACTCATGTAATTCAGTAGGATCTGGCTAGACCCCTATCTGAATGGTCCAATGTCACAGAGTCATAAGGATTCAACAAGGCTTTCAAGGTCAGGTAGGACTTTGGTTACTGAGTTGGCAAGTGGCATGACTTTTTAAAACTTGCTCTAAAAGATTATGATAACAATTTAATGAAGTTATCTGTAGCTTATGAAAGTTCACTTTTCCAACTTGTGATCGGTAGCCATCAGGGGCGCAACTAGACCCGAACTTCGTGGGTGGGGTGGCGGGCTAACACTCCCAGCCAGTGCTGGCCCTAGTGCACAGTCTTTTTTGGCGTCCCCTCTCCCATTTCCTCCTTCTCCCCGAATTCTCTCACTACCACTTGTCAACAATGCACCTCACCTCTCTATAGCCCCTTTCTTACCAACATTTCACTTTTTTATAGGGCTACCCATAGTTTACTCGCCCTCAGTTCTGTGATCTGCAAAGTACACGATCTTTGTAGCAGGCACATTAGCCCTCTGTGCTGTGTGGGTGACAGGAGTGCCCATGTGAGTACATGGTGAGCGAGGCAACAGTGTGAGAGTAGGGTGAGAGGAGTGACTGCAGGGTGAGTAAGGTGACCACATTAATTTGGGTGCAGATGTAAGTGCAGAGTGGGACAGATGAATGTATGGTTAGTGATGGGCTTGTTTGAGTGAGATTGCAGAGTGAGCAGTGAGGGGGACAGTTGAGTTAAGTGTCACGTGAGTGCAGGGTGACTACTGTGCTCGTGTGACTGTAGGTTGAGGTACAGGGTGAACAGCTCAAGTGCATTGTGAGTGCAGAGTGATCACTGTGAGTGCAGAGAGAGCGGTGTGAGTGCAGAGTGAGCACTGTGCTCATGTGACCACCACAGGGTAAGTGGAGGGAGAACGGTGTGAGTACATGGCGAGTGGCATAAGTGCAGTGTAGTCACTTTGAGTGCAGGGTGAGCGGGTAGTGTGAGTGCATGGTGATCATTGTGAGTGCATGGTGATCATTGTGAGTGCAGGGTGAATGGTGTGAGTGCATGGTGATTAGTGTGAGTTCATTGTGATCACTGTGAGTGCAGGGTGAATGGTGTGAGTGCATGGTGATCAATGTGAGTGCATTGTGATCGCTGTGAGTGCAGGGTGAATGGTGTAAGTGCATGGTGATCAGTGTGAGTGCATTGTGATCGCTGTGAGTGCAGGGTGAATGGTGTGAGTGCATGGTGATCAGTGTGAGTGCATTGTGATCGCTGTGAGTGCAGGGTGAGTGTGAAAGTGAAGGGCGAAAAAGAGTTGTCTGAATGCAGGGTGCATTCCCAAACACTTGATGTAACTCTGCATGTTATTGAGGATGGCGTAGGGTTTAAGATATAAGTTAAACTATTGCTAATATGGCATTTTGAGGGTCCAGGGATCGAGGGTGGAGAAAATAAATATTTTACTCATCCTGCAACAAACTTTCAGTCTTGCGATTAGGGTTGCCATCTCATTATATTGATGTCCCAGACATTAAAAAAAATGCAGTCACCTAGAGCCTATTTTCAGCACTTATCTTTGCATACTTGGAACAGCAAATCTAAATAGAAAGCATGTTTAATTGTGTTCTAGGGCTGCCTGAATGATCCATGACTGAAAATTAAAAGGGACAAAGAATTGAAAGTCACATTACAAATGAATACATAATATTTTATTTATAACCATATTTAGTGTCAAGACAAGGCCTTTGCAGGCTCTTTAAACAACAAGTGGCTGGAATTTTTCTTTTGGTAACTCACTTAATATTCCTTTTCAGGAAATGCATTCTCACACTAAGGCAGTAAAAAGTAAAATCCAAATGTAAGGAATCGGCAGACCGGGGGCCCGTGTGGGCACAGGAACCAGAAAACAAACAGCCTTGTTAACCAGTTTACAAAGGTATGTAAATATGTAAATAGTCTTTAAAGACCTGTAAAAAACCTAGGGCGTGCCAGAGATAAGACTCCAGACACTTCCCAGCTGTGCCCACAGCAGCTCGAGCTGCAGCAGCCCGGGCTGAGACACACAACGGGGGGCTGAAGCCCTTTCAGCCCAATGGGCGTTGTGCTCCTGGTAGCCGTAAATTTTAGATTATTCTGAATTAAAGCAAACATTGTATCTTTCCGTCTTAGGGTGGGCTGCTTTCCTGGAGGACATTTTAACACATTTATAGTAAAGGTCTATAAGTGATGGTCACAGCATAGCAGTAGTCGCGTACAGACATCAGTGTCCAGCAACTGAATTTTAACCCTACATATGTTGGCCTGGCTAAATGTTCAAGACATTTATTGGGAATGCTTAACATGAAATGCCTTAGTATACTAACAGGGAACAGAGATTTCGGGTGGAACTCAGAGAGCACGTTGGTTTTATTCGCCTGAACAAGAACGACAAGATCCTTTCCCCGAATAATTTGTTACATTTTTCTGTGCAATTTTTTTCATATCTTGCATATTTGATTGGCATGCTGGCATTTTCAGGGGCATAACTGCCCACCTGTTTGGGAAGTAAAGTCGCTTCTTTTTTATGGAGCATTAAATATGTAATATACAGATATGTTGGTGCACACACTCAATAATAAAGCATAGTAGCAACTATTTAGGATTCAACATAAGAATTCTGGAGCTCCTTCTCATTTGTGGGTATCTTCTTTTATTCTTTTATTCTTAGATCTTCCAATCCCAACGCGTTTCGTCGTTTAGGTGGTCAACCGTGCGACTTCCTCAGGGCTGGAAGCAATAGGTAACTTCCATTGTAATACATTTATTACACGTATATTTTAAACAAATTACATAAGTATGTATTAATTGGAGATGAGCCCCTGTAGAGCCTTATGCCTAAGGACTTCATATCTTATACTACATGAATATTTCCTTAAAACAAACTAGACAGAAGAAGAGCATATAAGGAAACACCACTTAGGTGTGTGACTATACCAATTAAGTCACCTCAGTGATCATAAACTTATAAAATGTCCAAATATACGGAGACAAAGTATCCATTGAATAAAGTATCCTCCCTGTTTAGTTTAACATCTCCAGGTATAGTGATTACGAATCCAGAATACATATATATACCAGCATGCCACCATAGTGCACCAATGTAAGTCGCCTGATGATATTGGCTGTTAAGTACCTTAAGGTTTCAGTCGTCGATATTAGATCTGAAATTAACCAAAGGTAACACCAGGGTGAGTTGCGGAACGCATGAGGCAAAATATCTCAACACGCTATGATAATTTTCATTTTTTCTTCTAAGGCGGAAAAGAGCATTAGTTATCATACCTTGTTTTGTCCTAGCAGAATTATATTTTAAATTCAGCAAGGGAGCCTCCAACTTTGCGGTAGCTATATTATTCGGACCCGCCTAAGCCAGTTCTGTCAGTTCGTCGAGTCCTATCGCCCTGCGGGTGTGAAATAAACATCGTATGTAGAAGTCTATTCTCTACGCATATATTCTGAAACTGAGTTAGCTCATGCCACTCTAGGCATCAGTTGTCACATTTACCTATTAAGCATATATCTCGCTCTTACCTCGATTAAGATCGTTCGGTCGTTGTATTTTTGGCCGCAAATTATCTCAATGTATCAGTAGTAGTAACGGTAGTGATAACAAAGTAGTTCATATCCCTCGAGTGTCGGGTTCTATAGAAAAGTAATAGTAACAGTAAGAAACTATCCCATAAAATTATAATTAAGATTTAGATATTGCCTAAAGACTCTCATTTGAAACATACCTGTCAGTGCTATGCCATATTCCGTCTCTGATACAGCGGCGGTATGGTAATGTTCCAATCAGCGTTAAAGACAGGCATTAGAAATCAATGATGCCTTACTTACGTTGGCGTTCTCAGTAAGCGCCATTTTGGAATGGGAATAAATACGGGTTGCAATACAATGCCGTAAATGCTCAATTAGGATATATTACTTCTGCAGATATGCGAGATGCTCCTCCGTCACATTAAGTATGTCATTTCCACCATACTATTCAATTATTAGTGTATGTCCCTTATTAGAAACACGAGATGACGCCTGATCCTATTATCTCAGTACCACATGAGCGCCATCTTTAGATGGGAAGAAGTCCCAAATAACCACAATGTGTCCATTCCTCATATTAGGTTAGGAAACAATTCAAATTAAACAGATATCTTAAATTTAGATATCAAGTGTTAGACGTACAATAACCGATACTAGCGTACCATGAATTGTGTGTACACAATCCGCTGTCTACATCGTCCTCAACAAGGCAATATTAGGTTCATCCTAATTTAGCTCCAATCCTAGGAACATAAAACGGTATATTCAACTATGTTTACTGCTAAATTAAAATCTCAATCTGTAGATGATTTGCCTTGCTCCACAGAGTACGTCAACTTAGTTTTTTCCGCATTTTAACCCTGAATATTACAGTATACCAAATGCATCATAGTTCGATTTTCTTGAAAAACAGCAGCCTAAGGGTTCGACAGATCTCAGTATCTTAATCTCCTAAGAAATATTGGAGTTCATGATCAAAATTGAGACCATTTTCCACGGCCCGCAAGCGCATGATCCACCTCGCCTCATGCCTTCGCAACTGAAGTTCCCTGTTGCCACCACGTTGGTCCAGACAGATATGCTCAATACCGAAAAACTCAAAACTTTTCGTTTGGCCTTGTGCACTGCAATTATGTACATGTTCTGCTATCGGGTATCTCACATCATTATTTTACACAGCCCTCATATGCTCACTAATGCGATCCTTGAGAGCCCTGATTGTACTGCCTATATATATTTTACAGCATTTACAGACAATTAATTTTGCAGTAAACATAGTTGAATATACCGTTTTATGTACCTAGGATTGGAGCTAAATTAGGATGAACCTAATATTGCCTTGTTGAGGACGATGTAGACAGCGGATTGTGTACACACAATTCATGGTAGGCTAGTATCGGTTATTGTACGTCTAACACTTGATATCTAACTTTAAGATATCTGTTTAATTTGAATTGTTTCCTAACCTAATATGAGGAATGGACACATTGTGGTTATTTGGGACTTCTTCCCATCTAAAGATGGCGCTCATGTGGTACTGAGATAATAGGATCAGGCGTCATCTCGTGTTTCTAATAAGGGACATACACTAATAATTGAATAGTATGGTGGAAATCACATACTTAATCTGACGGAGGAGCATCTCGCATATCTGCAGAAGTAATATATCCTGTTGGAAAACCACTCCTACACTAGAAGGGGTGGTGGTGGTCTTCCGGACACACTGTGGTAGCTTGGCTCGAGTGGTCAGGAATCAGGCACCGTGCTAAGCATACAATATACCCATACAATAACCATGCGTGCATCCGTTCCAAAAACGACTCTACACCGTAAAAATTATGAAAATATCTCTCTTTATCTTTTTCTCTTAGTTGCTGATTGGAAAAATAAATAAGTCAATCACAATATACAAATTTTAAATAGTGCAGGTCAAATAAATACTGTCTAAAGATTCAATAAATAGGGATGATCATAAATACAAGGGACATAAATATAAGTGCAGGGAATACAGGCAATTAAATATTCTGAGGCAATAAATACTGTACCAATAAATATTGTGCACCAACAAGTCCTGTGGACCAATAAATATAGTAAAGCAATAAATAGGTAAAACACAATAAATACAGTGCCCCCAATAAATAATTAAAAGTATACAGCAACACTCATGTAATCAGATCACTTTTCAATTCCTAAGGGCTGATTTGGCCCAGGCACAGCTTGTAGGGTTGTGGAAGGCTTGAGGGGGGCTACTCCCTGGCTGGGACAAGGCTGAGGCCTAAACTGAGGTAGATCAAGGGGGGAATACCAGTGCCCTGGCTTTCTCTCTCCACACAACCTCTCTAGGTTAGTCCCAGTTCACCCCTGGCACAGTCAGGTTGGTTTCAGCACCTCCCTAGCCCCTTAGAGTAGTCTCTCAGGTCTCCACAGGGCCTTAGGCGCCCTCTACTCCACTTACTGCCCTTTTTCTGATGCTCCGACGCCGCTGGAGTCGTGTCGATGCCGTGAGGCGGTTCCGGTTCGATCTCGGCGGCCTCGGCACAATGTCAGTTCTTTGACGACGCCGGTAGGCGGTTCCGGTCCGATGTCGGCGGCCTCGGTTCGATCTCGACCTCCGATTCGACGGCGTCGGGCAGTCTCTACTCGATGTCGACTTCGGGCGGCTCCGATCCGATGGCGCTCTCGGCTTCGATGACGTCAGCCGGCCTGGCCTCGATGTCGACTTCCGGCGACTCCGGGGTGCGATCCTCACCCCCGACCTCCGGTGCTCCTCCTCTCAGGTTCCGGGCGACTCCGGAGTGCGATCCTCACTCCCGACCTCCGGTACACTTCACCTCGGTCTCCGACGACTCCGGAGGGCGGACTTCACTCCTCCGATGACGCCGCTCACTCGACCTCGGTTGACTTCCTCCTCGACCTCTGGTATTCCTCACGACCTCCGTCGGCGCCCTCTTACGACCTCAGGCGGCTCCGGGTACGACGTCTGCTTCTTCAGTCAGCGCCGCTTCTCCACCTCGGGCTCCAGGTCTCAGGCTACTCGACGCCGGACTCCAGGGAAACCAGTTTCCAGGTCAGGATCTTGCTGCTTTCTGTTTCTAAGGCCTGTTCCTGCTGTCCAGGTCCTTAGGATGAGTTTTTCTGGCTTCTTCCCACACAGGGCTACAGGCTGGGATCCATCAGTAGGGACTAGTATCAAGGGTGGGTTTATGGACCCCACTCCAGGCACAAGTTTCCACCCCTGCTGCTTCACTCCTTCCTCCTTCACTGTTGTGCTGCTCTCCCTTCACCAGTCAGGTGCCAACTGCCAGCTCCAACTGCCAACACTCTGTCTTAACCTCCCAACATTCTAAACTGCCTCCAACTGTCACAGAGTTCTGGAATGTTCTGGAAGGTGCTGGTAGGTTCCAGTGGATGCTGGTGATGTCACAGGTGGCCACCATTTTGTGCTCCAGGCCCTCAGACAGAAGTTTCAGGGGTAGCTAAAATGGCTCCCTGAATCTGTAGCAACACGAAAAAGTCTGGTGGTTCCCAAAAAGGAAAAATTCAAACAGGGTTTGAGGCAAAAGTGGGACAAAATAAATAATGATGAGGAGGGACCACCCAAAGGGCTGACAGGTCTAACACGCGTCCCCCCCAGCTGAAAGTGGGGAGAGCTACCCAACCCCTTGGGAGTTCTCATCACTAAGGCGGAAATACCTTGAGAGACCGTCTGCATTGGCGTGGTCC
The DNA here is from genome assembly GCF_964204655.1 of Triturus cristatus. Taxonomy (NCBI): domain Eukaryota; kingdom Metazoa; phylum Chordata; class Amphibia; order Caudata; family Salamandridae; genus Triturus; species Triturus cristatus. The sequence continues at coordinate 974,946,615 of NC_140584.1, read as the reverse complement.
ACTCCAGGCCGATGTTCCACCTGAAAGTCCATCCCCTGTAGGGAAATAGACCACCTCAACAACTTGGGATTCTCCCCCTTCATCTGCATCAGCCAACGAAGGGGTCTGTGGTCGGTCTGAACAAGGAAGTGCGAGCCAAACAGGTATGGCCGCAACTTCTTCAGAGCCCATACCACTGCAAAGGCTTCACGCTCTATTGCACTCCACTTCTGTTCCCTGGGAAGTAGTCTCCTGGATAGGAAGACCACGGGTTGATCCAGGCCCTCTTCGTTGAGTTGCGATAACACTGCCCCAATGCCATGTTCTGATGCATCTGTCTGGACAATGAACTTCCTGGAAAAGTCTGGGGCCCTTAAGACCGGGGCCTCGCACATGGCTTTCTTCAATCTCTCAAAGGCTTGCTGACAATCCTCCGTCCAGACTACCCGTCGAGGTTGTTTCTTGGACGTGAGCTCCGTGAGGGGGGCTACGATGGTACCGTACCCCTTCACGAAGCGGCGGTAATATCCCGTGAGGCCCAAAAATGCTCGGACCTCAGTCTGTGTCTTGGGGGGTTCCCAGGCCATGATGGCCTCGATCTTCGCCTGGAGGGGTTGCACCGCTCCCCTACCCACCAAGTGTCCAAGGTACACTACCGACCCCTGCCCGATCTGGCACTTTCTGGCCTTGATCGTCAATCCAGCTTGTCTCAGGGCCTGGAGAACAGCTTGCAGGTGACGCAAGTGATCCTCCCAGCTGTTACTGAAGACGGCTATGTCATCCAGATAAGCAGCAGAGAAACTCTCCATTCCGGTGAGGATCTGGTTTACCAGGTGCTGAAACGTGGCAGGTGCGTTCTTGAGCCCAAAGGGCATCACACAGAACTGGTAGTGGCCATTGGGCGTGGAGAAGGCTGACCTTTCCCTTGCTCCATCAGTCAAAGAGATCTGCCAGTACCCCGAAGTAAGGTCAAAGGTACTTAGATATTGGGCAGCTCCCAGCCGGTCAATCAATTCATCCGCCCTAGGGATCGGATGAGCATCAGTTTTTGTCACTGAATTCAGTCCCCGGTAGTCCACACAGAACCTCAGTTCTGGTTGGGCACCCGGTGGTGCAGCTTTTGGTACTAACACCACCGGACTGGACCAGGGGCTGCTAGAAGGTTCAATCACTCCTAGCTCCAGCATCTTAGTGACCTCACTATGAATGCTGGCCTTCACCTTGTCTGACATCCGGTAGATCTTGGACTTCACAGGTGGGCTGTCTCCTGTGTCCACGTCATGGACGCACAGGTGAGTCCTACCCGGGACAAGGGAGAACAACGAAGAGTACTGCCCCAGGACCTGGCGACAGTCCTCCTGCTGTTCAGGAGTTAGAGATGGGGAGAGAATCACTCCCTCCACCGACCCATCCTTTTCTTGAGACGCAAACAGATCAGGGAGAGGCTCGCTTTCCACGTCCTCTCCTCCGTCAGTCACCATCATCAAGATGACTTCGGGCCTCTCGTGGTGGGGTTTGAGGCGGTTGGCATGCAGCACCCGCAGGGGCTGACGAGGGGTCTTCAGGTCCACCAAGTAGGTAGCCTTACCCTTCTTCTCCAACACCTCAAAGGGTCCTGACCAGCGATCCTGGAGGGCACTAAGCTCTCCTGGTTCGATCACCCACACCTTCTGGCCAGGCTCCAACTCCACCGGGTGAGCGTTGTGGTCATACCACGCCTTCATCACTGCTTGGCTGGCTTCCAAGTTGTCAGAAGCTTGCTTCCACAACTTAGCCATTTGGCTCCGGAAGGCCAGCATGTAGCTCACCACATCCTGGGGGAGCTTTCTGGGAGTTCTTTCCCATCCGTCTCTCACCAGGTTAAGAGGTCCACGTACAGGGTGCCCATACAGAAGCTCGAAGGGGCTGAAGCCCACTCCCTTCTGTGGCACTTCCCTGTATGAAAAGAGTAAACAGGGTAGGAGGACGTCCCATTTCCTCCGCAGGCTTTCAGGCAGACTTCTGATCATGCCTTTTAAGGTTTTGTTAAACCTTTCCACCAGACCATTGGTCTGGGGGTGGTAAGGAGTTGTGAACCGGTAGGTCACTCCACACTCCTTCCACATTGCCCGCATATATGCTGACATGAAGTTGGTCCCCCTGTCGGACACAACTTCCTTGGGAAAACCCACTCGGGTAAAGATTCCCATCAGGGCCCTAGCCACAACAGGTGCTGTTATGGTCCTCAGGGGTATTGCCTCTGGGTACCGTGTGGCATGATCCACCAGAACCAGGATAAACCTGTGACCAGCTGTAGTTGGTGGATCTAATGGACCCACAATGTCGATGCCCACCCTTTCAAAGGGGGTGCTAACGACAGGAAGTGGTTCCAGGGGAGCTTTCAGCTTCACCCCTGTTTTCCCACTGGCTTGGCAAGACACACATGTCCGGCAGTAGGTATCGGACGACACTTTCATCTGAGGCCAATAAAAGTGTGGGACAAGACGGGCGAAGGTCTTGTCTTGCCCCAGGTGTCCTGCCAATGGTATCTCGTGAGCCAACTCCAAAAGGAAGGCTCGATAACGTTGAGGAACTACCAAGGCTCGTGACGATCCATGTAGGGGTGCCTTGGGTTCACTGTAGAGGAGGACATCCTCCCAGTAAACACTGTAGTTCCCTTCAACGTTCCCTGCTGCCTGGGCTTCGGCCTGTCGCCTCAGCCCCTCAAGGGTAGGGCACTCCCTCTGGCCCTGGCAGAATTCCTCCCTGGACGGGCCTCCCTCCACGTGCCACTCGGCCGGGATGGGTAGGTCCTCCAGGTTGGTAACGTCCCCCTCCGCAGACTCCTGGTCCACCACCTCCGGTGGCCTATCCGTCCTACGGGGTGGAGACGCCGAGGCAGGCTCCTCCTGTCCTCGGTTCTTCCCTTGACTGGCAGCTGGCTGGGCCTTTGTTCCAGGCTCCAGCCGGAATGAACTCCCTCTTCGGGTAGTCGCGGACCTGGTGCTAACACAGGCCCAGTCAGGTGTACCCAGCATCTCGGTGTGAGTCCGGTATTCCACCTCCTTCCAAGCGTTGTGCTCCATGTCATTCCCCAGCAGACAATCGACTGGCACGGCAGGGCTTACGGCAACTCGAAGTGAACCTGCAACCCCCCCCCATTCAAAGGGAACCTCGGCCACGGGATAGTGGCCTGTTCTGCCGTCAGCCATCGCGGCTGGGTGGAGTACATCGGGAATTACCTGCTCTGGAGACACCAGCTGGCTACGCACCATAGTCATACTGGCTCCTGTGTCTCTCAGAGCCTCCCCTCTTTGGCCGTTGATGGTGATCCACTGCCCATACTTTGCGGTATTTGCGGGCACCTGGATCTTAGGAACCATCTCCCGTTCTCCCAGGGACACTAAAGTGACACCCGCCCACTCCCTTCCCTTAGTTAAGGGCATCTCCTCCCCGAGCACTACACTAGCTACTCCGGGGGTCTTTCCTCCAGTGGGAGGGGGTGATCGTTTCTGACACTTCGGATCTCCTTTATAGTGTCCAACGCCACCGCACTCGTAGCAATGGACAACCCTTGGCTGCTGACTCTGGCCAGGATTAGGGTTTCTGGGTGGGTTAGCCCTAGGGGTGAATCCTGTTCCCTTTCCTTGGAAGCTATTTTGGGGGCTTTTGGAGAACTCCTTTTTCTTTTCCCCTCCCTCTTTCTTCTGGGGGGCGCCCTGTCCGGCCTTTTGAGTATCCCCTCCAGTCCCCCTTGTGGACACCCGGGTACTAGCCCAAATGTCCGCCTCCTCAGCAAGCTTCCGGGGACTGGTCAGCTTGCTATCCACCAGGTGTTGCCGCAGTTCAGGGAAACATTTCTCGAGCAGGTGTTCCTTCAGTACTAGGTCAAACAACTCCTCGTAGTTCCTCACTTCACTGCCCTGAATCCAACCTTCCAGTGCCTTCTTTGCATAGTCCAGGAAGTCCACCCAATTCTGTGTGCCCAGTTTGTGACTACCCCTGAACTTCTGTCTGTACTTTTCAGGTGTTAGTCCAAACTTTCTGATGAGCGCCAGTTTCATGGTGGGGTAGTGGGTCTGCTCATCCTCTTCGAGGGCCAATAAAGCATCCCTACCAGCTGGAGGCATGTACTTATACAATCCCCCTCCCCAGTACTTCTCTGGAACCCCATGGGCCCTTAACGAGACCTCATAGGCCGCTAGCCACTTGGCGATATCATCACCCAACCCATAGCTAGCTACTATGTCCTTTGGCAGGTAGGGTTTGGATTCCCTGGTGATCTCTTGGTCTTTGCTGCCACCATTAGGAACAGTTGGTGCCCCAATTCTTAGGATCTGAAGCTCTATCTCTTTCAGTCTTATCTCATGAGCCATCTTCTGTTTCTCCGTCTCATGAGCCATCCTCTGTTCCTCCTTCTCCTTCTCCAGCTTTGCTAAGTCCCATGTGAGCTGTCTTTTCTCCCTCCGATCTGCTAACTCCACTTCGGATAAGCCCCCACTAGAGACAGTGCTGCCCTTCCTAGAAAGTGTCCTGGGCCCTGCTGACAGGTTCCCCACCTCAGGTTGGTACATCTCAGCCCCCTCGGGGTCAGGCTCTCCCTCCCTGTCTTCCTCCTCAGCCTTGCTTTCCCTGCGTGCCTCCCCCCAAGCCCTTAAGCTGGTTTGGAGTGCACCCTTCTTTGCTCCTGGGGGACAGTACACCCCCTCCCGCTGGCAAAACTCCCTGAGTTGGGCCACAGTGTACGTTTCTAGATTTTCTAGTACAAACTCCATCTCGCCCACTCAGGTTAGAGGACAGGTTTTGTGCAGTAACAATGCAGGGGGGTACCTTTAATAATACCTCCTCCCACCACCAGAGTAAATTTGGAAAAAACAAAATCCCACAATTAGGAAGGCCGCTTTGAGAAAACTCCCGGTGTAGGCCTATGGACTACCCACACTTATTGTTGAGTATATGTAGGCACAGCTCTATCCCACCACTGAACACCAATTTATGTTGGAAAACCACTCCCACACTAGAAGGGGTGGTGGTGGTCTTCCGGACACACTGTGGTAGCTTGGCTCGAGTGGTCAGGAATCAGGCACCGTGCTAAGCATACAATATACCCATACAATAACCATGCGTGCATCCGTTCCAAAAACGACTCTACACCGTAAAAATTATGAAAATATCTCTCTTTATCTTTTTCTCTTAGTTGCTGATTGGAAAAATAAATAAGTCAATCACAATATACAAATTTTAAATAGTGCAGGTCAAATAAATACTGTCTAAAGATTCAATAAATAGGGATGATCATAAATACAAGGGACATAAATATAAGTGCAGGGAATACAGGCAATTAAATATTCTGAGGCAATAAATACTGTACCAATAAATATTGTGCACCAACAAGTCCTGTGGACCAATAAATATAGTAAAGCAATAAATAGGTAAAACACAATAAATACAGTGCCCCCAATAAATAATTAAAAGTATACAGCAACACTCATGTAATCAGATCACTTTTCAATTCCTAAGGGCTGATTTGGCCCAGGCACAGCTTGTAGGGTTGTGGAAGGCTTGAGGGGGGCTACTCCCTGGCTGGGACAAGGCTGAGGCCTAAACTGAGGTAGATCAAGGGGGGAATACCAGTGCCCTGGCTTTCTCTCTCCACACAACCTCTCTAGGTTAGTCCCAGTTCACCCCTGGCACAGTCAGGTTGGTTTCAGCACCTCCCTAGCCCCTTAGAGTAGTCTCTCAGGTCTCCACAGGGCCTTAGGCGCCCTCTACTCCACTTACTGCCCTTTTTCTGATGCTCCGACGCCGCTGGAGTCGTGTCGATGCCGTGAGGCGGTTCCGGTTCGATCTCGGCGGCCTCGGCACAATGTCAGTTCTTTGACGACGCCGGTAGGCGGTTCCGGTCCGATGTCGGCGGCCTCGGTTCGATCTCGACCTCCGATTCGACGGCGTCGGGCAGTCTCTACTCGATGTCGACTTCGGGCGGCTCCGATCCGATGGCGCTCTCGGCTTCGATGACGTCAGCCGGCCTGGCCTCGATGTCGACTTCCGGCGACTCCGGGGTGCGATCCTCACCCCCGACCTCCGGTGCTCCTCCTCTCAGGTTCCGGGCGACTCCGGAGTGCGATCCTCACTCCCGACCTCCGGTACACTTCACCTCGGTCTCCGACGACTCCGGAGGGCGGACTTCACTCCTCCGATGACGCCGCTCACTCGACCTCGGTTGACTTCCTCCTCGACCTCTGGTATTCCTCATGACCTCCGTCGGCGCCCTCTTACGACCTCAGGCGGCTCCGGGTACGACGTCTGCTTCTTCAGTCAGCGCCGCTTCTCCACCTCGGGCTCCAGGTCTCAGGCTACTCGACGCCGGACTCCAGGGAAACCAGTTTCCAGGTCAGGATCTTGCTGCTTTCTGTTTCTAAGGCCTGTTTCTGCTGTCCAGGTCCTTAGGATGAGTTTTTCTGGCTTCTTCCCACACAGGGCTACAGGCTGGGATCCATCAGTAGGGACTAGTATCAAGGGTGGGTTTATGGACCCCACTCCAGGCACAAGTTTCCACCCCTGCTGCTTCACTCCTTCCTCCTTCACTGTTGTGCTGCTCTCCCTTCACCAGCTCCAACTGCCAACACTCTGTCTTAACCTCCCAACATTCTAAACCGCCTCCAACTGTCACAGAGTTCTGGAATGTTCTGGAAGGTGCTGGTAGGTTCCAGTGGATGCTGGTGATGTCACAGGTGGCCACCATTTTGTGCTCCAGGCCCTCAGACAGAACTTTCAGGGGTAGCTAAAATGGCTCCCTGAATCTGTAGCAACACGAAAAAGTCTGGTGGTTCCCAAAAAGGAAAAATTCAAACAGGGTTTGAGGCAAAAGTGGGACAAAATAAATAATGATGAGGAGGGACCACCCAAAGGGCTGACAGGTCTAACATATCCTAATTGAGCATTTACGGCATTGTATTGCAACCCGTATTTATTCCCATTCCAAAATGGCGCTTACTGAGAACGCCAACGTAAGTAAGGCATCGTTGATTTCTAATGCCTGTAGTTAACGCTGATTGGAACATTACCATACCGCCGCTGTATCAGAGACGGAATATGGCATAGCACTGACAGGTATGTTTCAAATGAGAGTCTTTAGGCAATATCTAAATCTTAACTATAATTTTATGGGATAGTTTCTTACTGCTACTATTACTTTTCTATAGAACCCGACACTCGAGGGATATGAACTACTTTGTTATCACTACCGTTACTACTACTGATACATTGAGATAATTTGCGGCCAAAAATACAACGACCGAACGATCTTAATCGAGGTAAGAGCGAGATATATGCTTAATAGGTAAATGTGACAACTGATGCCTAGAGTGGCATGAGCTAACTCAGTTTCAGAATATATGCGTAGAGAATAGACTTCTACATACGATGTTTATTTCACACCCGCAGGGCGATAGGACTCGACGAACTGACAGAACTGGCTTAGGCGGGTCCGAATAATATAGCTACCGCAAAGTTGGAGGCTCCCTTGCTGAATTTAAAATATAATTCTGCTAGGACAAAACAAGGTATGATAACTAATGCTCTTTTCCGCCTTAGAAGAAAAAATGAAAATTATCATAGCGTGTTGAGATATTTTGCCTCATGCGTTCCGCAACTCACCCTGGTGTTACCTTTGGTTAATTTCAGATCTAATATCGACGACTGAAACCTTAAGGTACCTAACAGCCAATATCATCAGGCGACTTACATTGGTGCACTATGGTGGCATGCTGGTATATATAGATAATCTGGATTCGTAATCACTATACCTGGAGATGTTAAACTAAACAGGGAGGATACTTTATTCAATGGATACTTTGTCTCCGTATATTTGGACATTTTATAAGTTTATGATCACTGAGGTGACTTAATTGGTGTAGTCACACACCTAAGTGGTGTTTCCTTATATACTCTTCTTCTATCTAGTTTGTTTTACGGAAATATTAATGTATTATAAGATATGAAGTCCTTAGGCATAAGGCTCTACAGGGGCTCATCTCCAATTAATACATACTTATGTAATTTGATTAAAATATACGTGTAATAAATGTATTACAATGGAAGTTATCTATTGCTTCCAGCCCTGAGGAAGTCGCACGGTTGACCACCTAAGCGACGAAACGCGTTGGGATTGGAAGATCTAAGAATCAAAGAATAAAGGAAGATACACACAAGTGAGAAGGAGCTCCAGAATTCTTATGTTGAATCCTAAATAGTTGCTACTATGCTTTATTATTGAGTGTGTGCACCAACATATCTGTATATTGCTATTTTTGTGGGGAAGTGGGTGTCTCCCAGTGTTTGATGCACCACAACGTAAGACTTTTTTTGCTGTTTTAATTGTGTAATAGTGCAGTTTGCGCCTTGATATACTATACACCCCCCTATTTCTATTAGGATTAAATTAGTAAAGGCTGCACTGCATACACAGTACACTTATATACAGTGGCATCATGAGTGATAACCTAGACAGAGATAGACTGGCAGCAGAGTTATTCGAGAACTTATGCAAAGGACATAAAGTTACTGAAGCAGTGAAAGAAAACACGCAATCTAAAAATGAAGGCCTACGCACCAAGTTTATTAGACTTGGGAAACTCAAAAGATCAGAGATGTCCAAATGGTGGGACTTCGATCCCAAATCATACCAACCTATGATGATTTGGACGAAGATCTCTTGGAGATTTGGGAAAAGGAACTAACATCTAGCTCTATAAAGCTCATGGAAATATTAATAGAAAATGCAGAAAGAAAAGTGAAAAGTCTACAATTGGAAATACAGCAGCTAGAGGAAGAGATAGTATCTCTCAATTTACCTGAAGCGACAGCGAAAAACTATGACATCCTTAAAGAAGTGCTATTAAATCACCAAAATGAGATCAGGCAAAGAAAAGCAAGAAAGCTGAAAAGGGATGAGGTTGATTACAACAATGGAAGAGTTTTTACATTTTCTAAAAAATATGATTATTTAGTTACATCAGATAAAAACGAATCGCTTCCTGATTCAACCCCAATAAGCTCCAGTAACGCATCACTGAGCACAATATCTACGAGCAGCAGTGACAGAGAAGGAGGTACAGGAGCTGTAGCTAAACAACCACTCCCATTAGGAAGCTCTTCTTTTTTACAAGAAGTAAACCGAATAAAGAGAGTGAACAGAGAACAGAATTCAAGAGCAAGTACAATATGAAAACCAGGAGGGGGAAGAGGAGTGGCCGCAGAAGAGGACAGGGCAGGAATGAAAACCCGCTCTTGGAACAAGGAACAATAGAGTCACAGGGAGGGACTGATGTGGAGGTTATAAACCTATCTGATCAAGAGCTTACCGATGAGATGATCACGCTTCTCAAAAAAGGTTTACGATTCTGTCCACAAAATAAAGGGGATTTATGTGAGACTAAAATTGATCTATTTAGATTTATCAGAAGTCTTAAGCTGAGGAAACATTTTGCTCTGAACCCCAGACCCAAAAAAAGGTTTCGAGCTTACCTGGTATTGTTGCATCTAATGTACCAACTATTGAAGATATTTATGACACTATGACACTACTTTCAATTACAGAATGTGAAGAAGACCCAGTTACGATTGGTAGGGTCTTAGAAGACTTGGACATCAGACCGGACTTCTCAATAACGAGCGGTCTGAAACCTAAATCTCGATGGTCTCCTAATCTAGCAAGCGGAAATAACATCGAGATTTTTCATACCCTGGTGACCAGAGATTTAGATAAAACCATGAGTAACTCTAGGCAACCTCCTGGAATTCATAATGACAATCTGACTGTTGGTGAGCGTAGAGCATTGAAAACATTACAGGATAATTCTGATCTAATCATAAGAAGAGCGGATAAAGGGGGTAATTTGGTTGTTATGAATAAAAATGAATATGATCAAGAAATATACTCTCAGCTGAACAATGCTGAATGTTATGAAAAGATAGCGCATAACCCTATGTTCTCTTTGACTACCAAGATCAATAATCTCTTGAAGAAGTGGCACGAAGAATGCCTATTGGACGATGATGAGTATTTATATCTAACCGTCCATCGTCCACGGTACCCCTGCCTGTACACACTACCTAAAATACATAAAGCCCTCCCGTTTCCACCTGGGAGGCCCATAGTTTCGGGGATAGGGGGACCGACAGAACGACTATCACAATTTGTAGATATCTTCTTGCAACCAATAGTTAGTAACTTGCCATCATACATCAAAGACACACGACACATTTTAAACATCTTAAGTGATATGACTTGGGACACAGATATGATCTTAGTAACACTGGATGTAGTATCACTCTATACCAGTATAAGGAATGATTTGGGATTGCGAGCGATACATCAATTTCTGTCTAAAAAACCTGCAAGCCAACGGGAACATACTCAAATGATATTGGCGATGATCGAGCTGATACTATGTAACAACTTCTTTCTATTTAAAAATGAATGGTTTAAACAAACACAAGGAGTAGCCATGGGCTCCAGATTTTCGCCATCATATGCGAATATTTTTATGGGTTGGCTAGAAGACATGCTGATCTGGGGCCCCAATGGTAGTCTATGGAACGAACATATATTGTATTGGGGGCATTACATAGACGACTGCGTGATGATATGGACAGGTACAGAGGCTTCACTTGAGGAATTTTTTGTATATCTGAATGCTAATGATATGAATATTAGATTTACCACATGTTTCAGCAAGACTAACGTGATGTTTCTAGATGTAGAACTATATGTGCAGGACAACAAGATTCAGAGTAACATGTACAGAAAACCAACATCTTGTAACGCGATACTACATGCTAGTAGTGCTCACCCTCGTCATCAAATCAAGTCTATTCCCTTTGGAGAGATGACAAGGGCGAGGCGGAATTGTAGTGATGATACTCAGTTCAAACGATGTATAGAAGACATGGAAAAAAGGTTTATACAGAGGGGTTATTCGCGACATGAGATAGCAATATCTAAGGTCAAGGCCCTAAAGACTGAACGTCTGACCACCTTGCAATCAAAGGCAAAAGCTGCAATGACTACACAACCGATACGGATGATAACAAATTATACACTACTTAATGTGTCCCTTCGGAAGAGTCTGAATAAGCACTGGCACATCTTACGAGCAGATAACACACTAAGAGATTGTATAACTGAGATACCTCAAATCACATATCGACGAGGCAAAACATTAGGCACACTGTTAAGTCCTAGTTATCCCCGAGCGAGAAGACAAGATACCTGGTTAACGACACTGGCAAAAGGCTTTTTCAGATGTGGACACTGTGGTGTATGCAGATATGCCAGAGATAAAACGAAGTGTTTCTCTGATAATAATGGTAAAATATATAATATACTAACAAACATTAACTGCTGTACTAAATATGTTATCTATATTATTGTCTGTAAATGCAGTAAAATATATATAGGCAGTACAATCAGGGCTCTCAAGGATCGCATTAGTGAGCATATGAGGGCTGTGAAAAATAATGATGTGAGATACCCGATAGCAGAACATGTACATAATTGCAGTGCACAAGGCCAAACGAAAAGTTTTGAGTTTTTCGATATTGAGCATATCTGTCTGGACCAACGTGGTGGCAACAGGGAACTTCAGTTGCGAAGGCATGAGGCGAGGTGGATCATGCGCTTGCGGGCCGTAGAAAATGGTCTCAATTTTGATCATGAACTCCAATATTTCTTAGGAGATTAAGATACTGAGATCTGTCGAACCCTTAGGCTGCTGTTTTTCAAGAAAATCAAACTATGATGCACTTGGTATACTGTAATATTCAGGGTTAAAATGCGGAACAAACTAAGCTGACGTACTCTGTGGAGCAAGGCAAATCATCTAGAGATTGAGATTTTAATTTAGCAGTAAACATAGTTGAATATACCGTTTTATGTACCTAGGATTGGAGCTAAATTAGGATGAACCTAATATTGCCTTGTTGAGGACGATGTAGACAGTGGATTGTGTACACACAATTCATGGTACGCTAGTATTGGTTATTGTACGTCTAACGCTTGATATCTAACTTTAAGATATCTGTTTAATTTGAATTGTTTCCTAACCTAATATGAGGAATGGACACATTGTGGTTATTTGGGACTTCTTCCCATCTAAAGATGGCGCTCATGTGGTACTGAGATAATAGGATCAGGCGTCATCTCGTGTTTCTAATAAGGGACATACACTAATAATTGAATAGTATGGTGGAAATCACATACTTAATCTGACGGAGGAGCATCTCGCATATCTGCAGAAGTAATATATCCTAATTGAGCATTTACGGCATTGTAATGCAACCCGTATTTATTCCCATTCCAAAATGGCGCTTACTGAAAACGCCAACGTAAGTAAGGCATCGTTGATTTCTAATGCCTGTATTTAACGCTGATTGGAACATTACCATACCGCCGCTGTATCAGAGACGGAATATGGCATAGCACTGACAGGTATGTTTCAAATGAGAGTCTTTAGGCAATATCTAAATCTTAATTATAATTTTATGGGATAGTTTCTTACTGCTACTATTACTTTTCTATAGAACCCGACACTCGAGGGATATGAACTACTTTGTTATCACTACCGTTACTACTACTGATACATTGAGATAATTTGCGGCCAAAAATACAACGACCGAACGATATTAATCGAGGTAAGAGCGAGATATATGCTTAATAGGTAAATGTGACAACTGATGCCTAGAGTGGCATGAGCTAACTCAGTTTCAGAATATATGCGTAGAGAATAGACTTCTACATACGATGTTTATTTCACACCCGCAGGGCGATAGGACTCGACGAACTGACAGAACTGGCTTAGGCGGGTCCGAATAATATAGCTACCGCAAAGTTGGAGGCTCCCTTGCTGAATTTAAAATATAATTCTGCTAGGACAAAACAAGGTATGACAACTAATGCTCTTTTCCGCCTTAGAAGAAAAAATGAAAATTATCATAGCGTGTTGAGATATTTTGCCTCATGCGTTCCGCAACTCACCCTGGTGTTACCTTTGGTTAATTTCAGATCTAATATCGACGACTGAAACCTTAAGGTACTTAACAGCCAATATCATCAGGCGACTTACATTGGTGCACTATGGTGGCATGCTGGTATATATAGGTATTCTGGATTCATAATCACTATACCTGGAGATGTTAAACTAAACAGGGAGGATACTTTATTCAATGGATACTTTGTCTCCGTATATTTGGACATTTTATAAGTTTATGATCACTGAGGTGACTTAATTGGTGCAGTCACACACCTAAGTGGTGTTTCCTTATATGCTCTTCTTCTATCTAGTTTGTTTTACGGAAATATTAATGTATTATAAGATATGAAGTCCTTAGGCATAAGGCTCTACAGGGGCTCATCTCCAATTAATACATACTTATGTAATTTGTTTAAAATATACGTGTAATAAATGTATTACAATGGAAGTTATCTATTGCTTCCAGCCCTGAGGAAGTCGCACGGTTGACCACCTAAGCGACGAAACGCGTTGGGATTGGAAGATCTAAGAATAAAAGAATAAAGGAAGATGCACACAAATGAGAAGGAGCTCCAGAATTCTTATGTTGAATCCGAAATAGTTGCTACTATGCTTTATTATTGAGTGTGTGCACCAACATATCTGTATATTGCTATTTTTGTGGGGAAGTGGGTGTCTCCCAGTGTTTGATGCACCACAACGTAAGACTTTTTTTGCTGTTTTAATTGTGTAATAGTGCAGTTTGCGCCTTGATATACTATACAGCCCCCTCTTTCTATTAGCATTAAATATGTAAGTAGATTACCAAATTCTTTATGGCAATAGGGTGTGCCAGGGACAGAAATGTCTCACATTCAATAAGCCCCGAGTGAGCAGTAGATGTCCACACATAATAAATATTTTAAAGTTTAAACTCAACATACCCCTTCATGAAAAACCTAAGAAGCCCTGAGCAATCTAAGGATGAGCTGGAATCAAGCACCCTGGCTCCTCCTTCCAATAAGATAATATTTGCACAGGTGATTAAAGGAGCCCTTTTTCCTGTGATTGGCTTCATTTCTTCTATCTCATGTAGGTAGTTTGGAGCATTGTCAGGTTTTTTTCGACTAGTCTTAGTACATAGTGATTTGTCAGGACTTACTTGGGGGAAGTTGCTCGGGACTCCAGGGTTGGAAGAATGTTTCAGATTGCTTTTCTATTTTCACCGCAGGGTGTTAGGGGTCCCAGCTTGCCAGTTTTGGGGGGATGGCAGCAATACTAATCAGGACTACAATAGAGATAGCTGGCCCATTTCACTCTCTGCCTTGAGCATGGCTAGATTTTTGCCTTATTCAAACTAGGTGCCTCCGTTTTTTTTACCTGTTTCCCTAATGACTGATTTCCCAATCCAAGATGGCCTTCATTGACTTCCAGGTTGATGATCTTTCACTACCGGGCTAGAAGGGGTTCTGATAGTATGTAGGCCAATATTGTCTTCTAGTCAGTACCTGGCAACATCCACAGTTAGATGGGTTCCTTGGTGGATAGTTTACTCACCGGGTCCCCTTTCTTCGTGTGTTTATTTTATGTTTGGGCCTTCTATCGGATAGTCATGTAATTACTTGCTCTCTCCAGTTATTCTTGCAGCCTTAAAAGCAGGAGCCAGTCTACAGCTTCCACCTGGTCCAAGATGGCCCTAGAAATGATGGTGGTAAATGTATATAGCTTTTGGATACCTTAAATACTGTTATTTATTGAGCCATTATTAATTCCTAACTTTAGAGGACGTGGTTTTCCATTGACTTACATAGGCTACTGAATCAGCATTGTATTCTCTGTCTATCATAACCCTGGGGACGGACTACCCATGCATTTCATCGGTCATTTCCCCAGGAGACTGCAGCCAGTGGACCTCTGCCACTTTCTCCATCTCTCTCTCCCTAGAGAGAGAGAGAGAGAGAGAGAGAGAGAGAGAGAGAGAGAGAGAGAGAGAGAGATCTGTTGCTGTGGCCTCCGGTGAACTCTGAGGACTTACAACCCTGATGGTGGAAATACTTGAGGTTGGTGTTAGTGGCCCCTATAGCAGCACTGTGGTGAAAGAAAAACCTGGAAAAACTGGTGCAGCCCCCCCTTCGGTCAAGTACGAAAATGCCACCATCACTTTTTTGCCGGACTTTACTGTGAAGGTTCAGAAATTGTGCTGCAGCTTTCTGGAAGTGAAAAAGCACTTAGAGGCTGAGAGATTAAGTACTTCATGAACTTCACGGCGACACTCCGAGTTGCGGCTGAAGACAAGGTTTGGTGCTTTTTAACCCCCCGAGGAAACATGAGACTGGCTGGAGGGCTGGAGAATGGTGGAAAGGACCCACCCGGGGGCACAATCTGGTGGCTGGGGTGGGGGAGCGGATATATCCAGGCAGCAAGAAGGTGCGACCCGAGGGAGTGTTCACTTAACTAGTTGTATTTTCATTCTGCTTGCCAGCTACCAGCGAGCAATAGATGGGCCTGAATCTAGCAAACTTGCTTTAAAAATCAGACCCGGATTTGTATAGCTGGAATAATGCACAGCAATTAGCTGCTGATAAATGAACCAACGCCCAATGACTTATGGCAAGAGGCACTCTGCAGAGTTGGTAGGGTGGGTGCGTTCAAGCTCGCCATGCAGGTAAGCAGGCAGGGGGAATGGTTGGCTTGTGGGTTAGTTTAATTTTTTATCGTTTCTTCTCGTTTCATTCTTAGTAGCACACTGCCAAGAATGAAGTTGCGACTCTCCCAGTGGAGGCTCTGTCTCCTCCTGACTCAGTACCCCATGCCCCCCAGTCATGAGCACCGAACTAGCCTCTCCTCATTTTAAGGTGTTCTCCTGGATCGTAAATGGACTGAGGGATAAAATGTAAAAGTAAGTGGTACTCCAATACCTCACAAGATGCACCCCTGATGTAGTGCTACTCCAGGAGACTCATCTTCATGGACACTCTATTCGCGCCCTAGACAGATGGGGATACCGAATGTTGACACATGCGGGATACACATCTGGCTCAAGAGGAGTGGGCATTCCTTTACGCAATCTCTACCACTCACCATACAGAGCACTTGGGCAGACACAGACGGTAGATATATTGCGCTCTCTGGACGCTGGGAGGGAGAGGTGATCAAAATCCTTTCGTTCAATGTTCCCCTGAGATTGCACGATGCGCTGTTCATAGACCTGGGTGCTATTCTGCTCCGCTTAACGGAGGCTGGACTGATTATTCGTGGTAATTTTAACCTGGCCCTAGATGACTGTAGGTACAATTGGTCCCCAAGGACAATGACACTCTCTTATAGACCACTTGCCGACTTCCTATCGGCTTTGAGCCTGATAGACACCTGGCACATCCCTATTCTGCAACCAAACACTTTACTTTCTATTCATGGATGCACGGCAGCCTATCGCACATTGACTACATTCTCACTTTGGCATTGCCGCTATTGTGCTTTGCGGAGGCCCGACACTTGGCAAGAGGTATTTCTAACTATTCCCCTGTGTTGACTGTGTATGGAGGGCCTCCTTGCCACGTCTGCAATAGGAGAGTACTTAATCCTTGGTTTGTCAGCATGCTCCACATTCGGGAGGGCTTCTGTGAGGCCACGGGGCAATACTTTGCTGAGAACAAGGGCTCTGTGACCTCAGTGCAGACCCTATAGGAAGCATATAAGACAGTCATAAAAGGTCAGAGCCTTTCCCTAATGGTGGGACATAAAAAAGAAAAGATGGCACACATGGAGGCGCCAGAGGAGATTCAAAATCTAGAGAACAAACTAGTAGACTCGGACCTCACGAATTGTGGGGTATGAAAAGTGCCTGACCCTAAAACGGCAGCCCCAGGCCACCCAGCCAGATGAGTGCTGTGTGCCGGATTGCAAGAGGGGCACAGCAGCGGCGGCAGGACAAAGAACTGTTCAGAGGGGCCCGTGGAGGAGTTATATGCGCTAGCCTGAGGGTCTAAGCCAGGAGGAAGCCTAACCCTTTAATAGCGGTCAAGGGAGTTCAGGCATTGCAGGCACCTACGAGGGATGGCACCACCCCTATCTCCACACTGTATTGAGAGGGCCTCTTGGGACAGAACTAGATCTATCCTACATCGAATATCAACGCAGCTGCTGTTTATGCTCTCGTGTCGGTGGTGGCACTTTGCTGCACCTGAACCAGTAATGGGGATCCTGAAGGAAAGTGGAGAACCTTTGACCAGTTGAGGAGAGATGAGTACCCGAAAGCTGGAGGTTGAGGCGGGCGGCATTTCCCAATAACACTGGGACTAGTGCGGCTGATGGAACTATGATGATGCCCTCTGGCGGAAACCTTATATGTTATACTGACCACGGTGCCCGAGCAACATGACCGATGCCCGGTGGAGCTGTTTTGGCAGCTATAGAGGAGATTGACTTTGGTTTCACCCCCTTAGCCGTCACTAAGGTGGACATTGGACATTGTTTTACCTCGTCTTTCTGCTGTGTTTCCTTTCCCTCCCCCACCTCCTCCCTCCGTGATCCTTGTGGCCGACTCCCCTTCCCAGCCCTACCTGACCTTGTTTGTTTTTTTCCTACACCCCTGTCTCGAACCCTCACCTCCCACCCTCCATCATGCTCCAGGTAACTCGTATATGTTTTTCATTTTATTCTATGGTAACTGATGTAACTTTGTGCAACTTGTTCTTATGTAAAGCGCTCTGATACCTCCGGGTCTAGCCAGTGCTATATAAAACCCTTCAAATAAATAAATAAATAAATTGTGATAACGTTCAACATGATCTCAGTTTTAAACAAAAGGAATATAGGGACAGTGCGGAGGAGGCTGCCCAGGCAAGCTTTTGTGCCACCCAACGACGCCTATATGAAGTGGGAGACAGGGCAGGTAAACTCCTAGCATGGTTAGACAAGAAGAAAAGATAAATAGATGAGTCCCTAGTACACTAAAGAACAAAGGAGATCGAGTTGATAAGAACACGGATTGGCAGATGCCTTTGAGGCCTATTACTGCTGTCTCTACTCTCCGGCACTCACTGCCGAGGAGTATCATGAGCTACTGGCGGATATTCGATTAACAGGGCTGGCACCAACAGACAGGGCGCTCATGGAGCAGGAACCCACTGATGACAAAATTGTCCAAGCAGTTTGGAATTTAACCCTGGGTAAGGCTTTAGGCCTTAACGGGCTGCCAGTCAAACTCTACAAGCTCACAGTCCCTATGGTAGCACTGCATTTGCTTCATATGTTTAAAGAAAGCCGGGGCTCTGCGCTTATGCCCCGAAACCAGCGATTAGCTAACATTGTTGTGATACACATAGAGGGAAAACCTCCCAAATACTGTGCCTCATATAGGTCTATCTTCTACTAAATGTTGAATTGAAAATATTAGCAAAATTGCTGGCCTCCATGTTGTTAAAAGTGATTATGTCACTAATTTACCCTGACCAATCTGGCTTTATGCCATGGCTTAACAACTCCCTTAACCTGCACCGCCTACTCGGCATTTTGGGACATGCTGGAAGGCTCCGAGAGGATGCCCTTGTGATGTCGCTTGACGCGCTTATGGCCTTCAACACCGTTGAGTGGCTATACATGTTCAAGGCCTTGGCCAACCTGGGCTTCGGCCCATGCTTTTTAGTCAGTGCTTTAAATGGGAAAAAATAAGTGCAGGTACTCATTAAAATGAGCTAGAGGTGTAGTGAGGGGGCAGGGCTAGGGGGCAGGGCTAAGGGCAAGACATGATGATACTTAACAACTTCTATATTAGATGCAGCACATACCAAAACACATAAGAAATGTGTTCATATAAACAAAGCAGGTTAACTCATTACACAAAATGAAAGAGAAATGCGATAATATTTTAACATTTCCTTTTTTTGCAATAGTTGCACCATCTTAATGTCATACTGTTAATTGCTGTTTGGCACAATACTATATATTTTTGAGCACGCAAGTAGGAAGAAACTGAAAATACCACCACGTCGCACCAAAGGTCTTATGGCACCAAGCAAATGAAGCAACTCATCATGACCCTCCCCAGAATATATTTCTTGTCTCTTCCAACAATGTATCCATGCATCCTTTCATCCTACCATTTACCTGCTGATGTCCACCATTTAACCTTTACATTCTATTGTCTATTCAGTCTTTCATCAATCATGCCGTTTTTCACCATTTCGTGTATCCACCCTTCATATTCAAACCTATCCATCATCCATCAATCCATCTTTAAACCTATCCATTCATCCTTTCACTCATCCATCTCTTTATCCACCCTTTCCCTCATCCATCAATCCTTTCGCTCATCCATTAATCTTTTCGCTCATCCATCCATCAACCCTTTCACTCCTTTATTCCATCCACCCTTTCACTCAATCCCTCCTTTCACTCATCCATCATCCACCCTTTCATCCATCCTCCTTGCCTTTCATTTATCCATCCAATCTTTCACTTATCCACCCATCATCTGCGACTTTCATCCAATCATCCACCCTCTTTCACCCATGCATGCTTTCACTCATCCATCCAACTACTCATCCATCCATCTATACATCTACCCTTGCTCACTCATCCACCCACTCACTCATCCACTCACCCATCTACCCAACAACCCTCCCTTTTACGTTATTTATTAATCTTAAACAAAGTGCCACACATTTTCTTTAAAATACCTCCTGAGAGTGTCTTGATTCTCTCTCTCTTTCTTTCACTTTTTTCTTACACAAACAGGCATACACACAAACATAGCAGACACACAAAAGACTTAGGTATGATAAAAGCCATCTTTTCTCTTCACCTACCATGGCTTTTTTAATTGCCCTCAGGGTCGGACTGGCCATAGCCTGATTGCCACTGCCAGGGGACTGACATGGTTCCTGTGCTTACACGAACGCACAGGATAGTGTGAATGTGGTTGACAGCACAGGGCCTGAACGGACCCTGCTCTGTCAAACACAGTGTGATGGTGAGCACCCGCCATTATTCAAATGAGCCCTGCTGAATAGCTCAGCTGGGGCTCAGATCGGGGCTACAGAAGCAGCGCCTTGGCTGCCAGACACGTTCCACTCCTGCTTATTAGCACTCTCAGCCAATGAGCCGACCTTTTCATGAGTACCGGTACTCTCCAGGGCAGTGTGGAAGTGCCGGTACTCAGAGTGATAAATCAAAGAAGTGCCGGTACTCAGTACCGGTGAGTACCGGCCCATTTAAAGCACTGTTATTAGTGTCAATAAGACTTTTATACACTGCTCCTCTAGCTCAGGTGATGGTCAATGGGGGTACGTCCTCAGTATTCCAGCTGCAGCACGGAATGTGACAGGGCTGCCCAATCTCTTCACTCATATTTGCTGTAGCTCTGGAGCCACTTGCGGCTTGGATCAGGAAAGAACCCCTGGTCCAAAAAGTAAAATGGATGGAGGACTGGGTGGACCGCATCTCCCTTTCAGCAGACAACATCTTATTATATACATCCGACCCATTCCCCGCCCTTGATAGAGTAATGTACATCCTCACTCTATTCCGTCTCTATTTGGGGTACACCATCAACTGGGATAAAACCCTCATTTACCTCCTTCACGGAGAAGCCCCACGATTGCCCCAGGACTGCGTGGATAAAGTCACAGCTGGGAGAGTCCGATATTTAGGGATTTACATTACAGCTGATCGAGAGATTGTATTCACTAGAAACCTGGAGCCACCTCTGAGACGCCTCTGAGGAGATATACAACATTGGAGGACCCCACCCTTTTGGGGAAAGCTGCCCTGTTTAAAATGATGGCACTGTCCCACTTTCCATCCACACTTCATAACACAACCTACCTGGTCCCTCCATCCTATTTTCAGGTAATTGTTAAAGAAATCTGCATGCTACTTTGGGACGTGAGACCTGCTCGCATTGTCCTCAAAAAATTGACAAGGGGATGGCACGATGGCAGCATTGCCCTCTCTGACATACAAAAGTAGTACCGAGCAGCACAGCCTATCACAATTAATCAGTGGGCCTAACTCCCAGAGGGGGAACTAGCTTGTCATCTGGACGGGCTGGCCATGCACCAAGGGGGTTATCTCAGGGCACTGTATGGCACTTCAGTCCCCAAAACCTTTCCAATCCCTACAGCAACTACACTCTGGCACTTGGCGCTCAAGGCCTTAGGCTGGAGAGGAAAACTTACATCGGCTACCCCCTCTGGGGTAACGCACAACTCGAGATGTTGAGAAAGTAACAGGGATTTGACAAATGGGACCTTATTGATCTCTGCAAAGTGGGCAACCTGTTGAAATAGGAGTAGGTTATCCCATTCGCTGAGCTCCAGCAAGTATATCAAATGGCATCCACAGAGGAATATAGATACCTGCACATCCATCATGCACTTCAGGCAGCAGTGGCCAGAGGGGAGGAGCTCCCTGAATCCTCCGCGTTGGCGGATCAACTCCTTGACAAATACATGACTAAGAAAGCAATGTCCCTCACGTGTCATAAATTGCTGAACAATCAGCCCGATACCCAAGTTAGGCTATGAGAGAAGTGGGACTGAGATCTGGAGGGGAAAGAAGATGATGTATGGTTGGATGCATTGGCATCTCCATGTGAAGTGGCTATTACAGCCAGGGTCCGCCTTTTACAGTTAAAAATCCAATATCGCAGCTATTTTCCATGTATCACCATGACACAGATGGGCAGGGTGCCATCGCCAATGTATCACGGTGGTTGCAACCAAGAGGTTACATTTTTTCATATGATCTGGGATTGCCCTGCCATTCAACACTACGGTAGCTCTGTGATTGCATGCTTGAATGAGGTGAGCGGTTGCAATGAGGAGGCCTCCGCAAAATGGTACTTAACATCTGGGAGGCCACAGATCTCCCCCGCATGGACTAAATTTACATGACTGTAGGGTTGATAGTGGTGAAGTGCAACATCACACGTGAATGGAGGGCTACCTCCTGGAAAAAAGACACAGATTGGTGCATGTTGGTAGAAAGGTATGTCTATGAAGGAAGGGGCTGCCCTAAAAAATGGGCCACAACATTGGGAAGTGGAACGACTACTTCGGTGGTATTTGTACATTGACTGCTCCCACTGACTCTGGTGTTCTTTACTTCATGCAGCTTAGTGATGATGGGCTCTGATGTCTTGCCACTGGGTCATGTGGAGGGAGGGCAAGAGGTTTAGGACTTATTGTATTTCAGTGGATACTTGGTTGTGCTGTGATGCTACTATGGTTGTGATTCAGTGTCCATGTTTTATTGCAATATAAAGATTTATACAAATAAAAATACATCGGCAACAGGTTAATGCCCAAGAGTGATGGACTGAAAAATGCGTCTAATCGACACCTTCTAGCATTGTGCGAGTTAAATTAGCATTTGCGGCACCATTTTGTATTCAGCCGCCACTTTGTACCATGATCGAAATTAAGCTTCTGTTTCATACTGCTTGGCTCAGCAGAAAACAGCCTCGATTGTTTTCTCTTTATTATTCAAGGTTGAGTTTCGCTGCACTAATGAATAGATCGTTCTGTTACTGCATGCCTTTCCCAGTAGGTATGCCTGCTCCCACTGTCAGAGAGTCGGGCACGGGCAGAGTAACCTTGAAAGCAATATAGCATGTACCGAGTCTCAGGATTGTAGCCCATCCTTCTGTACCTCCTTTGTTCATCGGCTCCCAGACTGGAAAATTCCAGACTGGGCGGGTCTTTAGGGGTGCTGGAAATGTATATAGTGTATTACCATGTTGGAGGGGGCCAGTCCCTCTGCAGCAATGCAAGAAGGCTGGTCAGACTGGACTCCGCTTGAGAGACTAATAAATAACTTTTGTTTGCATTTTCTACTGTCTGACCGACTCTTCATTTGTATGGAAGACTGATTAGTGGTCGTGAGTGAACCAGGTGGTCCTAATCAGGTCACTTCCTCCAAGAGGAGATGCCTGACCTACAAACATTCGCTATCTATTTGAGGGCTGTGACGCTGCCTCACCTGTGGATGGATATACGGGAGGAACTTGACCATCTCATAACGAGTGAGGACCTGTGCACAATTCGAAGCGATATGCAAAATGGGAGGACCCCTAGATCAGATGGACTAGTACTGGAATTAATAAAATTGTCCCCTACGCTCCTTATGGACATACTCAGAAAGGTAGTCAAGGAGGCCTGTCAGGTGGGGAACAGTTTCCCCTCACAATGAGCGGGGCGCTAATTGTTGCGATCCCTAAGGCAGGAAGTGATCCCGTTGAGTTGGAATCTTACCTGCTTCTACGATCAACATGGACACCAACATTATTTGTAAATTGTTGGCCCATAGACTGACAAGACCTATGTCTCTACTTGTTCATAAAGACCAGACTAATTTTATACCCTAGAGGAGTCCGGTCTTTAATTTGCAATACATGGCACATGTGTTGAGCACTACCTGTGCTCTGCTGCGGCCCACCGTGCTGTGGCTTCGATGGACCTCGAAAAGGTCTTTGATACAGTGGGAGTACATATTTGGGGTACTTCGGGAAATGAACTTTAGTCGAAAGTTGCTTCAGGGCATCAGATTATTATACACTCACACTGAGGCTAGAGTCACGACTGGGAGGCTGGTGTTGCCCAAATGGGACCTAGAGCAGGATATGTGTCAGGGTTGCCCATTGTCGTCCCTGCTCTTCACCCTAGCCATTGAATTACTGGCAAATACGCTACGTGGTGAGATGGTGGAAATAGGCATTCAGATTGCCCATGGAATTAATGCGGTCTGCCTGTACGCCAATGACACCCCGGTCTACATGAGAGACCCGATTGACTCAGTTGCCTGTGTACTACACCTCTCAGAGGAGTTCAAACAGGTCAATGGGCTATCCACCAACTGGAACAAATCTAGATTGTTCCCTATGGGTGCTCTTGCAAAAGAACCGCTGGAAAGATGTTGTAGCTACAATGGAATGTTGTAGTTGTTATACGGAACCTGATGATGTGGAATGGATTGGGGAGGTAGAGGCTGAGTGGTGATGCTGGGAGACTGTCGGATGGGATCTTCTCTCCTAATAAAGTACCTACTTTATTTACACCTTTACACTAACGTACTTAGTGATAGTTGATACTACACTGGCGACAGGCTGGGATGAGGAAGATCTCAACCCTGATCCAGCGTAAGGAGCCTCTGGTGTGATGGCAGATTCAGTGTATCGTATGCCTTAAATGTAAATCTGGTGAGGTCAGAGTGACTGCTACAATTTTTATTCATAAACCAGCCTGCTACAAGTCATGTATGTTATGCGGGGTTATGGATAGAAGCATTAAGGAGCAGGGAGAAGCGTTTCTTGAGGGCAATCCGTAGCTTTGGAAACCCAGCATAGAGCTGGTAGAGTGCAGTGAGCTCACTGGAAAATACTTCACTGGCATTCCGATCTCAGCGCGCTTCGCTGTATGTGTGTTTTAGTTCCTACAAGAGAAATTGCCTTATTTAATTTAAGCGGTGGCTGTTGGCTGCTGATCCTATCATGGGATTTCATCAAGTCAGGCATGCCTTTACTCAATATGACATGCGCACTACAGTTGCTGCTGCCTTTTGAGTTGGGGTTTAGCTGCTGCACTAAGCTGGCTGAGGGTGACTCCCGCATTTAATTCCTTCCGAGCCCGAGCAGCGGAGGTTCAGGCTTCTAAGCGGAGTGCAGCCAGCAGGAGCAGGAAGGAAGGCAGTGGTGGCTAGAACAGACTGGCGGCCTGGCTGCACCGCAGTTGATAGCCACTATTTGGGAGGTAAGTTCTAGACTCCTCCTAAGTGGCACCGGTAAACTCCATCTGCTGTGAGTGCGGAGTTTATGAAAACGTTGCACTCCAAACAGAGTACAGAGTTCTAAAACTCCGCAAACTCTGCTGGCAGAGCGTAGTTAACCACCCACCCTTACAGGAAACACCAATCTTGGCACACACCCCACCGTCTATAGTGGTCATCAAGTCCAACACATACCGATGTTGCATCACTATCCTTCAACTGGAATGCCCCAAAGACACTGGAAACTCACCAATTTTCTGTTGTCTTGGAGCCGTGGTTTAATGGTTGACGTGGTCCCACCTCAAATTGAATGCTTCCAGAATGGAAATACTCAAGTTTGGCGATTTGAAAAATTATGACCCACTCGCTGCCTGGCCTTATGATCTGGGAACACTGCCTAAAGTATCAAAGGAAGTAAGAAAAATTCGGAATGACCATGGTCTCCAAGCTATCAAAGAATGTCCAAGTTGACATACTAGTATGTCAAGCTTTGTTACTATTAAAACTCTGTGACAAATCTTCCTCCATCTGGGATTTCCACACAAGGTCCAGGCTACCATCTCTCTTGTTCTATCCAAACTTGATTGCGCCAATAGCCTCTACCACAAATCACCTTTAACGACTATGAAAAGACTACAATGGATTCAGAACTCGGCTGCCACACTAATCTGACATATAAAGCCTCAAGACCACATCTCCCCTACCTTGAAAACCCTGGATTAGTTACAAGTTGCCAGAAGATCCACCCACAAAGCGATACATGGAATGGGACTGCTCTTCATCAGGAATAAAATAACCAAAAACATTCAAAAAAGGAACCTCCGGGGGCGTGGCCAAGATGGCGGACTAGGTGGACGTGTGGTTTCCCCTCTCCCGCGGGCACCTCGCAGAAAGCACGGTGTACGGCCATTTCCAGTTGGCCGGCACCTAAGCAAATAGCCCAGAAGGTGCCCGCCGGAACAGAGACGGGGGGAGTGTCAGTGCAAACCGGCGGAATACAGTTGAGCCCGCGCTGCGGAGCCGAGTACGGCCCGACGCATGCGGGGCCTGCCGAGCAGGGGGACGGACGGCTCCTGAGGAACTCTGGGCAGAAGAAACGGAGGGCGGACTGCGGCCCCGCGGTCACCGAGTCTCGGCGGCCCTGAAGTGAGCGCGACCGGCGTCTAACCCCTGGCGGCGACGTCGGAGGACGAGATTGGGGGCGAGAAGATCCGGCGGGACAGAGCGGCCTACCCGGGAGCAACCAACACGACAGCCCAGGCAGCGGGAAAGAAGGGGCCGGAGGTGCGGCGGTCCTTAGATCGAAGCGGAGCCCGGGGGCCCCTGCCGGCGGGCGGACGCCAAGCAGGCAAGTGAGCGCGCTGCTGGCGCTGCCGGTGGGGGCCCGGGGCAGAACTGTGGCATCCCCCCGGGGAAGGCGAGAGGCCTGCCTCCGGGCGCAGTAAACAGAGGGAAGCCCGGGGAGCCTCGAGAGCCAGCGGGGCGCACGGCGGATCCAGCGCGGGCGGGAGGCCCACAGCAAAGCGGCAGCTGCCCCGGGGGCGAGGAACACACTTTAAGGAACTCCCACTAGCGCGCCGGCGGGCCTACGGAGGCGGTACGGGCCAGGCCCGGTGGACTAACGGAGCCGGAGACCCCGCAGGTGGCGGGCCCTTCGGATCGCCCCCCCCCCCCCCTGAGAGCGAGATACCCGTCGCGCGGGGACAGAGTGGTGGCCTGGGGCGCGATACGACCGGGGTGGAGCAAGGCCCTGGTCGGTGCTGGAGGTGAAATTGGAACGGTGCGTGGTGGGCGCGGGGCCTCCGGCCGGGGACACCCCGGAGAGTCCCTGGAAGAGACGCAGGCAGAGACGGGCGTGAGGAAGAGAGCCCGGGCGCGGGCCTGTGAGCTGTTCTGGGCGCTTGAACTCCTCCAGACACCAGCGGCCGAGCGCCTCGGAGCTGCTGGGGGAGAGACAGAATTGCGTGGCCCTTCGAGCGCGTGCGACACCGCCCAGTGCCGCAGGGGCGGAGAGGAGGATTGAAGAAGTAGTGGACCCGGGGTGTCCCGGACCGGTGGGGCGCGCCGGCCTTGACCGGACGTTGGAGGCAGCGGAGCCAGGAGAGAGGGCACGAGGCCGGCCCTGGTTGGGGGTCGGGAGGTACGGAGACCCCCGGATGGGAGAAAGGTGGATTCGAGGCTCGTTATGGTCCCCCCGAAGGGCCGCCGTGACAAGACCCTGAAGGAGTTATTCGTGAAGCCCCAGGCAAGGCCCACGACGGGCGCCATGGCGTCGAACACGGCGGGCAGCCCGCTCGGACAGCCGGAGGGGTCAGAGCCCATCACCAAGTCGTTTTTGGAATCAATGTTCACCGGTCTGCGGACAGACATCCAGAACCTCCAAAAGGAATTCGCTGCGGAGCTTAAGGAAGTGCGCAGAGATGTGAACAGTATTGGGGAACGGGTAGCTGCGCTAGAAGATAAAGGAGACGGCCGCGAATCGGAGCTGGCGGCACTTCAACAGGAAATCCTCCGGATACACGACCAGCAGGTGGACTTACAGGCACATGTGGAAGACCTCGAAAACCGGTCCCGGCGCCATAATATACGGATCCGAGGGGTGCATACCTCGGAGGACGCGAAGGATCTCTTTACCTTCACGAGGGAACCCTTCAATCACATTTTGGAGCGCCCACTGGAGACGGAGCTGCGCCTTGACCGAGCACATAGAGTGGGCCCCCCGCGGCCCGCGGCGGCTGGCCTGGCAGATATCCTGGTGTGTGTTCAGGACTACCGCACCAAAGAAGAGATCCTGCGTAATGCCCGCCGGCAGCATCCCGTGAGGATTCGGGACCACGCGCCAGTCCTATATTAAGACTTGTCGGCGCTTACGCTCCATAAACGCAGGTTGTTCAAGCCCATCACAACACACCTCCAACAACGCAACATCCGATACAGCTGGGGACACCCGTTTCGACTGGTGTTCCGCATTGACAGTACTCTATATCAGCTGAAGTCCTTGTCGGAAGCAGCACAGCTGTTGGGGGTGACCTTACCACAGGAGAGCAGTGAGGCGGACGAAGAACTGCCGGCGGCCGCAAAGGCGGGACCCGGCTGGCGTCAACAGGGCCGTCGTAAACGTACAAAGAAGCCCCCAGCGGCGGAGATCCTCAGAGGGCAGCAGGATGCATTAGAGACTGTCTCCGGCGGCTTGTGCAGCTCACTGCCTGGGGAGGCAGTATAATGTCTGTTGCGGGCAACTCTGCTGGATCCTTGAAAGGGTTGTCTGCGGGAGAGGGGCCTCTTGGTGGTACTACTGTTCCTTACGCCCTTCCGATACCATCCACTGGAAAGTGGAGGACACTGGTTCTGGACTTTTGTTGTTATGATGTTGAGCTGTTTGGGGGAGAGGGGGGTTGGGGGGGGTTTGCTCAGGGGATGGGGGTTCCGCGTCTGTCAGGGAGGGGAGTGCAGCGGGCAGCCAGCGAGAGGGGCGGGGGGAGCGGCGATCGGTGGGCAGTTTCCGGGCACAAGCGGCATCCCCAGCAGGACACAGCTTACTAATCAGGGTGGGATCACATGGCGCCTCCTACACTTAAGGTGCTAACACTCAATGTTCGGGGCCTCAACAACCCTGTTAAGCGCAAGGCGGTACTATCGTGCCTTGAGAGCTCGCGGGCTGACATCTGCCTCCTTCAGGAGACCCACCTGCTCGCTCGGGACTGTCACCGGCTTCGTTCCCGCAAGTTCCCGGTCCAACTCCTTTCCTCTAGTCTTACTAAAACTGCGGGAGTCGCGATCTTGGTAGCCCAGCGTTTTCGAGGGGAGGTCCTGCAGAAGGAAGCCGAAGTTAGAGGACGGCTTTTGATATACAGGTTTGCCTTGGGGGCCCTGACCTTCACCATAGGCTCCCTCTATGCTCCCAACGAAGGGCAAGAGCGATTTTTGCAATCCGCACTCACGGAGATAACGGCGACGAGCGATAGGCTCATTCTTTTAGGGGGCGATCTCAATCTTGTTTTCGACAACGTGCGCGACAGGTCTTGCCAACGTACACACCAAACGGGGGCAATTTCCGCGGCTGGGCTTGCTAGAGTGCGTGAGTTGGGGCTCGAGGATATATGGCATAGCTTTCACCCGCAGGTTCGGGAGTATTCCTATTACTCACACGCGCATAAGACGTAGGCACGGCTGGACTATCTTCTAGCGTCGGCCGCGGTTCGAGAAATGGCCGTGGCAATCGAAATGGGAGCGATCTTTCTCTCAGACCATGCACCGGTGCATGTTGAATTGTCACTGCCGCCGTTGGTACAGCCGGATAGGGTATGGCGTCTTCGGGACTCCCTGCTGCACCGGGAAGCTGTGCTGCAGCAGATCACCGGGAGGATCAAGGATTTTTTTACGCATAACGGTAACGCTGACACGACCCTTGCGACGCAGTGGGCGGCGTTGAAAGCGGTTCTCAGGGGGGAGTTTATTGCCATAGCGGCTGCCGATAACGCTGAGCGGCGGGGAAAGTGGGAGGAGCTCACACAGCAAACCAAGGAGCTGGAACAAATGCATCAGAGGACAGGTGCCCCCAGGACGTGGCGCCAACTGCGGGCCATCCGGCAGCAGTTGACGGCTCTCGATCAGGATAGAGCGGAATACGCTGCCCTCCGTTTAAAACATGCCTATTATACCGGGGGCGATCGGTCGGTCGCTTACTTGCACACAAACTTCGGGAGGTCCGGAGGCGGCAGGGGGTACGCGAGATCTGCAGGGAGGATGGCACGAGAGTAACAGACGATAGGGAAATAGCTGACTCGTTCCGGGCCTATTATGCAGCCCTGTACGACGGGTTGGGGTCGGTGGGAGACGATGGGGCGGCCTTTCTGGACTCCGTCGAGCTACCCACTTTGACGGGGGCCCAGGCGGACCGACTAGACGGGGATATCCGCCCTGAGGAGGTGATTGCCACCATCTCCCGGTTAAAGCTGGCGAAGGCCCCAGGGCCCGATGGCTTCACCGCCATTTTTTATAAAAAATTCTGTGCTCTCCTGGTCCCCATGCTCACTCGGCTTTTCAATTCCTTCTCGGTTATGGGAGTGATTCCCCCGGACCTCTTGAGGGCCCACATAGCGGTGATCCCCAAACCGGGGAAGGACCGGACCCACTGTGGAGCGTACCGCCCCATCTCCCTGTTGAATGTTGATCTTAAACTCTACTCGGGGATCCTGGCTAGTCGATTGGCACCCTGCATGCCAAATCTTATTGATCCGGATCAGGCGGGGTTCATACCGGAACGGCAAGCCCCGGACAACACGAAACGGGTTATGCATCTGGTCGAGAAAGCCTCCCGCACGTCAGGGGAATACATGTTCCTGGCGATTGACGCCGAAAAAGCGTTTGACCGGGTCCACTGGCCCTACCTGGAGCAGGTTCTGTTGCGGATGGGGTTGGGGGAGAAGTTCCGCACCCATATCTTCAATTGCTATAGATTCCCGTCAGCCATGGTCCGGGTCAACGGCCACACGTCCGCTAGTTTCCCCATCACGCGGGGCACGAGGCAGGGATGCCCGCTGTCGCCGCTGCTCTTCGCGGCCTACATGAAGCCTTTGGCCCAGAAGATCAGGCAAAACCCGGGAATTTCCGGGATCAAGTTCGGGGGATACACTCATACCATCAGCCTATACGCAGACGATGTGTTACTCTCACTATCAAACCCTAGGGAGACGCTGCCGGCGTGTATCGCGGATCTTGACGCCTTTGCACGGGTGGCGGGGTTCAGGGTTAATGCGGACAAATCAATAGCGCTGGACCTCTCGTTGAACCCTCCCACGCGTCAGTATTTGGATGCTTCGCTCCCCTTTCAGTGGGCTACGGACTCGATCCCCTACCTGGGGATTCAGCTGGCCTCCACGCTCTCTCGGACGGTGATCCTTAATTATGCTGCCCTGCGTCAGAAGATCCGCAGAGAGCTTGGGCAGTGGAAACACTATCCCCTCTCGTGGCTGGGCAAGATTGCGGCGGTCAAAATGACCATCCTTCCGCAGATCCTATATCTTTTCCGCACCATACCCCTGTACCCGCCAGCGGGCTGGATTCAACAGACGCAGTCGGAGCTAGCCCAATTTATTTGGAGCGGACGGAAGCCCCGCATGAAGAGGCGATTGTCCACTCTGACCCCCGAGAACGGGGGACTTGGGATCCCGGATATCCAACTGTATTTTCAAGCCACGCAACTACGCTACCTGGTAGAGTGGAGTCGTTGGGAGTCAGAAAAGCATTGGTTGTTTCAGTATTAGGCGGTGGCGGCTAGACCTTTGCAGGAAATCCCCTTCCTGCGGAGACAACACAGGCCCCCCAATCTCTATGCCTCCCATATTACGCGCGTCCCGATGGAGATCTGGGATCGAACTAGTGTGGCCCACGAGCTCAACACTTTCCCTTCCCCGCTTACCCCTCTGTTGGACAATCCGGATTTTTCCCCTGGTATGGTCTCGACAGCCTTTCATAGATGGAAGCCGGCTGGGTGTCGCTGCCTATATCATATGTATGATGCGGAGGGGGTACGTCCGTTCCAGCAATTCAGGCAAGAATACGATTTGCCGGAGGGGGAATTGTGGAGGCCCTTCTTGTCCCTGTTGGTCACCGAGTTTAGGGAAGTTACCTGTCCCCGCTACCTTCGATTACTGAGGCTATCTGAGACACAGAAGGAAGAATGACGACAGGGCACTACTGGAACTACGAGAGCCTTGGTTTGGCAGACGCGGAACGGAGGGAGGGGAGGGGGGGAATGGGTGGGGGGGGGTCTTACTGTTTTACTTTTGTACTACGGCACCCTTCTGGAGAGCCCTATGGCACTCCCATAGTGGTTGTGTGCTTGCCGCAGTTTGCACTATAGAACTGAGAGACTTAAGCCTCAACCTGAGATTGCACAGAGTGATATCCATTTTTCTGACTGCGGTATTTGTCATGGAATGTTTTGAAATGCCAATAAAAGATTTAAACATAAAAAAGGAACCTCCACTCTAGAGTGGCACCTTGCCTCAAAACCCCAACGTACAAGAAAAAACCATGGGTGGCATATCCTTCTCTGTTCAAGCAGCCAAACTATGAAACGCTTTACCCCCCAACATAAGATCCATGGATAACCACCTTATCTTCAGGAAACTACTCAAGAATTGGCTCTTCCCTACATAACCACCATACGCAAACAGAAATATACAGCATATCCCTCTGTATATAAGCATTTATTTGGACTATAGATATGTACCTATATATGTGTATTGCTTTGAACAAACATCTATAATAATTTTGTTTTTAAAAATATAGATATTCGTTAGTTCTGCTAAACAAATGTACATATTACTGATAGTTACATTATTCTATTTTTTTAACATGCATATAAGTGACTGCATAAATAAGTAAATCTTTCATCATAACTATTTCTCTCCCATTGCATCAAAATTGAATTACAAAAAATAAAAAAACAAATTAATTACTTTACAGTACAACAACACTTGAAAGCCGGGGAGTGCCCGAATCCTATCCATACATCATTCAGCATGTGGCGGCGGTCTGGGAAACAGCAATACAGACAGTAGTTAAACATGCACCCTATGCCCCTGACATGCCGCTATAGGTTGTGAAACCCTTGCAAAAGATAGTTGAAACAATGTACATTATAAAATGGGTGGACGGCGGCTGCCAAACATTGGGTGATTTATACAGTAACAAAAAAATTCTAACCAAAGGAAGAGGCCGAGAATATATTTGGGCTGGGGAAAGGGCAATAACTGCAATACGTGACAATATCTCCAGTGGCCAGAGAAATATGGCCTGCATTCCTGCAAGAACCACCCACCACATCGGTCTTTCAGGCGATACTTAGCCTTGCGGGAAGTCGTAGATTGATTTCACATATATAGAAAGCACTAAGAGATGATCTTCCAAATAAACTCCTTCCAGTCCAGGCAAGATGGGACGGAACGATAGATGAAACTTTAACAGAGAAAGAGTGGTAGATAATACACGAGGGAGTCAAACTAACCAGGGAGGTTTAAATGTATACAATATAACGATATGCACCAGGCATATCTAACCCAGCGAGTACTACATAGAATATACCTGGATCGTACAAACCAATGTCCTAGATGCAGACATCAAGACGCACATTTCATTCATATGATATGGGACTGGCCATCACTGACACAATATTGGGGAAATGTAATTGACTGTATATAAACAGCCGCAGGGTGGAAAATACCAACTACTATAAAAGTTGTAATACTGGGACAGCTCCCCACACCAAAATCTAAAAAGCTCAGCAGAAAGCTTGTACTATTAGGGCTAGTGCTGTCAAAGAGAAGGATAGCGATCAGATGGCTTAGTCCAGATGCCCCCACAATTGAGGGATCGTTGAAAGACTTGAATGAATGGGCAACTGCAGAACTAGTTAGAATGAAAAAAGTCAGAAGGGATAAGATAGAAGAGGATGCGCGGGCCTTGACCCTCATGATAGCGGATGCAAAAAAACACCCTTACTCTAGATGAGGAGCTGATAGAGGTTGGACTAGTGGAAACAGGCACGGAGGGAATGACCAGATAATCTGTAAACAGAGACTGCAAGAATTATTTATGTGTAACTAACAAAAGGAAGATACGTTTCTCCTATTTCATGTGAATTGGCACGACGAAGGGGGGCTGGGGGAAACGTTTATTTTTATCCTTCTTGTTAAGATGGTACACGCAAGAGATGTATTATATGTTCATAAAGGAAGCAAAAAAAGTATATAAGGTTGCGATATAGAAATACGGATGTCTCAGAAGTTTGGAGAAATGTATATCAAAGCTGATATGACAGATGTAAAATGTCTTGATACCATGCGAAAATGCCAATAATTTTCTTTTTTTAAACAAGCAAAACAACACTTGAATGCAGGAGTTTATTAAATGTATCTTTATCTTTACTCTACATATACTACATTCCTTATGCATATATATATATATATATATATATATATATATATATATATATATATATATATATATATATATATATGTATATATATATATATATATATGAACTTATGTATCTATATATTTATTACTTTTCTTCTTTTTCAGCATATACACAACACTATCCTCACCCTATACCACTCTCAATATATACTCTACCTAAACTCTGACTCATCTCAAACCTCATTCTACAAATGCACTACCCTATTTATCATCCTATACCTCTATCAATATATCCTCTACCTCAACTTTCTCATTCATCCCAAACTGCGTACCACTACTATGATCCAAAAAATAACCCTTTCTAGACTCTTCTCTCCTCTACCCCATCTTGCATCATCTCATACCTCGTTTACTTTTCAGATTTCCTAAACAAGACTTTCTAAACCCTTACCTCTGACTCTTCCCCCTCCAACTCCCTTTTATTCATCCCAACACCCTCCTACTGCAAATGAACTAAAA
Source organism: Triturus cristatus (assembly GCF_964204655.1). Lineage (NCBI taxonomy): Eukaryota > Metazoa > Chordata > Amphibia > Caudata > Salamandridae > Triturus > Triturus cristatus. The sequence goes on along the minus strand of NC_140584.1, from coordinate 974,912,434 downwards.
ATACAAACACATTCTAGACTCTTCCTTATTCTATTCCTCCTTCCCTCTTCTATCTCTTCACTATTCCTTTTTAATCCAAACAACAAAATAACATGTCCATCACTCAAATTAATTTCATATTTCCCTATACCAGCTCCCCTCCACCTCCCCTTTACTCAACCTAAACCTCCTCCTACGGCTATAAACTAAAAAATAAATTACAAAAAAAAACAAACCCTTTCCTCTTTTATCCCTCCACTATTCCTTTTCAATCCAAATAACAGACTAACATGTCCACCACTCAAATTAATTGATATTTCCCTATACTAATTACCAATAACCCTATTTGGGTTCCGGAGTACCATGCTACTCATCAGAAAGTGCTTCAACACCTCATCAGGGGTATCAGGAGCTCTATAAATGCAAACCTTTTCCCTCTTCTATCCCTCCACTAACCTTCTCAAATAATTGACTAACATACTCACCACTCAAATTACTTTCATATTTCACTATAGTAATTCACCACTAATCCTTTATGGGTTCTGGGGTAGCGTGCTACTTGCTGAAAAAGCGCTTCAACACCTCATCAGGGATAGCAAGTGCCATATAAATGTAAACCTTTTTTCCTCTTCTATCCCTCCACTATCCTTCTCAATCTAAATAACTGACTAACATATCCACCACTCAAATTACTTTCATAATTCACTATACTAATTCACCACTAATCCTTTATGGGTTCCGGAGTAGCGTGCTACTTGCCGAAAAAGCGCTTCAACACCTCATCAGGAGAAGCAAACACTATATAAATGCAAACCTTTTTCCCTCTTCTATCCCTCCACTATCCTTCTCAATCCAAATAACTGACTAACATATTCACCACTCAAATTACTTTCATATTTCACTATACTAATTCATTACTAATCCTTAATGGATTCCGGAGTAATGTGCTACTCGCCGAAAAAGTGTCAGTAAGTGCTAAATAAATGCATTTACAATACAATACAATACCATAAGGCGGATGGCTCGCAGCTCCTCCTTGATAGCGTGAAGTCCAAGCTCAGTACAGTTTATGAGTTTCATCATTTTCCATCAGGTCATCTGTAACCAGCGGGCGTTGGCTTTAGTTTGCATGGTAAAAAATGGTATTGATCCTCTGGCATTTACTTGAGATTCTGTGAACAGTCTAAATTCTTCTGGAATGTCCTTGTACTGAGCCCAGCCAAAATACTCAGCAGTTCTTCTCCTTCTAGTCTGATGCAACAGAGTTGTTTTCTTCTGTAACAGATATTGAGACAACTCAGACAGATCTTCTCCAGGGATAACCAGGGTTGGGGTCTGTATGCGCTATCCGGGGATGAGCTGGGTATAGGCAAGTGCCCACACTGCCAATACAGATCCATCAACGTGGAGGTGCTCCATTACAGGTCCGGTATATGCATTATAGTCCAGCAATTCTCATTGCTGCCCAATGGCATGTTACCTGTGCCTTGAAACATAAAGAGTACAACATAAGTTTCTGTAGAATTAGGGGTTACCCTTTCCCCTTCAACCATGTGTACCTATCGATCTCACTATCCTAGATTTCCTTGCATGGGGTGCCTATGCTGGCATTGGACCCCTCCCATGAGACTCATTCCCCCAGCATGATTGAGATGAGTGGAGTGGAGTTCCCTGCCCAGGCCTAGTTAAGGCCGCCTTGGGACCGCAGAAGGAGTCAGGAGCAGATGTGTTTGTGCACAGGTGTGGTGGTTTTGCTACCTCTAGGAACCTCTTTTCTACAAGTCCCAGGGCGCAACAGTGTCCTCCCCTATTGTGCGTCTTCTGCACATCTTGTCTAGCTTGGTATGGATGTCGCTATGATCGAAGAAAAGATATAGGGCCATATGTATCAAAGGGTTTCACACATTTTGTGTCTATGGGAAAATGTGTTCATGCATATAACCCATAGTGCAGTGGAGTTCGTCTCATTCCAGGTGATGTTTTCTAGAGTTCTACAAGGTTCTTCTCGGTTGGGTTAGATTTTTGCTTTGATCCTACATAGGGACAGATGGACAAGGCATTGTACTTTTTCAGGGGCTATCTCCTGCAATAAACAAAGCCTGTCTATGCCCACGTTGTGAGGTATCAGCGAACAGACAAAACACGACCTATTCATAGATTGTGTACCTATACTGCTTATGTGCTGATTCCAGGTGTTGTGTAGGAGTGCGCAGTGTAGTGCATGAGGAATAGTAGTGTTTGGTTCAGTGTAGGTATAGGAGAGGTGAGAAAGGTCACTGCACATGCATTGCAAGAATGTAGAGGTAGAGCTTACAAAATCATTTAGATTTTTGGTTCCGGAGGGGCTAGAAAGCACCCCGGTAACGGAAAGCGTGTACAAAAATATAAGGGTACATAGCAAAGCATTTGTAGGATGTAGAATTGTCTTCAGGAGAGATGTCTGTCATCTGGGTATGTCTTTAGTTGTTCATTGTCTGAGGTCTGGTGTCAGGTGGCTGTTGTCTGTGCTTTGGTGTCTGATGTTTGCTGTCTGGGTGCCCAGGGGTGTTTTCGTCTCGGTGCAGTGCAGAAAGAATGTCTCGGAAAAACAAAGTCACAAAAGTAAATAGAATTTAGAAGTACTTGAGCAACTAGTCTTTTGAAAGTCTTTTGAGAGTCCAGATTAGAGGAATGGCAGGTTATGGCAACGTTCACTTACAGTTCGATCGCGGGCCTGTGGAGCAAGAGCTGTGGGTCGTAGATCAACTGGAAAAACACATTTGTTAGGCAATTTATTAAAACATTACTGATTCATCTGTAAAAAGATCCTGCTTTATGGTTTTGGTGGGGAGCGAATTTTCCTATTGGGATTGGATGGAGGTGATAGACTTTTTTATGGCATTGGTGAGGTTTGAAGGTTTTTAGACTTATTTCAGTGAGCGTTAGAATTTTGGAGCTGACCGGGGATTTTTTAATCTAATTTTAAGGTGGCTTATAATATGGGTTTCTCCCCCCTCTCCTAGCTTCAGCAGGAATAGTATTTTCTCTGCAGGCTATTCCATTCAGAGCGCGATGTTTTAGCAGGAGCTGAGGTGTCTTTTTGACCTATCTGGACTGCGTGCAATTGTGAGGAGAGATGGAAGTTTCCTTTTTAGGGTTACGTTTCTATTGACACATGCATGCCGCATGAGTCTTGAACGTGTCATGGACCAGGGTTTCTATAATTAGGCAGAGTCCTGCCCTTCTTCTGGAAAAGTCGAGAACCTTTGGGCTCTTTTGCGTGGGTACCGGAGGGCTGTTCCCAGTGCTTGGGCATTTCCACTTCTAAGAAAAGATAGTGTAGTGGGTTGGAAGTTCGTATGTGGATTCCTTATTGGGGACCTGAGGAGGAAAAAATGGCCGGGAGTATGTTTGCTTGCAGTGTTTTCTCTGCATGAGTCAAGGGTCTCACTGGGATTTTTGGTGCCCGGCCTGCTTGAGGTGGTGTACATGAACTTGGTGGGACTTTCCAATGGATTGGGGCCCGTGAGCAGAGTTATTTTTCCAGGGCTTTGAGAGTTTGTCGCTGTGATGCTGTTCTGTGGACCCTGTGGCTTGAACGTGGCCATGGCTGGGATCAGGCCATCCACTTCTTTGAGTGTCATTCTGAGCAGCTATGCATGGCTGGCGTACCCAACTTGAACTCCAGACATGGGCCGAGAAGGTCAACTGTGAAGACCCTCTTCCTCCCACCGCTCCCCTCTCCCCCAGACCCTGGATGTTTGGTGAGGTGTAATCCAATGGGTCGACCTTAGAAGGTTCTGAAGTGTTTACGGGGAGTGAGGGGGGAGTGGAGGATAGAGCCTACTGCTCGGCCTCCAGCGGAGAGTCAGGAGTGCAGCTTGCGGCATATTGCATGGTAAGTAAGCAAACTGAAACGGTTGCTTGCTTGTGGATCTATCTACTGACTCGTTCTGGAGTAGTGTGAGACCCGTGGAGCTCTAGTGTTCGTTTCAAACCTTCAAACATCCTTCCCAAAACACCTGAAAGGTCTGGCTTCCACCACCAGAGCATTTTTCCCAGTTTTGGAACTATAGACGGTCCTCCATTTGGAGAAGGCCTGAAAGACATTGGACAGTGGGGTCGTTTTGAACTGCAGCGCACCCTGGTGGTATGGGCATTTAGGCACAAGGATCTGGGAGCCCACTTTCATTCACCGGTGGGGGCCATCCTGCTCCCTCGTCAGACTTTCTTCTCCCCAGGGGGGTGGTAAGTTAACCCGCCTTGGGCGATCAACAGCTGAGGTGGCCCTGGCCTCCTGTGGGCACCCAGGTGGAAACTCTAGTGTGGATTCTCGGTCCACATAGCACAACCGTGTGAGGTTTTCCAACTTAAAGGTTTTGAATTTCCCCTACTTTTTGGTGTTAAAGGTTTGACGTTATCTCTACTGTTGCTGTTAAATTAAAGGTATTGAATTCTCCCTACTGTTACTGTTAAATAAAAGGTTTTGAGTTATCTCTACTGTTGTAATGTTACGTGTGTGGTGACTTACCTGAAGTGAGTGTGCTGAGATTCTGAATTCACTACATGTTTGGGGGGTTCTAGGGGAATGCTCTGTGTGTGTTGGGATTCTGTGGGGGTTGCCCTGATAACAGTTTATTTAGTTTGTGGTATACTTTAAGGCAACATTGGGCGGTCTTGTGGTTTCTTCAAAGGCAGTAGTGGCCCTCTATGGTGGTTTGAGGCTGCCCGCCTTTCGTCTTTCTGGTGCGAGCACTCAGTTGGATTCCCCTGGGTTCCTGAGGCTGAGTTCTCTCCCCAACAGGTGCCAGCGGTAGGTTGGTGGTCACCTGACCGCTTTGGGGGTGCTTTCACCAGTTTCATGGTCACTCCAGCAGAACCAAGGGGTGGGGAATGTAGGAGATAGCCTCTCCACTCTCTGCCCAGGGATTTCTCTCATGTGACTGGCAGGCACAATTTCATGAGGCGGTGTCTTGATGGGTGGACATGTCACCTTTCTTGCTGCGGTAATTTGTCTCGGACCAGTATTAGGTAAGAAGGACGGGGCGCCTAGCGCTGGAATCGCCACCCTTGTCAGGATGTTGCATTGCCTGGGCTGCTTCCTCCTTTGAGGATGCACCAGGGTGGAGGCTTAGGCTGAATTAGGTAGTCCTGAGCCACCCTCCCCCCTAACCTCGGGGGATGTGATGGTCCTATGCATGTGTGATCTGGGGTTACGGACTCCTTGCGTTCCCTACATGCTACTGCTTTGACAGTTTCTACCAAGCGATGGTGTGCCCGGCCGGTACACTGTAGTTCTAGGCCATACGATTTTAAGAGATTTTCCATATAACCCCGGATTACTCCTCTGATAAGTGCTCGATGGTCCGAGGCTGCTCTGGCTAGCATGCCAGAGGAGTGGGCGGATGTTGTTGATTAGCACTCTAGGGAAGAGAGTCCAGGGGAGGAGCAGGCTATAGTTCCATTCTCAGTGAACTGGATGGACACCCTGACTTTGGACAATAGGTCCTGTCCCAATATATTGATCATGAAGGAGTAATAGTATAACAACTGTCTCCTGCTCATACTGCCTCCTATTTCCAGCTCAAAGTGTTCAGTGAGAGGGACTTTGGTAATGGCTCCTGAGATCTCCTGTATCGTGGTGGTGGTCTTTGATACAAGGTGTGCTCCTTGCCATAGGCATGACCTAGCTGCCCCTGTTTCCACCAGAAAGTTGTACTGTGTTTTACGTATGAACATTGTGACCATGGGAGCCTCCTCAAGGCTGTTTGAAGCTGCCAGGGGGTTGAGCATGTTCCTATGTGCCTGGGTGGTATCTGGTGAGCGCTACCTATCTCCTTCCTGGGTTGGCAGGCCCCTCCATAGGCTTTACCTTTGCTGTCGGACTCAGAGGAGCTGGAGCTTTCCTCTTCGCTGCTGCTAGCTCTGCAGTAGTGTATGGTGCATGTTGGGGCCACCCCTCGGTCGGCCCACATTCTTAACAGGGTCATTTGCATGTCTCTTTCTTGGCCCCTGTGTCTGGTCTGAATGAAAGTTTTGTTGAGTTCCATGGTTATGGGATAGAAAATGCTCCCTTCAGGCCAGGGGAATGTGTGTGTCTTAGTATGGGCATGCCACTCACAGCAGTATCTCTCTAGTCTCCATAACTGGTTGGGGAACTTCGCTTGCATGTAGTCTAATTGAGACTTCATGACGATTTGGGAAATTTGGTTGCTTTAAGGGCTTGCAAAATTTTGGTTATCTCGCGATTTGTTCAAAATTAGTTACCAATTCTACTCTTATTTGGGGGAACATGTACACAAGAGTGGCACCAAAAACGTAATTTACTGGTTATGAGCTCAAAAGACAACCTGATGCATGAACAAAGATTGGTTTACCTAAAAATAATGCAATGACAACCTGTAACAAAAGTGCAATTTTTAGTTCAGGGCAATGTGGATTCTTCTGAGGTCCCACTGAGGACCGCGCCCAGCAGACCCGGCAGCAAGAAGGCCCCATGGTTCACCGACGAACTCAAGAGCTCCAAGAAGAACTGCCGAGCCCTCGAGAAAGTCTGGAAAAGGGAACCGACACCGGACAACAGGACCTCCTTCAAGCTTGCTACCCGGAAGCACCACCAGCTGATCCGTGCCGCCAAGAAAACAGCATTCAAGGACCGGTTGGACAACAACGCACACAACTGCAAGGAACTCTTCAACATCGTGAAAGAGCTTTCCAACCCCAGCGCAGGAAACAACGACATCACCCCATCGCAAGACCTCTGCAACTCCCTCGCCTCATACTTCCACAACAAGATCACAGACATACACAGCAGCTTCGACAACCAACCAACGCACAGCATGACCGAACAACCACCCCCCACCACCACCCTCCACGCCTGGACCCCGATCAGTACCGAAGACACCATCCGCACGATGAACTCCATCCACTCCGGATCACCGACTGACCCCTGCCCTCACCACGTCTTCAACAAGGCCGACGCTGTCATCGCACCCCACCTGCGAGACATCATCAACACATCCTTCAACACCGCCACCTTCCCGGAGAGCTGGAAGCACGCCGAACTCAGCGCCCTACTCAAGAAACCAACAGCGGACCCCACCGACCTCAAGAATTACCGCCCCATCTCGCTTCTCCCGTTTCCAGCCAAAGTCATCGAGAAGACCGTCAACAAGCAGATGGCCGCCTTCCTCGAGACAAACGGATCCCTCGACCCCTCTCAGTCCGGCTTCCGAGCCAATCACAGCACCGAGACCGCCCTCATCGCCGCCACCGATGACATCCGAGCCCTGATGGACAATGGAGAAACAGCGGCCCTCATCCTCCTAGACCTCTCCGCGGCTTTCGACACGGTCTGCCACCGCACCCTAGTACGGCGCCTCAGCAACGTCGGAATCCAGGACAAGGCGCTAGAATGGATCATCTCCTTCCTCGGCGGTAGAACACAGAGAGTCCGCCTACCACCATACAAGTCAGAGGCCTCCGAAGTCATCTGCGGCGTCCCCCAAGGATCTTCTCTGAGCCCCACCCTCTTCAACGTCTACATGAGCCCCCTCGCGGCCATCGTACGCAAACACAACCTCAGCATAATCTCCTACGCCGACGACACCCAGCTGATCCTCTCCCTGACCAACGACCCCGCCGCCGCCAAAGCCAACCTACAAGAAGGGATGAAAGAGGTAGCCGAGTGGATGACGACCAGCCGCCTGAAGCTGAACTCAGACAAGACGGAGGTCCTCATCCTGGGCTCCTCACCCTCCGCCTGGGACGACTCCTGGTGGCCTCCCGCCCTGGGCACCGCACCCAAACCGACAGACCATGCACGCAACCTGGGCTTCATCCTGGACTCCTCCCTCTCCATGACCAGGCAAGTCAACGCCGTCTCCTCGTCATGCTTCAACATCCTACGCATGCTACGAAAGATCTTCTGGTGGATCCCCACAGAGACCAGGAAGACCGTCACCCAGGCCCTCGTCACCAGCCGACTGGACTACGGCAACGCCCTCTACGCCGGCACCACCGCCAAGCTCCAGAAGAGACTCCAGCGGATCCAAAACGCCTCAGCCAGACTCATCCTCGACATCCCACGAACCAGCCACATCTCCGGACATCTGAGAGACCTCCACTGGCTCCCCGTCAGCAAGAGAGTCACCTTCCGCCTCCTCACCCACGCACACAAAGCCCTACACGATCAAGGCCCGAGCTACCTCAACAGCCGAATCAACTTCTACGCTCCCAAACGCCACCTCCGATCTGCCAGCCACGCCCTCGCCGCCGTCCCCCGCATCCGAAGAGCGACTACAGGAGGAAGGTCCTTCTCCTACCTGGCCGCCAAGACCTGGAACTCCCTCCCGACCGACCTGCGCCTGACCCAAGACCACCTCTCCTTCAGGAAGAAGCTGAAGACCTGGCTGTTCGAGCAGTAGCGGCACCCCCCCCCCCAGCGCCTTGAGACCCTACGGGTATGTAGCGCGCTCTAGAAATGTCTTTGATTGATTGATTGATTCTGCAGCAGAAAACTTGCAATCATGAACTTCTGATTTAAAGAAGTAATTATTGTTATTAGTCAAAAGCATTGACTTTTTAACAATTTGCAAAATTCCACCAGCACCAGAACATCAATAAATGTATAAAAATTGAAGAAATCAAATCGCGACTAAAAAGGTTGATAGTTATTTTGTCCAAATAACTGAGCCCTCTACTAGTACTTAAAGCCCACGGAGAGTGGATGCTCTGCGTAGTATGCAAGATGCTCTGACCTATGGCCAGGAAGGGGACCAGGTAAGGGATATCGATAGAGAGCTCGGGCCTCAGAAAACTGAGAATGAGTGATTGGAGAGAGATGAAGAAAACTAGTACATATGGTTCCAGTAATGCCAAGCGAGGTAGTGGTAGACAGAAGGGTGAAATGGACCTCAGTATCAAACACTTTGGAGATGTAAAGATGTATAAGCATGGGTGGTAGGTGAATATGGTAGGCAGAGGTAAGGAACTTCTTCGCAAGTGAGAGGGGCTTTTTACTGCAGTGTGATAATTGAAAGCCTCACTGAAGGTAAGTAGACAGGCTGTAGGTGGTTAGGAAGAGGATGTGGCCATTGAAGACCAGACATTGGAGAATTTTAGCGAAGAAAGGGATTTTGGAGGTTAATTCATAGTTGGCAGGAGACGAAGGATAAGAATGGTTTTAATTTTATTAGATTTGAAACCAGTGCAAATGTAAAGCATGGTGGTAATAGTCAAAGTCTAGCTGAGAGGGAGGAGTGAGCCACTTATATCATTGAGAATGAGACCATAATGAGGAGCTAACATGTTGAAAAACGTTAAGTAGATTTTGTAGCCACGTTAGTTAAGTGAACATTTAGGAATGTTTGTAAGTTTCCTGATGTTCTGGGTTTTCCACCATTTAGACTGGAGTGTATGTATTATTTTATTCAAGTATTGGATGTTAGGAGCGATCCAGTAATGCTGATAATGACTGAATACTCAAAGTTTAGAAAGTGTAATATGAATTGAAAACCAGAAACCTTTCTAAATGTCATCAAATAAAGTGGATTTAGGATTGGTGTGAGATCACAGTGAATCTCATATAGGGATGCTGGTAGATATTCTGGGGAAATCTTTTTGTTTTGTGATATGGATTCATGCTAGAGGAAGTGTGTAGTGGAAGTGGGAATACTTTGTGACATAGATATAATGACATCTATAATAGAATGCATTGCCCGATTAATATTTGTTAATGGTAGGTGAGGGGTGAATTAGTATTTCAAGAATAAGAATCACTAGTAATTGGGCAAACATGCTAATCTTCTTGCAGTAGTTTAAGTTGATGTCCCCAAGGTTGATGACTGGTGTAGGGGAGAATATCAGTTATTACTTTGCATGCTCCTACATTGAGAGTTGTTACACTGCAGTAAGTACACCTGGTGTAAATGATAGCATGCTACACCAGGAGTGCATTTATATCCAAGCAAAGTTATTGAGTATTATTTGTAGCCTCTCCCCACCCCACAAAGACACATTGGCACTGTTTGACTAATCTTCATGAAACTTTCCACAAAAAAAGATAAAGCCAACTCAGCTCCTTCCTGGAAAGTTTTGGGGTGATCTGCCAAGCGGGAGCTAAGAGAAAGTGGGCGCCTCAAGGCACGTTTTTCCCATGAATACAATGAAAATATATGTTAAAATGGGACGTTTTAGACAAAACAACACTGACATTTACCAGTTATAGTTAACTCAAGTTTCTATGACTTGTGCCTTCGTAATGCACTGCTTATGAACTCACATATTACAGCACTCATGACATATTCTATAACATCATTGATAACATCACCCATAACACCTGAAATAATATTATTGATGACAACACTGTGCTTGACGGAGGGGTTTCAGTGAATATATATATTCTGTGTAGTTATAGTTAGGTCAGAGCTTTTATGGGAAGAACAATTGTTTTGCCAATAACTTTGGCACCATTTGGTGAGCCTGACAAAATCTTTCCCAAAAAAGTTCATCCACCTCAGCCCCTTTTCAGAAAGTATTGGGCCGATCCATCATGTGTGGAGGCCAAGGAAAAGGGGAAGGGTCCCAAAACCTTGTTTTCCTATGGGAAACTTTGTTCTCCAATACAGAAAAATCAATGAATGAAATTCAACACCTTGTCAGCACTATATAATTAAATTACACCATCAACTCCTGGAAAGCTAAAAAATTGAGTTCCGCAGCAACCACAGTAACGCAACAACCCTCATCTCAGCCATGTACAACATCTGCACTATACTCAACTGAGCTGAGAGAGCTGCTCTCATCCTCTGCAGCATTCGACATCTTCTCACATCATCCACTCATCGCCAGACTCTACCACATTGGAATCCAGGAGCAGCACTCAAGTGGATCACCCCCTTCCTCACAAAAAGAACCCAATGAGTATGTGTAATAAAGTAGGATCGTAGCACGCCTGAAGAGGTTGACAAGAAGTTCTTTATTTGTAGCTAAGCATCTACGGTAAGAAACGTCCTACCCACGCAGAGTCAGCAGCAACTGACTCATGGGTGTTCTAGAGTAACACAAACTGAGTAAACACTCTAGAATGAGGAACCCTTAGAACTAACAATGCATCACATGAAAGCGTCACATAAAAGCATGACATGCAGGTCATCACAGTATGCCTCCCACCCTTTACCTTTGAACTCAGGGGAATAATCTGTGACATCCCACAAGGCTCCTCTCTAAGCCCCACCCTTTTCAACACTTACATGACACCGCTGGCCAACATTGTCAGACCCCATGGACTCAACATCATCTTTTATGCCGATGACACGCAACTCCTCCTCTCCCTCTCGGAAGATCCCACCAACACCAGGAACAACCTCCGCAACCATGACCAGATGAAGGAAGTCTCAGACTGGATGAAGAAAACTGCCTAAAGTTTAACACTGAGAAGACGGAAGTGCTGATCTTTTGAAACAAGAACTCCTCCTCATGATGGTCCACAGAGCACAGCCCCACACCAACCATGACTGAGAGTGCCATAAACCTCAGAATCATCCTCGTCAGCAAACTTACCATTGCCTCACAAATCAAGGCCACAATATCCAACTGCTTCTTCATACTGCGCCAGATCTTCAACTGGCTCCCCAAAACTCAAGGCACACTATCACCCAGGCCCTCGTTAAAATCACTTATGGCAATGCACTCTATGTAGTAATACCAACCCACCTCCTCCATAGACTCCAGACCATACAGAACTCCACCACCAGTCTCATCCTGGACCTCCCACATCAATCCCTGCCTAAGGGAGCTGCACAGGCCCTCAATCCATAAATGTTGGTAGTTCAAGCTACTCACACACGCACTCAAGGTTCTGAACAACACTGGACACCCCTCCCTCAATCACCGCCTCCACTTCCATAAACCCACAAGACACCTTAGCTCTGCCTCTCCCTCCATCTCACCCAAGAATCCCACGTGTGCAGAAACTGAGCTGGAGGCCGATCCTTCTCCCACCACATAGCGGAGTCCTGAAACAACCTCCCTCTCCACATTAAGACCTCCACATAGCTGTTGAAATTCTGAAAGAAGCTGAAGACCTGCCTCTTTGACTAGCACTCTAGTCCCTCCACTGACCACTGCTAGACTCAGTTTTCACCTGCCTAGTGCCTGGATATGCCTAGATACCCTGACAGGAAATAAGCCTTGCTCTACAAATCCGCTAACATAACATAGCATCACATTTGCAGATATTCAGGAATTGAGCATAAACTTTCTAAAACTAGTCTAAAACATCACTGAAAGACTCCTCTCCATAACAGAGATGAGAGCTTAGCTCACCCTAACTGGACTGCATTTATTGCAGTTTGGTAAATTCCCATATGTCTCATGTTTAAAAAATATATATATTATGTGGATTGGAATGCTATATCTTGAGCTGACATCATGGTCCACTTCATGGGTTCGAACATATTGAATTTATTCTAGTTCTGCCACATTTTGTTCAGATAATTGATCAAAGCAACAACTTGATCGATTCTTCTTTTGTTTTCAATGCTCTCTTTTATCAAATTGTTTAATACCTGGGTGGAGTTGGTTGTTGTGTGTGCTGAGAGCTGTAAGTACAGTAGTAAGTGTAAGAAAGTTAAACAATGACGTTCTTTGGCGGTTTCCCACTTTGGGCAACTTATGGCTTCGAAAGTAAAGGTTAGAAGCCACAACCTATGACTTTTTGTCTAGACCACTGTCTTTGATTAAACTAACACTATTCACCTCTAAGTATCCACCCATGCCACAGTAGCAGCCTAGTTCCACAGCAAAGAAAGCATGGTCAACTACTTTTATTTCCCTTGGTTTGCCTAACCATTCATAGATATATCATTGACATTATTTTTTGGTTTGCACCGAAATAATGACTGCGTTGACCCTTCAGACCCTTTGCCATGGTGTCTATTGCACTTGCACATTGACTTCTGTCGCTGGTGGGTAAACTTTATATAGAGTTTCTGGTGTCTTAACAGTGCTTCCTGGGGTTAGACATCTGTTACTTTGGGTTTGCCCATTATGTTATCTACTAGTGTACTAACATTGCTTTCAGTGCTTGAGGTTATGTTGATCCTGAGTAGACTCCATCTTGAATTTAAGGTCACTTAACAGTAGTTCCAGGTGCTGGGCTTCTATCGCTCTTGGGTGTGCTGAATACAGTGTTACTGGTGGCTTAACTGTGCCTCCAGGGGATGGGGCTGTTTACCCCGAGATGGACTCTCACAAGCCCATGCTGCTGGCTGCTCCTGCTCCTTTTAGACATATGGACAGGATAGGTAGCACCATGCTGGAAAGGGTGGGGATCATCAGCAGCTGCCTACTGCTCAGAGAGGCTGGTGATAGCCCGGGCTGTCCTCAGAATCAGAGGCTGTCTCTCGGACTCTAAAGGACTGGTGTGTATATGCAGCCTTCAAAACCATCTCCTGCACTCCCTTCACATTCTGCACCACCTATTCTGGAATACCAATCCAGGCCTTGTGCACTATACCCAGGGCCACAGGAATTATACGATTGTGCGACGATTTTAGCATAATTATAGATTTGCACATTTGCCACACAATTCATCATCTGCTGCATAATCTGCAGATTATAACAAAAAAATAGTTTGTTTCTAGTTCAAATGATTCAAAGGTCACTAAAAGCGCAGTGGCATAAGTTGCCTCATGGTGGAAGGCCTTTTGTAAATGTTGTCTGGTCACCTTTCTGTTGCTTATTGCTATATTTGGATATTAAACTGGTACTAATGAGGTGCACCCATTGCCCAGATAGTGTTAACAAGTGTAAAAAGTAAAAAAAAAGTAACGAAATTATATTAACAAATGTGCTGCATTACTCCGCATAATTAGCATTTTCTTTCTGCATAATCTACTCCGCTCTGCCACATAATTTGGCCCTCTCCTGCCACATAATTCCAGTGTCCCTGACTACACCAAAGCACGCCACTCGGAGGTGACACTGTCTGCTACCAACAGTCTTCTTCAACCATTCACAACAAAAAGAGTAGCTAATTAATCAATCAACCAGAAAGCCCTTCAGGACCTGGAGCGGTTTCATGCTAATTGCTCAGCAAAACTTTTTTTACCTAGCAAATACCTGACACACTCCCTCCAGGAAATAATTGGAATATGTGCAACCAAAACAAGGGGCGGAGAAGAGCACCAAGCGGTAAAACCAGATGCAAATAACATTACCGCCTGTTAATCTCCATTACCGGGAGGGAATTTCGGAATCGAGTGCAACTATGATCCCCCCATTACCGATCAGCAACCTTGTTAGCCCCTGGTGGCTTTTGCACCCAATTTTATCTTCTCGAATACAATGAAGCTATATCTTATACGGTCAAACAATGGTTCATGCTTTGGATTTTGTGATAGGTTAAATAATTAGCAGCTCATTACATTATCTCTACTATGAGAGAGCAAGAATTGAGACCAGTGGAGTAGGCCCTTGACCTTATGATGGATTGTGAAAACAATGCTCTCTGCCACAAAACAGGGAAACACCAGCGCTAATCGAAGACAAAAGGGCTGACTCTTTGTTAGTGCACACATTGGGTCAGTTGCACGCCCAACTAGAGGATAGTTCATACTACTCTGCGGCTCCTCCTGGTCATGGCCTTGGAGGTCAAGTCACCAAAATGCCACAGTTAGCGGAAGTAATGTTGCATGCCATTTGACCTTTACTTTGACTCACACACACATGCTTACACATACTAACACATTCACACATTCTCACGCACATAAACACACTCTCACCCGCAAGCATGCATACAACATACGTTTAACAGCATTTTTTACTTAACTTAGCTTCCAGATAGGGTCATATTCCAGCTAATGTACTCCATTTTTTTTACACTTATAGTGAATGATATTATTCAGTATTTTAATACTAAAAATATGTGAAAGAAACCAGGCAAGTGGAGTGCCAACCTGTGTCCATTAGGAAGAGCTGCCCCTATGTTCCAGGCACTATTTGCCACCTCTGTGGCCAGGGGTTGCAAAAGCAGTGCCAGGGGTCGCAGGGGGCAAGCCAGGAGTTCCAGCTGCGACCCCCGGCGAACCCTAAACAACGTCCATTGTCATGGCGCTGCTGTCATCAAAATGAGCAGATTCTCTTTGCAGCGATGAAAGACCGTCTACTGTCCCGCCTAGAACAGCCTGCATACAGCTGCGCCTACTGCGGTTGATTCGAAAAAGACACGTGAGCAGGGATGGAGACAGCGCCCGCGAGCTTCCTTATTTCATTTCTGAATGCGTCTCCATAGCGAGCAAGCTATGTAAATAAACATATTGCTGCCTGGCTGTAACAGCCATATATAGACCGATCTCACGTCTTGCTGTACATGCTTACGATTGCTATTTTATATGACACAGCAATATGGAAGACAGCCTCACCAGTTCTACTGCACAGGCCTCCACAATGTTTATAGTATGTATGTGTTACTTGCATAGCGTGAACCTACCCATAATGCAGCGGAGACTGTATATGGTCAGAGGCAAGGGTACAGTCAACGAGTGATGGGGAAGGTAGCTGGCTTGGGCGAGCAGAAGTGATGGATACATTCCTCTGTGACTATGCTGCCTCCATGGTTGGTGGTCCAGCTGCCAAAGGCCATGGGGAAATTGATGCGGCAAAGTTACCAGTGGTAGGGGAAAAAATTACATCATGCAGTTGTTGACAGCCAGTCTCTTCACAAGGTTCACCTCTGGCCCCATTCTTTACCTTTCAGTACACCCTTATTTGTCGTTGAAAGGCTAAGAGAAAGGCAACAAGCGTAAACTACAAAAAGTACCACAGGGCCTCATGTACAAAGGGTTTCAATGTTGATAAATTCGCAAAACCTGTGATAAGAGGATTTGCGAATGCTTTCCCTTTTTTCATATGAACTGAACCCATTTAACGAGTCAGAAAAGATATTCCGAATAAAAAAGTGATTTTAGAAATGGTTTCAGATTTGCTGTTTGGAAGCAGCATGTTTTGGAAGACTGTTCCAAATAGCAGTTCTGAGCCTGATGTATCAATGTTTACCAACCGTATTCCGGTCGCAAAACATTGAAAAGTTACTGACTCCGAAGTTGGGGTTCAGTAAAGGGAAGGGGTTGTGAAGGGACCCCTTTAGGAATGTTGACTAAAACATTTTTGTCCTAAAAATAAAATAGAGTTTGTGAAACACTACAATTGTTTTTAATGAACCCCATTTTCCTTTAAAGCATGGATACTCGCAAACATATTCCCAGGGGCCAAAATGTATATTCAGTGATGTGGTCGAGGGCTGCCCTGACGCCAGCAGGGTAGCAGTTGGGGATTGGGGAGGGGGTTGGCTGGTACGGTGGGTGTATGGGAAACGAAGCATATACATCTGATGGCTGAACTGCACAATGTGAAACCAGAAAACGTGGAATTGATCCCAGCTTCTCCACTTGACCAAGTTGTGTGATCCTAGGCAATTATTTTTTATTTCACTTTCGCTCCTCTTTCTTCAAAAACATATATAAAAGAACCTTTAAATACACGACTTCAGAATGTGTGCTGTACAAAACCTTCTCCAGTGTTTGATATATTAAACTATGATGTTGTTCATTTATAATATGAACACATTCTACCCAAAGAGTGCACATTACAACTGATTTACCTCTTCGTTGACATTGTTGTAGGGTGGTGGGGTAAAGGGGAGTGGAAGTATGAATGGACCACAATTTTGTTTGAAATCCATCGCTTTCCAAAATAACTGCAATGCACTGATAATCTGATGTACAATGGTGAAACAGTTCTGCATTTTAATGTAATACACGTTTGGAATTTGCAAGAGACTTCATCATACTTTTGCACTTATGCTGCCATGTATTTAAAAATGAAGGACTTTCTAAAGTTAAGTGGTGCAGGACACTCTAGTTAATTAATTTCTTTCATTTTCATAAACCTTCAAATACATGTTTCCCTTTTTCTCTAACAATTTTTTTTAATTTTAGTGCCGGTTGAGTTAACAGCAGCCCAGTGCTGCTGTTGACCAGGGGGCTGCATGCAAAGGTCAGGCGGGCCACATGCAGCCCTCGGGCCGTACTTTGAGTATCATGGCTTTAATGAAAACAAACTGCATTTAAACAATGATTGGTTGCTTTATTTAAAAGCAATTTTAGAAAGGATGGACTGCTGACCCCAGCAGACACACCCTTCCTGTGATTGCAGTGAATTATAGTGGGTCACAATTAGTGACCTACCTAATGAATATTCATAAGGTAGGTTGAATGGCGGCCCACTATGAGTCAGCATTCTGTGAACCAATCTATTAGTATATTGTTGGTTTGAAAAATGCCAATGCATGTGGTAAAAGTCGGTGCGCAAATTGCGATCACTTTTACTGAATGCAGTATTAGTACGTAAGGCCCATAGCTGTTAGAGTCCTGTTTACTTCATGCTCTTGTCAATATGTTCATGACCCTTGAAACAAATAGCAGCAAAAGCAGAGACGTGTACCCAGAAGCAGAAGTGGAGGGCTGTACTATCACTGCCTGTTTCCTCTCACTTCTCCAGTAGTGTGCAGTGCAGCAGCATAGCTGTGGGGTCTCATTCCTATAGCGCCAGTTCTGGGTTCTTTGATCTCACTGATGATATAACATCCGGTGGGAGTGGATACTTTTCCACTCACCCTCCCTTACAGAGACCCTTACTCCATCTCTTCCCTCTCTCCCTGAGGTTTGCTCCCATGGAGTATTCATGATGACGGAAAAAAGCTGCCTGTCATACAATGATGACCTAGAACCTAACTTCCTCTATCCTGCTGGAAGACACACACATCACACAGGTCCTCAACTATGTTAGCAAAAGGGAAGGCCTGTCAGTGCTGAAAAAGAATCCATTAGAACTTCCCTCGTTGGGGTTATGATTAGGGGTGTGCGGAATTTGCGAAATCCACTTTCACAAATTATCGCGAAAATGTTAAAAATTATCGCAAACACGCGGAAATATCGCGAAGATGCGGAAGTTTTTTTCCTGCATGTTCGCGAGATTTTCTGCATGGTTGCGGCTTGCCAACTTACCCATGCGGTTGCTCGCGGGCGCGGCCATCTTGTTTTCAGTTGTCTCGCTGTGCATGATCGCGAGAAGAAAGACGTGATCGCGCGACGCATGACGTCACTGCGGGCGCGAACTGTCGCGAGTGAGCGCAAATGGCTAAAAACAATACAACATCTCATGGAGAACGCGACCGGATCAAGAAAACTTGTCGGCGAACGCAGGGATTCAGGTAAGGCGATCGCGCGCGCGAGAATGTATTATTTTACAGCGCGAGCAAGAACCAAATTATCGCAAAGCTGCGGAATGCGGAAATTTTGACATTTTCGCGCTTTCCGCGGAACGCGAAAATGTCAAATTATCGCAATTTCCGCAAACGGAACGAAATTTTAGCCCAGGCCTAGTTATGATGACACAACACCTCTGCGCAAAATCAATCCTGGTGAGTCGCTCTCTCTTCTTTTTATTGAAAAAGCAGCATTATCAAGCATTGACAAAGCCAATAAGTCTACCTGCTTTTTGTGTATTTTTGCAGGCATTTGCCATGCTAACTTTCCTCACTTGGGATATGATGACAGTATACTTGTCCTGGTGGTCCTAGCAATATGACAAGCAATGGCAAGACAATCGCTCCAGCTTTGGCATGCCTGTGCATTTTTTGCAGACTTTTATAAAAGGCATTAAACGTTTAAAAGTACAAAAAAGTTCAAAACGAAACTGTTCAAATGTAGCATGCTCATGTTTGAAAAAAAAAAAAAACCCATAGCAAATATAATTAAAAAAATATATGAAATGAAAGCAGAAGAGAAAGAAGAAATTTGCCTACCTGTGGCCGTATTATGGAATGTGCCCTTGAGGTACAACCAGCATTTGCATCGACTTTGCGCGCCACCGGGGCACTTTGGTATTACAGAAAGGGCCGCCGATGCTTGTTTGGGGGAAACACCCATCACATCGTATGCGTTACAACGCATGCGATTACAACACAGTCATTACAACGAACACATTGTTACATCGCAGTACAATTAAAAATGCAAGTTGTTACAACGACTTGCTGTAGGGGGCGCTCTGAACTAAGGAATAGTATAACTTACTATTCCAACACCTTCCCTACTATTGCACACACTGGAGTTGGAATAGCAAATTATACTATTCCTAAGTCCAGCACGCCCCCTACAGTATGTTGTTGTACCAACTTGCGTTGTAATGGTACTGTGATGTAACAACGCGGTTGTTGTAACGACTGCCTTTTAATTGCATGCATTGTAAACACATGCGATGTCAAGTCCTATATTCCTTGTGCGGTCCTTTCTCTAATACAGATAGCGCTGACACACATATAGCGCCAGCACTTTCACCAGAGGGTGTTTCCTCATTTGCTTAGGTGCGTGACCCCATGCAAATTAAGGAATCCCTTTACCTCTGCACCCATTCCATATTATAGATGCAAGCACAGAGGCAAAGAAGCCGTCCAGAGGCACACTAACAGTGCGCCCCTTAATAGCAGCCCTCATGAGGGGAGAAATGAGGTCCTATAGATCTCACAGACATCCCTTGCAGGCGGTGCAGTCACTCACTGCACCCACCTGCAAGGGGTTCTCTAATCCCCCTTAAAAGTGCAGGAGGGTTGCTGCCTGCACAGTGAAACATGGAGCGGCTGCTTCAAAGCTGCTCCATATTTCACTTGTATGTGCTGCCATCAGGACAATACAACTTCATGGCTGCCCTGGCAGTGCATTCAATATAATATGTGCACTCTCCTTGTTTGGTCAAGGTGCACCTAGTGAAAGGTGCACCCGGTGCAAAAAAAGAGAGCTCACTATTTGCTGTAATGTGGCCCGACAAGCAAAATGCTGTCACTGAAGTGAAGAATTAGCCCCATGATATATATATGTGTGTGTGAGTGTGTGTATAGGTACACCGAGTCTTTAACTTGGAAAGTTTTGTGCAAATTTGACAGACGTCACCAAAGAATTATGGCCACATATACTGTGTAATATATATTTATATGCTGCTAGCCAACCAAACTTTTTATTTTCAACATCTCAGGGCTCCCCCGGGGCTCCAGGGGATTTTTCCTGCTGAGTGAATAACATAGTATTTAAGAGTTTTCCTCACAATAAGCACATTTGTACTTTCACTTGTTGGCACTTTGTTTTAAATAGGCAGCTAGCACCATCATGAATTTAACCTTTGGACTTGATGAATTTTTTTAGCACTACAGGATATTTGCCCAACAGTTATGTTTACATGCATTACATTGCACAGTTCTTCAGGAGATTTCCCATTGATGTGATTTTATATGGTATTAATACGACACATTTTAAATTGTGGACATGTAGGGAACTATTTGTTTCCTCCCTCCTCTTTTTTCATTGAAATGTGGCACTGAATATTTATTGTTTTATTTTGCAATATCTATTTATAGTGAATGAAATGGTTTATAAAAATATTTATTCCACATTGACTGTGATTACAATGTATCCTTTAAACTCCGTGCGCAGTATGTTTTCCATGACCATTTGTCATGTGGCCATGTTTGAACTTTACACAGGTGCTTTGTTTCTACTTAATTTGTTTGATCACTCCCACTATTTATTGACTTACTGGTGTGTAGCGCGTCATGTGTGAACAAGACCGAGTTCTTCGGTCGAAACGTGTCATGCTGGGGCACTGGCCAGGATTGTCTGGTTGCTGGAGTCATGAAAATTGAATAAAGCACATCTTCATCATTTTTTCGTCCCCTTAGTGGCTGGTACCTGTTTGTGCGCCGTGGAGGAGTGGTGACATTCTGGATTTGTTTTCATATTCATATATATATATATATATATATATATATATATATATATATATATTCACTGAAAAAACCATAGGTTTCACACACGTTATAGTTAGGAATTAGCATTTAAAAAACCTTGCAAATTCACTTAAAAAACCATGGGCCCGATTCACAGAACTAACTTAAGACAAAATCCTAAACTTACTACCATTTTGGTATTCACAGAAGGCACTTACTCATTTTGGTATTCACAGAAGTTAGGACTCCTAACTTTAGGACTCCTAAATGCCTTCTGTGAATACTCAAAGTCTTAAAATTAGGATTTTTCTCAGTTTAGTAGTAGTATAGTTAGGACTCCTAACTTTAGGACTCCTAAATGCCTTCTGTGAATACCGAAAGTCTTAAAATTAGGATTTTTCTCAATTTAGTAGTAGTAAAGTTAGGACTCCTAACTTTAGGACTCCTAAACTGAGAAAAATCCTAATTTTAAGACTTTCGGTATTCACAGAAGGCATTTAGGAGTCCTAAACTTAGGACTCCTAACTTCTGTGAATACCGAAATGAGTAAGTGTCTTCTGTGAATACCAAAATGAGTAAGTGCCTTCTGTGAATACGAAAATGGTAGTAAGTTTAGGATTTTGTCTTAAGTTAGTTCTGTGAATCGGGCCCCATAGGTTTCACACATGTTATAGTTAGCTGGACATTTCACTCGTGAAAAACCATTGAAATTCCCCCGTTATAGTTAGTGCAGGCAACTACAACTCACGCGACCGCAATCCTCTGCTGATGACGTCAGATATTACATCACTGTATTTAGACACTTATTTACCCATGTCTTCTTCCATTAATTTTTAGCTATACATATATTACAAATATTTTTTTTTCAGAAAGACACATATGTCATCAGTGATGTAATATCTGACGTCATCAGCAGAGGATTGCGGTCGCGTGAGTTATAGTTGCCTGCACTAACTATAACGGGGGAATTTCAATGGTTTTTCACGAGTGAAATGTCCAGCTAACTATAACATGTGTGAAACCTATGGTTTTTTAAGTGAATTTGCAAGGTTTTTTAAATGCTAATTCCTAACTATAACGTGTGTGAAACCTATGGTTTTTTCAGTGAATTTGTACGGTTTTTTAAATGCTAAGTTATGTATTTATTTTATTTTGTTTTTTAAGGTTTTTCACCGTGCGCGTACCGTACGCGCACGGTGCGCTTAGCGCACCGTACGCGCGCTGTGGGCGCACGGTGCGCTTCGCGCACCGCTCGCCCACGTTACGCAGTTCACGGAATTTTTCCGTTTCCACCGTACGCGCACGCTACGCGGACTCCGCCATTTTTCGCAAATAAATTAAAGGAAATTTTGGCCCTTGGGGGTCCTTCTGGGACCCCCTGACTAAGGCTAGGGGGTCAGGAACTGTCCACCCTGCCCCCTTTTCACGTTCTCCACCTTTGTTTTTCACCCCCTCAGACTGCGAGAGACAAAATGGCGGCCGACACTTCCTGGTTTCGACCCATTCGAATGTTTACTAAGATCTAACAACCAATCAGAATCGCGCTCGCACACGGCAGCGTGCGCGTACGGTAAGTTTTACCGTACGTGCACGGTGCGCGCTTATAGATATATATATGCTTTTAAATGCTATTTTCTCAGGAAATACTGAACAGATTTACACCAGACCTGCAAAAGGCACATCCCTGACCTGAGGACTACCTCTCTGCCAAATTTCAAGTAATTCTGTTCAGCCATTCGGGCTGTAGCTTGGACTAAAGGTCCTATGGAAAAATGCATGGGGAAAACGTGTTTTGGGACCCCCCCTTTTTCTCAGCCCCCGCTTGACGAATTCCCCCGAGACTTTCAGGGAAGGAGCGGAGCGGAGCGCCCCACCTACTTTGAAAATTTCGCGAGGATTCGTCAATCGGCGCCAAAGTTATTCCAAATAGAATGTTGTGGATTTCCTATGGAAACACGATCCTAACTATAACTATCTACTGGCGACCGCCAGTAGATAATATATATATATATATATATATATATATATATATATATATATATATATATATATATATATATATATATATATATTACACAGTGGCCATACATATATATATGTATTACACAGTGGCCATAGGAAAGGCATGTTGGTGTCGTCTGTCAAATCTGCACAAAACTTTCCAAGTTGGAGACTCGGTTCTGGACTCTTGAAGAAAAAAAAAAAAGCCACATAAGGAGCAGGCTGGGCACACCCTGATACCCAAAGCCATGTGAAGAGTCCCTAAGGGTCACCTCATTTAAGTCAAAATACCCAGCTAGTTACCTCCTGTTTAAGTGAGGAACTATGCCAGTAAATGCAGTACAGAGGTATAGAATACATTTAAAAAAAGAAGGGTCTGACCCTGTGGCATTGCCATTGTCATCATTTATGTTATTTAATGTCATGAGTGATGTAATATGTAAAGTTATTAAAGTGCATGACAAGGGTGCAAGTTATAGTTAGTTCAATAAACTCTAACTCGTGAATTTCAGTGGTTTTCTGGTTTCCAACAAATTGTATAACTATAGCATAGCTTCAACGCTTGATTTGTTCATTCATTCATTCATATATATATATATATATATATATATATATATATATATATTTATATATATTTATATATATTGCCACAACTCGAATCCTTCGTCGTCTGCTGCCGACAATCAAGAGCGGACCCAAAAGTAATGCAAATTCTATTTTATTGACCGCAACTAGGTCTCGCCATAACGCGTTTCGGCAGTCGCCTGCCTTGATCACATGACAGCGTTTGGGATTTCCTGTGCTACATTTAAAGTGCCAGTGCTGTTACAATTTACAATGGACATAGATGAAATACTAATAATCAAACTTGTGTTTTTTCTCCTCCTGTACCTTTCAACATTTGCATAATATATTGCGTAAATGCATATTTTCCCATAAATTTTGGTAATTCCATTTTCAAAAATATTTATAAATTTCCAAAAGTTTTATATCCAGAAGTTAATTATCCTTTTCACTCCCATTTGGAAATTCACGGCATAAATGCAATAAAATTCATTTGTTGAAATGTACTTATTTCCAGTCCATTGCTTTTCTATAATTACATCACCATGATTTCAAAACCAAATTTACCTAATACTTGTGCAAAAAAATGTGAATGAAACCTTAAAATTACCTGAAAATAAAGTGCATATACATGTCTTATCATTATAACATTCGTTTGCTTAGACACATACCCATATTATCTATTTGTATTGACAACATGTCTTCATCAATATGTTAGGAAATTATCACTGTGGGTATGGTCATTGAGTGCAAATATTCGCCTGTGCAAATGAGCAATATTGAATGGTAGGATCGATCAAATTAATTCCATAATTGATTCCCATGGTTGTAAATATAGATATAAATATGTAATTAAATAATCATATAAATATATAAATACATAAATATATAAATACACACATACAATATCTTAAATACAACTCAATCATAAAATCTCTTCCATCAAAAAATTATTGCATAAAATTGGCTATATATACAAACCATGTACATAAAAACTATACTGAAAATGTCAATTTTACTTAAAAAGCTAATATTTGTCCCATATTTTTGCTAGGTTCATAAGAAACAAGTGAAACTTAAGATCTGATTGGATTTTCATATATTAAAAAGATACTTTTTTTATAATAAATTTGTTGAAGGGGTATAATTTATATGTGCCACAAGTTCACTTATGTTTCAATGTGATTTCATTCGTTTGTAAACAATGTTACGGAAGGGTGTTTCTTGTAACAAATGTACTGACCCTGTGTTGCTAGTTTTGATACTGTGTATGAGTTCCTCACAAAAACGTATAAAGGTCCTCAGACGTATTTAGGCCCCCCAGATATTTTGTATCGAACTCCAAAATATAATGTGTTTCTAGCCTTCTTTATTTGGCTTCCCTGTTGCCTCCTCTCTTATCCAGTGGAATTGCATCCACCACATAATATTGCAAATGAGAGAGGTTACTCTAATGACATTCTTTAAAATGTCTAGCGACAGGATAGCTTGGGTCATTATTGATAATCGCTCTTGTGTGTTGCAAAATTCTCTTATGGACCGCTAATTTGGTACTTCCAATATATTTTAAGCCACAGCTGCATTCTAAAATGTAGACCGCACACTCGGTCTTACACGTTAGGTGCTGAGAAATAAATCGGGGAACCTGGTTAAAAGCTGTGCAATACTGTGTTTTGTTGGTACCAAATTTGCATGCCTTTCAATTGCTGCATTTAAAGAACCCCTTCCTAGCAGATAACCATGATCCAGTGTTATGATCCTCTGGATTGTTACAAAGCAGAGCATCCGCCATAGAGGCAGTCCTTCTATACGAAATTGACGGTTTCCTAGGCAGATACTGTCCTATAACTGGATCATCCAATATTATGGGCCAGTTACGTCTCATTATTTCTCTAATCTGTCTCTCCTGCTTTGAAAATGATATGATGAGTCGTATAGGTTAATTCAGTGATCCCACTGATTTCTTTAATTTATTTCGATAAATTAATAACTCCCCTCTAGGTTTTTCCTTGGATTTTTTTATGGCTCCCTCTATTGTCTTTTCATTATATCCTCTTTCTAAAAATCTCAGTCTACTCTTGTTTTCTTTCTTTTGGCATTCTGCTTCGCTACTACAAATCCTTCTTATTCGCAGCATTTCCCCGTAGGGAATGCTGTCTATAAGATGGCGGGGATGTGCGCTGGATGCATGTAATAACGTATTGCCTGCCGTATCTTTGCGGTACAGTGCAGTGCATATAACATTATTTTTAATTTTAATTTCAACATCCAAGAAGGTGACACTTTCCTCACTGATATGTGAAGTGAATTTTAGATTTACGTCATTCACATTTAGTTGAGCTAAAAATTGTTCTGCGCTTTCCTCTGTTCCTCGCCAAATTATAAACAAATCGTCAATGAATCTCAGCCAACATATTATATTCTCCTTGCAGGCGTTACCAAATTGTTTTCTGAGGACCAACTCCTCCCACCAGCCCATGAATAAACATGCATAGCTGGGGGAGAAGCTGGCCCCCATGGCTACGCCTTGCACCTGTTGATACATTTGGTTCTTAAAAAGGAACAAATTGTTGTTCAAACAAAATGTTAGCAAATCAATAATCATTCTGTTATGTTGTACAAACTGCATTAATCTGTGTGATAAAAAGTATTCCGTTGCTCTGATTCCATCCCCATTTTTTATACAGGTATATATTGAAGACACATCTAATGCTATCATACGGTATCCTTTGTGCCATTTTATATTGTTAATTTTCCTCAGGAAATCACTTGTGTCCTGTACATATGATTCAAGACCCTGGACATGTTCCTGTAGGAAATAATCAATATACTGTGACATATTTTCAAAGGGCCCATCACAGGCCGAAATAATAGGTCTACCAGGTGGTCTATGCATGTCTTTATGAACCTTTGGGATGAAATAGATTTTTGGTATCATCAGATGTTCCTTTCTAAGATATTTGTATTCATCAGGGCTTAACATTCCTAGATTCTTCCATGCCAGTAATTTTGCCATAAAACAGACCAGAGTGGTTTTATATTTCAGAAAATAACTTTTTCTATAGCACTCTGTATTACCTAATTGCTCCATGGCCTCAGTCATATATTCCATGAGGGGCCAAAGAACAATATTGCCACCTTTGTCCGAGTTTTTAATGACCACCTCTTTATCCTTGCATAGCCTTTACATCAGTTGACCATATTTCCTTTCATGGTCTGAAACTTTGCGTTTATTTTTGTTGATCTCAATGTTAAATTTTTTTATACGGGCCACGATCTGGTCATTGAAGATATCGATTGAGTCCCTCGGCATGATGGGTGTAAATGTCGATTTTACTTTGAAGTTGGTGTTAGGTCTAGCACTTTTTTCTTTGTCCAATGCCCCACTGCTCTGCAAATCATTGGAATAATCATAGTCTATGTCAACATCCCCTATACTGGCGTTTTCTTTTTCTAAACTTTGTAGCTCTCTCAATGCATCTACATCCGCCACTGTAAGGCCGAAAACATTCGTTGTATCTGCTGATATCTTTTTGACTGTATAGTCTTTATTGAGTGTTTGCAGTTGATGATATTTTCGCAATTTTAACTTTCTAATGAACCGGTAGATGTCTGCTCGAGTTTGTGTATAATTAAAATTAGTCTCAGGACAGAATGACAGACCCAGGGAAAGGAGTTGTTCCTCCGCCACATCCAGTACAACATCCGATAAGTTGATAATAGTATTGATGTTATTAGGAATTGTACTTGGCTCTGTTACATTTTTCAATTGCGCTTCCAAGCCCCCCGTCCCCTTGCCGGATGTTTGGATTTCGCGCCTTCGTCTTGCCTTTCTCCTCTCCCTTCTGTTTTGGGTCCTGCGTTTTTTGCCGATATATTCCTTGGGCGCAGGGTCTCCCTGCGGCTCCGTCTGACATATTCGAGCTCCTCTCCCAAAGTTGGTTTAACTGTATTTTGAGTTGCCCTGTTTCTTTCTCTTTGTCCTTCTGTGTCAGATTCACTCTCAACCGCCGAACTTAAATCAGATATAGAGGTAGCCCCTGCCACGGATTGTCCCCTATTGTCTGTTTTTGCCCCCTGCGTTCGCCCATCTTCCTTTGCCTTTCTATACGTATCAAATTTCCGTGCAAAGGTAAAGATCTGTCCATTGGCGTAATCGTCCTTATCTCTTTGGAGTTTATACACTTTTCTTTGCTTTAATTTTATCCTCTTCCTTCTTAAGTCTGTCTGACATTTCCTCATAGAATTTTTGTTTTTGTTGTGGGTCATTGTGCGTCAGGATTTCCTCATTTAATTTGTCAATTTTTACTTCGATATCTTCCCTGTCAACTTCAGCGTATTTAACTAATATGGTTACTAATTTGCGCGATGACTCCAAGTTGCATTGCACCCATTCTGCTAACATTGCTGGATTGGGTGTCTCGTAACTCGGGGCAATCATAATTCTCAAGCCCCTGGGGATACGTCCTGCATCCAGATATTTCTGCAGGGATTTTGCTTCCCACCATTTTGACATTTCCTGGCGCATCAGTGAGTGATGTAATATGTAAAGTTATTAAAGTGCATGACAAGGGTGCAAGTTATAGTTAGTTCAATAAACTCTAACTCGTGAATTTCAGTGGTTTTCTGGTTTCCAACAAATTGTATAACTATAGCATAGCTTCAACGCTTGATTTGTTCATTCATTCATATATAGGTATATATGTGTGCACAGTTCAGAACAGCATTCCTTTAACACTTCCAGTACCCCAATGGGTCACAAGCAGCTGAACTACGTGACTTACCTGGTGTGCGGTGAGAGGTGCATACTGGGACTTGCAGTCTGCCTACGCAACTACAAGTCTGTTTGGAACTATGGTTCAGTCCACCTGGATGGCCACCAATGGCGGAGCGACTGGGACTATATCAATGAACTGGTGGGAATGTCTTGTTGAAGCCGGCATCTGAGGAAGACATTGTTCGAAATGCGTCATGCCATGGCTTTTCAGTGTAAATAAATTCTCTCCTGAACTCCCCGCTGTATCCCTCCCGTTGTTTCACTGCACGAACGTCTCTGGCATATATTTCGCGCTAGCCCCGAGCGCGTTGGAGGAGACCCGCCTACACAAGAGGTCTGAGTCAGCAGGGCAGCTTCGGCAACTTTTTCTTTTACCAAGGTAATGGCACGACTCAGAACCCACCACACTCACGCTTAACTGATGTGCCGCTGCGCATTGCAGTCTGTGATTTTACGGAGGAATCTGGGAGCACTGTTTCCTTGTTTTTCAGGCCGCTACTATCGTGGTGTTTTGTGGTTGCAGGCGTCTGGGGACCCGGAAGAGAAATTGAATATTTGCTAGCAAGGTTCGACCACAGTTCAGAACAGCGTTCCTTTAACACTTCCAGTACCCCAATGGGACACAAGCAGCTGAACTACGTGACTTATTATGATTCAGCCCACCTGGATGGCCACCAATGACGGAGCAACTGGGACTATATCAATGAACTGGTGGGAGTGTCTTGTTGAAGCCGGCATCTGAGGAAGACATTGTTCGAAACGCATCATGCAACGGCTTTTCAGTGTAAATACATTCTCTCCTGAACTCCCCGCTGCGTCCCTCCCGTTCTGTTTCACTGCACGAACGTCTCCGGCATATATTGGTGCTTATGGATACATATATATAAAGTCACTGAAAAAAACAAAGGTTAAAGTAAAGTTACACATAAGTATATGGTAGTAAGATTTTACCTTGCATTAAATAAAAACTTGGAAATTCACTGAAAGAAACAAAGGTTAAAGTTGGGTTATACATAGGTCTTCTAATAATACAACATACAATTTTAAAACCAAAAAACACAGAAAAGTACTAGTTATGTGTATCTGACATAAGCATAGCTTGCACTGCCGTAGATTTCAGATATCATCAATGCTCCCTTCTGGGACCCCCTTATAATACCCTGCCCGGGCTATCTTTTAAAAGATTCTAGTTGCTGTGATGCCTCAAGAAGGAGCACCACCAACGACAAATAATATGGTTGTTGGGGCTGCTAGAAGCACAGTCTGAGAGCCAGGTACAGAAGCTTGAGAAAAAGGCTTCAGATCCTTCAATTATGATATGAGTAAGGACAAGGTGACTCATGGTACAAGAGTACATCTGATATGCCACTTCGAAGACAAACAATATAGATGCTTACTGGCCTGCCCTCGCAGTATCAAAGGGAGGACCAGCATTTTCACTACGTACGCCATAAGCACCAACTCCCTCTGAAAACAAGCTAGTTCTTGGTGGATTGCAATAATAGATCCTACGCGCAACCTCTTTTCACTTTAAAAACTGAGTGAGAATTTGAGGTGCCAGCTGGTCCTTTCCTGAGTCTAAGAAACCCTTCAGAAGCCAGCCTATGCACCATTTGGGGGCTCACAAGGGTACCCGGATCATACAGAATACAGGGACACAAAAACTGAAACTTGCCCTGCACACACCTTGGGAACAAAAGTTCACGACAAACTGCAGTTCCCCTTTGGTTGCTTATTCAACTTGGTGTCCATGCGACCTACAATACATAGATATGGCACCATGAAAGTGAACCACACATTTTGGAGCATAAGAGAAACATATATACCTGTTTAACAACACAAAGTGTGCCTCATTACAGAGAAACAGTCTCTCGCATGATGAGATTGGAAAGTGATTAAAAAGGTGAGTATCAACAGGAAAACAGATACAGACCCCCTTCCCTCCATGTAAAGAAGCAAACATTTGTTTTAGGATGAAGACCCATATTGCTGGCCTCAACGAGGAGGTGGAATGTGGACAAATATAAACACCAGAGTATCTTGAGATGTCTCCTTCAATCTACGCGACTTGAGCTAAGAGCAATTTCTGTATCTGACAGGCTGTATGGAAGTGTTGTAGCCAGGTAGGTGGGCACCCTGTATACAAGTGATAATTTCACTTTCACCTTTAGGTGCACACAATATTATACTCGTGTCAAATTATATAATAGTGCATGTTTTGGGAGCTCGTAAGCCACAGGCTTAAAATGATTGTTGCACTAACCCAAAAAAGGAGGACAAACTAGAGGATCTGCAACAAGAAGATGCAGCGAAATATTTGCATCATGAGGGGCTCTGGATGATTTTCTTTAGGACATTTGTTTTTGGGCATAAGGATCACCCTGAAGTAGGCAGTCTCAAAACCATTTTGAGTATTAATGGTTGCTGGTCCCCCAAAGCAGAGGTGACTCGCTGCACGTGCAGTGAGTACAGCACTACGCCCATATGGTGCCTGGGCTCCTGGGAAAATGTTATCAGGGTAGGTTTTCCAAGTGCCTGGCCAAATTGTGGAAATGAATAGAGGAGATCATAGACCAACAAAGACACTGGTCTCCAATCTAGGTAATGCACCCTTGGCTGGTAATAGAACCTGCCTAACTACCAACCTCACAGTTGCATACTATGTTTGATCCTAGAGGACTGTGGTAGGCCTGACAGTGATTCTCAAGCCTTCAGATTATTGAAGTACACCCCCATGAGAATGCCCTTACTAACCCTACTACTGAAACGAAAAAACATACTTGCTATTCCTGTTTTGTGGTAAAGTTATTGAAAGATCATAGTGTAAACTGTTTTACACATAAAGACTTTGAAATGCATTCAAATGTAGAGTGTACATACATTAATTACAAAATAAGAAACAAGTCTGCAATATTGGTATGATGAGAGAATATGGATTTTCTAAAAATATTAAAACTAGGAAGGCTGGTGTCTTTTAACAAGCATTTTGAGCAGTGAACGTCCAGATGTAGCTACCACAGCAAACCTTTGACACTCGCATATAATTTTCAAAATGCAGTAGGTTCTTTACGCCTCAAGCCTGCTTACATAGCAGACTTCTGTGATCACGTTACACTTAACACAGTCCTGATACCTGATTGTGCATTGGGCCCTTGTGTGCAAATAGAAGGGGTTGGACCTATCTTTGTAACTATGCCATATTTACTCCTCTCATGTCTTTTATCCTCCTGGCTGAGGGGACCTGTTAGAGTACCCTCTATCTCACCCTGACCCAGTTTTGGTCTGAATTCCGGTGACCAAATACTAGCAAGTGCACATTTAATAGTATAGGTGTCAGCACCAGCAAAGGGGAAGGGTTTGTGATCCAAATAGGGCTTCCAAGGACAGAATAGCAGACCTTCCTTGGCTGTAGGCCATACACGCAACACCAGCAGGGACAAGATTTCTTCTCAAGATACTGGCGCTTTACCTACATAGGATGATGGAGCAAGCCATGTGAGGTGAGTGAGGGTTTGACATTCTATTAGACAGTTACCCAGTGCCCTGGCCAAGGACAAAGCATTCCTGTCCCATTGTGAGTAATTGGTGCTATTAGCTGTTAGTCTGTCAGGACCTAGGACGAGCCAAGAATAGCCGCTGCGACTCTTCGCTTCCTCTAATGGATGCCCATGGGGCTATCTCCTCAATTGTCAGTGTTCCTTGTCTTTCTAGAATCCTCAAGGAGAGAGTTCCTGCCTAAATGTAACAATTTGTTTTGCTACTGAATACTAAATATATGGCAATGTAATTTCAAACCAAAACCCTGCAAAGATAAGACCCTAATGAAAGATAAGAGTGTGCAAAGTTGCGACGTCTCTATACTTACACCTCTAGAATTCGTTTTTTTAGCCAAGCAGTTTCCTTTAAAAGACTGCTTTTGTGCCATTCTGAGCAGCAGGTAGCTGCTGAAAGTCTTGTGTAGGCCCGACTTCCAGACCCTTAATCCACAAGTACAAGTAGACTCCCGAGCCCACCTATGCCTCCCCACATACTCCCATTTCCTTTATTCCATTTCCAGAACGTTTAGCCTTTCACCACATTTGGATAACTATCTATTCTTCATTCATTGTATCTTGCCTACGTCAGCATTTGGTAAGTTTACGGTATCCATTTCCAATATCTTCATTTTGCTCTTTTCATCAAATGGTGTTTGGTCCACTATGAGCACATACTTTCACCTTGAGGTTTTTATGTCTCACTGGGTACTTCTCCTATTCTATTACACGTGCTATGTATATTTTTGGCACAATCAATATCTGCTCTGCTTAAAGAGTATTTTGCAAGCCCATCACCTCTTACCATTTTTCTTCACTTGGTGGACGAAGGTTTCTATGATGCAGTTCATGTTATTGTTAAGTTATTTTATTTTATCCTGGACTCAGTGTACATTATTTCATTTTTGTATATAGGAATCATTGTGGCTTTCCTGATGAAGGCGTCGTGTACGCCGAAACGCTCGTAGAAGAACCATCTCGTAGCCACCTGATCCACATGTCTAATTTTTAGATGTAAAGTGTCTTTTGAAACTACATCAGCACCACCGTTTCTGTGATTTGTGTTAATATGTTTATGTCTGTCTTCTGCATTTGGTATTCTTTATTCTGTCAGTTATGTTGAGATGCGGTCTCATATATGCATTAGGTAACTGATGATGTACGTATTAGAATGAGTTTAAAGAATTTTGTATTGAATAAATGAATTTTTTGTGACTTTCTGTGGACGCTGAGTCCTTAGCATTATAATGCTGTGCTGTTAGATCGCACAGCTGTTATAGACCTTTAGTTGCCATGGGGCTGTTTTTTCAATTAGGAACCTCATAATAATCATCAACAGCAAACTGGAAATGACTGCACAAGTCAACGCTATCCCTGCATCCTGCTTTCACGCCCTGAAGATGTTGAGGAAGCTCTTCAAATGGCCCCCAAGCAACACTAGAAATACTGTCACCCGCCCTAGCCACCGGCAAATTGGACAATGGGAAACCATCCACACTGAGTAACTCACTAAAAGACTACAAACCATCCAGAACTCACCTCCAATGCTTGGTCTTAATTTCCCACATAGAACTCTCATCATACCACCCCTCAGAGGACTACCGTGGCTCTCGATACACAAATACGCTCAATTGGAACTCCTCACACACACATTCAAGGCACTACACAGCTCAGGCCCCACCTACCTGACTGTCGCATCTCCTTCCACCAAACCACCCAGATACCTGTGCTCTGCAGGACTCCTACTCACGCACATCCCACACATACACAGAACCAGAGAAGGAGGACAGATGTTCTCTTACATCGCTCCTAAAGTGTTGGGCGACCTCCCGCACCACATCAGAGCCTCCTCCTCTCTACTTGAATTACGCAAGAAGCTGAAGACCTGGCTTGTCTTTTAACCAACCTACCATTGTCATGGCGAAGCACACACAGCTGCTGAGTGCCAGGACACGCTGTATAAATACACATAACATAAGATAACTTAACATAACCATAATATTATCTTTAAACACCAGCTATTTGTTTTGACTGCACTTTAGGTGCCCAGTTAAATTTTTTATTAATTTTGTCTTCTTTTTAAAGTTTCTGTTATAAAGTGTTTCAGTGAGACTGTAAAATTGTAGCTGTGTATGAAGTGAGTGCTGGTAAGATGATGATATATTCATGTCTCCTTCACAAATAAAATTAAAATACATGGCACAGCTAAACGTTTGCTGTTTAAAAAACATCACTAATAACATGGCCGCATTAGTGACTTTTTTAAATGTTACATTTATTGTAATTATTTGGAAGCCACATTTAAAGGCATATTTTTTCTTATTTATATTTGTGGACTATACTTCCAATATATTTTTTTTTAAACTACAAATAACACATCGCCCAGCCTGCCCAGGCCATTGGCTTTGCCAATGGCTGTTTCAAAATGTGATTGTCCTTTATTGACAAAGAAGATTTGCTGTTTATGAGGGGCGCGAAAGCTACTAATGAAGGGGAAAGGTTGAGGCTGTGAGACAGAAAAGTTGCATTCCATTCCATTCAGCTTCGCCCCTGTATTATTCCGACTGTGGGCCTGTGGGGGAGCAGTGAGCATTTAGCCCTCTGGGTTCATTTCATGACCTGGGAAACGCATGTCCAAAACGTGCCCCCATACACATGCCTCTGTGTCATGGAACAACAGTGTTATTGTAGGCGCGAGGGCGGGACGGGCCCCGCTGGTTCACTTGTCTGGGCTCGGCTGAATGTGAGAAGCAGTCAACAGTGAAGGTTAACGCTGCAGAAATAATTATGCAAACCATTCCGGCTTCAAGCAGAAACTGCAGACGGGGAGAGCTTAAAATAAACCCAACAAACCACCGGGAAACGCGAGAACCAGGGCCGGCCGCTTCATTTCTGGATTCCAGCTGCCCCTGCACCGGAGTGCCCGCTTTCTATGTTCACCCAGTTTCCTAGTTTTAAAAACTGTACTTCTAGTGGAAACCACTTAGTTTGTGAAAAACAAGACGTAAGCTGAAAGTTTTTCTTCGGACCCAGCCTCTGGCACTGCCAGGCTTCCAAATACCAAGGCTTCCTAGTCATGGTGCCACCTCATGCCTATTTCTTCCCCCACTTCCTTTCTCGTTATTATCTCCCTCTTGCAGGTTCTTTTCATCTCTGCTTTCTTCTTTTGTCTCCGTTTCCACCCTTTTCTCTTCCTCTTTCTTTCTCCCTTTTCTGCGTTTTAGGGATGGTCTTTGAGACAGCTTTACCTGTCTCTCCTGAGAATCGATTTTTACCAAACAAATCATATACAGAGGGGGGCTTTTGATCAGCGTGCCTCAGCCATTGAAATGTTAAAGTGCCAGTCACATTTTCCTTACGCCCATTCACAGCATACTGAATGGGGCAATGGGTCAGCTCACTTTACCCCCCTGGGTCCCTTCACTTTAAGTGAGTGTGCTAAGCCTCTTCACCTTGTTCAACTTTGTCTAAAAGTAGCTCCTTTTATTTTAGCTGATTCAAAGTGTGCGTTATTAATTGTTTATATATTAACTTTAGATGCCAGCTATTTATTTTGTCTGTACTTGGGTGCCAAAGTTAGTTGATGATTGCTTTTTGTCTCCTTTTTTAGGTCTCGCCTAGCGAAGCAGCGCATGCGTGCTGCTCGCCTTGGCGAGACTATTGTTGTCGGTTTGGTGCGCTAAGTGAGACAGGACATGTGCGTGACCAGACAGGCGATGTGCACGTGCATGGCGTCTCCTCTCTAGGGATGTTAGCTTTCATACGCTCCCACAGCGTGCTTCATGGCGTCTCCTCTCTAGGGATGTTAGCTTTCACATGCTCCCACCGCGCGCTTCATTTAGCTTCCTTGCTGTGCCAATAACACGGACTCGTTTCTTGCATGCAGCAGCACAAACAAGCGTTATGGAAGGGTTAAACGTCAGGCGCAGCAGTGCATGTTGGGAGTTTCCTGTCGCCATCTTGTCTCCCGGTCACGGTATGAAGGAGAGAGATGCAGGGTTGCAGCTTTCTTTGGGAATACGGTGTTTAAGGGTGAGAGGCTGTGTATATATATTACCTACACTAAGGCTGGTATGCCGAGCCCCCCCCCCCCCCAGAGTAGTCATGCTAGTTCTCAATCCCAAACCCCGCAGTGTTTCGTTCCAATGCACCTCTGTTGCCATACCATTTCTATTATGTACCTCTGATGTCCTATATCGGTATGGGAGGTGCGTTCTGCTATCTTTGCCAACGTGGAAAACTGACGAGTGGTCTGCATTCAGGTGTCAAAGCGTGTGCCTTCGTCTAAATCAGCATCAGAATGGTCGGTTTCTCCAGCCTAAGTCTACCTAAGCCTTGTATAAAATGTACCTGGTGATGCTCTTACCATGCATGCAGATGACTACCAAAGCTAAAATCACATTCGATTGTATATATTATTATTAAAAGATGTGATGTCTCCACTTCGTCAAGCAATTCTAAACACAAAACTGGCAATAGACCGTGTCTATCTGCTTTATAAGTGTAGGATAACATATGTAACATTTTATATACAGTGTGCTTAAGCCTAGAGGTATCAGAAAGCTTTACATATACCTTAATGTTTCCACAACAATACATTATGAGCAAGGACAAACAGTAGTTTGACCTCCGAGCCAAATTCCAACAAAGTGATTAGTGTAATTTTTTTAGAGCGGAAACAAAGAATTCCAGCAGAGACTGAAGTCAGATTCATCATACTTTGAGGCAATGAAATGTTACAAAGAACATCAAACTTCACCAATTCATCTCTCCCCAAACCACTTGTAAGTTTTGGATGGCTTGTATGCAGTGGTTCTGATTGTACGTACTGTATTTATTGTTAGGAAAAAACACAAAACATACAATTTAGACGTTTCTTTTATGATTTTCGCTCGCAGCCCCAGTTAAAAGATGTTCTTTGCTTCAAACTTTGTTTTTAATGTGAAAAATGAAAAGCTCTTTTTTTTGTATATATTTCATGCAAGAAATGCCTCCAAGCCATCGACTGTCAGAACAAGCATTTGTAATACAACACGACTCGCATTTGCAAGAGTTAGAGCTATTGGCCTTGTAAATGAAAATATGTTCCTATACCAATCAATGTTTAAGTTTCATTAGTTCATGTGGATCAACTGGAGTGAGCTAGACCTTCAACCTTCAGTCCATATTTGTAATTGGCTTATGTCATTGTCCTTCGTAAATGCTGTCTTCTCATTCATTAAAAGGGTTGTTAGTCCCTCCTTAGTACTGCCTTATCTTAATTTTTAACCTCTCATGAGGACTGGCCCTTTTACTTTGGTTGTTACACGGCATGTCTTAATTAGTCTGAAAGCACTATTATGTTTAATGAGTTTCTCCTACTGCAGGCATGACATGCTTTCCTGCAACATTCAGCGCGCCATGCACGCTTTCATGGGGCGCTTTTACCAAAAAAGCATTTGTTTGTTAACTTGACAAACAAATGCTTTTTTGGTAAAAGCACCCCATACTGCGCTTTCACTTTATTAGCGGCCACGGACCTTTCTTTAGACACGGCTCGTCTAAAGAAAGGGGCATGGCCTCTAATCTAATTGCATATTTGAAACTTTGACCTATTGGTATTGTAAATGACAATGCCTTTTATTATTGCAGGTTTTTTTAAACACATTAATAAAAGGCATTGACAATGCCAATAGCTCAAAATCTGACAATTGCGAGACCTATTGCATGGCAAATGCTTGTTCAAGTTGCTACGGTAAAGTATTTCAGTGACACTGTAACATTGTAGCTGCCAGTTGTTTGAATGCTTGATTTGGGGGTGATGTATTCTTGTTTCCTTGGGGACCAATATAACAATATTAGCAATAATAAAATGCATGGCACAACTGAAAGTATTGTTATTAATACCTTCACAAGTAAAGTGGCCACCTGAGTGAATGTTTTTAAGTTAAACATTTTTAATGAAAAGTCTGTGGCAGTCACGTTTTGGTGACTGATTTTTTTCATTTTATTTTGTGGCATATGTTTAAAATTGAAAAAATATAACCATTCCACCAACAGAGGCCAGACCTATTGTCATTGCCAATACTTGCACTTTGTTGCTCTTGCCTAATACCTGCAACCGCTGACACAGATGAAGGGCTGTGAGCAGCAGTGGATTTGACTACAACCGCTCAAGACCCCAGGCATATGGTGGCATACATTTTGAAAGTGGAATATTCTAAAAAGTACATTTCAAATATATTTCTATATTATATTACAGATAATGGCAATAAACATGTATAGTAAAATATTATTCAAATGATCTGACTGCATTTCTTCTATAGAAGTACTCACACACAAAATAATGTGTGAACATATACTGTATGATGTAAACAGTGTTGTCATGCCTTGCTATGCCACTATCTGTGGCTATATGATAAATTTAAAGAAAAGAAAAAAAATCTGCTGAGGTGACAAAGAGAAAACAGAAAAGGATTACTTTCTGTATAAAATGTATCTTTAAAAAAATGTGTGTTGATTCAGGTCCTGATTACGAGTTTGGCGGTGCGGGAGCTGGGTGGCATGCCACCGCCCCAAAAGGTAAACTCGACTGCTGGCCGCCCGCCAGATTACAAGTTTCTTCATAATCTGGAGGGCAGTCCTTTGGCGTTCCCATGGCAGTGCCGTTCAAAACATGCAGCGCAATGGAAACGTCAAAGCGCGTTTCTGTACGGCATATACTATGAATTCAATGCCGTGCAGGAAAAAGGGGTTCACCGCAGTACTCGTAATACGGCAGTCAGACCACTGGTATGGCGGTCCCCGAGCTCCACCGACCCTCCATCACAAGTTTTGCTGTCCGATGGACTCCCAAACTTGTAATTAGGCCCTTAGCGTATTTTTCAGATGCAAAATAATACCTCATACATTGAAAAGGAAGCACTCGATCGCAGGTGGAATGAAGGGGAAGATAAAAAGCAGGGGAGTTCTGAAAGGAGGAGCCATGACAAGGCAGTAATCGTCTCCCAAGACCACGCTGCTCAGCGGTTTTAGTGCCAGGCACAGAATTTGCAATTTAACCCATTGTATGACTAGCAGCAAGTGAAGGGGCATCAAGGACTGTGTGATGTGGTCAGATCTTTTGAGAACATGAACAAGGCAGGCAGTGACGTTTCATACCCATTTTTGCAGGAAGGCCAAATTCCTTACAGTCGATTGCAGCTGTCAATGCATGACAGAGCCTCATCAATGACAAGAAGGGTTTATTCTTGAGTTTGTAATAATGTGAAGAACCCACAGAAGTAACCGAACTGAAAGAACATGTTCTTGGGAGATTGTACCCATGACTGGCGAATGATAAATCTGAGTCAAAGATGGCATTAGGATTTCTCAATGAACTTGAAACAAAGAGGGTAGTAGTCAGGGTGAAAGGCCAGGCCAACAAAAACATTACAAAATCTCCTGGGCCCCCACTTTCTCATATTTTATTCATATTGTATTCATTCTTTTGTGAGCTGTTCATTGTTGCATGTGAGAGAGGCATTTCCTGATTGAATGGAGTTTTTTCAGATCCCAGTGTACATCATGGTAACATAGGTGTACAGGTAATAGCCACTATTGTATCAATTACAAATGTTTTTAGAAGGATCACATAGGTCTTGTTTTGTTAAGTATTTGTCATGTGAAATAAATCGAAGGGGTCCTGCTTACAGCTCCAGCAGACGATAAAACATGCATATATTACAAATTAACACCACCTCAATAATAACATAGGGGTAACATAAGTTGAAAAGTGCCAGCAAAAGAGAGAAACCTCACAGCATATCATGGACTGCATTTAAAATATGTGAGGGGAAGAACCAGAGTTGTGCCTCCCGGGTACAATGTATAATATATTATTTGAAACACTGGAATGCATGCCATATGAGTCTGAAGAATATCACGGTCCATAGTATCACGTGAAGGGTGATCAAGGTAAAATCATGCCATTTTCATTTGCAGAAACAATTTCCTGCCTTTTACGCATTAGTACGCGTGGGTAGAATGTTTCGTTCCACCTAAGGGATTGGTAGAATTTGGTGACTCCGTGTTGCTCTTGTAATGCAGAATTCTGGCCAAATTCCACTAATCTCAGTGTGGTGGAATTTTTTCCTGCGAGGCTCCTGAAATGTGAGTTGGTAAGCGCAAGCTAGATTTACTGTCCCCAACCGCGAATTTCTAACGTGGGTGGTCGCTGACGGTCGCAGATGGTCGTGCTCAGAAGGCTGCCTCTAGAGTAGATTTGATGCCGCTCCAGCAGATTTTCTACTCGAGCGGCAGCAAAATCAACTCGAATGGCCCTTGGTGCCATTCGCGATGATTTTACAGCACTTCTCACCCTACCGCTGTTAAATGTGGGACTTTTTTGAAAAAAGTTTCTGGATCCTGGTGATTTCCCTAATAGGGGAAGGGACATCCACAAGTTTTTTTTAAAAAAACCTGTGGAAGGCTGCAGGGGTTGCAGGCATCCCCAGCAACATTAAAAAAACACACCGCACGTCTCCTGGGTCTCTGAAAGCCTTAATTTTTTATCTGGAGTGTGGGGACCTCCATATGCTATTTTTTTTTCTAAAGCCTTTGTTGAGAATAGTTTATAACAATCACTTTCATTAAACATTTCTATGTGAGAATTTATAAAATACAAATTTGATTATGGTTTTTGGTGACTATTTGACAGAGGCAAGAAGTTTGCTTCGCATATGTTGATATGCTGACCATTTGATATAGCTGATAGGCCTGCTTTTTATATTAAGGGCCTTATCAAGAGTTTGGCGGTCTTCCTACAAGCCTGCCACCACTGTGCCAACAGGAGGACCGCCAAGCCCGTAGTGCACCCGCCCGATTACCAGCATAATCCATGGCAGCCTGCAGTGCAACGGCAGTCTCATGGCAGTGGGCTGTTAGGCTCTCCTATGAGCCTAACATGCAGCCCGTCACCGTGACAGTGCCTGCAGCACGTTCCTGTACGGAGTGGCATTTACGCCTCACCATTCAGGAAAGGTGATGGAATTAGAGGGGGCACAACATGTTCACCCACCCACATGCACTCTTAGGCCCAGATCCGGTAGGAGTTGCCTCTTCGCCACCCTTTCCATGGCGGACTCACTGCCATGAAAAGGGCGGAGAAAAGGCAATACATAATATGCTGGGTGGTGCCAACAGCGGCATCGCCAAGATATTCAGGCCGATTGCAGACCGCCGGCCCATTTGGATCCTTGACCCTGGCCGAGCTGACGGTCTTTTGGTGGTCCAACCGCCACACTCAGAATACTGCAGGCGGACCCGCAGTGTGGCGGTGGTCTGACCGCTGTATTCGTAATAGGGCCCTTAATGAAACATATTAAATTCAATGAAAAAAACAAAGGTTAGAGTAATGTTATAGTTGGGAATTGTAATAATATGTTACTTTACATTAATAAAAAAGTAGAAATTCACAGACAAAACCAAAGGTTAAATGGACGTTATAGTTAGGTGAAAATATCTGTTTTAAACAAACAAAACCCTGAACTTCACCAGCTAGTTATCTCAAGTAACTATATCTTATCCCCTAAACTAACTGTGAGGAGGATCGCATAGACGCAGGCGGGAAGTGGCTGACGGGCGAGCCGACACCTCCGCAGCCGGAAGAGAACAGCGGTCTAGTCTTGACCGAGGCATAGAGGGAGGGGCCTCTTACGTCAGCGGGCCCAAAAGGTGGACAAGAGGAAGCAAAGGTGTGTGTGGACGGAAGGAGGCGAAGGGAGAATACGGAAGAGCAAGACCAGAAGAAGGAAGACAAAGACGATCCAGACGGGAAGATGGAGAAGCGGAGGAGCATCTGTTATACAGCGGTCAAACCCGCCACGGGTCACTACGCCACGACCCTGGAGACGTGTCGTGGTCTGAGGCGAGTACCGCTTAGAGGGCTGTTTTGGTGGGGTGGTGGGGCGGCACTGGGAGCTAGAGCACACAGGGTAGGTGTACCCAAGTACTCGGCAATCCCTCATGATTCCCTTCCCCCCACTACGCGATGTCTGGTGACGGTGGCACTAAAAGCACGAGAGTAAAAGAGAGCCTGGTTCTAACCCTGCTCTATTTTCTTTTCCTTTCCTACATCTTCGCCTGAGAAAAAGAGAGAGAGAAAGCGAGCAGCCCAAAACCTGGGAATTTCACAAGACCCTGAAAAGCTGGAGGAGATTCCTGAGGAGAAGAAGGGAGACACCCTCTCCAAACATTGTTTTGTTGGTTTTTTTTTCCTACTTTTGACCTGACGTAAGGAACTGACCACGGGGGCTCTTGTGAGCTATACCAATCCCAGGGATAGACCCTAAATCGAAAAGAAATAAAGAGAACGTGTATGATACTATGGAGTCCTGTGGTCCCTCTCGCCCCTCGGGACAGCCCTCACCGTACAGTAACTATAACTCGTGTCCTCACTATGCAATGGTAATTACCTCCCATATTACATCACTCATGAAATCATTGACAACATTACTGCAACATATAAAATGATGACAAAACTTTGCATGGCTGGGGCACAAGTTAGTTAGGATTTCCAGGTATAGGACTTTCTGTGATTGTTGCTAGCTCATAACTTTGACCCCATTTTACGATTCTCCACAAGAGTTTTAAGGCCTATTGCTTTTTCATCATTGGTGTAGGATGGGAAGTTTCACAGTGATTCGTCCAGGAGGTTCAAAAATAAAAGGGGGGGTCCCAAAACGCATTCGTTTCAATGCACTTTTATATAGACTTTGTATTCACGTGTAGCAGCAAACACCCAGTTGGATTTCCTTTGAAATTTGGCAGGATTACACATTTTGGTGTGCAGATGATCCTTGTGTGTACTAAAGGTAAGTAGGCTAAGTATTTTTTAAGTTATAAGGCATTTTAATTTAGTGATATCTGTTGTCCCTGTACTTTGGAGAAATTCTCTTGTATTTTGCGGAAGTACCACTGTACATAGCGATGACATGGCATTATGTGATTGGCT
The DNA here is from genome assembly GCF_964204655.1 of Triturus cristatus. NCBI lineage: Eukaryota > Metazoa > Chordata > Amphibia > Caudata > Salamandridae > Triturus > Triturus cristatus. The sequence continues at coordinate 974,869,790 of NC_140584.1, read as the reverse complement.
AATGACTGTCTTTTCAAAAGTTAAAGGCAGCCATGTTGTTTTTAAGCACACTATGGATGTGTTCTGGGTAACAGGTAAGTATTAGGTTTGATATTTTCCCCTACCTATTACCACTTTTTTAAAGTGGTAATAGTCAGGGAAAAATATTTATAAGTTTCTTTATAGTTTACAAAAATGTAGAGAGCATCACTGTACTCTCTAGGAAGTACCTAGGTACTTAGAAGAATTTACTAAATATGGTAAAAATAAAAATATACTGTACTGCACTATATTGTACAAATACAGTATATATATATTTTTTTTATTGCAGTTAGTAAGAGAGGAAATAGAAAAAATACAAATCATATAATTCATCAAAATACTTGTTACATTCATATATAAAATAGATGTAGATCAAATATGAATATAGACATGGGCTTAACCTTGCTTCCCTCCCCAAATTGTGGATAATTTAACTATAGCCCCTATTCTTTTTTTTTTTTTAAATCTTTTTATTAACTATGCTCAAGAGACCATTTAGTTCAAGACAGTTCCATAAGTCCATAAGTACATAAAGAGACCACAGAAATCAATTGCAATATATTCATGAGGGAACAGCGAAGACAGTAAAAAGGTACCCATCCAGCACGCATCTATGTATCCACACCAAATTCTCTGTATTTTCGCCAGGGCGCCCACACTCTGTTCCATATTTTAGGACATCCCCTGCTTTTATACACAGTTTCTTCGGCCCGTTGGCACCAGTCAAGATCATGTTTCCATTCCTCCAGCTGCGGAGGTGCCGGCGTCCCCCACCCCATAGCAATGTTGCGTTTCGCAATACTCGCAGCAAGGGCCAACCAAATTCCCATATATCGAGACCAGTCAGTTTCACCTTTAATCATCAGCAGAAGCCACTTCGGAACCATCGGGACCGTCTCCCCCACCACCCTAGACATGATATCAGTAACTTTCTTCCAGAAACGAACTATCTCGGGGCCCTCCCATAGGATATGCAGGAAGGTACCCTCTTGCTGACATCCCCTAACACACAGAGCTGACGGAATCCTGCCCCATACTATCCTTGCGGGGATAGTAGGTGTGGTGTAGAATTTTCAGCTGTACTAATCTAAATCTAGCGCGTATTGCGATCTCCCTAGGGCTCTGTAGTGCCTCCTGCCATTCCTCATCATCTATGCTGCCAAGGTGTTTGGTTCAGGCTTCCTGAAAGGTGATCACGGGGTCTGGTACATTGTTTATCAATTTACGATAGATCGTGGATGTCGGTTTCTCAGTGATGGGGTCTAGTAACAACCTATCATCTAACGGGAAGTAGTCGGGAATAGATGTACCACTACGTAAGTGTGCTTGCAGAGCATGCAGGAGTCGAATATGATGATAACTCTGTGACTGATGAAGGTTGTATTCCCTCTGAAGATCTGCGAACGTGAGGGGGGAATCCCCTTTCCATACGTCTCCTAAACATTCGATCCCTATCAGGTTCCACCCCTTGAAACCAGTCAGAGCGTCCACTTCACGCAACTGATCGCCCATCCACAGTGGAGTTCTGCCGGTCAGTTGTCCCGCCCATCCTAGGAGTTTATTAGCCTCTCTCCAGCACTGCAGCGCCACCCTAGTGTGTTCAGGCCACTCCGCGCATAACCTCCGAGCATATAGGAGGGATTCACAGTTTCCTCCAGGCATAACCATTCTGTCTACTCTGTAGGCTGGTTCATCAACGTCTACGTATACCCAATGATTTATCACCTGAAGTTGCAAGGCCCAGTAATATATCCGGATATCTGGAACAGCCAGGCCACCATCATACACTCCCTTTTGTAGCTTGTGGAGTGCAATTCTCGGGGACCCTCCCTCCCACAGCAAAGTTCTAACTGCCTGTGCAATTCGTTTAAAAACAATCAGGGGGACAGGATAAGGTGTATTCTGTAAAACATAGAGGAGTCTCGGTAGTGACATCATTTCAAACAGTGCCGCCCTACCTATGAGGGATAGTGGGAGGGTACACCAATGACTCACATCCGCTCCCAGGCGTCTTATTTGGGGTTCGAGATTCTTATCTAGGAACACCATCCTGTCTTGCATGACATAAACGCCTAAATATTTGAAGCCCTATGTCACCACCAGGGCCGAACACCGCATCGGAATCCTGGGGGGGGGGGGGGGACCCGACAGTGGAAAAATCACTGACTTCGACCAGTTAATATTATAGCCGGAGTAGCTACCGAACAGTTAGAAGATATGCAGTACTCGCGCTATTGAGTAGTATGGTCGCGCCAGGTACAAAACGAAATCATCAGTGTAAAGGGAAATACGCTCTCCCCATCTCCCCGACGCCGCTATACCCCAGATCATGGGGTCTCTCCAGATCCAATGCGCCATTTGCTCCAACGCAAGAGCGAATGTCATGTTCACGGCGCCTGCCGTTTTCCCCGCTTCCCCGCCAACACACACAGAAACGGCCGAGAGACTCACTTCCGGCTGGAAGGCGAGTCACGGTCTAGTCTTTGGACAGGCGTAGCGGTTCACGGAAGCACTTCCGGGGGAAACGCTTAAACATCGCGTTTCCCGCCGGCTCCGTGCTTCGGATTTCGCTAGATGTGCAGAACGACACAAGACGCTGTTCCTGCTGTAACGGAAGACTTCAGAAGCGGGCTGTGCCTTCCGGACTGGAGCCCCGCTGTTGGTCTTCGTTGTCTCTCTGGGGAACAGTTAAGGTACATTCGTTCTAATTCCTGTGGAGTCACCGTAACGCGGCTGCGTTATGGGTGGTCAGGAGTAATATCCGCGCTGAAGCGCTTTATGATGATTTTGTTAGATCCGCGCAGGAGCGCTTAGAGTTTTTTGATTTTGACCGCGCAGGAGCGCTTTATGGTTCATTTTGCACTTTTTCCGCGCTGAAGCGCTTTATGATGATTTTGTTAGATCCGCGCAGGAGCGCTTAGGGTTATTTTGATCTTGTTCGTTCTCCTTGATTTTCCAACATTTGCTTTCCAGGGATGCCAGTATTTGTTAGGTCCAGACTCGTGAAACATACGCGCAGGAGCGCTATCCTTTGAGTTCATAGAGAGCCTAACGCTGTCACCACGTCTCAGCTGAACCTTCCTTGAAGCTGTATTCAGGGTTCAGTGGTTTGCAGCCACTGGTGAGTTCCAGGTTGGGAACAGGGCTTTTCTGTGTGTGTTTGGCGTATCTTGCATTACGCAGGAGTTTGGGTCCTTCACTGATCTGGGTCTATTTGTCTTCCAGTTGGCTCTCAGACACCCTTCACCTCAACCCCCTGCTTTCGTTCTGGCTCCCTTCCCTGCGTCCATCTCATCCCTGCTGGGTTCTACTGTCCACACGGGTCAGGTGGGTACAGGGGCGGGCGCTCCTGTCGTCTCTGCGGACTTGCTTCACAGGCAGAGGTAAGCATTGTGGGGCACCTGACAGAGAAGAGGAGTGGAGAAAGGGGGCATCCCTGCCTGGTGCCCCTGTGCAGCTGAAAGGATCTAGATACCGCCCTGTTGACACGCACTCGGGCCATGGGCATCTCATACAAAAGTCTAACCCAGCCACAAAGGTTCGGACCGAAACCCAGCCTCTGAAGAACCATAAACAGATAGGGCCACTCGATACTATCGAAGGCCATTGAAGCGTCCAGCTCCATCAATGCCATTTGTGGAGTCTCAGTGCCTTTGGTCATGTATAGCACCCCATATAATCTCTGTAGATTGTGACGGGTCACAAACCCTGATTGATCTACGTGCACTAGCTCTTCTATGACGGACACCAGTCTATCCGCCAATACCTTGGCGAGGACCTTGGCTTCTACGTTGCTGAGGGAGATAGAACGGTATGAACTGCACTGATCGGGTGGCTTTCCAACTTTATGTATCATAACAATTGTCGCTGCCCTCTGATCTGGCGGAAGCAGCCCAATTTCGTGCGCCTCCGTCAACATCTCAAGAAGTGGAGCTATTACAATCGAGGCCTGTCTTTTGTAAATCTCTATTGGGAGCCCATTGGATCCTGCTGCTTTCCCAGAATTGAGGGAGCCCAAAGTTTTGCCGAGCTGTTCCTCCATCAGGTCCGCTTTGAGCCGTTCACACACCTCCGGGGACAACTTGGGCCAGGCGATGTCTCTTCCGACCTAGTGCATACTGGAGCATATACCTTCTCGAAGTGCGTGGCAAAGGCCTCTGCTATATCCATACTTGTCGGGTGAAGTGACCCAGATACATCTCTCAGTTCTGTCACCCATGATCAAGCCTGATTGCGGCGTTCCAGCCATGCCAGGAGCTTCAGTGTCGTGTCTCCCACATCGTACATGCGATGCTGTGTAGCTAGCGCATATGCCCTCACCTCACCATCTTCCAGGGCCCTAAGGTCCCGCTGTTTCAGTGCCAGCCCATGGCGCAAGTCCATAGACGAGGCAGTTGCACTATCCCCCTCGAGCTGGCTAATTTCCTGTTCTAGCTGTCTAATTTGCAGGCATTCATCCTTTTTCTGTGCTCCAATCAGTGCCTGAGCTAACCCCCTCAATACTGTCGTGTACGCCTCCCACACTGTAATATGTGAATCCACTGACCCCTTGTTTTCTTTAAAATATAACTCAGAACCCTCACGTAGCTTTTCCCCAATGGTTGGGTCTCGCAGGCGCCAAGGGTCTATCCTCGGGAATGCAGCTCTGTTGATAACCGGGCCTCTGAGGGTGACGCACACTGGAAAGTGATCTGAAATTCCCTGTGCCATGTGTCTGGAGTTGAGGAAATTCCCCATCTTATTGCGGGTGAAGAAGTGATCTATCCTAGAAAAGGACCCATGAAATGCCGAATAAAAAGTATATTGTCTGTATGAGGGGTTATGTGCCCGCCACAAGTCAATCAGTCCTAGGGCCATGGTGAAGTCTGCCAGGCCTCGCTCCCCCTGCCTGCCTATCTGGGAGCCAGAGCGGTCCAATTCCGGGTTCATGACTGCATTTGTATCCCCGCCAATGAGGAGAACACCTAAGAGAAGGTCTGTTAAGAATGAACTTAGCTTTGGAAGGATCACCGAGTGTAGACCCGGAGGTATATAGCAAGAACAGAATACCAACAAATGCCCCTGCCATTTACCTGCCACCGCAGCAAAACAACCTGCATCATCTGACCACACATCAGTTATAACCAGGGGTAGTGTGTTGAGTACCGGGATCCCTACTCCCCGTACCCCGGATGTAAACCCGTAGTGGGCCACCATTTTATATCCAAAACGATCTAGGGCCTTACATCTATTCCCCCGTAAGTGTGATTCTTGGATCATAACCACGTCTGGGGAGTGCCTCTTCAGGTGCTGCATAACTAGTGTGCGTTTGATCTTGTTTCCAAGACCATTCACGTTCCAAGTCCAAATCTGCATGCTAGCTGGGTCACCCATGATCGTGGATAGGTCCTAAAGTATTGAAGTAGTCCCTCACCATTTCTGTACCCACAAGATCAACCTCCATCAACTGTTAGATATCAAGGTCTTGAGCGTGTGTCCCATCCCCCCTAAACAAAATATACAGTAACCCCAACTCCCGCCTCCCTGCAGCCCTGCTAGGTGAGTCCCCAACCTCCCGCCGCCCAAACATGCAGAGTGCCTATCGCCCAAACAATTTTGAAAAAAACTTTGATGAGGAGCAGTGGACTCGCAGCCAGCATGAAGAAGTACATATCTGCAGACGAAAATGACATTCCCACACTGCAACAGGCAAAAGGCACCCCTACTAGCAAGACGCAAAGGCGACCTAGCGACACATAGGTATAAGAGAAAGGGAGGGATGTACAGGCCGTATATTGCCGGAGACAGTTGAGAGGTCACAGCCCCCCCATGGCTGGAAGCACCATTTCAGGTAGCCCCCCTCCCAGGACCCAAGGACACCCTGAAAGTGTGGACTTAAAAACAATGTGCGAGTTCAGCAATGTGAGGAGTGTCCCAAAGTCACTTATCTGTCCGCTGCCCTTGCATCTGGCTACTGGTTGACCGCCCATCCTTGAGCTCGATCTCTTTGCGGCCTTGATCCGTTCCGGGTCGATGCTGTCCTCCCTTGCAACAGACAGTTCACCAGCCCTCTAGCCAGTCACTCGCATCCGCCGGCTTATCAAAGAAATATGCTTTCCCTCCATCAAGGATTTTAAGTCTGGCGGGAAGAGCATCATATATTTCGGACCTTGGTCCTGGAAGGCTTTCTTGACCCCATCAAAGGATCGCCGTTGACGCTGGACCTGAAGCGTAAAGTCTGGGAAGAAGCGGATGGTTGCGTTTTCATGCCGAAGATTGCCATGTGTACATGTAGCCTGCAGGATTTCATCCCTATCCCTGAAGTTCAGGATGCGGGCGATGATTGTGCGCGGAGGTGCCCCAGGACGGAGCCTGCCTCCCAGAGCTCTATGGGCACGTTCCACTGAGAAAAAGTTGGATAGGCGTTCGGGCTTTAGGTGATTTAAAATCAGGTCTTCTAAGAACAAGTCCATTGATGGTCCTTCTATTCCCTCCGACACTCCCACTACGCGGATGTTGTTGCACCGAGCCCTTCCTTCCTGGTCCTCCAACCGGGCATATATGCCTGTTTGATGTTTCATGAGGGTGGCAACCTGGTCTTCCAGACGTTTAGTTTTAGACTGTACGCCCCAATACCCGCCTCTGCCGTGGAGACCTTCTCGGATATTTTCCAGAAGTCGGCATGTAGAAAATTCACCTCCTCAGTATCAGAGTCCAGTTTCCGCTCCAGGGTTCCCTTCAATTTTCTGATGGCCTTCATAATGTCCTTTAGTGTTGGGTCCGGGGCACCGTCATCAGGGTCTTTACGTGGGCCCCCACCTGTCGCCCCCCCCCTTGAGTCCCATGGCTATCGTATATTTATCGATTTGATTAGCCTAGCCCGGCGCCATCACTTTATTTCGGCCCATGACGAAGTTCGTAAGCTGTCGAGGTTGGTACTAGAAGAGTAAGGATGACTCAGTCGCCACCAGGACCCGAGGCAGCCCCCACCTATTGCGCAAGACTACGAGCGTGCCCCAGTGTCTGTTTTCCAATGCTTTGTTGTGCACCATGTATCACAGCCTCCACAGGATCTTCAAGGCCACTACCAGCACAAGGGTCAGCAGAAGTGAGGCCCTCTCCAGCAATGTAACCAGCAATGCTCTGTCCCAAACAACGAGCCAGGAATCCCACGCATCCACCCAGAAGAGAAGCCTGGGGAGTACCAGAGCTCCTGTTAGTGGGCCCCACTGCACCAACCACGAGGTATTGCCCACGAGTGCAGCCGTAGGAAAAAGGGGCCCACTTCCGCCAATGTCAATGCGTGCACCGGTGTCTCCTGGGGCCCACAGCCAATTGCAGGTAGCTGAGCAGTTAACCCACTGTTCGCAGCCGCATGTGGCAGGCTCCCGGGTGCGGAGCCGGGGGATCGCTGAAGCAGCGTGATCACGCCGATCGCGGCGCCATCAACCCGCAGCGATTCCACTTGCTGATCTCTCGCAGTGCCTCCCACGCAGCAGGGAGTGCGCATATATGTCCCAGGCAGGCGCGCAACACCCATTGGGCTCACCGGGCTTCAGCCCCCCCCGTCGTCTTCTTCAGCCCGGGCTAAGATTACACACGCTGAAATGATGAACGAAGGCTGCGCATCGGATCCTTTCTGAGAGGCCAGGCAGCCTGCCTCTGAACAGCCTCTGAACAGTTTCAGTGAAGCCCCATGCCCCTGATAGAGATCAGGGTGTGTACAATATTCCCACTACCACGGATAGAGTAATCTCACAGTTACACGCACATGCATACATCATACGCTAGGGCCCATTTCACTAACATACGCTCAAATACTCTACCACCAATAAACCTGTGGAAGGAAACACTCCTAAACACCCTGCATCTATACCGAGGTCGATAAGACCTGGTTTTTGTGACTGTCCCTAAGCATAATCTATACAATATATACAACAATAATCAATAACGTAAACCCAATAATTGACAAGAAAGAATATCCAACACCATGTTTAAAATTATATTGCTTTATCTAAAATTAGTCAAAGGAAATCAATCAGAGTAAATCATTTCTCATAGTTACCTATTCTAGCTAAATGTCAGAACGGGTCAGGACAAGTCTCTCGGTAAATGTCTCTCAAGACGAAGTCCCTTCAGCATCAATCCTCAGCAACGCAGATTCGGTACGCGGCAAAGGCAAAATGGCAAGTGGCAAGTGGCAAAAACCCTCTCTAGGCTAACATCTCTTATAGTTTCTAAACAATAGAAAGATACATTGGGAACATAGAAAAAAACTATAATGTCCGCCGGACTTGCTGAGCAGAGCGAGAAGGAAAGGATGTAACATTGCTACATTTGAGAATCTCCGCTCAGGAAAAGTACACATAACGAAAACTACGGAACAGGAACCAAGAAAATAAAACATGTATCACAATAATCCTGCTTCTCCTCGGCCATCGAGCCACAGTTCAGAGCTTCTCTCTAAGGCTCCTTTGTTTCCCAAGGCTGCCAAGGACACTTTCACTTCTCTTGGAGACTTCCCAAAAACTGCTGCTGTCCTCATGGAAAGTTTTTCAACAAGGACCATGGTCAGTTAGCTTCAGGACCATTTCCAGCAGGGGTCTCCCTCGTCACAGTTTTCATATTATAAATCACAGCCAGGCTCACTATTCGGCCATCTTTTCTTAGGCCAACATAGGCCTTAATAGACCATCTTAATTAAAAGAGACAAAAACAACATTACTACAGCATAGTGATTAAACAGTGTTAACCCCACTAATACCCTTATGTGTATGCATTTATCTAGCACTTGCAACATGGAAAAGCATTAATTCGGAAAGCGTTTTGTGCTCAAAAATAAACAGCACATAGCAACGTTTAAACATGAAAACACGCACGTTATTTTTTAAAACAGCACATTTATGCACACTCACGTGTAACTCTCTCTTGTTAGGACAAACGGATTGATTAATATAAACAATCCTTGCACAAGACAAATAATTAATTATTAATTATTAATAAATTAATACAACGAATAGACATGCCAGAGCTTCAAAAGCCCCAGAATTTTCAAACTGAAAACTCTGCTCCAGCAATCCCCCCTTTGGTGATTTTATCACCAAATAAACCCCAAAAAAAAAATTAGTGAAAATTTAGTCCCATTTTAGGAGAAATCGGAAATGTCTTTTCCCCTTTACACAACATTAAACACCAGTCACTCTTTCATCATCCCTTTTTGTCTCTAAGTAAACACTCTCCCTCAATTCTTCTAGTTCAATTTCTTGAGGTTCTCTCTTCAACCTCTTGTTTTTCTTTTCTTTATTCAATTTCTTCCTCCCTCCCCTGTAGCAGAGTGGCGTAGCGGAAGCGTGCTGGGTCGGTAATCCAGCTGACGATGAATCGAAACCATCCTCTGCTACCAGGAAATTGATAGAGATCAGGGTGTGTACAATATTCCCACTACCACGGATAGAGTAATCTCACAGTTACACGCACATGCATACATCATACGCTAGGGCCCATTTCACTAACATACGCTCAAATACTCTACCACCAATAAACCTGTGGAAGGAAACACTCCTAAACACCCTGCATCTATACCGAGGTCGATAAGACCTGGTTTTTGTGACTGTCCCTAAGCATAATCTATACAATATATACAACAATAATCAATAACGTAAACCCAATAATTGACAAGAAAGAATATCCAACACCATGTTTAAAATTATATTGCTTTATCTAAAATTAGTCAAAGGAAATCAATCAGAGTAAATCATTTCTCATAGTTACCTATTCTAGCTAAATGTCAGAACGGGTCAGGACAAGTCTCTCGGTAAATGTCTCTCAAGACGAAGTCCCTTCAGCATCAATCCTAAGCAACGCAGATTCGGTACGCGGCAAAGGCAAAATGGCAAGTGGCAAGTGGCAAAAACCCTCTCTAGGCTAACATCTCTTATAGTTTCTAAACAATAGAAAGATACATTGGGAACATAGAAAAAAACTATAATGTCCGCCGGACTTGCTGAGCAGAGCGAGAAGGAAAGGATGTAACATTGCTACATTTGAGAATTTCCGCTCAGGAAAAGTACACATAACGAAAACTACGGAACAGGAACCAAGAAAATAAAACATGTATCACAATAATCCTGCTTCTCCTCGGCCATCGAGCCACAGTTCAGAGCTTCTCTCTAAGGCTCCTTTGTTTCCCAAGGCTGCCAAGGACACTTTCACTTCTCTTGGAGAGTTCCCAAAAACTGCTGCTGTCCTCATGGAAAGTTTTTCAACAAGGACCATGGTCAGTTAGCTTCAGGACCATTTCCAGCAGGGGTCTCCCTCGTCACAGTTTTCATATTATAAATCACAGCCAGGCTCACTATTCGGCCATCTTTTCTTAGGCCAACATAGGCCTTAATAGACCATCTTAATTAAAAGAGACAAAAACAACATTACTACAGCATAGTGATTAAACAGTGTTAACCCCACTAATACCCTTATGTGTATGCATTTATCTAGCACTTGCAACATGGAAAAGCATTAATTCGGAAAGCGTTTTGTGCTCAAAAATAAACAGCACATAGCAACGTTTAAACATGAAAACACGCACGTTATTTTTTAAAACAGCACATTTATGCACACTCACGTGTAACTCTCTCTTGTTAGGACAAACGGATTAATTAATATAAACGCACTTGCACAAGACAAATAATTAATTATTAATTATTAATAAATTAATACAACGAATAGACATGCCAGAGCTTCAAAAGCCCCAGAATTTTCAAACTGAAAACTCTGCTCCAGCACCCCCACCTCTTGTTTTCATTTACACTGGCTTCACCGAGGTGAAATCCTTGCCTGAAGGCAGGGATTTCACCTAAGCACTTGATGGGGTGGGAAGATGTGCACAGCAGGGGGAAAGGGATGGCCAGTGCAGGTGACGCTTTTCCTTTCTGCTGGCGTCATAGCCCAGGGTGTGCTGTCTGTGCACTTGTATGGATGTGTATTCCATACAAGTGCACAGACAGCAAGCCCTGGGCTATGACTCCAGCAGGAATTCATTTACAAAGGAAAAGCGTCACCTGCACTGCCATCCCTTTGCCCCTGCTGTCTGTGCACTTGTAAGGAATTCACATCCACAGCGCTGCTCACCAGATAAATGGTGAACAGGGCCATGGATCTTTCTCTTTTTGCATCCAAGGGCACCAAGGAAGAAGCAGAGGAGGCCCAGGCAAGGAGAAACCAGGAGACATTTGACCCACATCTACCTACAGTGTAAGACCTTCGGGAGGGGTGGATGCCAGGGCACAGTGCTGCTGATCAGCCCGACTGCACAGAATAGCATCAGAAGAGCAGGCAGCAGTTTTTTATGTAAGTTCCAGTGACTTTAATGCATTTTTCAGCACAGCATTACGTACTGCCTGCATAAGTGAATGTTGTTCTTGACTTACATACATGGAAACGTCAAAGGGGACAGTCCCCACCATATATGCAAATGTAGTGTAAGTTTGTAGTGTTCATTTTTTGGAGTGCTAGTGGGTAACTTTAGGGTTCAGGGTGGGTGTGGGTTTTAGGGTGCCAGGGAGTAATTTTAGGGTTCAGGGTGGGTTACGGTTTGGGGTGCCAGGGGGTAAATTTAGGGTTCTGAGTGGGTAAGGGTTTTGGGGTTCAAGGGGGGTAATTTTAGGGATCAGGGCGGGTATGGGTTTTGGCGTGCCAGGGGTCATTTTAGGGTTCAGGGTGGGTATGGGTTTTGGGGTGCCAGTGGTCATTTTAGGGTTCAGGGTGGTAATTGGTTTTGGTGTGCCAGGGGGTCATTTTAGGGTTCAGGATGGGTATGGGTTTTGGGGGGCCAGGGAGGTAATTTAGGGGTGCAGGGTGGGTGTGGGTTTTGGGGTGTCAGGGGTAATTTTAGGGTTCAGGGTGGGTATGGGTTTTGGGGTACCAGGGGTAATTTTAGGGTTCAGGGTGGGTATGGGTTTTGGAGTGCCAGGGGTAATATTAAGGTTCAGCGTGGGTATGGGTTTTGGGGTGCCAGGGGTAATTTTAGGGTTCAGGGTGGGTATGAGTTTTGGGGTGTCAGGGGGATAATTTTAGTGTTCAGGTCAGGTATAGGTTTATGGTGCAAGGGGGAAATTTTTAGGGTTCTGGGTGGGTGTGGGTTTTGGGGTGTCAGGGGGGCAATTTTAGGGTTCAGGGTGGGTATGGGTTTTGGGGTGCCAGGGGGTCATTTTAGGGTTCAGCATGGGTATGGGTGTTGGTGTGTAGGGGTAATTTTAGGGTTCAGGGCAGGTGTGGGTTTTGGGGCGTCAGGGGCAATTTTAGGGTTCAGGGTGGGTGTGGGTTATGGGGTGCCAGGGGGGAATTTATGGTTCAGCGTGGGTATGGGTTTTGGGGTGCCAGGGGTAATTTTAAGGTTCAGGGTGGGTATGGGTTTTGGGGTGCCAGGGGGGTAATTTTGGGGTTCAGGGTGGTAATGGATTTTGGGGGGCAAGGGTGTAATTTTAGGGATCAGTGCGGGTATGGGTTTTGGGGTGCCAGGGGTAATTTTAGGGTTCAGGGCGGGTATGGGTTTTGGGGTGCCAGGGGGGTCATTTTGGGGTTCAGGGTGGGTATGGGTTTTGGGGTGCCAGGGGGTAATTTTGGGGTTCAGAGTGGTAATGGATTTTGGGGGCAAGGGTGTAATTTTAGGGATCAGTGCGGGTATGGGTTTTGGGGTGCCAGGGGTAATTTTAGGGTTCAGGGCGGGTATGGGTTTTGGGGTGCCAGGGGGGTCATTTTGGGGTTCAGGGTGGGTATGGGTTTTAGGGTGCCAGGGGTGTAATTTGGGGGTTCAGGATGGTAATGGATTTTGGGGGCATTGGGTGTAATTTTAGGGATCGGTGCAGGTATGTGGTTTGGAGTTCCAGGGGGGGGTTATTTTAGGGATCGGCCTGGGTTTTGGGGTGCCGGGGCAATTTTAGGGTTCAGGGCGGGTATGGGTTTTGGGGTGCCATGGGGGGTCATTTTGGGGTTCAGTGTGGGTATGGGTTTTGGGGTTACAGGGGGATAATTTCAGAGTTCAGGGAGGTAATGGGTTTTAGGGTGCCAGGGGTAATTTTAGGGTTCAGTGTGGGTATGGGTTTTGGGTTAATTTTAAGGTTCAGGGTGGGTATGGGTTTTGGGGTGCCAGGGGGGTAATTTTGGGGTTCAGGGTGGTAATGGATTTTGGGGGGCAAGGGTGTAATTTTAGGGATCAGTGCGGGTATGGGTTTTGGGGTGCCAGGGGTAATTTTAGGGTTCAGGGCGGGTATGGGTTTTGGGGTGCCAGGGGGGTCATTTTGGGGTTCAGGGTGGGTATGGGTTTTGGGGTGCCAGGGGGTAATTTTGGGGTTCAGAGTGGTAATGGATTTTGGGGGCAAGGGTGTAATTTTAGGGATCAGTGCGGGTATGGGTTTTGGGGTGCCAGGGGTAATTTTAGGGTTCAGGGCGGGTATGGGTTTTGGGGTGCCAGGGGGGTCATTTTGGGGTTCAGGGTGGGTATGGGTTTTAGGGTGCCAGGGGTGTAATTTGGGGGTTCAGGATGGTAATGGATTTTGGGGGCATTGGGTGTAATTTTAGGGATCGGTGCGGGTATGTGGTTTGGAGTTCCAGGGGGGGGTTATTTTAGGGATCGGCCTGGGTTTTGGGGTGCTGGGGCAATTTTAGGGTTCAGGGCGGGTATGGGTTTTGGGGTGCCATGGGGGGTCATTTTGGGGTTCAGTGTGGGTATGGGTTTTGGGGTTACAGGGGGATAATTTCAGAGTTCAGGGAGGTAATGGGTTTTAGGGTGCCAGGGGTAATTTTAGGGTTCAGTGTGGGTATGGGTTTTGGGTTAACTGTAGGGTTCAGGGTGGGTATGGGCTTTGGGCTACCAGGGGGGCAATTTTAGGGTTGGTATGGGTTGAAGGGTTGTTGGTTGTTACTAAAAAAAAGTAACCCATTTACAGGGAAATATAAACCTATATATATATATATATATATATGTGTGTGTGTGTGTGTGTGTGTGTGTGTATATGTGCGTGTATGTATTTATATATGTATGTATTTATATATGTATGTATTTATATATATATTCACTTAAAAAACCATAGGTTTCATACATGTTATAGTCAGCTGGGCATTTCACTCGTGAAAAACTAATGAAATTCCCCCGTTATAGTTAGGTCAGATAACTATAACTCGCGCCTAACAAAAATGAATGTGTCCTCATGTAATGCAACTGGTGCTTTGTAAAGTGCTCTGATACCCAGTTCAGGTCAAGTTCGCGCTATAGAAAACTCTGTAAAATAAAATAAATTGATTCAAATTGCTTGCCCAGTTTGTTATGAATTTTTCAGCCCTTAATAGATGTAAATACCTCTCAGTAACTTTATTTTCGGGTGTCAAGAAGTTTCAGCTAGCAGGTGCTCTTCGGTTTCAATACGTTTCAGATTATTGACGAGGCCCAATACACACACTTTTTTTAAGTACGTCCAAAGTATGTTGATTGGCTCTTCGAAGGTGAGATTTTCTTGCAGGTAATGCAGTGTATCAAAAATGCATGTCAAGCAGACGGGGTGTAGATTGCTGGGTATTTTGAAAACACCATCTTGGTTACTCAGATGTTACTAGGGCTGGACTTAAACATGAGAGCGCAGAGCTCAGGCATTTAAGGGCTCCATGAGTGATCCTCTATCCTGACTTGAAACATGCAATCATATTGTGGTACTGAGCCATTTAGAGGGTATTTACGTTGCTTGCTGATGTACACCACTCCCTAATATCGCAATTATGAGAGCATAATATCCACATTTGCAATGAACTCTGTAACCTGCTGGTAAATCGGGTAGGTGTGTGTTATCCTATCTGCTATCCTTTCATCCATCAATCCAACCATCTATCCTTTCGGATTTCAATTTACTCTGCCAACCTTACACCCACCCTTTTAGCCATCATCAGCGCGCCCACGTGACGTAGTTCGTGGAATTTTTCCGTTTCTACCGTGCACGTACGCTACGCGCACTCCGCGATTTTTCGTAAAAAAATTAAAATACATTTTTGCCCTTGGGGGTCCTTCTGGGACCCCCTGACCAAGGCTAGGGGGTCAGGAACTGTACAGCCTGCCCCCTTTTCACGTTATCCCCCTTTGTTTTTCACCCCCTCAGACTGCGAGAAACAAAATGGCGGCCGACACTTCCTGGTTTTGACCGATTCGAATGTTTACTAAGATCTAACAACCAATCAGAATCGCGCTCGCGCACGGCAGCGTGCGCGTACGGTAAGCTTACGGTACGCGCTCGGAGCGCGCCTATAGATATATATATTGATTTAAATGCTATTTTCTCAGGAAATACTGAACAGATTTACACCAGACCTGCAAAAGGCACATCCCTGACCTGAGGACTACCTCTCTGCCAAATTTCAAGTAATTCTGTTCAGCCGTTCGGGCTGCAGCTTGGACTAAAGGTCCTATGGAAAAATGCATGGGGAAAACGCATTTTGGGACCCCCCCTTTTTCTCAGCCCCCGCTTGACGAATCCCCCCGAGACTTTCAGGGAAGGATCGGAGCGGAGCGCCCCACCTATTTTGAAAATTTCGCGAGGATTCGTCAATCGGCGCCAGAGTTATTCAAAATAGAATGTTGCGGATTTCCTATGGAAACACGGTCCTAACTATAACTATCTACTGGCGACCGCCTGTAGATAATATATATATATATATATATATCGTTTATACTTAACTGTAAAATAGTTAGATTTTAAAACGAAACATTTACCACGCATATGCCTTTGTTGTAAAGGCATATGCATGGTAAATGTTTGCATTGTACTGGTAACGTGTTGTAGCAGCACTTGAGTTGTTCAGTTGTTACAACCGCGTTGTAAAGGCATGCATTGTGTTGGCATGTGTTGTACTGTCATACATTTGTGCGATGCTGAAGCACTTATCCATGCAAGTAGCAGGTTACACCTAGTGGGTGTCTGGTTGGAAGAGTGTTGTCTTTACTTCAGCCTGTGTGAAAAGCATCTCCATGCAGTTCTTGATGAATACCAAGGTGCAGTTATTGAGCTATGGTACTCAGCGCTTAGTGGTATGATTGATGAGGAAGTGTGCAAGATAGGAGTGCATTTCTATAATATATTTTATGCTGGCAGCTCTCATTAGCCCTGCAGGTCCCTTTATTATGCTGGTGGTTTATTTCTTGTGTTCTGGATCCTGCCTATGATTGGGGAACTAGTAGATCGTTCAATCTGATCTTATGGATCCACAAGAGTTAGTAGAACTAATACATGTCATAGTCTGGCAACTTCTTATCTAGTACTACAGACCTGCACATTACGTCATATTATAAAATTAAATTTAGTTCCGGAATACCTTTCTAAAAAAAATAGGTGCATGATTATTACCATCAGTCACTTGACTTTAGCCACAAATTTATCTGATATAAAACATCTCTCAACCGGAGTTCCAATGATAAATTCCTTTTGATGATATCCAGAAGTTCCACTTTTAGCAACCGGTCCTTTTCAATTGCTGTTGCAAAAATGTGGAATTCGGTACCACTAGGTATCACGCTGTATCATCCTGTGTGATTTAGGCAGCAACTGAAAACCTTTGTTTCCCAAGTAATCTGATGGCCAAATCTGTCAAAATACCAGTATCTAAACCCCAAGAAACTTCTGTGTATGAGTCTGATATACATAAAGGGGAGAGGAGACGGCCGAACATCTAGGGCGGTCGACCTCGAATATGGGGAACTCGAGTCTCGGCGATGACTCTGACTATCCTGTGATTCTGGGCAAATTACTTAATCTCCCAGTGCCTAACAAAAATGAATGTGTCCTCATGTAATGCAACTGGTGCTTTGTAAAGTGCTCTGATACCCAGTTCAGGTCAAGTTCGCGCTATAGAAAACTCTGTAAAATAAAATAAATTGATTCAAATTGCTTGCCCAGTTTGTTATGAATTTTTCAGCCCTTAATAGATGTAAATACCTCTCAGTAACTTTATTTTCGGGTGTCAAGAAGTTTCAGCTAGCAGGTGCTCTTCGGTTTCAATACGTTTCAGATTATTGATGAGGCCCAATACACACACTTTTTTTAAGTACGTCCAAAGTATGTTGATTGGCTCTTCGAAGGTGAGATTTTCTTGCAGGTAATGCAGTGTATCAAAAATGCATGTCAAGCAGACGGGGTGTAGATTGCTGGGTATTTTGAAAACACCATCTTGGTTACTCAGATGTTACTAGGGCTGGACTTAAACATGAGAGCGCAGAGCTCAGGCATTTAAGGGCTCCATGAGTGATCCTCTATCCTGACTTGAAACATGCAATCATATTGTGGTACTGAGCCATTTAGAGGGTATTTACGTTGCTTGCTGATGTACACCACTCCCTAATATCGCAATTATGAGAGCATAATATCCACATTTGCAATGAACTCTGTAACCTGCTGGTAAATCGGGTAGGTGTGTGTTATCCTATCTGCTATCCTTTCATCCATCAATCCAACCATCTATCCTTTCGGATTTCAATTTACTCTGCCAACCTTACACCCACCCTTTTAGCCATCATCTCAGATTTCTATTTACTCTACAATCCCTTCACCAACGCATCCATCCTCTCACATTTACATGTACTCTGCTATCCTTTTACCCTTGTATCTGTCCATTCTGATTTCATTTTACCCATTTAATTGGGATTTACCTAACCCACACAAAGCCACTTTGTGTTGTTTAGCAACTCTAGAGTAATGAGAGGCAAAGCATTGAGCTGCCTTGAGTTACCTTGCATTGGGAAGTCGTTCCATGGGTGTAGCTAGGGCATTCCCACACATCCGTCTATGGATTTTGACACAACCCCACAGTTACTTCGGCCAGTAAACCTGGGAATGCTTCCAAATGGTGCACCGCCCAGCTTCAGGATGGAACAGAGGTTGAAATTGGAAAGAAAATTCTCACTTCTTTAGAAACATATGGCCTGAATGTAGATCGTATACGTGGGCAAACATAAGATGGTTGTGCTGCAATGAAAAGCTCTGTTAAAGGTGCACAGGCGCTAGTTTCAGAGCGTGTGCCAAAGGCATTTTATGTACATTGTGGAAGTCATTCACTGAACCTTGTGATTGGACATTCATGTGATATACGTCAAATCCGTAATTGTCTTTCAACACTTAAAGAAGTGTCTAATTTTGTAGGAGGCTCTGCAAAAAGGATGGCTATCCTAAAGGCGAAATTTGCTACTTTGCCAGATACAAAAAAGAAACTGTTAAGTGGTTTATGTGAGACACGGTGGGTTGAAAGGAATGCATCGGTTGTTCGTTTTGTTGATATGTACCCAGCTGTGGTTGACCCTTTGCTTGAGATCTCGGACTGGCAAGATCACAATGCATCTTCCAAGGCTGAGCAATTTCTCGCAGCTGTTCAGTCACATAACTTCATTGTTGCATTACACATCCTGGCACGATTTTCTGGGCTACTGCTTCCTGTTTCAGCTGCACTCCAAAACCCTAACACAGATATGTTGGAGTGCATAGGACAGATTGAAAAAGTCAAGCAGGTGATTCAAGAAAGCAGAGACAAAGCTGAAGAAGCATTTAATGAGATTTTTGTTAAAGCCCAAACCACAGCAGGGGAACCTCTGACAATGCCACGCCTTACTGGCAGGCAGACACAACGGGCCAATTACAAGACTAGTGATCCTGAAGCTTACTATAGGATTTCAATATTTTTACCATTTATAGACAATTCATTGTATGAATTGTCAGAAAGATTCAGCCAGCATGTGAAAAAGGCCTGTACAATGCAGTATCTGGTACCAAGATTTGTCACCCAAGAGTCTTTTGAAAATTTGAAGGATGCTCTTGACATATATGAGGACGATTTACCTGGTACACGTGAGGATCTCAAAAATGAATATGATATATGGGTAATGACATGGCTGAAGATACCTATTGAAGAAAGGCCAGGGAATATAATGGATACCTTAACTCATGCTCACATTGACTTCTATCCCAACATATACTGCCTGCTAAAATTATTTGCCACTTTGCCAGTGACAACCGCATCCCCAGAAAGGTGCTTCAGTAGTCTTCGCAGACTGAAAACCTATCTTCGGTCAACAATGGGGCAAGAACGACTCTCTGGACTTGCAATGATAAACATTTCACGAGCACATTGTCCTCCTATAGAAGCAATTGTTGATGAACTGGCGAAAAAGGGTCGTCGCCTTGAAATGACATTGTGAAAATTGGTTATATTGTGTTCCTAAAGTGCTTTGTAGTACACTATATTAAATTGGCCTTTTAATTCAGTACATTCTGTTCCTTTTTCATAAGACAATAGCATATAAGTGCATCAAATTAACAAAAATGCGTGCTCTAATTGTTGTCCAGTTTCAAATGCAGAATTCACCACATTTTTTTCTCAGCATGACCTGAGCATTATCCGATCCTGATTATCTGCCATTTTAGCCCCGCCCCTATTGATTAACATTCGCCACGCCCCTTCATTTGCCATGGTAGCCCCCCCCGAAATTAAGACCTAGTTGCGCCCCTGGTCCCAGGTATTTCCACTGCAGAATCAAGGCCACTGACGCCCCTCCGATACAGCCGGACGCTTATCCGGCCCTCATTCAGCTCCGGGAGTCACTCGTGTGGCAGATGGGGCAGGGGGATCACACCATCGCACTCCCGCTAGGGCACTCAATCGTCGCGATGCCCCGACATATTCCTGACCCAGAAAACAAAGTATTCAAGCCCGCGATTGCCGGGCTCACAGCATGCACAGCTGGGGTCCTGGGACCAGCTGGATTTCCTGGCCCCAGCGCCACTGACCTGCCGAGTCTTCCTGGGTCGCTCACCGACTCGGCCTTCCGCACGCTGATGCGTGCGTGTCCGTTCTCCACAGCACCCCAGACACAGCACCAATAATGCCACGGGAGCCTGTCTGTTACCACTGGTGCGGTCCCCCACAGGATATCCGTGGAGCAAAGGGTTTCCTCCTACAGTTCTCGGGAGGACGCCATCTGGTCCCCGCGAGCCGCCGGCCACGACTCACTGTTGCGCCGCGTTTTGCACCTTTCCACGGCGTCTGCTCGCTCCTCACCATCGCTGCTACTCTCCCATACACCCTGAAGCCTGTTATCTGCCTGCAGGGTCCCAGATTATGACGGATGTGGGGGCTCAAACGCTGGCTGCTAGCGCAGTGCGCTTAACAAGCGGCCATTTTACGTGGCTGCTAGCCATGCCCCCCTCTATAGCCCCTATTCTTTGTGCGCATAATGTTTCTTTTGCTTCAATTTGAGTCATCCTAAAGCGCCACTGGGAAAGGGTTGGTGGCTCTGCCACTTTACATTTTGGAGGATTAAAGACTTGGCAACTAGGGATGCAATAAAAATATACTGTTGCTGTCTAGTAGTTGAGTTAAGTGTATCAACGATTCCAAAAAGGACAGTTTTGGGTACAGGGATTAAAACTATGAGAAGCTTTTCGCTAAGTCAACTAAAGATTTCCTTCCAGAATTCAGTTAGAGCCGAGCATGAAAAACAGTTATGGAGCCAATCCCCATTGGAGAAACTACATCTAAAACATATCCCCAATATAGCAGAGTACATTTTATGAAGGCGAGATGGAGTATAATAAAGTTGCCAGTCACTTATATTAAAATGCCATGCGTTTGAATGTGGCTCCCCTCATAACTTTATGCGCGCAAACAGTATACACTCTCTATGATTGCAAGCCTAGCCTGCAACCTGTAGCATTTCAATCTTTTGTAGTGCTTGTGGTACAACTTTTGCATGTAACTTCTCTTGTAAGATCTGGTACCAATTACGTACCCTCTAGTCTCCTTTACACAGTAACTAAGACTAATCAGATTCAATAAAGCATCTTTGGGGAATTGGAACTTCCATATAACGTTGCGAATTGGAAAAAAAGAAAACAGTTGTGTGGATGGAAGTCCCGGATTAGTAGATTTTAGGTGATCCCAAGATTTCATTACCTCTTCAACAAGGAAATCACTAAAACAACGTAGCACCGCTTTCTTCCAAGTTGATATATTTTGATTATACTTATGTGGAGACCTATCTCACTACTATGTGCCGTCAGGATTTCGGGATGAAAGGAGGTAAACTCGTACTCTTCCTTCAATTGGAAAAATATAACCGAAATAGCCTGATGTGTCTTATATCTGCTGCGTTTGGGAAGTTAGGGGATTTTGATAAATGGGCAAGCTGGATGCCACTATCTGAATGAAATAGCGTAGAGTATAGTGTCGCAGAGAGGAGTTGCGTAGAATGTAATAGTATAGAGTGGAGTAGCTTTCAGATGATGGTCATACAATGGAGTGGCATACACTTGGGTGTCATAAAATGGAGTGCCGAGGACTGGCGTAGAGCGGTATAGCATAGACCGTTGTGTCGCAGAATGGAGTGCCATAGAGTGGAGTGGCATAAAGTAGTATAGCGTACAGAGGAGTGGTGTAGAGTGGAATACCGTTGAGTGTAATGGCATACAGTGAAGTGATGTAGAGTGCAGTGCCATATAGCGGAGTACATTAGAGTGGCGTTTTACAGTAAAGCCCTCTCTGGTTAGATTGCATCTCATGTTGAATCTTTGTATGTTTGGATTCAAAGCTGACTACATATACATATATTTTCACAAAGGGCGCCACATTTGCTGTCTGGAGAGTAGAGCTTTAGCCCAGAAGCGATGTCAAATCCTGTTTATCTGGTTCATTAACATCGTTACCAGATCCACAATCCCCTTCAAGGATGAGCCCTACCAGTAAACATTTTCAGAAGGATGTATGAAATAACTCCTCTGGGGGAAGGTGAAACACTGCACATCGCCTCTAAAAAGGATTTTTGTGTGAGTATTCTCCCACAAAAACAATTGTTAGTGTGACTTTTTGCCAATTGCTTTTATTAAACTTCTCCTGCTTTGTGAAGTTGATGAAGTTGGTGACATTTTGGTAAACTCTGGCTATGCCACCTTTAAACATCATTAATATATTGGATAAAGTACGCTCTACCATATTTTATTATGATTTTGCGAGGCACTGAAAAGTTCTGTGACAATCTAGAGGAACGTGGCCGAAGTCAGATTCCTTTATAAAATCATGGAATTCCAAATTGACTTGCAATATCCTTATATTCTACAACAGGGGTACTTTATTTCTTATAATATGGCCACACCATAACCCTTCCCACAAACCATTAAATCTTTGGTGTGGTGCTCTTTCAAATAAAAAAGATGGCATGTTTGTAAAAATAAAAAATACAATTAGACTCTGTAGCACAAAATTAAACACACAAAAAGCAGATACCTATTTGCTACCAAAAGAAATTAGAATCATTTTAATACAAGTCAGATTTAAAAAAAAAAAGGCTGCAGCCTAGATTGTGTAGAAACATGCAGAGAGATTCCGTTTTTCCTTTAATTACCTAAAGCGTGGAAAAAATAAACATGTTGCTATAAATATCTCCTTCCTACTGCCTACTGTTTTAAACTGAAGCTTTAATTATGCTTTGTGACATACCTTTCAACTGGGCTGCTGGCTCTGTCAGCAGGCATTGTGACGTCAGAACTCAACCGTAACAAGTTATTACAGTTGTGCAACCATGTGCACCGCAAGTCCCCTTAATAAGGAAATTAGAGACGGTCTTTTGTACAGGGATTTCAGGCTCCTATGTATTATATCAAGTATATTACTGTATGGCTATGTATTTATTTCTTTCTCTAATTTGTGACTTTCTTAAGTAGGATCCAAACCCTGCTGCACTTCAAGATCATTACACGTAGATGTTCCACATGGTTGGTTGCCGCATTCATGCACAGTACAGAGCACACATTTTTACAGAAATGGGAATCGTCCATTGCAATGAAGATGAGTTTTAAGTTAGTAATATGTGTGCATTTACTCTGCTTAGGAAAATATGCAGCATGCATTTGGCAAATGAGTTTAAGTTGTACAATGTTGAGGGAGATCCTCTGCGAACAAATGGGGTCATAACAGTCTGCAACCTGGACTATCTTACTTTGAAAAATAGCTGGATTCTTATTGGATATTGGACCTAAGAGGAAGTCAACGTGTTGTGTAGTTCCTATAAGACCTATATAGGATCTGCGCGTTCAGACAGGATACACTGTGGCACTGGAGTCCAGACTGATTCCAGACACCCCCACAGGGTATGCTGGCCTGTGTACCAGCTAGCTCGCAATGCCACTATAACCTCCTCTTACCCAGGGGGCAATAGTTCTTGCCAACTATCGAACATGACAACCCTGATCCCTCAGGACCGTGGAAACAGTAACTTACTTTTCACTTAGCCACTCGTTCTCAGAGTGATGCACAGAATAAACGGTTAGGACATTTATCGAACAGTTGTTATTCTAGCGTAAAATAAATGCACTGAAATCACTATTAGACAGTAGCATATATGAATGAGTAGGTGCACTAGGAAAGTAAACAGATGGTAGGTTTCTACCATTTTGCTAAAACCATAAATATAGGCAAGTATATAAAAAACATGGCAATACAATGCAAACTCCTACGATGCACCCTAACTAGATGTACCTAAGTGTACCTAGCATGTGAATAGGTGTAAAGCCAAGAACCCCTCTAGGATAAAGCCAACCCCATTAGCTGATGTGAGACTGTGGGACCCTGTTCAGGTCTCGAGCTGAACACCCCGCGAGGTATGTCAGACCACTGCGAGCTGGTATCCCCTGGGGTTCTACCTGGCTGTGCCAGTGTCGGACTTAGGATGACGTCGGGAATGAACTCTATACACAGTTATTATGCAGGAGATGATGGTCCTGCTGTGATTCCAAGAAACTAAGAATCCTCATGCATAATTTATGAGGCCAGTGTCTAGGGAAAAACCCTACGTACTTATGTGTAGTATTGTAACTGGGGAAAAGGTCAGTCCTTCAAATCCGTTATGTATGTAGTATAGGAGAGAATGTAGGTGAAGTCTTATGATGATACCTAGACCTATATTGGGGTACCTATATGAAATATAACAAACAATTTACATACATTCAGTCTTGGAAGACGATATCTAATACATTTGCCTTGTGATAAAGCTAGGATTGCTGATTGAATGTGAGAATGTGGATATTTGATATTAAACATTTACAACAGTGGTAGCTGATAATTGTATGCATGTATGTTATATTTGATTACATTGTTCATAAACCTGGACTGAAATTGTGAAAATTCACTGTGAACTGATCCACGGGAAAGTGAGCATTGGAGCTTGGGTTAGCCCTTGCAAAGCCTCCAGTGTACAAAATGGTAGACTTTGCAAATGCTGAACTCTAAATCACAATATACCATAGGGTCATTATAATATGCAAACGAGTTTGAAAATCACAACGTCCACATTTCTCCTCCTACCAATTTGCAAAGAAGATGCAATTACTTGCAAACCACATGGATATGTATCAATTATTTGATATTGCGGTCTCAAAACCATTGATTGATTTCAGACCAAGGAGACCAAAGAATCTGGTATCTATTGGCAAGGCTGAAGCTGTCATGAAGTGTGGGGCAGCTCCTCATTTGAGAATTTGGACGGTGGGCATCAGATGCAGCAAACAGTGGTTCAAGGGACCATCACATTTCCCTTTGATTTTACTTAGCATCATGCCCTCTTATTCTAAAATTGCAGCTGCTGCTTATCTGAAGGACAAGAGTTGCAAAATCAGCACTGTACAAAGGTAAATGCAGGGATGAGGTCTTCTGTCCATTGCAGGGCATCATACCTGCTTTTGCAGATATTGGGTAACGTGTAGAGGTAATCCTGCCATATCAATATTACTGGCAAGGGTTTCTCTCAGTCCTACAACTGTAATATTTATGCAAAAAGTGACTAGTACATCAGTCACAGCAAAAGAATATTCTTCCATTGTAGATGCTCTGCAGAAATTGTGTTTGCAGGTTGCCTTCTCTTTAGTACATGTGATTCTAATTGTCAACAGCTGGGTAATATGTCTTCGCTACTTTTGTGGCATTGTTAGACTAATTAATCATCATGCATCCGGTGCATAATTTAAGCCTGTGGTTTCCAGTGTTCGGCACCGACCCTTAATTGTCAGCACTAGCTCTAGTGGCAGTCCACCACATGGTGGCGCTGTCTGTCTATCTAATTTGGAGATTAGCCCAACAACAGTGTTGAATAAGTCAATATACATCAAAAAAGAATAATACCCCCCGCTGCTGTTTGCCCTAGCTTTGGAACCACTGGCAGCGTGGATACGTCAGGACCTGAGTGTACGGGGTATGCGTTGGTCCCCAGACTGGGAAGACCGGATCTCTCTCTATGCGGACGACATCCTCTTGTACCTGTCCTCCCCAAGGAAATCACTGATAGTGGTCTTGGATATTTTCACGACCTATGGACGGTACTCAGGCTATTCCATAAATTGGAGCAAGTCCCTCCTATACGTGGTGGCGGGTGAGCCCCTGACTCTACCGCCTGGGTGCCCACTGCAAATCTGCACCGAGGGGTTTATTTATCTAGGTATCTTTCTCAGTTTAGATTCCTCTCTCCGTTATTCTCAAAACCTTCAGCCCCCCCTGCTTCAGCTGCGCAAGGACATCGCCAGGTGGAAGGCGCTCCCTCTCTCGATGCTAGGTAAAGCTGCCCTTTTTAAGATGATGTCTCTACCCCGATTCCTGTATGCCCTTAAGAATTCCATGGATCTGATACCCCCGTCATATTTCCGAGAGGTCGAGAGCCTCCAACGGGATCTGCTATGGAACGGTAAACCGCGCATTGCTCTCGGTAAACTTTCCCTAAATTGGTATGACGGTGGCATCAGCCTCCCAGACATACGATTGTATTATTGGGCGTCCCATCTGTCCGCCATTAATCATTGCACATATGTTCAGCCATGGGACCCGGGATATAACATGGATAGGTGGCTCCTCCCGGGGGGGGACCTTTAGTAGAGCCCTTTATTCTCGGCCCATGCACTATCCTCTTACAGGCCCCACTAACCATTCAGTACACGTGTGGCATGCGGCCACCAATCGCTTAGACTGGAGACGGAAGTTGTCGCTCGCAACACCGCTATGGGATTCCAAGCAACTGGGTGACTTATGGAAGAGTAAGGGATTTGACAAATGGGATCTCATAGGTATTGCATGCATAGGGGATCTGTGGGATAAATCTGATATTAAGTCTTTTGGATCGTTACAGCAGCAATATAGCCTGGCTGAATCTGAGCGCTTTCGATACTCACAGGTTCGACACGCGCTTCGTACACATTTATTGGCCGGCACCAGGCTGCCGGAATACTCCCCACTGGAAGATAGGGTACTAGATGGCCATCTCCCTGACAACACTATCTCTCTGATATATAAAAAACTGGTAAATAACGTCTCGGATCCCCTCCTGGCGCTTCGAGAGAAGTGGACCAGGGATGGCATAGAAATGGATGATGAGGAATGGCAGAAGCAGTCTCCTCTCCCAGGGTTGTAGCAATATCAGCTCATCTCCGTCTCGTCCAATTAAAACTCCTCCACCGTGTCTATGTAACAGGGCCCCAACTGGTGCAAATGGGAAGGGTGGAAGAGGGAGCATGCAGGCGCGGTTGTGGTCAGCTGGGGACCTTTTTCCATATACTCTGGGAATGTGCGCAGATCCAACCCTACTGGCATGCCATTCACAACATTATCAATACTGCTCTGTCAGCACAGCTTCGAGTGGAGGCCCGTAGGTGTCTCCTGAACATTTGGGAGCCGACTGACTTGAATGTCTGCTTGACGCAGTGGGTGACTCTGGGGCTAATGTTTGCCAAGAGGAATATTGCTAAACGGTGAGGGGAATTGGATCCACCCACGGCACGGGATTGGGAAAAAGACATGGATTGGGCAATGTTCAGAGAGAAGACTGTATATGTATCACGTGGATGTCCCCAGAAATGGTCTCGTGTGTGGGGCTTGTGGAACTCCTACCGTGGTGATATTTGTCTGCCCCCCTTAACACCTGCATGGGATGATCCCCCTTCGCCCTAGACCTTCCACCATGCACGATTGTAATTTGTGTATTGCCTTCTGTTCCGCTGATGCCCATTGGTCTGTTCCTCCTGTATGGTCATGCAGCTGCTGATGTTTGTTTTTGTTTGTCAAATAATAAAAAATATATTTAAAAAAAAAAAAGAATAATACCTGCAGATCCCACCATTATTATAGCTTTGGGTGGCCTAGATTAGTCTGAATTGTCACACTTGTAGGAATACAATGGTTAATAGTTGTGTTGGTACTGTCATTGGCAGAGCAGGCAGGGACAATGGGTGGTGCAGGCTGCAGTGGCCTCCAGAGATACTTTATCTTTTTTTAAACAAATTAAGCACTGTACACAACTGTTAGAAATGGGTTTCCTGGTTGGCTGAGATATACAACCAGGCCAGGCAGGAACCACCACTCTAGTCAGGGTAAGCTCAATACACACTGAAAGATAACCTTTGCTCACCCTCAGGTAGCTTGGCAAAGAGCAGTCAGGCTTTTCTAAACAGGCAATGTGTAAAGTATTTATGCAACACCCACTCACAGTAACACAATGAATACACCACAGAAATACTCCACATAGGTTTGGAAAAATAGAGAACATTTATCCGAGCAAAATATAACCAGAATGACAACAATACAATCAGTAGAAGTCTAAATATGAATTTTTGAAGATTAAATGCAAAAACAGTACTTAGACGTCACTAGCAGTCAAAAGGTTACTTGAGGTCGCAACGGTGCAAATCCAAAGTTCAGGCCGAAAGTGAAGGAGGGCAGGCCAGTTACAAGACCCACACAGAGCTAGTTGAGAAAGTACCTTGGATGGAGCAAAGTGTCGACAGAGGGATTGATGCGCCGCTCTTTTCCTCGCAGTAGTGTCACTTCACTGTCATTGAACTTCGCTGAACAGAAGGCAATGAGTTGTCGTCAGGCCACGCAGGCTGTAGAACCGCTGTCGTCGAACATCCTCTGCATCAGAGTCGAAGGGCATGAGTCAGTTCTGATCGGCGCAGTGGTGACGATGCGTCGGTTTTGAAGAAAGCAGCGGCAGAAGCCACTTCTGAGGCCCAGAACTTGGAGGGGTACCTCAGGCAAAGGCAGGACTCATAGACAGCAGAGTCCAGCAGAATTACAGGAAATCTCTTGTGTCCCTGAGAGTTCAGAAAACAGAAGGCAAGCCAGCGAGGCATTGGAGATCGCTTGGAGGGAAGACAGAGTCCACCTCTCCTTCCAGCAGAGTCAGGGCGCAGCAGGCAGCAGGGCAACAAGCGGAACAGCAGTCCTTCCAGAATAGCAGTGTAGTTGAGCTTTTTTAGCAGCACAGCAGTCCTTCTGACAGAGGTTTGGTTCAAGATTCAGTCGAACCATCTACTGGAAACAGATTGCAAAGCACATATAGTAATAGCACAGAGAAATGTCCACTTTCTAAAAGTGGCATTTCTAAATCAGTAATGTTAAATCCAACTTCACCAGTAAAGAGGATTTATCAAGACCATTCTAAACAGATGAAACCAGAAAAAGCTACTCCTCTCAGCTCAGGAATTACAGCTTAAAAGTGTATTAAGGAATTCCCAATGCTAGCCTATTATAGGGGTAGGCCTCACAGTAGTGAAAAACGAAATAGGCAGTTTATCACTACCAGGACATGCAAAACATAAAAGTACATGTCCTACCTTTTACTTACATAGCACCCTGCCCTTAGGGCTACCCAGTGCCCGCCTTAGGGGTGACTTACATGTAATAAAAGGGGAGTTTAATGCTTGGCAAGTAGTTTTAAATGCCAAGTTTGAGTGGCAATAAACAGCACACACAGGTCTTGTTATGGCAGGCCTGAGACAGGTTTAAAAGGCTATTTCAGTGGGTGGCACAATCAATGCTGCATGCCTACTAGTAGCATTTGAAGCACAGGCCCTGAGTATATGGTATACCACTTTATAAGGGACTTACAAGTAAATCAAACGTGCCAAACAGGTGTAAACCAATTAAACTATGTTTAGAGGAGAGAAAACTTGCACTTTAGCACTGGTCAGCAGTGGTAAATTGCTCAGAGTCCTAAAGCTAACAAAAACAAGGTCAGAAAAATATGTGGAGGAAGGCAAGAAGTTTGGGCTGACCCTTCAGAGAGAGCCATTTTCCAACAATATTGCGTGAATATCAGTGATTTGAGCTGTTTTGGTCAGAAAGAGGCTATGTCAATGCTTTTGATTAAAGCCCCAGGAGACTATATAAAGAATGCAGAAGACATAAGAGTTTTCAGAATCTCCTGAGGTCTGTGGTATGGGGATGATCTTTGATCTATTGATTTTGTGTAGTTGGGCACCATTTCGTAGGAATGAGGACAACTCGTTGAAGACTAATTACTGATACCTATAGCAACTACATGGTGTTGAGTAGAGTCTTATGATCAATTGTATCCATGACTTAATTTGGGAAAGAAAGCGCGCTGGTGCCTGAAGCTCTGCTCAAAAGTCTGCGGCCAGTGCAATTAAACATTGGGGCATCGAATGCCAAGGCTGGCAGTCTTTAATCTACTTCCAGACTCTCCCTGTCCCTTTCTCTCACTCTTGCAGGACCCTGCATTCTCTCTTTGTTACGGTTTGCCATCGTTCTCCATCTTGCTGATCTGTGTGTTTTCCCCCTCTTGTGCTTGGTAAGTATCTGATGCACGAAATTAGTGTAGGTGCCCAAAAATAAGTGCTGGTGCAACCTATTGGCAACCTCCGGCTCAAATTAAGCACTGGTTGTATCAAATGCTACAGAAAAGTTTTGACGGATTAGTGGGCAAACTGGACTTTTTTCCACAATGCTCAGGGAGTTTTCTATGACATGAAAGGTGGCAGCTTTCATTCGAGAGTCTGGGTGGAAGCCTGAGTGATTTTCACCTAGAAGTTTGTTCTTCATGTCCAAGTTTGATAGTTGGGCAACAATTAATTTTTCAATTATTTTTGTCAGCAATTGAATTCCTCGGATAGGATGGAGTTGCTGAGACAAGGTATGCCAGAAGAGTTTTTGTAAATTGACTTTGCTTTCTCAAAAGTAGGCTTCCTCAAACGTAATTTTGGTGGATAAAAACATTGATTAGACTGAGCCAGAAAGTAACTATGGTCTTCAAACATATCTTATCCAGGGATGCTTGCTTTGGAAACTCGAAGTAATCATTTACCTCAGATTTATCATAGGTTTTTCGCGACCGTTCTGGGAGATTTAAGTGAAATTATACAATCTGCAGCTTGCCTTTTCAGGTCAATTGCTGGGCATTGCCTTAAACTTCAAAAATAATTCTCCAACAAAAAGTTCCTAAAATTAAACTTATCCTAAACACCATCAGAATTCTTGAAAAATGCCTAACACTTTGATCCCCGTTTATAGTGGACTGATAATTACACCAGAGGCCATATTACGTATTGGCATTGTTTGCGCCCGGCGCACCATTGAAAAGGTGCGCCGGACGTCAACAATGCCAATGCGCCCCATTATCGTGAATGTGCTGCCCCCAGGGCAGCCACAAACTCGCGCTGCCCTGGGGCAGCACATTCCTGTGGAAACACGGAGCAGCCTGCACTTTAAAAGGGGTTTAGAGATCCCCTTGCAGGCGGGTGCAGTCAGTCAGTGACTGCACCCACCTGCAAGTGGACGTCTGGGGTCCATGGGACCCCTTTTACCCCATGCAGAGGGCTGCTTTTAGGGGGCGCACCTTTTAAATGGCACACTGTCAGTGCACCTGCTGAGTGCTTCTTACACTCCACACCTGTGTCTGTAATATGGTGTGGGCGCAGAGTCAAAGGGATTCCCTCATTCAGTGCGCCAGCGCTATCGGTATTATAGAAGGGAACGCACAAGCATCTCCTTCCCCTTCTAGAATACCAAAGTGCCCTGGTAGTGCGCGAAGCGAGCGCTAACGCCCATTGCACCCCTGGGGCACCTTATGTATTACGGCCCCAGGACCGGCAAGAGGAGTCCCATCCCCATTGTAATTATACTTTTTCAGGGAACACTGGCGCTCTGTGGTGTCAGCCAGACATTTTGATGTTGTAAACAGTTAAATTCTCCGGGTCCAATCCTGGCCATAAATATTTGAAAATCAACACCGTAATTGCAATTTGTGCATGTTATGCCCTAGAAACTCATAATTCCTATTATTTCCCTGCCCCTGGAATTAATAGGACTCTGGTCAGGGACATGGGAACCTAGAAGTAATGGTAATTCGGAGGGAAGTAAATAATGGGCGATATTACAGCCCACTAGTAATTATGGGCTTTGTCTCCTTTATGGATGGTTTGGACTTGTGCACCAATTTTAAGAAGTCATACATTATGTCTTGCGGGCCTAACAAATACCGTATTAACCACATAGTCTCAGGTGATAATATTCTAAAAAGCACTAGCACTTTCCCGTATCTGGGTTTGATCTTTTCAGACACCGGCTCATGGTCTGCACATGTAGCACATGGCAGAAACAAATTTGCCAAGGCAGTTAATTCTGTTATTAGCTTACAACAGCCAAAGAGGGCTGAGGTTTTGATGCCCCTAATACAGATCTATAAATCACAATGCTTACCTACCGCAACATATGGTGCCGAGGTGTGGGGGTACATAAATAGTAGCGGTATTCAAATAGAAGAAAACAGATTCTGTAGGAAGGTTTTGGGGGCACAAATCTCATCACCCACTTATATATGTCATAAAGAGTTAAACCTGCACTATGTTGAGGACTTTATCAAATCCCGGCCAGCCTTGTTCTGGCTGAAGTTGTGGCAAAACCCGGCCGCAATTCTAACACAGGAAATAATCATTGATTGCATCAAATGTGATAGGGGCATTTCCATACCATGGCTTAATGCTGTAAAAGAAAGTTTAGCTAGTGTGGAATTGGAACATATCTTTTTCCACCATCAAAACGCAGAGGGCATGAACATCAAGACACTGAGAGAGTTACTATATGACTCATACCGAAGGGAAAGAGAACATTCAGTGCTTCTCAAATCATCAATAATCAGATATATTTCCATCTCGTCTTGCCCTGGTTATAACAAAGTCACACCACAGGAATATCTCAAGAGAAACATTGGAAGATGGAATAGGAGCATGCTCTTTCGCCTCAGAGATGGGAGCATAAAATATTCTCTCTGCTTTCCACTTGGTTTAACAAAAATTTAGAGTATTTGCTCTGCCCATGTGGAAATGGTCAAAAACAAACAACTTTACACTTTCTGCTTTTTTGTAATTTTTACATTAGTTACACTAAACAGTATTTTATCCCTTACTTTAAGTCACATGCTATCATGGATCACAAAATGGCATACAATGAAATATTGCGGTTAGGAAGTGATGAGACGATCATCAGAGTAAGCTCATTTTTGCATTCTGCGATACGTTCACGGAAAACAATGGATATTATATAGATTGTCCTCCATCTGACGTTATTGTTTACCTCACCTATCGCTTAAAATCTGCTCACCTACATATGGTCGTTGTCAGGCTGTTATATGCACAGTGTATTTATTGAAATTGTTAGCACTTTATTGCCAGTTTGTACAAACTCCTATGACATTGATAATATGTTTGGCCAAATTTCATCCATCTTAATCTAGAGGTGATTATTTGCATCAACATTCTTATCCTATGCATTTGATTGCTGGTTTGTACAAAACGATATAGTTGATGATGTTCACATGTTATGCACATTGAATATATTTGCACTTTATTGCTACATTTGCACTTTTTACCCATGTCATCAGTAATATCATCATGGAAAATGATTTTGTTTTTATTGCTGTTTTATGTTGTATTTTATATCTTATTGGTGGTGATGATTTGTACTTTTATGGATATTTTATCCGAATAAAGACCATTTGACTTGACTTGACAGCCCACTAGTAATGAGGGCATTTGTATGTAAAGTATATAAACTTATAACATAACCTACCTCTATGACACTAACTAGCAGTGAGGCCTGGGAAGAATGTTGCATGAATTAGCTTTGTGTTAGAGGAAAATGGATTCCTTGTTAAATGATGCCAGCAGCTTTGTAAAATTCTGCTATGGGTTGCTTTGCCACGCCACATTTGTTACCTTTTGATTATAATTCGCACAACACAAATGTGCTCACTGTCATTTTGTTACATGTCATCCAGAAAGGTAATTCCTGTCTATGTCTGTTTCCATGTAACACGTGTCCTCATTGCACACTTCTCTATATTTCTTTTATTACAAAAATCCGGTGATAAATGATAGAGATACCACCATGCACCCTTTTCTCAGTAGGGATTAAAATGGCACATCACCGGGTATTAATTAAGCCAGCTAAGTAATTGAAGGTCTTAGAAGTGACAGGAGTAACAAACTATCAAAGTACATCTCATACACGTTTTCAGATCTGCAGTACCAACAACATTTTGGTACATGTAATAAATAAACAAGTTTGAAAACACACTAACATTGTGATGGAAACTAATTTGTTTTCTAGTTTAGGTAGCCCTGTTCTTCAAAAGTAGGGTGACTACATGGTAATGTTTTTGGGATTGTCACCCTTTTTGAGTCATCAAAAATATCAAATAGGTTTGCATAGCTGGCCCTGGCGTGGGCCACCAAACAGTGTCTTCTGTGATCTGAACATGATCAGTTTCTTTCTCCCATGTCACAAACATGTTATTGTTTGAAATAGTCATCTGGGTGTAGGGACATCATTCAGTTTTAAGCTGCAGACTCTAATTCAGTTTCTTTCTACAATCCTACCCACAAGGTAATATTGCAGGGCAAGGGGAGCAGATACCTGTTCTACAATGTCTGCTGTGTGTTGTTTTCACAGAAGCTGCCCAAGGGCACCAAATAGATAGATTAAATGTGCCAGCAGCACCTTCTGAAGGATATAAGTCTCCCTTATTAAATGTCAAACCCTGCAATGCCGGTATAAAAGCCTGTTTGTAATTTACTGATTACATTCGATGTATGATGCCTCTAGTCTACAATACACAATATCCCTCTTGACCTATATTTCTTTGTATCAAAGATGATGTGGGCTCACATATACCAAGCGAAAAACACCCTTATATACACATGTTCATTGTGTCTGTTTATAAATTTATTTGGTTTTTTCCATCATTTTAGCATATAAATGCAATTCATTTCAATTTTTTTTAAATATAAAAGGAAGAACATCCCAAAGGTACTCTATTTATACAAAACAATCCACATTTTGCACCAATATGACAATTTATACATATATATACACACATTTAGAAAAACTAGACTTTGGTCAAGATAATTCTAAATAAATAAGCATACAAATACTAACCTTAATCAAGAAAACAGTGATCAAAAATTTCAAAAGAATTATCAAAAAGAATTCCAAAAAATCCCCATACCATTTATACATCTACACACTTCACATTCGTTTCACTAACATCCATCACATACATCCTACACACCCCAGAACTGGGCCGCATGCACAAATACAGGCTAGCAGAGGTGAGAGACTCAACCCTCTGATGTGGTGCTGAGCGGTGAGGCGTGTCATACAAACTGGTCGACGCGCGTTTCGATGGCT
Organism: Triturus cristatus; assembly: GCF_964204655.1. Classification (NCBI taxonomy): domain Eukaryota; kingdom Metazoa; phylum Chordata; class Amphibia; order Caudata; family Salamandridae; genus Triturus; species Triturus cristatus. Next base: position 974,835,254 of record NC_140584.1, on the reverse strand, counting down.
TAATCCTCTTTGGGTGCCATCTTCTTCAAGACCTGTTACTTGGTAATTTGGTAACGGGCAGGTTGGTGCCTCTAGTCACCTGCAATAATAAAACGGCACAGCTGATCAGCTGTATTAATTATTTACAGTTAAGTTGTGACATCATAATGCCTGCTGCCAGAGCAGGTAGCTGAGATATAAGGTACAATTATAGCTGCCGTTTAAAGAACAGAGATTTACTTCTTCTCAAGAGAGTAGCCAGAAAAAAAGAATGCTCCTTACCCCACTTTGAGCCATGTTCCTACAGCTGTGAGAGAGTGGACCAGCAAGCGGATCTGGCAGTCGTTCTGGACATGACTTTACCAGAGGGAATTTTGGAATTCTTAAATTTCGTTCTTTTCTTTTCTCCATTCACCTTTCACTGTTTTGTCCTTCCTTCACTCTATCCTTTCTTTTTCCATCTTGCTTTCGTTCTTTCCATTCTTTACTTTGTTCCATCCATCTATCTTTTTGTGTTTTTGCATTCATTCATTCTTGTCTCCATCTCTTTTCTTTTTATCAATTGTTCCTTCTTTCCACCCTTTTTTGTCTTTTTCCGTTCATCCTTTTGCATCCATCCAACCATTTATCCTTATATCCATCCATCCATGCCTTTATGTTTTCTCTCCATCCATTTACCCATCTCTCCAGTCCTTTTTCTATCTATCTAATCCGCATCCATCCTTATATTCTTCCATCCTTCTTTCCATCTATTCCTTTCTATTAATTTATCTATAAATCTTTTCATCCTTCCTCTCTTCATCCTTCTCACAATTCATCAGTGCATCCTCCTTTTCATCTTTATCTCCACTCCTCCTTCTCTTATTTACTTCCATTGTAAGAGCTTATATTAATGAGCTTCTTGAAGACCCACGTCTCATCACCAACTTAAATGTTTTATGTTACACAGAACTGCTCAGTGACACCCACACCCCACTCTAGCTGCTAAAGTCGGGTTGGGGGCGGAGTAGGGTAACGGTTAATTATACCCCTGTCTCTTCTGATCTTATTTTTTCTAAAAAACAGAGTAGTGATCAGCTGAAAGGAGATATTAATGGCAATACTATATTTTTTGTAAACTATAGGCAATGGCAGGAAAGAATTTACATGTTTCTACACATTCTAACTTACAACACTTTTTCAATACAACTAATCACTAACTGCTTTTGGTGTATTTAATTTCACCATACAAATTCTACTTCTATTTTTCAAGTCTGTAAAATGCTATCTCACTCATTTGAATGAACATATCACAACTGTTTGTGGGAAGGGTGATAGTGTGACTCTGTTTTACTTATATGGAATAAAATACTCTCTACAGTAAATGAAAAGGATATTGCAAGTCACCTTGGAGTTCCATGGCCATATAAAGGAATTCAGCCTTTGGCCTTGTTCTTCTGTATGGTTACGGAACCTTTTGATGATGGGCAATATCCATATAATGACCAGCACCAGGTACTTTATTCTGTATATAATACATTAAATCTTGCAATAAAAAAAGAACAAAAACATGTCTGATTTCTTCTCTGCTGTCAGGTTATGACATCTCTAGTCACCTGTACTGAGAAAATGATGTAGGTGCTCAACTCTATTTATAACAGCTGATTTGTGATATCATAATACCGCCTGCCAGTGCCAGCAGCCATGGTGAAGGGCAGGACAACTATCATTCTTCATATAATTTTCTAAAATTAACAGTGATCAGAAAAGGAGAGATTTATGGCAACATGTTTATTTTTTTAACACAGTTTATTACAGGAAATAAATAGTTTCTAAATGTTTCTACCCATTCTGAGCTACAGTGCCTTTTTAAATCTGATTTACAATAAATTGATTCTGGTATGTTTTCACAAACTTCTTTTTGGTGTGCTTAATTTTGATCTATAGATTCAGCTTTTATTCTTCATGTCTGCAACCATACTATTTGAGTGAGGTAATGGAGCAAGACATAAAGAACATAAGAGGTGTGTGGGAAGAGTGACTGTGGGACCATGTATTATTATGAGTAAAATGCCTTCTGGAATATTGAAAGGATATTGCCAGTCTCGTCAAAGTCCCGGGATCATCCACAGGAATTCAGCCTTCGGCCTTGTTCCTCTATCTGGTCACAGAACTTCTCTGTGACTTGCATTAATATCCTTACAGTGTATGGTAGGTGGTATTTTCTCCCACATTTAATAATCATTACATGTTCAAGACTGCCCACACTGCTGATTTATACAGCAAGAAAATCTTTCCAAACTCTATTATGATTCAGGTGAGGGCTTAATTCTAGTTTGGATTCTTACTCCCAAAAATGGATGGTTGAAAATGCTAGCAAATGTAGTTGAAATTGTGGTAAAGACCACAGCTGTAAAGTAATTCAATAAAAAGCTTGGACACACGTGTTCAATTGTACTGACAAAGCAGTGATAAAGCTGAAGGTCAACTCGAGTAGGCCACTTAAAGGGCAGAAAGAATGGGCCGTACAATCCCTATCAGGCACCAAATGTAATGCGTCTATGAAAGGAAACAACAACTATGGGACCATATCAGTGAAAATGCAATATTTGTTTGTTGTTTTATTCAATAAGAAGCATGACACTACTGCTACCCGGAGCTAATTGATTGAGTTTACAATATTGCAGTGATAGGTTCTCTATTCTGCCATTTAAGGTTGTACAACTGCAAGAACCCACACAACAGTAAATCCAATGCGGCAATGATATCGCTATCACTATCAGAATTCTCCGAAAGTACAGAATGCTTGTGAGCAAATGTAGCGATTAATCTGAGAATTAGACATTTCAATGGTCACACAAACACCAATGACATTGTATGTTACTCTGTTGGTGCTCTTGTGTTCTAATCCAACAAGAGAGTGAGTTGTCACTCATTGCACAAGTGTTTAGGAATGGAATTCACTTTTGCCCCAAAAGCACTTGCACAGTTTCTTTGTACTATGGAGAAAAAATGCTTCTTTTCAATTTCAACATGCGAGAAGCTATAACTTGGGATAGAAAGAAGGATAATCATCAGTTCATCATCTGTTCTTCCTCACTTTTGAGGGAGCGTGCGTGACCAAAAGAAAACAAGTCAATATTTCTTGAAAGGCACCCCTGCTCCTATGTCATGCACTGCAGGGTCTCCAGCTGCCTCAAAGGCTTTCATGGTGTATCTCTGGCTTCTGGAGATCTGATCGGTGGCCCCATGTCAATCATCATGTATTCAGTTACCTGATATTTCCTGACCCAATTGGGAGCTGGGAATGTTTGACTACTCATCATTTTGAGTGACACGGCATGCTTGCTGAGTACTGTGGAAATAGACTATGGCATGCAGACTCTCTTCACCCCAACTAGGCCACCACACCTATCTGCCAGCTCATTAACTATTCTGCGGGATGCTCAATATCGAATGCTGCAGTACGGGGGAAAGTGGGCAGCTAGGGAAGGAAGCGAGTGTGTGTGTGTTGGTGTGTACATGTATGTACATGCATACATAAGTGCATTCCTGGGCATATGACTGTGATACTTGATAGAAGGTGTAAGCCTGAAATACCTATCTGCACACATTATGGCAGGCTTACGAGCATGTGGGTGTGTACTTGGGCATATGGTGGGAGCATTTATCTTGACATATAATGGCTAATGCTGGAATGAACGTTTTTGAGCATATACTGGAAATGTATAGATTTTTAGGGTGGCGTACGGTGAATCACAGATGAAACATATAGGGCCACCTGCAAAGGGCAACTTTAAAGAGTATATATATATATATATATATATATATATATATATATATATATATATATATATATATATATATATATATATATATATATATATATATATATATATATATATATGTATATATATACACCACACTTTCAGTTCCAAAAGTATTCACGGACACCAAGGAGATTTGCAGTTTAGAGTTGGTTTATTGAACTGCAAACACAACGCGTTTCAGCTTTCGCCTTGTTCACGCTTACCGCAAAGTTTTTTCGTTAAAGTTAAATACAATTCATTGTCCACAAAACAAACAACAGACTCATCAAAACTCAATCGTAAATGAATGAGAAAGCGATTGGTAACGTGCCGGCCATCTTAGCACTGTACTAATTATAATGCAGTGAATGGTAATCAACAGCAAATAACTAGTAAACCTAGAATAAAGGCAAAATAAAAGCAAAATAACGTGATTTCAATTTGTACCATACTGCTTAAATATTCGCATACGGTATATGTGCACACTCGCCGAGGCTATGTATGCGCGGTGTATAGCAGCGAAAATTCACTGTGCACAATCATAGTAATCGAACAAAATTCACAAACTTGTGTAAAATACACAAAAGATACACAAACAATGTGTCATGATCATGCCCCAGTGGGCAAACATGATAATGTCCGATCTTCATGACTTGGAACATGTGAATGTGAAACGCCGCAAGCCCCTAATTTTGCCCCAGTGGGCATAATGCAAAACTGTACAAAATTATAACAAAATAATATGATTACACATAGCTCAACTGATCAAGTTCATCAATGGCCACTTCAAAAAATCCTTTTCTCGATACCAATCCCTGAAAGATAAAATAAAATCTAATTTTAGTGCAAAGTCTAATTCACAACAGTAACAATGTGTACAACACATAACAGTTTGACTCAATTGTGTAAGTGTACAGACAATTCTTCACTTGAATTTAGCCCTTTAGGAAACATTGTTTCGAAATCAACAATATATCTAGACTCAGTCAAAGTACTTTATTTCGATAAATAAATATCATAAAAAGGCATAGAAACAGTACAATAAATATTACAAGCAATCAACAACTCATACTTTCTAAAATGTTTAAAAAGAGGTCAGTTAAATAAAACATCCTTAAAACATAATTTAACACATTAAGTTTATATTCTCTCAGTTTCACAGTTGGGGCATTTCGTATAAAAAGTTAAGTATTCAACCATTCATAACATTGTAATATTCGGATTAATAGAAAACTTCCTTTTCTTAACCCTAACAGCACCCACCAAAAAACTAGCGACATGGAACATGATCCTAGGGGTCTGCAGTAACTGTAAATACAAGAGGGCAGGTTTAACCTGTATAAACCCAGCCTCCTTTAAGATTGGGATCAAGTATTTCTTTCTTAATGCCGCGTAATGGTCACAGAACATCAAAAAATGCATTGTGTTCTGGGTCGAAAAATTGTCACAATTACACGGCATTCCTTTTTCGGGAATACACCAAGTTGGAAAATGGCCAAGGGTTAAATGAATCAGATTGAACCGGTGAAATGGTTGATTTACAGTAGATAAGTATAATTCAGGGCCAACATGAGTACTCAAAATGATACTAGCCCTCACCGATAGTTTCTCATATTCTACTTGTTCTCTTTCTAGACATAACAAATCTCTCATCATGCCTTTAATCAGGCCAATATCTTTAACAGTTATCAATTACGGGGAATAGAAAAGATCTAGTCTCCCTATTTTAACAAGGCAATTTTTAATGTAGACTATCCAAGCTATTTTATTTACTTTATCCAGCTGCAGGCAGTCTTTTAAAATAATATGGTTGAGGGGAATTTCTTGGTTCAACCAAGTCTTTAGCCAGGCTAAAACGGGGGCCATTCTAATCAAATCTGAAATGTAACCCACACCAAGTTCAGTATGAACAATATGTGTGGAAGTAGACTGAGGGAGAGAAAGGACAGATCTTAAAAATTTGTTCTCCGTGACCTGTATACTTTCCATAGAGCAATTACCCCATATCCCACTTCCATATGTGGCAACAGCAAGACATTTTGCTTTATAAATTTTTAACAGAGTTACAATAGGCCTTGCTCCTAGTTTATTCATAAAACCCTGAAGAGCAGAGGATGATTTAACAAGGGCAACGTTTCTATTTTTTATCTGGGGACCCCAGGAACCTTTCTCGTCAAAAGTTATCCCCAGATATGGAAACGTTGCAACTCTACACAATTCTTGCTTCCCACAAATGAAAGTTTTGGAGAGTTTATTTTTGTTACACTTACCCATAATCATTACCTGAGACTTTTTAACATTGATCTTTAAGTCCAAGGAAGTCATAAAGACCTCAAAAGCGTCCAGTAATCGTTGGAGGCCAACACCAGTACGGGAAAGCAAGACAGCATCGTCCGCGTATAGGAGGACTGGGATACCAAGTTCTCCTATACGTGGAATGTCATGGGTGGCATCTTTTAGTGTGGGTTCCAAAGCATTTATGTAAATAGTAAAAAGGAGGGGTGCCAAAATGCACCCCTGCCTAACTCCCCTTTCTGAATTAAAGTGGCTTGTGCATCGCCCCGCGGTGGTAACTCTAACTGAAGCAGTTAGATCAGTATGTAGATCTGCTAAGAGATTAACAAGAGCCTTGTTCAGTCCCAAGTCAAGCAGAATTTTCCATAATTTGGAACGGTTAACAAGGTCAAAGGCTGACGAGAGGTCCATGAACCCCAGGTACATGGACCCCTCCCTAGCCTTCGTGTATTTTTCTATTAATAAATGCAAATTCAAGCCTTGATCTATAGTGCTCCTTTTCGGTCTAAAGCCATACTGAACGTCTGCTAGGACCCCTTTCTCTGTAAGCCAATCATTCAGTTTTGTTAAAATAACCCGGCCCAATATTTTCACTGATGAATTGATCAGTGAAATGGGTCTGTAACAAGATGGGTCTTGCCTAATCCCCTTTTTAAAGACTGGTATAATTATAGATTTCTTCCAAGAAGGCGGGATTTTATCAGATGAAAGAGTATTAAAAACCTTACATAGTATTTTAGACCAAAATTTCGGGGAACTTTTAAAAACGTCCCCAGGTACCCCATCTGGGCCCGGGGCTTTATTATTCAAGGTCTGGTCTATAGCCCTTTCCACATCTGCTACTGCAAAAATAACAACATCCTCGGCAGTGCAGATTTCCCCGACTTCGACTTCTAAGATGCCAGCAGGAGGTCCAATATTACATGTTTCAGAGTATATCTGACTAAAGTGTTTAATCCAGCCCTCATCTGGGATGTTTGCCTCTAAGGGAGTATTAGTGTCATCAGAAAGGAAGGGCTGATTTATTATTTTCCAGAATAAACCACTATTTTTTAGGGTTTCTGGATCTAAAAGTTGAGCCAAAGTGTTATCTTTCAGGACCCTCTTTCTTTCTAAAATAGTTTTTTTGTATACATTCCTAGCATTTGCTATGTCTGCTCGATCTTTAGGAATTGTTTTTAATGCTTTTAGTAGTACTCCATGCGCTTTCGAGCAGTTCTTATCAAACCATCTATTGCCCACTAGCGCCTTCTGGCTAGATTTATCCTGGAGACTACGATTAATTTCTATGCAGATATAATCAAATGCTAATGTAACCTCCTTGGGATCTGGACTTTCCGCTAAACATATAGAGACTTCAACCTCCACTTTGGATAGGACCTCTTGAAGAAAGATTTCGGAGACTATTTTTGTCCATTTCAGCCTACGATTCTGGTCTTTGACTTTAAGGTTCAAGCCCCCACTAACTTTTACTGATTTGAGAGAAATTAGTTCAGTACTCTTTAAAATAAGTAGGACAGGATTATGATCACTAAAAACTGACACCTCAGTATAATAATTTAACACGTAATTTAACAAAAAAGAAGACAAAAAAATATAATCTATAAAGGTACCCTTATCTTTGCCCTTAAACGTAGGGGACCTATTATTTCCATCTCCACAACCAGACTCATATAAGTTCCATTTTGCAAGAAAAAGCTCAAGATAATCACCCTGCCTAGTGTGTTCTGGGTGAGCAGTTGAGGAAAGGGGAGGGCCTTCATCATCCCTCCTATTGCATGGTAGGGTACATGGGTGTATATTAAAGTCCCCTAATACATTTAATTCAAAGGTATTTACATTTATACTATAGACTGACAGAAATTTATCCAAGTCATCCAAATTTTGACTGGTGCATTCATTAGCATGCGAGTTATAAAAATTGACAAAAAGAATCTTGGCCTTATCCTGGGTAGAAAGCTCAACAATTAGACAATTTTCGGATCCCGAGGGGCACTGAGTTAGAGTACCCTTAATATCCAGTTTGAAAAGGCTTAACAGGCCCCCCTTAGATCTACCTGCCAAACTACTAGTGGCTGGATTACAAAAATGACAATAGCCATCCAAGGAAAAACTGTTCATTTGATCCCAAGTCTCTTGCAAAGCAATAATATCAAAAGATTTTAATGTCATTTCCCATTCGGCTATCCCAATTTTGTTCTTTAGTCCAGCGATGTTCCATGTGGTGATCTTGAAGGACGATGCTAAGGGCTGAGTAGAACTCCCCAAAACATTGGGCAGTCAGTCATTTTCCTCCAAAGAAGATAGAACAGTATATCGATTATGAAGAGGTAAAGTGTTATCGAACTGCCTATTATCCAGCTGAACGCGATTTGGCTCCCCACTGATTTGAGACCGGGACATATTCACAAATACATTCGGGGTACATCCAGCCATCCCTCTTCCCTTCTCATTTAAAGGATACCTTTGCACATGGAACGGGCGACATTGGGTATTATCCAGATGGTTATAGAAAAAGCCAAGGGATCTAACACAAACCGAGTTATCCAGGGTTGGCAAATTGGCAGCTCTGAGGAGAACTGTTGCCACATGTTGTGGGTATTTAAAATTTATGATAATACAGTCACCTCTTATATTTTTTGGGCCATTGCCAATCCAGCTAACTCTACGGGTAAATAATATATCATTAGCAAGGGCACATGGAAATCCACAATTCTGATTCAACCAGGCAAGCGTTTTATTTTTAAGAGCATCATAAGTTTCTAGCCTAGGATCATTCAAACGGGAATCAACCTCTGGGACATTTGTTAGTACCACAATATATGGAACACACTCCGGCGGGAGATTAATAAAGTTATTCCTCCTGGATTTACTTCTCCCAACAGTGTCACCCCCTACTATAGTGTCCTGACTACTCCTTTGTACTATTTGTGGTTGTCTAGATGTGTTGTGTGCTCTAGCAGATCCTACTAACGATGTGGTCGAGGATGGGGCATTCTGCGCAATTACAGCTGATGGAGCCTGAGCAATTGCCCCTGAACCATCAACCCTATTACTGACTAGAGCATGTGTAGCTGGACCCACTAGATGATTGCCCGTGGAGCCCGATGCGCCAGAAAGAGGGCTCGACAAGACGGTGGACCGGGTCAAACAAGATTCTACAAGACCTTCCAGTCTGGTAACCCTAAGAAGCACTAATTCTATCTTTGCCACAAGGGGACTAATCAATAGTTCCAGTTTAGACTCAAGGATGGTAACCAAGAGATCAATCTGGCTTGAATGCAAAGTACTTCCCTCTATACTATTTGTAGGCTCAGGAGTATTTCCCCTATTGAGAGTTATTGAGCCAGCTTTTTTCGGCTTCCGACCCCCTGCTTTCTTAACAGGACCCTTCCTACAGGCACGCACCGCTCTCCTTATTGGAGATTGAATTGGAGGGGACCTTAATGGAGGTGTCAGGTTCTGTACTTGAATAGGTTCGATACAACATTCCTGCTGTACCACGGGTACATCATGACTTGTATCATCCTCTTTATTCGAGTTAGCCAGGGTACTAAGAGGGATTGATGAGGGAGATAAACACTGCCTTGTGGGAGATGTTTCTGGGCTGACCCTACTTAATGATAATCTCCTATCTTTGTTAATTTTACTAACTACTTTGACAAGATAGTTATCCAGAGTCCTTGAGTCATTATTTGGGACCAATTTAGAGGACCTAAGTTTGGACATGATGGAGCCAGCAAACACAGGCTACCTAATCAGTAGTACCACAGTAACTTGACCGTTTGCCTGTCCAATTGTTTAGATAACCCTCAAGATAAAACAAAGCCAATAATTGTAGTATACACAACAAAAAACAATATTGAATATATACGTTACTACCAGTCCGGGATCCAAGTTGCTATACGACGATAGTCCGTGGCCCTGCCCTGCCTCCTCCTGCCCCGGACGGCCACAGATGGCCCGCCCTTTGCCCGGGCTTAGCCCGGCGCGTCCCGCACAGCGGGCCTCTGGGCGATTCGTATGCGCCTCCTGGCGCTGGCGCCGCGTCAGTTCAGCGCGCCGCCGCTGGGGCTGCCGGGAGTTGGAGTCCCGGGGCGGCGACGCGAGAGATGGAGCTTGCTGGCGCAGGAAATGGCTCCCCTGGACTCTTGGCGGTGGCGGTAGTGACGTGGTTCAAGTGGAGCCCGTCTCCACAGGTAAGTTTAGCAGCTTTCCCCCCCGCTCCGCCGGCCTCTGGGCGATTTGTATGCGCCTCCTGGCGCTGGCGCCACGTCAGTTCAGCGCGCCGCCGCTGGGGCTGCCGGGAGTTGGAGTCCCGGGGCGGCGACGCGAGAGATGGAGCTTGCTGGCGCAGGAAATGGCTCCCCTGGACTCTTGGCGGTGGCGGTGGCGGTAGTGGCGTGGTTCAAGTGGAGCCCGTCTCCACAGGTAAGTTTAGCAGCTTTCCCCTATCTAGACTCCAATTGTCTAAGGTGGAGCAGTTTGTTACCTCCACGGGCATTCTCCATGACAGCATCAATTACCACCATCCTCAGCACTCTTTCATTTTGCTCATGCTGTTCAAAGAAATGTCGTGCAACAGGATACTGTCTATTGTTATGGCGAATTGCCCTAACATGTTCCAGCACTCTTTTTTTAGCTCGGTGAATTGTGCTGCCAATGTATGCCTTATTGCAGGGACAAGTCAGTGCATAAACGCAGTACATAGTATTGCATGTAAGAGCTTTTTTAATGATAAACTCTTTTTTCATGCTTGAAAACTGTACCACTGTACAATCCACACTATCTCTGCAAGCTTTGCAGTTTTTACAACATCGAAAACCGGCTCGGCCGCCACTTTTGAGGATTGCCGATTTAGTAACCACATTAGGACTTAATTTGTCTCTTAACGAGTTACTCCTTTTAAAGGTAACCTGTGGGTGGTTGGTCAAATATTTATGCAGGTTGCTATCGGTCAGCAATACATGCCAATGTTTCTCTAGAACACGGCGCACATCATGCGCCTGTCCTCAATACATGGTAATGAACCGCAGACTTTCTGCTTCTGATACTCGTTGCACAGGATGCAGTAACTCGATACGTGCAACCTCATCCACTTTTTTGCATGCTTCTTTGATGGTGCTCTGATAGTAACCCCTATCTCTGAAGCGCTGCACCATATTTTTTTTTTCTCTTGCATAGCTGCTCTCAGTGCTACAGTTTCGCTTGGCGCGCAGTAATTCCCCATACGGGATACTGCTCACCAATTTACGTGGATGAGAGCTTGAGGCACTCAAAATACTGTTACCGGCGGTTTGTTTCCGGAATAAATGTGTATGCATGGATTGATCTTTGATCTCTACGGTAACATCAAGAAACTCAACCGAGGTCCTACTAATATGTTCCGTGAAGACCAAATTGAATGAGTTATCATTCAACTGTTTGACAAATGCACCGGCAGAATCTATATCACCATTCCAAATTAAAAAGATGTCGTCAATATATCGGAGCCACAAGACACAGTTGGAAAATTCCTCCAGCTGAGAGGCCACCTGCTCCTCCCACCAGCCCATGACTAGATTGGCATGGCTGGGGGCGAAGCAGGTGCTCATCGCTGTGCCCTGTGACTGCCGATAGACAACATCATCAAATAGAAAAAAATTGTTCGTCAAACAGAAATCAATCATGGCAATGATCATTTCTGAATGATGCAAAAGAGAGATGGAACGGGTCTTTAGGAAATGTTGTACAGCCCTTAAACCCAGCTGATGTTGTATGCTGGTGTACAGACTGCCAACATCAAGGGTGACCAAGGTGTATTCTGGTTCCCAGTGAATCCCATCGATGATGGTAAGAAAATGAGTAGTGTCCCGTAAATATGCTGGTAACCCCGCTACAAAGGGTCGTAAATAATGATCAATGTAACGGGACGTATTCTCCAACAGAGACCCAATAGAAGAAACTATAGGTCTCCCAGGCGGGTTAACTGGGTCTTTGTGTAGTTTCGGGAGTAAGTATAACACCGGTATCCTAGGGTGAGGGCATCTCAAATAATTGAATTCCTCCCACTCCAGTAATCCCTTCTCCCTCCATTCTACTAGAAGTTCCCCAAATTTCAAATTGGATAGTGTTATGGCCCTTCTATCAGAAATAGAATAACACGTTTGGTCACTCAGTTGTCTATATCCCTCACATAAATAGGCTGATTTGTCCTGAACCACAACATTACCACCCTTATCCGATTGCCAGATAACGATGGTATTGTCTGCTTTTAAAAGCTCCAATGCTTTAATGTGACCCCAACTCAAGTTTTTATCAGATGTTGGAATTTGCCATATCTCATTTTCTTTAAGTCATTTAAAACACCCCTTTCGAATACTTCAATCGCATCACACTCAATATTCGGTAGGAAAACTGATTTGGGTTTAAAATGACTGCCTGGATTGATATTGGGATCAATGGAGAAATCTTCCAAATTCAAACAGTGATCTTCATCACACACTTCCCCATTAGATATAGCAGACATTGCATATAAAACCTCAATATCATCAATATTAAGAGTGCTCAAAGATGTACTCACAGGTGTAGAATCTGTTTTGTTGTGTTTAGTATCAAACCATTTTTTGAGTTTCAATTTACGTGAGAAATAAAATAAATCAATCCTTGTCTGTACAAAATTAAAGTTAGAGGTAGGGCAGAAGGACAAACCGAAGCCGAGGAGATCTCTCTCATCCTCCGATAAGATTCGTTTGGAGAGATTGATGACAGTCATTGTTGAACTTTTTTGCCCCTTGTCATCATTCCCATCGGGCTTCCTGCTTCTTTTCTTCCTCCTCTGTTTTGCCTGTTTGTTCCTCTGATTTTTCCTCTGCCGCCTCGTCCTCTGCCTCTCTGACCAGTTTGGTCTTGATATTGTTCTGTCCGTCCCTGATTTAACATTTGGAATTGGCTAAAAAATTGTTCGGTTTTTTCTGAGGATCTTGACTAACCAAACTAGCAGCCACTGCCATTGGTAGATCCGATAGGCTACCATCAGAGACATCGCTCTCAATGATCTCCACATTAGCTGATGTTGTAACAGGTGGTAAGGATGCGATTCCATTTTTATCAAATAAATGATCGTATTTCCTATGGAATATTAGAGTCCGTCCCGACTGGTAGTCCTTGAAGTCTCTCAAGAACTTACGTTGTTTCTTGGCCGTGATCTCCTCCTCTAACTTATCCATCCGTTGTAGTAGGGATTTCATGAAAGCCTCCAAAACATCTCTAGCTACCTATTTTTCCAACTCGGCAGATACTTCATCAATCTCTGCCAGTAACTTGCTGCGATCTTTTAGAGCAAACTTAACCAGAATGCGCATCATCGTGATGGAGCAGGCAGCAGAGTTATTCGACCATTCCTCCAACATATCCGGATCAGGATCCTCGTAGGTAGGAATGGTAAAAATGCGCAGCCCACGTGGTACCCTGGCTACGTCTATATACCTCTGTAAGGACTCTGCTTCCCACCATTTGGAAAGTTATTTTCTATATTATTTCTCCAATTGCAAGTATAGTTGTTGAATCTTTATTTCTTCCGTGATAGTAGCCGCCGGATTGATTAGATCCCCACTTACATTGCTCTGTGCGAAAAAGAGTTTGTTGGCTGTTAATTTGCGCTTTGCTTCTAACGCTGCAGCCATATCGCCCAATCTCTTGCCTTCAAATCTCCAATGCTGAAAGATTAGAGACCCGTCAGTCTCAATATATAATCAGCTCCCTTCCCATACACACCTCTATTGGTAGGTGCTGCGGTAACCACAAGGACCAGATTGAAAGCAAAACTCACACTCCGGAGCACAGAGCCGTGAAGATCAGCCCCAATGGCGCGAGGAGCCAACAACTCGAGTCGAGTGAAACCTAACAGTCCTTCGAAAGTATCCGAAGAATTCCTACAATGCCACAGATACTCACCGCATAACGGTCCTGATTTGCGGTGTTTCAGTGGAAATCCGGGTTCCCTCAGTTGTATTGGGATGCAACACGGAAGTGGCAAACGAGGTAGACGGGGTCAGCCTTCATTCGTTATAAACAGCAGCACAGTTCCGATAAAGTGAAGGCTGTCTGCCAGGACGGTCCGTTCCAGGGTAATCGGTAGCCCCAAATACAAAACACCACACTTTCAGTTCCAAAAGTATTCACGGACACCAAGGAGATTTGCAGTTTAGAGTTGGTTTATTGAACTGCAAACACAACGCGTTTCAGCTTTCGCCTTGTTCACGCTTACCGCAAAGTTTTTTCGTTAAGGTTAAATACAACTCATTGTCCACAAAACAAACAACAGACTCATCAAAACTCAATCGTAAATGAATGAGAAAGCGATTGGTAACGTGGCGGCCATCTTAGCACTGTGCTAATTAGAATGCAGTGAATGATAATCAACAGCAAATAACTTTTAAACCTAGAATAAAGGCAAAATAAAAGCAAAATAACGTGATTTCAATTTGTACCATACTGCTTAAATATTCGCATACGGTATGTGTGCACACTCGCCGAGGCTATGTATGCGCGGTGTATAGCAGCGAAAATTCACTGCGCACAATCATAGTAATCGAACAAAATTCACAAACTTGTGTAAAATACACAAAAGATACACAAACAATGTGTCATAATCATTTTAGCCCAATTCCAAATGTTAAATCAGGGACGGACAGAACAATATCAAGACCAAACTGGTCAGAGAGGCAGAGGACGAGGCGGCAGAAGAAAAATCAGAGGAACCAACAGGCAAAACAGAGGAGGAAGAAAAGAAGCAGGAAGCCCCATGGGAATGATGACAAGGGGCAAAAAAGTTCAACAATGACTGTCGTCAATCTCTCCAAACGAATCTTATCGGAGGATGAGAGAGATCTCCTCGGCCTAGGTTTTTCCTTCTGCCCTACCTCTAACTTTAATTTTGTACTGACAAGGATTGATTTATTTTATTTCTCACGTAAATTGAAACTCAAAAAATGGTTTGATACTAAACACAACAAAACAGATTCTACACCTGTGAGTACATCTTTGAGCACTCTTAATATTGATGATATTGAGGTTTTACATGCAATGTCTGCTATATCTAATGGGGAAGTGTGTGATGAAGATCACTGTTTGAATTTGGAAGATTTCTCCATTGATCCCAATATCAATCCAGACAGGCATTTTAAACCCAAATCAGTTTTCCTACCGAATATTGAGTGTGATGTGATTGAAGTATTCGAAAGGGGTGTTTTAAATGACTTAAAGAAAATGAGATATGGCAAAATTCCAACATCTGATAAAAACTTGAGTTGGGGTCACATTAAAGCATTGGAGCTTTTAAAAGCAGACAATACCATCGTTATCCGGCAATCGGATAAGGGTGGTAATGTTGTGGTTCAGGACAAATCAGCCTATTTATGTGAGGGATATAGACAACTGAGTGACCAAACGTGTTATTCTATTTCTGATAGAAGGGCCATAACACTATCCAATTTGAAATTTGGGGAACTTCTAGTAGAATGGAGGGAGAAGGGGTTACTGGAGTGGGAGGAATTCAATTATTTGAGATGCCCTCACCCTAGGATACCGGTGTTACACTTACTCCCGAAACTACACAAAGACCCAGTTAACCCGCCTGGGAGACCTATAGTTTCTTCTATTGGGTCTCTGTTGGAGAATACGTCCCGTTACATTGATCATTATTTAAGACCCTTTGTAGCGGGGTTACCAGCATATTTACGGGACACTACTCATTTTCTTACCATCATCGATGGGATTCACTGGGAACCAGAATACACCTTGGTCACCCTTGATGTTGGTAGTCTGTACACCAGCATACAACATCAGCTGGGTTTAAGGGCTGTACAACATTTCCTAAAGACCCATTCCATCTCTCTTTTGCATCATTCAGAAATGATCATTGCCATGATTGATTTCTGTTTGACGAACAATTTTTTTCTATTTGATGATGTCGTCTATCGGCAGTCACAGGGCACAGCGATGGGCACCTGCTTCGCCCCCAGCTATGCCAATCTAGTCATGGGCTGGTGGGAGGAGCAGGTGGCCTCTCAGCTGGAGGAATTTTCCAACTGTTTCTTGTGGCTCCGATATATTGACGACATCTTTTTAATTTGGAATGGTGATATAGATTCTGCCGGTGCATTTGTCAAACAGTTGAATGATAACTCATTCAATTTGGTCTTCACGGAACATATTAGTAGGACCTCGGTTGAGTTTCTTGATGTCACCGTGGAGATCAAAGATCAATCCATACATACACATTTATTCCGGAAAGAAACCGCCGGTCACAGTATTTTGAGTGCCTCAAGCTCTCATCCACGTAAACTGGTGAGCAGTATCCCGTATGGGGAATTACTGCGCGCCAAGCGAAACTGTAGCACTGAGAGCAGCTATGCAAGAGAAAAAGAAAATATGGTGCAGCGCTTCAGAGATAGGGGTTACCATCAGAGCACCATCAAAGAAGCATGCAAAAAAGTGGATGAGGTTGCACGTATCGAGTTACTGCATCCTGTGCAACGAGTATCTGAAGCAGAAAGTCTGCGGTTCATTACCATGTATTCAGGACAGGCGCATGATGTGCGCCGTGTTCTAAAGAAACATTGGCATGTATTGCTGACCGATAGCAACCTGCATAAATATTTGACCAACCACCCACAGGTTACCTTTAAAAGGAGTAACTCGTTAAGAGACGAATTAAGTCCTAATGTGGTTACTAAATCGACAATCCTCAAAAGTGGCGGCCGAGCCGGTTTTCGATGTTGTAAAAACTGCAAAGCTTGCAGAGATAGTGTGGATTGTACAGTGGTACAGTTTTCAATCATGAAAAAAGAGTTGATCATTAAAAAAGCTCTTACATGCAATACTATGAACTGCGTTTATGCACTGACTTGTCCCTGCAATAAGGCATACATTGGCAGCACAATTCACCGAGCTAAAAAAAGAGTGCTGGAACATGTTAGGGCAATTCGCCATAACAATAGACAGTATCCTGTTGCACGACATTTCTTTGAACAGCATGAGCAAAATGAAAGAGTGCTGAGGATGGTGGTAATTGATGCTGTCATGGAGAATGCACGTGGAGGTAACAAACTGCTCCACCTTAGACAATTGGAGTCTAGATATATTGTTGATTTCGAAACAATGTTTCCTAAAGGGCTAAATTTGAGTGAAGAATTGTCTGTACACTTACACAATTGAGTCAAACTGTTATGTGTTGTACACATTGTTACTGTTGTGAATTAGACTTTGCACTAAAATTAGATTTTATTGTATCTTTCAGGGATTGGTATCGAGAAAAGGATTTTTTGAAGTGGCCATTGATGAACTTGATCAGTTGAGCTATGTGTAATCATATTATTTTGTTATAATTTTGTACAGTTTTGCATTATGCCCACTGGGGCAATATTAGGGGCTTGCGGCGTTTCACATTCACATGTTCCAAGTCATGAAGATCGGACATTATCATGTTTACCCACTGGGGCATGATCATGACACATTGTTTGTGTATCTTTTGTGTATTTTACACAAGTTTGTGAATTTTGTTCGATTACTATGATTGTGCGCAGTGAATTTTCGCTGCTATACACCGCGCATACATAGCCTCGGCGAGTGTGCACATATACCGTATGCAAATATTTAAGCAGTATGGTACAAATTGAAATCACGTTATTTTGCTTTTATTTTGCCTTTATTCTAGGTTTAAAAGTTATTTGCTGTTGATTATCACTCATTGCATTATAATTAGCACAGTGCTAAGATGGCCGCCAAGTTACCAATCGCTTTCTCATTCTTTTACGATTGAGTTTTGATGAGTCTGTTGTTTGTTTTGTGGACAATGAATTGTATTTAACTTTAACGAAAAAACTTTGCGGTAAGCTTGAACAAGGCGAAAGCTGAAACGCGTTGTGTTTGCAGTTCAATAAACCAACTCTAAACTGCAAATCTCCTTGGTGTCCGTGAATACTTTTGGAACTGAAAGTTTGGTGTTTTGTATTTGGGGCTACCGATTACCCTGGAACGGACCGTCCTGGCAGACAGCCTTCACTTTATCGGAACTGTGCTGCTATATATATATATTCCACCCTGTGATAGCAAATCCTTGTTTGCCTCGTTGAAGCGAGAGGAGGAAAACCTCGTATCACTTCAATAAAGCGGATCCGGATGGTAAAAATGGAGGGAAAAAAACGAAATGGGGTCTCACCCATTCATTTAAATGAGCCCCCTGGTGGGTAATGTTCCGGGCCAATCCTATTATTATATTGCGGGGTCTCTGCAGCACTGGGGACCTTAATCTCACAGGTAAATTAGGCGCGGGAGGGCACAGAGATGTTTTGCAGCCAAGGGGATCGTCACCTCCCCGGGTATTGTTTACTAATTGTTCAGGGGGCTTCAAGGCCATCTGAAGTCTGGGGATCGGCAACCTCCGGGGCTTTACTTAAATATGCAGGGTGGGCCTCGCCAGTCCTTGAAGCCTCGGTGGCACTAGGCAGTGCCTTATTGGTTCTGTAATCACACGGGCAGTACTCATGGTGTTATAAATTGATACACTCATAGAACCCTTGCAGTTGTAGAATTGCCCAGGCTTCATTTATGTAAAAGTCTGTTGGTTTATATTTGGTAGGTGCACCGCAAAATTAAAAAGGTTTTCCTTCATAACATTCTATCAACCGCCGATTTTCACAATAAACTACAGACTAGTGTCAGAAAAATAAGACTCATACACTCACTTATTTATTGGTAAAAAAATAACTTTTATTAAAACAACACAAATAAATGGAAACGTAACTTTATTTGAACAAACAACAGTAAAACGTGAAATAGGTGGGTGGAACTCCTCCGGAAGCAGCGTACAAAACCTGCAAGAGAAAAAAGAAATATAATTATGTGTGCCATGTCCAAGAGAAAAAGAAAGGTAGTCAGAATGAAAGGAAGAAAGTGAGAATGGGACAGAGAGTGAGTGGGGAGGAGGAGGCAGAGCGTCGGCCTACTGCACCAAGCCCTCACTGTTCACCTCCCGTCACCCGTGTGTCTGGGATGCTGGGGTCCGCAAGAAGGAGTGCGGTCCAGCAAGTCCTTAAAATGAAACAGAGATATGAATGAGGCCAGAGATTACATTATTATGTATGGCAACTTAGCCTGCCTGCACCTGTGCATCCAGGCTGCTGCACCACAGCCCCTTCTCCCGCACTGTGCTCAAATGCAGCTCCTGCGCACTGAGGCTTCACTGCTCACCTGCCACAACGGGGTGTCCAACGACGTGCCGGTGCAAGCTCCAACTCCGGGGTGCCGCTCTTAGGGTGGCACAGCAGGTCTCCAGTCGGGGACGTTGTCTTGATACAACGATGGAAGGCGTCAGAATGCGCAGGGCCTCATCACGGGCTGAGCATCCACTCTGCCGATTTTGGTGCCACTAACCCAGTGTCTGAAAAGGGAGAAATAATATAATGGTGGAAACGTCTTGAGGTAAATGAAGTTTTATTTCAAGCTTAATAGAGAACACCAGTTGAGTGCATCCTTCCTTCTTGAAGTACGATCTACCAACTGTTAGTGGTAATCGTGGTTAAAGAGGAGTTGGAGAGCACGAGAATACACACGATTAAATAATAATATGTGATGCCAATGTTCACATACAAAAGAACAGAGCGCATGCTAGAAGCATAATGTGCGCGTGCAATGCAGTGGCGCAAGCCTGTGTGCATGTACACTTAGTAGTCAGCTCACTACAGTGCCCCAAAAGCCAATGCCACGTGCATGTAGGGCAGCGCTACCCGCTGGCTCAGGCCTACAGTACGGTCCAGCAGGTCCTTAAAATGAGACAGAGATGTGACTGAATGAGGTCAGAGAACACATTATTAAGCATGGCAATATCGATTGTTTGTACCTGCGCACCCAGGCTGATGGACCCCACCCCTCCCGCAGCATCGCACTCAATTGCAGCCCCTGTGCACCCAGGTCCCACTGCTCACCTGCTGTCATTGTTGTGTGTCCAAACACAACGGGCAGCAGTGTTCACAATTCAGGTGCAGTGTTGATTGCGACGATGGTGTACGCCTTATGGATCCCTTTTTTTATTGCGCATTGTGTTATGCGAGGTGGATGCAGCCATATTACCTGAGGCAGTGTAGAAGAACTGGGACATGTGGCGTTGTCGTTATCCTATTTATATGTACGGAAAGTGGGCTGGGCTTGCGTACGCCAGGAGAGCGTAGGGGTGTGAATAATAGTTCCGGGGACATGGGCGCTGTTCAGTTCCTGCCTGGCCAGGAAGTGTACTTATGTGTGTTTCTGTTGCAGTTTTGACGTCGCAGAATGCGCAATTTACATTAATGTAGCATGTACCAGGAGGGCGGCAACTATCGCTAATGAGATGCTGTTCGAAAACATTGAATGGCCAACATCACATGTCGTTGTCAAGGTTGTGGATATGCGCAGACACTCATGTCAATGGTGTGAGGTATTATTGAAAGTGTTGCTATCGCGAAGCGCACACATGTGAATGTGCTCGGATGGAGGGAGGATCAGCAGTTAGGCTACGTCATAAATAGTGATAACGTTCATTATAGTCAAGCAATGCATGCCAAACGTGAATCTGAAAGCCTCACATATGACACACTACTATACTGGTAAAGCCTGACAACAGAGAATACAGCAATACAAATGTACACATTACTGTTTACTGATTGTCACATGTGATCTAGGATGTGCACTCTGCCCGTGGCTGATGATACCCCTTCGTGCCAGCAATACCCAGGCCGAAAGGTAGCACAATAATGTGCACACACACACACCAGGGGCATCGTGTAACACATATTTGATTTTTGATGTAACGTTTGAGATGCATGGCCATCACACGTGGAAGGCTAATGTACAGACCATGAATATTGATCAAGACGATCGTTGCTTGTCGTGTGTAGTAGAAGATATGTGTACACAGCAAAAAAACTTTTCACAAAAGTTTTCTAAGCAGAAGGGGTGTGTCTCATTAAACAAGAGAATGACTAAAATGGGTGGGGTCCTCCAGCTGTTACAATGGGAAATGTTATGAACTAATCAAATGCTTTTTTTTAAGGTCATATGGCAATCGCGCATCGAGGGCGCAAGAAGGCCGCACCCGACAAGATTTTGAGAAAATATATTTGTCATAATATAAGTTTATTACAGTTAGAAATACACAAATGTTTAAAATATTTTAGATTATCGCTTGCTCTCATATACAGTTTAAAGATATTTAGATATAATTTTGAAACATAAAAAAAACCCGAGGGAATGGCGTACCCGGCGCGACACCATAGGTCTATGACATAACACAGGGCCTGGCAGCGTGCACTCATCGCATACGCAACATGCAGTGGGCGCGACCCCATACGTACATGACGTAACGCATGGCTTGGTACTGTGTACCCGTCGGATACCTATGTAGCATCTGGCGCGAACTCATACGTATATGATGTTACGCGAGACGCGGTGCCACGAATCCGGCGGATACGAAATGCGCATCCTTTACGAGTTTAGCAATATGGCGGATAGGATTCGCATGGTGATGGAGCTTGGTACACTACCGGTATGGGAGTGCAGTTTTCTCAACAAAAAAAAAATGATATACATATTTTTGGGGGAAGCTATAAAACATTACTTAATTTTTAAAGTTTAAAAAAAATTAAGTATAATAGAGTTCCAAAATATCACCAAAAAAAATAGAAAAAATATAGGTTTTATAAACATTAAAATATGAAATTAACATTTAAAAAACCTTTGAAATTCACTAAAAAAACATAGGTTTCAGGGACGTTATAGTTAGTTGGACATTTGACTCATATAAAACCAGAGAAATTCACCTGTTATAGTTAATTGAGCTAACTATAACTCGCGCGCCCACAATGCACTGCTGATGATGTCACATATTACATCACTCATGACATGGTCAGTGACATCACTGATGACATCACTGATGACATCTCAAATGACATCACTGATGACATCACTGATGAGATCATCCACATGATAATCTGATGCACATACTGATGCCCTAATATAAACCTTGATACACCCATTCTAAAATGCAGACTACAATTTTTGAAACTATACACACAACAATGCCATATACTACATACCACTCACTGTTTCCTAGGTCTACACACACATCCAGTCACTTATACATGTAGTTACTCATCAATACAGTAGTATAATATGCACTCATACATCTATACATGCAGTCACACTCCCTGCTCATCCATGCAAAGAATCAATCACATATCCATTTACTCATGTATACAGTTATACACACCAAGTTCGTTATTTATAGACACACCATATCACTTATTTATAGAGATACTAACACATATTTACTGTCTTATACAATTACTGATACAAGCAGACACTCATTTATACACGAATTCTTCAAATAACTTACTCTCATGTAGTCATTTATATACTCCAACACTCACATATAGTGCCTTAAAACATATGTAGTTAGTCACACATATACCACTGAGACATTCATTCACTCACCAACACACCCATACACACAATAACTCATCCATACAGCCCTTCCCAGATACGCTTTTGAATCCATACAACCAGTGAATCACCCACTCAGATATCTATGCACAGAGTCATGCACCCTCCACCCACCCATACAGACACTCAGGGACGCATACAGATACTCAGACAACAAATCAATAACCCATATAGATACTCATGTGGCTATTCAGCAACCCATGCAGTTGCTTACACACCAACTGAGAGACAAATACAGACTTTCACACAGTGTAGTCACTAACCCATGCATTCAGTAGGACATGTTCAATCACTCACTTATACAGTTATACAGTCAGTCATGCACCTACTAAATAATACCTTCAGGCACTTGTAAATGCATTCATTCTTCAATACACCTTGGCATAGATATATATGAAAAATATTAAAACTTTTACAGAAACACACATTCTTTGGATGATGTCATCAGTGATGTCATCAGTGATGTCATTTGAGATGTCATCAGTGATGTTTTTTTTGTGAATTTCAAAGGTTTTTTAAATGCTAATTCCTAACTATAACGTCTGTAAAACCTATGTTTTTTTCTCTGAATATATATATGTATATATATGTATATATACATATATGTATATGTGTGTATATATATATATATATATATATATATATATATATATATATATATATATATATATATATATATATATATATATATATATATATATATATATATATATATATATATATATATATTAACATGTCAAAGAAAGAAGTGACTCAGATAGACTAACCAAAGAACAAAAATATATTTCCACTACAACGTTTTGGCTTCCGCCTTCCACTTACTCAGGTAGTACAAGATTGCTTGCTCACTGGCTACACAGCTGACACTGTTGGATTTTCAAAAATCATCACAAGTGAAGATTCCATTTAGTTAAACTGTGGCTTAGAGTTAATCCCCAACACAATGGGAAAGATGCTGAGTTTTTTATAGATTTGTAAATATGCTCAACAAACGGAAGCTTCACTCATGATGGTTTTTAAAATCAAGCAGTATCAAATGTGCAGTCACTGAGCAAACAATCTTGTACTACCTGAGGAAGGCGGAGGACGAAACATTGTAGAGGAAATATATTTTTGTTCTTTGGTGAGTACATCTGTTTGAGTCACTTCTTTCTTGGATATTTCATTTTCTTTGTGAATCATTTATCTTTTGGGATCCGGATTTTTGACCTAGCTGGCTGTAGTATTCTTGTAATCCTTCATCTTTTAGTGCACTGTCTTTGGGATTATAAACCTGTATCCTCAAGTCTGAAGCAACCACCATATCGTGAACAAATCTACATCCTAAATATGCACAGTTCATCTGGGAGAAAATCAGTAAGTGCCAATTTACAATAGAATATTTACAAATCTATAAAAAACATAGCATCTATCCCATGGGGTTGGAGATTGTCTAAGCCACAATTTAAACTAACTGACTGTGAATAGTCTGCTTCATTGGATATTGTACTGCAAATAACTCATCAAGGGCCCTTTTATTAGTATCTGTTAAACCATTCCAAAAATGCAGATGCCTAAAAGAACTAGAACTTATAAAGAACACAAACAAATACTCTGAAGATGCACACATGCTTCAGAGGATTGCAGCAGTAAAAAAGATGACATCCAGGAATGCTTTTAAAATTAAATCTGCAAAACTTAAACAAGACACATTAAGATTTCATAAACCTCCTCTTCCAACTCACCCCCTCTTCCAACTCACCAGATCATAAAGCGTTGAGTTTTTGGAGATTCTCTTGTCAGTGCAGGTCCTGTGAGTAAACAGCATAAAAGGTACAGAAGGTTAATGAGACAAAAAAGACTGCAAAGCATCAGACTGATATAACCCCTCCAGACATCAGACACAGTTGTCCACCCAACTGGAGGGCTCCTGTAACCAGGTGAAGTAAACCTCTTGAGCAAAGGACTCTATTTCTGTCTGTACCACAGGACCAAAATAAAGCCAACAAGATGAGAGACCTAAAAACCATCAAGAGAAGATGCAGACTTGCAGAATACTTCAAAAAAAATTCTGATGTTGATCTGCCAAGCTACCTTCCAGATCTATTAAAAAGTTCCACCATCCCAAATCATGGACTCTGCAATGTGGTAGAAATCCTGTTCTTGATCTATACATTACATCCATCAACAAACTCATCAAGGAATCAACACCTAAAAATATTTTTTATAACTTTATCACAGAAGAAAGTAAAGCTTCCACTACCTTCAACAGAAAATGAATGTCATTATACAACCAGCAGACAAAGGTGGTAAAGTGGTTGCCTTGAAAGTAAGTGATTATATTCAGGAAGGAAAACTAATTGTATTGTATTGTAATTGCATGTATATAGTGCTTACTACCCTTGACGAGGCGTCAAAGCGCTTTCTTGGCGAGTAACACGCTTCTCCGAAACCAACAAAGGATTAGTGTTGAATTAGTACAGTGAAATGTGAAAGTAATTTGAGTGGTGGGTATTAGTCAGGTATTTTGATTGAGAAGGATAGCAGAGGCATAGAAGAGAGAAAAATGATTTGCATTTATATAGCACGTGTTACCCCTGATTGGGTGTTGAAGTACTTTTTGGGCGAGTAGCACCCCACTCTGGAACCCATAAAGGATTAGTGTTGAATTAGTATAGTGAAATATGAAAGTAATTTCAGTGGTGGATATGTTAGTCAGTTATTTGGATTGGGAAGGGTAGGGGAGGGATAGAAGAGGGTAAAAGGTTTGCATTTATATTGCGCTTGTTACCCCTGATGGGGTGTTGAAGCACTTTTTTGGCAAGTAGCACGCTACTCCGGAACCCATAAAGGATTAATGTTGAATTAGTATAGTGAAATAGGAAAGTAATTTTAACGGTGGATATGTTATTCAGTTATTTGGATAGAGAAGGGTACAGAGGGATAGAAGAGGGAAAAAGTTTGCATTTATATAGTGCTTGATTCCCCTGATGAGGTGTTGAAGCGCTTTTTGGCAAGTAGCACACTACTCTGGAACCTATAAAGGATTAGTCGTCAATTAGTATAGTGAAATATGAAATTTGAGAAGTGGACATGTTAGTCTGTTATTTTAATTGACAAGGATAGTGGGGGATAGAAGAGTGAAGGATTTATTTTCCAGAGGTCATAGCAGCAGGAGGAGGCTTGGGATGAGTAAAAAGGGATGTGGAGTTGAAAAGTCAAAGGGAAGAGTTTAGCAAGGCTTGTTTTGGATACTACCACTTACAAGCCTTTAGTAAATGATTCCACAGAAGACTTGAATGAATATATTAAAACATGGTTGTAAAGTACAGGAGCTTAAATCTCCTTAATGAAACAACATAGGATACACTTGCTCATCCCCAACCAAGACCTGGGATATCTTATAGGCTTTCCAAAACTCACAAAATGAACAATCATGGCAGTCCCATTATCTCTGGCAATGATACAGCCACTGAGAGACTATCTTTATTTGTTGACCTGCACCTCCAGCCCATTGTCCAGGAACTTCCATAATTTGTTACGGATAACAGCCACTTCCTTCAGATTATTAAAAAATTAAACCAAACCTACACATTAGATCATGGCAATCTACTTACAACTGCAGTATCCAGCCTAAAATCAAATTTACTAGTAGCAATACTAAACAGAAGCATCATCTTTCTTTTCTGGGTGTGCTACTTAACATTTATGAACAAAAAATCATAACTGATCCATACCAGAAGCCTACAGATGTATCTAAACTGGACTTTAAGTCACCCAAATCACACTAAACTCAGCATCATTTACAGCCAAGCACTCAGAATAAGACGCATTTGGAGCAATGAGGACACTTGTAAAGAACATCTGCAGGAGCTTGCTAGATTATTTCAAGTGCAGGGCTATCCTTTACATATCATACAGCAACACATTGACTTTGCAGTTACCCAGGGAAGCACTTATTTGGAATACTAACAGCAGAAACAAAAGTGACAGAATCCCATTTGCAGTTGACAATCATCCATCAGCTCCCAATTACAGAAACATTATGCAAAAACAAATTCCCTTATTATCTATTTGTGAAAAATGCAAAAGATTTTTCCAAAACCGCCAGTCTTTGCTTACCGTAGAGCACCCAATTTACGATCTCTTATTGTGAGAGCTGACCTCAAGCAAGTTGTAACAAATGCAGGGGTACATTAGTAGAATTCTAGGAGCATCATTTGTGAATACCTTTTACAAACATCATCAGTAACTAATTCTCTTACAAGAAGGACTATGGAAATAGAAAGCATCTTACATGCTGTTCAATATGTATTATTTATGTGAATCAGTGCCAACACCTGTCAATCCTGTGGCTTTGAGATTATATCCTATGCAGATGACACCCAATAAATAATTGCACTGCAGCAAGATCCATATAATGTGAAAATCAGATTTACCGACTGCATGAGGAAGATAGCTGCCTGGATGACGCACAACTATTTACAGCTCAATGGAGACAAAACTGAAATTCTGTTATTTGGGAAGGCTAAGGCCTTCTGGTCAGCTGATTGGTGGTCTTACACGCTGGGTCCTGCACCCTGTCCCAGGAGTGCAGTTAAAAATCTTGATTTTGTAATTGATGAAACATCTCCATGTAAGAACATGTTCGGTCTGTCTGTGGTACCTGTTTCGCTACCATGTGTTTGCTTAAAATAGTGTTCCAGTGGCTTACATTGAGGTCCAGTAGAACTCAAATCCAAGCTCTGATTATGAATCGTCTGGACTATGGAAACACCCCATTGGTAACTTCCAATGAAGCACTTCTTTCCAGACTGAAGGTTGTACAAAATACAGCAGCGCATTTGGTTTGCTATCTTCCTCCTGGTACCCCTTTGATTCCCACTTGGAAGGCTCTTAATTCGCTGCCAGTTAGGAAGCTGCCCCTGTTCAAGCTTCTTTGTCTGATTCATAAGTCTCTGACAGGCAACGGCCCTGTTTACCTGTGTAGCAAGCTCACTGTAAACTGTCCCAGCAGAAATGTCAGATCTAAGGACAACGTTTTTAGGTTTCACCTAGCGCACGCAGCGCATGCGCTGCTTCGCCTTGGCAACACTATTCTTGTGGGTTTGGTACGCGAAGGGAGACAAACCATGTGCGCTCACGGACAGGCGATGTGCACGCGCATGGCGTCTCCTCTCTGCCTCACGGAGGGAGGGGGAAACTTGAGGTAATTAGTGGTGTTGGTGTCTGGGAGTTTGGCTTTCATTGTCTGTTCACACTGTTGGCAGAGAGGCTGGTTGAGGGGGTAAGGTTACACAGGGCACAAGGGGGTGGAAGGTATTATTTCAGTGATGGCCCCTTCCCAAGACAGTTTTCACACAGTGGGCTTCCCTCCTACTGACCCCGACGTGGACTCAGAACAGACTGGAATGACCCATCTTTCTCTCTCGCAAGGTACATTCTTAAAGTGGATTTTGTTGATCTCAAAGTGCATATTTTTGTGATGCCGCTGTGACCCCTGAAGGTGAATGGTACTCTATTGTGACGCAGATTATTCAAGTCTGGTTCGAGCGTATGCCGAGAAAAACATAACTTGGGCATTTTGGAAACTACGTAAAACGTAACAGAATATAAACGACCAAACCTGTGCCCATGTGTGTTAAAGACAGTGTTAGATGTGTACTGAGAGGTTGGATTGGCAACATTGGAACCAGGCGGACGGGGGCATTGGCTCCCTGTGTTTCCACATTGTGTGATTGTAAGAAAAGCATTTTGCCTCTGATTGATTCAGTCCATTGTCTGTCTAAATTGGGTGCAACTACAAATGGCAGGGGATCCGAATGCAGAAAATATTACACATACCAGCCAGTTTACTTCTGCCATAAAACCATTCGGAGTGAAAACTGCCAGTTCTCAGCCCGGCATCCGTCCACAGTAGGCCTAATATGTTAGGCTTTTGGTATTAATCTCTTCCTTCTTAAGTGAAAGTTTGCTGCTCCCCAGGAAGGCCTGCTCCAGCTGTTCCGCCCGTGGTGATGCTCCCTTAGCAATGACTTTGTCAGTGGTAGTAAAACTCTTGGTCTAATAAGCTAGGCTTGACTTTTAACTTGAGTTTAATGCTTTTAGCAATTACTTGTGCTTCCAGGTGTTTTTGTCACAAACTGGAAAAATAAAATATAAAAGCACTGCACAAGCACATCTGGCGCATCACTGAGCTCCAACCATAAAGACGAAATGGCCGTAAAGCTGCATCATGCAAACCTTTCTTCAGAACCTCACCTTATGGCAGAATTCTAGCTGTGAAGTACTGTGCATTGTTGCACTGAGGCCCAGTTGCACTGTGCAAATCCTGCAGATGAGAGGGGCAGCAGGGACTGGGCCAAAGGTAGCACTGCTCGCCCACTGACCACAACAAAGCAAGGGATTCTGGGTGAAGATGCAATCCAGGTTCCATGCCCTCAGCCCCTGGGCTCTCTGCTGGGACTTGCCCAAATAGATCTGATTAATACCAGTTAAGATGGTCATTTGAGAGCTGGGCACCTAATTTCCAAATGTCTGTAACTGGACCAGCTTGCCGGACAAAAAGGTGCTGTTGTACATTTTAGGAGCACTTGCACCCTCCCTATTTATAAAAGTGGCAGTAATGATATAGCAAACCTGGAAGGCTTGGCTTCATGTATTGGATGGCATGTTTTTTGCAACATAGTTTATTTCAAAATGTATGTTAATCACTCATAGCAATAATATATAGATATATACCACTTACTGTGTCAAGCTTGCAGGCAGACAGATCTTTCATAGTTTTGAGGCCAATAAATGATTGTTGAGTAATATTATTGCTTAACATTTATAGCGGTATGAAATCAAGATATTGTTAGCAATAATTTAGAAAATTAATCAGAATGTGATTTAATCATAATAAGATTGTTTTAAATTATCCCACTTTATTGGATTAGGAAGATGCTATTTGATTATTGCACACTGCTCGCTCTCTCGCCTAGTGTGCATTGCTGTTCTTCTGCATGGCCAAGAACACGTAGGGTACAAGGTGTCTTTGGGAATTTGTTTATGTATACTTGGCACCGCAGCCAAAATAAGCGCAGTACAGTGAAAGAGTTTTTTTTTTTCTTACAGAGTTTTATATAGCACAAACTTGACCCGAATCGGGTATCAGAGAGCTTTACATAAGGGCACGTTATTTTTTGTTAGGCAGGGGAGATTACGTGATTTGCCAGGAATCACAGGATGTTCAGCGTGATTGCCGAGACTCGAACCCAGTTCCCCAGATTCGAGGTCGACCGTCCTAGTAGTTAGGCCAACTCCTCTCCCCTATATAATAGTACCATTGAGACGATTATAGTGTACTTTTTATAGGTGTGACAGCCTCCAAGAAATATCAGTCTTTCTAACAACATCTTAAAAATACACCTTCGGACCAGAGAGCACTCACTAGTAGGCGCCGACTTCCTGAACTTAAACATACTTGAAATGGCCACCTAATAGTCCCCATTCCTAATTTAAAGATGGTGAAAGGTCTCCTAACATTGGAGGTCTCCATGCCTCTTAACTCTTGAGGTGAATGGTCTCCTGCCTCTGGGTGTCAAAGGACACTAAAACCTCCTAACACTAGTGGCAAAAGACCCTACAACCCCATTGGTGACAGACTCTTAACTCACACTGTAAGTGGTATCCTAACTCTACTGATATATATCGCAAGCAATGAACAAGCATTAAAAATGCAACAGGTCTCGTCTTTCATTAAGTTAAAGCCATTTGCTATGCTATACAATACCATTAGCAAAGCAAATGGCTTTAACTTAATCAATGGCGGGACCTATTGCATTTTCAATGCTTGTTTAAAGTTGCTGCTGTGTCGCTACATTGAGATACGGCATATGGGCTTTCTCTTACCTGGCCCCCTTTCACTGAAATAAACTCCCTTAATGTATTAGAACTTGTACTGACGTTGCCATATTTAGGAAACTTTTGAAGATCTGGTTGTTTTGTCTTGATTCAGGGAAAGCACCGAGATACTGCTTCAGGAGTGAGTTGCTTGTGCTATACCAAGTTCTTATAACATAACATAACATAATGCAAAAGATGTAAAAAACAATATGTAGGCCAAATAGTGATTGACTTCCGTACAAAATTCAGGAATCAAAAATCCACATTAATTAATAAGAACCATGAACAGCCCGTAGCCAACCATTTGCTTTATGATTTGAAGGTTTCCCCTGTAGAACATAAACTTCTGGATGTACCATTTAAAATCATTGCATTCAGATTGACTGAACATCACTGATAATACCACCTGATTACTGCGTATATCAAGAGATCTCCGGACCACACTGATTTCACATTCCAAATGGAATCTTCACTCATGATGCTTTTTGAAAACCCAATAGTGTCAGCTGTGCTGCCACTGATCTATCAATCTTGGACTGCAGGAGGAAGGGGGAAGCTGAGACATTTCATTTCTTTGTGACACATTGTATCCTTTGGGAGCCAGATGTTTGCCCTGTCTGGCAGTTGTTTGCTTGTGATCTTTCATCTCCTAATATACATTTATGTACATATAAAAAAAGATTTCTTAACATTCTTAGATTTGACTGTGTATGGGTGTGTTTATATCTATATAGGTACATATAGATACACATTTTTACACGCATACATAAAAAGTCATATTTAGACATTTTAAGTAAATATACCCTTGGGCACTGCTTCAAACAAACACTGCTTTGCAGTCAAAGGTAGATGGACAAATAAACGTGTAAGACAAGATGCATTGCCTGTTTTAGTTTCTTTGTTGCCTCCTGCCTTATATGGCCCCCCTCAAGTGACACCACTGGAAATATATGGCATACGGTACAAGTACTTACCTACCAAATAAAAGTAGCATTCCACATGCAGAAGGAGCAGTATTTGGGGATATGATGACTACCCTTACATAAGGTGAGATTCTTTCCATATGTCAGGCTGTATGGCTAGCAGCAATGACCTCCTTTCTTTACAACGCATCCTTATGGTGTTGGGGACTCATTTGCAGGAACTGTAAAATGGGATTACTACAAAACTTTGTTGGATGTTCCACCCTCCCCCCTCTTTGGTGTTTTGCAATGCTCCCAATGGCAGAGCCATCTCAGGCTCTGCCATCAGGAACACAATTGAGGTGACCGGGCACTGATGGAAACTGGAGAGGCTGCCCATTTAAGGGTGGTCCATCGGACACACTTTGGGCATATATCCCTTTTGTCTAGGACTGCCATTCACACCATGGTAACAACAGAAAATGCGCTTTAAATGTCTCTCACATGCTGTGATAAACTCCAAATATGTCAAGGACATTTTGTACATGGGTCATGGAACTGCACCCCACTTTGGGGGTATATCATCAGGACTCCTGCACATGCACAGAGTTCCACCAGGCCTCCATGTCATGGAAGACTTGATCCACATTGTTTTTCCCCCTGAAGTGACTCTTTAAAAATTAATTAAGGGCCTTGATCGCTAGGTATTATAACACTCTTTCGAATATTTACAACTTTGTATTCAAGATGGTCTCAGCTATCCCCATTCAGGCCACACTGTCCATACTCTGTGGAGAAATAGCCTTTTCTCCAGTGGTGGCTAGCAGCACATTAAACAGGTGGGGTGACAGGCACCCTGACGTGCACTAATATACACTACCAGTGCCCTTAGGCTTAAAGCTAAAGCTCTCAATCGTAGTCTGTTTTAAACAGTGTTTATAACAGGCCACGCTTGAGAACTCTGGGGTTGAGACTGAAGGCACTGTGAGTTTCTCACAGTGCCTGGCAGTGAATTAACCAACATAATATTTAAAAAAACTATATATATTTACTTACCTACTGCCTCATGCTGGGTGCTAGTCTTCATATCGGCAGCACAGGTTCCCCGAGCTCCAGCAAGCAACTCCCTTCTACCAATACCGACGCTTGTCTCATGCTGCTCAGGCAGAATGAGAGAAGAACCAGGATTGGCTGGAGCGCGCTGGTGCAGCACTCCTTAAAGCTCTGGATATCTGTGCTTGCTCCCCACCCAGCTGTCTGAGACAGTTTGGGTTGTAGTGTTTAAATTGCACATGTCAGGCTGGCTGCCGCAAGACAGAAGGCCAAAGTGACATGCACACTTTAAACTGAAGGGCACATTGTTCGTCCCTGCTGCTGCCCCGCCCTCAGACTTGGCTGCTGCCAGGACGAAAAAATAAAATGGCAATAAATGTGTTTTATTACCATTTTATTTTTCATGTTTCCTTTTCTCTGGTGGAGGGGCGACGCTCTTCCGCTCTCATGGAGGCACTGCCGCTGCTTTTCTCTACCAGAGCGCTCAGGTACCTTCCTGGGGGAGAGGTACTGTGTTATGTGCCTCTTTCAGAGATCGATGCTAATAGAAAATCTTCAAAATTCTTGGGATAATACTAAATCCAGAGTGGAATTGACTGGTGGCAATACCTCCACCAGAGAGACAGAATGTATACCTTGGGCACCCATCGATTTATAAACTATGCCCCAAAACTAGCTGTAGCTATGTTTTTACAATATAAAATCACAAAATAAAAGGTAAATAAGTGAAGACTTATGATGTGAGTATCTAACTATGCTATCCTTAGATGTTGGTAGAAGTGCCTGCCCTGCCACGTGGTAGCATTACTTATAATGTCAATGTATGGCATAAGACAGGAGTACTTACCTAGGTATTTGATGGGAATGCTTGACATGTGTGTTTATTGGTATGTGTTAATACACTTTGAAGCAATTCAAGACATATAAGAACTTAATTATATATGGTGCTGTCTGCTACATTATATGAGTTTCTACAGTTTCTACCTGCACATAAGTTTGCAATACACTATATAGTATATAAGTGTTTGCAAAATAAGTGGTGCCGGGGCTCTCATCAGGAGGCAGCTTGCACCACCCCATTGCTCCTGCTAGCCCCACCTAAAACAGAACTGACTACTGACCATGAATGTGGCGAGAGGACGTGACATAATCGCCAGAGGTGCCAACTTCAGTGCTGGGGATCCAGGTTTGTGTCTCGGCATCGGCTTAACCAGGCGCGGTGCGTCCATTGGGGCGTGGGGGCGTAGCCCCCCCGCCCGCGCCCGTGCCCGCAGCTCCCTCTTAGCTCCCTCCTCTGTGAATGTCAGTCAGCATGACGTCGGACTGTGGGCGGTCCGGCGTCATGTTGACTGACATCATTGTCAGACGCCTTTGAGAAAGGCAGCACAAGTGCGCATGAGTGGGCATGGAGCTTAATTTTTACTCCGTGCCCAGTCATGCGTACTGGTGTTTTTGCTGCCTTGCGCATGCCCATAAGGAGCCCCTCGGTCTCCTAATGGGCAGGCGGCGGGCGAGGAGTAGGCGGTGCCGTCAGCCAATCCTGGCGCTGCTGCAGCGCCAGCATTGGCTGAGGGCCGGGTTGCAGTCACTTGCGTCACGTCACGTGGACGTGGTGTTCCGGACCGTTTGAAGGGGCAGAGAGGCGCCAACGCGGACCAGGAGAAGAGGCGGTCAGGTAAGTGTTTTTTAATTTTGGTTTTAGGGTACATGAGTCATAATCGGTGCGGTTTGAGGATTCCTGTTCCTTGTGCTGTTGGTCAGCATCATAAGTGAAAGAAAGCCTATCATTTATGTTCTGTTATAGTCCTTTCCTTTTTCTTCCGTTTTATTCTGTTGTGCTTCACTATGGGCTTTTTTGGATGTTTGTGTGTATATACTTCGTGTCAGAAAAGCTGAGCATCAGCCAGTTATGGGAAGGGAAACGGTTGTGGGACAAGTTCACAATGCACACACTTGGCTAATCTGATGACAAAACAACGTAACTGCCCTAGACAACTGTAATCGAATTATTTCGCTATTTATTTTAACTTCATAGGGTGTATGCGAATATGGGAAAATCAGAAATTAATTGATGAAACTGAGTACAATGTTTCGGCTTCAAGATTCAGGAGGCTGTTTTCAAACGCGTAAAACATAAAGGTGTGAAAAATATGGGATTTTTTCATATAGATAAAAGGTATTAAACAGCTTAGACTACATGGTTTTGTAGTGGTCTGAATAAATGTGAATGTATTAATGAATGTGTGGGGTAGTTCACCAGGACAGAAGAGGTCTGTTCCTCCTGTGAGGCTGTTTCTTTTCTTGGATGGAGTTATCACACCCGCAGGTGGGGTGATTGCATGCCGTAATATCTATCAAGCCTGGTTTGTTTGTACCCCTTGCAGTTTCCTCCCATCGTATGGGGGTGCTCCCCATGGCTACTTCCAGGCTCGTTATTTCGGCTTCGTTTCATCTTTCTTCACTTCTGGAGACCCTTTTTTTAATGGGAAACTTTTTGCAAGAAACGTAGTTAAGTAGTATTTCGAAAATGGTTTTAGTCAAATGCATTCCTTCTTGGTTTAGAACCGATACCATTTCCCGCGTTTTCCAACGTTCCAAGGCGGAGTTCATCTGTGGAAGAAGTATGCGTTGTAAATTCGCATTCGTCGTTTTTCGTGCTTCTGGAATTGAAAAAGACCGTCTCCTGCACGTGTTAGAAGTCTTAATCAGGGGCGGCTGGTGACATTTGAAAATGGCGGGATATGTACTTAGCTGGGATCAGAGTTGGGAAGGTCTAATTTTGATTGCAAGTGTTTTGAAGAAAATCCATGGAGGGGAAGGGGTGTTTTGGTCCTAGTTTGAGAGTGCGTTTTGACGCGACTTTGTTATGGGGCACTTTTACGCCCCGCCATTTTCAAATGTCACCAGCCGCCACTGGGCTTAACATCTTGTTATTCTGGGCAAATCACTTAATTTCCCTGTGCCTACCATAAATGTATGTCTCCTTGACTGGTGCTCATGCTGAGCACCGGAAACCACCGGCTCAAATTAAGCACTGGATGTACATCCTCGGGCATATGGAGCACTATCTCAGCATGTGCAGCAGATTTTTCCCAAACGTTTTTATTATATTTATTTCTTAAAGAACATGTAATATCTTCCACGGGTGACATAAATAAATACAATTTGGTTTACACGTGAGGTAATCCAAGCATACATATTTGTAGAGTGGTCTGCAATAAGAAATGCAGTGCTATAGATACAGGTTAGTCTGCGAGCCCGCCATATCTTAGCAATCGGACCTAAAAGATAGATATTGAACGTGTACCAGGTGCGCCTCGGGGTACAGTTGACTCTGCCATGAACTAAAGATTTTCTCATGTTTGCAGGAGTAACCTCTAGCTGTGTAGACTGCCCTCTCAAGTGTACAATAGTGGTCCTTTCCCTAATTCCATTCTAGTATTGTTGGGGGTATTTGTGGCCCTCTAATGTTCGTCGGTATCGCGTTTGGCAATTAGATACCCAAGACCTATTAAGATGCGGCAGGCAGGGTATCTGCCAACTCTTCCATAAGCCCAAGGAGAGCCACCTTGGGTGTGAGGTTCACTGGGTGCCCTAGTATTGTTTAAAGGTAGTGTTGGATTTGTCTCCAATAAACTTGGATGTCCAGGCATTAACAAACCATGTATAATAGGGTGCTTAAGAAAGATCCGCAGCGAGTGCATGTCGGCGAGTGAACAGGGTTGATTACGTGCAAAGCATATGAAGCTGTTGCTGAGTATATGATGGTTGATCCTGAGCATATGAGTCTATAGCAATAGTAATGAGCATATGAGATGGTATATGGAAATAGGAAGCTATTCCTGGCATACAGCTGGGATACCCGTGCATGTAAGGTTGTACCTGGGCTTGTGATGCAGTGCTTGAGTAGTTGAGGGTATAATTGGGCATGTTGGTGTGCATGTGCCACTATATCAGAGCATGCCAGTCTGGTCAAAGATATATTAGGTCATACCTGGACATATGAGTCTGTTTCTCTAAGATGAGGCTGTCCATAGCTATAGGAGTTGTGCTTGTCCTTGAGTGGCAATAACTTGGCATTTGAGGTTTTCTCCCTGCACTTAGTCATTTAGTAACACATGGCAACCAATATCAAATGCACATATGCTCTATCAGCATCTATCAACCAAGGTACAAGAAAGAATGTGGATATTAGATGGTGGAAGAAGCCTGTTCAAATAGAGGGTGACCTTCTGCTGTAGTGTGGCTGTAGAGGAAGGGCAAGGAAACAGAGGAAACTACAGGTTCTAAAAATGTCCTATGTTAGACAGCAGCTACATAAGGAAAGGGGCAATGACAATTGGACAATAGTCACGATTACCAGATGGGGAAACAACCTCCCCAGGCATTGTATTCACTGGGTGCAAGCACAGTTGGGTTTGGGTCAGAAAAGACTTACGTGGATCGGGATCCAAGAGAAGTGATGAACTTCTCTGCACTTCTCCTTATTCATGATAGGACAGAAAAAAGAGACACTGAATGTCACCAGTCTGACTCGTCATTTTCCTTAGTCATAATGTCTACTGATTTGAAATAGATATCTAAAAGCAAGATTGATATATTTAACAGTTTACCTATATATTTGTATTCTGACACATGCTATAAAAATGATATAAAAATGATATACCTCCAGAATATCTATATATCTCTGACTCTCTCGGGTATTGGTGGATCTCAGACCTTCCAGGGACTTAGACATTAATAGTAGCTATGTAATCACTATCACTTAGTTATTTGTTTTGCACAACCTAATTCCCTACCTTCTCTTTTATATGTACACATCCTGCTTTACATTCAACGTTGTTTCTTAAACCAATGTATTAC
The DNA here is from genome assembly GCF_964204655.1 of Triturus cristatus. NCBI lineage: Eukaryota > Metazoa > Chordata > Amphibia > Caudata > Salamandridae > Triturus > Triturus cristatus. Next base: position 974,797,990 of record NC_140584.1, on the reverse strand, counting down.
TTTCCTAAGAATATACCACCTGTTAGAAATGGGGTTTCTGGTTGGCAGAGGTATGCACCCTGCCCAAGCAGGAACCACCACTCTAGTCCAGGTAAGCTAGATACACACTAAAAGATAATGTGTGCTCACCCTCTGGCTATCTAACCCTTTACTACTGGTTCATTAACCTGCTCTCTGCCTTATGTCATCACTAACTTGTTATTTTCTCTCCCTCTTTCCTTTTCCCAAAATTTCTCCAGAATCCTGTGTTCCACCCTTGTAACCGTGCATCCATTTCCTTCTGTTCTTGACTCTCCTACCATCTTTCTTAAAACTAGGCAAGTAAACACTGCCGCCAGACAAGCCAGCAAGATGGTTCCACGAGCCAATGTTCACCACAGGCCTCTGCTTTGATCTGCAGGTCACCAGCCTGCAACTCAACAAGGCCAGTTCAGCCTTCTTGCTTAGCAGAGTTAAATGTCTAATCTGCACATTGTTATTTATAGCACTTACCAGTGTGAAGCACAATATAAAGGCAAACCTGTTATTATTCCAGGTCAACATATAATCAATAATCAGCAGGTGGTGGGTAAGGCGGGTGGGATATCCATTACGCTTGTGACACAGTACCCGTCTGCCAAACTCTAAACCAGGCCCTCAGTTTGACAACAAAGAGGATTAAAATAGAGAATGCATAAGAGAATGAGGGGTTGGTACAAAGATCTCGAAGGGGAAGGATGAAAAGGAAAAGCTATTGAAATGGAATGGAAGGAAGAGAAGGTATACAGCATAAGAAGAGTTAGAGAAAATTTAGCAGTAAACAACAAGTAAAGGACGAGAACAGGTAGAAGATGATTAGAGAATCTTGGACGTGAGAAGGCATGATGGCATTAAATAGATTATTGGACGAAAGTAAGAGGAAGGCACTTTGACAACTTGATTGTAGTATACCAAACCGATTAATAAAATACTTTAAAGTTGTAAAGAGGTAAGATGTTAGACACAATGTAGAATTGACTAGACTTCTTTATCTGCCCTCTCTGGTTAAGGGGAGACTTCAAGAAACACAGCATTATTTTCCAGAACAGAGGTCAACCAACACTTGAATAAAAGTAACTCCAAAAAAGAGCAATTCATCCATGCTGACATTTTGACACCCGCAGATGCAGCTTGTTAAATTTAGATCCAACCCCAGTGTAACTTTCACTCCCAAAATTACACTGATGAAAGTTATTGAAATGTTATTCAATTAAGTAGTTGGCAGGTATAATATTGACCAAGGTTTAATTTGTTGTTAACATTTGACTTTACTAGAATGCTATCATCTTGTGGAAGCAGGGGACCCCTAAAATCTTACAGCCCAAAAGACACCTCAGCAACTCAGCTAATGGGTGTGGATCGAGGACGGTGTTCAACCTCACTTTTATGAGGTAATGTGTCCCAAGGTGGAAACAGCATATCAAACATACAGGCAATTAAGTAAGGACAGACTCAATTGGTGAATATTAGGGCGTAATTAAAAATGTCAAATTATTTATTACAAAAATTCAAAGAGGTAAAATACATAAATTGTAAAGCGCAGAGGCATTAACCATTGCTAAGAAAGCTCTCAGCAATAGAGCAATAAAAAATAATAATTTTTTTTTTCCAAATCGCAAATGAGCAGCAAAACCAGAATAAAATCGGACAGCATCCTTAGTAGCATAGGAAAGTCATCTACCTCACCCCCAATTAGAGGGGTTTCTATAGGAAATCTTCTCATAGACTACTATAGAAGGTGCAAATCCATCATAATGTGAGCAAAGGAATACATTTATAGCAAATCAGAGCATTGGAAATTAGAACGCCATGCTGCCTTACCACCTAACACTATCCCATTACATGAATATTGTCTCATCCCCCTCTATGTTAATGTCATCCAACGATGTCAGAGTAAACTTCTTATAAAACAACAGTGAATTATTGTGAACGAATGCAATACAGCTAGCAGGCAGAAGGTACCTTGAAGGTTGAAACATTACTGAGTCCATACTTGTGAATCATCTTCAAGAACAACATAATTTGGAAAAAAACAAACATGACTTGCATGCAGCAGGAAAAATAAACAGTGAATGTGCAGGGTGAGACATCCATTTTGAACAAGAAGGGCATAGTTCGCATAAGGCATGAAAAGGCACTTTAACAGGCCATAGCAAAAATATCCCAAAGCCAATAGCATCATATAAGTGCACGCATGTGAATTTGAGTGTAGATCCATAATGTGCTCATTGTTTATAATGCACAATTAAAATTAATGCACAAAATGTCAACAAATTCCCCCTCTGATTATTCTATAATCACTAAAATCCAGAATTAACTATAACTATAATACAGTCTGCATCACTTTCTGCTTCTTGTAATTCAATTTCTCCAACATCTTCAGTTCATTATATACTCAATATCTGGAATTTTCCAGTTCAGTTTCAACTCTTTCACTAGAGAACATGAGGCAAAATAACATCCCACTCCGGGCGCACTGCATTCCTTCAAGCATTACACAGATGCCACAGTTAGACCAGTTTGTCAAAAGTTTCTTTTCATTTAATCCACTGTTTGTAGTACATTTATCGTTGTTATTCCAGTCACATGATGGACACTTATGTTTACAACTCCTTAATGCTGTAGACATACCAATACGGGCCTTATACTAGAGCATGGTGTATACATAGGTACTCCTCGATAAATGATTTTCATCACCCAATGCATTTCGGGCCTAGATTGGCCCTTCGTCCGGGGTTCTCAGTAATCTTCCAATGTTTGTTCCAAACAGTAGTCTGTGAAATTCACTATTGAGGAAAGATGTTTGTATGGTCCAGCATGTGATGATATTTTTTTCTTTTTCTGAACAGTATTCCATGGGTGCCACTCGTCCAGCAGGCAGTGCAATAGTAATTCACATATAAGAAATTGACAGAGTGCACTCCAATTTTCTTTCCATGTTTCATCCATAATCTTTGTTTCGTTCTTTATTTGCGTTATGGATGAAACATGGAAAGAAAATTGGAGTGCACTCTGTGAATTTCTTGTCAGTTTCAACACTTTCTCATTTAGGTAATCTCTTTTGCTCTTTAGACCCACAAATTAAAAATATTAACTCAGAAGGTTTGAACAAGACTAACATAACAATTGCTCAAATCAATACCATAATTACAGGGGATAGTATGGTCCTCGAAATACCCCAACCCAAGCTATCAAATAGGGTTCACTGACACAACATAGATGTAAAAAATATTGATGTAAAAAATATCGAGTAAAAAATATATACAACAAAAATATCGACTCCTATACTTAAACAGGTAAGTAAACAAATATAAAGTAAAAAATATCGATGTAAAAAATATAGATGTATAAAATATCGACTTTTAGGTAAATATAAAATAAAATATTCTATATTTTAAATATATCAATTATTAAATATCATTTTAACTGAATAAAATAAATGTAATATACATTTTAATAAAATGTAACAAATATACATATATATTTTATTTAAAACAATTAATAAACTTATTTTTAATTTATGTTAAAAGTTTAAAACAATATACAAAATAGCAATGTATATACATGATTTAAAATGTACAAAAAAACAAAAATCTATAATAAATAAAACATTAAACTATTAAAAAATATTTAAACTTGAATGTCACCCTACAATCAATGCAACAGTAGGGTAAGTGTTGAATAGCAAAGGGGCAAAAAATACTATTCCCACTCCACTGAGTGCAAAAGTATGGTAAGTGTTGGATAGCAGAGGAATTAAATGTACTATTCCAACTCCAGTGAGTGTAACAGTAGGGAAAGTGTTGGATAGAAGAGGGGTAAACATTACTATTCTCACTCCAGTAAGAGCAACACTAGGGAAAGTGTTGGATAGCGGAGGGTAAACATTACTATTCCCACTCCAAAGAGTGCAACAGTAGGGAACGTGTTGGATAGCGGAGGGGTAAAAATTACTATTCCCACTCCAAAGAATGCACCAGTAGGGAAAGTGTTAGATAACGGAGGGGTGAAAATTACTATACCCACTCCAGTGAGTGCAACAGTAGGATAAGTGTTGGATAGCCGAGGGGTAAAAATTACTATTCACACTCCAGTGAGTGCAATAGTAGGGAAAGTGTTGGATAGTGGAGGGGTAAAATCTACTATTCCCACTCCATTGAGTGCAACAGCAGAGAAAGTATTGGATAGCAGAGGGGTAACAATTACGATTCCAACTCCAGTGAATGCAACAGCAGGGAAAGTGTTAGATAGCGGATGGGTAAAAAATTACTATTCCAACTCCAGTGAGTGCAACAGTAGGGAAAGAGCTGGATAGCTGAGTGGTAAAAATTTCTATTCTCACTCCGGTGAGTGCAACATTAGTATTCACACTCAATCAGTTAAAACAAAAATAAAAAATATATATATTTTTAGTAAATCTTAAAAATAACGAAACAATATTTTAAAAATAAAAAATAAAATATACTAAATATATAAGAAGAAAACATATAATATTAATTTCATATGACAAAAACCTACAGATAATATATATATATAAAGACAATAAATACATTTATAAAAAATAATTCTTTTAAACTAGCAAATATTTACAAACAATACAATTAATTAATACATAAATGTATTTATTTTGTTTCCTTCCCTATAACACTATACCAATAACAAAACACTTCAACGCTTTTTAATTAATTTTCTTACATAATTGATAATCAATTAAAACATATTATTATAATTTTTTTTAACTTATAAACATAATTGACTACACACACTTTAACACTAAAATATCCGCAACACACACCTAAAATAAACTATAAAATAATAAAACACATTTAAATATTATTTTTCAATTAAAAACTAATACTATTGACAAATAATAATAAAGTAATCACAATGTAATTAATACCCACCCTTTACCCCTTTAAAAGTAAAAACAACACACACAAAAATAACAATTACTCAAAATAAATTTCAAATAATTAACATTAATTAAAAACTATATATTAATTAATTAAATACAAATTACTTCCAACCCTTTATTCCTATCAACATCACAACACACACCCAATTAATTACACAATTCCCATAATTAATTACCAATTCATTAATTCAAATTAATTAACATCCAATTATTAATTCATCAATTAAAAATAAATTACTTACCACCCTTAACACCAATAAACACCACAACACACTCCTAAAAAACCACACTTAATTACCAATTACTTAATTAAAATTGATTAACAACCAATTATTAATTAATTACTACTAAATTACTAATTTAACACTATAACATCTCAATTAAACAAATATTAATAAATAAAAAATAATCAATACATTAAGGGGCCGATTCCGATCCTGGAAAAACACTGTACAAATCGTGGTATGGAGCGTTTTCCCCATACAACTCGTACTTGTAAGGATTCCCCTACAACCTAGGAATTACGATCCGTACAAATAGACGCTCTCCATACAAATTGTAAAAAAGACCATACAACTCGTATATACAAGCGATTCCGATTCGGATTGCCCTGTACGCGACGTTCACATGTATTCCCGGCAGCAGTTCACAACCCGTCAAGTACGATTCGTACAAATGGCACTCCGTACGGCTTTTTTTTTTACAGGAGCCAAAAAGTGCTGGGAAAAAATTGTACGCCCCGAAAACAGTACGAGACGGACCCCCCATGTACGCGTCGTACACCCCATGAATACAGGGGTACGGTGCGTATGTACGGTGCGTACCGGTGACACGGAAAGTGGGGTACGGTGCCCATATACGCGCTGAAATGGTACTGGTCGTGTACGCACCGTACAAGCACCGTACCCCAAAATCGCTTGTGTACGCACCGTACCCCAAAAGTGCGTATGTACGGTGCGGACCCCAAAATCTCGTATGTACGGTGCATACTTGCGCGATGTTGGGGTACGCTCCATACACACGCCTCGCATGTGGGGGGACCCCTGTACGCCTCATACCCCTATACGACCCATACCCCGGTACGAGTCGTAGCCCGGTACGAATCGTGCCCCATATACAGGCCATTTTCCATACAAATCGCATGCTGACAACCCGGTACGAATCGTACTTGATGGGTTGTACAGCCTTTTTACAAATCGTATGGTCATTTTTACAAGTCTGTGTCGTACAGCTTTTCCCGATACGATTTGTAAGGATCGGGACGATCTGTATGTATTTTTCCCGTACGAATCGTACTACACGGGTTGGAAGGGACTTGTACGATTTGTATGGAAAAAAATACGGATCCGATTTGTATGTAAAATAAAAGTCCAGGATCAGAATCGGCCCCTTAATATAATTAAATTACTTCCCACCCTATTCCCCTATAAACCCACAACCTGCTACGGAACTAAAAACGCAAAATTCTAATTAAAAGAAATTAATAACTACTAAAAATGTAACACATATATTAAAAATACAAACAATTCTTTACAAAAAAACATACATCACATACATATAAAATATATATTAAAATACATAACATTAATAAAAAAACTATATTTTTAACAATTATATTTTTGAAAACGATAATAAACACTTCAATATTTTTAAAATCGATTTTACTTACCTTACGTCGATATTCTTGACCACGATATTCTTGCTGTTGATATTTCTGAACCATGATATTAATGACTTGATATTAGTGCAACCAGATATTTTGTACTCAATATTTCTTCTCTGCACCCATTCCACTCACCAACCTTACTAAAGCCCTTTCCAATCTCATTAACCCAGGAACCTACTATGTCCCTGTAAGAAATTGGGGTTGTTGGTTGACTGGGGTGTGAGCCCTGGTCATGCAGCAACCACAATCATTGTCAGGGTGAGGCACAAGCCAACCCTAATTTAACCTGTGCTCAACCCTCTGATAGTTTGTCACAGAGCAGGAAGGCTTGACTTAGAGGCAATGTGTAACACATTTGTAAAATACTTTAAAACAGTAATATTGGAAAAAAAACTCCATACTGAACGGATCCCACACCCACTTAGAAAAATAAAGATATGGAATTTTAAAGATTTTGGTGAAAATAACCACAAAAAGCACAAAGCGCCAAATGTGGATATCTGTTCGCACCGGACCGGGACGAAGTCACGAATTCAGGCCGACTGCGATGGAGTGCAGGCCGGCTACAGAGACCCAGTTAGGCCTACTGAACAAAGTACCTTAAATCCTGATTTGTGGAGTGTCTCAAGGATCGACGTCAAAGATGTGTCGCAGTGTCGAAGCGATGTGTTGGTTCCGAGGTGAGGGAAACAAATAAACCAAATTTGGGACAGTTCTGGCGTGTCTCTCCATAAATCCTTCCCTCCCCAACCCCACCTTGAGACCATCTGGCAATCCTCTCAGGGGTATAATAAAGTAAACGATACGAGTCGTACAGGGGTACGAGTCGTAGATACTAGTCCTACAGGGGTACGAGTGGTACATACTAGTCGTAAAGGGGTACAAGTGGTACATACTAGTCCTACAGTGTGTAGCCCAACATTGCGTATGCACGGTGCGTGCATACATGTTGTTGTAAGGTGCGTACATATGCATGGGGGGCTGCACGACTCGTACCCCTGTATGACTCGTATGTACGACTCGTACCCCTGTAGGACTAGTATGTACGACTCGTACCCCTGTATGACTCATACCCCTGTACGACTAGTATTTACGGCTCGTACCCCTGTACGACTCATACACCTGTACGACTAGTATGTACGACTCGTACGTACACTGGTACCCCTGTACGACTCGTACCCCTGTACGACTCGTACGACTCGTACCCCGTACGACTCGTAGGTATGACTCGTACCCCTGTACGACTCATACCCCTGTACGACTAGTATGTATGACTCATACCCCTGTATGGTTCGTACCCCTGTACGACTCGTATGTACGACTCGTACCCCTGTACGACTCATACCCCTGTACGACTAGTATGTACAACTCGTACCCCTGTGCTCGTACCCCTGTACGACTCGTATGTACGACTCGTACCCCTGTACGACTAGTATGTACGACTCGTACCCCTGTACGGCTCGTACCCCTGTATGACTCGTACCCCTGTACGACTCGTACCCCTGGGAACGTGTTGGAGTACAACTCATACCGCGAGAACGTCGCATATGACCTTTTACGGCTGTTTTTGGCTACCGTAAGAAAAGAGCAGTACGGAGTGCTGAAGGGACGAATCGTACTTGCTGGGCCGGAAACTGCTGCTTAAATACCTCTGGACGTCGCGTACAGGCTGTTCGTTGTTTTTTTTTTACCCGTACGGTCTTTTGTACGATTCGTACGGAAAGAGGCTTTCTGTACGAATCGTACTTCCTAGGTTGTAAGGAAAGTTTACCGGGTACGAGAAAACGCTCTGTACAAGGATTCATACAGCCTTTTTCCAGGATTGGAATCGGCCCCTAAGTGTCCGAAATTGCTGCAACTGTAGGTTCACAGAGTGTACAGACCGGGCAATAGTATCCAGAGCTATCTTCATGTTTTCAATTGCAATATATCCCCCCAAAATCTCGCTCCACCTATTAGCCAATTTCTCGCAACCCTCTGTTCTGCTCTGGCACAGAATTTTATACACCTTGCTAATGGTGGGCCGCCGGTTCTGAGCATACATACAATCCCACATATCTGACCCAGAGATGCTCTGAACAGTTAAGTTTCTAATAAAGTAATCCCTAACCTGTCTGTCCTTAAAAAACAGTCATTGAGGGATATCATGCAGCAGCTTTAGGTTCTCAAATGTCTTAAAGCCATTACAGTCATAAAACTGCCCAAGATAGTGCACCCCATAAATAGCCCACTGACGGGCCGTACCATCCTGAAATATTCCAGGCAGCATTGGATTACCCCAAAGAAGTAATTTACTATGTACAAGGGATAGGGAAAATCTAATTTTAATACCCTGCCAAATATGTACACAATATGTACACAATCTCTAATGGTCTTGAACTGTACACGTTTAAAATAATTAGGGTCATTAATTCGATATAAAAACATCTGGCTCTCTTCTCCCAGGACCAGCCAGTGCCAAAAATCCTTGTACCTTCCATAGAATTTACAAAAAAAATGTAAAGTGCAACATTGATTCTCCAGACTTGCCATCAAACGGGCATGGGCTAACACCTAGATTCTTCATAAAACCTAGCGGGACACACAACAGATACTTTAGATTTTAAGCTCTAAAGCGAAACAACAGAAAGCATTCCAGGTGCCCCCATGCACACCATAGATACTCAGTCGGGCAATTCAATGTGATCATAGTCTAGTGAGCAGCAATATTTGGCTTCCCTGCCTCACTACTTTATCTTCATAATCTCTCACATTAATAAAGTGCTTGTTGGACTTGCCTTTTGACAAGGTCATTCCAAAATGTTTGGCTCCAAATAAGACACACTGCAAACCGATTTTAGAGTATTCTGATTTAACATAATCCAATCAGGAAATTCGAAGGCCGCTATCACATGAAAGGATGTCCAGTATAATATCTCTTGATAGGGCTCTCTCCTCATTTCTCCAGGTCGCCAACCCCAATAATGCCGGCTGGGCTCTGATATGGTCTTCTAGGCCAGCACCTCATGACAAATGAAGTGTAAGGGTGAAATGGGGACTGACAGGCGCTTCCTACAGAACCTATTTTCTTCAAGCTGGATGGCCTCCAATTTTGAAATGCCCCACACCTCAGCTCCATATGCTGCAACAGAGATGCATTGTGTGTCATATATCTGCAATAAAAGGATAAGCAAGCCCCCCCATTGTCTGCAGGAGACTATATAGGGAGCCATTTGCCCTTGACAGCTTTGTTCTGTGTCGCACAATGTATGGTGTCCAAAACCAAAGTTAGATCCATAAAGGCCAGGTAGAGGGGCATTTGTTTGGCAACTGTGTATTTACCAAGAACCAGATTCAGACATTGTTCGATCTTTCCTACTTTAATTCTGAACCCATACTGGCATGGATATTGGACTGACTCTGCTTGGATCCACTCCTTAACTCTATTGTATATTACCCTCCCAAGCATTTTAAATGTAGTATTAATCAGTGAAATGGCCTATAGCAACCTGGTTCTGCTCAATTGCCTTTTTTAAATACGGGTACTTTAATAGATGTGGACCAGGAAACAGGCGTCGTGGAGTGGGCAAGATTAATATTAGTGGGGCCCAAAAACCAGGATTAAATTTTATCAGATCAATTGGGACACCGTCATGCCCCGGTGCCTTGCTAGGGTTATTTTTAGACCCATAGGATGGTTACTGTCTATTATAAAACACAATCAGAAGGAAGAGCAGTACAAATATTGTCAAAATGAGCCTTCCAGGTCTTGCGGAGTGGAGTGGTGTGGCTCACTGGTTAGAGGCAGCAGACCCGGAAGCAGAGGACGGTCCGGGACCAGGGTTCAATTCCCGACGCGGCAGGGTTGTGGACCAGGGTCAGCGGCCTCGATAATTCTCGCCTCGGTGCCTACTCTAACCAGCGATCACACTCGGCAACTCTGGGCATTAGCTTGCCTCATCTCCACAAATGCCTCCCACATTCGCCGGGGATGCCTGGTTTCACCTTGGAGATACCCAGGAGGGACCATCTCACAGGGATAGCCAGGACGGGTTCCCCAGCTGTCTACAGCGCCAGGACGCCTCAGGGCAGGAGTGTGCTTTACAAGACGCATACATACATTGCTAGCAATGTGACAAGTGATTGAGGACAGAGGATGATTTTTCCACCTTATGACCTAGGCAGTGGTTCAAAAAGATTTGCTGTACTTCATAGAGGCTGCTTGCACTAATGAGTCCCATTGCTGCGTTATTACTTGTCACCAGCGTTTAGAGATGATCTCTTTATATTGTTTTCGTAAAATAGCCACTGCTAAGCGGTTCCCGGGATTGGCTACAAGAGCCCTATGCAGCTCATGATTAGCCATCAAACAGTCATGATTAAACCATCTGTCTAATTTGACTGTGGGGCGGAGAGATTTTAACAGAGCCTCACTAATGTTTGAACATAAGCCACTAAATGCTTGGACAACCTGGTTCTCATCATACTCCTCCATTAAGCATTCCTCCACCAGCACTACATTCGCTCTAATTATTGACTTGAAAAACTGGGCAGGTTCTCGCATTCGCCACACCAGTCTTAGATTATCAGTGGAGGGCTGAAGATTACTTGCTCCTTTATCTCCTTTATCTACTCGAGATCTTTCTTTTGGGTAGATTAAAAGTGCAATCTTAATGGGATTGTGATTGCTGTAGATAGAGGGGCCTACTGTTGATGTAGGAATATTTCTTCCAGGTGACGTGTAATAAAGATATATTCTATTGCAGAGGGACTACCTCTGCCTCTATAAGTAGGCAGGGCGGCATCATTTATACCAGCTACCTACATTGCGTTTACTAAGGCTGGGAAGCCTTAGGGCAGCCATGCACTTTATAAATCCCAATAATAATAATAATAATAAGGGGGAAGCTAGGACACCAACTCCTGACTTCTGAGATCAGTGTTTGCGAGAGGACAAGTATCAGTGCAGGAAGTACTAAAATTGGGCGAAATACGAATGTTAATATCCCCTCAAAGAAAGAGATAAAATGGCTGACCTTAGTATTTTGTCTAGCAGCAGGGTAATGTAATTAAACAACACTGGAAATTTAGTATTCCGAATGTTAGTGAAAGTTAGACTCAGATGTCTCTTCACAACTGCTACTTGAAAAGTACTATTTAGCGTTTCCAGGGTTTCAACATATCCCACAATACCTATGCTTATCCTGACACCTAACCCACCCAATTCTCAGCCATGGTGGGAGGAGTAGCAGGGACACTACAGCACTGAAAGCCATCAACCACAGAAGGCAAGATGTCCCAGGTCTCCTGGAGCATGACAATGTCATATCCCTTTATTAAGGACAGCCAATCGGGTAGACTAATCTTCTAACGAAGCCCTGCCACGGTCCAACTTAAAATCCTAAACAGGTCAACCTGGGAAGGTGGGGAAACAACAACGGGATTATCAGTGTTAGGTTATGTTATAAACACTGTTTCGTTAGATGCTAGTTCCTGACTAGCAGAAGACACCCCATGTAATAATTCAATGTCCTCTCGATCACTCTGTGGTGTAAGCCTATTTACACAAATTAAAGGGAACACATGATTTGGGGGAGCACGTGTAGGTGGGTGGGCTACTGTTGGTCTCTAGAAATAGCCTAGAGAGAGTGCAACAATCCGGGACTCATTATGATAAGCATATTCTTTCGATCACAATGTATTACGCACACAGGACGAGCTCTGGCAGTTTTTCACAATACGATCCCCCTCAATATATTTGTTTGCCTGAACCACCCAACTGCCCTCCACCCCATTAAGATCTCATTTAAGCCCCTAGCATTAAAGTTTTTATGCTTGCTTAACCAATAGGCAGTCTTATTGTGAAGCTGGTCCCAGGACTCCTGTTGATCAGGTCTAAGGGGGGGACACCTGTTAGGATCAAGACACATGGGCAGGCCGCTGGTGGTAGACTCAGTATGTCTTTACGGGAGGAAACATTGGGCCCTTGGCCTCCTGTGGCAGTTGTGTTTTGATGTTTTGTCTGGATATCAAAAGAAATGGCTTGGTTGGTAACATTAATATTTGTTTGCCAAGAAAAACCTAGGATTCCTGTTTGCTGGCGATTTATGAGTGACAACATGATACGCGGCAGAGCTATTAGACTTTGCTTGCTAATTATTGTCCCCAGGTTGACAGGAAATGATTAGAGACTTTAGCAGGGAGCTACTCCTATTACTGGCTGCCTCTTGTTGGTTAGATGGGCCAGATGTAAAAGTCTCAAGATGATCAAGTCTTGGTTGAAGCTTGTCATCCATGATAGTAATGAATTTCACATTCAGATCCACACAGTTCAAAAGGTCCTGAGATGAGGAGGTATGTGTCTGAGCGGGCTGGGACTGAGTTTGGGGTTTAAACCAGGGCAGAAGCTTGCCTTGGTAACTATGTTGTTGGGACGGTTGTTTCTGTTTAGCAGCTGTTTTAGCTACCAAATAGGTCATTTTTTTTTTTAGCAGCTGGGCACTGACGAGTCTGGATATTAGGTGAACTGGGCAGTTCAGAACCATTTACAGTGATGCTGACAGTTTCGCCGCAGTCACCAAACTGCGCATGTGTTAGTGTTGATCCAGATCCTGAGTCAGGAGGCCCAGGAGCACTCTTATTTCAGATAATACAACCTTCTGTCTGGTTTAGCGACAGGCCATTTTCCATTGAAAGCCTGCGGTCCGATAATGCAATCTCATTAGAGATTATCCCAACAGCCCTCTCCAGCATACTATTTTTTATTTCTTTTGCAGATTTATATATCGCAAACTCGACCCTAAGGTATTGGAGCGCTTTTCATGAGCACCAGTTACGTTACACAAGGACACATATTTTATTTATTTTTTTGGTAGGCGCAGGGAGATTAAGTGAAAAGCTCAGAATCACAGGATGTGGACGCGACTCCGAGGCTCGAAGATTGGTTTCTTAGCTCCAAAGTCGGCAGCTCTAGCTGTCAGACCACATCCTCTCCTCAATCAATTGTCACTGTTGGACTTGAGGCAATGGCAGACCTAGCAATTTTAAGTTTACCCATGACTTTGCAGCTTGGGTAGTTCTCGCCTGCAGACCAGGACAGGAATCATCACAGGAACCACTGCTGTCAGGCCTCAAAGGGAGTGCGCCCAGCCTATCCCCGTCCGGACACTGACGGGCAATGACAGGCCTGTCTTGGCCCAGTGTTCACCCGGGCACCTCCCATGCTGCAGGAAGCTGAAGGCAGATTTCAACATCCTCGGGCTCCGTCCCACCTCGGAAGTATACTGGGGGACATAGTCCCACTTCAGTGCATGCAGCAGAGAACAGTGTGGCTGATAGTGCAGGCAGGGAACCACCAAAGAAAACACCAGCTTAGAAGGCAGATTGTAATGTCCTCGAGCTCTTCCCCGCCTCAGATGCACACCGGGGGATATAATCCTACTATACTGCGTGCAACAGAGAACAGTGTGGCCGATAGTGTAGGCAGGGAACCTCCAAAGAAAACTTCAAAGGTTTGTTTTCTTATAAAATATGCAGTCAGTTAGTTCAGTTCATAGACTCAAGTCTCTATTTCTTCATCTGGATTCTTTCTTGTAAAGCTTGTAAAGCTCAAAATTCTCAGTTTCAAACATTTCACCTGTACCAGGGTTTGAAAAAAGTCAAGGTGGGTCTTCTTCTCCTTGATTATTTTCAATGATGAATTTTCATCAGAAGATCTGGTCTTCTTACACTTTTGACTTTTTTTTTTGTTAGACACAGATGTATGATACACTCATTAAGGGGACGTGTACTTTCTGTTTGGGATTCCCTTTCTTGTTGTTCTTTTGGCAATAGTCATTTCACTCTCACTCTCTGAGTAGATTTCATTTATTTCTGATTCTGTTCTTTCATTTTTCTAATGTCTCTGTTTGAAAATTCTCTTCACTGCTTTTGGAGATATGTCTCTTGTATCTGTGTATTTTATTTTTATTTATTTTAGGTTTTTATAGAGCGCGTAGTCACCCTCGAGTATCCCAGCGCTGAAACCTCGGACTCCTAAGGAGGGGGCAAAGAGAAGCTGCTGACGAATCAGGGAAAAAGAAGGGTTTTGAGGGACTTCCTGAATCGTAGGAGGTTTGGTTCAGCTCTGAGACTCGGGGGGAGCGCGTTCCATTTTTTAGCTGTGTTGACTGAGAAGCGGCGGCCACCTATGCGGGCCTTCTTCACCCTGGGGACAATGATAAGGTTTCCCTGTTCTGACCGGAGCGCTCTCGTCGGTCTGTATGGAGTGATCCAATTATTCAGAATAGGGGGGCCGGCGTTGTGCAGAACCTTGTGGGCCAGGCAAAGGGCTTTGAAAACGATTCTTTCCCTCACGGGGAGCCAATGAAGTTTCCTCAGAGCAGGTTTGGCTGATGTTCTTGCTGGGGTGTTCGTGAGTAGGCGAGCTGCGGCATTCTGGGTCTTTTGCAGTATTTGGAGAGTGGCTTCCGGTGCTCCGAGGTAAATGGCATTGCTATAGTCCAGCCTGGATAGAACTAAGCCTTGAATCAGCTGAAGACGGGACTGGGATGGTAGTAAAGGGAGCACCTTTCTGCATGATCTGAGTAGGCCATAGCAGATGCCAGCTGTTTTCCTAGCCTGTGTCCTGAAGGTGAGATCTGTCTCCAGCCATACTCCCAGACTCTTAACCTCTGTCTTGGGAGTAGGGGGTTCACCCATACAGGCGGGCCAGAGGTTGGAGGGAAGGCTCATAGTTTTGTGACCTAGGAGCAGGATCTCTGTTTTTGACCCGTTTAGTTTGAGGTCTGAGTCACTCATCCATTGATGGACGTTGGAGAGGCAGTCTCGAAGATTGGAGGGCTCTAGCTTGGGGTGGGAGAGTGTCACCACCAGCTGAGTGTCGTCAGCATAGCTGACGATAGTGACTCCGAATGGTGAGACCAGCTCCTCCAGTGGGGCCATATACACGTTGAAAAGCGTGGGGCTCAGTGAAGAGCCCTGAGGCACTCCACACCGGAGGGGGATAGAGGGGGAGCGGCTTTCTCCTTCCCAGACTTGGAAGGAGCGTCGGGAGAGAAAGGATGTGAGCCATTTCAACGCGCTGTCTTTCACGCCGATGTTATCCAGGCGCTGGGCTAGGACCTGGTGGCTGACAGTGTCGAATGCCGCGCTTAGGTCTAGGAGGACCACTGCCACTGATCCTCCAGTGTCGATGATTTCTCTTGCCCTCTCTACGGCAGCAAGGAGGGCGGTGTCAGTGCCCTGGCCTGGTCTAAAGCCTGTCTGGGAGTTTTTAAGGAGATGGTTTGCTTCTAGGAAGTGAGATAGCTTTTTATTTGCAAGCTTCTCCGCGACCTTACCTATCCAAGGGAGGAGCGAGATGGGTCTGTAGTTGGATAGGTCCGCGGGGTCTAGCGAAGGCTTCTTAAGTAGTCCTTTGACGACAGCCTCCTTCCAGCTTTGTGGGACTTCTCCTTGGACAAGCGAGGTGTTAATAAGGACAGTAAGTTTAGCTATGATGGTCCGAGTGATGTCTTTAGCGAACCGTATGGGAACTGAGTCACTGGGGGCGCCACTCTTAGTAGTTGCTAGAGTTGCTGCCACTTCCTCTTCGGTGACTGGTCCGAATGACGCTAAATGAGGTGAATCGGGTTTATCAGGGGAGTTCCCTAACGAAGGGGGTGAATCCTTGGCTTTTTCTGAGGTGGCAGAATTGGTAGCAGGAAGGGAGGAAAGGATTTTTTTGATCTTATCGTCGAAAAAATTGGCCAGGTTGACACATTTTTCTACGGCTGCTTTGGGGTCCATGGGTATCTGCGGGGGGGCTGGAACATGGAGGAGCTCTTTGAGGATCGAGAAAGTCTCTTTGGCTGAGCAAGAGGAGTTCTTTATTTTTTCCTCATAGAAAGAGCTTTTTGCGTTATGGAGGGCTTGTTTATAAGCTTTCATGGCTGTTTGATAAGCGTTTTTCTCCATCGCCGATTTGTTTTTTCTCCATGTACGTTCTGTCTTTTTGCACTCCTTCCTTAACATGTTCAGGGGCGGAGTGTACCAAGGAGCATGGTTGATCCTTTTTACATGCTTGAGGGAGCTGGTTAGTGGGACAAGGCTGTCTAGGGGGTTGGTGAGCCAGCTGTTGAATTCTCTATCGGCGGTGTTAGGGTCGGTTGAGAGGGGGCCAGCGGATTCCCGTAGCTTCGCTTCCCATTCTTCTGGTATTAACTTGTGCCATCGTCTAGTTTGTATCCTAGTTTTCTGTTTGGGAACAGGGGTGGACTGGAGGGACCAGTACATAGGGACCAGTAAATGGTCAGTCCATGGGAGAGGAGTGGGGTCTTGGGTTTGGAGGTTCCTAATGTTGGTGAAGACTAGGTCTAGGAGCTGTCCTTTCTCGTGGGTGGCTTTAGAATTCAGAAGCAGGAGGTCAGCTGACATAAGGTCTGCTAGTAGGTTGGCGGCAATGTTATCCGCCGGGTCTAGGAAGTGTAGGTTCAGGTCCCCTAAGAGGAGGAAGTTGGGGGTTGATATTGTTTTTAGAAGGATGTGGTCCATCAGGGTGCTTGAAAAATCTCCTAGCGAGCCTGGTGGTCGGTATACCAGCAGTCCCGATATTGAAGTGGTTGGGGAGATCTGGAGGGTGAAATTACAGTTTTCACAGTCCTTGACCGTGCCGCCGTCGATTCTACAGCTGAGATGATCTTTATAGAGTATGGCGAGCCCGCCACCTCTTCCGACCGGTCTGCTCAGGCAGCAGATTTGGTAGCCGGGGGGGGTTGCATTGACCAAGTCAAAGTCGTTGTTGGGGGTCAGCCATGTTTCGGTCAGAAACAGGGCGTCTAGCGAGAGGGTTTGGGTGAGGAGGTTTATCTCGTGGGAGTGTTTTACCAGGGACCTGCAGTTCAGGAGGCCGAGTCGAAGCGTTTGGCTGAGTTCCGTGGCTTCAGGGGGGTCACAGAGGGTGCATCCTGTGAACAGGGTATCATCCTTAAGGATGAATTCACACTGAGGATGTTTTTTAGTGTTCCAGATTCGGAGTGTATCCGAGGTGTAGGATATGCGATTCTGTGAGTTGGGCATAGTGTCTGGGCCTGAGGCCGTCTGGGCCCGGACGGGCCCAGACGGGCTTGCCTTTGGCGCGCCTTCGGCGCGCTGACGGCGCGTCCGCTGCGCCCGTCCGCTGCGCGTCCGGTAATTGCACATCTTTTATGGGAAGGAAAAGGGGCGGGTGGGCGTGGCCTAGGAGTAGGCGTGGCCTCTCTCCCTCGCCGTCAATGGCGGCAAAATTGTTTGTTTCCAATTACTATGTTGCAGCGAAGGGATCGCTGTTTCGGCGTTTCTAGCGCCCGCATCCAGTGGTGGCAGACGGGTGAGTGAGCTTAAAATACAGTTATTTAGCAAAATTGTGACACAGAATACAATTTTAAAAATTAGGTGGTCTCCCGGCTTCCGCCTCAGGAGATGACGAGGTTCTTATGTGCTTATGACTACCACCGAATCTTCTTCACCCACAGCCGAACTTGCACTTTGATCTGCATCAGCATCTCGACTCAATGTGAACTGCTTTCTTCCTCTGAGTTTCTGGAGACTCTACTTTTCAGCTGGAGCCTTCCATGAGCTGGATCAGACACTATATCTTGCTGCTGCTCATGACTTCGCAACAGTTCTTCACTCTGATCTTCAAATTTAAACTGGCTACTGGTATTGTCACCAGGATTTTCACTTTTACTTTCATTGATTAGTTCAACCACTTCCTCAGTTTCAGGATTCACTCCTTCCAACTTTCTCTCTAACTTCTCACCCCTCTAGATACATGCTGGGAACTTGAGCTCAACTCTGTCAATCGGTGGCTGTGTCACCATTTCTTCATCTGCTGTCTTCACTCTTCTTGTTTGAGCTGTGTGGATCCACTGCAGGATTCCGGCACACTTTACAGCAGTGTTAGTCACAAGCATGACTTGATGTGGCCCTTTCCAACAGGGCTCGAGGCAGCTTTTGCAGACACGCTTCTTAACTAGGATTCAGTCTCCTGGTTGCAGTGAATGACACTTACTTTCTTTTGTTGGTTCTGTTACCAAATTTACCTAATGAGAGACAGATTTCACCTCATCAGCCAGACCTTTGCAGTAGTCTAATACGCTATCATCAGTTATTGACACTAGTGTTGCTGAACGTATATAGACAATCCTCATGACTCTTCACATTAACAGGGGAGCGAGAGTCCAGTTTTTTGCCTGGGGTACTTCTAATGCTCATAAGTGCAAGAGGAAGAGCATCAAGCCATTTCAGACCAGTATATGCACATACTTTAGTCATCTTGTTTTTAATGGTTACATTCATTTTCTGTACAATTCCAGATGGTTGAGGATGATAACTACAACTTTTACTGAATTTGAAGAGCTGTATAAATCAATTTAAGCAATCTTTTTTTAAATGAGTTACATGATGCGTCTCATTAAAGGTTGGCAGACCAAGACGTGGAACTAATTCTCTCAATAAAAGTTTGGCGTCTGTCATGTTGTCACATTTCTGAGTTAGGTTGGCTTCAACCCATTTAGAAAAAATGCAGACAATCACAAGAACATATTTAAACCCTTTGTAACCAGGCATCTCAATGAAGTCTGCTTGAAATCATCCTCTTCTGCGTCTTGCACTGTGGTTTGCTCATTTGATCTCACAGATGAATTCTGAAGTGTGCAAAACTTTGCTATTTGGTCAGTATATTTATTTTCCATTGTGACTATGACATCACCAGTCTTATGGGCTGTAGACTTGACCACTACAATCTCTTTTGATTGTTGTATTGCTTCTAAACGATCAAGAATATAGGAACCATTCCTTATGAGAGTACCAGAAGGTGTCATAAATTCCCCTTGTGATCACAGCGGCCCAAAATCTTGTACCACTCCAAATCCATACTGGCTGTCTGTGTAAATACTTTAAAAAAGGAAGTGGGGGACAAGGAGCTCAATGAAGGTCCAGTGCCAGTGCTGCAAAAAAAGAATAATTCAAAATGAAGGGTCACTGTTCCTAAGAGAAGACAGAGGGGATTGTTTTAGAGAGACAAGAGGGAAAGCCAAGGTGACTTTTACTTGGTGCCCTCACACATCCCAAGGGATGTCATGCTTCATCATGGGGCGGTGCTCCTCATTGGGCCAGCGCTGCAATGCCCTATGGGTCCACCGTGTGCACAAAAGCAATATTCGCTGCGGCCACAGCCCTACAAAAATGTGCAACCACTTCATTGAGTTCCAACATACCACTGTCTCCCTACTCTGTGTCTTACTCTCCATTTTACAAAGAGTCATTCTCTTTTTATACTAGAAGCATAGATCCTAAATCTATTGGCTGTAAGCTCATCTCTTATGTGGAGTATGAGCCCATACCATTGCGGTATTAAGGCCCCTTTTCCCTGACAAGTCTGGGCCATATATCCTATTTCTTTGCCCCCTAGTAATCTGCCACTCACTTGATGCCATATACCAGCTGCTCCCGCCCCCCCACCCCTCTAATTACACAGACATTGAACCTACTGTGTGGAAGCAGTGGATACTGTCATTCCATGAACTGATCTTCTTTACATCACTGTTTCTGGCAACTTTATTGAGAAACAGTCATGTACAACTTTATCAATAAACCGCCATAAGCTGTGTACTGAGTATACAAACACACATAGGCTTGCCTTTATCGGCAGCTATTCACCATTTGTCCTGCACAACTTCATCTACAAACCCCCTCAGTTGTGTACAACTTTATTCACAAACACCTATAGGCTTTGTATTGAGCATACCTACACCCACATGCTTGCCTTTATCGACAGCTAATCACGGTTCCAAGATGGCGGCCGTTGACAGCACACACAGGATTGCCATTATCACCAGCCATTCACCGTACCAAGATGACAGACGCGCACAGTGCGACCACAGCCCTGCTTCCGGTGTTTCCGGAGCCATTTCCTGAAGCTGAACCCTACAATACCTGGGGGCATTCCTCCTGCTTCCATTTACGAGCACAAGAGAGGTCGGTAGGTGTGGCAGCCTTTTGTTACAATTGTGAGTACCTTTCTGGCTTTCACCATGTGAGCACATTACGCTCAGAGTTGGACAGCTTGGTAACTGCACTATTTTCCAATGCAGATCGTTACAGAATGCACCCTCTCGTTTGACTCATGGGGTCTATTCTCTATGTCCCCATAGGTAAGAGGTCCCTCCATTTCCTTCTCCCCCCTCCCTCGGGGCCCAAATCACCTTTTAACAAAGGTTTTGACATTAATGGAAATATACTGATGACTTTGAATTCTTCAGAGCCTGCTTTAACTGTTTATAACTTTTTTTGACATTTCTTTGTACATCTGCTGTTATATGTCATATACAAAGTTGAAGTGTACTAATCACCTCAATATACTTACCCTACGACTAATTGTAATAACATGTTGGGGTGCTCTCTTCCACCCCTATTCCTGCTTTATGAATTTCAATTACCTCACTTCTGTTTGTAAACTATGGTTTCACTTGCTCAGCCATCTCTGAGACTGCGTTTGGTCTACAAGCTTGAGGCCAGAAATATTAATAGGGTCCACCCATCAGGGGTCATCTGGGTGTATTAGGATTTATACACCAGAGACAGTGACTAACTCTATTTTGTGTACTATCTGTCTGTACCCTCTTCCCCTCCCCCTCTTGTTGTTTTAGATTGGACCACCAACAGGGTCCCACTACTGGCGCTACTTCATTTGACAAGGCAATCTCCAATACTTGAACGCTTTGTCTAACCTTTATCTCACTCTCACACTTGCATAGCATACTAAAGATACTTAGGGCCATTACAACCCTCTAGCAGCCACAACCTTTTGTTTTTTTAACCGTGACTGAGGGATCTCTATCATTAACTCTGATTAACACAGATACCCCCTAGTCATTTTTATATTCACTAATCACTCTACGAGCTCTCTACCTTTCACTCATAATACGGTGAAAAAACTAAAAGATCTCTGCCAAAGCGACCCTTCGGGGGACCTGTAGGGCATTGCAGCGCCGCCCAACGAGGAGCACCGCCCCATGATGAATCATGACATTCCTTGGGATGTGTGGGGCCACCAAGTAAAAGTCACCTAGAGCTTATCTCTCGTCTCTCTAAAACGACCCCCTCTGTCTTCTCTTAGGAACAGTGACCCTTCATTTTGATTGATTTATTGTCTGGGTAAATTGTCACATTTAATTCATCTGCAGGGTAACACACTCTTGTCAGTGCAAACAACTCTGCTACTTGTGCTGAGTTAGATTGGGCAGGTATGATGTAGGCCCGGGCGGAATTATTAATTTCCGCTGGCGAATCTTATTTGATAATTCTGCGTCACACTTGTTATGCAGACATGCTTTTTAAATCCACTGCTCCGCCGGTTGAATTATTCTGCAGTAAATAGTTTTCTAAAGAGGGCTGTAATAGGAAGCAGTCACTCTTGGTTTAAAATTCACTGCAGTGCATACCTCCCTGCCCTCCCACATATTCTATAGAGTGTGTTAGGGGGTCGAGGGGTATGCACTGCAGTGATTTTTAAACAGGAGGGATGAGGGAACAGACCCTCTATGTTTAAAAACCACTGCAGGTTAAACTTTAATCTGAAGTTGTTTTTAAACATAGAGGGCCATATGTAGGTAAATTACAATTACCGATTCTTAAATACCGAATTTTACCGATTCGGTATTTATGAATCGGTAAATGTAATGTAGGTAAAATATTACCGAATCGGTAAGTGTCGGTATTTTAGAATCGGTATTTACCGATTCGGTAATGGCAACTGGCTTCCCATTCATTCCTATGGGCCTGGAGGCTCATAGGAATGAATGGGAAGCCAGTTGCCATTACCGAATCGGTAAATACCGAATCGGTAATGGGGGAGGCATCATCATGGGTGGCAGGGTGTCACATTGACACCCTGTTGCACCCCTGATTCGTGCATGTGTGCACATGTGGCACACATACATGCCATAAGGGCATGTATGTCTGCCACATTGCACACTTCAAAGTGCACAAAAATGCTTTTTCACAGCTAATCGTCATTTACCACCAACTTTTAGTTGGTGGTAAATAACGAATCCCCACACCAACCACACACTCCCCCTACATCTCATTTCAGGATTCGGTATTTACCGAATCGGTAAAATTACCGATTCGGTAATTTTACCGATTCGGTAAATTACCGAATCCTGAAATGTGCCCCCTACATACCAAAAGCCGAAATACCGGTCGGTAACGGGATATTTACCGAAAATTGGCCGTTACCGACCGGTATTAGGCTTCCTACATATGGCCCAGAGAGACTAATGCTCCCAGATGTTTTCTTAGGCAAGAGCCATCGACAAACTTGATCAGATCAGCCATCTCAAGTGGAACATCTTTAATATCTGGTATTGGCTTGGTAAATAATTCTGTTACATTGACACAATTGTTGCCTGGATCATCATTGTCTTCATTGATGTTTGAAACCAGTAGCATAGCTGCATGATTCAGAAAATGTTACTTCCTCATCTAGATGTTTTCAACAGCCAGTATGATTTGCTCATACCTCTAGAGGCGGTTGTTTGTCAGGTGCTGAGTTCTGGTACAGGTCAGCAAAATTTCATTTGAATGAGGAAAAAAACACAATAAATATATGTCTCACTTCAATCCCTTCACTTTGTTCAGTTGCAATGCAAACAGCTGCAACTACTTTTAGAACAACCAGGAAGAGCTAGGGCTCCTGGATCTAACAAAGCAGAAAAATGAGCAACAGGTCTAATCACTCATTCATGTTTTTGAGTTAACATTGACAATGAGCACCACACTTTTCATGATATTAAAGCAAAATTCTTTATTATAATCAGGAATCCAAGGACAGGTGCACTACAAAAATCGTCTCTTAATTCTGAGAAGGCCTTCATGCATTCATCATCAAATGGTATCAAATAAATTGTATCACTGAGAGTCAGCCTTGTTTATTAAATTTTAATTGTTACATTTTATTTATTGAGTTTTGCAGTAAATAGTTACAGCATAACGACAGTACAGGATGCATTGTGGACTCAAAAACGTGAAATTGTTCAGCACATAATCACCAAACCAATAGAATGCATTGGGAAACAAATTTGATGGGAGTAAAGGCACAGGATGAGAAGGAACAGTTGAAGAACAAGCAAACTTGACACTCAGTGAGATCTATGTCCATACTATGCATAGTCAATAGGGCCTGGTAACAACATGCCTACCTAGATAGAAGGCTAGGGCATCAACCATCATCAGTAGAACAGTCAGGCAGGGCACCACATGAGGAAGGACAGTCAAGAACTCCCACAGTCGGGTGGTCACTGTAGAAGTCAGACGAGACCTTAGTCGTGTCTCCCTGAAGTCTGAGGTAAGTCACCAGAGGGGCCCAAATGTCCTTTCGGCGTGAGCGGACGACCATCAATTCCCAATACACATCTAGCAGCTCCTGACAAGCAGCGGCATCATGAAGCCACTTATTCCTGCTGGGCACCTGCAATCTGCCCCAATATATCTCTACCCTGCACTTAAACAGCAGCAACAACATTGCAGTCAGCTGACAGACCTCCGGTGGAGTGACTCTGACATAGCCCAATACCACGACTAAGGGAAAGTGCTCAGGAGAATGGCCTATGATGCTTGCCAAGTCTCCTAGCACTACTTCCCAGAAGTCCTGTATCTCGGGCAATCCCACATTGAGTGCAGAAAGTCAACATGTGTTGCAGCATGCACAGAGCGCATTCCTCAGTGAGTCCCTTTTGCAGTAGCCACGCAGGCGTACATATCAAGAAGGTGTGGGGCAAGCAGGGGTGCAAATTCCTTTTAAAAGGAAGTGGTGAGGCCATCAAGGCCAAGAGCAATCCCCCAATTATCTGAAGATTTTCTTCGACTGTGAATGGTTCATTGAGGAAGAGGCGATGGTCCTTCTCCAGCCAGAGAAGTTGTACTGAGTCTAGATATGGTGTCATGTCAGGGGGGAGCAGTACAGGTTAGTGTAAAGGTTCACCATGGCACGCTGTGTGGCATCACTGCCTGTCTGTTATGGTGTTTGTCCAGCAGTTCGACCACGTAGTCACTTCCCCAGGGTTTAATCAGTAGCACGGGCAAAGTTTTACCTGCCTTTTCCCCCTCCCCATACCGCCGGGCACGGCCCTCCTCCCCAGATAGTGCATTTCCCGCAGTGCCACCTCCTCATGTTCCACAAGTTTGCTGTGGATGGAGGTGAGTAGTTCCCCATCGCAAGATTTGAAATAACAGAGTTCTACAGCGTGAATCTCCACCTCCAGTCAAGATAGATCCACCTGTAGTGTCTCGAAACACCCCAGCTTGTTTGGCAATGCAAATCCCATGGATGATGACCTTATAGGCCTCCACAGGGTAGAGGGGGAGTCAACTGACTGTAAGTTATGTTCGAAATATTCTATTATGGCTTCCCGAACATTACTCCGGAAAACCTGGTCCCACAGCACACCAGGGGGAAGTCTCCAAGAAAACACATGATGGGCAGTGTCAGGCGGGCCGAGCTCCAAAAGAACTGGGGCGTCGTCGGACAGTGTTCATGGGAGATGCTAAATATCAGTGGTCCAGGAGAAAACAACTCTGCTGGCCAGCCAGACATTGATTCTGGAAAAAGGGCCAGATGTAGGACCCTATTTTGCATGCACAAACGGGTTTGCGACCCATTTGCGCATGCAAAATACAAATGGGCCATGTACTAACCCTATTTAGCGAGTTGCAATTTTTTTGTGACTCGCTATGTAGGATTAGCGACTCCCTATGAGGAAGGGGCGTTCTAAGGGCGCCCCTTCCTAATAGCGAGTCAGAGCCCTATGTATGACTGCTTTGCAACCGCAATTGCGGTCGCAAACCAGTCACAGTTTACCACCCTTCTCAGAAGAGTGGTAAAGCACTCGCAAACGGGAAGGGTCCCCAGGGGACCCCTTCTCCTTTGTGAATGCTGTGGGAAAACATTTTTTAGGGTCAGGCAGTGGTCCCAGAGACCACTACCTGGCCTTAAAAAATGAAACGAAAACGTTTAATTTTTCTTTTTTTAAATGCATCCTGTTTTCTTTTAAGGAAAACGGGCTGCATTTAAAAAAAAAACTGCTTTATTTAAAAGCAGTCCCAGACATGGAGGTCTGCTGAGCCCAGCAAGCCACCCACTTGGGGGGCCAGCCATTCCAAACGGGGTCGCAAATTGCGAGTGCCTCATTAATATTCATGAGGCATGCAATTTGCGACCCCATTGGGAAACGCAAACAGTTTCTGAGACACTGTAGTACATTGTGATCTGCAACTTGCAATTTGTCGCAATTTGCGAGTCGCTAATCACAATGGTCGTACATCTGGCCCTAAGTGTTGTGTGTGGATGTTATGCATGCTCCCTCTGAGCTGTATTTGTGGTGGATGCACCAGATATTTGTGAGGCTATTGTCAGTAGTAATGGTATGCATCTGCGCAGCAGCTTGCGGGTGCTGACAGTCTCACTAGATGTATCTGGGCTGGCGTACAGAATTACGTTAAAGTCCCCACCCCACAGCACAGCAACCCCTCTAAAAATCCCAGTCAGGAAAATGTATTGCCTCTGCGGATCGCACAGCACGTGCGCCCTTTCAGCCCTCTCTGGAGCACCCCAGCAGCTCCCTGTGCATAATGTGAGTATTGAGTATATGAGTATAACCCTTCTGTGTTATCAACTGTGTCATGTCCATCAAATGTAACTACTGCAGTAAGCAGATATCAATTTTAAATCACTGTAAATATTCAAAGACTCGTTGCCCTCCATCTGTCAGTTATGCCGCTAATCTTCCGAGATAAGGATTTAACTGCCAGCATTGAGGGACATGGGGAACGCAGGGGGTGACCTTAGTCAGCCAGGTGTGTGTTGTGTAAAGAAAGAGGACCATGGAGCTGAGTGGCTAAACAGAGGAGAAAACAAACAAAAGGTATACAAGAAAAACAGTGCCTCAACCCATAACCCACCACCCACTTTGGTCAAACAGGATCATCCCACCCACCCGTCAACTCCCAATAGAGAATCAAACGAAGCATAAAGAGACTCCTCCCAATGGGGCGAGGTACCCGCCCAACACTTTCCAAGCACGGAATGCGCTGGTGTCCAGATAGGAATGTTAAGAAAGCTAGGAGTGAGTTCATCACTGCCTGCAATTTTGGTTATCAACCTCACGCCATCCAACAGGGAGCCGGAGTGTGATGAAGTAGACAAACCATGGGACTAGTGGCAGGCTCAGCAGTTGGAAGTTCACTGGCAGATTTGGCAACCACATTCCGGTCTGTAAAGAAGTGGGTTTCGCTAAACGTACAGTTTGGCTGGATAGATCAGGGAGTACTTGGCGTCTGTCTTCTGTAGTGTTTGCTTTACCATGATAAAGTCTTGCTTGGCAGCCTGGACAGCCAGGGTGAAATTCAGAAAATTGAGATCTTGCTGCGCTGCTATTGGAGGGGCTGGTGTTCTCTGAAGAGTCAAAGCAAAGTGCCTCTGTCCCAATAGTTTAAAAGCCTCCTATTATCAGATGAGCAGTGGCCCTCGGAGGTGGGTTCTGTCCCAGAAATCTGTGTGCCCTCTCGATGATCACCATAGTTGAGAGGCCTTCCCGAGGAGGGTGCGCAGCATCTTTTCTACAAAGTCTTCCATGCGGGTCACAGCGGTCGATTCTGGGACCTCTAGGATCCTCAAATTGTTGCGTCCCGACCATGCTTCCAAGTCTCTAATTTTATTGTGGATGACTTCAAGTACTTTCTCCTTCAGGAGTAGTCGCTCCCCGGCCGAGAAGTGTGTATCTTCAGCGTCTAATGTACAGTGTTCGAGTTGATACAGTCGCTCTTTGTGGCTACCTACCTTCTCCTTCAAATGGTCAAACGGCATGTCAATTTTCATGTCAAATGCATGTTGGCTTTATTTGAAGTTGACAAATATAGAGCAAATGTCTGGCTCCGGGGCTGTGGCCCAGCCAGCCTGGGAGCTGAGCGCAGGATCTCCTGTGAGGGATCCATGGTGTACATCATCCTACGCAATTCAAAGGGAAAATTGGATTGTTTATTGTCTGTCTTTCCCATGGTGCAGGCAGGCCACACACACAATCAAAGGGAGCGTACAGGTCGAGTCGCTTCGCTCACAGGGCAACACTGCCCCTTAAGCGTGCCTAGCTAGCTGGTATAGATGGGTCCAAGCAACCATCTCTGAATGAGGCCAGATCCAGAGTCCGCCTCTCGCACTTCAGCATGTCCAAGGGCCAGTGTGGTCGCAGATGCAGGGCCTCATCAATGGCCCCCAACTTAACCCATGAACGTCATGGTGGTGGGCACAAGCAGGTCCATGGTGGCCAACTGGTTCCAGGTCTCAGGTGGAAGGGTCAGCGGTGAAAGTGCGCACTCCTGCAAGCACCTGTCCAAAAGGTGAGCAACAGATCCCCTTTCGAGCTCACGCAAGGTATGAAAATGCTCCTCAAGGCACCCCATCATGTGTCCAGGAGTGAAGCACCGCACAATGTCATCTGCAGATGCCACGCAAGGTAAGATCTGGCCAGGAGCGCTCCACAGCGCAGGCAATCAGTCCTGCTTCTCCTCCTCCAGCCCAGCCCCCAAATGGGCCCTTGGCAAGAAACTTCACTTGTCCAGAGCAAAGGGTGTAAGAATGGCTCCAGGCTGTTGAAAGAAGGCCTCACTCATGGGCCCGCCTTTCCCCAGGGAACTAATACTGGAGGGCAGACACAGGCCTGTGATAGCAGATGGGCCATGAGTCCAACTTGTCAGGCTGGGGCCCAATACTCACTGGGACACACTCTTGGGGGCCGCAGTCACAGATGCCTCCTCAGCCTGTGCTCTCAGGGCAAAGGCAGCGCACCTCCAAGCCCAGTCTCCTGCCTCATGGCCCACCCCCGCCTGGCAGTCAAAGTGAGTCCTGTATATCACTGTTGCACCACTAAAGATCACCTCAGGATGCGCAAACAAGCTTTGGACTGCGCTCACCGCCCAAGTGTTCGCTAGTCGTGGGCCCAACTAGTAGACGGCAGCCCCTTGTGAGTCTGAGTGCTGTATTGTCCCGCGTGGCTCCCGAAGAGGACTGGGGCACCCCGCCTCTTCACTCAGAGCCTGGGCCACTGCAGGCCCCCAGAATTACTCAACCCCTCTGCTGTCCATCAAGGTCTCCCGCGGAGGAGGAGCACCGCCAGCCGCACTCTTGCAGCACCGGTGTTCACCGGTGTCACCCTCCCTCTGCCATCCCAGGGATCAGGCTGCGCATTGCCGGGAGCACTCGCTCGGTTTTCGCCTCACTTCCCTCATCAACAGCTGTGTTATCAGCTGATTCTAGAGTACAATTGTATCTAGTTCTCAGATTTCTTTTGTCCTTGATACCATGAGTAGGTCATAAATGTATTAGACCAAGACTGAATTTCACTGTAACTGCAAATATTTTAAATCTTTCTTTTAGGATGTGCCAAAAAAATGAGGGACTTTCAGCATACTCCTGTGCAATTCAACACTAAATGAGGACTTTATATTGAAATGAGAATCCCAAAAAATATTGTCTAAACTCATGCAAAGGAATACAGAAGAACGATTGGCATAAGTCAATAACTGTATACCATTCTGCATGCGCAGGATTCTGAAATAATGTTTCAGCAGTATTTGGTACAACCGGACAACATGGGATAGCAACAATTTGATTTATTTTTCAACTGCACTATTCTCCACCTATCACTAGTTTTTTTAATGTCCATCACAGAAAAGTACGTGATTGGTGGAATGCTTGAATTAATCTCAGACGCTGGTAATCAATAGGCACCGCTATCCAATGCATTGTTATTTTGCACACAATGCGACCTCAGTTTGGACCCGTTGGTATGCCAAGACGTGAGTCCCGTGCACACTTTGTCACTGGAACCAAGCTGGAACTGGCTCATAAACCCATATTTTGGGTAATGAGATATAATTAGGGTTACTTGTGTTCCAGTTCAGGGAGGACCTGGCTTGGCAGTTCGGGCTGGACTGTTCCAATCGGAGCAGGGTCAAGACTTCTTAGCATATAACTGATTCCAAACTGAGGTGACATGGTATGCAAAATAATTATGGATTGGGATGCAGCCTTAGCAATTAATAGTGGCTGAGATAATTCAAGGATTCCATCCATCACTTTTTTGTATACTTTAGTGCATAACAGAACAGTTGTAAGGACTATCAAGCACCTCCTATAAAATACATTGGTCTGTCATTTTTTCTGTGTTGGGCTTCACTCCGTCTTATGCTTCTTTTGAAAGTTTTTTTTGTCTATTTCTAGGATAAACCACATTAGGCTTGACCTAAATACTGATTGGCCTTGTACTTTTTATCAATCCTATCTCTTTGCCCATAGGTAGTGGCTGCCTATCATTTATTGTCTGCCTCAAAAATCCAGCTTCCAATTTTAAAGGTACCCTGTAAAGTAAAGTGTAAATCCTTGTCACCAGAAGTGTACTCATGCCAATCTCAAATCCATTTACATGTATAAAGCTCAACGTCTGCCAACATTTTGTTCGCAGGGAAGCCCTCAGGAGGCATTTTCTGTCCCACCATAGCAGGTATGCTAGGAGCTGTAGCCTTTTTCAACACAGAACTCATTATTCTTAATAATCCCAAAATCGTACAAAACAAATGAACAATGACCAATCCCAGCACAGCTATAAGAAAGGTCGACCAATCACAGCGCAACTTTGACAGCAACCAACCAATGACAGTGTAACTCCCTGGTGACATCTCACGAATCCCAGCGCAACTCCTCAACTGGCTTAACCAAGCGCAGGATGTTTTTTTCTGTGAATGGAAAAACAATATATAATACATTTTCTCATTGTATGCACACAAATAAACAAAAATAAACCTTGTCTGCCCACCAATCAATAGAAACAAGACCAGTAACTTGGAAGCATTTGTAAAAAGAAATTATTACTAAAGCAGACACACGTCCAGCGGCTGATTACTTCAGATTAGTGTACTTATTGCTGTTAACCTAGGAGCAACTAAGCCAACCTAATTAGACTCACAAACTCTGTAAAGAAATCAGGGGGCATATTATCAAGCAAAGTCGTTAAAATTATCACCGCTTTAGCGGCAGAAAACTGCTGCTAAAGCGGCGATAATGGGCTTGATAATATGCCCTTGAGAATTCCCATAGAAGCCCATGTTCTGGTGTCAACATGAGCTTCTATTGGAATTCTCTGCGGCGTATTATCAAGCCCATTATCGCCACTTTAGCGGCAGTTTTCTGCTGCTAAAACGGCGATAATTATAACGCCGTGCTTAATAATATGCCCCCTGGTTATTAGAACGAAATCGATATCTGTGTGAAAGAGCACCTCGCAAAACCGACTACCAAATTGCAGACAAGTTTAACAACAATCTCTTGAGACTTGGAAAATGACAAATCTGATTACCTAATCAACCAATAACAAAACAAAAATGTATTTGATGCAAATCACAAATATGACAAGTACATCAAAATCACATTAATCAAATCACAAATTGAACCAAGAATCGACATCACATAACTAAAAACATATTGAACACTCAAAACAAACCACACCCTCAACTACACATTCCACAATGCATGTGATGCATTGACCACTCTCAGTCTCAAGAATCAGCCCACCCTATTAATGCTCGCAATCCTTTTGCACAATAACAGCACTTCAGGTACAGGAACTCAACATATAATCCATGGGTGAACTCAGGAAGGACTGAATTGGGACATAAAAGGTCTGGCACCTCTTATCTCAAACCATTCTCTGCAACCACATTTCTGTGGGTGTGGAGATTCCCTAAAATCTTACACCCAAAAGACATCTAACCAAACACGCCCATGGGTGGGTGAATTGGAGACAGGGTTAAACCTCAATTTCATGAGGAAATGTGTCCAAAGATCGGGTGCAAACAGCATATCAAAACACAGTCAATTAAGCAAGTACAGGCTGAATAAGTGAGTTCCCTAGTGAAATTACAAATTTAGAATGATTTATTCCAACAATTCAAAGGTGTACAATACAGATATTGTAAAGTGCAGATGCAAAAATCATTGCCATGAAGGGTCTTAGCAATAGAGCAATACACAATAGGCAAAATCTAAAATATTTTGAGTCCCAAATGGGCAGCAAATTTAGAAAGAAATCTGAAAGCATCACCACTAGCATCAAAATGTCATCTGGCTCACAGCCAAATGTGAAGGCTTTTATAGGAAATCTTCTCCTAGACTAACATAGAGAGTGCAAAACTGATCATGGCGCAAGCCAAAGAATACATTACTGCCTTACGACCCAGACATTATCCCAATGCATGAATATTGACTCAACCAAGGTTTTGTTAATCCAGAGATTTCAGAACAAACTAGTTACAAACCAACAGTGAACTATTGTGAATCAATGCAATACACCTAGAAGGCAGAAGAAACCTTGAAGGCTGAAACATTTCTGAGCCCATGATAGTGAGTTTTCTTCGAGAACAATGTTATTTTGGAATAAATAAACATGACTTGCATGACTCCGTTCAGCAGCAATAATAAACAGGGAATGTGCAGGGTGATATATCCATTTCAAACAAGATGGTGTCATGCCCTATCTGAGTACTAGTTGGCATAATCCAAGAAAAGGCACTTTAACAGATCATAGAAAAAACGTTTTAAATGCAACAGCATCATGTAAGTGTACATATGTGAATTTGAGTTTAGATCCATATAATGCTCATTGTTAATAATAAAACAATCAATATTAATGAAAACTTTTACAATCTCCATCACTTTTGGAAGCTTTTGCCTGACATCAGCGTTTGCTACTGATGTATAGAATTTAGTACTGCACATGTGCATTTTGATAAAACAATTTCCAAAAGGGGAGAAGTCAGGTTCTAGACCAGAGATCTCCAAACTTTTCTATGATGGGAGCTACTTCTGATCAGTGAATATCACCCCGAGCTACTAATGAATACAATCCCTGTTACAATAGGATCACATCCATTATGATTCCAATTCTGATCCCCACATAGGGTTACCGATAATGACCACCTCTTGTAAACTCACACTCAAGCCACTCGGCTCTTGCTCCTTCAGTCATTTTTTTGTGGCTGAGTATTCATTTACTCAGTGGGACTGATAGAACGAGGCCTGGAACATGATCAATCTCTATGCAATTTTGCTAGTCTGTGAGCAGAGGTAGTTGGTAATGTTGCAGCCTGTCCCATTGCAACAGGCTGTCACAGTGTGTGCTTATTTGGTAGTGTGACGATCTGTTATTGGTTTGGCTGACTGCTACTCTAAGGATCTGAAAATGACCCTCACTACCTCCTTTAATGTGATCCGATGCTCCCTATGACCTCCCTATGACCTACTGGGTTGAGCTATCCTTCCACGAGCTACTTCCAGGCTGGTTGTAGATCTCTGTTTGAGACTTTGTGTATAATCAGAACAGCTGAGTAGAATCAAGATAAGTCCAGGGATGACTACAAAGGGGGACAAATAATGGTAATAGGGAAGGGGTACAAGGTGAGCCAAGGGTTGCGAGCATGTCTTGAAGTGGGCTTGATGATGTGCTAGTTGAAATATTGGTTGATGAAGAGATCGTTTCGCTGTCTTTTGAAGCATAAGAGGAAGGGATTTGTCCTGATATGTACTGAAATGGAGTTCCAGATTTTTGGGGCATTGCTCGAGAATGAGCCTGCCTGGGTTTTTTGTTTGTGTGCTTTTGGCAGAATGAGGATTAGGGTGTTTGAGCTACTTAGATTTCTTGTCTGACCAGCCATTTTGAGTTTTGTGGCAAGCTAGGCTGGTTTCCTAGTGTGAAGGGCTTTATGAGTGGGAACAGGGGTTCTGAAGCTACAGTGACTTTCAATTGGGAGCCAGTTCAGTTCTTTCAGGGCAGGGAAGATGTGGTCATATTTTTGGATTCCTTTGACCATTCTGTCTGCTGCATTGAGGGTGATTTTCAGGGGTGTGTAAAGAAGTAAGAGGCAGTGGAGACAGGTAACTGGCTTTATTCCTTCTCCCCGTCCGGCAGTAACTGAAAAACCCCAAATCCCTGCTCCCACGCCACATTCCGAGTTCCACGCAGGGAACCTCGAGAACACCATTTCAACCCAACATATCCCCCTTCCTACTGACAAAATGCACAAAGAAACAAGGATTACATAACAAAATGCATGTGATGAGGACAAGGGAATTAAACAGGTGAAATAATATGATCTAAAGAATGTGAAGAAGAAAACATGGAGAAACTAGAAAATTAACCACAAAGTTTAAACAAGGAAACGTGAATCAAACCATTTTATAAAAGCTAAACCTTGCAGGACGTGTCCTGGCTCTGACGGATGCTCTAACAAGAGTACCCAAAACAGAGCTCCTCCTGGTCAGAGTAGGTCTTGAAGGATGTGCCACAACTCTCTTGCCCTGAGAAAAATCAACATTAGACTGAGATGGGTCAACATGCACACCCATCTTCCTCCCAACATATTCCACCTTTGATTTGGATACAACAGACATACCCCCTCACCTTCTTGACCTGAATGGGTGCAGAAAAACGTGACCAACCTTTGCGAACAAAACCCAGTCTTTTAACTCTCACCCAATCACCCACCTAGACCGACAGGACCCGATGACATTCATCCATGGAATCATACTTCTTCTGCAATACAGCGCTCACATCCGCTACCTTAGCCAACCTTGCCGCATCAATCGTTTTCCTTTCCATCTATTCTTTATTGATTTTGGAACCCGCAATCCTTCCCCTTAACAAGATAAAAGGGGACATTCCTGTACTTATATGGGGGGTAGTTCTCACGACCCACAACATGTCATTCATTGCCTCTTTCCAGTGTAACCCATTAATGAGTGCAAGTTGCAATTGGTCTTTGATGCAACGGTTTACCCTTTCAACAAGACCTTTGCTGCGAGGGTGATAAAGAGAAGTTAAAATGTGTTTAATGCCAGAATTATCAAGAAAATTCTGTATTTCTCTAGTTGTTAGTTGCGTCCCATTGTTGGTTATCAATTCCCCGAGAAAGCCTTCCCTAGAAAATATCTCCTTGAAGAATTTAATAATGACATCCGAGTTCACGCTGTCCACAAATCCTACCTCTGACCACTTTAACATTTGATCTATCAAGACCAATGCGCACTTGGGTGTACTGCCCCAGACACCAAAAGGACCAGCTACATCAAACGCCACCTTACTCCATGCCGTGTTTTTTACCACAATGGGGTTGACTGGAGAAGGACAAGTCATCTGTGACTTGTCACTAAGGACACACATACAACAATTCCTAACATAATGTTCGATCGCCCTGTCGACACCAGGCCACCAGAAATCTTCCCTTATCCTTCTTTTTATGGCCCGGATTCTAAGATGCCCTTCATGAGCTAAAACCAGGATTCTCTCCTGAAGACACTCAGGGACAACTAGTTGCCCACTCCTGTGCAGAAAGCTCCCCTCAACAGACAGCTCCGTTTCTATTCTACTGAAAGGCACTAAAGCTTCAGGGGTATTTCTAACTGGAGACTGACCATTCACCACGCACTTCATCACTTCCTCTAGTGATGAAGAGTTTCATCACTAGATACAGCATCTAACCATTCTTGCTCAGACAACACTCCATTCGTGGTGTCGCTTATAGAGCTCTCCACACATACAATTTCTAGCTCATCAGCATGCTCTTGATCTACATCGTTGCATCCAAAGGCAACCTCCAGAGACAATCGGCAACATAGTTTTTAGCAGCAGCCACATACGCCAACCTATACTGATATCCTTGTAGTCTATACTGCCATTTGGCAATACGCAGAGTTGCTCTGCCCCCACCCTTGGTGGTAACCAGATCCAACAAAGGTTTGTGGTCTGTTCTCAAAGTAAATTCTTTTCCCCACACAATATTTTTGAAGTACTGGACACCCGACCACATGGCTAATGATTCTTTCTCTATCGTGGAGTACTATGATTCTGCACCTCGTAATGTCCTGGATGCAAATGCAATAGTCTCTTCCTTCCCATCAGCTTTTACCTGCATAAGTACTGCATCCAGAACCACATTGCTAGCATCAGTGGTTATGATACAAGAGTCATTAATATCAAACAATTTGAGTGGACCAGCATTAACAATTTCCATTTTGATTGATTCAAAATCCTTGTCACAATCATCATCCCACACATACTTCATGTTTTTCTGCAGGAGACTGCGTAACCCACTGGTTTTGTCAGAAAGAGTGTTAAAAAATGTGGAATAATACTCTACCAGCCCGAGAAATGAATGAAGCTGGTCCTTATTTTTGGATTTAGGTGCACACTGAATGTGAACAAGGATTTTTACCTTGGGTTCGACTCCCTTCCCAGATACGTGATGACCCAAATAATCAACACCCTCTTGAGCAAACTTACACTTTTCTTTTCTTAGAGTCAACCCACTTCCCTTGATGATGTCCAGGACTGTCCTCACCCTGCTGCCATGCTCTCCTATAGATTTACCAAAAATTAGGATGTTGTCCTGGAAGAACATAGCACCCTTGATATCTTTGAAAAGCTTATTGATCAACCACTGAAATACAGTGGATGCTGACGCCAACCCGAATGTCATTCGGATATACCGAAATTCCCCTTCAGGCGTAACAAATGATGTCAGGTGCCTGGAATCTCTACTTAATTCGGCCTGGTGGTACACTGAAGATACATCAAGAGAGGTAAAGTGTCTGACGTTGCCCAAAGTCAATAGTATCTCATTTATGTTGGACAACGGTTGCCTTTCAACCTAGATATTAGAATTCAGGTCCCTGAGATCCACACAAAGTCTCATCGACTTGTCTGCCTTATGCATCAGAACTATGGGTGGCAACTACTCTGAACTTTTGATTGGTTCTATAATTCCTGTAGAACACAGTTTGTCAAGCTCCATTTTTAATTCACACTGTAAGCTTAGTGGTACCCTGTGTACCTTGTGAGCTACAGCCTTCACATTGTGTTTCAATATTATGTGGTGTTGAAAACCTTTGAGTTTCCCCAACAGTTCATAAAATCTTTTGATGTAGTGTTTGGCCCATTCTTCAGTTCCCATATGATTAACTATACAGGAATTCTCTGAATTGGTTATGGGGTGACCACTCGCCACATAGTCCACATTCTGTTTTGACAGTACCATATCAGGGTGATTGGGGTCTAAGATAATACCTAACTCACCCTGTTCATCCCACCCCAACAAATTTGCATTTAAATACGAGACTCATGCACAACAGTGTTCTTAAGTTCTCTAAAATCCTTTTTTTTAACAAAGTGAAGGGAGAGCCAGAATCTGCTAAGAATTTTATGCCTTTCTCGTTCACTGAGATCGTGCAAGGTGGAGGCTTTCTCTTGCGTAAACCAGCCATGGACGATATTTCTACCACTGCACTCTCCACCAGGCTGGTTGAGGACAACATTAGAATAGCATTGTCTTCTTCGTCAGGATCGCAGAAACCTTCCTCAATGTTCTTGACTGACTGTGAAAGAGCAGATCGCTGATTAATACTAGCAGAATCTGGCATTACCCAGATGGAACCTGCTACCACAACGGAAACATGATTTCTCAAAGTTTTCTGTCTGCTCACTCGGGTTTAGATGATTGGTCATTGCCACTATGCGAAAAGCTTGAGTTGGTTCCTTTGACAACTTGCCTGGGGCAGGGTTTGGTGTTTAAGTGTCTTATCCCTGTAGATTTGGTACCCTCATTCATTTCCTTCATACAGACTTGTGAATGTTCAATACACCTTGCTAGTTTTAACACAGATTCTAAATCAGGGTCATCAGTAGACAAAAGTTTCTCCTGAACCTTCCTATTATTAGTTCTTTCTATTAATTGGTCCCTGATAATTTCATCTCTGAACTCTCTATAGTTGCATGTAGCAGCCAGCGTTCTGAGGCTGGCGACAAAGTTGCCAACAGATTCGCCTGGAAGCTGGGAATGTTGAAGAAATTTGTGGCATTCGAGGATGGTGTTTTTCTTAGGATTAAAACGCTTGTCAAGGGTACTAATGATGGAGGCATACTCGTCAATCGCTGATGAAGAATCACCGTTTTCACCAACCGACGTAAATACTCTTACAATTTCTAATGGCAAGGTTTTCAGAATGTTGCTTCCCTCAGTGTCCAAATTATATATAAGAATGGTTTTATTCTTTTTAGAGGTGAAGGTATCACCGTCAATTGCTTCCAAACAGCCTGAAAAGTTTCTTTCCATTGCTGCCAGTTCAATGGGGGAGTGCCAGGAGCTTGTAAAATGGGTACCGGTGCAACAATTCTCTCCATGAGAAGTTTGGTATGTAGGTAACACATTAATATACCAGAGTTGCTGTGAAATCACACGCATTTGCAGGCAAGTTCCATGTATACTTCCTTTGGGGCATGTCAGCAACAACCGGCGATAATTATCGCTCAGCGCTCTTAGTGTGAGGATAATTATCGCCGGGTAACGTGGATTTTTATCGCTGAGGTAGCGTGCTATTAGCAACGCTTATCTCTCCAGCGATAAAAATCCTCACGCTAACTGCCTAACGTGAGATTATCGCTGGAAACCCAGTGATAATCTCACGTAGTGTGGCGTTAGCTTGCTGATAGGGACTCACAAACTTAGCCATGATATCCACCTTCCATAGGATATCATGGCTAAGTCAGTCCTGAAGCAGGCGTAAGGAAAGTAGCGATAACAGGGGTTATCGTTACTTTTCCTGATGCTATGCTTCATAGCGTGGGGCTTGATGATAGGAGAAATGTCGCTTAGCGACATTTCTCCTGTCATGTTAGGTCAGAAACGCCCACTTTGCATCTCATTAGAGATGCAAAGCTGGGCGTTAGGAATCCCCACGCTAAAGCAAGGTTTCACGCGCTAGCGTGGCCTTCTTAATTAGGAGATAAAATTATCGCCGCTTTTCGTCCGAAAACGGCCGCAAAAGCAGCGATAATTTTTTATCGCCAGCTTGTAAATATGCCCCTTTGTTCCTTATACATGTTTTCTATTCTTTCCAAAGATAGAGTAATATAATTGCAGACAAATTCCTTGTATACTTTAAATGGAAGAATGAAAACAGGTGATTTTTACTCACCCAAGATGGCCACCACGTTCAGTGCGCAATGCGTCAGTTTTCTAGAGCAGATGGGGCATGTACTCGGCATGCGCAGTGCAGTTCAATGACGTGTGCAATGTCCCGACTCACGGATGGGAAACTGTAGGCTGCACGCTGGCTCTTGACCCTCTACGACAGCCATTAACATCACAAGTGCTGGGTGGGGACCGGAACTGCCACCGGATATGCTCTTGGCCCCTCCTTAGTAGCCTCTATCACCAGAAGGGCTGGGCGGGGGTTGTAACTGCCAACGAAGATGCCGACGAAGACACTGGAGCTCTGATTCTGCATGTCCAGTCCCAGCCTGTCCCGCTCGTATCGTCGCCACTGTAAAGAAGTAAGAGGCAGTGGAGACAGATAACTGGCTTTATTCCTTCTCCCCGTCCGGCAGACAAAACCCTGAATCGCCGCTCCCACACCACATTCCGAGTTCTCGAGAACACCATTCCAACCTAATAGGGTGCAATGTGAGATTTCGCAGTGCCTGTAAAGGGTGGTGTTCCCGTAGTCTAATCTGGACATTACCAGCGCTTGCGGGGCAAATTTAATATCATTCGGCAGTAAGAAGGGTTTGATTCTGTTCATAAGTTTCAGGTTGTAGAAGGCACACTTTGCACTGTTCTTTATATGATCTTTCATGCTCAGTTTAGGGTCTAGTGTGATTCCTAGACATTTGGTGGAATTAGCGGGGTTTAGCT
Source organism: Triturus cristatus (assembly GCF_964204655.1). Lineage (NCBI taxonomy): Eukaryota > Metazoa > Chordata > Amphibia > Caudata > Salamandridae > Triturus > Triturus cristatus. Next base: position 974,758,598 of record NC_140584.1, on the reverse strand, counting down.
TGCAGTTAAGAGTATTTATAGAGTCTAGCCATTCTTGAATCTGAGGGGACTGCTCTGTCTTGGATATGAGAAGAAATTCTGTCTTATCTTGGTTGAGTTTTAGGTGTTTGCCAGTGTTGGTCTTCTTTTAGAGCAGCATTTAAAAGACAAGGTTGAGCAAAAGAAATACCTCTTATGGGTGTTAAATATTACACCAACCCTTTTTTTTGCTCATTACAAACCCCCAGGCTGGATAAACGGAAAACATGCATTCTGTGCTCTATTCTTCAGCCTCAGCTACCCCCATCCAATGAATATCTTGCTGCTTGCTACATCTAATTGCCAGAAGGACTCTCTTCCCAATTGGAGGGAACAGAAACCCAGCAGGACTTTTCCCGTAAAAGATTCCTTTGCCCCTCTTGAGTCCACACCAGTAGGAACAACATAAAGCAAACAGGAACATCGAAGATAAAAAAGACTAAAGTTTGGAGGAGCACTTTCAAAGAAAAGAAAACATTATGGGTCTCTTAGAGAGTTTGGTAGTAACTGAAACTCTCTCTCAATCAAGAAAATAATCTACTAGATGAATTTCTTTCACAATATTTTGCTAACCGTGTAAGACATTCTGGGGTATTACCTCCCTGTATTTAGAGCTTCTTCCAGAAAATGGAGAATTTTCAGTTACCATCCCACTCTAAATTAGTCCACAAAGGATCTGATTTGATGACTGTGATAGAGATGAAAAAACACATTTTATAAACTGAGGAGATCTGATTGAAGAATTCAAGAAAGGGCTCAAACAACAAAACAAGATTATATGCAGACATAAAGAAAAACAGTTAAGATGCAGGAGAGGAAATCAACTAAGGCACAGAGATATTGATTTGATCAGTAAAGAAAAGAATCTTAGTTTCTTCAGAAATTTGCCTAACAAAGTAAGAAATTTTAACAGCAAAAAGGCTGGAAGAGACCCAAGTACGAAGAAAGGAGTAAAAAGAGGGTAACAAAAGGCAAGAATGAGAGTTTAGAACAGTAGGTTGATCCGCTGTGCCAAATGTTGCACATCATGAAAATAAGGAGATTTTATTATGCCCTCCTAAGTGAAGATAAGCATTGGCCAAGCCAAGAGGTGTCACCTTTCAACAGCAACCCAGTTCCAAACTGGCAAAGAAGAAGAAAATGCATTTGTGCTGATTCAGTCATACAGTTTGTACGAGTTGTACGAGTTAAGTAGGACTGTGTATCTGTACAACATAAATGGAAGAATATGGGGACTCAGTCCACACATATCATCAGAATATGTTGGCCCAGTTCCTAGCTAGCTCATAGTGCCCCATCTGAACCCCTAACCTTACCAGGGTACCAGAAGGTATCTGTAACCTCGAACTTGACCACTCTAATTCCCCAAGGAAATAGTGAAATTAGATCTACTTTTTCATTGTTTACTTTTGCATGCCCAAGTTAAACACAAGGAAGATGGGAATTGGATTTTGAAATATTTATTGTAACAAACGTATTCTTGTGTAAAAAGCGTGAGGTGCAATTATTAGTAGGGTGAAACAAAGTATTACAAGAATTGTGAAGGAAATAAACAGTTCCACCATTATAGCATTATTGATTATTATAGGATTTTATATTTCTACTTATACTCTTATCTCATATTACCCACACTATTGAGAGCATAGTGGGATTACCATCCATTGGGACAGCCTCATCCCCCCTACCTGTGTATGATGTGTCAGGAAATTGATCTGGTGTAGAGCAGACAATAGTCCTTTGCAGGATGAAGGTTAGAGTCAGCAGGGATGAATCTCAGTCACAGTGCACAGCATTTCAGGATAATCCCAGCAGAAGTGCTCCTCTGCTGAAACGTAGCACGAGGCAATTTATATAATAAAAGCACTGTTCCGATTGCTCTGTGTCAAAGTTGCAGCGCTGATGTGATTATTTGTCTGGAGCCATAGAGCTGTCTCCAACCGTACAACCAAATGCAAGGGCATTGCGTTCAATGTTCCTAGCCTTGGGCAAAGGGTACAGTCAACATGATAATATGCTTACAAAGAAATTAACTGTATGAGGAATAATTTCTAAGTACATTATTGTGTGAGTGCAAAGCATGTAAAAAGTCACCATTAGAAAAAGATGCCAATTTAAAAAGTGTAGTTAAAATGGTTATGATACAGCACCGACTTTGTTTTTGTTTTAATTGACTTTTTTTTAAAGAAGCAGCTTGGCACCAAATTGCTGCTGCCTGATCCTCTGAAAAGTGAAATAAAAAATGCTATGGTGGAACAACAGTAATGCAGTAATGAGGACTGAGTTGGGAGAGGAAGGTAAACACTGATGAGCAGTGGAGGGAGAGAATGGAGAAGCCGGGTGGGATGGCGTTTACATTTTTAACACGCCGAGTGGCATTAAAGTGGTGGCAAGAGCAACAGACAAGGTTTAGGAGGAGCACCATGGACAGCAAGCGAGGATGTTAGGAGGGAAGCAGTACACAGGGGAGAGAACTCCTATGGAGTGCTGGAAGCAAAATAAATAAATAGTTTCCCGCTGTGAAAAGGTACAAGGGATTCATTCAAAAGGATAGTAAAGACGTTATGCTGGAGAAGAGACAAACACAAGAAGAGGAAGGAAAGTCATTGAATAGGATGCAAGCAAACGAGAATAACAAGAAAGCCTACCAATGTCATGCAATGTACTGAGCCAAAGCCCATTGTACATATTGGTACTGTCCACTATAGGTCTTCCACAACAGACAGCTAAAACCATTCTGTAGCCCATAAAAATAGTTACATCTTGCTTCCAACAAAGCAAAACAACATAAAAGGTGGACGCGTACAGGTATGCTTTGGAAGAAGGTTATTTTCACTTCAACAGTTTGAAAGGTGACCATTTGTCACTGATCATTCATTCAGTAAGTTGTCGGCTATGTGTGGGAACAGCAATCCATGTACACTTTAAGAACTCTGAGCATTGATCATCCTGCAGTGACTCAGTGAATGACTTTACACAAACATTACTTACTAAATGTTAGGAACTATATTGATCACTGTCACTTAGAATCTTCTGCAAATTGTGTGTGAAAACATTCTCTGGCACAGATAATATCCATGCCAGGTAACAGCTTTACACCTCATTTACACATTAGTGTACAAAATGAAAAATAACACATGCAAAGTCTCAGGGGTGTAGCTTAGAATGCAGCACACATGCAGATGAGATAACAAGGAGAAATATACATATTTCTCCTCATTATGCCAGCCTCAGGCAGGTGTACGTCATTTTAACGCAAACCCATGTATACAACTCTTTGTATATATGGGTTTGCATCGAAATTCATGGATGGATGCACGGAAATGGCTGTGCACCACCTATGGAATGCCTAATATCGGACAACTATCTTTTTACACTCTAATCCATAAAAATAGCCATCTCCCTGGGATCTTCAATGATTTATGCATGGAAAGATGGTTTTTGAATGGGATTACGCATCTTGGGTGTTTTTATACTCCATTAGGTATTAAATCTTTTGGTGAATTACAGCTGGAATACAATTTAGAGCAACGGGATTTTTTTAAATTTTTGCAAATTCGGGATTTTTTATTAAAAAGAGGAGGAGGGGACGTGTCGTTTCAAAAGGTGCAGTTAATGGAGAATATGGCTTCGAGAAGTAATCTCAAAATAGGAGAGATTTATGAACAACTGCTTCTGCGACAAACTGATGATCTTGATAAATACTTAAGTAAATGGCAGCTTAAACTTGGTGTGTCTGGGGAAACTGTTCATCAATCTCTCTTACTATATCAGTCTATTTTAATGTCTACCAAGCTGCAGGCCCAGTTTTACAAAACTTTTTTCTTTCTATATTATACTCCCTATAAGATCGCTAAATGGGGGACTGGGAAGGGAACTACATGTCCTAGATGTGATCTAGTTGAAGCCGATAGCATTCATATTTTTGCTACCTGTACTGTACTAACATCAGTAGTGGCCGATATTTCAACATTTCTCTCGGAAGTTTTTAATACAAGAATAGAGATTTATGTTGAAGAGATTATGTTAGGTGTTGCTAATATTTCAAGACCGAAATATATGCAAGGACTGGTTTTTGTGGCCATGGCTGTCTTTAGATTATGCATCGCGTCAGCATGGCTTGATACAAATGCGCCAAGTTTTCAACAATGGAGATCACGCCTGTTGGCCACCTGTAGTTTAGAAGTAGCTATCTACAGAAGAGAGGGCTTGCGCAAGCGCAAGTTAGGGCTGGCAATTTGGAATCCCGTGTTGCAATGGTCTCAGAGATAACGGGGTAATTCGTAAGCCATACTTGTTTTTTAGACTATTGTCAGTTCCGTATTATGTTATGCTGTTTATTGATCATAACTGTTGTTCTTCACGTCTTTTTTCTTTCTTTTCAATGCAACAGAATCTGAGCTGGGGGTGGGGGGTGGGTCATTAGGTGGGTTTTTGTGTTGTAACAAGAAAATCCTTTAATAAAGATTGGGTTTAAAAAAAAAAAAGGAATGCCTACCTGAGACAAAGTAACGCAAGGCAGCACAATGCGCAGTGTTGAGTTCAAAGCCACATGAATTGACATTTGCGTGGCTGTATAAATAACAGAAAGGATTTTGCATCAAAGTAAAAAAACTGACACAACCCAGACGCAAAACCTTTGTAAATCTGGGCCTATGTAAATATGTTTTTTCACTGAAAACGCTCATCCACCACCCATGGAACGAATACCTCGGACAAAGTAATGCAAGGCAGCTAAATGTGTTGTGTTGCATCTTTTTTCTTTACAAAACCACACAAATTAACATTTGCATGGCTTTTTAAATACCAAAAAGGCAGTAGCCACACCTTTATTATGGCAGAGGAGCATTACCTCGCCTGTTGCAAGCGCAGCAGGCACACACATTAACAAAATGGTAATAATTACCATTTTATTTTGGTCGCAGGCTTGCGATGTTACTGTGCGAGAGCAGGGGGTAAGGCTGATTTGTGCAATTGCACTATTACTGCAGCCCCTGCCAGTGTGTATGTCAGAATGGCTGGATGCCTACAGCCGGCCAATCTGACATGTGCACTTCAGCCTGCAGAGTCCCAGGGTTGAGAAACAGCCAAGGGATTGCAGCCACAGGCCCCCTGCCATAAAATGAGCATTGGGTTAGCCTGCTACAACCAGAATTGGCTGGCATCTCATTGCACAAGGGAGGAAGTCCTTCCCTTTCTGCTGCCTGCTGGAGTCACTGCCGAGAAGAGAGATGTGGCGTGGCTCCGTGCAATATATGGTGAGTTTTTAGGGCATCGCCCCACCACCATATTTTAATGTTGCCGGCCACCACTCCAAAAAAGGATTTTGTGTCGCACTGCCCCAAAAAGGTGACTCAACCAACACTGAAGCAAAATCTTTATAAATCTGAGCCTAAGTATATTTAAGTTCCTGATCCAAAAATGTACAAATTAAAACCTCTTAGTACAATCAAGATAACATGAAAACCCGACAGACATAGCAGACTCGACTCAGGGCCCCACCCCCGATTCAACTAGAAGGCTAAGATGTATTTATGTGGGGTGCGTCACACCCCAAACACCCCACTGAAGGTAAGCCCCTGCAAATGCTTTTGGTCCCCATTTTGTACAGATATCTCTTGCATTTTTATTTTCTTTTTAGTTTTGGCTTCACTACTAGAGTCAGTGAGAAGCTGATGGTAACAATATAGGCATAACGCAAGTAAGCGCACTTTGCAATCAGTTGCTAATGAGTGCAAACGAGTGCAGATAGTGTTAGCACTCATATTACGTACTAACAACAGGATCTACATTTATGTTACTTGCTGTGGAATTCGAAGTTTAAATTCAGAGCAGATGTTTGGGCACCTACTAAGCAGATCTGTCCGGCAAGGTTTCGTGGCTCAGCTCGGCCAACTTGGCCTTTCATCTTTCTTAAGTTGAAGGGCAGATACCATAAATTGGGTAAAAGAACACATAGGGCCTGATATGCACAGTGGCAGAGCAGATTGCAGAGCTGGTTGAGTTTCATCCTGCGACACACCTGCCTACCTTTACATCAGTGGCGTAACGAAACTTGAGGCCCCCACCCCTGCCAGGTACATGAGGGCCCCCTCTGGACTTAATCAGGAGCTCACAGGTCAGGGTACTGTGCTGAGGGGGCCCCTGGAGCTAGGTGGCTCCCCTACACTGCTGGGCCTGCGGGGGCTTTTCACGCCACTGCTTTAGATGAAAGGAGTGTGCCTCCAGAGGCAAGGATGCTGGATCATACGGTAATCATGGTGGATTCTCTATTTCAAGCTTCCCCCAAATGCATTATGTAGGCGTTAGGAGACTACGGGCCCAGTTTAGAGTCTAGCGGACATGGCACCCCATCACAAACGCCACAAATCCTTGGTCTGCCCGCTCCTTTATTAGTCGGGTGGGCATCAGTTTTCAGACGGCGGTGCTCCCACCTGCTCCACGGTTGCAAAGCTTATTCCAACAGCCTGCTGGAGTAGGGGCTGTTAGACTAAGGGTATCAGCCCACCAGCCCTATCTGATGCCCTCTTTTTCTTGTCCATCACCTGCAGGTAAACCGTGGCAGTCACAAACAGAAAGGAAAATAATGACCCTCCCTATCTTGTGGGGAAACTCCCAGAGTCTGGGTCCATTCGTTTTTCATTTTTCATTATCAAACTTCCACTTTGGGAGTTTGCTTGTTTGAAACAAAACTGTTTTTTGCGTGGCTGCCTAAAAGGTAGGCCTGGGCTAAATTTCCGTTCCGCTCGCGGAAATTGCGATAATTTGACATTTTCGCGTTCCGCGGAGAGCGTGAAAATGTCAAAATTTCCGCATTCCGCAGCTTAGCGATAATTTGTTTCTTGCTCGCGCTGTAAAATAATAAATTCTCGTGCGCGCGTGATCGCCTTACCGGAATCCCCGCGTTTGCCGACAAGTTTTTCCAAGCCGGTCGCGTTCTCCACGAGATGTTGGATTGTTGGTAGCCATTTGCACTGTCTCGCAACAGTTCGCGCCCGCAGTAATGTCATTGGTCGCGCTATCACGTCTTTCTTCTCGCGATCATGCACCGCGAGAAGAGTGAAAACAAGATGGCCGCGCCCGCGAGCAACCGCATGGGTAAGTTGGCGAGCCGCGACCACACAGAAAATACCGCGAACGGGCGGGAAAAAAACTTCCGCATCTTCGCGATATTTCCGCGTGTTTGCGGAGATTTTTAACATTTTCGCGATAATTTGCGAAAGTCACTTTCGCAAATTCCGCCCACCCCTACTAAAAGGTAGCAGCTGTGCCCCAAACTTTCAGGAGTGTCTGTGGTGACAGCTTCCGTGAACACACATGGATCACCGCTGCAATGGTGGTGATTGCCGGCTATGGCGGTCCTCTGCCCATCAGAGTGGTGCATGTAATGTCCTCTTCTATCGTGAAAGGCAGAGGTAAAACCCCCATGTTATAATTCAGGCCCTGAGAGTATGTTGTATAAATGGACACTAGATTATTTGGGCTGACCCATTCCACACTAGATTTTATTTTACGCAGCCACTCAACAGTCATAGCGCATGTTTCTAAATTCCATAATGTCTGCATTGGTGGTTGGAACGATTCCAACTTTCAGATTGCTTAATCAACCCCAACGGGGACTAATGCCGGGGACGTTCAGAACGAGGCTCATCTCAACTATGAAACATTCTCTCCGGGCACAAGCTATGCCGCACCGCCCTGTGCCCGGCGCCCAATGCCGAATTCCGCAGATAAGATTGTGCTGCGCTCCAGTGAAATTAACACTGCCCTCCAACGAATCAAGAACCTTGTCTCGAAGGCTGGAACTGCTTATTCTGCTAAATTCTGAAAAATAGCACTTTTTCAGCGTGGGCTGTAGCGGCAGCCTGTCCCCTCAAAGGCACAGAGCATCTTTGTCAGTCACCGCCAACGAGCTCAAAACACACGCCAGCGCGTTGGTGATCTCTGCAGAGTGCACAATAACCAGGGAGTCAGAGTTGGGTCTTGTTGCTAGGAATGTGCATTCCTCTTTCCCAAAATAAAAGCAAAGTGCATGACGCGCTGCTCAATCAGTGCCAAAGTATGTAATAATATCGGTGTATTTCCTTCGTGCCAAAATTAGTTTCTTTCCTATATCTTTGTTGCGCAATTTTAAAATATCAGATAAAAAAGAATAGATATTCTTTGTACTTTTTCTTAAGGAAAATGTGTATCTATATCATACACATACCGAATGCACGGCTTACGTGCAGCAGGTATGATTTGATCAGGAGAGGTGTAGAGCTGAAACCCCAGAGGTATTGGCTGATATTAGTATGTTGGTAGCTGTGCAGCAGGGGTGGTGCTGGGAGAAGAGCAGGTCTGTACCGTGACTAAGTGCCTGCTGGGTGGTTGCAGAAGTGCATCTTTGCGTGAGAGCTAAAGATTTTGGGGTCATTTAAGATATGGCGGGGTGTCGGAAGCCTTGCTTATGCCCACCATATTTTAAGATCCTCGCAGCTGAGGCAGGACATTTCTGTAGAAAGTTCTGGAACAGGTGCAGTTTCTCCAAATGTAACTGGCCATGTTGGTCCACTCGGCATTATGTTTGTTCTTCACAAACAAAGCCTCAAAGCAGGGGGTTGTGTAATTTCGGGAACAATTAATTGCCCTGGCATGCGAAGACTTTTCTCCCTGTGAACGGGGTTCACTGATTATTTTTGCAAGCAAGTCCTTGGCATGAAAAATATGTGTTGGAAGGGTGGGCATTCCATGTACACGTATGACATCCTGAAGTGGGTGGGCCACCAAACAAAGGTTCCTGACAGCTCAGGCGCTTTCATCTGAAACCTCGAGGTTTCCCTAAATAATGCGAGGAACCATATTTATTGTGGGCATGGACGCCTGCCAACTCTTGCTGTGCCCAGAGCTAGATGACTCAGATGGCATGTCACATTTACATGGCACGGTGCCCCGCATGTGGCGTGAGCGGTTGAGAGTTGTTCCTGAGTGCACAATGATGAATCTTGGGTGGGTTCAGAGATTTCTCAGGTAATTCTGTAGATAGTGCCTCCCTCCACATATCAGCTAAAAAGGAGCTAGCTTTGCGAAGGAGCATTTCATCAAATCCTAGGGCAGGAGGACTAGAGAGTTCATATTTGGAGGACTGGGTCTCATCCAGGTTTTATCAAAATGGGGCTGGAGGGCATTTCCATAATTAGGATCCTTGATAAGAGAGTTTGGAGCTATTTTTCATAGTAGATACCGTATGAGTGCTGCACCTCAGTCTGTGTGGAGAGTGGGGAGGAGGATGCTTTGGCGGAAGCCGCCTCACAGCAAAAGCTTGAGAGGTGGTGGGGGCTAAGAGGTAGTGCTGAGAGCAGGGAGTATGTTCTCCTGCTTTACGAGTTTGTTACAGAAAAACAAATGTGGTACCGATTTCCATATTTCTCTGCCTTCACTGCAACTGAGGCACCAATGACTTCACTGGAGGCTTTAGAGATCTCCACCTGGTTGGCGACGATCTCTCACTGTGGCAAGTGGTCCTCTGCTAGAGGAGCCAGGGCCACAGGCTCCAGTGATCTGGTGGACCGCGGACTGCCCACCATTCTCTAAATGACACTAAAAGTCACTGTACATGGTTATGCAGAACTCAGATGTCTCACAAATTAGCAGTATCAAGGCCAACTCTAATAGACTACATTTACGCTTCCTGTGTGGTCGATGTGGTCACACAGGTCCACAGTCAGAGTAAATAAGATACACTGACAGCTGAGGTGAAAAGGAAGGGAAACAGCTTTCACAACGCAGGTGTTACATCGCGTTACCTTTACAACGCGGTGGTTACAACAATCTTGTTGTTAAAACGCGATGCCTTTACATCACAAGTCATTAGATCGACTTGCTCTAGATGGCCCTCCGACCTAAGGCATAGTATGATTTACTATTCCAACACCTTCCCTACTGTTGCGCAGGCTTTAGTTTGAATAGTAAATTATACTATCCCTAAGGTTGGAGCGCCATCTAGAGCAAGTCGATCTAATGACTTGCATTGTAAAGGTATCTCGTTCTGACAACGCGGTCATTGTAATTGTAACAACCGCGTTGTAATGGAACGCGATGTAATAACATGCGTTGTGACATGCTATATTCGAAAAGGAATTGTAGGAGATTTCAGATGCTTTTTAACTCCATTGATCCTCTAAGTGAGTATTTTGAGGGGAGTTCAATAGGTTTGTGGTAACATACTTGGAATCTGAGTCCAGTTTTGCCAATCCAGCACCAGGAATGGAGGCTCTCTGACTAAGTACACACATTCTATTGTCAAAAAGTGCATATAAAGAAAAATTAACATAACAATGCATAGACCCTTCATATTTTCTGGAAGAATTCAGGGGTAAAAACAGAAGAACTTTGCAACACATTTGCAGCTTATTCTAGCTAGAATCGATGAATTCAAGATGTCTGCTGTTAAAAATTGGTTTTCTGGTTGACAGATCTATGCACCCTGTCCATGCAGGAACTACAATCCTAGTCAGGTTAAGGAAGATACACACTAAAAGTTTTCCTGTGCTCACCCGCTTGTGGCTTGGCACAGGGCAATCAGGCTAAACTTAAGAGGCAATGTGTAAACTATTTGTGCAACACACATAGTAAAACAATGAAAACACCACCAAAATGACTGAATGCTGATTTAGAAAAATAGGCAATAATTTTATAAATCAATCAGGACCAAAACAACAATAATCCAATGTGTAGAAGTCGAATTATGAATTTTTAAAGAATAACAATAGTTCTAGGGCTTAGAAGCCATAAGCGCCAATGGGGGTTATCTGGTTGCACTGGACCAGGGCAAAGTCAATAGTTCGGGCTGACACCGATGGAGAGCAGGCCGGCAAAAGGAACCATGCATACCCCGGGGTCCAAAGTACCTTATCCTGGTCATAGCAGTGAGATGCGGGCCACAGTCGAGCAATGCTTTGATGTAGATCCCGCAGTGGTGGCGATGCACGATTCCGAAGATGAAACGTGGAAATCGAGAGGCTTTGGTTCCAAAGTGCAATGCCCCAGTTTCCTCCACTCAGTTGAAGGATGCATCGATCTCTTCCACACAGCCGCAGCGTCGATGCGTGGTTCCGAGTGTCAGTTTCTGCAGGCGATGCATTGGCTCCAATTCGATGCATGAGGTTGTACTCCTGCCACAGGGATGATGCATTGATTTGTGCTTCACACAGTCAGCAGATGCGTCAATTGTCTGAAGCAAGTATCTAGGTCCACTTTCAGCGAACCAGGCACAGGTGCAGGGGTACAGACTTTGATAGCCCTGAGTCTCAAGCAACAGGAGGCAAGCCAACAAGCCCTTTGAGATCTCTTTGGTTGCAAGGTATAGCCCAGCTCTCCTCAGCTGGGTCACAGAGCAGCAGGGCAACTCAGCAGAAAAGCAGGTCTTCAAGATCAACAATTCAGCAGAGTGTCAGCCTTGATGCTGCACAGCAGTACTTCTAGTTCAGTTATAGGTCCCGAAGTGTCAGATTTTGTGGGGTCAAAGACCCAGTACTTATACCCAGTTGTATCTTTGAAGTGGGCATGACTTCAAAGAAGGGTCTTAGAAATGCAGAGAAGCCCTTTCTTACCATTCCTGGCCCTAGACTATTTGTAGGGGGTAATCAGCCCTTTGTGTGGGTACAGGACATTGCTTATTCAGGTGTGTCAGCTCCTCCCTCCGTTCCTGCTCAGGAAGAGTCATCAGAATGGAGATGAGTGTTCAGACACACTTAACCTTCCTGTGTTTGTGGCTGACTAGAGAAAATGCACAAAGCGTAACTGTCATCTAACCACAGACGTGTATTAAAGACAGACTGTAGGCACACAGAGCTATAAGAGCGGAGAAATGTAAACTTTCTAAAAGCGGCATTTCTAAAATAGTAATGTTAAATCCAACATACCAGTAAAGAGGATTTATCATTACCATTGCAAAGATGTAGAACATGATACAGCTACTCCTTTCTAATCAGGAATTACAACGTAAAAGTGTATTAAGGAATTTCTAATGTTAACCTATGCGAGGAGTAGGCCTCACAGAAGTGAAAAACGAATGTAGGCATTTTTCACTACCAGGCAGGGGCGGCTTCTCCATTATGGCGGAGGAGCATCGCCCTACTAGGTGGAAACAGATTTAAAGACATGAAAAATTAAATGATAAAAAAAATTTTATTATCATTTTAGTTTTCTTCTTACCTGCAATGTGCCAGCAAGCACGTCATAGGCAAGGCAGGTACATGCAGTGGGGAGGAGGGTTGATGGGCACTACTAAGTGTGCATAACGGTTTGACCTGGCTGTCTTAGCCCGGCCAAACCGTCATACCTACTTAGCATTTCTCTACCCAGCTGTGTTGTACAGCCAGATGGAGAAAAGCCACAGGCTTCCAGGTACTGACTGAGCAGCAAACGAGGCCGCTCAGACCAATCCCAGTTCTTATCTCATGCTGAGAATAGTATTCCCAGCATGAAAGCAGCATCAGGATTGACATCTGGGAGCCTGCACAGTGTGCACCAACCCCGGAGTCAAGGGACGGGATAGGAGCAATGCGGGGACCTCAGCTGCAGAAATGTAACGTTTTATTTTCTTTTTTTTTGTCTGAGCTAATTTTTGTATTTGCCCCCCTGCTACCTCACCACTTTGGATCCAGAGCAGTCGCCACTGCTCCCAGGACATGCAAAATTTTAAAATACATGGCCTTACCTTTTATTTACACAGAACCCTGCCCTATGGGCTACCTAGAACCTACTTAGGGGTGACTTATGTGTAATAAAAAATATGTTTAAGGCTTAGCAAAGGGTTTTAAAGGCCAAGTCAAAGTGGCAGTAAAGGTGTACACACAGGCTGTGCAGTGGCAGGTCCGAGACATGTTTAAAGGCCTACTTGTGTGGGTGGCATAATCAGTGTTGCATGTCCACTAGTGGCATTTAATTTACAGGCCCTGGGTATATGGTATACCACTTTACAAAGGACTTACAAGTAAATTAAAGATGTCAAACATGTGTAAACCAATTATACCATGTTTTGAAGAGACAGCACATGCACTTTAGCACTAGTTAGCAGTGGTAAAGTTCTCAAAGTCCTAAGGCCAACAAAGATAATTCAGCAAAAAGAAGAGGAGGAAGGTAACAAGTTTGGGGTGACCCTTCAGAGAGAACCATTTTCCAACATCTGCTTTTCAGAAAAAGCTCAGCAACTTTCAACAAATGAAATTCTCAATTTGTGGTTGCAAAATAAAATTCCAGAATTAATTTGTAATATGTTTTTAACAGGTGTCCTTTTGAGAGAATCGCTGGAAATCTGCACAATTAATATTTACTATTCTATGAAAGTCATGCACAACTCTGTTCGATGCTGTTTTGGAAGAAGACACATGTAGATATTTTTGATTTATACAACTCATATTGAGTCCAGCTATGGGCTGTATAGGAAGCAACTTTTTGGGGCCTTTCCCATCTTCTCCTCTGTATTCTGCAAATTAGAAACAAAAGTCAGAGTGGAAAAAGAGCCAAGGCATTTCTTAAATTATCTATTTTAAATTTTTGTATTTTTATTTTACAGAGTTTTATATAGCGTGAACTTGACCCGAATCGGGTATCAGAGCGCTTTACATAGCACCAGTTGTGCTACATGAGGACACATTAATTTTTTTGTTGGGCACAGGGAGATTAAGTGATTTGCCCTGAATCACAGGATGTTCCGCGTCGTTGTCGAGACTCGAACCCAGTTCCCCACATTCGAGGACGACCGCCCTAGCCGTTAGGCCAACTCCTCTCCCTATATATTGTTAAGAATTAAATGCAAATATTGGACACAGTTGCTACAGTTATAGGGTGTCATTTCAAATGAGCCTGGTCATTCAAACAGGCCTCTTACCTCAGAAATATTTGTGAACTACTCAGTTCCATCTGGTCCTTAACCCCTTCAGTGCCCCGCCCTTTCCCCGCCCTGTGCCGGGCGTTACATTAGCGGGCGGGGTTCATGACGAGATAGTCTCGTCATGGGCACAGCGCAACCGTGCTCCATGACGAGACTATCTCGTCATGGGCACTGAAGAGGTTAACTTGTCTGCTGTGTCATCATTTTGGCTATGTGGTGAATGTGAATTACTAACATCATCAAAGTTTTTGCATCAACCTCAACAATGAGCCTCTTTGGAACGTCCCTTTCATGGTCTTCTACCTTGACAAGGATTCCCTTTGGAATGTTGTTATGCAACCTGACACAGAGCTATTATTTTAGAGTCAGTTACTAGGTTGAACTGCTGGGGTATCCATGAATTTTTCACACCCCTGTATCTAAATGTCTATCTGCTTATTGTCCACATCATCATGACACATGACATTGGCCAGGGCTGTGCCTGCACTACCAGAGATCAAGGTCCACCCATTGATGCCAGAAGTCACTTTATGGAGGGCATGATGGGTGATCAGACATTTTTCCATTAGTTAATGCACATGTGCTTAGGATGTGTTACTGAGGAGTCCAGGTCTCTGCTGGACCGTTGTTTTTTTTTATTATACTGCATCTGAAAAACTATAAATCATGTGTATCTTCAGGATGTTAAGCTAAAATATCTGTGATTAAGTGATTAGTGTCTTCCTTAGTGATGCTCCACCAGTTAGGCCAACAGTACATTCAGAACATAACATAACACATTCAGCTAGGAAAGGGCACCCTCCTGTACAAAAACATTCCTCTGAGGCTTTGTCCTCTTTCCATGTAGATGCAGCACTGCAAGTGGCAGCTGTGAAAGGGAGTGAGAGTGCTGGGCACTCACAAAACATTTGCAAAGACAAAAAAACAGGAAATGTGACATAAACTTGGACAAAGTCAAATTAAAAGAGTGACTGCCACACTGCACTTGCACTGTTGTCCTATTTTTTTGTGCAGAGGTGCACATATGCCCAGGCAAACTGTTGTTACTCACTGTGTCGAAAATCAGAGGATGAACTGCCTGGGTTGACTCAATGCCCCATGCTGTATGCTGTTGTGTGTAGAATCAAAAAGTGAATCACAAGTCAACAGACCAACGGAAGAATCCCATCTGTGTATGTAAAGATTACATACTTCTTGCCAGTATACCTCACTCCATCACTCCGTAGAGTATATCCTATTCCGTCTTTCTCGACATTATTGAATCTCCTGAAGATAGGTCCCTTTATCTCAAAATGAGATATGGTACTCTCCCACTCTTCGAGTTTCAATCTAGATGGAGCACGGCACCCGCCAGTCCGAAAGGCTGCCCCGGTTGTGCCTCGCCCTTGGAGTCTATCGGTCACTTTCTGTTTGCATGTAAAGCATACCGGCAACCAAGAGCGAGATGGCTGATACCGGTTTGTAAAAATATGGGGACCAGGTCTGCCAGGGTGGCATTGCGCATCTTGATCTATGATACATCAGTCCTTAGCGTCATCTGTGGAACTGCTAAATACTTGGGTTGGGCCTGGAGGATTAGACGCAAGCTCCTTAAGGTGCAACAATTTTAAGATATAAACTTATCCCTGCTGCCCACAAAGAATATCATTGCTAAAGGTACTGACAAATGGGGGTCTTTGTTTACACTGTTTTTACATATTTATTGCCATTTTTATTGCTTTTAATTGTATAAGGTTCGAAGTATATAGTTGTAGTGGGTTTTAAACTGTTTCTATACTTATTGTACAAACTTTTATGATATTTTTTAATATATCGAATAAAGTAACTACAACAACCTATTCCGTGAATGATTTTCTGTTGATATCCAACAACGGTTACATGTAACCTCTCCCCCTAAGTTCCAATGCAATGTGCAGCGAGCTGCAAACACTTGCAATTGGAATTTACGCATCATCCTATCTTCATACTGATAATGGCCCTTTCTTTTTTATTTTTTTTCACAGAGTTTTATATAGCGCGAACTTGACCTGAATCCAATCAGGTATCAGAGCGCTTTACATAGCACCAATTACGTTACATGAGGACTTACATTCATTTTTTTTTTGTTAGGCACTGGGGAGATTAGGGGGCATACGTATCAAGTTCAGTTTTTGCAATTCTCAAATAGCGATTTTTAGGCAATCGCTATTTGAGAATTGAAAAACGGGATGTAATAAAAAATTTGCTAATGTTTTGCGATTCCTTGGCATTCCTTAATTGCGATTAGCAAATTGCTAATCGCAATTAAGGAAAACCTTCCCATTCATTCCAATGGGCTAGGAGGCCCATAGGAATGAATGGGAAGACATTCTCATTTTGCGATTCGCAATTTGAGAATCGCAAAATGAGTATGCAATTTTAAGGGTGCTAGGGTGTCAAAAGGACACCCTGTTGCACCCCTGAAATATGTATGTATGCACATGTGGCTCACATACATGCCCTAAGGGCATGTCTGTGCGTCACATGGCACTTTGAAAAATGCCAAAAAGTGCATTTTTCAATGAAATCGCAAAGTAACACCAACTTGAAGTTGGTGGTAATTTGCGATTTCTTACGGCCAAATTGCAATTTTTCTAGGTTTTATACATTGCATTTAAGGAATCGCAATTTGCGATTCCTTAAATGCAATCGCAAAATAGAGAATCGCAAATTTTTCGATTCTCTAATTTGCAATGTCCTTTTGGGATGATACATCCCAAAAGGCCTTTTTCCCGTTCGCAAACGGCCCGATTCTGAGAATCGGCCCGTTTGCGAATGGGGAAAGGGTTTGATACATATGCCCCCAAGTGATTTGCCCAGAATCACAGGATGTTCAGCGTCATTACTGAGACTCGAACACAGTTCCCCAGGTCCGAGGTCGAGCGCCCTAGCTGTTAAGACAACTCCTCTACCCTTCTTTTCGACTTCATAGTCCTAATGTAATTTCTCCTTATGTTCTCCTGATTTACCCACCCATATTTTTTACGAATGTAGAAGAGAACTTTAAACATAGAATACTGAGAGAAGACCCAGAAATGCTTGCTGCTGACAATATCATTGAATTACAAATTGAAATCTTAAACTGACCTTATATTGTCTCTCACAATACCTCCTTTTTGGAACAGGAATCGAAGGCCTTTCATGGTGGTTCCCAAAACTGCTAAACCAGGAGAGGAAAGCCCTCAAGAGGATAGATACTAACCTTGTAACTTAAAATATCAATAATGAACCATGAAGGTCTTCAAATGGAGAGAAAAAAGTACAAGAAACGTATTTTTGAGCAGGCCTGGGCATAGTACACACGGAGTTTTGCTACGCGGAACTCCGCGAAGTTACTAAAAAACTCAGCGAATTTCCACGAGTGGCAGAGTGCAGTGCGAACTGCAGTTTGTGCTGGTATTCCTGCTGCTCGAGTAGAAATTCTTTCCTTTTGCGATCGCGAACTTACCGTTCGTGATCGCAAGCGGGGAAAAAACTCTGCTGCACATCGCGAAGCGGAGTTTTCTGCACTCTGCGAGCTCTGCGGAATACGGCATGCGGAAAACTCCGCAAACTCCGCGAACGGAGCAAAGTTCACCGCACAGGCCTATTTATGAGGCCAAAGCATCATTTATTCCATCAGAGGTAATATTTGAAAAATCAACCAAAAAAATGTATTTGATGTGATCAAACAACAAATTCTTCAGACAACTCGTACCCAATAACACTCCAGAGTAAAACTGTAAACACATGGGCTAATTCTTCATAGAGAAAACAGCCAGGGTATGGCTCTCTTTTGCTCAGACTCCAAAAACAATCACAGACAAATCTCATAATCATAATTGAGAGAAACAATTGTAAATGTAAGGCCCTCTCCCCACTTCACTTACCAGCCTCTATCATCAAATAAATCAATACCCCCTGTCGCCCATTCTGTTACAACCTGAGAAATGCATCACTAAATCAAGGTGCTGTACGAAACTAACTAAAGATTGGTCAATTCTGCGCCTGATAAAAAAAACACCAAAGTTGACGCTGAATTTTGACCAACTATCGCTCCCTATCAGATCTACTCTTTCTAGCCAAAGCTCTGGATATCTGTGTTAAGATCCAACTCAAATAATTCTTTGCTAAAAATAACCTTCTGAATGGCTCGCTATCAGGCTTGAGGTCAGCCAGTAACAATCAATTCTTCAAAATGTCCATGATACTCTCCTTTTCCTCGATAAGAGGAAATCCTGTCTCCACATTCTCCTAAATCGTTCAGCGACATTTGACACAGCGGAGTTTACCAGCCCTACACATTCATACACACAATGAGCTGGCAAATATCCACTGGTCATCAATTTTATTTTACCCTAGGAAACCTTTACACCAGTGTTCTTACCATTCCTGTCTCCTGAGTAAATGAACGTTCACTAAGATCTAGTAGTAGATTAGAATAGGGAGGAAAGACAATAATGCATTTAAGTTTAATTTAAAGAACCACAGACTCAGGGAAAATTTTAAATGTTTATCTGAATTAATAATTTTTGTGAGTCAAATCAATATACACATGAATAAACCAGAAATCTCCATCAGGAAAAATAGTACAGTTATCTTATAATCAGTTTGCATTAATAACTCTTTGCAATGACAGCACCTGAGGAGAGAAAGAACAGAAGGCAAGTACAGAGCATTTACCCTACAATTATATTTACCTAGAATGGTGTGAGGACCTCGACATCAGAGTGTCAGAGTTTCGGGACAGGAAAGTGACCTCCTCTAGTGTAACACCAGCGTTACACCCCTCTCTGGTGCTACTCTGTCCGGTTCAGGCGCGTCCGGACCCTTCCCTGGATGTGCCTCCTCAGTTGTTCCGCGAATTTCCCTAGTGTCGGATTCTTCAGTCAGACTGCAGCAAAATCAGGCAGCATCTCAGCACAGCATCAGCATCTCAGCATCAAGTGTGTCTAACTATCTAGAACTTACCTCTGTTATACCAAATTCAAGTGTATGATCCATCCCCAAATGTTTCAATTCTATGTTCACCCGTAATTTGATTGGGCCAAGTAGTGGGGTGAGGACATCACACCATACCAAGTGCAATAATTTTCTTTAGTCTATTGTCTAATCCCCCGCCCCTTAATTTTAATACCCACAAGCTTTATTCCCACAGCATTTCATATGAGGATCGGGAAGTCTTTATACATTGTTGCCCCTTTTCTTCCTCTAGTAGGGTCAGAAGTTGTGGTTCCCATGTCCTTGTCGGCTTAGGGTTTGGCAGACAATCAATTTTCATCACTTGTTCCAGGGCAAGTAGATATTTTGCGGAAGTGTAGAAGTCACATGAAACCAGAGACGCGGTCCCCCTCCAAGGCCCAAACGGGAACTATCAATAAAGTCAAAGAAGCACACGTTAGATTACATCCTTAAATGAATTCACTGTATACCACTTATTTCTACTCTAACCCCATTTACTTAATAAATCTTTTGCATTAATAACTTAGTAGAACTTCCATGGGTTAGTTTCAGCTCGGCATGCGCATTTGTATGTTACTTTGAAGCAGCCATATTAGAAGCTATTGCGCAGCTGCAAAGATTTCCCCCCAAGCGACATAAGAACGTCACACCACGTGGTGATGTGGTAGATGCATGCGCAGAAGATTTCCTGCGTTTTAGCGCCATTTTTAGGACACTCAAGTTACTTATTCAGACAGCACATAGACAAGCTTCCCCTAGATATTGTTATATAAAATGTGGTGCAAAATTAGTACTCACGCACAAATTGGTTATGGTATTACAGGTTATTCAAGAGGATTGCATACAAGCAAGTTTCTATGGATGTGAAACCTTGCTCCATCACAACCATGCCATGCTCCTTATGATCCTCGATGAGAGAAGAGGCATTAGAATGGGTAGTAGTGAAAGGGCCCTCAACCGTTCACCCTGCACCTTAATAATAACAGCCAAGTATTAAAAATCACACACTCTCATCCCAGCTCTTCTCTCTTTGCATGACAATGTACCTCAATACTCTATTCTCTCTCCCACCATATTCAGTCTATGAATGGAACCCCTTAGTTCTCTACTACCATCATTTGTATGAAAATTACATGCATCGGTAATTAAACTTAGCCTTCACAAAGGACTTACTGGCACATGCATCAAGCAAAAATCTCCTCGCAAAAATACCGAATCGCTAAAATCGTCCGTTAGCGAGTGGCAAACAACCAATTCCAATGCATCAACCCCAATAGCGAAAAAATAAAGAATCGCTAAAATAATCCCCGTTACATTAAAGAATCGCAAAATAAAGATTCGGTAATAGCGAAAACACAAATTGCGCCTGGCATTAGCGATTAGCAAATAAAGAATCGCTAAAGAATGCACCAAAAATCGCTAATACCGAAAAGCTTCAAAATCGCTATTTAGCATGCGCAGAATAAGGGGAATCAGAACCAGGAGTTAAAGTTGCAAACACACCAATTTTTTTTTTTTTAAAGTCATAGTGTACCACAGGTGTAAACAATCCGAAAGCCTTCATAAATAGGCCTGGAGACCCTGTTTCCTTTTACAAAATGGCAGCCCTCTACGTGCTTGCAAGGAGGATGAGAATAAATGCAGCAGCACAGCGCAGGAGGAGGATCCAGGAGAGGGTGTTCAGAGTGCGCTTTAAATTGCTGGGCAGAAATGAGGATGAAGTATATGACAAGTACCATCTCAATCGTGCCATGATAATGCGCCTAATTGCTGACCTGGAACCACTACTGCAGCACCAGACACGTAGGACCAATGCCATTTCTGCACACGTCCAGGTCCTATGCAGCCTACACCTACCGGCGTCTGGAAGTTTCCAGGGGGTCATAGTGGTAGCGGGTGGTGTATCACAAAGCGCACTTTCACGCTTCTTCCGTAAATTCATAGATGCCATGCTGACAATGATACATACCCACATCGGCTTCCCCACAACCCCACAGCAGAAGGACCACACCAAACAGGATTTCTACCAGGTGGCCCAATTCCCCCTTGTCATAGGATGCATTGACTGTAAGCATGTCCCCATCTGTCCCCCCTCAGCCAATGAGTACATCTTCCGTAACAGGAAGTCCTATCACTCCATCAACGTGCAGGTCGTGTGCGATGCCAAGCACATCATCACGGACATAGTGGCACAATTTCCAGGGAGCACACACGACTCATATATATTCAGACACAGTGGCATCCACAGGTGTCAGCTCAATGGAGAATTCGGAGAGGGACTCCTGCTTGGTACATACTCATACCTATTCATTACATCAGTATTACACATGTATCATCATTACTGCCGCTAAGCCTTTGCTTCCCCCCTGTAGGTGACAGTGCATACGGCCTGCGGGAATATATCCTCACCCCCTACATCAACCCAGCAACACCACAGGAGCAACGCTACAACGCGGCACATATTAGCACAAGAAATGTGATTGAGAGAACATTCGGGATCCTGAAGAGTCGCTTCTGGATCTTAAATAAGACTGGTGGTGCTTTGCAATATAAACCAGACACCTGCTGCAGGATCGTAGCAGTATGTGCCATGTTGCACAACATTGTAACCAGAAGGGGGATACCCGTAGAGGTGGATAGAAACGACAACTATCGGGATGTCCAACCACCCGCACAACACCGACAGTCACACGTGCCAAACACAGCTGAAGGTCAAATGAGGCGGACATACATCACACAACATCATTTCAGAGCCAGGTAAGAATGAGCCATGACTATATATTTTGGAGTGCTACTGTTTACTTCACATGAGCACTTGTGAAAGTGATGTAACATGCTAGACAAAATTACAGTTCTTCCACACATTGTTGCGAAAAACATAACCGTTGTCATCACGGGAGTGCTAACGCAAAATTCAAGTGGCCCATGGTTACACCACCATGGACAGAGATGCAGGACTGAATGTCTAGTGGCGCTTCCCACGTACCCCCAGCCTTCTGTCGCTTGTCTCCTCTACCTCACCACGCTGTGTGTCTGTGGCTGTGGAGCTGCGCGTACTGCGCCTCCTGTTGCAGGTCTCCGGCACCGACACGCTGCTCACACTAGATGCGGCCTCATTACCCTCCTCCCCTCCCAAGGTGCTGCCACTGAATGTCCCTGACTGCAAGTGTTCCACTGCAGTGGTCACCTGGCCTAAGGCCTTCGCCACATCCCCACAGTAATGGCCGAGGTCCACCTGCAGTGACACGGAGCGGCGGGACAAAACTGCAGTGCTATTGCAGAGCTTTGTGATGGCCCTGGTAGATGCAGTGGTACGGAGCAAGTTCTGCCTATGCCTCCTGCGGTCGCTGTGTTGTCCTGCATGATGGCACGGGTGAGCTCCTGGAGGTTTTGACTGATGTCCCGATTGCCCTCAGCCACAACTGTGGTCATGTGCCACACAGCGTCTGTCAGAGTGCACATGTGTTTTTCCAGTTTGGAGATGTTGAGTTTCATTGTTCCCATGTGTCTCCCCTGCAGGCTCTGAACACGCAGCATCTGGGCCTCTACACCACCACAGATGTTCCTTGGCTGTTTGGGTCATTCGGCAGTACTGCGCATGGACCTGCGCCGCTGTGTGACTCGGCCACGTGCTGCTGGTGGGGCTGGCGGTGTGACACGTGTCTGACTGTGGGCACTTGTGGGTGCTGGACTCGGGTCTGTATCCATCACTTGCAGGGAGGGGACATGTGCCCTGCGTCTTGGTGGTGTTGTCGGTGGTGGTGGTATTGTCGGTGGTGGTGGGGGTGGTGGTATTGTCGGTGGTGGTGGTGTGGATTGACCTTCCTGCGGAGTCTCACCATCGGTATCTGCCGGTGTCTCGGAGATGATGAGGCGCTTACTGTCATCAGAGTTCACCGGAGATGCATCTGTGCGTGAAACAGTGCATTGTTAGTTTATTTTGTGACTACATCTGTTTGTCATTCCGCATTTATTTCCTACAATAAATTACATTTTTTGACACTCTGTTGGGCCTGTACTGCTGATCTCATTTATTGTGCATTGGTGATCATACATGCACACTTGCCTAACATGACTATGACTCCCATGATGCAATACTAATGTGAGGGCATATGTGTCATGCACTTCTCCCTGCACACTGTGATTGACCTGGGGGGATGGGCATGGGTATACAATACGCAGCGTAACGGCGCAGGCATGCATCCTACCTTGTTCTGTGGTTGCTGCGCCGGAGGTGTCCATCTGGGTTACTCCGACGACTGCCTTTGGCTCAATGGTCCCCTCAACGAGCTCCTCCAGGGCAGTGTTGGCAGGTACTCTGGATGGCCCCCCTCCTGTGCCAGCTGCTTCCTTGACCCTTTCGGCAATGCGCTCCTTTGCCCTATTCCTGAGGTCATACCACCTCTTCTTAAGGTCGTCGATGCTGCGGTGCGTCACTCTGACAGCATTTACCCTCTCCCTAATGTGAAGCCAAATCTTCCGCTTCTCTGCTTCGGGCACCTTGAGTGACAGCTTCCCAAACAGCTTGTCATGCTTGCTGCTCACTCCCTCGATCAGATGCCCAAGTTCCCTGTCAGAGAACTTTCTCTTCCTCTTCCTGGGCGTGTCTGAATTGGCAGGTGCATGGATGTAGGTAGTGTGGATGGGTTCAGAGGGTGAAGTCTCTTGGCCCAGCTTGTATGTTCTGCCTCCTCCTGTGAGCTCCTCAGGGCAGTGAATGAGGGATGGGCTGGATGACTTCCTGGCTGTGATGTCCTCAGCCCGCTTCTTGTGCGACCCGTTTTTTGCAAATTCGCTATTACCGAAGTCGCTAATACTGAATTCGGTAATACAGATTTCGGAAATTGCTATTCTTTATTTTAAGGAATCGCTATTGTGTTTTCGGTGATTTTTTGCGATTTTTAAGGAAACGCTAAATTATACCGAATCTGTACATGCATCCCGGAAGGCGATTCCTTATTAGCGATTCCTTATTTCTCGCTAATAAGGACTCGCTTTTCGGAAGGTTGATGCATGTGCACCATTGCCTTTCTCGCACATAGCCTCGAAACATTTAGTCCTGGTTGACCCAATACCACCTCAAATTAAATCCATCATCCTGTTATCCAACTCGAAATTATTGTTATTAACTATTAATGGTGCATTTAGCATTGTTTCTATGTTAATTGTCATGGCGCAATCATTTACACAATTTGTAAGACCCGAGCCTGTATTCTATAAAGTGCGGGGGGACACAAAGGCTTTTATGGCCATTTTCTGTGCCACTGGGACACTTTGGTATTACTGAAGGGGCCACAGATGCTTGCGTAGCCCCTTCTCTACTAGAGATAATGCTGGTCTACATGTAGGGCCGGCACTACCTAAAGGGGCATTCCATAATTTGCTTGGGAGTGTGGCCCCATTGGATTGGATTGACATTTGTTGAGTGCAAGAATGCCGAGGCGTCTTGGCGCTGGGGTGAAAGAGAGGGAGGACCCGTGTCAACAGAACCCACACCTTAAGTCCCGGGGAACAGCCATGTTTTTATTAGCTTCCTAAACACTGTCCTGTTTGGTTGGAGTCTGACTGTGCAACAAGACTCACTATGACAGTTTTGTGGGACTATTTAGGGAGGATTCACCAAATTACGTAAATAATGTAGGCAAGTAGGCGACTGCCAGTTGGTAGTTATAGTTAAGACCATGTTTCTTTAGAAAAAATATTTTTGGGACTAGCCTACATCTTTGGCGTTGTTTGGTGAATCCTCACTAAATTTTCCCAGAAAAGTTTCATAGTGATGTGCATGGAAAGTTTTGGGGTGATCCGTCAAGTGGGGGTCAGGAAAAAGAGGGGGTCGAAAACAGTGCGTTTCCAATATTAATTCCCATGGAGTCTTTAGACATGCCTGCAGCCCGAACCACTGGATGGAATTACACCAAATTTGCTGGAAAGCTAGCTTTTGGTGCGCAGATTGTGCTTTTTTGTTATTTGGTGTCAATACTACCAGCAGTTGCTGAGAAATTTAAAGGAAAAAAATAAGGATATCTACAATTGAGGCTAATTCGCAATAACAAGCTCATGCAGGGAAATGCAGAGCTATGATTGGCTACCAACACTTCAACCAGGAAGTGTTGGAAGCCATTTTGGCAACTGAGTCCCTGACCCTATCACAGCAAAAAAGCATTAAAAAAACGATTTGCTATGAATTTGCAGAAAAAGAAACCAACCTCGGGCTCCCGTGCTTGTTTTAATTGTAGCCCCTGGGTGGGCCAGGTCCTGGGGGCATGCAGGTATTATTTAAAAAAATTAAGGGGTGTAAGGGGCACCCCTCCTAGGGCTTAGAAAAGCCACGGGCAACACCACCTCCCTTAGGCTTAAAATACATTTTTTGGGGGGGCTGTATGGACCCCTGGACCCTGGGGACCACCACCTCCCCGGGACTGACTTTAATATGGAGTGGGGGGCCTCACAGCCCCCCCCCCACGTGCCAGGGACCACCACCTCCTGGGGCTTTTTGTTTTGTTTTAAAGAAGGCGAGGGACCGCGTGGTCCCCCTCCTGGGGCATTCTCGGCCCGGGGATCAACAGCTGTCCTGGGCAGGCCTATAAAAGTGAAAGGAAGGGGGTCTCGTGACCCCCCTCCTGGAGCCAATAATGGCCCTGGGGACCGCCACCCCCCAGGGCCAGCTCCTGCTATGTCCTGGTGTACCTACCCCCGGGACATTCCTGTTTGCTGTGACTTGGCAGGAGTCAGAGCAAACATTCCGCCTCCAGCAAGCGAGAGCTGAGAAAATGCTCTTGCTTGCTGGAAACAGAGGTTTTGTTGAAAGTATTGTTGCTGCATGGAGGGAGCTGCCCTTCGGCAACTCCCTCCATGCAGCGGCAATGCTGGCTCCCGCAGGTCACAGGCCAAAGCAGCCTGGGGGTGGTGCTCAGCCTACCTGCCCCTCATTCAAATGTGGCCTGGCCACTCACACATCTACTTGCAGACCCACTTACCCACTCACAGACCTACTCACAGACCCACACAGACACTCAAACACCCATTCACAGACCCACTCAGACACTCATGCACCCACTCAAACATCTGCTCATACACCTATGCAGCCACTCACACACCCAGTCACTCACTCATACAGCCATTCAGACAGCCATGCATCCACCCCTACAGTTACTCACACACCCACTCACTGATACAGCCACTGAGACACCCACTCACTCACCAATACAGCGACTCACACAGCCATTCACTCACCCACACAGCTACTCTCACAGCCACTTTTATACCCATACAGCCACTCACACAGCCATACAGCCACTCACCCCCTCACAGATGGATACACACAGTCACACAGCCACTCACATAATATACGTTAGAAGTAGTATCACTCATTAGTAGAAAACCTAGTATACTAATTTAACTTTTGTAGTAGCTTAGTATATATGTTTAATACACACAAACCCTTAGAAAACACTAACACTAACTGGATGATGTCATCAGTGATGTCACTTGAGATGTCATCAGTGATGTCATCAATGTCACTGACCATGTCATGACAGATGTAATATGTTAGGTCATAAGAAGTACATTGCGGGGTGTAAGTTATAGTTAGCTCAGGTAACTATAGCTGCTAAATTTGTTTTTACAGTGAATTTCTAAGTTTTTTAAAATTCTAATTCTTAATTTTAATGTCCCTGTAACCTTTGGCTTTTTCTGTAAATATATACACACACACACACACACACAGTTTCATCCACATTGGTTGCACTGATCTGGCAAGAGAGGCCAAGAAAAAGAGGGGTACCAAACGTGTTATTTCCCATATTAATTCACATAGAAAACTTTGCTATCAAATACAGGAAAAACAACAGAGTTTCAAAAAAATTCAGCTTAAAGTCAGAACTTTACTGTGTTTAAATTGTGCTTTCAGTGATTTTATGTAAATTTGTTCAGGTATTTTTGAGAAATTAGTGTTTAAAGAGGGGCTCAGTTGGGTTTGAGGGTGTTAACCCTCAGAAAAATGTAGATGGTTTCCCTTTATAACAAAAAATTAACAAAAAAGGTCTTGGTAATTGACCAGGAAGCTTTTTCTTCCATTTGTCATTTTGGTGATGGGGTACTGATGATAGTACCAAGATACTGAATGATATGACTGGCTTGCCACAAAATGGAAGCAAATGTTGTATGTAGCTGCCATTACTGGACCCAGGACCTCGGTCCCTGAGACCTGGAATATTTTTGAAAAGGTCACAAAAGGGTGCAGGGTGGACACACCGTGACCCACAGGTCCATATGAAGCAGGATGGGTGGTCCCAAGGACACCCTCCCTTAAGTTAAATTAAAAAAGATAATTATTTTGGGTCACCGGTGCTGCAGTACCAGCACCCGCTACTGCGGAATCCACAAGGTCAACCCTATGTTACAGCGGAACAAACAATTGTAAAGAAATAATAAAAGGGTCTGGTCATGAACCAGACTATGTGGCGAACCACCATTGTCAGGCCATAGACCATGCATAGTGATGTTTGGCTGCATGGTGTGAGTTAGGTGCAGGGCTATCCCATCGCTGCATTTTGATGAAGGCTGGGCACCGAAGGGTGTTTGGCCTGTCCAGAGGGACTGGGTGAAGGCCGTGCACCCATCCCTGCTGTGCACGGACAAAGTTCATACAAAGTGGGGGTTGACTGCTCCCCATGTGTTTGGCGCTAGTTGCCTGAGGGTGTTGGCCATGTTTTCAACTGCTCTATTTAGAATATGATCAAAACTGCACAAAAATTAACAAAAGAAAGAAGCTTAAAGTGATGTTGTAAATAGATATGGTAATAAGTTCTTTGCTTACATTACGAAAACACCCCGAAATCCATTGAAAAACACAAAGGTTAAAGTGATGTTATTGTTAGATGTTGAAATGAGATAAGAACTAATGTTTGAAAGCTGAACCCCCCCTGAAATTATAACTCGTGCCCCTGTCATGCACTACTTATGACATCACATGTGAAATCACTTATGATAAGTTAAATCATATCATTGATGACATCTCAAATGAAATCACTGATTATATCATCCATTCATTGTGACAGCATCCTACAGGGTTTGTGGACTTGAAGTAATTCAACACATTGCACTTAATATTGGAAATCAAGTGATATTGGACAAAACCTTTAACCACATGAGGGACACTGAGGGCTTGAGTCACTAAGGTAATTGTGCACTTTTTTGTATGTTTACATTTTTTTTTGTATTCACAAACTACAAGTTAGTAGCAGCTTAGGACTGCAGAGACTTTGCAGTTAGGGCACAGAACTGCACCCATAAAAAGATAGGACAAGCCTAACTTTTTATTAGCGGTGTTCTGCGCTCCGATAATTTGTGAATGGCATAAACATAGTAAATATACATAAAAGTGTATGTTTGCATTTGTGAATGAGACCCATAGCATATCGGTCAAGTCACCCCTATTTGGTGACTGTTACACTCTTTTTACTGGTGTTCACCCACCTAACAAACAAAATACCTCCATAGACTCTAAAACAAGAGTTCATACGCCATTCACCTTAACGGGGTTACCCTCTTAAACACTTCACATGACCCACATATGTAAGTCAAGAGGTTGAGAGGTATGCATTTGGCACTGATAAGACACTTTCTGCCATGCCATATGGATAACCGTTAGAATTTTGCACTACGCACATTCCTAAGAGGAGCACAATCTCATACAACCTTAGACGAGGGGTGGGTGTAACTCGCATAATTCTGTGTAACTTAATCATGCGGAATTACCCAACAATTCTACGAGATTACATGGAATTACATTAGAAGAGTAATTCTGCATAGAGTGCCCCTTTGCGTCCAAAATGAATGCAATGATGTATTTTGCATTAAGAAATATCGCAAAATGCAACAGGACATGAATATCGAGAGTGAGAAGCCACTCACACTCACTAAATGTGCACATGGGGTAGGAATTTTCCCAATTCACTCCCAGCATTTAGCAATAGCAATTAGTCTAAAGTCTAACTCCTCAGAGTGCAATGATAAATTCTTTTTTCATATTGTAAAATGCACCCCCGTGCAATTCAACCTTCAAACTGAGTGAGACACAAGCAGGCAAAAGTCAGTCATTGGGAAGTGGAGTTCTTCCATGAAAGGGTTTT
This sequence comes from Triturus cristatus, assembly GCF_964204655.1. NCBI lineage: Eukaryota > Metazoa > Chordata > Amphibia > Caudata > Salamandridae > Triturus > Triturus cristatus. The sequence continues at coordinate 974,729,615 of NC_140584.1, read as the reverse complement.
ATATATTCACAGATTGGCTGCCACATTTCAGTCCGTATTTGTTCTTGTTTGACATGGAATCTTCATTGCCATCTTGGTTTGGGAAAGATACACCAGACCCTCAATATTTTGGCTTCCATCTTGAAAGTATAAAACTGTATTTAAATTTGCATTCAATATTAATTACATGAAGCCAATATTCAAGATAGAATCTTCTGTATAACTGAAATATAAGAACCCATAAGTGCAGCTAATGCCTATGACCATCTACCTTGATTGACCCCATGACAAATCCTCATCTACTCTGACAACAAGTGAAGCGTGATCTAGCGCTTTCTCCTGATGCTGACAGATAAGGGAAAAATAACGTATATATGCGTTCCTGATATACGATCTTGCAGCAGCAAACTTGCAAGTCCCAAACAAGACAAAAGACATGTAGTAAGTCTGTATAGTCTGTGAACACCCAACTCCTCACAATTGTACCCTACTCACCTGTCAGAACAATGAACCTCTCCAAAGCTAAGGAAAACAAAGTATAAGAGTACACAAAATAATATAATGGCAGAAAATCTGAACCTCCGGAATGCACTTGTGGCGGGCATGTATTAGAATCAATCCGTTGTCCCTGCCTCCTGCCCTACGTTTGCCGCCCCATTCATCCATTACAATGACTTACAGCCAGAGCCACTGGAATTGTGTGATTCTGCGGCCACGGCATCTTCCGCTTAATTATGGTTTTGACACATTTGCCCCATAATCCATCTGCTGCAGATTTTAACAAAAAGATTTTTGTCAGAAAAAAGTTTTTTTTAAAGTCTAACTCATGGCCAGCATTGACCGGCTCATAGCACCGTGTTTCTTTAATTTAAGCCATGCTGCACAACAGGCCATGGTGCTGTACACAATGGCCTGAAGTAAAGTGCTATGGCGTGGCCACCATTACTGCATCATAGCACTTTTTTTAAGCCATGTTGCACAGCAGCATGCACTGCTGTGCAATATGTTAACAAAAGCGCAAGGGGGCAAGCCACATGAGGGAAGAGCAGGGGAGGAGGGTGGGTCAGCAACAGCGGGAAAAGCAACACCAGGTAGGTGCAAGAAGGGAGCAGCAATAATGGACAGAGGGAGGAGGAAGGGTATGGAGAAAGCCAAACAAGGGCCGTGTGGGGGAGGACGGAGTACGAAGAAGGTAGGATGGAGGGAGCACTAACAACAGACAATAGGAGGTGAGCAGGGGACAAACAATACTAAGGAGACTGCAGGAGGAAGACAGGGGAATAAGCAACATGAGGGAGCGTCGGCAGAGGGAGACAGTCTGTTGACACATGCGCTCTTCGAAAATGCATTCCAAAAAGTTTTTTAAAAAGTGCCTGCAGGTGCACGTGGCAGTGGAAGGATACTGGCAACAGAGAGGAAGCTGTACAAGGTCCATGCTCCACAGCAGGGACACATACTGGAAGTGCCGGAAGAAAGCAGGAAGGGACAGGTGATGCTGACCAATCGGAAGCAAGGAAACAAGAGTGACATAGAAGCCAACCAATTGTAAGTAATGGGCGGGCTCTAATCTTGTTTTAAACTTTTTTTTTGTTAGCAATAGATTTCGCCAGAAGTGCATGCGTGCTGTTCAGACAAAACCTAAAAATGATAAATTAATGAAGTAATACCATTACAAAATGTGCCATACCACATTATGCCATTTCTTGCTGCATAACTTATTCAACACTGACGCACAATTTGGTCCTTGCCTGCTGCATAATTCCAGTGGCCCTGTTTACAACTCATATATCACAGTAATTCAGGAAACCAGATCTATCCCCTGCTTCGCCATGAACCTCCCTGCTACAGGCTCTGTGTCCACTGGGGCACACTATGTCTTTCTCCAGCACAACTAGGTTGAAGTGAAAGACCTGACTCTAAGATGGTGTCTTCATGATTACTAGGGCAAGATGTATTGTGCCAAGCATACCAAAGTTTTGTTTCCATCGATGTACATCACCAGGCACAGAGCTTCTTCTAGCGCTTGAAAGGGAAAGACAGAGCTCAGCACTTCCCAGTTTACTTGATGATCGGGGAAGGGAGGGAGGCGGAAGAATCGTCAAGAAACAAATATCTCTGCACTAGAGAAGGCATCTATTGGAGCTCTGGCAGACTTCCAGGTCCTCAGTGAACCACTGCTAATTTTTAATTGGTTAAAAAAATTCCCCAATTCTCATGGTAAGTGTGTGTGGTTTCTAACGTGGCTGCTATCAAAATAAAGCAAGACAAGAAAGCATAAATACTCTCGCCAGTGTCTTTTACTCTTGGAAAGTAAATCACGGAGCTCCGAGACTTGTCAAGAGAATCACAATTTAGGGGGCAGGGTCTGCAAGAGTGGAGCAGAGAACCTGTCACCTGCAACATCAGCTCAACGCTCTATAGCAAGTGAAACTGAAACTGAAATTCAAACTGTTCACATATAGCCGCAGTGGGCTGTAAAGATTCCCGAACAATATGAAATATGGAACGCGTGGTCACGGCCGGATCATATGATTCCTCATGGCGTAGTGGGGTGATCACTTTGATTGTGAAAAAGGAGACTCTTGCACGAGTTCCCCTTGTTTTTTTCTCTGGAGAAGCGCCAGGTCTAAAAGGCACAGTTACACTGAGGGTGGAGCAGAGGCAGTGTTCAAACTTTGCTGTTTCATAACCCGAGAGATGTTGAAAACGTATTTAATGGTAAGAAGTGATTATTAAGGTACCAGCGGATATATTATGAAGCTTGGCGTAGTTGCTGTTTTCTACAGGCCTGTACTTGCACTTATCTGTTTGTTCCTACACAACGCTATAAACATCTCAATCACCAGACTGAGTAAAAATGAAGAACCATGTAATTGTATTTGAATTTTAGGGACATTATCAAAAATATGTCACACTTTTAAACCCGAACTTTGCATTCCCCTTTTAATTGCCCATTGGTATAAAAAACCTCAGCGTCCATGTTATTTGGTCAATGACATGGGCAGTGGCATGGGAGTTCTAACTGAAAGAGAGGAACTAGATGCGTGGCCACAGCTGCGGTGCTAGAGACACTATATCAGAGGTCTTCAAACATTTAAAAAGTTTGTACTTAGTGGGAAATGTATTGAAGGACATTATGAAACCTTTATTAGTTAATGCACTGCAGAGGTCTATGTGTAACCAGAGAGCCACAGAATGAAATCTTGATTGGTGCAGTATAGAATAGTGATGTGTATTTTTACTGCTACGAGGTCTCAGCCTATGACAGAAAGCGCTGTGAATACGTAAGCCATTATTTAATACTTGCATTACACACAGTTTAAGATAGAAAGATGCAAAACGTGCAAATAGTTTTACAATAAAATATTGCTTCCAAAATGTAGATTTGAGTAATACCAGAGCATAAGTAATACAATTTTATTTCACATAACTGTGCATTCAACACCTTTTAGGTGTAGTAAGGGCTGTGTAAATGCAGTTAAAATTAAAAGCAAGTACTTCACAGCCCAGTTGTTAACTCTTTGCATTACTGCTAAAAAAACACAAATCTTTGTCATCACAAAGCTTTGAGTGATTTGAACAAATAAAGCCAGAACCAGCTCCAAAGCACCCTTTACACTTGCAGAATAACTGATAGGTACATTTGCATTTGATTCAGGCAAAGCAGGTACTCTGGAATGCAGGCTTTTTCAGCACTAGTAAGTCAGCTGATAAGGATCTAAACTAGCTGTCTGAGGACAGCTGTCTTTTTCAACAAGCATTGGCATAGCCAATAGGTCTCGCTTTGGGACCTTGTAAGTATTTAGGTATGCAGCACAATATCCTTGGTGCAACAACAACGGTTGCATGGCAAAACACTTATAAGGTCCCAAAGGCGAGACCTATTGGCTATGCCAATGCTTGTTGCTGTTTTTGTGGTACTGCAATATATAGGGATGTTATTTGTCACAGTTTACAGTTTGGATTAGATCATTGATGACACTGTTGTTCATAGGATCACGATGTCTCTAGTGACAACTTCTTGCTGCCCAGGTCGTGCCGAGGGATTCCTTTTCCAGTGGTTCTGCTGTCCTGATCGAGCCGAAGGTCCTGCTGCAGTTGTTTCCTCCCTTTGTGTGTGTGGTTGTGGTTGTGTGTGTGGTTGGGTGGTTGGGTGCGGTTGTGTGTGTGATTGTGTGTGATTGTGTGTGGTTGTGTGTGTGGTTGAATGTGTGGTTGAGGTTGTGTGGGTGTATGGTTGTGTGTGTGGTGTGGTTGTGGTTGGTTGTGTGTTGTGTGGTTGTTTGTGTGGTTGTGGTTGTGTGTGTGGTTGTTAGTGGTTGTGTGTGTGTGGTTGTGTGTGTGTGTGTAGTTGTGTGTGTGTGGTTGTGGTTGTGTGTGTGGTTGTGGGTGCGGTTGTGTGTGGGGTTGTGTGTGGGGTTGTGTGTGTGGTTGTGTGTGTGGTTGTATGTGTATGTGTTGTGTGTGTGTGTGTGGTTGTGTGTGTGTGTGTGTGGTTGTGTGTGTGGTTGAGTGTGTTTATGTGTGTGTGTGATTGTGTGTGTGTGTGTGGTTGTGTGTGGTTGTGTGTGTGTGTGGTTTTGTGTGTGGTTGTGTGTGTGGTTGTGTGTGGTTGTGTGTGTGTTGTTGTGTTTGTGGTTGTTTGTGTGGTTGTGTGTGTGTTGCCTTAACTTATCATGAAAGTCTTACTTTTGAAAATGCTTGCTGTTTATAGCTCTGCCAATAATCATTATTACCAATAATCAATTAAAATATTATTATTTTATCAACCTAACTAATTGACAGACTGACCAACAGGATTTGTTTATCTAAATGTAGAAAGAGGGTCCATATAATCCCAATATGGGAACATGTTCTAGCTTGCATAAATATTCTCAATTAAGGATTAATCACCTACAACTCAATATACAAGCAGTTTCATAAATCTCCTGCTCAGGCTGTATTGAACAATATTTCACATATTTACACCACCATCATTAGACTTCAGAGATGTAAGAAGCAAAGAACCATCTGAATTAAATTCATTTATAGCTTTAATATTGGTATCAAAACGTTTTTATAAATAATAATTAGTATTGTACCAAATGCCCATGTATACATATAAAGCAATACACCAGTTCATTTATCTACACGAGTCATAATTGTTGTTAGGAGGAAGTTTATTGGGAGAAAACATCAATTCCATATGTAAGCGCGAAGGCGGGGTGAGGGGCGGAGGCATGGAGCAAGCAAGAGGAAAGACAGATGGCGCTGAAGGCTGGTGGTTCGCGCATGCATGCTCACGTGAACGCAAGCTTGTTGCCAGCCAGCTGCACTTTGAAAACTCACCTACTAAAGTCTCTCCGTGCAGCGCATGCGCGCTGACTCAGCGAGACCTAAAAAGGAAAGCAAATGTTTTTGATTACAGTCGCAAGTGAAGCTGGGGAATGCGCGATCCCCTTCTCAGGACTCCAGTCCCCCCCTTGGGGTAATGCCTCACAGATTGAAGACCTTTGCACTAGGAAATGTTTAGTGGTGGATTTGAATTTCACATTAACCAGCCTCTGTGTGATGGCTTGATATCTGATAAAGAGGATACACAGAATCTCAATCACCCAACCACTTAAATATTGGGTTCCATTCTCCAAGCAAGGAAGGAAGTGGCTGTCTGTGTGTGGCTGGTTAAACATAAAGTTGGATGATGGTATATCAGATTTCAATATTGCCTTTATGTTTTTTGTTTATACATATTTTTATAATGCACACTACACAACACAGTTACTTCTACGACCTAGTGAGAGTGGACCATAGGGTGTGAGAAAGGGTTTCAGTTGTTATCTGAATGCCAGGGGGTTTCTGGAGTTATGTGTATGAGTGCATGATGATGTGTGAACGCAGATGCTGGGTGGCACTTTATATTTCTTTCCAAAGAAGATCAGAAGTGCTATCAACGGGGTCAGTGAAACAAGCATTATCAAATATAGATGTCACCATACTTTATCTTTCAGTCTCTCAAATGGATGTGGTTGTGGGTGGCTTCAGGAAATATTCTAGGCACCTCCTTCTCACAGTCATTTGGAGACACCATGATGGTGGGTGATCTGGTCCCGACCCTACTTGGCAAATTCTTCAGAGGATTCTGAAGGCTCCTTTCTTGATGATTTATTCTCATCACTTCCTTGACTATTTTGCACTGTTTTTGAACAGAAATACATTAAGAGTAATCGTCTCTTGTCCTTGAGTCATCATAACCATCACACCATTGGTTATCTCTCTCTTCCTTGACAAATACTTGGTCTTCTACAAGGATAGTTTGTGGACAAGCTCTACTCCTGCATCAGGCATATTCTAGCACATGGCATTGCTGTTTGACTTCTGTAAGTGATTTTTTGTAAAGGGCGCCTCTCCCATGATTTTAGAAAGGTCACTGTGTAATCAATACAGTATGTGTTTAGGAAAATTATTGGTATTGGTGGAAGTGAGGTGGTCCTCTAGTTTAGATGTGAAGGCTTCTCAGTGACGTTTTTGAAAGGAAGGAGAGGGGGATACTGCACTTTGGCTCTCCTGTCTTGGAAACCTGAAAGAAATAGTACAGCGGTTGGACCAGATGACAGGGGAAATTGTGTGATAGGACATGTGCAGACCATGTTGAATCACCGTATCTAGGCAGCGGTCATTGATGTAAGGGGGAAGTAATGAGACCTTCCATACTAAGAACATGACATATATGTTTAAATTCTTTGGATGAATGCAGAGACTGGTCTTCAGTCTAGAAGTTGAAGTTTCCTTTGACCAGGAGGTGAGTGGATGTATGAAGAAGGTATTTAAGAGCCTGCAAAACTCTATGAAGAAGTTATGTGCTGGTTGTGTGGGGCATAGCTTGTAAGGTTTCTGAGGGCATTGTCTGGGTATTCAAAGATACGTTAAGAGATGGGAAACCGTATGGTACCTTGAAGGCCCTGGAATCAGTGCAACACGATCATCTAGATTAGAATCAGAGTCAGGTACGTGCCTGGTAAGCACATCTATTCCAGGGCTATGGTCGAACTATCGCCCAGTCTGCCTCTATGTGGGCACGACATTGAGTCTAATCAGTCCAACACCTGTTCCTAAATTAACTCCCTCCCCGGATCCACAGCTTAAAAGATTCTCAGGATCATCAACACAGTAGTTCCACCACCATCTTCAATATGGTAGAATGTGTTCAAACTCTCAGACATCTCCCATCAACAAATCGTCTGAGTCTGCTCAGGATTAAGTCTTTGTCTGCTTCAGTGTTACAATTCCTCACACACCTCCATCAGGCTGAAAGTTTGCTGTGCTGTTGCCAGAATCCCGGGGAAGATGGAACACGTGGTGTCTCAGGCAAATTTGGCTGGAAGTTCATGCCTTTGGAATCAATACTTTGCTTTGTAATGCTCAAGCAAAAGAATTAGCAAGTACAAACCACTGTTCTGCTGTCCTTGGCTCACAAGGGAAAGATTAGATTTCTAAGTGCTCAGCTTAGACGAGATAAAGCTTTCTTAAACAGACAATCTAGAGAAATGAGTGTCTCTGGCAAGGGAAAGCCTGTCCCTAGATACTTTTATACATCATTAGACAATATGCGAGAATATGCTGATTCAAGATTCCTTACTGTAGCTGAAGGCAATAGGTAAAGACAATAAAAGACCAACCCACAAAACATACTGCACCTTTGTACGGAGGAAAATACATTGCTTCTGGTACCTTAGAATACCATCGCTATTTAGACGCCATAGTGTTTGCAGTTGTTAATTTAAAATGCTATATTTTTATAAATAACTACCCCTGATTGTGATACATTCTGTACGTTATTATTACAATCACTTGGTGCCAATACTTAGCCCCGAATACCCTTCCCTCCCATCATGACTATACCTTGATTGGTGGTCAACAAAGATTAAAGCCCAAATTTACTAATGCCCTGGATTTACGTAACTTTTTGGGTTGCAGACCTGACACAAAGGAGCGCATTAGGATGTAGGGCGGATCGTCACCGCCTGCATGGCGGTGGCGATCCGCCCTACATCCTTCCCCACCTGCCACCCAATTCCCCCCTGCCATATTAGTATGGCGGGGGGACCCCGACGGACGGAAATACCGTCCGCCAGTTTTCCACTCGTCACACAGGTGACCGGGCGGAAAAGGGGCCTGCTAGACACTGCCATCCATATTAGGAAGGCAGCGGGAAGCTGCCTTTTTGTGGTGGCGTTGCCGCCACGGAAATGCATGCGGACAGTGACTTTGGTGGCCCGTTGCGGGCCCCCAGGGTATTGGGGGAGTGGGGGGTGCACATGGGGGGTACCTATGGTACCCCCTGCATTTGCATGCACAATGCGGCACGCACCGCACGGTGCCTGCCACTTTGTGCATGCAAATGCACAACATACAGTTTTAGCATTGCGGCGGGTGCTGCTGAAAGCACCACCCGCCGCAATGTTAAAAATGCGTGATGCACCCGCCAGTGTGGCGGGCACATCCTAATCCCCCCCCACAGGACTGCCGCACATATGGCGGGTGGGCCCGTTTTCCGTCAGGATGGCGGGCGGACTTCATCCTAATGATGCCCACAGAGTTATGCTGGGATTTGCTATACAATGCAAATCTTCATTTGTGCTGGTTAGTTTCCGAACGTAACACAAAGTTGCACTATCTGTTGCTTTGCATGACTTTGTATCAAGGAAGCATTCGAGGGGTGGTACATTGGTGTTTGTGTGCAACCACCTACGAGGTTTGACACAAATCTTTATCTGCAAACATTCGTGGAGATTGGTGCCTAATCATAGGCCTCCTCAAGGCAGGTATAAAGAGGAGAAATGTTTCAATTCCTCCTTGTTTCTCCTACTTTGCTTGCGTGCTGCATCGAAGAGCTCACATACAAAAGCAGAAAAAGTGTTTATTTTTGTACTGGAAGCATCCCCTCCGAGTACAAAATTATTCCTTATGGCGGTACACATCCTTCCACTATGGCACAATGATGTGTACATTGGCGCATGGCAGCCTAAAATGCAACAGTACATATAGAAGAAAAAAGAGCCACATCTCAACAGATATGGCACTGTTCTGCTCTCTCCCTTTCATGTAACACAGCGCAGCAACTTTAGCTGTTATGCTGCGTTGTATGAATGTTTCATAAATCTGGGCTCAAGATTCTAAATGAATGAGTTTTCATTAGTCTACTTCCCTGAAGTATGTGGTATTTTGATAAAATATTCGGTCATAAATATAAAGGCACACAAATATCGAGTTTTTAATACTGTGATGCAGAAATATTGTGATACAAAAAGAACAGATCGTGGTCATATATATATATTGTTTTAAAGTATGTAATCTCATCAACAATAATATTTCTGTTTTTAATATCGTTTAACCCCTTCGCTGCTAGGCCTTTTCCCCTCCTGTGCTAAGCCTTTTTTGGGCTATTTGGGGTAGTGCGCGCTTAGGCCCCTGTAACTTTTTGACCACATTAGGTATCCATGCCAAATTTGCGTCCTTTTCTTCCAACATCATGGGGATTCTAAAGGTACCCAGGGTTTGTGGATTCTCCTAGAGGGGTCCCAGAAATTAGCCAAAATACAGCAAACTTTTGGTTTTTTTGTGAAAAATGGGGAAAAGTGGCTGCAAATGAAAGCCTCTGGGTTTTTCTCTGCAAATGATATCAAAAAAGGGTTTGTGGGGCTGAAATCACAATTTCTCCAGCTTTTAGGGAATGACAGTTTTTTTGTCAGAAACCCAACATTTTTTACACAGTTTTGACATTTTTCTGGGACATACCCTATTTTTGCTATTTTTTGTGCTTTGAACCTCCTTCCAGATAATGGTAGAAATGGGTAGAAAAGCAATAATGGATCCTGGAAAGCTATACATTTTTGAAAAGTAGACAAAATTCTGAATTCAGCAAGCGGTCATTTGTGTAGATCCATCAAGGTTTCTTTATAGAAACTTACAGGTAAATATAGGAAAAATTAAAAATTTGTTGAAAAAAGCAACCTTTTGAGTCAACGTTTTCACCTGTAACTTCTGACATCTCTTTGAAAGCAATGTACCGTTACATCCGGTGGACCTTCCTGGTTGTGGGGATATATAGGACTTGTAGGTTCACCAAGAGCCCAACGAACCCAGAGTAAAAAATTGAGCAGCATTTTGTAATGTTTTTTTTTTTTGTTCCGGGTATATAGCAATTATTGTGGGAAAATGTATACATGGAAAAATCGGTATGAAAGACACCTATGTATTTCTGAAATGGGAACAAATTACAGAGTTTAGAAACAGTGCATATTTGCACATTTTCGAAATTGGGAATACTCATACTTGCATGACAATTATTGGTCATTTTTCAAAATGACTTTTTTTTTACACAATGTCTTTCATTTGGAAGGGAGAAATGCATCAAAAATCAATAGGTAATAACAGTTGCTTCACAAATCTGAACTACCCTAAGTCTCCCGATAAAAATGGTACCTCACTTGCATAGTGCCCACGACAGGAAACGGCGCAAAACGCAACGTGGTCACACCTCAATTTTTCTGTTACCCAGAATCCCTTGCAAATGTAAAAAAATCACAAAAAAACACATTTTCCCCACATTTCTGGGATGGAAAGTTCTGGAATCTGCGTGGATCCACAAATTTCCACCCACCTGGCGTTCCCCAAAGTCCTACGGGAAAAATGGTACCTCACTTGTGCGGGTCGGCCTAGTGCCCGCGACAGGAAACGGCGCAAAACGCAACGTGGTCACACCTCAATTTTGCAGTGAAAATTGACCCTTTTTTTGGCAAAGTGACTAGCTGTAGTTTTTGAACCCTAGCCCTGCCGGCACCTAGGGAAACCTAGCAAACCTATACATTTTTGAAAACTAGACACCCAGGGGAATCCAGGATGGGGTGACTTGACTGCCTCCCACCATGGTCTGTTACCCAGAATCCCTTGCAAACGTAAAAAAATGACAAAAAAAACACATTTTCCCCACATTTCTGGGATGGAAAGTTCTGGAATCTGCGTGGATCCACAAATTTCCACCCCCCCCGCGTTCCCCAAAGTCCTACGAGAAAAATGGTACCTCACTTGTGCGGGTCGGCCTAGTGCCCGCGACAGGAAACGGCGCAAAACGCAACGTGGTCACACCTCAATTTTGCAGTGAAAATTGACCCTTTTTTTGGCAAAGTGACTAGCTGTAGTTTTTGAACCCTAGCCCTGCCGGCACCTAGGGAAACCTAGCAAACCTATACATTTTTGAAAACTAGACACCCAGGGGAATCCAGGATGGGGTGACTTGACTGCCTCCCACCATGGTCTGTTACCCAGAATCCCTTGCAAACGTAAAAAAATGACAAAAAAAACACATTTTCCCCACATTTCTGGGATGGAAAGTTCTGGAATCTGCGTGGATCCACAAATTTCCACCCACCCCGCGTTCCCCAAAGTCCTACGAGAAAAATGGTACCTCACTTGTGCGGGTCGGCCTAGTGCCCGCGACAGGAATGCCGCCTCACTACGTTTTGGGCCCTTGCCTGCCGCGGGTACTTGGGCCTCCCACACAAGTGAAGCACCATTTTTACCGGGAGTCTTGGGGGAACGCTGGGTGGTGGTAAATTTGTGTGAGCCCAGTGATGCCACAACTTTCCCACCCCAAAATGTGTGAAAAAAGTGATTTTTTCAGCTAAAATTGAGGTTTGCAGGGGATTCTGGGTAAGGAAACGTTGGGGGATCCACGCAAGCCATACCTCCCTGGAAGCCGCCGGGTGTCTAGTTTTCATAAATGTGTGGGTTTGGTAGGTTTCCCTAGATGGCCGCCGAGCACCGGGTCAAAAACCAAAGTGACCACCCTTGCAAAACCAGGTGGTTTTGCGAAAGGCCATTTTGATGCCGCCTCACTACGTTTTGGGCCCTTGCCTGCCGCGGGTACTTGGGCCTCCCACACAAGTGAGGCACCATTTTTACCGGGAGACCTGGGGGAACGCTGGGTGGTGGTAAATTTGTGTGAGCCCAGTGATGCCACAACTTTCCCACCCCAAAATGTGTGAAAAAAGTGATTTTTTCAGCTAAAATTGAGGTTTGCGGGGGATTCTGGGTAAGGAAACTTTGGGGGATCCACGCAAGCCATACCTCCCTGGAAGCCGCCGGGTGTCTAGTTTTCAGAAATGTGTGGGTTTGGTAGGTTTCCCTAGATGGCCGCCGAGCACCGGGTCAAAAACCAAAGTGACCACCCTTGCAAAACCAGGTGGTTTTGCGATAGGCCATTTTGATGCCGCCTCACTACGTTTTGGGCCCTTGCCTGCCGCGGGTACTTGGGCCTCCCACACAAGTGAGGCATCATTTTTACCGGGAGACCTGGGGGAATGCTGGGTGGTGGTAAATTTATGTGAGCCCAGTGATGCCACAACTTTCCCACCCCAAAATGTGTGAAAAAAGTGATTTTTTCAGCTAAAATTGAGGTTTGCAGGGGATTCTGGGTAAGGAAACGTTGGGGGATCCACGCAAGCCATACCTCCCTGGAAGCTGCCGGGTGTCTAGTTTTCAGAAATGTGTGGGTTTGGTAGGTTTCCCTTGATGGCCGCCGAGCACCGGGTCAAAAACCAAAGTGACCACCCTTGCAAAACCAGGTGGTTTTGCGATAGGCCATTTTGATGCCGCCTCACTACGTTTTGGGCCCTTGCCTGCCGCGGGTACTTGGGCCTCCCACACAAGTGAGGCATCATTTTTACCGGGAGACCTGGGGGAATGCTGGGTGGTGGTAAATTTATGTGAGCCCAGTGATGCCACAACTTTCCCACCCCAAAATGTGTGAAAAAAGTGATTTTTTCAGCTAAAATTGAGGTTTGCAGGGGATTCTGGGTAAGGAAACGTTGGGGGATCCATGCAAGCCATACCTCCCTGGAAGCTGCCGGGTGTCTAGTTTTCAGAAATGTGTGGGTTTGGTAGGTTTCCCTTGATGGCCGCCGAGCGCCAGGTCAAAAACCAAAGTGACCACCCTTGCAAAACCAGGTGGTTTTGCGATAGGCCATTTTGATGCCGCCTCACTACGTTTTGGGCCCTTGCCTGCCGCGGGTACTTGGGCCTCCCACACAAGTGAGGCACCATTTTTACCGGGAGACCTGGGGGAACGCTGGGTGGTGGTAAATTTGTGTGAGCCCAGTGATGCCACAACTTTCCCACCCCAAAATGTGTGAAAAAAGTGATTTTTTCAGCTAAAATTGAGGTTTGCAGGGGATTCTGGGTAAGGAAACGTTGGGAGATCCACGCAAGCCATACCTCCCTGGAAGCCTCCGGGTGTCTAGTTTTCATAAATGTGTGGGTTTGGTAGGTTTCCCTAGATGGCCGCCGAGCACCGGGTCAAAAACCAAAGTGACCACCCTTGCAAAACCAGGTGGTTTTGCGAAAGGCCATTTTGATGCCGCCTCACTACGTTTTGGGCCCTTGCCTGCCGCGGGTACTTGGGCCTCCCACACAAGTGAGGCACCATTTTTACCAGGAGACCTGGGGGAACGCTGGGTGGTGGTAAATTTGTGTGAGCCCAGTGATGCCACAACTTTCCCACCCCAAAATGTGTGAAAAAAGTGATTTTTTTCAGCTAAAATTGAGGTTTGCAGGGGATTCTGGGTAAGGAAACGTTGGGGGATCCATGCAAGCCATACCTCCCTGGAAGCCGCCGGGTGTCTAGTTTTCAGAAATGTGTGGGTTTGGTAGGTTTCCCTAGATGGCCGCCGAGCGCCGGGCCAAAAACCAAAGTGACCCCCCTTGCAAAACCAGATTAACTATTGTTCCTACAGCGTGAGAATTTTGGAATAATATTGCAAAGAAAATGTGGCAGACATTTTGAGGTTCGCAGGACATTGGGGATAAAAAAAACTTTTTAAATTCACAAGAGAGACATCACCATGAACTCCCATGGGTTTTCTACAATATCTACAGTTGGTGGGTTATTCTTACATGGAAAGTGAACCTTGGCAGAGAAACTAAAAACAAAGATTCCTGCACAACCATCTATTCCTCAAACACACACACATACTGGTTGGATTTGGCACGAGGGCGAGTCATGGTTCAGTGTATTAAATTATATTAACAAGAGATTTCACAAAAATGAAATGCACTGTCAATAATTAAATTCACAAAAAACCAAACCAATGACTCGCAGCTCGTGAGCTGTAAAGCCACGTCAAGGCACCAACCACTTTACAGGCCATTCACACACCTTTCATACGTGATACAAACAAGACCATTCGCACCACCAGGTACAAAAACAACACATTACAAAATTCACCAAAAAGGGACAAGGTACACCCTGCTTCAGAAATACAAATATTTCTCCTCAGCCTTCTAATCCGCAAGCACACACACATACTGGTTGGATTTGGCACGAGGGTGAGTGATGGTTCAGTAGATACAATTGTATTAGCAAGTGATTTCAAAAAAATGAAATGCACTGGTAATAATTGAAAGGGCAAGAAACTGAACCATTGACTCACAGCTCGTAGCTGTAAAGCTACGACAAGGCACCAACCTCTTTACAGGCCATTCATACACCTTTCATACGTGCGAGACATACAAAACCATTCACACCGCCAGTCGCGGGCCCATCACATAACAAAACTCACACCAGCACACAGCGCCATTCAAGGGCCCATCACTTTCACACGCCCACAATCCAGACACGCAACTACACTGGCTGATGGATTGCGTGGAGTGGCAAGCAGTGTGTGTAGTGACCAGCAGAAAGTCACTACTCACACACAGCCAGCCGAGCACCAGTCCACACACACCGCTTGCAGAGCGCCAGTCCATGCACACCGCTAGCCAAACACCAGTCCACGCACACCGCTAGCCAAGCGCCAGTCCAGGCACACCGCCAGCCAATCGCCAGTCCACGCACACCGCCAGCCAAGTACCAGTCCACGCACACCGCCAGCCAAGCACCATTCCACGCACACCGCCAGCCAAGCTCCAGTCCACGCACTCCACCAGCCAAGCTCCAGTCCACGGACACCACCAGCCAAACACCAGTCCGCACACACCACCAGTCCACGCACACCGCCAGCCAAGTACCAGTCCACGCACACCGCCAGCCAAGCACCATTCCACGCACACCGCCAGCCAAGCTCCAGTCCACGCACACCACCAGCCACGCACCAGTCCACGCACACCGCCAGTCCATGCACACCGCCAGTCCACGCACACCGCCAGCCAAGCACCATTCCACGCACACCACCAGCCAAGCTCCAGTCCACGGACTCCACCAGCCAAACACCAGTCCGCACACACCACCAGTCCACGCACACCGCCAGCCAAGTACCAGTCCACGCACACCGCCAGCCAAGCACCATTCCACGCACACCGCCAGCCAAGCTCCAGTCCACGGACACCACCAGCCAAACACCAGTCCACACACACCACCAGTCCACGCACACCGCCAGCCAAGTACCAGTCCACGCACACCGCCAGCCAAGCACTATTCCACGCACACCGCCAGCCAAGCTCCAGTCCACGCACACCACCAGCCACGCACCAGTCCACGCACACCGCCAGTCCATGCACACCGCCAGTCCACGCACACCGCCAGCCAAGCACCATTCCACGCACACCACCAGCCAAGCTCCAGTCCACGGACTCCACCAGCCAAACACCAGTCCGCACACACCACCAGTCCACGCACACCGCCAGCCAAGTACCAGTCCACGCACACCGCCAGCCAAGCACCATTCCACGCACACCGCCAGCCAAGCTCCAGTCCACGCACACCACCAGCCACGCACCAGTCCACGCACACCGCCAGTCCATGCACACCGCCAGTCCACGCACACCGCCAGCCAAGCACCATTCCACGCACACCACCAACCAAGTGCCAGTCCACACACACCAACAGCCAAGCGCAAGCCTACACACACCGCCATCACATTAGGATTTTTTTTTGAAAAAAATAAAAACACAAACAAATTGTAAATAGATACAAATCTTCTAACAGAAAATCAGCAACTAAATACATTGCACTAACACCAACCTTGAAACAGAATCAAATTATCCAAAGAATACAGACCAGGCAGTTCACTTTACCACTCATGAATGCTCCCAAAAATTCTTTCGCGTGTGGTACGCTCTGAAACAAGCAGGGAGACACAGTGCAGGATGAGAAGGACAGTCGGGGCAGTACATACGACTCTCCTTCCGCGAACCTCTTCGCCAACAGACTCTACATCTCCTACTGGGAAAATCTTTTGCGGGTGTGGGAGGAATGTGATCTGGAAAGTGGCGTTCTTTCAATCTAGCAACATCCTCCACCACTCCAACTCTAGGAACACTTGCCTGTTCCACTACAACAAGGCTGCCTATTACAGACTCCTGAAACTTAGCAAAAGTCATCTTTGACTCAGGGCAAGAATCCTGGAACACAACAAAAGCATTAAACATTGCCAAGTGGAAAAGATGGATAGCCAACTTCTTGTACCAAATGTAAGCCTTACGAAGAGCAGTGTAAGGTTCCAACCTCTGATCTACTCTGTCAACACCACCCATGTGCCTATTATAGTCTAAAATGCACACAGGTTTGCGCGCTTCAGCGACCTGACCCCAAACAGTCACAGGTGCAGTGCTTTCATCATGGATGGTAGTCAGCATGTAGACATCTCTCCTGTCTGTAAACTTCACAGCAAGAAGCTCCTGGCAACGCAACGCACTGCACTGTCCCCGCACAAGCTTTTGACAAACAAGTTCTTTCGGGAAACCTTTACGGTTAGAGCGGATTGTGCCACAAGCAAGAGTGTCCACTTTGGCCAATTCCCTGAACAACCGCACACCAGTGTAGAAGTTATCAACATATAAATGGTGGCCTTTGTTAAAAAATCCTCTTCCAAGTTCCCAAACAATTTTCTCAGTCACTCCAAAAGTGGAATGACAACCAGGGAGGTTAAACTTAGATTCCTTACCGGTGTACACCCTGAAATTAGAGACATATCCAGTCCTACTGTCACACAGCATATACAGCTTTATTCCATAGCGTGCCCTCTTACTAGGAATGTATTGCCTAAAAACCAAGCGGCCCTTGAACAACATCAAAGACTCATCCACTGCAATTTCTTTCCCAGGGGCATAAATCTCAGAAAATCGATCAACAAAGTGATCAAGGACAGGCCTAATCTTAAAAAGACGGTCACAGTCAGGGTGATCTCGTGGCAACGCTAAACCATTATCAACAAAATGCATCATCCGAAGCAGAAGCAAATACCTGTCACGACTCATGACTGCCGGAAAAATAGACGTTGCCATCAAGGGACTGCTAGACCAATATGAAGACATTGATGGCTTCCTTAGCAAGCCCATCAAAAAAGTTAAACCCAAGAACTTCTTCATCTCTTCAACATTTGTGGTAGTCCACCGGGTAGCTCTAGAGTGTGGCTTAAGACTGACACTGTTGTCCCTCAAAAACTGTTCGGCATACAAATTAGTCTGCTCAACAATCTCTGCCAAAAACACATCGTCCATAAACAACTGAAAAAATTTTACCGGCAAAAAGTTTTCAGTATTCACTCTAGACCCTGGAACACCAGTAAACTCTGGCAATGCCGGCTGCACCATGCCAGGGGCAACCCAAAGGTCATCACTTTCAACGGGAAGCCTTGCAGCCCCAGCCTGCAGCCCAGATGCCTCTTGCCGCACTACACCAATGGGAAGCCTTGCAGCCGCAGGCTGCATCCCAGAAGCCTCTTGCCGCACTACACCAACGGGAAGCCTTGCAGTCCCAGGCTGCAGCCCAGATGCCTCTTGCCGCACTATCGGCACATCAGTCTCCTCCTCTAACACAGGCACTTCATCCGCACTAAGAGTATCTTCATCATCCGATATCTCCATACGGAGAGACAACTCACTGCCAGAATCGTCCCCTGCCTCCTCTCCCTCAGATGCAGAGTCAGTCTCTGAACCAATATCAGAGGAAGACTCAAACAGCAAACCAACAACCTGCTGAGCAGTAATCCTGCGGCTAGCCATTATACTTACTAAGATTGAAGACTGCACAAACAAGTCAACAACAACCAACAATGTGCAAACCAAGTAAGTAAAGAAATGTGTACCTTTATCACAATGATCAATGTACTCAAAAACGATAGAATTCAATTACAAGAGACCGCTACACTCACCGGAACCTACTTTGCAGTGACACAGCAAAAACCAACGATATCCAACTAGAAAGAAGAAAAAAAATGAAAATTACTCACAAGACAACAAAATACACATCGAGCACAAATGCAAGGGGTCGCTTCCTCATGCAGAAAAATACATCCCTGGTGTCTAGTGGGCTTTTCTGCCCCCCCCAGGAGCAGAAACGGACAGAAAGACGACCGATCTGCCCCCACGGGGGGAAGAAAAGTCTTCCCATTATTTATGCCCCAAAGGAAGCGACCCTTGCCCAAGGGGTCGCTTCCCAAATAAAACAAAACACATCCCTGGTGTCTAGTGGGATTTCTGTCCTCCCTGGGGGCAGAAACGGGCAGAAAGACGACCGATCTGCCCCCAGGGGGGGCAGAAAAGTCTTCTAATCATTTTGGCCGCTAAGGAAGGAACCCTTGCCCAAGGGGTCACTTCCCAAATAAAACAAAACACATCCCTGGTGTCTAGTGGGCTTTTCTGCCCCCCCTGGGGGCAGAAACGGGCGGAAAGACGACCGATCTGCCCGCAGGGGGGGCAGAAAAGTTTTCTAATTAATTTGCCCGCCTCGGAAGCGACCCTTGCCCAAGGGGTCGCTTCCCAAATAAAACAAAACACATCCCTGGTGTCTAGTGGGCTTTTCTGCCCCCCCTGGGGGCAGAAACGGGCGGAAAGACGACCGATCTGCCCCCAGGGGGGGGCAGAAAAGTCTTCTAATTAATTTGCCCGCCTAGGAAGCGACCCTTGCCCAAGGGTTCGCTTCCCAAATAAAACAAAACACATCCCTGGTGTCTAGTGGGCTTTGAAACGGGGGCAGAAACGGGCAGAAAGACAACCGATCTGCCCCCAGGGGGGGCAAAAAAGTCTTCCAATCATTTTGGCCGCCTAGGAAGCGACCCTTGCCCAAGGGGTCGCTTCCCAAATAAAACAAAACACATCCCTGGTGTCTAGTGGGCTTTTCTGCCCCCCCTGGGGGCAGAAACGGGCGGAAAGACGACCGATCTGCCCCCAGGGGGGGCAGAAAAGTCTTCTAATTAATTTGCCCGCCTAGGAAGCGACCCTTGCCCAAGAGTTCGCTTCCCAAATAAAACAAAACACATCCCTGGTGTCTAGTGGGCTTTTCTGCCCCCCCTGGGGGCAGAAACGGGGGCAGAAACGGGCAGAAAGACAACCGATCTGCCCCCAGGGGGGGCAGAAAAGTCTTCCAATCATTTTGGCCGCCTAGGAAGCGACCCTTGCCCAAGGGGTCGCTTCCCAAATAAAACAAAACACATCCCTGGTGTCTAGTGGGCTTTTCTGCCCCCCCTGGGGGCAGAAACGGGCGGAAAGACGACCGATCTGCCCCCAGGGGGGGCAGAAAAGTCTTCTAATTAATTTGTCCGCCTAGGAAGTGACCCTTGCCCAAGGGGTCGCTTCTCAAATAAAACAAAACACATCCCTGGTGTCTAGTGGGCTTTTAACGGGGGCAGAAACGGGCAGAAAGACAACCGATCTGCCCCCAGGGGGGGCAGAAAAGTCTTCCAATCATTTTGGCCGCCTAGGAAGCGACCCTTGCCCAAGGGGTCGCTTCCCAAATAAAACAAAACACATCCCTGGTGTCTAGTGGGCTTTTCTGGGGGCAGAAACGGGCGGAAAGACGACCGATCTGCCCCCAGGGGGGGCAGAAAAGTCTTCTAATTAATTTGTCCGCCTAGGAAGCGACCCTTGCCCAAGGGGTCGCTTCCCAAATAAAACAAAACACATCCCTGGTGTCTAGTGGGGCATCCCTGCTCCACGATCGCGACGCTGTGCGCGATCGTGGAGCAGGAATGCCCTGTATTGAGACATCAGGGGAGAGGAAATACTTTTTCCTCTCCCCCGATGCCTCAATACTAAACAAATCACCCCCGCGGCCCCCACCGGACGAGGGAACATACCTGCTGCTGCCTTGGACGCGCTGGAAGAAATGGATTCCAGCGCGTCCAACGCTTCCTGATGACGCCGGCGCGCGCTGTGCGCGCTGACGTCATCAGGAAGCGTGGGGGGGCTCGGGGGTGGCAGCGGAAACTCTTCCGCTGCCATCCCCCTCTGTGGGGGCACGATCGATGCCCCAGGGGGGGAGCGCCTGCGCTTCCCCCAGGGGCTGTGCTCATGACGGAGCGGTTCCGTCATGAGCTCAGCCCAACCGATGCTCATGACGGAACCGTTCCGTCATGAGCATCGAAGGGGTTAATATAACATTGTTGTAAAAGCTGTCGTTTTTTTATTTTTTTGTATGTGCTTTACTCCATATTTTAATTGTATATGTTATATATTGGTTGTATAATTGTTAATAATATGAAATTATATTTTTTAATTTTAAGTTATCATTTTTAGGTCTCGCTTAGCGTTGCAGCGCAAATGCGCTGCCATCGCTTTGCGAGGCATGCAGTATATACTGTAGTGTGGAAGCTTCGTGGAAGCTCCGCCCACTCTCTGCCCATTGGCTTTTGTCTTAAATGATGCCTTCCGATTGGTTTGAGGCTTGTTAGTCCCTCCTCATTCATCATTTGTATCCTTCCACGGCTATTAGCCCCTTTACTCCTGACACTATTTTCTTTTAGGTCTCGCCTAGCGTTGCAGCCCGAATGCGCTGCCATCGCTTTGCGAGACATGCAGCATATACTGTAGTGTCAAAGCTTCGTGGAAGCTCTGCCCAATCTCTGCCCATTGGCTTTTGTCTTAAATGCTGCCTTCCGATTGGTTTGAGGCTTGTTAGTCCCTCCTCATTCATCATTTGTATCCTTCAACGGCTATTGGCCCCTTTACTCCTAACACTATTTTCTTCCCTGTCTCCCCACCCCGCCGCCCCCTCCCTCAGTCTGTGACTTCTCACCCTCCCCCGCCCCCCCCCACTCCCGTTCATGTTTTCTTGCCTGCTGGCACTTCCGTTTTCATCTTCATTATTGCCACCTTGAAATATGCGAGTTCAAGATGCGTGCTGTACAAAAACATCTTGTGTTTAATGAACTAGATTTTAATGTTACTCTAAATATAACACGAGACTCTAGGCAACATTCGGGGTATGCATGGCAACTGATGCCTCTTAGTTCACAAATGGCATTGTTGTCGGGCAGGAAGAGCGGCAGTGTTTTAACTCATGCTTAAAACGAGCACTTTTAATAACTTCCTCTCAATTCAGTGCTATAATCTTGTGTACTGAGGTGACGCGCTAAAGAAAGGCACTTTTTTGAATTCTGAAGAGACATTATCGCACATTTACATCATGTTTACTGTATAATTAACATGCCGATCATTTTCACGGCTCGCCAACTGGCTCGTATACGCTTGGCTCGTCTCCGGCTGGCTCTACCTGTTAATTAATATATTGGCTCATGCACCCCTAGCAAAGTGAGATGAATGGATACATGACTGTGAGCCCGGTAGATGGCAGAGAAATAGACTGGTGCAGACAAACAGACAAAGTCAGCCTCCATTGCCTCACGTCAGAATCATCACTTTCAATAACCTGGAAATCTGCCGGCAACTCCCGCATGCCTCAACCTCATCCCCCTCACCTATTCTACGCAGAAGCTGCAGATTCTGAGCTGTGCCCTCCTGGTGAAGAGGAGCACGGCAGAGTCTGTAGAAGCGCTGGGATCCCTACCCTCTCCGGGCAGGCACCTAAGTCTTTTATGTGCCTTCACACTCAGGATAAATGAATACATTTTGTTCTGTGCTTTAGTCACCCCTATGTGAGCACTGTCTGGTAGATGAAGCTCTGTGTTAATAAACACATTCAGATAGGTAGTTGTGTACAAACAAACAACAGCCACAATACCGTACGTTTTGAACGTGTAGTTAAATACCTGCTCATCGAGTACCTCATTGGCTGATCATTCCATGGCACTACCAAAATTACATTTGGACACATTTGCTCAACTGTAAAACACTCCCTTCTATAGGTCATTTCACAACTCAGGGCTTTGGGGTTAGGTAACCTACTTTGGATGCTGTGTAAGAGAGTAAATACAAAAATTAATGCAATGAAACTAGGCAACCAGTACTGTCTAAAACACTGTGAAAACTGACACGCATTCTGGCATTTTGTTTAGTTAATGTCGATTTTCTCATAGATGCGAGTAAAGTACTCTTAATATCTTAGGGAAATCTGCACACTTTTAACTAATAGCACTGGGTGACCTTTGACAACTAGGCAATGGATACATTTTCATGTACCCCCTCTGCCCCTCTGCCCCCAGCCCCCTTGGCAAACTTCATTGCCTCCCAGTGTTTGGGGGATAACCAAGAAGCAGGAAAGTGAGTCAAATAGTCAAGAAAATGAAAGAGAAGCCGGGATTCACATGCTCCGATCCCGATCGCGTTGGTTAGTCTGTAAGCACTACCTTTATTAATGAGTTTTGCATTAGTAAAGCACCACGGTGTGCATGTGTGGCGACACTTCATCCATGAGGTACGTGCCAAGCAATTGTTGACACAATCCACACTTTGCGTCTTTTTCAATATATTTATTACGAAGTGCAGGACCTTTCCAATGGATTTTACACACTACATACATTCACTCCAAAAATAAAACGTGCAGGTAAAAAAACATTGCCATTTACAATGTCAATATCTCTAACTCACAAATGTGAGACCTATTTGCATTGCAAATGCTTGTTTATGTAATTGTTGATAGTAATTTATAGCATTGTTGCGAGTTGTGAGGTATGCAGACGTACTGGGTGGGAAGTTAATTAAGTATAAATATTTAATAATGAATTTTGAATAAATATTAATTATTTATTTGATGATTAATTATGTAAATTGTGTAATTATTTTTTTAAGTGGTCATTTAGGTGTATAGTTTGTAGGGGTTGAGGGTGGGAAGTTAAGTAACGGATAATTTATTAATTATTAATAATTGTTTATTATTCATTCACTAATTGACAATTAATTATGCCAATTGTGTGATTAATATATATTTTAGTGATATTGTGGGTGTGTCTTTTTGCGTTTGTAGGGGTTATGGGGTGTAAAGTTCATTAAGGACTAATTCAACAATTATTCTTTTAATATTAAATATTTAATTGATAATTAATTAGGTAAATTATAATTTCTATTTTGTTATTTTTTTAGATGCAGGTTGTTTGATTTGTAGTGGTATAGGGTGGGAAGTTAATTGAGTAATAATCAATTGTCAATTAATTATTAATTTGCAATTAAATATTTAATTTATTATTAATTATGTAAGCTGCTCAATATTTATATTTTGGTGCCGATTCCGATCCGTTAAAAAAATTTATCGACCGACTGGTATCCGTATTTTATTACGTACGAATCGTACAAGTCCCGTACAAACGGCGAAGTACGATTTGTACGTGAAAAATACATACGAATGACCTCGGGAAAAGTCTCCGACACGTCCCCGGACAGTTTTACGTACGAGTCATAAAACTTAAGTCCAAGCGCACAAGTCCGATCCGTACCGGCGTCCCGAATACACAAGCGTATGGAAAACGTCCCGTACGGAGTGAAGTTTGTACGACCCCTACCCCGGGTACACTTGGGCCCGGGGTACGAGTCGTACGGCGTCCCCAGCCTCCCCCCCCTCCCGCGTACGTCTGCACCGTACCCCCAGCCCCCATATGTACGCACCGTACCCCCAGCCCCCGTATGTACTCACCGTACCCCCAGCCCCGTATGTACGCACCGTACCCCCAGCCCCCCGTATGTATGCACCGTACCTCCAGCGCGTAGCGCTGGGGGTATGGTGCGTACATACGGGGGGCTGGGGGTACGGTGCTTACATACGGGGCTGGGGGTACGGTGCGTACATACGGGGGCTGGGGGTACGGTGCGTACCGGGCCCCCTTTTCCTCGTGCATCGCGGCGTACTTAGCTTTTCCGGCCCTTTTTGGCTCCCGTAAAAATATAGCCGTGCGGAGTGCTGTGGGTACGAATCGTACTTGCTGGTCCGTAAAATGCTGCCTGACTCCATGCGGATGTCGCGTATGCGCTGTCCAGGATCGGAATTGTATGTATTTTTTAGCCGCACGGTGTTTTTTACGATTCGTACGGAAATGGTATTTCTGTACGAATCGTACTTGCTGGTTTGTACGGTGGAATTCCCGGGTACGAGTCATACGGAGAAAACGCTCCGTACGACCATTTGTGCCCGGGTTTTACAGGATCGGAATCGGCACCAAAGTGTTGTTTTGTTTGTAGGGAAATAGGGTGGGAAGTTAATCAATTATAATCAATTAGCAAATATTTAATCATTTTTAAATAACTATTGTATAATTTACTTAATCTGTTAATTAAATTCTTTTTTATTTTTATTACATTTTAATTGTGTGTTTCTATGTTTGTGGGAGTATGATGTGGTATTTTTAAGGAAATTATTAATCAATTATAACATTTAAAATTATTACATTTTTTAATAATGAACTTTTTTTATTGGTTTTAAAATTTCTATATAACATTTTTATAGTAATCATTCTATATTTTTTGCCAATTAATATAGATATTAAAATATGTGTTTGAGCTGGAATATTTTATTTTTATTTTGCACAGACTGGAGTGGTATTAGTACATTTTACCCCTCCGGTGTCCAATGCTTTCTCCACTGTTGCACAGATAGGAGAGGAAATAGTAAGTTTTACCCCTGTGCAATCCAATGTTTTCCTTACTGTTGCACAGACTAGAGTAGGAATAGTACATTTTTTCCCTCCGGAGTCCAATGCTTTCCCTACTGTTCCACAGACTGGAGTGGAAATAGTCAATTTTACCCCATCTGAGTACAGTGCTTTCGCTATTGCTGCACACACTAAAGTGGAAATTGTATGTTTATTCTTTACATAGTTTAGTATTTTTTTTTAATGTTGTTTAAATATATGTAATATTTTGTTTTCTAATTTATATTATATATGTATAAATATTATTTTTTTATTTAATATATTTTCGTAAATGTGCATTTTAATGTTATGATTTGTTCTTATTTCTTATTTTTTTTAATGTTTTATGTATGTATGTACATATAAATATATATATGTATATCAATATATGTTGTTTATATTAGTACATTTAAAAACACAAAAAAATTAATATCATGTAAATATATATTTTATATTCGTTGTTTGTTATAGCTATGCATATATAAACATACATGTGCATGTTTTTATTTGTGCATGTTTATATATGTATATACTTATTTTTATTATTAAATGTTACTTAATTTTGTATATAATATACATTATATTATACTTATGTATTATTACATTTGTTAAGTTTTACTATTTTCAACTGTGTATGAAAAAAATTATATTTTTGTCATTTTTTAAATTATATTAGTGTAAACGATTCTTTTAATTATTTTTGACTCGATATTTGTGTGCCACGATATTTGCACTTTCGATATTATTTTACTGAACCAAGTATGTGCGGATGCAGGACATGGTCTAGAGAATGGGAGAACTACATGGGGTCGCTTAGCTACTGGAGGAAGGAGTGAGTCTGGTTTACAGGAAGCATGAGAAGTCATCATGATTAGACAGATGCCTAAGAGGGTGCCTAGTGGGAGAAAGTCCTAGACGTTTGTGAGTGGGTTCAGTTGGGGAGCTGTTGATGGAACTGCTGCACATGCCTGGGTGTGCTTTGCTGACGTGCGTGGGAAGGGTCCCCCCCCAGACCTTTGGCAGGGTCCAATGGCATCTAAAAGTTGAAGAGGGGTGCCCTAGGCTTCTCAAACTACAAAAGTCAATCTCCTGGGTGGTCCTGCCCATACAACATCAGAAGGCTTTCTATAGGTTGATGTATGTATGTGGATTTATATATTGTGATCCCAGCAACAAAGTAACAGAGCGCTATAATATGAAAATAGTTAATATTCTTAACACCCTTCCACAGGTTGCCCGAACCACACTTATAGATAACCAATCTCGAGGTGCTCATGGTTACCTGGATACTTTCGGGCCAGTTTCAGTGGATGAAGTTCGCAACGAGTTGGGTTCGTTGTAAAGTGGTTCTCCTAGGGACTCGGTCCCTATGAGATTTTTGAAATTGGTAGCAACTACCATCACAGCACCAGTTGCGGACCTTATCAATGCTTCCTTTGTGCAGGGTTTGGTACCACTGAGCTGGTAAAGGGCAGTGGTAAAGGCTTTGTTGAAAAAACCGAATCTAGATTCGTCTGATTTGGCAAACTTCTGGCCTATTTCCCTCCTCCCTGGTCTTAGTAAGATTGCCGAAAGACTAGCGAACCGGCAGCTGTCATACTTCCTGGAGGCGAATGGCTTGTGACGAGGTTCCCAAACTGGCTTCCGGCCAGGGCAGAGCACTGACACTGCTCTTCTGGCAGTCGTTGAGGAAGCGAGGAGCATTTTAGATTCAGGAGGGTCAGTGGCAGTGATCCTCCTGGACCTCAGTGCTGCTTTCGACACGGTGAACCATCAAGTGTTGATCCAACGGCTGTCAGATATAGGGGTGGCAGGCGTGGCATTGAAGTGGCTCAAGTCATTTCTTTGCGACCGGACGTATCAGGTCTGGGAAGGTAGCGAACGTTCGGCCTCCATCCCCCTCCAGTGTGGCGTGCCTCAGGGCTCCTCTTTGAGCCCCACATTATTTAATGTATACATGGCCCCCCTGGAAGATGTGGTGGCTCCATTTGGCATTAAGATCGTCAGCTATGCCGACGACACGCAGTTGGTGGTCTCCCTATCCCAACTGGTGGAGAATCCCGACTCGCTGCATTCCTGCATGTCTAAGGTTCACACCTGGATGTGCGATTCAGCGTTGAAGCTGAATGGTTCAAAGACCGAACTAATTCTGCTCGGACGCAAAACCCCCTCTCTTCCTCTGTCCAGCTGGCCCAGTTGCATGGGAGCCTTGCCGAGCCCTAAAGAAGAGATTAAAAGTTTGGGTTTTTGGCTGGAACGTGACCTGTCCTTTAGCACTCAGGCAAAAAAAACGGCAGGAGTGTGTTTTGGTCTTCTCCGTGCAGCTCGGAAAGTTCTCCCCTTGTTACCTTGGCCGTCTAGGAAGCTACTTGTTCAGGGGCTTATTGTATCTAGATTAGACTACAGTAATATCATCTTATCATCTTTTTAGGTGCCCCTGAAGTCACGTTTAATAAACTTCAGCAAGTACAAAATGCTGCGGCCAGGCTTCTTATGAATACACCTAGGACGCAATCAGCCAGACCCGCTCTGATAGCCTTGCACTGGCTTCCGGTGCGCGAAAGGGTCAAATTTAAGGCTCTTTGTACTGCGCACAAACTTCTTCAGGGGAAGGGACCTCCTATCCTGCGGAATTTAGCAGTGCCTTATAAAGCTAACAGGGCCCTTCGTTCGGACCAAAAACATCTTCTTCAAGTTCCTAGAGTTAGAAGGGCTCGGACCGGGGGGCGGAGATATTCAGTTAATATAGCCATCCTGTGGAACAATCTTCCCCTGTGTTTGCGCACAGAGACGTGTTTCTTACGTTTCCGGAAACTTCTGAAAACCTTTCTCTTTCCGGCTTAAAGTGGTCGAACTGTCAGCTTCTTTTTGTTGGTCACTCTGGAGAAAGCGCTGGGATGCCCGAGGGTAACTATGCGCTATATAAATCTTCCATTCATTCATTATACAGAATAAGGTGGAATATTATAGTGAGGGTAAGTAAAGCGGAGGGCAAGGGAATGAGTCAAAAGATTTTGATGCTCCAGTAAAAAAACGATTCTGGGAGGAATCTGTACATGGGCAGCATGTGAGACTCTTTGGTTGGCAAGAGTACCTGGCATAGTCCCATGCATTTGTGTTGGATAGGCAACCCCTGAAATAAGCACCTGGGTACTTCAGGTTGAGGGTTCTCTAAATCTGTTTGGTTGTTCTTTGCTGGATTTGAATTGACGGGTTGGGGAGCTAGATTTCATTGGTCACAGGTCACCACCATGTCTCTCACAAGCTGTCTCCATGACCAACAGAGTGACATACCTATGGAGAGGTAGGGTGCATTCAATGGACAGTGAGTTCTTGTGCATTGTAGGGCATTTCTAATGTTAACAGATCCTTCCTTTTGCATTGCCCCACTATGGCAACAATAAGTAATGGAGAGTATGATCTCTCTATATAGGTGAGCATGGCTAGAGATTAGAATTCAAGGAAGGAAATCATAATTTTCAGAGCCCTATCTGATGAGACGTTTCCTCCTGACTTTATAATATAGGGGGTCATTACCATGGCGGATGAACTTCAGTCAAGGCGGCGGTCCCACAGGGGCAATTACGATGCGACCTCCACCACAGCGGTTGCACCTGCAATAGTTAACATTGCGGCAAGTGCTGCTGGCTGCAGCACCCGCTGCAGTGTTAAAAAGGCACGTATTACATTTCCCTGCACTACGTGGCAGGCACCATGTGGTGCCTGCCACATGGTGCAGGGAAATGTAGGGGGGCACCATAGGTGTCCCCAACCCCAAAAGAAATGGCCCTGGATGAAGGGAGGCCCACTACGGGCTCCGAATGTCCATTCCCACCAGCCTTTCCATGGCAGGTGATCCGCCATGGAAAGGCTGGCGGGGATGGTCCACCCTAATCCCAACGGCAGTGCCTGGTAGGCACCGCCACCATTTCAGGGATAGGAACAAGGAGCCCATCGGATGTGTGGCAGTCGGATTTTCAGACCACCAATGGCCTCACAATGGCGGTGAACCCGCCACCGACAGCCTGTCGGTGGTGGGTTCACGGCCATCGTAACAAATCCCATAATGAGGAGATTACTCACACCCACTAACACTTGCAATGAAGCGACCCGTGAAATGACCCTCAGCCTCGTACTCTAATGACAAATTATAGACACCATATTTATGTATGTTTCTCCCAGAAAGGGATAGTTAGGGGTGCTCAAAGAGACGCGGACGCTACACTCACTTCAGGTTCCACATTCCAGAAGGGCTTTGGAAACCATTTTGTTTACCTTTTGTTTACACTAAAGATTGCAACACTCCTTGTTCTGCTAGCTGGAATGGGACTATGCTCTGACCTGCCACAATTTGCTATGGGAAAATTGCAGGGGGACAGTAATTATTGCAAATATCACAATTCGGATCCTTGCCCAATGAGGAATGAAGGAATATGGTTCAGGATCAAGGGAGTGATTATGATGGCGGACGGACTTATGTCCGTCTGCCATCGATGTGGGAACTGGGATCGCCCCACTGTAAGGCAGCGGTCCCGCACGTCTTATTACGATGCGACTGCCATTGTGGCGGTCGCATCGTGCATTTTTAACATTGAGGCGGGTGCTGCTAGCTACAGCACCCGCAGCAATAATAGAAATGTATGTCATGCGTTTCCCTGCACTACATGGCAGGCACCATGCGGTGCCTGCCACCTGGTGCAGAGAAATGTAGGGGGGTACCAGAGATACCCCCCCAGTGCACACCCACCTTCCCCAGCACAAGAGGGGCCTGCAACAGGCCTCCAATTGCAATCCTCGCCAGCCTTTCCATGGCGGTTTCACAGCCATGGAAAGACTGGTGTGGATCCAGCATCGTAATTTGTTGGACGGTGCCTGCTAGGCTCCACCACCATTCTACAGATGCATGGTGGTTCCGCAAGGCAATCATAACGATTGCCTGTGGTGGACCCATGGCGGACGGACTTTGCATCCGTCTGCACACTGCCCGCCATATTACACCTGCGAAGTGCTTCGTGGTGGCGGTTTCACCGCCATCGTAATCAGCCCCTAAATCTTTATTTGCCATGAGCCATAAAAGTCATACAACAAAATATAAATAATACATTTTACAAGTTAAACAGGAGGATTAAAAGAATCATCAAAATTGCTGAATCATAATTCATAAAAAGGGTAAAGCAGCATGGTAACAATCAGGGGTTCAACTAGACCCAAACTTCGTGGGGGGTGCTAGTACTAAACAGAGTGGTGGGGCTATCCTTTCACACACTGGAGGCTGAGACAGTATTAAGATACATGTTGGAAGCCCAATCGGTCCATGCCTGTACATTCCTGCAGTTACACATTAGAGCCAGATATTTTGTCTTCGCCAATACATTCCCTTGAGACACCGAGCACTGCTAGAGCTCAGAGAGTGTCTACGAGACCTGCGAGCATTGGATTTCTGCAAGATGGTTTGTACCAAGTGAGTCCTGTACATGTCAGAAATAAAAGCAGTGAAGGTTTACTGGAAAAGTGTTGTTTCTGATTAAAAATAGAATGAACTGCATAATGATAACATGCTTTCAGGGAACAAGAAGATGAGTGTGGAGGAATATCCTAATGTGACAAAGTGCGCCACAACATTGAGAAATAGACTTGAGGTGTGAAGAATAAACCAGGATAAAGAAAAATCATAGGCCCTTCTACCTGGTGGTCACAAAATGAGGTGGGCCCACCAAAAGCTCAAAAGGAAGGGGTATCCACAGAGAATAATAAGCTAGGTACCTGTTCACAATGTAGAAGCATGCCCATGTTCATATTTCTTTATCATGGACCTAACCCGAGAGTAACCGAGTGTTGCCCATTATGGGAGGTGAAGGAAAATAATGCAAGATTTTATTCATCAAGTAGTGGCTTATATCTTTTTATTACACACACTTACACTAGTATCTCACACACTTAAAATTTTAGGTACATTGTGATTAAGTAGCTCATTAGGATGGCGGAGGGCCCACCACAGCCAGCCGTGCGATGGCAGGCCCTCCGCCATCTGGCTGGCAATTTCACCACGCCACATTACGATGGCGGAGGGAATCATTCCACAAGCGTGGCGGGCGCAAAGACCGCCCGCCATGCTTCTGCCACAGGCAATCATTAAGATTGCCTGGCGGAGTGGAAAGTACATTGTAAATGGTGGCGGTGCCTAGCAGGCACCGTCCACTAGATTTCAATGCTGGCTACAGCCAGCCTTTCCATGGCGGTGCAAATGCCATGAAAAGGCTGGTGGTGATTGGATTGGGGGGCCCATTGCGGGCTTCCTCTGTGTTTGGGGGAGCTTGGTGCCTTGCGGGGGTACCCATGGTACCCCCCAACATTTCCCAGCACTAAGGGGCCGATTCCGATTCCGGCCGCAAAATGAACCGACCGACACGGACCCGGACCGAATACCGACCGACACGGACCAGCGCCGTACGACCTGTGCAGTACGATGCAACGCGTGTGAATTACAACTGACACGTACGGAATACAAGCCATACGACCGAGCCATAGGGAAAATAGTGATCCGGCCTGAAAACCGATGCCATTATCATCGACCGACACGAACCCGGAATGAACCCGACCGACCCGCGATGTACAATTTGCGCAGTACGATGCAATGCGTGTAAAACCAGACCGACTCGCACGGAGACCAAGCTGCACGACCGACACGCACAGACAATCTGGCACACAAGCAATAGAGACCGGCGCGACCACCGCGCACCAAACTCAGAAGATAGGCAGCGTGAACGAGGCGGAGAAGCCCGCACGAGACAACAGCAATGTCCGTTTCTGTCACATGAACGTCTCCTCCATGCCTACAAAACCCCTAAGGAAAAAAGACAAAAAAAGTACCAAACAAGTAATGACAAAGCCAATAAATACCCCCCCCCCCCAAAAAAAAATGGGACAAAGGCACACCCAAACTGCAACTATATAAAGGACTACAATCACTACCATCATCCCTTGCGAACAGGAGACACAGCCAGCAGCAAACACCAGTACACAGCAACCACAGACACACTCACAACTCCCCCATCACGCAACTCACACACCATCAGCACCTCATACAAAAGCACACACGCATACACCCAGGAAAACCAACACCAACCCACCCTCACTTGCACCCTCACACACACATCCCTCACCACCACCACCCATCACCATACCCCCAAAGAAGAATCCAAAGTTCACAGATAGTGAGTTAGAAGTGCTGGTAGATCATCAGAGTAGAGCCACATTTGTTTGGTACATTGGTCCAAAGGACCCCCATCACACAGAAAACCAAGATGTGGGCGAGGATTGTGGACAAGGTGAATGCCCAAGCACCAGCAAGGCGCACAAAGGACGATATCCAGAACAGGTGGTATGACGTGCGCAGGAGGGTCAAGAAACTCATCGAAAAAGATCACGCCCTGAGTCAGTGCACCGGCGGTGGCCCTCCTGCCAAACCAGTCTACTTCAGGACCTGGGAGGAGAAGGTGTGGGTCATCCTACCACCAGAGAGCGTCCATGGCCTAAAAGACATCCCAGAGCCTGGTGAGTACACACACAACATACCCAAGGTTGTGTGGCAAGGGGACAGTGAAACCATGCACTGCAAGCAAAGCTACACTAACCAATAGATAATCAGCCCAAGATGTGTATGCCAGTCAGACAAACACAATACCTGCCATCTCATAGTGACTGGGAACTGTGTCATGACATGCACCAACCTACAAACAAATAGAGCAAGCCAGTGGCACAAAGCCAAATAGACCCTGCCAGACAGTTTGCCACCACAAACACACCACATCACAGTGAGGCTGACTGTCAGGAAGGAATAGTGGGGATGCAGGTGAAGTGAGTGTATCCAAAAGCATGATGGGGCCTGTAGTCACGGATAATGCTCCCCCTCCTGATTGGCCAATCAAGACCTCTCTGAAACATTCCCACATCACAGGGAGTGGAAAATGACTGACAAGATGGCTGACACTGGGTCCTGTTGTGGGGAGCACAAGGCCCTGCTCGGGGTTGTGTGCAAATTAGAAGCAGGACACCACTGACTGACATCCTGAAAGACAACTTGCACCCCCTACAATGGAAGCACGTTTCATGATGGGAAGGAGGACTGACAGCCCTGACCATACTTACCAGCATGGGGAGACAGCCCCCCTCAACGCAAACTCCACACAACTCACCGGGTACAATGCATTGACACATACCTCATTGAAATATCAGCAAAAGATACCCCGTACTGCGTGCTGCTGTGTGAAGCACAGGGGTTCACTTTGGACTTGTAGCCAAACAAACACCAGGATTTCACAGTCAGCCATCTTGCCATTGCTGTCACATCCCCTCACAGGAAAGCAGAGTCAAGAGGGAGGAAGTATGGGCATGCTGGGAAGGGGGTGTAGCCAAGAGTATGATGGGACTCGCAGTCACAGATTATCTACACCCACCCACATGGCCCAGCAAAATCAAACTGAACCATACTCGCCTCACAGGGAGTGGGAAGGGACTGACAATATGTCTGACACTGGGCTCTGTTGTGGGGAGCACAAGGCCATGCTGGGAAATGGCCAACAACAAACATCAGGACTTCACAGTCAGCCATCTTGCCATTGCTGTCACACCCCCTCACAGGGAAGCAGAGTCAAGAGGGAGGAAGTATGTGCATGCTGGGAAGGGGGTGTAGCCAAGAGTATGTTGGGACTCGCAGTCACAGACAATCTACACCCACCCACATGGCCCAGCAAGATCAAACTGAACCATACTCATGTCACAGGGAGTGGGAAGGGACTGACAAGATGTCTGACACTGGGCTCTGTTGTGGGGAGCACAAGGCTATGCTGGGAAATGGCCAACAACAATATCAAACTCTGTCCGTGACAAGCTGTGAAAAAGCAGTGTACAGGCAGGCATCTGTTGGAAAAGTAGAAAAAGTCATGTTTGTGAACCATCGATGCATGTAGAAACATAACTCACATTGTGTGTCTCTTCCAAACACAGGTGGTGCTGGGCACCCAGCACCAAATGATGAGGATACCCAGTCCCAGACTCTGGCGGACACTGAGCTCTCTGGTCTGACTCTTTCACTGTCCTCTTCAGATGACGACGACAATTTGGCCCCTCCGGTGTGAGCCATCATGCAGCACCAGCAGCATCAACATCTTCACCCCCCTGTACCCACACCTCCAGCATCTGGACACCAACAGGGCACCCCCGCCAACACAGACAGACCAAGGCCAATCAACACCCACAGCACAGGGACACAGGACCCCCCGGAAGCTACAGCAAACACCACCAGCAACACCACCCAAGGGGTCCCAGTGTCAGCTGTGCGCCCCGCCACTGGTCCTGCCCGTGTGGAGAGGGGTGCTGGGAGGAGTAGGAGGCATAGGACGCACCTTGCAGAGGGGTATGGACTGCATGATGACCACTACCTGGCACGCATCTTAGATGCGTACCAGGATAGCACCGGAGGATTTGGCCAGGTAGTGGGAATCCTCAAGGACATGCAACATGAGCAGGTCGCCCACCATGCCCGCATGGAGGCCAAGTGGAATGACATTACTGCGGTGCATCGGGACATACTCCAATGCCTCCGCCAGATCAACACCAACCTGTCCACACACCCCTGTGTGCCCACAACATGACGCAACACCATCTGCCATCGCCACAGGGAGGGAGGAGGACTCTGGCGGAGAGTCCCCTGCACCGCAGAGGCCTGCACATGAGGATCCCCCCCCCCGGAAGAAGAGGGGTCGTCCGAAGAAGGACATGTGAGAGGCAGATGTCCCAACACATCCCCCAGGGCCTATAAACCTTTTCTGGACAATGTCCTTTGTGCGCAACCCGTTCACCTTATCCAATCGCACACAACTCGCCCAAATGACATGGAGGGTTCATGTTGGGCCAATGTAGCAGATGCCTGTTGACTTTACTCTGGACATTTCATCTACCAGCACTTCCACTGTGGAGAGGTGTGGCTCACTGGTTAGAGGCGGCTGACCCGTAAGCAGAGATTCGGCCAGGGACCAGGGTTCAATTCCCGATGCGGCAGGGTTGTGGACCAGGGTCAAAAACGGACTCGTTAATTCTCGCCTCGGTACCTACTCTAACCAGGAACACACTCGGCAACTCTGGGCATTAAGCTTGCCTCATCTCTACAACGGCCCCCCACAGACGCCGGGGATGCCTGGTTTCACCTTGGAGACACCCAGAAAGGGACCATCTCACAGGGAAAGCCAGGACGGGTTCCCCAGCGGTCTTCAGCGCCGGGACACCTCCTTGTGAGGTAGCTGTTTGCGCTCTACAAAATGCTGTATTATTATTATTATTATTCCAACTCCAATGTGAACTTTGGATTCCCAAACCAATGTACAGCACCCACCATCCTGTGCACTTCCCTTACACATGTTTGTAAATAAACTCACCAGTACTTGCCTCTGTTGTGATTCCAACTTGTCATGTTCAGGGAGATGTCGTTCTGCTACACAACACAGTGCATGCCAAATACTGCAACAATGTGACCAAAGTAAGGTGAGTCATGGGGATGTGACTCATGTGAGGGAGACACACCACTATGGCAACACAAAACATACTCACCATGGCCATGTTACTCATCACACACAATGATGTTGACCTGAAACGCATTGGCATGCACAGACACAACACCAACCCTAGTCAGTGGTAACAAGTCCACAGGTGAGGTAAGCAGATGTCACTCAGATGTGGTAAGACAGACAACACACATAACAAAGCGTAGCACAGGTTCATTACACATCAGCAACACGTTTATTCCACAATAGTTGCACGGTAATTCTACGTAACAGTGGACACATGCTCTCAATGTGTTGGAGAATGGAAGTCCAGGGATGTGTGGTACATCAGTTGATGGGAATTGTCAACTTCCACACTGGTGTTGGCTTCTGGGTGTTGGGGGTCAGTGTTGACCACACAACAGGTAAAGTACCCTGGGAAGGACAGACAAGATACAGTCAAAAGCACAGAAGAACAGGAGAGAAATGCAATACACCTGCACAAAACATGTTGCAAGACACCTACACAAACACTAGTTAGCAGTACTACCCTATTGTGGAGTACACACCACCTGAATGGACACATCACAGCACGTATCCAGTCAAGTGGCACACAGACACACTCAGACAGCAACAGAGCTGGCACAACACATTCCAGGCTACCTCCATACAGTCAAATACACAACTAGCTCTAGCTTAATATCTCGGTAATGCCTCTAGATAGTTCTTTATTTTCCTCTTCTGACTCTATTTTTCAGATTTTTTATCTATGACCCTGAGATAGAGGATCTATGGTCGAAATATAGGACTACTCATCACACACGGCATGTGTCATATCTGAGCTATCTGTTACAAATTACGTTACCAATAAGTAAGTCATGAATATTTTTTCAATATGTTCTTGCACTCGATTGCTAATTTCAAGACTTTCTTCACCCTCCCTGATCTTAGTTTATCAGTGTTTTGTTTCTTTCTCTCCTTTTTTTGTATATAGTTTCCTGTGGAAATCGTTCTTTTGGCGCCATTTATGCCATCCAAAATTTCATGATATCCCGTATTGTGCATATTGTAACGATCCACTGCGACTCCTTAGGATCCGGGCGAAGTACAAAGAGGTCCACCTCCAGACGTCCCCAACTCTGGATTAAACCCACACAGAGTAATAGGGCAATCAGGCGAGGGAAAGGAATTAGGGAGGGAGCAGCGGGGATGAGGATACCTGTAACAAAAGAAGACATGGTTACCACACATAGAACAAGACTGCTACTCTCATATGGTCTCACTACATGCGCCTATTACCTGCAGCTCTCTCTTAGTGTGCACTGGGTTCTTGTGTGTCAACAAGAGATATGTCTCTCCATTGGTGTCACTGCGCACCTAATACAATAAAGCATCAAACAAACACATCAGACCTTCCCTGCATTCCCCTATCAGACCAAAATTAATCATACACACCCATACATACGTACCCTGCTACTCCCTTCAGTCACAGAAGAAATGCACAGAAGTTAAGAAGGCCAGTGATTCTCAAGTGTCTTGCACTTCTGAGTTATCAGGAAGAGCAAAGTAAAGGCGGCCCAAAACGCAAGTTATTCCTCTCCCCTAAATCATGAAAAACAGAAGAACCAAACCAAAAGTGCCAGGAAGCACTGTTCCTCATAAGTCTCTGAGTCCTGAATCAACAATGTAGCAACACAGTATCTGTTCTGCAGTCTCGTCTGCACTACACCTGCTTTCGCACCACCACAACTTGAACCTGAGTAGCACTGGAGACCAGGTTCCCTTGACAGGCGGGTTTCTGTTTCTAGACCTCCTCTCCTTCTCTCGCTGATTACAACGGCACAAGCAAGTAGCGCTTACGTCAGCGCCACCTGAATTCACGAAGCAGTATCCATGGGAGTGACCCCCTACTCCGGTCGGCAAACAGGCATCCTCCGCGATCCCGCGGAAGCAAGGAGCGAAGCAGGACACAGTATGGCAGCGCTTACATCAGCACCCCGTAGGAATGAATGGTCCGCCGTTCACACCACTTCTCAGCAATACGCCAAGCAAGACTCGGCGGCGCTTACGTCAGCGCCCCGAGGAATCCGGATATTGCCTCCCTGGAAACACCTCAGTAGACGCGGTAGGCGCGAGGCAAGTAGTCCGTAGGCCGAGAGTCCATCCGGCTCTAAACACACAAACAGTATTACGCGTACCGGCTCGGTCGCGTTACTGTGATTATATTGCCGCGGCTCCTCCCCTTCCAGCCGCCGGGCTACTGGGGAATGTAGTTCTTTCCCCTACAAGCTCCCAGTAGGCGCCGAGGCTCAGCGCCTGACAGATATTCATGGAGATCACCGCTACTAGGTTGGTGATACTGTGGTTCTTATAGAACTGTAATTTGTATTTTTTCAAACTGAAATAAACCCTTTTCTATACATATATTTATATATTTTTTTTATTTTTCCTTTTTCTTTCCTGTACACTTAGAGGATCTAAGTATCTTAATATTTATAGTTACAGGTGGACTCTATTTAGGGTCAAAATTATTCCATTACCCCGGAAGATACTTATTTAATTTCGAAACCTGGGAAGAGAGTATTAGAGACAGATTCTACCCCCATTATTGAGAGTACTCCACTCTAACTACCCGTGATTTGATAAATCAGTAGATACATTTTTCATCACCTGGTGTACTTGGGTCTATTCCTACCCCTGAACTTCTCTTCTTCACTGGGTGATTTCTTTATAATCGCTCTTATCTGAGCCTCTATGGTTTGTTTGGATCTTGACTGCTACTTATCAGTCTTATTGGAACCACATCATTTAATGACTCCCCTTGATTAAGCTCTTATGAAACACTCTTTTCATGTATAAAGTTTGATTAATTCAAAAATTATTTTGATTTCTTAATTGTTCCCACAGATGCTATTGGAGAAGCCTTGACGAATACTTGGATTTTTTATGTAAAAGAAATTTTATAAAAAATAATTTGTGGTCATATGAAAATAAAAATTATTAGCTATTGTTAAATATTGGTCGTCTATACCAACATCGCCCTGAGGAAGGACTGGATTGGATTCTGAAACGCGCGTGGGTGCACTTTTTTGTCTGTGTTTTGTATATTGTCTTTGATGTATTTTATTGTTAAATGTATTTTGCACTATAACTATATTTGTTTTTCTTTTTGATTAGTATATATGTTTCTTTTTTGTCTGTTATGAATTGTCGAGTTATGTACCTGGATTAACTGTGTTTGCTTTGTCTTTTCTTGAGACTCTTCATATACTGATGAAGAAGATATTTATATGTATTTATTGATCTAGTTATGTATATTATTGAATGAAAATGAAATTCACTTTTGATAATAAAAATTAATTATGTGAGATTAATGTGTTAGCTTTTCTGTGGTACATTGTTCTGCTATAATTGGAAGGGGTTTTTGTGTTGTGTATTTGATTGTATTTCCCTGCTTATTTCCCCTTTCCCATTGATACTACAGGGACCCTCTGATGTATTTTTGGTTTACCTCCATACAGTCACATAACAACCCTGGAAACTCACATTCAGGTGAAGAAGTTGTTGATGAGCTGTGAGCCGACGTCACCATCATCTTCATCATCACTGGCATCGTGGCCCAGGCCAGGATACTCCACAGGTGCCGGAGGTTGGTCATCGTCATCGTCATCCTGGATGAGAGGCACCTCCTTCCGCACCGCCATGTTGTGTAGCATGCAGCAGACAAGGATTATTTTGCACACCTTTGCAGGCTCATATGGGAGGGCCCCGCCGGTCTTGTCCAGGCAGCAAAAGCGGCTTTTCAGGAGGCTGAATGTCCACTCAATCACCCTCCTGCTCTGACCATGTGTCTCATTGTAGCGCAGCTCAGCTGGTGTCACAGGGTTCCTGAGGGGTGTCAGCAACCACAGCATGTTGGGGTATCCGGAGTCACCTACACACACAAAAATGAACAAGTAGCTGAGTTTTGTAGGAGTGCAGAATACAACATTGACAAACACACACAATGAGAAACAGTCAGTACACACCGACAAGCCAGGCATGCTGAGCTGGCATCTGTGACATCAGCGTTGCAATGCGACTACTCCTCATAATGTAGGCATCGTGCGCAGAACCAGGGAACCGTGCACACACGTGTGATCGACATGTCAGCAAGACAGACCACCAGAGCATTGATCGAATGGCAGTGCTTCCTGTTATGGTAGGCCTGCTCATGTGCCTGTGGTTGTATCAGGGCAACATGTGTCCCATCAAGAGATCCAATGGTGTTTGGTATCCTCCCCAGTGTATAAAAGGCATCCTTTATTTCAGGGAGTTCAGCTGGGCTCGGGAACTTGAGATACAGGTCTAGGAATTGCAACATCCCCTCCAAGACATCGCGTAGCACCCGACTAAACATAATTTGGGACATACCACCAGCAGTAGCCACAGTGTACTGGAAGGTATCAGTAGCAAAGAAGTGCAGGGCTGCCATCACCTTCACTTCTGGGGTCAGTGCTGTAGGGTATGTCCGGCCAGGTAGCAGATGTGGCGCCAACTGCTCCACCAACTCCGCAATCAGTGGCCTGGTGAAGCGGTACCGTCTGATGCAGTAGCGTTCCTGCATGGTTGCAAGGTCTGGGAACGGCCGATGGACAGCTGGTGCCCTGCAGTACAGAGATGCACAAAGGAAGATTGTCAGTTCATCCACCCATGTGGCCATGACCACGATCAATATCACATGCTAGATCATGACATTACACAATGTATTGAGGTGTGTGCTGTTGGGCATGGACACATATGTCACCTACAAGACCACCACCTCACATCTCAATTCCACATGTCCACATGAGTCCCATGAAGTGCAATGGCCAATCATCTGGCTGTGTCACCCAACCTATGTGCTGCTGCAATGTTCCAAACACACACCACAGTGACAATTAAGGTCTCATGTCTCCCAGGCATCACATATCTTTGCCAAGCAGAAACCCAGGGTCCCTGTATTGCCACATCAACACAGCAATGGACATGGCGTAGCACGTACACAACACAAGGCAAGCGTAAGTCCCACAGGTAGTGGTCACTGTTGTTCCTGCCAGCCCTACATGTACGTCTCTTAGACACACACCCCATCAAGGGTGATGCATATACCACATGGATGTGGAGACTGTCACCCATTGGGCACTTTGATCAGATACATCTGAGACACAACATGCACACAGACTGTGGGTGCACCTCAGTATTGTGGCTA
Organism: Triturus cristatus; assembly: GCF_964204655.1. Classification (NCBI taxonomy): domain Eukaryota; kingdom Metazoa; phylum Chordata; class Amphibia; order Caudata; family Salamandridae; genus Triturus; species Triturus cristatus. The sequence goes on along the minus strand of NC_140584.1, from coordinate 974,689,101 downwards.
CAGGTCTCACTGTGACGTACATGCCATCACCCCCAGGACTCAGGGTGTATGTGACCTGTCCTAAACATATCCAACCTGACACTGTGTCCGTGACTCATGCCCATTACTGTACAATTGCACATCACAGTGGTAATGTGCACAACACACAAAGGATTCTGCTCTCATGTACACGTGCACAGCCTGGGAGTGGCTGCACAAAGTGCCAGCCAAAAAAACAGATGTGGCCTCCCCAAACACCCAGGGAATGCGGCCTTACATGCCATGGGACACTGTGTGGCTAATGCTGTAGTTTGGTAGGTGTGCACAGGTGTCCCTGGCTAGTATATGTGTGTTGCTACCGTATAATAGTCACACTAATGAGGTCCGACGCGGGTGACACTGCGTACGCATTGCAGGGGTCATGTCCGAGCCGTGCGTACGCTTTGTCATTGAATGCAATGAGGACCGACGCGGGTGACAATGCGTACGCATTGCACGGGTCATGTCCGAGCCGTGCATACGCTTTGTCATTGAATGCAATGAGGTTCGACGCGGGTGACTCTCATACATATGCGTCGGACAGGCATGGTCCGAAACAGGCGTACGCCTTGGCCATTGAATCGTATGGAGATGGGTGCATGTGTATATTCAAAATCCGCGTTGTACAGTCAGTTGAACGAGCCGGGCGCACCCATTGGCTCCGGACTGTCATGGAGACAGATGAGGATTCAAAACTTGTACGAGTTGTGCACTGGAAATTCAGTTGGATGCCTACAACAATGTTGCAATTTCAAGTGTTCCATGAAGGTGAAGATTTGAACGATGCGGAAGGCATGTACGAGTCGTACTTTTAAATGGATTGGCCAGATTCAAATAATGCAACCGTGTTGGACCTATCACTTGGGACACATGGCGCAGATTCTGCCTCTGCAGCACAGATGTAAGGCTGGCTGGCCCCCAGGGAGCTCACTTGCCTGCACTACATGCTACTGGACCACATCCCTGCTACCACTGCTGCTGTCTCTTCATCCTCTGGCTCCTGCTATGGCATGTACTCTGGAGAGGGCCCCAGCCTTCACTGGGGAGGAGAACCAGGCCCTGCTGGACGGGCTCCTTCCACAGTACAGCAAGCTCTATGGGAAACCAAGGGAGCAGGTGAGTGTGCAGTCCACTGACTTCCTAATTATGCATGTTGTCTGACTAGCAGTACTAGCAGTGTGTACACCAGTGGCAAGCATTCTCACTGACTACTTTCATCCCCCAAAGTGTGTAGGTACTTGTAATGAATAGGTTTCCTGCTGCTAAAGTGCTAAAGTGCATCAGTGCAAGCTTAAACTATCCAGGCATTGTTAACATGTCAGACATGCAGGTGATTTTTCCTTCCCCATGGTTGCACTACCTGTGTGATTCATTTCCCTTTGTGATGATGAAATGTATATCCAAATGTGTGCTGCACAAATCTGGGGCATGTGTGTTAATGTACTTTTCACTTTGTCATCCTCACAGGTTGATGCCCACCAGAAGCAGGAGATCTGGCTGACCATCGCCCGGGCAGTTCGTTCTGTGGGGCTCTACAAGCGCCGGATCCGCAACTGCCAGAAGAGGTGGCAGGACCTTCGGGGTTGGACCCGGAGGAAAGCTAGAGTCCAGCTGAAGCTGTCACCTCCACGCAGGAGGGGTGGACACCGGACCCTGACTCCCCACATGCTCTGGATACTGGCGGTGGTCTTCCCGGACCTGTATAGGCAGCTGAAGGCCAGACAGCAGCAGGAAGGGGGTAAGTCCATGTCTGATCTGTGTACTGTGTCTCACATGCTAATAGCAGTCTTTTGGCCTGGTCACACTTCCACATTACGTAGGTCTTGTAGTCCAATACTCAGGTCCCTCAATTGTGTGATGCACCCTCCTCATCTGTTCCACAGGTGTGGCCCCTACAGTCTGTTGCTTGTGTCACTAGGGCACTGTGTCCCTGCTGTCAGCTATGCTTCAGCTACCGGTCAACATCTGTTCCCGTGACTCTGTTGTGTGTTTCATGGGTGGGTCAATTGTTTACACAATGCCTGAGATCTGACATGTGATTTGTGTGTGCCCTTGAGATGTGTACCAATTGCTGGTCTGACTCGCAACATGCGGCTGGGGCATTCCAAACAAACCCATGCAGCAGGGGACTCCAATGTTTGGTCCTCAGGAGTATGTATATCAAGTATGTCACACTTGCTTAGCCACCTGACTACTGTCCAGGGCCAAACACTGTTTCACGTAGACCTGGCCAGTCATGCCTCCTCAAGGGCATTTTGAAACACTCTGTAATCCCACTCCTGTGTATGAAATTGCAGGTTGTGCTTAGTGACATGTGCCCTCAGATGTCTGCCTCTGTATCATTAGGGTGTGGCTTGTTGTTATATACAACTGGGGTGTCCATGATTTAGAGGGTCAGCATGACATCTGAGATGTGACTGTGAGAGACAAGACCGGTGTGACATATAGGTGTGTGATCATCTGACAGCGCACAATGGTGTATGCAACTGTGTCCTTCATGCAGCTGGGTTACATGCATGGCAGACTGTGATGTGTTAATGGACATGGATTTGTGTTTGCAGAGACTCCTATGTATGATTTGCATGATGTGGGATCTTCTGGGTCCTGGATATGTTGTTTGCATGGGATGGGCAAGTGCGCCAGTCATCTGCAGAGTTAGCTTTACCCCTGAGCTAGGATTGTGAGTCAGTGCATATTGTTGTTGTCTGGATGCCCTGCCCCTGTGACAGAAGACAGTGTTGACTGACTTTCAGGGCATCCCAGTGCCATGGCATTGAACTTGCTATGAGTGATCCTGCATTGTGTTCAAGTGTGCACCATGCACCCCATTGTGGCATTTCCCATCAGGACATGAGTACATCATAGTGTGTGTTGCTGGCATGCATCACAAGCATGTGAAATGAGTCTCTGCCCATCCCTTCATCCGGACACCTGTACTGAGTCAGTTGCAAGAGATGTGCTGTGTGTATAGTGACATACTCCTACATGTTCACTTGCATGTACAACTAATGTGTGGGTGGTGCATGTTGGCACATTGGGGTGTTAGTATCCAACATGCAACGGACATATGTGTGAAAGTCAAGGAGGGATATGTGTGCCATGGTTGATGTTGAGAGTGACAATTGTCTTATTCTAAACAGTGTTGGCACTTTGAGCTGTGTTCAGCTGATGATGCCAGGGCTTGCCCTGTGATGTGATGTACTCACTGTGGTGTGTGCAGTCGGTGCAGGTGACTGATGTTGTTCTCTCACTTCCTATTCCTATCCAGATACATCCACGGCCACAGGACGGGACAGCTCCACTGACCAGGAGGAGCCACAGAGTCTTACAGGGACAGAAGGAGAGGAGTCGGGTGGACCCAGTGGCACGGAGGGAGAGTGGAGCCACACAGAGGAGTCGTAAGCACCTTCACCCCCAGCTGAGGGCCACAGCATCTCTGAGGATGACTCCATTGTGGAGGTGGGTGTCAGCAGCCACCAAACCCCAGCTAGTGAGGCTGTCCCCGCCACCGCCACCACCACCCTCCCATCGACTCCCATCCCAGAGGTCCCTGTGGGCTCCCGTGTTCATGGGCATGTCTCCTTTGGGCCAGGCACCGCACCCCCGCCCCTGTGTCCCCTGCTGCCCTGAGTGAGGAGTCTGTGGACTTACTTAGACAGATCCATGTAGGGCAGACGTCGATGCTGAAGGTCCTCCATGCACACACTGGTCTGTTGACTGGTGTCATTCATGGAGAGCATTTCCTCGGGCATGTCTGCCCTACAGAGGACCAATCAGTCCGTGGCCTCCTCCCTGATGGCAGCAGTGTCCCTCCTCCAACAGTCCCGCACCCCTCCTACCCCTGCACCACCCACGATTCCTAGCACCCTACCTGTCGCAAGCACAGAAACCCCCAAACCAAGGTCTAGACGTGCACACAAGCAAGCGCAGGGGACTGATACCACACTCACAGGGGCTGGTTTGCAGACACACACACAGTCATCCACAACCACTCCACAGTCCTCTGTGACCTTGGCCTCTTCCCCACCGATCCAGCAGATCCTGATTACAAGGGGAAGAGGAAGTCCCCACACACAGAGGGGAGTGCCCCGGACACCCTCCCCCAGGCGCAGTCAGACAGAGACCCCCACCCGCAAGTCCCGCTGGCGCCAGAAGAGCAAGACCCCCGCCACCACGCAGCTCCAAGGCGTCCATCCCCCAGGCCACCACTCCAGAGGTTCCCCCGCCACTCCCTGCCCCGGGTTCACCCACCCACAGATACACCATCCCTAAAATGCTAAGGCCATCCCCCCTAGCACTTGCTCCTCCACACCTGGTCAGACGGTTAGTGCCACTGATGTGGGGACTGTGTCCCCCCCTGCCCTGCCGACCTCACCTGCCCCCCATTCCGCTCCCATGGATGTAGGCACTGCATTGGAGTCCACGACCACCCCGTCTGACTTGGGCACTGGAGTGGTGAGCCAATCCACTCCATCTGACCTGCCCACTGGAGTTGTGCCGGCACCCACCCCATCTGACTTGTGCCCCACAGTTGTGACAGCACCCACCACTTCAGTAAGCTCCACTGCAGTTGCAAGTGTCTCGCCTGCATCCACCACCTCTTCACTGCCTCCTTCAGCTGCGCCCTGATCCTGTCCCTGCGGTGCCTGGCCTGCCCCCATGTATGCCCCTCCGAGGGGATGACCCCAGTCCTTAGCAGTGCAGGCAAGCAAGGTGTGACAGTTGTCACTCCTTGGCATTTGGACATGGACTGGCCATTGGCCTATTGTTTGAACAGACGTTTAACTTTTAATATGCTGAATAAAGCTTTTTTCTTTATCCCTGAGAACTAGATTTAGCTGTACATTATGCTGATGATGTTTAACATGCCCTTGCACCTGTGATGCTTTGTTTACAATGTTAAATACTGATGTGTTGCTGTGAGGTACTCCCTTCGGGCCATGAGAAATGTATCCTATTCTGGTGGGTATCCATGTCATCCTTTGCAGCTACCTGGGTGTGTCAGGATCAACTATTTGTGGACACCTCTCTGTGAGCATTTCATTTGCATGGTCACATCTCTGGCTTGCACCCATGCACATATGATGTGCTTCCCATTGTCCAATTTGTCACTTCCACAGACTTTGTGCTCATCAACACTGGACCTACAGGTGTGGGCATCATTGGTATAGGAGCAACTGGGTCCTCTGTGCAACTTGCTAGACATATGTTTTGGGTATGTGCAGATGACTTAGGGGAGACTCGCGTACCCAGGCTGTTGTGACCAGAGCCTTCCTTGTGTGGTAACTGATGGCTGACTGGCCAAGTGTTCTGCAGACATGAGTGAGACTTGCGGTGAATATGTTTGGCACAGCTGGGCTTCCACAGGAGTTGGGTCCCCTCAAGTAAGTGTGTTGTCCAGTGACATGGCCTGGGCCCATGGTGTGTGTTGTATGAGCATGTGTGTGTGTCCACATCCCTGTTCATACACAGACAGTGTTCCCTTGATATGTTCCTGTTGTTGATGCTTGCTGAGTGGTACTGGGTTCATCCCACTACTTTTCCAATGGGCTAACAGATGTGTGGGTGCATGACACAATACTGTTAATTGTTGTATCATCATTGGGATTTGTCAGTTCTGAGTGGTGATGATGTTGTCAGACACAGATGGGATACAGTCAGGGTTCCTCAAGGCACCTGTTTATTTGCTAAAACATGTAGTTGTCCCTAGGTGGTAGTTTTCAGTGATTTAGACATTTGTATGTGTGTGTGACTGCTCCCACTTGTCGGGTTCATGGCTGCGATGCTGGCAGGTGTCAGCATGTGTGCCTTGTGGTTCTCCTTGGCTTCTGCATTGTCCTGGGACTGTGGCAGGGATTCTGAAGGTTACGTGAGCTTTGAGGTCATGGCCATGTACCGCATACTGTGCAGTATGTCTGTCATTCCCCAGGGTTGTAAACTGTCCTTGTGTGATGTGTCTGTGCACCTTAGTTCCTCTAAACATTCCTGTGTTTGTCATGGGTGCATGTGCAATGTCACCTGTCCATGTCGGCTTCACAGATACACATTGTTGCAGTTCAGGGTGTGTGGTGTTGAGGGTGGACTGATGCGAATGTTTGCATGAATGGTCCCCTAGCTCCCATTTGTCCATGGATGAGGGGCCATTGAGTGATTTGTGTTTGTGTATGTGTGATGCACGTTTGTGGCACAGGACACATGTCTGGGTTTCCCAATTTGTACAACATCTGCCTTTGTCATCACAGTTGAGGTGTCATGCATGCTTGTGTCACCCCAATGTCTGGTCCCTGGGGGTAGTGCTGTTGTGTGTCAGTCTCTTGCTGTGTTAGTTGGTTTACATTCCAGCTTGTGTCACATGTGTCTGTTGTGCTCCCTCCCATCTCCCAATGCCTGATTGCCCACTGGGGGTGTCCCAATGATGGTTTACTTTTGTATGGCACTGTGTCCACATCTGTGTCACTGTGGTTCTGCCCCCCTCATGTGTTGTGTAGTTGCCTGGGGAGGCTGTGACACACACACATGCTGTGTCAGACGTGCAGTGTGAGTTTGCCTGTTTGTGTTTGTGCATCTGCACCAGTGCATTGGTATTGCTGTTGTGGGCCTTTGTCTGTTTCTGTGATTTTGCCTGCTGTCCCTGTGAGTCATATCACATCATTGCGCACATCCATCCTGGTTGTTAGGTGCCATTGCTGGCATGGAATGTGAGTTTGTGAGCTGACACCTACAGTCTACACATGTTGTTTTGACTGTTGTGTCTATTTTCGAGATGTGTGCATGCTTGGTGATGGGCACTTCTGCTCATGTGTTATTGTACACTGTATGCATTGTCAGCCCCCATGTGTGGTGCTTGTCTAAACATGGCCGAGAGTGTGTTAGGTTTTCACAACACTGTTAGCCTCACCACATCTCTGTGTGTATGGGACACAACCACTAGTTTGCCCCAGAAGTGTTTAATGTGTTGGGAGCAGGGATCATACATGCTGTCTGTTATTTGCAGCTTTGACCATGATGACACTTACCTTTTGGTCACTGTGATGAAGGGGGGTTTAGTCCCCATCACCACAATGCTCAACATCTGCTGCATTTTGGAAGCCCACACTTAACTTCTGTTCTACACAGTGAGGGGGTGTTATTTTTACATTGCCACAGTGCTATGGTGATACTTGCCTTGTGTATGTCACACTCATGTGTTGGTCACACATGCGCTGTTACTTACATTGTATGTTCGTAGCCATAATCACTGTTGTGGGCGTTTGTCACAGACTACACACTGTTGACAGGGGGGTTGTATTTTGCTGACATACCTGATATTGGAGTATGCTGGATGTGTTGCGCATCACCCATCCTATGGCTGGGGGTGGCAGTAGTGATGGGCAACAGGTCCCCTATGGGTGTGGGTGGCAGGGGTGACGGGCAACTTAGGCCCAATGGGTAGGGGTGGCATTAGTGATCGGCAACATAAGCCCTATGGCTGGGGGTGGCTGTAGTGATGGGCAACATAAGCCCTATGGCTGGGAGTGGCAGTAGTGATGGGCAACATAAGCCCTATGGGTGGGGGTGGCAGGGGTGATGGGCAACAGGTCCCCTGTGAGTGGGGTTGGCAGGGGTGATGGGCAACATAAGCCCTATGGCTGGGGGTGGCAGTAGTGATGGGCAACAGGTCCCCTATGGGTGTGGGTGGCAGGGGTGATGGGCAACATAGGCCCTATGGGTGGGGGTGGCAGTAGTGATGGGCAACATAAGCCCTATGGGTGGGGGTGGCAGGGGTGATGGGCAACAGGTCCCCTGTGAGTGGGGGTGGCAGGGGTGATGGGCAACATAAGCCCTATGACTGGGGGTGGCAGTAGTGATGGGCAACAGGTCCCCTATGAGTGTGGGTGGCAGGGGTGATGGGCAACATAATCCCTATGACTGGGGGTGGCAGTAGTGATGGGCAACAGGTCCCCTATGGGTGTGGGTGGCAGGGGTGATGGGAAACATAGGCCCTATGGCTGGGGGTGGCAGTAGTGATGGGCAACATAAGCCCTATGGCTGGGGGTGGCAGTAGTGATGGGCAACAGGTCCCCTTTGGGTGTGGGTGGCAGGGGTGATTGGCAACATAAGCCCTATGGGTGGGGGTGTTAGTGGTGCTGGCCATGCAACCCCTATGGTGGGCTGTTGTTAGTGGCCAGGATGTGGATCCCCTGTGTGTGTGTGCCATTTTGCGGGTACGTATCGTTTGTTTATGTGGTAGGTGTCTGACTTACCGCCTGCGCCGTCGGCGTCGGTTCCTGATCCGGTCATAGATGTAGAGTACTGGTATGACCTGCGCGATGGGATTCATGATGAGTTCATGTCGTACACGCTGCTTGTTGCTCCGTCTCGTACCTGCTGCAAGCTGGTCCGTCTCGTAGCCGTGTATTGAGTTGTGGCGCGAATTGTAGCTGATATGCTTGTTTTCCGAATGCTGTGACGTCCCGTACGTGGCGACGAGTCCGGCGCGTATGAAGTACACCTCGTACTTGTCATGCCAGAAACTGCTATGGATACTGCTTTTGGGCGACTCGGTTCAGCGTTAGGAGTTACGGCTCGGACGGAGAATGGAGCTTGAATCACAGCCTATGTGTCGGTCGGGTTTTTGGCAGTTATGCGCATCGTACTTACTCTAATGGACGGACCGGCTCTCGGAATCGGCCCCTGAGTAGCAGGCACCGCGTGGCACCTGCCACTTAGTGCAGGGAAATGCAGTGCATGCTATATTAACATTGCGAATGGTGCTGCAGCCAGCAATGTTAAAGGCCCGGTATGAGCCCGCCATACTGGCGGGTGCATCGTAATATGTGTGGTGAGACTACCGCATGACTGGCGGCTGGTCCCGAACACCGCAACGATGGCAGGCAGACTCAGGTCTGTCCGCCTACGTAATGAGCCCCTAAGTGATTTCCCAGAACTGCACAATTTTTAGTCAATGCTAAGCTGGATTGAAAACAAGGTTCTCAAATCAACAGCTTAGTCAATAGACATCTCCTTCCTTAATTGATGTACTAGAATTTTCGAAAAAGCCTTAATCTTTTAATTTCACCACTCCTAGTGAGCACTTATGGTCTGTTGATGTTTTAACATAGCCAATAGGCCGCATTCCTCAAGCTGACTAGTGAGTGGATCAAATGCAAATTATTTTAGTATTTATGTTCTATACATGGGTAGAACCTAAAGGAATTGTCTCTTGTTTAAGGTTGAGGTTTATATATGTGCATATACACAATGGTTGATAGCTAAGTATGCATAATGGATATTTGTGTAATCTGTTGAGGGGTTCTGGTGATATCTTTGTCCATGTGGTATGTAAATGTCACCAGAACTCTGAGATGGCAATGAAAAGGTACCCGTCATGTATTTTTTATTTAGAAACCGTTGTATTCAAAGTGCAGATAACAATGGGCATGGACTGGGAAAAAATGTTGAGGTTTAGTTTACCTGTCACAAATAAATCCTTGATAAAACAATAGGCAATGGTGAGATCAGTGGATTTATGTGACTCTGTGGCTGCAGAGTTTACAACATTATGGATTTACTGAATGTGCCACATAATTTCCGAAATATGTAGATTTTACTTAAAGTGTTGTTTCCAGCCCAAACGGGTGATCATAATACCACCTGACAAAGTTCTACATAATTTGCATTTTTTGTTGCATAGTTTGGATAACTTCGGTCCTCCAATCTGCATAATCCTATTAGCCTGGATAATGGAAAGCCTTTCCACAGTGGCAACAAAATCTGTATTTCACACGTAACCATTAAAAATATGTCGGTTTAAATCCACTGATTTTTGTGCAATGAAAGCATCCAAAGATGGAATTCATGTATTTTTACTTGAAGATGTCATGACTTCTTAATGATTTCCATTGTACCCATCATTGGAGAGGAGAGATCATGGTGGGGATGAGTATGATTTTTTAATGTGGTATTTTCTGTTATCTATGGTAATGTTTAAATGGTTGAGGCCATGCAATACTCCTTTAAAATAGCTAAACATTGCTGTGAGAAAAATGGGTCTATGTTGTAAATTACAACTACAGATTCAGTTTCCATTTTGTCAGCTCTAAATTAATTTTCTTATACAAATACACACTTATACGTAAGCCAAACTTGCCCCTAGTCACTTTTTCTTTCTCTCCAAATGAAAGAAGGTTAGATAAAGATGCACAGATTTAAAAGACTGCGTGCTGCAACAGAAATTCATCGTGAGAAGTAGTGTTGGCAGCCATATTAGTGAAGGAGCTGAAGCCATGTCAAAATGGAATTTTTTTTGTTATTGTGAGCATCGACAGCATAAGACATGTCTGCAGGATTCGACTGATATAGTCAGAAGGAGACCTGTGAGTAGAACCATGCATGTGGGAAAGTGTGTGCCCAGAACCCTGCAGCACTGCTCTCAAAGGACTCCTGTAGTTCCAGCCAGTGCGCAGCGTCTGCACCCTCAGCCAGTGTGGACCTCATGTTCCTTCACCTGAACAGATGCACTTCACAAATACACCTAACATAACATTACATAAAGTTTGCCATAGCATTATTGTTGCATTGTTGTCCATACATCTCTCACTCTGGTGGTTCCTGTATCACACTCTTTCTCTGTTCTTTTCCACCTCAGTCACACGCTCCTCATTCATTTCGTTCTTAACTTTTTGTCCATATTCACACACATGCTTAATTCTCTTTCACTACTATCTACCTTGACTTTCTTGCTCTTTCTCTCTTCAATTGCTTATCTCAATCAGGGCCGGACTGGGAACCCAAAGCAGCCCTGGCAAATTTTGTCACACCAGCCCCCATACGGTGCGTAGCAAGCGAGCGCAGTGAGCGAGCCTGATGACTGTTATGGGTTTTGGGAGGGAGGTCTACCCCAAGAACATTTTGTAAAAAAAGAGACCAAAATGGGGCATTTCACAACTCATTTTCCATTACATATGTAACTGTATTAAATTTCAAAGCACAGTGAATAGTAAATGATGATTTGACATAAGCACACAGGCCAGAAAGCATGGAAATATCACATATAAGCACCCATGCAATAAACCATGGAAATTTCGCACATAAGCACTCAGGCAAGAAAGCATGTGAATGTCAGACATAAGCACCCAGGCTGTAAACAGTGGAAAGGTCACTTATAAGCACCCAGGCCAGAAAGCATGGAAATGTCACACAACGGCACCCAAGCCATAAACCGTGGAAATGTCACACATAAGCGCCCGGGCCATCACCCGTGGAAATGTCACATATAAGCACCCAGGCCATAAACCGTGGAAATGCTACACATATGCACCCAGGCCATAAAGCAAGGAAATGTCACACATAAGCACCCAGGACATAAATCGTGGAACTGTCACATATAAGCACCCAGGCAAGAAAGCAAGGAAATGTCACACATAAGCATAAAGGCCAGAAAGTATGGGAATGTCACACATAAGCCCTCAGGGCAGAAAGCATGGAAAAGACACAATACCCAGGCTATAAACTGTGGATGTGTCACACATAAGCACCCAGGCCTGAAAGCAAGGGAACGTCACAGCTAAGCACCCAGGCCAGAATGCGTGTAAATGTCACACATAAGCACCCAGGCCAGAAAGTGTGGAAATGTCACACATAAGCACCCAGGCCATAAACCATGGAAATGTTGCAAATAAGCACCCGGAGCAGAAACCATGGAAATGCCTCACAGAAGCACCCAGGACATAAACCATGGAAATGTCACACATATGCACCCAGGGCAGAAAGCATGGAACTGTCACACATAAGCACACAGGCCATAAACCATGAAAATGTCACACATAAGCACCCAGGGCAGAAAGCATTGAAATGTCACGCAGAAGCACCCAGCGCATAAACTGTGGAAATGTCACACATAAGCACGCAGGGCAGAAAGCATGGGAATGTCACACATAAACACCCAGGCCAGAAAGCAAGGAAATGTCACACATATGCACCCAGGGCAGAAAGCATGGAAATGTCACACATAAGCACACAGGCCATACACCGTGAAAATGTCACACATAAGCACCCAGGGCAGAAAGCATGGAAATGTCACACATAAGCACCCAGGCCAGAAAGAGTGGAAATGTCACGGAGACGCACCCAGGCCATAAACATTTGAAATATAACACATAAGCACCCAGGGCAGAAAGTATGGCAATGTCACACAAAAGCACCCAGGCCATAAACCTTGGAAATGCCACACAGAAGGGCCCAGTCCATAAAACAAGCAAATGTCACACATAAGCACCCTGTCCATGGGCATGTAAATGTCACACACAAGCATCCAGGGCAGAAAGCTTGGAAATGTCACACATAAGCACCCAGGCCAGAAAGTATGGGAATGTCACACATAAGTACCCAGGCCAGAAAGCACGGAGATGTCACACATAGGCACCCAGGCCAGAAGCAGGGGAATCACACACATAAGCCTTCAGGGCAGAAAACATGGAAATTACACACATAATCACCCAGGCCATAAACAGTGGAAATGTCACACATAATTACCCAGGCCAGAAAGCATGGAAATGCTACACATAAGCACCCAGGCCATAAACAGTGGAAATGTCACACATAAGCACCCAGGCCAGAAAGCATGGAAATGTCACACATAAGTACCCAGGCCAGAAAGCATAGAAAAGTCACACAAATGCCCTCAGGCCAGAAGGATGGCAAAGTCACACAAAGGCACCCAAGCCATAAACCGTGGAAATGTCACACATAAGCACCCAGGGCATAAACCGTGGAAATGTCCCATATAAGCACCCAGGCCATAAACAGTGGAAATGTCACATATAAGCACCCAGGCCAGAAAGCATGGAAATGTCACACATAAGCACCCAGACCAGAAAGTATGGGACTTTCACAGATAAGCCCTCAGGCCAGAACGCATGGCAAAGACACACATAATTACCCAGGCCTTAACTGTGGAAATATCACACATAAGCAAACAGGCCAGAAAGCAAGGAAATGTCACACCTAAGCACCCAGGCCAGAATGTGTGCAAATGTCACACTTAAGCTCCCAGGCCTCAAAGTGTGGAAATGTCACACATAAGCACCCAGGCCATAAACCGTGGAAATGTCACACATAAGCACCTGGAGCAGAAATCATGGAAATGCCACTCAGAAGCACCCAGGCCATAAACTGTGGAAATGTCACACATAAGCACCAAGGGCAGAAAGCATGAGAATGTCACACATAAGCACCCAGGCCATAAACCGTGGAAATGCCACACAGAAGCACCCAGTCCATAAAGCAAGGAAATGTCACACATAAGCACCCAGGCCATAAAGCATGGGAATGTCACACATAAGCACCCAGGCCAGAAAGCTTGGAAATGTCACACATAAGCACCCAGGCCAGAGAGTATCGGAATGTCACACATAAGCACCCAGGCCAGAAGCAGAGGAATCAAACACATAAGCACCCAGGCGAGAAGAATTGGAATCTCACACATAAGCCCTCAGGGCAGAAAACATGGAAATTACACACATAATCACCCAGGACATAAACAGTGGAAATGTCACACATAATTACCCATGCCGGAAAGCATGGAAATGCCACACATAAGCACCCAGGCCATAAACCGTGGAAATGTCAGACATAAGCACCCAGGCCAGAACGCATGTAAATGTCAAACAGAAGCACCAAGGCCAGAAAGCATGGAAATGTTACACATATGCACCAAGGCCAGAAAGCATGAAAATGTCACACTAAGGCACCCAGGCCAGAAAGCATTAAAATGTCACACAAAGGTACTCAGGCCAGTGGTGCTGGAACTATTTTCAGAGTGTAGTGCTGCCATCAATGTTATATCACTGAAGTCATAGGATTGTGAAAAATCCACCCATCACACACAGAACAGGCATAGCAAATAAGCCTTGCCCGTTCTGGTGGAGGTGCCCATTCTGGTGGTATGGCATGTATGCTTTGGAACATTTTAAAGACCACTGTTGTAAAACATATTACTAAAGCATTGTGTAGTAGCGTTCTGTCATATACTGACACCACATTTTCCATTGAAATTGCCACAAATCCCACTGACTTCCAGTTTTACTGATAAAAGTATGTACCATTCAAATGATAATGAGTGGAAATTGGACTTCAGAAAATATTTATAGTTTGCACATGACCAAGTAAGGTGTCTTATTTTGATCCTAATAAAATCATAGTTTTCATCATGCTTCACAATTTCAAAATAAAGTGCTATACTTCCCTAAATGCTGATATACTTAGAAATATTTGTAGAGTCCCTTTACAGAGAGATAATTTTACAAAAGCCACTAACTTTACAGTCACAGAAATAAAAGTAAATACCACTCTCCATTTAAAAGGAATAAACAGCAATTTGTCAGACAAAATAGTCTGTCATTCAGCCTGTCTTTGAACGCACAGCAAAAGTGCAAGATTTTATTTTGAACTCTACTTGGACTATTTTGGGAGTGGTGCAGCAGCACTCACACCACGATTTCCAGCACCTATGGCCCAGGCCAGAAAGCATGGAAATGGCACACATTAATGCAAACTTAGCAGGACATACTCACTACCACTAGCCCGCTCTGCCTGTACCGCCCTCTATCTTCATGGCTTGATGACACTGGAGAAAGCCCCACACAGTCTTGGTCCAAAACTCAAGTTCACTCTGCCTCAGAACAGAAGCACCCAAGGCATATGCAATACGAGGGGCAGCCAGTGAGGGTTTACACAGCCCCTTCTCTTCCTTTGACTCTCCCAGGTGTGACTGGTAATTAAGGCTATTCTTGGTGAGGCGCAGGAGGGGTCATTGGGTAAGAGGGTATATCGCAGAGGAACTACTGGGAGTCCGAGCAAGCATTTGCATATTATTCAAAGCTCATGCTCTGCGCCTGTCAGAATGCTAGTACCATGCACCTGAAATTCATGAGCTTTCACAGGAGCAGAAGAACTTTGCCCCAGCTCCCAAACTCCACTGCAGCGAATGATAATAATTCACCCCAGTGAAGAGGGGGAAAGGGGTAGGGGAAAAACAAGGGAGACTCCACTGCTATGCCTCCTTCTACTGCTGGCTAGGCGAGTCATCTAGGCATCTGAAAACACAATTAAACATATTAGTAAACTTTTTCTCTACCCAATTCTAGCTCGCTAAGTTATTGTGCCTTTTCTGATTACTAATTGCCTGTCTTTCTGCAGTGGGTTAGCCTCTCCCTATCTGTTCTGCACACGCTAATATAAATGTAGATATTCCGTTTTTAAATATCTTCTTCTTTTCCTTTTAGATGCAGCAAGCAACTGGGATGTAAGATGGCAAGCATAATATATATATATATATATATTCCTACAAACATGCGATGATAAAGGGATGACTAGTTGCTGTTTGTTGAGACACTCATGCAAGAATTCTAAGCGCAGCAGTCTAGCAAGTCTTCGCAGTTCAAAAGTCCTGACTAGAAAAAGTATAGCTCTATATTTTAGTGCAACGCTGCTTTAATAGTTCATGCAGTCTATTCTTGTCTCAGTCTTTGTTTGCAACTACATACAATATTTAATTGTCTCTGAAAAAGTTGAGTTAATATGTTCTCTTGCTTCAGACTTCACAGGCGAAAGGCAACTAATAAATGCGCTTGCAGGAGAAGAGCGTTGTGCTCCGACTGAGCGCTGTAAATATATTGTAACAGAAATACCTTCAGAAGCCGTCTGCCAACTAAGTAGTCAGTGTAAGCCCAGGATTGAATATCTCGCACTTCAGACAGGGAAAGCACCGCACACCGGCAGGAAACTTGAACCCGAAGTTTCACCAAACCTCGTACACAGGAAACTGGCTGAAATCTATGGAAAATAAACTTTCCTGATGAACCAATTCTGTCACAGAGGAGCGCAGAAGAAAACACTGCCTCCTCAGGAAAAACGACAGTTGAAGTGCGCAGCGCGAGGAGTGCGCGCGAGATGTCAAAACACTAATCCATAGCTAAACACTAGAACACCCAGCATCAAAGGAAATTTGATGACGGACGCCATATTGGGTGAGAAGGGCTAAGCGGAACTAAGATAATGTACTGCCAATTAAAAAGAGAATTGGCAATTGGTAATTTAACTGTTTTCTTCTTTTTAACCTTGACTGGGGGAACTTAGAAACGTAGGCTGGCCCAATCCTGACAGTAACCCCCACCAAGGCCCCTCCTCCACCTCCCTTGGGCTTGTCGAGATGTGTTCTGTGAAAATCGCGAACCAATCTCGGGGCATGAACATTAGAACTCGGTTCCCAGGATCGATCTTCAGGGCCAAAACCTTTCCAATCAACGAGATAAAAAATCTTGCCTTTCTTAAACGTAGAGTCAATGTTTCGTTTTACTTCGAACTCTTCACCTGATTGACACTGGATGGGAGCTGGAGGCAAAACCTTCCTCAAACCCACTGTATTTCGTTTGATCAAAGACACATGAAACACAGGATGTATCCTTAAACTAGTAGGGAGCTTGAGCTTAACACTAACTGGATTCACCATCTTGTCCACTACATAAGGTCCCAAAAATCATGGCTGGAATTTTCGATTCCCCTTTAGTCGCATATTCCGAGTGGAGACCCAAACTTGATCTCCTGACTGAAATGCTGGATTCTCTCTCCTCTTCTTGTCAGCCTGTTTCTTGTACGAATTCTTAGCTTTCTCTAAATTCTGGGTTGCTATTTGGTAAACTCTCTGCAATTCCGGCACCACTTCTCCAACTGCTGGAACTTCACTCTCAGTTCTACCTACCAGTGTATTTAGATGTCTACCCGAGTTTAAAAATAACAGGGAATACCCAGTGGATGAATGAACTGCGTTATTGTATGCAAATTCAGCAGTCCAAATTAACTCTGACCAATCCCTTTCTTGATCCACCAAATAAAGTCTCAGGTATTGCTCCAACTCTTGGTTGACCCTCTCAGTCTGCCCATCAGTCTCAGGGTGGAAACTGGTGGACAAACGAGAATCTACTCCCAGTCTGCTCAAGAAAGCCCTCCAAAACCGTGAAACTAATTGGGGACCCCATTCTGAAATAATCCCCTTAGGAATTCCGTGTGACTTAACGAAGTGTTGGGTAAACAATGCAGCTAGCTGAGTAGAGTTGGGGATGGATTTTAAAGGAACAAAATGAGCCACCTTGGTAAAATGGTCCACTACCATCCAAATAGTGGAAAACCCCTGACTGGAAGGAAGATCTACAATAAAATCCATTGAAACTGTATGCCATGGGGCTGGGGAAACAGGCAAAGGCATGAGCAGACTTTGTGGTTCCTGCCTAACAACTTTTCCCTTTATACACTGCTCACAAGATGCCACATACTGTCTCACCTGATCTTCGATATCCGACCACAAGAATTTGCGTCTTATCATTTCAAGTGTCTTTTTCACTCCTTTGTGTCCAGCCAAATGATCATCATGGCAATGTTGAACCACTTCTTTGCTGAGCTCCTCACTCGGAATGTAGAGATTTCAGAGATGATACGGTGTTCCGTTCTTTATTTCACTTCCAGAATTTTCTCTGACCCACACTTGCATTTCTTCTTCTGAAAAGGACCTTTTGATTTTATCTTCCAAATCTGCAAAAACTATAGATCCTATAATCTTTTCCTGTGGGATGATGTGGCCCTCATTGTTAATTTCCTTGAGATCACTTGTGTTTAAGTGTGACAAGGCGTCAGCCTTACCGTTGGCAGTTCCTGGCTGATATGTCAAAACAAAGTCATAGTCTGCAAAGAACCAAGACGATCTCAATTGCCGAGGCATGAGAGTTCGGGCTGACTTGAGAAATTGCAAATTTCTGTGATCTGTAAAAACTGTGATTTCATGCTTAGCCCCAAGCAAATAATGCCGCCACTCCTGGATGGCATCCTTTACCGCCAACAACTCCTTGTCAGCAATTGAGTACTTCATTTTTGCGGCAGATAATTTTCAGGACCGAAATGCAACTGGATGGAGTTGTCCCGTGTCTTTGTGTCGTTGCGACAAAATCCCTCCAATAGCCTGATCAGAAGCATCTGCTTCTACAAAGAAGGGTTGCTCTGTGTTAGGATGCAACAAGATTAGAGCAGTGGTAAAGATTTCCTACAGCGATTGAAAGGCCTCCTCGGTTTCTGTATTCCACAAAAAAAAATCTTTCTTCTTCAAAAGATGAGTCAGGGGACTAACCTTTTTGAAAAATTTAGAATAAATCGCCTATAAAAATTGGCGAACTCAATGAATCTTTGAATTTCTTAGATATTGCGAGGAGAGGGCCGCTCCTTGATTGCATCATCCATTGCGACTCCTTCAGGTGACTAAATGGACCCCAAAAACTCAACTCGGGTAGAGTGAAAAACACATTTCTCCAATTTCACAAAAAGCTGATGGTCAAGCAATTTATTCAAAATTGCATGCACATGCTGAATGTGATCCTCCAAATTAGCTGAAAAAATGAGGATGTCATCGATGTAGACCACCGCAAAGCGATCCAAAAATTTCCGAAGGACATCGTTGACGAAATGCTGGAAGGCTGCTGGGGCGTTGCACAGACTGAACGGCATTACCTAGTATTCAAATAGACCAAATCGAGTCTTCCATTCATACCCTTCGGCCATTCTCACCAGATGGTAGGCCCCTCTCAGATCCAGCTTAGTGTAAATTCGGGCATCCTTCCCCTGATCCAGAAGTTCTGAAATTAATGGCAGCGGGTATCTATTCTCCTTGGTAGCCAAATTTAATGCTCGGTAGTCTATGCAGGTCCTCAAATTGCCATCTTTCTTCGGAATGAAGAACAATGATGAGGAAACTGGAGACTGGGAGGGCCTGATGAATCCGTTTGCTAGATACTGCTCTAGATATTCCTTTAAGTGACAGTTTTCTGCATCAGAGAGTGCATAGATTCTACTGCAGGGCAACGACGCTCCAGGTTCTAGCTCAATCTTGCAGTCGTACTCCCGATGAGGAGGTAACTTCTTAGCCTCTTGTTCATCAAACACTGCTTTCAAATCTATATACTCACTAGGAATTTCTTGAATTTCGAGTGCGCAGATCACTTGAGATGGTTCTGCTAACAGCGAGGGTTGTGAAGGTTGTAAGCAAGATTCTTCAGTATGAAAGCAATGCACTTTACAATAATCAAATTCAACTCCACCGGTCTCTTGGCCCAATCAATCTTTGGATTGTGTTCAGTCAGCCAAGGTAGCCCCAAAATAAGCTGAAATTGTGGGGCATTTATCAAACAGAACTTCAACAAACTCCTGTGCTGACCAAGACCTATCAAGGTTATTTCTTCTGTATCATAGGTGATTGGACCCGAGGATAGATTGGTACCATCAACCGCTCGCACTGGCTCTGGGATATCCTTCCGTATGAACTGAATACATTAGACTTAGCAAATTTTATATCCCAAACATTTCCAGTTGCCCCAGAATCGATCATGACTGAGACCTCATCTACTTCAGTGGATCCAAATCTTATCAAACTGGAAATGATCAAATGAGGAGCAGCTGATTGCAGAGTATTGGCGACGATCTGTGAATCCGGAGTCAACTTGTCTGACGCACCCACCAGAGCAACTCTGTTGTAATCAAGTAAGTAATTAATGCATCCTCTCCACTGTTGCCTTCTGCCTTGCTGCTTGGCCCATGTGATGTCATCAGAATGTTGAGAGTGTTTGTGTGGTGGAAGGAATCAGTTGCTGATGTAGGGCTGAGCAGCAAGGAGGCTGCTCCTGGTGGGCCATAGTATGAGGCATAACTTTTAATCTGATCTGAAGAATAAAGCCGTGATCTTGAACCACATCCCTGGACTACATATACGTCTTTCAGCTGTAACACTGGCGATGATTTTAAAGACCCTGCATGCTACTTCAATGGGGATTGGACTTTTAAAACTAAAGAAACTGCAACCAGTGGATTTGAACAAACCTGGCACTCCTAATGCCCTACCAGTGACCACTTCATCGGTCGCCCTAACCAGTAAGTGCCAGTTGGTCTCAGACTTTCTTTCACTGTCTTGGAGTTTGCCTGCTGCCTCCCTGTAGAGTTTGATGAGGAGGCTGACAACCTGAGCAGTTAGCTGATTTATAGATCTGGATGTCTCAGGACCCACTACTGTCATGGTGATCTCAGCTGCTGCGAACTGTCCCTTGTGAGGTGAGGTGAGGTGTTCGGGGATATATGTTGGGCCCCGGTGTTAGCGGCATTGGTGTTTGTTGAGCCACATTTGGCCCCAATGTGATGAGACTTTCGTATAACATGTGGCACAAGTCTTGGAAGATGCCTGTGCTTATGACCAGCAGAGTGTGATTTTGAAGCCAGCCGTGTTTATATATTGAACATTGACTGTAGTGTTGACAGCATCTGGGCTTATCTGGGGAACGTTTAGCGGTCGGGGCATGTGTCGAGCCGTTGTGTGACATTCTGTGTCGAGCACATCGGTAAACCCATGTTGTGGATTTTTAAGATTTCAAATACATTATCGTTGGTTGTCATGGTAGTTTACCTGTGGGATCGTCTGGCAATTCACGAGCAGCGGAGTATGTTCTGACGCACGAGCACCAGCAAGTCGATACCTTGACAATGAATTTCACTACCGCGTGTCTGGATCTGGAACCTGCACTGTGAGGGGGATGCTTTCCAGCTTTGACGTGACGGGAGCCACCCGGCCCCACGTCAATCTGCATGCCACCATTTTAGGATACAAATTTCCTGCTGTTTCAACATATAATTTAATTGCGCTGCCAACCGCGCTTTTCACGTTTTGCCAACCACACATCCTCTTGAAGTGTGTGGAAGTTCTGTTCAATCATCAAGGATCCTCTTGTTTCACTCATGATAAAGCTCATGACTTTGCTTATTATCCTGTGCAAAGTTGGATGTTATGTACTGGTAAGGCGGATGTATTTTGGGACAATGACTTCGGGTGAGTGATCGCTCACCGGCACAAGAGACTTCCTTTTTATCACTTTAATACTGTTTGTGGGGTGGTTGCACAGTTGTGGATTTATACGGCGGCTGTTGCGTGGAGTTAGTATGTTTCTGCCAGCATGTTTGGGGTTTAAGGTTACCCTGTTTTGTCATGCCTTGGGTTAAAGTATACTCGTTGTAAGTTGTAAGAGTGTTTGGTTTTACAAATACTTATAATTTGTTTACCCTGGGTTCAAAGATACCCACTTCTGTACCTAGCCCTGCAAGTGTGTGCAGTAGAGGGAGTATGTTTCCTCCCTAGCCCTGCAAGTGTGTGCAGTAGAGGGAGTATGTTGCCTCCCTAGCCCTGCAAGTGTGTACAGTAAAGGGTGTAGGTTGTCCTCCCTAGCCCTGCAGTGTGTGCAGTAGAGGGAGTATGTTGCCTCCCTGGCCCTGCAAGTGTGTGCAGTAGAGGGAGTATGTTGTCTCCCTAGCCCTGCAAGTGTGTGCAGTAGAGGGAGTATGTTGCCTCCCTAGCCCTGCAAATGTGTGCAGTAGAGGGCGTATGTTCCCTCCCTAGCCCTGCAAGTGTGTGCAGTAGAGGGAGTATGTTGTCTTCCTAGCCCTGCAAGTGTGTGCAGTAAAGGGAGTAGGTTGTCCTCCCTAGCCCTGCAAGTGTGTGCAGTAGAGGGAGTAGGTTGTCCTCTCTAGTCCTGCAGTGTGTGCAGTAGAGGGAGTATGTTGTCTTCCTAGCCCTGTAAGTGTGTGCAGTAGAGGGAGTATGTTGCCTTCCTAGCCCTGCAAGTGTGTGCAGTAGAGGGTTATTACCTAGTCCTGCCTCCTTTCCAGGTTGTGGGTTGACATAAGTTTGTCCGTGGTGACACAGGGGGAGACACGGGTGGGGGCACGGGGAAAAAAGGTTCAACAGGTATTAACTCACCCAATGGATACAATGCTACATGTAGTTCTGGGGGTAATACATGTAATTCTGCCCGGCTTTACTGTAATTCCGATGCTCTTACCCCGGTCAATGGAAGCACAAGCCTGACCCTACTATCCGTAGATTCCGTGCCAGGGGAAGCAACCCATGTCCACACCTTATCCCCACCATCCACTGAGGCTGTTAGTTTAATTGAACGGGGATATAAGATGGCGAGCTGGAATATCGCTGGATGGAATAACAAGATAGAATGTCTAGGATGGTTAGAATTTATAACCCAATTTGATATCCTGTGTCTCCAGGAGACTTGGGCGGCCGAAGATGTCTATCTTGACGGGTATGTTGCCTATAATTGCCATGCCCAGCCATCCAACATGGGGAGAGCCAGTGGTGGAATGGTGATATTGCTTTCTGTGAGGCTACCGGTTCGAGTAAAAATCCACCGGACCGTCGGTCTACACTCTCAGTTGTTGTGGTTACAAAATAGGAATGGGCGAAATGTTTTAGTTATAAACCACTACAACAATGCCTTTAACCACTCAAAAACAGATATGGTTGATGAACTTGAAGCGGAGGTGGAAAGGCTATATGGGTGCAGTGATGTGCCTTTTGATATTTTGTGGGGCGGAGATTTTAACATTTACATGTGCCCATTTGGTGGCAATAGGGTGTGTGGGCATGGGGATGAGGTGGGGGAAGATCAGACCCACTTTATACATTCGGTTTATGGGGATTCCCTTAACACTTTTATGCTTAAAATGGATTTATGCATTATGTTACCTAGGGTAGACAGCGAGGGTAATTCGGTACCTACCTTTATTGGTAGGAACTGTGCTACGGTTATCGATTACCTCATTGTCTCCACCAGTATTATAGCTCTGTGTTCCTTACCTGTAATAGTAGACCCGGCCCTAAGTGATCATAACTGTTTAACAATGTATCTTTCTTTGTGGGGGGCCAAAGAAAAGGCGTTACATGGTGAAGTGACAGATATAGTTCCACATAGACCTAATGGCCCTAGAATTAAATGGGGTAGGCAAAATGAGGAACATTTACTATGTACTATCGTGTCTGCCTGTATAGACGAGGTGGAATGCTGTCTCGAACCCGAAAAGAATAATGTTGATATTCTAGTTAGTTTCGACATTATTAATAAAAATGTTGCTGAAATTTTAACGGGAAGAAAACCAAAGGGCCCTAGGATTAATGGGGGATGGTTTAACAGAGAATGCACTAAATCCTTACAAAGACTCAAAGCTGCTCTTAAGGGTAAACCCAGAGATAAGGAAGCAGTTAAAACCCTCAGAAGGGAATACACAATTCATCTGAGGGATAGGAAACAGGAACTAAGGGAAGAGGCCTGGAACAATTTGACCAAGGCAGTGGACCTTAAGGATATCAAGCTTTTTTGGTCCACTGTAAATAGTCCCTTCCTCCAAAATGAAGAAGTCCCGGTAATGTCAGCCCAGGTATCTGAGGAACAATGGGTGTCTCATTTTACTAGTATTTTTAACCCCGAAGGACTAGCTGTAGGGGGGGATAGTGAAACCATGGCTTTAATCCCCATACCTCTCAATATCACAGTCTTAGAGGTAGATGCAGCCATTCGGGCCAGTAAGGGGGGAAAGGCGCCGGGCCCGGACGGGGTACCCGTTGACCTTTATAAAGCCGAGATTTCCATTTGGAGCCCATTGTTAACAAAGGTTTTTAATGCAGCTGCGACGATTGCGGCTCCACAGACCTGGGGGGAATCAATTATTATCCCGGTATATAAAAAAGGGGAGAGGGGTGAGGCAAAAAATTATCGCCCGATCTCCCTCCTTACTGCTTCCCTAAAAATTATGAGTAGAGTATTACTGAGTCGTCTAGAGGAATGGGCAGAAGATAAAGGGATCCTTGCAGATTCACAGTATGGATTTCGCAAGGGGTTGGGCACTATAGAACAGTGCATTAACCTAGACCTTATTATATGCAAATATACACGAGCCAAACAAGGCTCGTTGTTTCTTTGTTTTGCCGATCTGTCCAGTGCCTTTGACTTGGTTGACCATGGTCTTCTGTGGTCAACCTTGTTGGACATGGGTGCCCCTCAAGATATTATTTATTTCCTGGCCCAACTTTATAGGAACCTGACAGCCAAGATACGATACGGGCAATCGGGGGAGTGTACCCCCAGTGTTAAAATAGGATCCGGAATTAGGCAGGGATGCGTCCTTGCACCTCTCCTTTTCTCCCTTTTTATCAATGCAATTGAGTCGGAACTACGGTCCACCAGTGCAGATGCACCGACTGCTGGTGGCTTGTCCATCCCAATATTGCTTTATGCGGATGACGCGGTTCTGCTCTCACAAACCCCCTTAGGGTTGCAAAAACTTATGAATAAATTTGCAGATTTTATTAAGGGGAGAAAATTAAAAATTAATGATTCAAAAACTTTTATAATGCCCTGTGGGAAGAAAATTAAGAACCTAAGGCCCTTTACAATTATGGACCAAACCATAAAAGTGGTGTACAAATTTTGTTATTTGGGTATCACTTTTAATAGTGGGGGGATGTGGACTTCCGAAATGATCAATGTAAGAGCCAAAATGGCCAAGTGTTCTTTTGGCTTATTTAGGTTTGCATCCAAGCTAGGCTCAAGACGGATACTAGACATGTTGTATTTATATCGACATAAATGTGTTGCTCTGGCCCTATATGGTTCAGGAGTGTGGGGCCATTGTAATAACAACATGCTCCAGGTTGAGGAGAACAAATTCGTCAAAAAACTCCTTTGTTTACCATCTTCTTCCTCAACAAAGCTGATCCATCAAGAGTCTGGTCTAGAACATCTATCTGACTTGATCAGACTAAGACCCCTGTTAGTATGGAGATCTATTTGGTCTAAGGAACAGACTGGCTTTACAAGAAAGATAATCTCTGATTGTCTTTACTTGGATAAATGTTCCCGCATCCCGTGGCTTAACTATATTATCCGAACATTTGATGATGTTTTTAATTTTAGGGTCTGTGATAACCCTTCTTGTGTTTTAGATATCACGAAGAGTGAGATTAAACATGAATTTTTGAGGGTTAGCATGATGAAGCGTAACGCAGCTACTGTTCAGTTCTCCTCACATGTCTTTTATGACAGATATAATAAGGAAGAAATGGGGCCCCCAGGATACCTTAAATTGGTTACTATCCGTTCCCACCAATTTGTGCTGACAAGACTCCGGATGGGGTTTGTTCATTTGCTTGTTGCGTATCCTGTAATGAAGACTTATACTACCGCCCCCTGTCCGTGTGATGGGACTACAAAACAAAGTACGGAGCATTTTTTACTGTTATGCCCTCTTTATCTCCATCTTCGAAAAGTATATCTGAAACCGCTTTTTAAAAAATATAATGTATCCAATATTGTTTCGGCCATGGGGCTTTTATTTGGACTTAATTCACAGGACATCTGTTTTTTTACTGCTGTATATATTTTAAAATCGATATGTCTGAGGAAAAGCACCATTTTCATGACATGTGATTAATTTAAAACTTGCTGAATCCTCATGTTTTATATTTATGTATGTATGTACTTTTATGATTATTAATTAATGATCGAATAAAGTTTTTGAATTGAATTGAATTGAAGTTTGTCACCCTGTAAGCAATGTGTGACTTGACCCTTTATTGTTGTTATGAGAGTATGTGTACTCTCACTGCTTGGAGATAGGAGAAGACTCTGAAGATTCTCTTGATTTACTGTTGTTTTTGGTTGGGGTTTACCTATTACCCTGTGTTTAGGGGGGTTGGAAAATTAACCTTAGAGTGTTACGCCTTGGAGTGTTAGACGTGCCTCATTGTATTGAGGTGGTATGGTACCCACTGGTGTAGGGGTGGATAATCCCCTTTGTTTGTTGTGTATGGAGTATGGGATAATCTTTTCTTTCCTGATGGATGGGCGTGCGATTTGAAGAATGGAATACTTTTGTGGCGGTTTTCTAATTGATGTTATTCTAGAAGCTCTTTGACTTTTCGTATGTGTGCATTTCTATCTTCGCACATTTATTAATTATTAGTCATATTGCATGTATGTACTATGATCTTGCATGCATGTATTTTGACAATTATTATGAAGGGGGGATGTGTTGTAATCTAGTAAGTAATTAATGCATCCTCTCTACTGTTGCCTTCTGCCTTGCTGCTTGGCCTATGTGATGTCATCAGAATGTTGAGAGTGTTTGTGTGGTGGAAGGAATCAGTTGGTGATGAAGGGCTAAGCAGCAAGGAGGCTTCTCCTGGTGGGGCATAGTATGAGGCATAACTTGGATCTGATCTGAAGAATAAAGCAGTGATCTTGAATTACATCCCAGGACTACGTATACTTCTTTCAACTGTAACAAACTCCTCTTACTGGTGGGGCCTGTCTTTTACCCATGAGTTGGTCTTTGGTTTCTTTGGACACTCCTTAACAAAATGCCCCGAGTTTCCACAATACATACATAACTTCCCACTTCTTCTCCTCTCTCTCTCTTCCTTTGTCAAAGGACCACGCACCAAACCAATTTGCATGGGTTCTTCTCCAACGGCAGACTCCACTGGTTTTACTGGTTCAGTCTTAATCCGATGCAGACGAGGCGGGAAATACTTAATTTCTTTGCGCTGCTCATTCCTTCTTTCATTTTGACACTGATCGATCTGGAGTACTAAATCAATTAGTTCTGACACGTCGGTGAGTCTTTTAGGAATCTGAGCTAAACCATCTTTCAATTCCCCCTTCAACCCTCTATAAAAAATTGCTGCTCTCTTCTCTTCAGGCCATTGAGTCTCCACAATCAATTTGTTGAACTGAGCAAGGTATGCTACTAACTCCCGATTCCCTTGCTTTAGCTCGTTATCAGTGGTTTGGGAAATGGTTCTTCGATCGAATATTCGAAGGAATTCTTCCTTAAATATTCCGAAATCGTAGAGGATGGGGTAATTGCAATTAACCAATGGCATGGACCAAGCTGCAGCACCTCCACTCAGGTAAGACAGTAAAATGGCCACCTTGGATTGATCTTCTTTAAAGATGATAGGTCTACAGAGAAAGTGTAATGAGCACTGAGTAAGGAAAATTTGTGACTAATGGGAATCTCCACTGAACCTTTCTGGGGCTGCCAAAGGGATAGTTGGGGAAATGGCGTGTATGACTTGTGTGGTCAACTCATCCGCCAAAGGAGTTGGTGAAAAGTGTTGCGATTTTTGCTCTATGGACTCGGGGCTAACACCTGCAACTAAATCGTCTGATCTCTGTCTGAGGTAACTCGTTTCATGACTAGACTTCCTAACTTCATCCTTAAGATTTGTATTTACTTCCATAGTCTCACTTAACTGTTTCTGAATCCCTTCTAATACTGAAGCCAAAGCCTTGATATCCAATCCTACAGCCATTCTGCTCAGGTGGAAATAGGTGACAGTCACTTCAATCTGTCAGAATGCTAGTTCCACGCACCTGAAATTCGTGAGCTTCCACAGGAGCAGAAGAACTTTGCCCCAGCTCCCAAACTCCACTACAGCGAATGATAATAATTCACCCCAGTGAAGAGGGGGAAAGGGGTAGGGGAAAACAAGAGAGACTCCACTGCTATGCCTTCTTCTATTGCTGGCTATGCGAGTCAGCTAGGCATCTGAAAACACAAGTAAACATATTAGTAAACGTTTTCTCTACCCTACTCTAACTCGCTAAGTTATTGTGCCTTTTCGGATTACTAATTACCTGTCTTTCTGCAGTGGGTTAGCCTCTCCCTATCTGTTCTGCACACGCTAATATAAATGTAGATATTCCGTTTTTAAATATCTTCTTCTTTTCCTTTTAGATGCAGCAAGCAACTGGGATGTAAGATGGCAAGCATAATATATATATATATATATTCCTACATACATGCGATGATAAAGGGATGACTAGTTGCTGCTTGTTGAGACACTCATGCAAGAATTCTAAGCGCAGCAGTCTAGCAACTCTTCGCAGTTCAAAAGTCCTGACTGGAAAAAGTATAGTTCTAGATTTTAGAGCAATGCTGCCTTAATAGTTCATGCAGTCTATTCTTGTCTAAGTCTTTGTTTGCAACTACATACAATATTTAATTGTCTCTGAAAACGTTGAGTTAATATGTTCTCTTGCTTCAGACTTCACAGGCGAATGGCAACTAATAAATGCGCTTGAGGGAGAAGAGCGATGTGCTCCAACTGAGCGCTGTAAATATATTGTAACAGAAATACCTTCAGAAGTCGTCTGCCAACTGAGTAGTCAGCGTAAGCCCAGGGTTGAATACCTCGTACTTCAGACAGGGAAAGCACCGCACACCGGCAGGAAACTTGAATCTGTAGTTTCACCAAACCTCGTACACAGGAAACTTGCTGAAATCTATGGAAAATACACTTTCCTGATGAACCAATTCTGTCACAGAGCAGCGCAGAAGAAAACACTGCCTCCTC
Source organism: Triturus cristatus (assembly GCF_964204655.1). Classification (NCBI taxonomy): domain Eukaryota; kingdom Metazoa; phylum Chordata; class Amphibia; order Caudata; family Salamandridae; genus Triturus; species Triturus cristatus. The sequence goes on along the minus strand of NC_140584.1, from coordinate 974,660,819 downwards.
AGGAAAAACAACAGTTGAATTGCACAGCGCGCGAGGGGCGTAGCGTGCGAGGTGCGCACGCGCGATGTCAAAACACTAATCCATAGCTAAACTCTAGAACACCCAGCATCAAAGGAAATGCAGATTTTCCACATTTAGAAATGGGTAGAAAATCATGATTTTAATAAAGGCACGGAGGCTAATATTATGCATTCCCTTTTATTGCTCCTCAGACAGCAGCAACAAATAAACCATAGAATTAGAACACTTCAAAAATTCTTAGAATACAGAACATGCATAAATACTCGTGACTGGCAGCCATCTTCCTCTTTTCGTGCTGCGAATAAACATATAAGTCTTTTTCAAAACAAAACATTCTTATCCAACACTCCCAAACTTCTATAGATCCATTTTCTTTCCATTACCCTGCATAACAAAGAAAGAACAAACATTATTAAAATTGGGAGGGTACAGCGGAGGGATAATATTAGCCTCCGTGCCTTTATTAAAATCATGATTTTCTACTCATTTCTAAATGTGGAAAATCTGCATTTTACATCAAGGCCCGGAGGCCAATATTATGCATGTTCAAAGCTCATCTAACACTCTATCCAAAACATTTTCCACTGGCTTAAAATAGAATTTCTTAAAAGTAGATTCATTACTCCAATCTGCAGCTTTCCTAATTCCACCTAAACTATAACCTTTCATATATGCCTTTGATGCCATAGCTCCTCTAACAGAATGAGCTCCAAAAACACTAATATCTATCCCTGGCCTCAACATTATTTCTCTCACCCATCTTGCCAAAGTAGGTGTTGATACTGGACTAAAAGGTTTCCTAAAATAAATTAAAAGTTGCGAACTTCCTCCTTGTCTCATGGACAAAGTCCTTCTTTCATATTCCCTTAAACATCGTACTACACACAAATTCTCATTTCCAACCAAAAAAGGATAGAAAATAGTTCTAGACATGCTCTTCGTTCTCTTCCTTAACTCAAAACACACACCCTCAGGTTGATAACACCTAGAATCTACCTCTAAAGCCTTAATATCTGAAACCCTTCTACAAGACACCAAACAAAGAAGCATTGCCAACTTCCAAGAAAAGGATTTCAAATCCATTGTAGAATTACTACCCCAACCATTCAACTCCTTCAAAACCAAAGATACATCCCACAACGCACCATATTTCGCCTTTGGAGGTAAAATCAACCTTACACTCTTAACCAACCTCCTGACCATCATATTCTGCCCTACAGGCATACCGTCCACCAAAACATGACCTGCAGAAATCGCTGATCTGCTAATATTAACTGTATTGTATGCAAGACCTGACTTATACAACTCTGACAAATAATTAACCACTTCCACTACAGGTGCTGATACGGAATCCAAATTCCTCCTACAACACCAATCAGACCATCTTCTCCAAGCTGATCTATAAACCTTTGTCATTCCCTTTGACCATGATTCAGCGATAAGAATCTCAGCCTCCTTCGATAATCCCTGCACTTGCCACACTCTCCTGAAATCAGCCATGCCACTAGTCTCAACTGACCCCCCATCACCAGATCGTGAACATTCCCTTCCGGATCTAAAATTATCTCGCTCAAATCCGGTAACAACACCGGATCCTCTATCAATAGATCCATCATATCTGGAAACCACACTTGACTCCTCCACAATGGCATTAAAACCACCAACTCTGCCCTCTCTCTCCTGACTTTCATCAGAGTCCTCTGAATCAATGAGAATGTGGGAAACGCATAACTTCTCCCTGAGCTCCAATCCTGAAGAAAAGCATCTAACCCCTTTGCTTCCGGATCTGGCCTCCAGCTGTAAAATTCCCTCAACTGACAATTCAGTCTGTCCGCAAAAAGATCCACTTGAAAAGGACCCCATCTCTTCTCCAACTTCAAAAATATCTCCCTCTGAAGTTTCCAATTGCTCACATCTCTGAGATACCTTGAAGACCAATCCGCTTCTACGTTGCACAGACCCAAAATATACTGTGCCTGGACTACAATTTCCTTCTCTAAACAAAAATTCCAAAAGTCCTTCGCTAACTCCGCTAGACCCCTCGACCTTGGTCCCCCCAACTTGTTGACATACCTTACCGCCGACAAGTTGTCCTTCTTCAACAACACACAACATTTCACCCTGTTCTTCATAAAACTCTTTACCGCAAAAGAACCTGCTAGAAGCTCCAGACAATTTATGTGCATCTCCTTTTCTCTCCTTGACCACATGCCTCCTGTCGAAACCAAACCACATCTTGCTCCCCATCCTTGCAGACTCGCATCCGATTCTATCTCTACCTCCGGTACTTCCCCGAAAATCGCTTTCCCATTCCAAGCCTCCAAATTCATCATCCACCAATTCAATTCGTCTAACGATTCCAGATTCAACACAATCTTCTGTGAATATTTCGCCCCCCGCCTTAAATGATAAGCTTTCAACCTCTGTAAAGCCCTGTAATGTAGCGGGGCTGGAAAAATTGCCTGAATTGACGCTGATAACAGACCCAGCAACCGAGCTAACTGTCTCAACGTTATCCATCTCGACTTCATTACTCTTTCCACTTCCTTCCTTATCTTCCTCACCTTCATCATTGGCAATTTCAACAAACATTCCAACGTCTGAATCTGAAAACCTAAAAACTGAATTGACTGCTGAGGATCCACACACGACTTCTCCTTGTTCACCACAAATCCCAGATCCTCCAATACTTTCACTGCAAACTCCGTCTGCTCCATTGCCAAATTCCTCTCTTCTGCCATGATTAGAAAATCGTCTAGATAAACTATCAAGCGTATTCCTCTGGACCTCAACCAAGCTGCTACTGGACGCATCACCTTCGTGAAACACCATGGTGCTGAACTCAAACCAAATGGTAGGCTCTTGAACCTCCACAACCTTCCTTTCCACCTGAACTGAAGTAAATCCCTCTGATCCTTGCACATAGGAATAGTCAGATAAGCATCCTTCAGATCTAATCTTGTTAACCAATCTCCCTTCCTTAAGAGATCCCTCAACATATGAATCCCTTCCATCTTGAAGTGATTGTATTTCACCCAATCGTTTAACTCTCTCAGATTTATCACAGGTCGCATGCCTTTCTCCTTTTTTTCCACTAGGAAAATGTTGCTTATAAAACTTCCTTCGACAATCTTTGCCACCTCTATGGCACCCTTCTCCTCTAACTGTTCTATCTCTCTCGTTACCAAATCCTCCATATCCTTTGAGAACCTCAAAATATTTGGAATCCTCAACTGAACCGGTGTCTGCGCAAAATCTATTCTGTAACCTGATACGGTTTCCAAAACCCATGGATCCTTGGTTATCTCTTTCCATCTCAAAACAAAATGGGCTAGTCTGCCGCCCAACTTTATTTGGATAGAAAAAGGGTCTAGAATGCGTCTTACCTGATGCACCTCTTGTTCTTCTCTCAGGACGCATTCCTCTTGTCCTACTTCTCTGCCTCTGTGGGAAAAAAAACTCCCTGTCCTCCTCGTGAACCGTAATAGTTTGATCCATAACTTGAATTATAGGGCCTTCCTCCCCTTCCAAAACTTCCTCTAGAAATGGATTGTCCACGGCCGGGGAAACGGCCCCGCATCCTCCCGGCCACTCCAAAAACTCTTCTAATATCTTTTTGTGCTTTCTCCAAAGAACTAAATGTGCTCACGTAACGAGACATGTCCTTTACAAACTCGTCCCCAAAGAGCAAGCCATCGCTTCTCTCACCCGGTTCATTATTGGCCAACTCTGCCAATTTCGGATCAATTTTGAACAGAATTGATTTTCTTCTCTCTACACAAATCGCTGTGTTTGCGTTTCCCAATAAACATATGGCCCTTTGGACCCATTGACGCATCTCTGCGACATCCACTCCAAAATTATTCGTATGTGCTTCCTCGCACATATCAAAAATCTTAGTAATTGGTCCCAGGACATCCAAAAGCCTGTCCTGGCAACCTTTAAGACCCTTCTCCAGACCTTTCCTTGGGCCTTTCCCATATTTATTTATGAACGCCAACATTTTTTGGTCCAACTCTGGCGTGTAAGCAACTTTACTGTCTAGACTTGGTCTAGGACATTCACTCCTCATTTTGGTCCTGACTTCCTTCGGATCTCCCGTCTAATCCAGTACTTCACGTACCTAGCTACATGCTCCACCGGAGCCCATTGAGGAGAGAGAGGATGCTGAATCATTAAATGATTAAACATATCCTCACCTTGAGGATCCAAAATCTCTTTATTCTCGACCTTTATTTCACATTCTCTAATCTTTCTCCTTTTAACCGGTATTATTTCCACATCAGACTCATCCATGCTTGAGCTACATGTCAGCTCAACATCTCCGCTTGAAGATGTGGAATCGCATGAAACAGTCGTATGTTTCACCTTTTTAGCCCTTTTGGCTCCCTCTTTGGCCTTTATAGCCACACCTTTGTGAACCTTACGTTCTTTCCCTTTACTCGCTGATTCACAGATCTTCCTTTTCTGAGTCTTTTTATTCACATCTTTTGATCCACTTGGTACCACATCATGTTCCTCAGTGGTCCAATAATTCTCCTTCTCTCTCATCCTTCTCTGCATCCCTTTCTCCATACTACTTTCTATCTTTTTATCTATTGTAGCTGACATCTCTCCAAACATCTTCTCCATGTAGCTTTTCATCCTATCCTCAAAACTTTCATCAACTCCTTCCATTTTCCTTTCAATTTAATATATTATTTATATATACACTTCTTTCCTTATAATTATATTATTTTCTTTTTTATATTCTCCTTACTTCAAATAAGACTCCTTCAAACAAATGCGCTTGCTTGAAATAACAAATTACTCCTATTCTAATATTCAATTCAACTGCTCTCCGCTATTCTCCTCATCGACCAACACTTGAACCTTCACCGAAGTCTGTCAGAAAAACTCCCCTTCGTATCGACAGACTTCGTTAATATTTCTCCCAAAATATGGCCTCTCTCACACCCCATGATAATCTATTAATGTAATCCCAAACCACTAAAATGGCCGCCATACGCTGCGTGCGTACGGCGGCCTCCTCATTCCAAAATTTGAATATTCCTTCTTCTCGCGCTCCTTCGCACGCTCCAATTAATCTAATTCTGCCGCACGCGGAACTGTTCCTCCAGACCTCGCGCTCCCACAGAACCTTCAAACCCCGCGCCGGCACGCGCGTTACTCAACCGTCACAAACCAAAAAGGTACTCTTCTAATCTAAAACAGCATACTTTCCTCTCCTTTACGCACCCGTTTCGAAAATCAACACATCCTTTATCGTCTCACTCAACTTTACTCATGCCTTTCCCTTCTTCCAAAATCCTAAAGTCCCACTTTAGAAGAAAATAAATATTTTAAACAAATAATAAGGTTAATTGAATTCCTTGTCATGAATCCTAACATAACGATCTTAATAAACCTTATTCCATATCTGATATTATATTATACTTTAAAATTAAATTCGTAGTATAAAAACTCCGACTTATCTGATCACTGAGCAGCAACAAAAGAGGAAGATGGCTACCAGTCCCGAGTATTTATGCATGTTCTGTATTCTAAGAATTTTTGAAGTGTTCTAATTCTATGGTTTATTTGTTGCTGCTGTCTGAGGAGCAATAAAAGGGAATGCATAATATTGGCCTCCGGGCCTTGATGTAAAATTAGATGACGGATGCCATATTGGGTGAGAAGGACTACGCGGAACTAAGATAATGTACTGCCAATTAAGAAGAGAATTGGCAAAGCTGATTCCATGGGTCATTTAACTGTTTTCTTCATTTTAACCTTGACCGAGGGAACTTAGAAACGTAGGCTTGCCCAATCCTGACAGTGCCACACGGAAAATAAGCATTAAATAATAAGTAAATACGTGCCAGGATGACAATGAGGCAGGGTAGCATATTATTTAATGCTTCTGCTCAGCGCATGGAGCATACACATTACATAATTTGCTAATGCATGCCTCGGTGATGGCGAGGGCAGGGGCCACGGTGGCAGGGCAGATCAACCACCACCAGGGCAGTCAAAATCGTATTGCCGGCCCAAGGGGCGATGATAATATTTTAAAAAGATAAAAAGGCAGTGCAGGCTTCAGTACGTGCAAAGCGTGTGCATGCTGAGCCTATAGTGCTACAATGTGCTCACTGCTGGCACCGGGAAAAGGAGAGGCTGGCCGCATCATGGGTTTGGTGCAGACTGCAGAGTGCAGACTATCACAGTAGCCTTACTATTTTGTTACTGTGGTTCAATATTGCTAAAAGAAATTGGCCAGCATTAACAAAACCAGCCCCCTGTTTCAAAACCCTTCCCCGCCCTTCCAGCTCCTGTGGAATTGCCCGGTGCCTGGCATTACCAGTCCAGCGCTGCTCTCAATCCTTCTCTCTCACTGTCATCATCCCTCCCATCTTCTCTTCCTCACTCCCTATCAGGAAGAGTTACCTGGGTGAGAAATGTGTGATACTGCCACAGGATATTAGTTGGTCCTGGTTTCTCAGTTCCCACAGAACCTCGAGTTTTACATTATAGGAATGAATGCTGAAAGAGCTCAACTCTGGCTGTGAACTGGCTCACCTCGACCTATGTCTGCGTAGGGGCTCATCAATGTCTGCAGTGGAACTCAGCTGCATACATAAAAGAGCTCAGCTCTGTCTTAAGGTAGCAGTGCTATGTATGTAGGAAGTCATCTCCATCTCAATGAAAGAAATGTGCCTTGGATTTGGTGCAGGCACCAGTCTCCCTTTGACTAAAGGCTTTTCAACCACAAACTGCCACTTGCAGAGACGGTAAGGATGATCAAGAAGTAGAACACGCGAGGGAAGAACAGTCAGGGGAACACCATGCTGCTGTGGCAGAAAGCTTTGGTGAGTGAAATGCCAGGTGCTGTCTATCCACAATTTTGTTCTGATCCTCCTCTTCAGTCTATTATGTGTCTGTTAACCAAACAAAAAAGGGCAAGAGGCAAACAGGTACCTTCTAGGAGTTGGACTGTGAGATGTCTGAGGGACGTAGTTTGACTATTATTCCCTCACACAGGCACAATCCATTTTATTTAGCACACACACAGTGAACGCCTCAGGCCGCACAGCACATCTGCTAAAATGGGGCTGTGAGGGCAAACATCAGTGCATTCCTGAAGCAAATGAAAAGCTACAAAGTGCAGCAGGGGCAGGATCCCTGCACAATCCCAGCTTCTTACAGGACTGTGCTTTCAGTCCTATCAACAGGGCCACTGGAAATAAGCGATTGTGCATCTGCTGTGTTTCGCATTATTATGGTTTTGGTGCTGTGCCACATAATGCATCATCTGCTGCACAATCTCCTGATTTTAACAAACAAAAATTGATTCTAGCTCAAACTGTTCAAAAGTTACTAAAAATCCAGCGACGTGTTGCTGCGTAGCAGAAGTCCCTTTGCAAAGGTTAACTGGTCACCTTTCTACTGCTTATTTCTATAGTTAGGTGTTAAATTGGTACCAATGAGGTGCAACGTATGCCCAGAAAGTGTTAAGAGGTGTAAAAATGGCAAAATAATGAAATGATACTATCACAAAATGTGCTGCATTACTCTGCATAATTTGTCTTTTCTTGCCGCATAATTTAGTCAACACTGCCGCATAATTTGGCCCTCCCTTCACGTATAATTCCAATGGCTCTTCCTATCAAGAAGCAGAGAGGGGTATTTAGGTGAGATTTCCCCTTTTCAGTTCTGCCCTTGCTGTTCCACCTGGCTCTTTGTTGGGAATCATGGCTTGCTGGTTCCAATGCCCACCACCATATTTCTGCTCTGCTGCTGCCTTGGAGCCTCCAAATTACCAGCTAAGTACCCAGGTAAGTTAAAAAAAAGTGTTATTTCTAGTTGCGTTTGTGTATGTGTTTGTGAGTGATTGAGAGTAAATAGGATTGCATGGAAGTGTGTGTGCTTGACAGTGTCAATGAAAGTGAAAGTGAGAATCAGAGGTTGGGAGTGTGCATGAATAAGTGAAAGTGAGTACAAGTGAGTGAGTGAAGCAGTATGAGTGTGTTAGAACGTGTAATTGATTGGAGCTTGTGAGAGGGAGTGGACGTGAATTGTGGGTGTTTCTATCTATAGTACAGCAGGTGCAGTTGCACCAGGGTCCAGAGTGAGTGAGTGTGTGTAAGTGTGTTAGTAAGTGAGAATGAGAATCAGTGGGCATAAGTACATTTGTTTGTAAGTAACAGTGATTGGGAGGGAATATGAATGAGGATGAGAAAGTGAGGGAAAGAGAGTTAGCGTTAGTGAGGGAAATAAGACTAAGGCCCAGATTTTCAAAGCTTTCACACAACTTTCTCCGTAGTGCACTATTAGGCTACCGAGTACCACACACATGCTTTTGTGCAATAGTGTAAAGGTGTCTGCGTGAGTCTAGCATAGGTTTTGTACTACAGGGGTACCATTCCAGTGCAAAATACTGTTCTTTGGCTAACTTTAAAATTTTCCTACTGCAGATTTGTGCTCTTCAGTCCAGTACACGTGCAACGTGGGAAAAGTTAGGCGAAATAAAAGCATTTCTCCTTTTTAATGTCAGCTTTTCTGTGTCATTTATTTTTTTATGCAAAACACTGTCTACCACTGTTAGTAGATAAAGTTTTATGTCAAAAACCATGGGTAGCTGCATGAGAAGGACCGTGTACGACCAAATGACTGCCCCCTTGACACTGAGTAACATAAAAGCAGCAATTTGCACTGCTTTGTATTATTTTTAGGCAATTGTCGCATGCTAAACAGGTTTTGCACTGGAAAGTAAATTAAATAAAACATTTTGCACAGGTTTGCATCACTTTTGTGATGCAAACCCAGCGCAAATGGTTGTTAATCTGGATCTCAATGTGAGCGGGAATGGGAATGAGAATGAGTGAGGCAAGTTTTGAAAAAAGTGAGGTGCACTCCTGGGCGGTACCCCTCACCACTTTCAAAGATCACCAGCCACCACTGACACCATAACTAACTAAGATGTGACCTAACGGCCTGATGGGGAATGAGGTTTGAATCCCAGCATCAGCTGAACATCCTGTGATCCTGGGCAAATCACTTAAACTCCCCAAGTCTAAAAAAGAAAGAAATCGAGTTTGTGAAATGCAATCTGTGCTCATGTCTTTGGGCAGCGTTTGCTCTATGTAAAACTCCACAGATATAAAAACGACAGGCAGCCAGAAACTTTTTACCCATAGAATCGGGACTACTACCCACTTGCCCTCTCTGGTATCTATCCACCCCACTTCTATTTTGCCGAAATCATTTTGCATGTTCTTATGTTTCAGTCAGTACTTGGAACTTTTAGAACAAAAACCACAAATCCCCTCATTCCTCTTGCTAGTGATAGAAAAGTCAGGCCTGCTGGGTGGTCATTGTATTTAAAAAACAAAAACATCTTCTCTTTTTAGCATTTATTTAGCTCTTAGCAACCCTCATGTGAGTAGTAGGCACTACATGGATGCAATCACGAATCAAGACGTTTTGGGATTTCTGTCTTGTTTGCTCGGAAGCAGAGGAAGATAGCAGAGATGTAAGTGCAGATGTAGTATCACATACCAGTGTTAATGGGCACGCATTGTCTCTCATTAAAACAAAGGTGATCAGTAAAGCACACTGCCTTTCACAATGAGAACCCCCACTGTGGTGAATGTTGGGAATGACCTGCGACCCCTCTTTGCCTCCTTTGAGAACGCTGCAAGCAGCAAGATAAGCTGTCTGTCAGGGAAAAGAAAATGTTTATTCTGACGCCCTCTTTTCAAGCCACACTTCACCTAGGCTTTGCCGGGGACAGCCACCCACACAGCTGCAGGCCTGCAGCATGGGCTATAGAACATGACTGGAGGCTGGAGCACTTTCAGCCCAATGGGCACTGCTTGCATGCAGTGGCCAACTCGGCGATGCAGCGAGCGCAAGGTAAATAGTTTTATTTATTTATTTAACTTCTTTACTCCTGCCCATCGTATGTCCGACTCCACTATCCCACGCCTACCGCCCTGCAGCTCTCCCACTGCGAGCCGCCACTGCATGCATAGTAACAGTGCCAATAAAACAATCATACAGAGAGCGTCTCCTACCTTTTCTTTATTACCAATGCCCCTCTAATAAAATGTAAAACTGCATAACTGATCTCTTATGTGCAAGGGCTCTGCAAAAACAGCAAACCTTCCTGGGGATGTCTCTGCAATAAATCTGAAATAAAGACTTCCCATACTTAAGATGCATCAGAGGGATTTACAGCTAATTTGGAGGGCCCGTGAAACCTGCATATTCACAATCCATGCCAGTGGTGTCCATGCAACAGTTAAGTGGGTTGCATCGCATATATCACGTCAGCAGAAAGGCCTCTGGCTCTGCCATCCACAAACAGTGGCGTATCAAATGCCCTCTCCAGAGTGGCTGATCCAAACCCTGTCCAACAGAGTTATAGTACAAGGGAAGGCTGCTAGACATGCACAGAAAGGTATATGTTATGCCTAACACGCTGGGAAGCAACATTCGACAGTGTTAGGCGAAATGGATATTCAGGCATTACATTTTATACAGTATAACACATGGGATTCTGCAACCCCTGCATACAAAATATACTCCAATTTCTTTATAATAGGTGACCCGTGACACACTCAGTCGCCATTTATAAAGAAATTACATCTGAACTCAACTGTAATAAACTATTACAGTTGAGTTCTGACATCACAATGCCTACTGCCAGAGCTAGCAGCTGATGGAAAGGGCAGATCAGGTCAAGGAAATGTGGCCTGTCTTCTGATCTATTTTATCAGCTGTAAAGTGGCAAAGAGAAAGGAGATATTTCTGGCAATATGTTGATTTTCTTGCACTCCTCAAGTAATTATTGAAAAGTTAGAATCTCATTTCATGTTTCTGCAGATTCCAAAATACTACACATTTCTTTTTAGGGACTTGTATAGAACTGATTCTATCTGCATGTATCTGTATTAAACTGATTCTATCTGAAACTGAATATCTTCTTGCAGCAAAGATCTAACAGCTCTTTAATTATGCACTAGAATTTCTATTTTGAAGCTTTATATTTGCAAACATGCTCTCTCTTTCACCTGAAAGAGCTACGTACCAAGGATTTAAGTAGTTTGTGGGAAAGTTGATGGTGTGACCATGTATAATAAGGTCATGGAATATCTCTGTGATTTGTATTATTCTTATAACATGTGGCAGGGAGCACTTTATCCCATTTATCTCTTTAATAACTGACCTGGCAGCAACATTGAGAGGTGATATAAGAAAGGTAAGGTGATGTGACTGGCAGTACATAACAGCTGGCACAAAAGCAATTACCCTCACTTATTGCTTAATGGAACAGAAACCAGGAGTGAAAGGTCTTGAGAGCACTAGGAAATAATAGTAAATTCAAACCGTAGCTGAATGGATGGCCGAATGAAGGGCAGAAGTCATCAGGTTCCCACCAGAGATGGAAGGAAATGCAATAGGGGCAGCATACTTTCATATGACAATAGACAAATATTTATTATCAATCATCATACTGAGCTGATATCAATGCCAGAGAGGGAAGGGAGGGATTTTATATATGCTTTAGGGCCTTTGATAGAGTCTTAGACTTATTCTCTACTTAAACCATGAAAATCCCCATTTTATAACAAGACAAGAGGCACTAAAATATCAATCAATATATCAGTAGCTTTGTAGAGTGATTCTTGTCACCAGTGAGGGTATCCAGGTGCTGGCAGGGTCTAGTTGATTAGCTGATATAGTCAGGTCTTCAGGGATTTTCGGAACTCTGAAAGAGATGAGGAGGACCGTAGGTGAAAGGCTAGCTCGTTCCATGTCTTTGCTACTAGGAAGAAGGCGCAACCTCTGCATCTGCTACACCGGATGCGGGAGGAGAGGGGTAGAGAAAGGTACGCGCTGATGGAAGTTCAGACAGTGATTCAAATAGGTGGGTCTGCAGTTGTGTAGGGCCTTGTATGCATGGGAGCGAAAGTGCATGAAGAGAAACTCTCTCCTGCTGGTGTGAGCACTGTAGACACAGCAAACAAGTTGCTAAACAATTTGAGCCAATGCATAAGTTCAATTATGGATGCTCATGCGTGAGTATTCAATGTTTCAAAGCTTTTTATTGCATTCATTCCATGCGAATAAGGTTCATTTGAAATCAAAGTAGTGTAAAACAATCGTGCGTCATCTGTAACTGACGTTAGTTCATCAAAACCCAATGCATTTCGGGTCAAATCCGGACCTTTCGTCAGGGGTCATTAGTTCATACTACAAATAAACAAACAGAAGAAGCAATTTACCCAAACGGTCCTCATGACTTCATACATCATGGTATGTGACTGTACTTGCTACAAACAATAATCGACATATGTGTGTAAGAAGATAAACTTCTCGTTGAAGCGTGCCTAAAGATATTGACATGCTTTCTACGGATGTACGTGAACGTGATATAACTAAACAGCTCGGTGAACAAAGCGTGACCAATAAAGATAACGTTGTTGAAAAACGGTAACTACAATATTGAAAAGAATCACGGAGTATATGAGATTAGTTATACGGTGAAAATAGAATGATAATTACTCAGGATCAATCGTCCTATATACTGTGCGATTCAACAACAAACTGCCACCTCACCAAGTGCAAAAAAGTTACGCGCCAAGATTAAAACAACAGAAACACAAAGATATGAAGATACGCTAAGGTGTCTGAAGAGCGCGCGGCAAACTCACCAAGTGTGGAGATTGTGCATGGCTTCTCAGCCAGGGACGTGTGCGTGACGTAAACAACGTGACTATTTAAAAATCCCAAGTCAGTGAAAATAGAAAACGGATCACCGTAATGTATACTAAACATAGAAAGCGTACATGAATGAAAACACTACAATAATACTATCTAGAAAACATGATCTGACAGCCTTAATTCATATCAATGTTATTACTAAACATCATAACTTAACCGTTCATCATGAAAAACGTGTAGAGAGGTGTTATTCAAATATATGTCACATATAAGTTCTATTTACAAAAAACAACTGTATTCAATCCTGTCATTTAATCCCATCGGTTGGAGAGATTGCAATTTTTTAGTCCAAAAAAATTCGGAACGTGCTAATGATTTAGTAGGATCGTGCTCTCCTGTGGGTTTTTGCGCTTCTAGAATCCTGAAACGCAGTTGCGCTATGTTATGCCTTGCTTCTTTCCAATGTATTGCTACTGATGATTTCTCATTCATCAAGCGAATGTTGCTCTTGTGCTCTCCTATTCGTATCTTTACTTTTCTTTCAGTTCGACCTACGTAAATCTTATCACAGGGACATTTCAATGCGTAAATCACGTTCATAGTGTCACAAGTACTTGAATGCTGTAAATTGATTTTATTCCCTTTGGTTGGATGATAGAAGAAGGCACCTGTCATTACATTGTTGCAGTGTATGCAATTCATGCATTTTTGCATACCTTTGAATGTCTTTTTGGAAATCATTGATTGTTTTGACAAAAGTTCTTTAAGGTTCTTAGATCTTTGCATAGCGAAAATCGGAGGCTGCGGAAAGAGATGAGTGAGATCTGGTTCAGTTTGTATGATATCCCAGTGTTTTATGATAGTTGATTTGATCAATGTCGATTGTGTTGAATGTTGTATGCATGGGCCAGGAGCTTGAACTGGTTTCTGTATGCTTGAACTGGTTTCTGTATAGGGAGCCAGTGGAGTTCCCAGAGGTAGCGTGTGATGTTGGTTCATTTAGGGAGATCCAGGACAAGTCTGGCTGTGGTGTTCTGATTGGTCTTTAGTCATGGGAGGAGTCAAGCTGCGATCTCTTCAAAGAGAGCGTTTCTGTAGTCCAGTCAGCAGGAGATGAGGGCATGGGTGATAGTGCGCCTTGAGCTTTGGGGTATCCATTTGAATCTCCTACGAAGCATGTGGAGGATGAAGAAGCAGGAGGAGGAGATTAAGTTGACCTGTGTCATCATGGTTAGCTTGTTGTCCTGGGTTCTTTGCATGTTCAGTGGGGGTAGGAGATGGTCCAAGTTCTGAGCGCCACCAGAATGCGTCCCATGGGGAGCTTTTATTTCTGAAAATCAGTACCTATGTTTTGTTTGAGTTGAGCTTCAGGCAGTTGTGCTGAGTCCAGCTGGTGATCATGCATAAATGGAAGTTGGGCTTGGTGTTGGTAGTGTCTTCAGAGAGGGAGACGGTGAGTTGTGTGTCGTCAGCATAGAATATGATGTTGAGTCAGTGGGTCTTACCCAGAGGTGTCATATACGTGTTGTAGAGGGTGGGGCTGAATGAGGATCATTGGGGTATTCCACAGATGATTTCCTTGGAAGGGGGGAAGGCAGATGTTTTGCATTATTCCAGCGAGGAAAGAGGCAATCAATCTGAGAGCGGCTCCTTGGATGCCTATATTGTGCAGCCTTGTGATGAGTGTGTGGTAGGAGACCGTATCATAGGCTGCAGAGAGGTTTAGGAGGATCAGAGCCGCAGTCTCTCCTTGGTCGAATAGAGCTTGGATGTCGTCAGTAGCCACAAGGAGGGCTGTCTTTGTCCTGTGGTTGCTGCGGAATCCAGATTGGGAGGAGTAGAGTAGGAGGATCCGTTTCAGACATGAGGAGAGTTGTTGGTTTATTGTTTTTTCACATACTTAGACTGGAAATGGGAGCAGGAAGATCGATCGGTCACATGCATGTTTAAAGTTGGGAGAAAACTTGGATCGCCATGTGTTCAGCTGGCTTAAGGTAAAAGGTCTTAAAGGCTGCTGCTAAGACCAATTAGCAGCCCTAAGGATGTCTTCCAGCTTTGAGCCAACGAAGAATGTCTTTGAAACTTTAAACCCACGAGTAGAGTGGGCTTTAATAAAAACAGAGGTTTCAATGCTTGAGCTAGATAGGGTTCGTTTGATGAAATGGGACAAGTTTGTACAGGAAACCTGCTTGTGAAGGCTCTTAAAGGAAAGAATAAGCTGGTTTGAGGAGCAGAGGTGAGACGTGCGGCAGATGTACTACTGAAGACAGAATACCACACAAAAAGCTGAAAGACTCTGAAAATGGGAGTAAAATGCACATCACAAGGCCATCTTGGTACATGCTGAAATATAGAACATGACTCGGTCTTTTGAAAAATGGATTTGTGTAAGGGAGAGGCCTGTGGCATCAAAGACCATTTGGCAAGTGATCAGGCATAATAAGGGGAGAGTGGAATTGGGAAATTTGGAGGAAAGAATAACTGAGTTGGCCCACAGAGGAATAACATATATATAGTCTTTATTCGAATTTAAAAATAATTCATACAAGACACAAACATATACAAAAACACATAATTATTACTGGGCACATTCACTATAAAATATATAAAATCATCCATTAAATACCTAAAATTTCAGTTTAAAAAGAGATTAAACAAGTCAGCAAACTGATGAAATACTGATAGAATAAGACTACGTTTGGAATTAAAAAAGAATTTTTAACCAATGTCCCTGAAGGGAGAAGCCCTACGGGAGAACTCCCACAGTTTCCCTGAGAGCCCTGTGCCTCAAGACCCATGCCCAGCCCAGATATTTAGCTAGGGCAATTGAATGGGCTGGAAAAGTGCTTGTGCTTAGGATTCTCAAGGCAACAGCGGAACTCCTTGTAGCCAGTGTTTTACACAATGGAGACAGCCATGTTCGTCTAGGGTTGGCATATGTTGGACAAACAAACAGGAAGTGGGCAATGGATTCCTCTTGAGCACCACAAACGGGACAAGGTCCAACACTTGCACCAAACCACCCATTAGTTAGGGCCCTGAGTGGGAGAGAACCTGCTCTAAATTGGAAGTATAGTTTCCTATCTCTGGGTTGGGTGATCAAATCCCAGTAGGGTTCGAAAACTGAAGTTACCTTTGCCTCTAAAAATCGGCTAGTCATCGTGGGGGAAATGGAATCACTCCAAACCCGATGGATTACCCGCTCCCAGTAAAGCATTTTCAAAAGACTCTTTGTGGGAAACCTGGCAGCAACTGGGTCACTCCATAGCCCCTCCAGACCCAGGTCTTTCAAAGTTTCCCTGAGGTTTCTAAGCCACCCAATCTTATGAAACCTGTCGGCCTGCATTATATCCATGAGGCCCCTTGCATAAGGCTGAAGCTCCGGGGTGGTCCAGAGTCTCCTCCAATAAAGGACCGGGCGGAGTTTGGCTAAATCCTTGATGGCCTTCCTGCCTAGATCGTAACGCAGTGGTACCATAGGCGTACTCTGCGGGAGACCAACTATACTGCGATAGAATTTATTTTCAGCGACTGTTAAAGAGGACAATGCGTCGAAACCCCAGAGCTCTGCTCCGTACAACACTGAGCTTAGGGCCTTTGCCTCATATACTTGGAGCACGGGTTTGACAGGCTTAGAGTAGGATTTTTTATGCTCTCTAATCAAGGTTCCCGTTATCTGCGTGAGTTTCAGTGTAGACATTTCCAAATGTCTATTCCACTTGTTATCTTGTGTCATGTGCATGCCCAGATAGACAAAATTTTTAACCTCCTCAAGTATTTGCCCATTCATTATGAGTTTTCCTGCTCTATAACTTAGGTGCGGGTTGAAGGCCATAAGTTTGGTCTTGGTAACATTCACTTCTAGGCCATGATTATTGCAAAAATCTTCAAAAACTGTCAGGGCCCTTTGCATGCCGCTCGGAGTTTTAGATACTATAAGAGTATCATCAGCAAACATCAATATTGGAGTAGTCACTCCGGCCAGCTTAGGAGCGTCGGTGTTTACTCGGAGCATTTAATCTACTACTCCATTGATGTACAAGGAGAAGAGCGTGGGTGCCATGGCACAGCCTTGTCTCACACCTCGCTCAACCGGAAACTCGGGGGTTATATCCCCCGGGCCTCCCCACTGAATTTTTGCGAAGTTGGGCTCATGGAGCCGCCTGATTAATGTCAAGAGTTCCAAGGAAAGCCCAAGCTTTTCAAGGACCCTCCAAAGTTGCTCACGAGGAACAAGGTCAAAGGCAGCTCTTAAGTCGACAAACGCGACGTAGAGACTGCCTTTGCCTAACGTGACCACCTTCCAGTGCAATTGTACAAAGCGGAAAACCTGATCCACAGTGCTGGTAAATTTACGGAAACCGGCTTGGAAACTGGAAAGTATCCTGTTGTCTTCAATCCAGGCCAAAAGCACATTCAATACCATCCTCCCAATGACCTTTTGAATTGTGTCTATTAGGCTAATGGGCCTGTAGTTTCCTGGGAGGGTTTTATCCCCCTCTTTAAAGATGGGGATTATAATAGCACCCCCCCAAGATTTGGGCACTGGGGCGCCTTCGGCCACCGCGTTGGCCACTAAGGCAATATACTTGCTCCAACCAGGTTTGTTATTAAGGAAGAGATCAGATGGGACCCCATCCATACCCGGTGCCTGCCCAGCAGCTACACAGGCCAAGGCAGCTAGAACGTCCTTGGTGCTAAAAGGACCATGCAAGTAAAAGACATGTGATATTGGCCCCGGACATTTGTATAGGGAATTGCATGCATATTGGGGTTTGAAATACCCTATCCACTCTTCTTGGGAAACATGATTGGATGGATTTTCAGGGGATCCGCCTCTATTCCACTTAATCACATTCCAAAACATTCTAGAGTCCCTGGCATGGCAAGCCTCCTTCAGGTCTTGCCAGTACAATTCATCCCATCTTTTTTTCGCTTGGGCAAGGCACTTCTTGTAGGAGTGTCTAGCTAGTTGTATACTTATTTTGCTCCCACTAGAGAGGGCTTGTGTTAAGTTACCTCTGGCTCGTCTGCACTCCCCATCATACCACCTCAATCGCTTAAAGAGAGGCTTGTTGCCTTTGCTTATTGGCTTAAGAAAAAAGCCACGTAGCCCCTCGAAGAAGGACTCGTGTAATCCAGTTGCTTGGTCATTACTTTCTTTTACTCCCACGACATCCTCCAATCTCGCGGTAGTTTGGGAGAGCTCCATTTCAATGCTAGCAATAGCCGTAGCATTGGTCTTTACCTGTGTCCACTTAAGTCTCCGCATGTCGTTTGTAGGGACGCAACCGGGGATAGCCAGTTTTGGGTCCTCTCTCGCCGAGCTACTTTCCCCGCACCAAGTGTGGGTGACACAAATGGGGTTGTGGTCGCTCTCAATTCTTGTCTCAACCACCATGTCAGTAATATGCTGCCACAGCCTCATACATCAGAGGACGTAATCTATCCTACTTGCTGAGCGGCCATTATCGAAGGTGGGGGCACCCTTCTTGTCCCCTGGGGTCCTGCCATTCAGGGCCCTTAAGCCTTTCTCGTAGCAAAGTGCATTTACCTGCACCGCTACCGTAGACCACCTCTTAATAGGAGGGAGCGGGAGGACTGGTATTCCCCACAACCGATCTTCTTCAGGGTCGAGACTCCATTCTGAGTCAGGGTCTAAAAGGGGTTCAAATGTAACATTGAAGTCTCCTGCAACGATCAGATCCCTATTGCTCGAATTGGTTTCTATGAGGCTGGTCAAAATGTCCAATACCCGTGACTTCTTCCCTTTTGTCCCCCGAAGGTATAAATTGTAAATATCCAGTATGCCCGTGTAGCCAAAGGTAAGTCTCACTAATTGAATATCCGGGGAACCCGTATCAATCATGGCAGCACTTGAGAATAAGCCCTGGCGGGCCCAGATGGTTAATCCGCCCATAGGACGACCTTTCGGACCTTGAATCGCTGGGACGTGGAAATTCAGATATCCCAAGAGGAACTGGGCCTCACAAATCCATGTTTCCTGAAAGAGGCAGATGTTGTGTTTATTGACCAAATAGACCCATTCAGGAGAATCTAGTTTGGTCTTAATACCTGCTAGGTTCCAGGACAAGAGGGTGCCTGGACTAATACCACACTGAATATCATGGTGAACAACGGTCTGACTTAGTACAATTGCACTCGGACCCGTCCTACACTGACTCAACGATGAGACCCTGGGGGGAACGGCCACCCAGGTGGGGGCCGAAGAGGCTACATCACATACACTATTGAAACCGCTTTCTATTGCCCTCACATGCTTAGGAGATGTGATGTTTGTTTGTTTTACAATGCGATTGTCAATACCGGGGGCCTTGATCGTAAAAAAAGTTTAAGTTGTGCACCTCTATTCCTGATCTAGGTCCATACGGTAAATATTCAGTGATGAACCTCGAGATTCGTGTGTCTGCGAAATTGACGATAATACAATCGCCCTGGGTGTTTTTGGGTCTTAAGCCTACCCATTGTACTCTTCTGACAAATAGAATCTTCCCGTTCATGTAATTTTGGATTGGCCTGTGTGTATTTAGCCAGTGACTCACTTTATTTTTTAATTCCCGGAAGGATTCAGTTTTGCTATCAGGTAATACGGGGACTCCAGTTAGAACTGCAACGTAGGGGAGGGATTCGGGTGGCAAATGAATTTGAGCTAAAGGTAATCTAGGAGCATTACCTTGAGTGACTAGATCGGTGGCTACTCTCATGTCCCCAGATTCCTTGATGTTGTTACCCAGAGATTCTTTGCTAGGCCCTCCATCCCTCCCTGAAGACTGATGAGTGTTTGTCAATAATATGGATGAGTCAATACCTGAACCTATATTAGTTAATATGGGGGGTTTATCAGTTGGAGGCTGTACAGAGGCCGGAGGATTTCCAGCGTGCAGGCAGTTGGTTTTGCCAATGTCCTTAGTGGACAATTTGACAACATTCTTTAATGAACAAAAATTGTCCAGAATGGTTTGTTCCAGCCTGTCAACTTTTTCAGTGACTATTTTAACCCTTTCTAATAATGGTAAAATTAGTGAACGAACAGCCTGTTCTAGCTTAGGAATCAAGTCACTACTAATTAGCAGGGGAGAAGTTCTCATACTGTCATCGCCCACAATTGGGCAAGCCGGGGGGCTTAAAGTACCGGGGTTAGCAATATTTTTAGAGACCTTTGCTATTTTCGCCTGCCTAACACCATCCACAACCCCACCCCTTTTCCTTTTCTGATTGGCGGATCTAGAAGATTGAGTCCCGGCCCTTGTTTGCGGTCGAGTGGCTTTAGACTTGGGTGGGGCTATTTCTTCCACTACAGATACACCATCAAATTTGTCAGAGCCTTCTGGCAACCCCTCTGAAGATGTTGTCACATTATACAGTGTTTCAGACTCTGCGAGCGAATGTACATCCCCCCGTGTGAGGACTCTAGATTTGTTTGGCGATTTAGACAATGCTAATGGACCCAGTGAGGAGCGTCTCGAGTGCATGGGATCGATTGAGATACGTCTTTCGGTAATGGCAATTTCATGTTCTAATACCGAGACAGCTCTAGTAATAAATTGGTCCATGGTGCCAGACACAGTCGTAGGAGCCATGACACGCTTCCCCTTCCCAGCCGTGTAACACGATGTAAGTAGGCACCCAATGTATAGAGAACTAGCAACGTGATGCAAGTAACAAAGTGCAAGTAATAAGTCCACGGCCACTTTACTTCTGATGCTCACTGAAAGAGGCGTGGCCCAGCCCAGCCCAGCCATGGCCAGCCCCGGACGGCCACAGACGGCCCGCCCTTTGTCGTGCGGAGAGTGGGCGGGGGGAAGCACAGGTGGTGCGCCGCACGGACTGCTGGGGACCTGAGTCCCGTGAAGCTCCTTCTCCCCTCGGTGAAATCACCTCACCCGGCAACGGACAGCAAGCTGAACCCCTCCTGGCGCAGCAAACCAACAGGTAGCAAACAGAGTCCTGGTAATTGTGATGGCGAAGCGGGACCCTATTCAGCAGTTTTGCTTCTATGTTGGTCTACAGCAAATGCTTTGTGTAGAAAACATGTAACACGTGTCAAGCGAACACACACTCCAGTGCAACTTGTTCTGCTTTGGCGTCTCTTCAAAAATAAACTACGTCCTCATTCTTCCATAAAGTGAATAACAGTGCAAAGGGGTTTTTCTGAGATGTACAGCATTCTTGAGGTGACAAACAAGGGTCTTTGCTCAAAGAAGAGAATAGAACAGACGAAGGTGATGGGTGAAAGATGAGCAGTAAATGTTGATGGTACTGTAGGAGATTACTATGGCATATTGCAAGAAGGGAAAATTGATCAATGACAGTCGAGAGGAAGGAAGGGGAACCTAGTTCCATCCCAGGCACCAGCAGAGTCAAGACTTCCACACAGCACTGTAGGCTAGAGATTTGCCAAGCCAGAAGGTGAAGATGATCCTGTAATATGAGGTTGGTAGGGTGTTCCTCTGGGTCCAGATAGAGAGAGATGAAGGAGTTAAGGAGGTGTGGTGCAACTGTGGCTGGTGTGGAAATCAGGGCTGAGATGGCCAATGGGGGTTGATCACAACCATCTTGAAAAGGAAACATCTCAAAAACAGAGGAAGTAGGTAAGTTGGTTGCTCAAATAGGAAGTGAAAAGATCTATGTCCATAGGACCCCAAAGAAGGGACAGAGGTAGAAACATGTCCTCTAGTCTCAATTGTACATTCTGCTGTAGAGCTTGAAAGATCACAGCGGTGTTCCACAGTCATCAAAAGATTTTGCAAACACAGTGTTCCCAAATATCTGTGAGAGGTTTGCCAGGGGCTTAGACCATGACCGTCCTAGTTTGTTGATGTATCTTACCTCCAAAATGTTGCCCATCCGCAGTAAATGCAACAATGGGATCTGTGTTTGGTAAGGGTCTGCTTCATTTGATGCTTACATTAGAAATTTAGAATGAACTGGTGGTCTTAGTAGATGGCAAATAAGCGTTCTTGAGGTTTAAACTGGCTAACCAGTCACCAGGAAGATGCGTGTTTTGTAGGAGACCCAATGGTGTAAGGCCTGGGCGCTGATGACAGGTCGAAGACTTTTCTCTTGTTTGCAAGTGTGATAAATTAAGTAACCTTACAAGGAACAGGAGTGATGGTGTCTTTATGAACTATCTTTGCAGATTTCTGGTCCACCAAGGCACACTCCAGCAGCAAAGGAGTGAGTGATGGATGCTGGCTTTGGGAAGGGGATGCCCAAAAATCTACTCGGTACCCAGAGACCATTTGAAGGATCTAGTGGTCAGAAGTTGTGGAGTGCCATGTTGGTAGTAGGTGGGGGAAAATAATAAGAAAAATACTATCTTTCCTTGGTTCTGAGGAGAGCAGCTTGGCTGCTTGAGACCACAGCAAATGCCTCAGGTGGCATGGGTTCTATGGGATAGAACATGGGTGCACAGGGGCTGAAGGAGAGGTTACGGTGACCTTGGAATGGTTGGTGGGATGTCAACTGACCTCTATGGTGACCAGGCGAATCCTCCAGTAGTTGCTTCCCAAAACAAGAAGACTAGCATATGGAACACCCTCCTCATATTGACCTGAGCCTTATCCAGTAAGAAAACATAGGCACATATTTACAGAGAGAATCTGTCATTGAAAAGGAGACCTTAGGTTGGGTGTGGGATGAGATTGTATATCGCTCTGCTTAGGATCCAAGCAGAGGAGAATAGAGTGGCATCTCTCCACAGTAATGGAGGCATGTGTGTCTCAAAAAACCTAGGGGTAGTTGAGCTAACTTCTGAATGCTTACAGATGCCTCTCATCGGGTGGCACAGACATTTATTCCAGGACCTCATTGGGGGGGTGAGAGGGCCAAATGTGTTCGTCACTCAATCTTGACAGTGCTTCAGGGCATAGCCGAACCTTATAATGGGATATCAACACTGGCATTGCGGGAAAGTCAGCAGGTAGGGGTATAATTCAGGTGTAGCACACTTTGCTTGGTATTGAGGGAAGAGGGCATTCACAGTGGAGGTTGCCTCTAACAGCTTTTCCATAGAGGAGGATAAGCATAGGTGAACAAGTCACTCACATGGGTAGAGGGAAGCCAATTTCATGAATTTGGGGGGCCCTGACTCAAAATGTTCAATCATGGGTTCATCCAGCAAACCGAAGATGAGAGACTTGCAGGAGGTGGGTATGGAGTGGAAGCAAGGAGTGTCACCATTGCATGGAAGTGAGACACAAGAGGAGAGGTCACATCTTCTTCAACCTCCCAGATATGGGCCCTAGGGGATGTTCGGGCATCATGTTGAATGAAACACCATGATCTCTTATAGAGGGCTGTACTAGTGGATGATGCATCCTTTAGTCCCGGGAAAGTGTGGTGCAGGTGCTTTCATTTACAGGGGGCTTTGTGAAGAGTATATGAAAAGGAGGAACACCAAAGTTACACCAATCTTTCCAATACCTTATCTAGGGCACTTGAGTCATTGATTACCTTCTCCATCTGGCAATGCAAGTCTGGCGTGTGGGGGGACGGATCAGACTTCCCATTGTTGTCCTCCTTTGAGGCCTACATCCCTGGGATAACACAAGGTGTGTCAACTTGCTATTTCTTTCCTTTTTTAAATCTATATATTTTATAATAATGCCAGGTGCCTCATAAATTAGTCAAATTCAAAAAGAACAATTGATGGACAGAATGCTGAACAATGTCAAACATTCACCCCTAGTACAGCAATCTGGGCCTACATCAATTGATTTTTGCGCATCCTGGGACTGGTTTCAGGATATCACCCCTCATCAGCCAGGCGAGCTTGACTCCAGTGGCATGGAGAGCACGGAACCCACTTCTGGGCATACTCGTCCCACTTAGGGTGACAAATGCAAAAAGAACAATTGATGAATGGAATGCTGAACATTGTCAAACATTCACCTCCAGTACAGAGATCTGGACCTAAATCCATTGTTTGTTTGCTCACCATGCCGTTCAAGTTTGGACCCAGCCATAGGCAAATCAGTTTTGACCCTGCTCCCCATGAGAACAGTCCAGCCCGAACTGCCAGACCAGGACCTCTTCGGATGGGAAACAAGCATTCTGAGACCGGTTAGTAGTATCACCCCATATCAGCCAGGCTAGCTTGACTCCAGTGGCATGGAGAGCACGGGACCCACATCTGGGCATACCCGTCCCAATTATGGTGACAAATGCAAAAAAAACAATTGATGGACGGAATGTTGAGCAATGTCAAACATTCACCCCAGCACAGAGATCTGGGCATAAATCCATTGTTTTTTGGCTCACCGTGCCATTCCAGTTTGGACCCAGCCATATACAAATCAGTCTTGACCCTGCTTCCCATGAGAACAGTCCATCCGGAACTGCCAGGTCAGGTCTTCTCTGGACCGGAAACAAGCATCCTTGGACCGGTTTTGGGATAGCACCCCTTATCAGCCTGGCTAACTTGACTCCAGTGGCAGGGAGAACACGGGACCTATGTCTGGGCATACCCGTGCCACTTATTATGACAATTGATGGACAGAATGCTGAACAATATCAAATATTCACCCCATTACAGAGTTCTGGGCCTAAATCCAACATTTTTCTACTCACCATGCCATTCCAGTTTGGACCCAGCCATATGCAAATCAGTCTTCATCCTGCTCCCCAATGGAATAGTCCAGCTTGCACTGCCAGGCCAGGTCCTCCAGAACCAAAAACAAGCATTCTGGGTTTTTGGGTATCACCCCTCATAAGCTAGGCTAGCTTGACTCCAGTGACATGGAGAGCACAGAACCCACATCTGGGCATAGCTGTCCCACTTACAGGGACAAATGTGAAGGAGCCGGGTTCCACGTTCTAGATTTACTCTGGAACCCTCAGGCAGCACACTTCACAACGGCAACATCTTTTGGTCGTTGTAAGGCTTCCAACAGTGCTCTCATATACTCCCCATTTCTGATAGGAATCCTGATGATGTTAAGAACTCCCTCTGTGACCATAGCTGTCCAAAGTCATGAACCACACCGAAACTGTACTGGCTGTTGGTATAGATGGTGACTCGGATTTGATCAGAAACAAGGCATGCAAGGGTCAAGGCAATGATATCAGCCACTTGTGTGGAATGTACTCCCTGTAAACAAGCAGCTTCCACAACTCTGTAAATGGTACAAACATCAAAGGCCACTCTCAAGTGACCCTCATTGTTTCTTAGGCATGAACCATCAACTAAAAGGACCTGATCTCATTCAGGCAGAGGTTCATCGACAATATCAGTTCTCAGTTAAGGACAGAGTTCAGTCACATACAGACAGTCATGGTCCTCACAATCTTCTCCTTCGACATTTGTAACAGGCATCAAAGTAGCAGGATTTAACACTGAACATCTTTTCAAAGTGACGTTATCAGAGGCTAACAATATCTGCTCATATTGGGTGAGCCTGCTGTTGGTCAAGTGCTGTGTTTTGGTTCTCGTCATCAGGAGCTCAACTGAGTGTGGAACATAAACAGTAAGAGGATGAGCCATCACAATGCTCTCACATCTTTCAATGCTGACACCAGTTGCAGCAACGGATTTGAGAAATCCGGGCAACGTTGAAGCTACAGGATGTAATGTAGCTGAGAAGTAGGCCACTGGTCTACGGACACCCCCATGTACCTGGGTGAGTACAGAGAGAGCACAACCCTCCCACTCACAACAGAATAATGAAAATGCCTTGTTGTAATCAGGCATTCCCAAAGCTGGAGCGCGACACAGACTTTTTCTTAGCTCCAAGAAGGCCACCAAGCAGTCATTATCCCATTGTACCGGATCACTCACATCCATGTGCGTCAATGTTTGTAAGAGCTTCACATTCAGTGAGAAGTTGGGAATCTAATGTCGGCAGTAACTAACCATACCCAAGAACATTTTAACTTCCATCTGCGTTGTAGGGGGATTTATTTTCATGATCACCTCAATGTGGTCTGGTGACACCTTTCTCTTGCCTTTCTCAATGTGGTGACCCAAATACTGAACTTCAGGCAAACAGTACTGAAGTGTGCTCGGGGACACCTTGTGTCCATTTTCTGCCAAGTGATTTAATAGAGCAACAGTCTCATCCCTACAAGCCTCCTCAGTCTCTGAAGCAATCAGGAGGTCATCGATATACTGCGCAAGCACTGAGCTTTGCAGTAAGACCAAACTCTTGAGATTGTTTTTCAAAATCTGGTTAAAGATAGATGGACTCTCAGTATACCCTTGTAGAATACGACACCATGTTAACACACGGTTCTCTAGCCAGAAAGTGAATACAAATTGGCTTTCTTCATGTAAGGGGATCGGAAAGAATGCATGGCACAAGTTAATCACAGTAAACCATTCGTCTTCTCAAGGGATTTGAAATAGGATCACAGATGGATCTGGTACCACAGAACAACATGGAATCACAATTGAATGGATCTTTTTCAGGTCCTGAACAATCCTGTTTTTGCCGCTCGGTTTCAGTAACCCCATTATAGGTGAATTGCACAGTTTCCTATGATCTCCTTTAGGATGTCCTGCGCGATCATAGCCTCAATTGCAGGTGTAATCCCTGCCACCATTTCCAGAGTCAGGTTGTACTGAGGCGTTCTTGGAAATTCGGCATTTGGCTTGATCTGTAGGCGGACTGGCTCAACCCCTCGAATCAGTCCTAGCTCTTTTCCTGTAAAATTCCACACCACGGGAGAGACAGTGTCTTTCAAGTCATATGGCACGCCATCCACTGTTAGCACAGGAAACATGTCTACACAGTGGTTCTGGTTCGCCAATTTGAATGCAATGTCATCATCATTAGTTTGCAATTCCACTCCTTTGGGCGTGCAATAGATGGTATAATTCAACTTACACAGGAGGTCACGTCCCAACAAACAGACTGGACTCGAATTGCACACCACAAACTGGTGTGATCCTTAAATGCTCCTATTCTCACTGGAATCTCTTCTGTTAACGGGTTTGTCACTCTCCTATTGGCAACTCTTACAACTTGGATCGATTGTCCCAAGAGGGGTAGGTTTGGGACCACTGCTGATCTCACAGTAGAACGGATAGCACCAGTATCAATCAAGAATATAATGGGATCTGTTCTCCCCCCCTGGTGGATACGTCTGAGGTTGCCTTGTCCCCCTGATCCTTGAGGGTTCCTTGCTTACTCTGTTCATCTGAGTATAGATTTGGTTTTCCCGTGGCCCCCCCCTCCCTCTCAGACCCCCCTTTTATTTACCACCCTAGGGTGGTCCTATGTGGAGTTCCTCTGCTATGGTTAGACGCCCTTTCCATGTTTTTCGCCTTGCTTTTTGTTTTTCTTTACTTTGGTTGATAGTTATGTAAAAAGGGTGTATCCTGACTTCCTTTATGTGCAGCGTGATCTCTTGTCATTTAGCGGAGCCCCTGCGGGCCAGTCATTGTTTTTGAACTGCTTGATCATTTCTGCATACTAGCGGCCGGCCCAGGAGGTTGTAGGCCCGTGCTTGTACCCTTTTTCTCTGCACAATAAAATTTTTATTAAAAAAATTAATAAATAAAAAAAAAAAAAAGAATATAATGGGATGACCGTCCACATCTGCCTCCACATATGGTCCACTCTGGTCTACCTCTAAGACTACTCCAAGGATACAATCTTCCTCCCCCCTCAGGCACCGTCATTGTAACGGGTCTGGATCGAATCCGTCCAGAGTGGAGGTCGGAGTACTTGTACTAGCTGATTCGGACCCTCCCCCCCTATCATGGATCTAGGTCTGGCCACGGTATTTATAACATCAAGCACTTGTATACTTTCCTCATCTTGGTACTGATTTGCTGGATTTGCTTGACACTCGCGCTTTCAATGCCCGAATTTGCGACAATAAGGATAAGCAGTGGTTTTCTTTAGTGCATTGATGTCTACCCCCAACTTGGGATCTGTTCCTTTTCCTTTTCCCTGTCCTGGGTGGTTTAACACATTCTGGATTCCTCCTTGGTTGCTCCCTTGATTCCAACCTAAAGTCCCTCCATTTGTCTGCGCCTGCTCTACCCTATTCACATTCCTCATCTGGACCAACATTCCAACATTAGCTTGTCCTTCATTTTCCTGTGCTTAGAATCCACCTCATCACTACAATATCTGACATACAGTAAGATCTAATCTCCAGACTTATTTTGCCCGCAGATTAAATATTGGGGAATCATGAAACTAATCTCTAGTCTCAATCCTAGCACAAACTTGGAAACAAACTGTCCCATATCCTTCGGATCTAAAGTATCCAACCCACTGTACTGCTTGAAGGCTTGCAAAAGTCATTCATAGTAGGCATGTATCGATTCTTTAGGCTCTTGGGTGGTTCAATCTATTTTGATCCAATCAATATCTTGTGGTGCAATCTTAAACAGCAACCATGTGATTACCTGTTCAAACTTTTTCATAACCAAAGGTGAAGGACCATGAATTATGGGGTCCCTATCTGGTTCAGTAGAAGGCCAATCAATAGCAATTTTACAAGCGGACCAAAAGTCGCTAGGAACCACAATGTCAAACAATGTGTTCAAATTAATACACAACACCTTCGAAATCTTTACAAAGTGATCAACTTCTTATACCATTCAGCAAGTTTCTCCCTCAGCTGAGAAAAGTCATTAGTTAACGCTGCCAAATCACCCCTTCTGCAAGGCACAGGAGCATCCCCTCCTCTTGGCACCTCTTGCAATGGGTAAACATCAACTCCTGGTGTACCCCCCTGGTGGAGGCGTATCTCCCATCACCTTCCTAACACTCTTCTTCTTTGACCATCTTTTCTCCCATTTATCGTGCATGCTCCATGTGCGTTTCCCTATGGCCAACTCCCGAATGTATGTTTTCAAGCCTATGATGCTTTTCTCCTCACTTTCCTGATCGGTATAGGTCAACCAGTGATATCCCTGTAGCATTTTCATTTTAGACAAATCCACATCATAATTTGAGCCAACTCTGCCAATTTCTTATGTGCCCGCCTTTCTGTACAAGTGACATCCTTTGCTGCAAACAACAATTCATTCCGTTCATAAAGTTCTATTCTTTCCAAAGGTAAGCTTCCACTGATTATATCATCCACTTCTGCTTTCAGTCTCACTACGTCTAGTAACTTCGACTTCATTGCAGCTTTAATCATTTCCTGACTTGACACACTACTCTGTCCTTCCTTTTCACCACTCTGCATCCTTTTTCAATTTTCTGATGCAGTAGTTTGCAAGACATACTGATCTCCAGAAGCTCCCTGATCTGCGCCTACCTCTGATATCCTTCCCAAGGGTTTTCTAACTGGAGCTTCCCACATTCAAGTTTGCCAGTGACACAGATCGCATTGTACTAGACTCAACACGCACCCTTGAAGATTCTGTGGTTGCTGGCAATGTGGTACTAGGTTCTACAGGTGCCAAAAATGGACCGATTCCATTCATCATCACATTACCCCCTGGGGTGAACCTTTCTCTCAACCCTGACTGTTGTTGACAAGCGTTTTCTCCCAAACTGGGGTCAAATACAGAGACTACTGGTCCAATGGTGACCGGTACAGTAAGGGCTTCTGGTAACCTTATAGCAGTATTGATTCCACTTGACTCTGTACCTCCAAATACTGGTATCCCTGTCCCTTCTACTCCTGCTGAAATCTTTCCCACTACTCCAACACTATGGCTTGTCTGTGGCATTACCATCCTTTCTATACTCGGTGCGTTCACCAGTTCTCGCATTCCTTCTTCTGAATACGGATTATGTGGTGGAGTTCGCTCTGCTAAGAGTCTGTCCAACAAACTGTATCACTCCCATCCTATCCATCTCCATTCCTACTCCGAGCGTCTCCTTCTTTCACTAATTGTGGGTACAACCTCCCTCCCTCAATGGTATGTACTCTCCCATCACATGCTTTCATTGCCTTCCTCATCTTCCCCTGACATCTTTTCCTGTTCTTTGCCTGAGCTGCTCACATCCAAGCATCCAATGTCTCAAACTGTGTTGGTCTAGGTGGAGGCCGTAATAAAGACATCACTCCCCTCAACTTATACAATACCGCTAATCTAAATAAACCCTAATGTGGAAAAGCCAAACTCCCCTCTTTTTTAGTTATTTTGTGCTAATTCTGAAGCCAAACTATAGTGTGGAGCCCTACATTCATTGCCATGTAGTGTGCGGGAGTATCCTCAGGCGGTGCTTCCTCACCCACTCAAGTCACCACTCCCCCATCTCCCCTGCAGAGATCACATAACACCTTAAAACATTGCATGATTGAATCAATTTTCCCTTTCAGCTGACAAGACTTCCTCGCTTCAACTTCCTGATGATCACCAACCAATCCCAGCGTGGCGTTACATCAGCCGACCTATTGCAGCACGGCACGCTCTAAAGTCCCCCTTTCCTCCTCGCAGCGGTTCACCCTCCTTCACAATCTCACCATACACATTCACTCTCGCAATCATCAAAACAAGTAATTGTCTGCCTTTCTAAAAGATCGATAGAATTCAATCACTCAAGACAATCCACACACAGCGACCCTCGACCTGCGCTGGTCACTTGAATCAATATAGTCCAACCCTGTACACAAGGCTTCCCACATGATACTAACAAGTCAACTCACACAAAGTTCTCTGTCTCAGGTAGGTTGCCGATAGCGCCTCACAACTTCCCAACAAACCAAGGGTCAGACAAAAATTGTGTTTTCTACACCACAAATAAATCCCGAGATCTTAGGCTTCTCTTGAGCCTGATAACCAAAACAAAACTCTTGGACTGCGTCTGGCCCCGAAAACCACAGTCACTCGACTTTCATTCCAACTCCGCAAGACATCACACAATCAAATCATCAGAGCAGTCTAGCACATGACGCATCCATATTGATACTCACTCCTCCGTTCACCGCTGTTCTCGCTGCACC
Source organism: Triturus cristatus (assembly GCF_964204655.1). NCBI lineage: Eukaryota > Metazoa > Chordata > Amphibia > Caudata > Salamandridae > Triturus > Triturus cristatus. The sequence continues at coordinate 974,630,210 of NC_140584.1, read as the reverse complement.
AACAATCTCCATCGGTCTCTGCCAAGTCCATCGTTCTCCAATCTCGATCATTGGGCTCTTTTTTGGGGCTCTACATGTCTAAATCTTTTCTAGAGTTTTCTAGATTCTCCCCTCATTCATGAGACAACCACCCTACACTGCTACCAACTGAAGGAGCCGGGTTCCACATTCTAGATTTACTCTGGAACCCTCGGCCAATGTTTTTTTTTCTGTCTGCATGAAAGTGTGGAGGGGAGGAGAATCATTAGCCATTTTACTCATTACTGTTCCAATGGACCATGACTCCAAAGAATCACTGACTTTTAATCCTATGTTAGTTTGATTTATTGCAAATCAAGGAACAGTTGGACATACAAGCACCTCAAGACGAGGGTATAGAAATACATTGGAACCAGTACAAAGCCAAACCTACGGGTGAAATTTAGACGATGGAATGCTTGGGTGCCTGGGTGTGTGTGGACAGTTGGGAAGATGGGCTGAGCAGCTAGAAGGCTGCTCCTGGTGGGGCTTGTTCTAGCTTGCTGTAACTTCTACTTATGGACTCAATAAATTACACAAAATCATCTCGGCTATGTCTACTTCATCACTTGAACATGTGGGGCCAGCTCACTACAAACAGTCCAACCCGAATGAAGGATCCACGAATAAGAACAATATGGACTACAATTTCTATGACAACTGGGAGGGTAAACCAGAAGTTGCATTGAGCACTTGGGGACATAAACAGTGTCGCAGGATTTAGCAATTCGCCTGTGAAAAAGGCCCAGGAGGGCTGTAACGTGTAGGGTCTGTTTGCAATAACTCTCTGTTTTATATTCAATAAAGAATGCAGAAAAATCCTGTTTCCTCTGTTACAATTGGAATTATATTGGGACGGCGATTGGGACATAAATGAAAAGATGAGAATATTGAGTCTAGCATATGGAATTACAATCCCAAAACACCTTGCTATGTGATAGCCAGGTTCCCCTAAAAAATATAGTAGCTTGGATCACATCTGCCCATTTACTGGTCAGAACATGACAATAAACTGGCACTTCATTTTTATGAGCCTATTATGTTGTCTAATGAAATTCACAAATCATCGCTGCACACTGATCATGCTTGTTGACTCAGAGTTGACTAGTAAGTCATAAAATGAAAGAAAGTTGGATAGTGCTTTTAACTGCAATCATGATAAGAGATTGACAATTTCATATCTAGAGCACTCTTGGGATAATAACAATGGATAAAATATGGTATAGCAAGATCGTATCAATGCTAGAGTCTGCCCACTGGATGGCTAGAAAATAAGAACATCACATAACATTGTTATTACACATTGAGGGGCCAAGATGATTGATGGTATTGTAAGACAGAAATACAAGGAAAGGAACCATGCATTGATCAACAAATGCAAGAATACAGATGTGCTCCTTTGAAAAGCAAAAAAAATACAACTTCCAGCATGCCTTGCAATGCTTGGCGCATGCAGTTGTGCTAGAAAGAACAAACACAAAACAAAAAACAGCAATATGTAAGATGATGGACAATAACAAAGAGTGAGGCGTTATTAGAGCAAAAAAAAGATTTCATGAAACATCAAAAGACATGAGTCTTGCACCGTCCTCTGAACATAAAAATCCTAAAACGTCTAGCAGGCATTGTGATCAACAACACATATAGTATTGTGTCGAAAGAAACAAAAAACATTTAACACGTCGTAATGGAAAAGAAACAAGCCGAAGTCATGGTTACCAAATTAAAAGGACTCTATGAACCATCGAGAAAGCTCAAATCATGTATCTCCTGAGGAATGTGTAAAACAAAGAACATTTTTTGCTCGTATGAAAGGCCTCTCTAGCAATGTCATTTGGTTTTAGAATTGTAATCTTGCGCAGCACTTTTCACTATTTGCACTTTATAGCATAATTTTGCACAAAATGCACTACAGGCACTTTTTTTTTGCATGATTAAGAACAATATAGACTACAACTCCCAAGACAACTGGGAAGGTAAACCAGAAGTTGCATTGAGAACTTGGGGACATAAACAGTGTTGCAGGACTCAGCAATTCACCTGTGAACAAGGCCTAGAGGTACCCAAACGAGTAGGGTTTGTTTGACGTTTATTAAAAAAATAGCGCAGAGGAATCTTCACCTGTGAGTGAGACTGATTCCTGTTACCTCTGTAACAATTAGAATTAAATTGGGACAACAAGGTCCTGCTGGAGAAGTTACATCACCAGAAAGCAGAAAGCGCGCTGGGACGACAGACTCCTGCTGGAGAAGTCTAACCGCCAGAGAGCAAAAAGAGCGCAAGAAATGCGCCTGCGCGGATGCGTGCGCATGTGCAGTTTTCGCTTGGATTAGAAGAAATGGTGACGAAGAGGAGGAGGGCAGCCCGGGACGCCACAGAACAGGTAAGTGGGTTTTAATTTATTTGTAAGTAATAAAATTCATTGTTAATATGGGGGGGGGCGGAGGTGGGGACTGTCCAACTCTGTAACGCTGCAGAGTGTGCAGAGACTTGCCTTCTCCGCGGAACAAATCTCTGCCCATTCCGCGGGGGAGGGGAGGTCTCCGCACGGGCCTATTTCCGATACCTTTGGCGCCTTTTGATGAATCTCCACCAAACATTCAAAACTAGTTTGCCACTCACTTCAGCTGCTGTTTGGAAAGTTTTGGGGTGATTCATCAAGCGGGAGGGCTGAGAAAAACGGAGGCGTCAGGCTTTCCCCATGCAATTTCCTGTAGGGATTTTGAACACGACTATAGCCCAAACTGCTGAACAGAATTACACCAAATTTGGCAGAAAACTAGATCTTGGTGCAGAAAGAGTGCTTTTTGTAATTTGGTGCAAATCCATTCAGTGGTTTTTACGTTACTAAAGAAAAAAGAAATTTAGATATCTAGGGATGTGAAGAGTCAAAGAATCTGACAGATCTCATGGTGAGATCTGATTAACTGCTAGCACTTCAACCAGGAAGTACAGGCAGCCACTTTGGGACTCGAATTCAGCTGAGTCCCAAGAAAAAACATTACAAAAATGACAAGGAGGCAGGGTAAAGATACCCTTACCCCCTAGACCTGGTGTGGGTTTCCAAAGGGACACTGCCTGGGGCCAAAAATGTTTTTGATTTTTAATTTTACTGCGAATTTGCGGATGATCCGCAAGCCATTGTAAAAGTAAAATAATAAATAAAAAATGCCTGCTGCCGCACTTGTTTTCTATATGCCCCCTGGGTGGGCCAGGTTCTGAACCGCCAAATTCGTAATGGCCCTAAGTCAGCTCCCAGCAGCCGGAATCATTAACAATGCTCCCGGCCGCTGGGAGCTGACTTTTCATCTGTTTTGCTGCCTGCTGTGAAGGCAGGGAACCAGATGAAAATATTACTCCTGCATGCAGGGAGCAGCATCTTTTGCTCCAACTCTGCAAAAAGAGAAGCAGGCACACAAAGTCAATGCAAAAAACTGTTTATTCCACCAAACAACGGCTCAACGCCTTTCCACTGCTACATAGCCTTGCTCACCATTATGAGCGCCATTTTGGAAGTAGCCTTTTCCCAAACGTGCATAGACATAAACAAAATACTGTACAAGCAATAACTGTGGTTCCTATTCTTGAAAATTTTCAACAGCACATAAATAACTGATCCTTAAGGACAACAGCTCGAATCATAATTCAAAATAGCATAGAAAAAATGTGTCAGTATGTTCAAATATGATCACAAATTCAATAATATTGTACCTGGAATTACAAATTTGGTCATTAACCCCTTCGATGCTCATGACGGAACGGTTCCGTCATGAGCGTCGGTTGAGCTGTGCTCATGACGGAACCGTTCCGTCATGACCACGCCCGCGCAGGTAACGGTCAGCACAGCGGGGGAATCCGCCCCGCATGGAAGGGGTTAATAGCTCAATACTTCTTTATACAATAAATCAAAATGAACGATCAAAACACACAATTTCGCCCAAGTGGGCAGATTTTTTACTTAAGGATTCATATTCAAGTTTCATGAGAATTCATCTAGTGCATTCCATATGACACAGAATCCTGAATAAAACAAACACTAGATTTAAAATACTACTTCCTACCGAACTGTAGGGGTCAAGATCTATAGTACGTTCTATACAACCACATTCATAAATGGACGAGGATCTCTTCATCCGTATTTAAACCTGTTGGCTCCTTAGTACCCAATTCCAATATATATCTGCTCTCAAGTCTCAAAGCTTTCTCTCCGATCCCCTCTATACGATTACACTTAATCACATCTATCACATTGTACTTCAACAAAGAAGTTTTACCCTAATGTTGATGTCAAAAATGTCTCGCTATTGGATTTTGTTCTCATGATTCTCAATGGTTCTCAGATGCTGTAGAATCCTTTTATGTACCTGAGGTTTAGTGCTGCCTACAAATCTCTTGGGACCAGATCTGGTGGTCAAGCCTCGTCCTCCATCACTCCTATAGTATGGAACGGCATTCCTCTACACAGAAGAGCCTCCTCCTCACTTCTTGAATTCCGCAAGAAGCTGAAGACCTGGCTTTTTTAGTAGTCCCACTAGACCTTAGGTGTGCTTAGACCAGTGGCGGCTCGTTAATAATGGCCAAAGGTGCTGCGCCCCCACCCCCATTACTGCTGAGAGTGCTTAAAGCTGCACTTTTAAGTAATGAGCATATCACTGTTATGAAAAGACAGGAATGTTATGCTTTTGCTTAAGGAGCAACAGGATGATTTGATGTGTTCAAAAAAATCATCCTGTACTTCGTAAGCAAAAAGTGTAACATTACTGACTTTTCTTAAGAGTGTTACGCTCTTTGCTTAAACCTGCGGCGTACACCAACAAACTGTCTTTTCTGCACATGTCAGGGAGCTCTCTTCACCATCCCTAAATCTCCCAGGGAAACGTGTTAAGCTGAATTGGGACGTGATGGAGGGAAGCAGGCCAGCATAATAGAAGCTTCATGGGCGCAGGGAGTAACAGCTCAGTATCATTCTGATGATGCCAGGCGTTTCCATCCCAAAAAAAAATATTGACTCCCCTTCCTGATGCCGTTCTTGAAGTTGATCATAGATAAGGTTCGCATTTGTAGATGTGGTGGGTTTCAGGGCTGCACTTGGAGGCAAATGTGCAGGTAAAGAGTTATTTTGCTATTTGCAAGAAAGTCTTTTAGAGAAAATTATAGATTAATTTTAATTTGACTTAACTTGCAATGAAACTTTCCATTCTTCAAGTTATCACCTACGACTGTCATAAATACATGAGTATCAACAGATTGAAAAACCTCTAGAGGCAGAGGTTGAAAAAGTGTCTGGCTTCTGCTTCCCATCCATGCTCTCACCCATTTGCCAAAATTAAAGCTAAAGCATTAAACATTGATGTAAAATAGGTGGGAGAAAAAGCTGTTTATCTAGTGACTGAATTGCACATCGTAAAACCTGAAACACTGTTATCAATTCCGGCTTCTCCACTTGACCAAATTGTGTGATCTCATGCAAATATTTTATTTCACCATGCCTCGTTTTTACTTCATTATCACATATTAGAGCATCTTCAGATACATGAGTTCTGGATGAGTGCTGTACAAAAACCTCTCTTGTCTTTACTACACAATGTTGCTCCATGTATAATAACAACTTACGCCACATTTAGGATGTGCATGACAAATTACTTGCCTCTTGGTTCACTATTAGCATTGTCATTGATGGGGAGGAAGGGGCATGAATATATTTTTGAAAACTATCACTTCTAATAAATTCCCCTCAATGTACTGATATAATCTGAAATACTAAGGTGAAACTCTTCCCTTTGTTAAAGAAATACACTTGCTTGAACTTTGAAGAGGATTTATCATATTGCTAAATGAGGTTTCTTGCACCATTTACATGCCAAACAGTTTCATGGCTGTGCACATGCATTTCAAACCAAGCCAACGCATTGGTTCAGCTCTGCCTCTACTTAATAGTAATGAGAAGTCAGTGTTCTCATTTGATCATATTTGCAACAATACAAGGTAAATTGTGAGCAAATATGGTAGTGACACCTGGATAATCTTCAGAAATCTAATACATAGAGAAACTGTGCTGAACACACAATGCCTTGTCACCATTTTTGGAAAGTTTCCTTAGGGATGGTGAACTACAAGCAGTCCTAAGGAGTGTAGGGCTTTGCTGTCACACCATAAAGGTATTGTAACATTTCCTTAAAGGCTCTTCAGAATCTTTGGATTTTAAACCAATTTGTGTGGAAATTGTGCTATATATGTGGCATTTGGAGCCATATTTCAGCATTTTGTAGGTTTTTGAGGGTGGTGGAGAAAGAACACTCTCCTCCCTAACCCTAATAGAGGAACTTAGGTTTACTTGCTTTCCTTGCTCTGTTGAACTCGAGGCAGGCATTTACACCCCACCGCTTTCAAGGTTCGCCAGCCACCACTGACAAGGTCATACAGGTGCATGTCCTTCTTTTGTGATTACTGTGCATTAATGAAACCAGCTGTTTGTGTGTGCAGAGAACAACTACAGGTCAGGCACTGGTAGAAGTCCCTCTGCAGAAATGGGCGCCATCTTGTTTTTGTCCAAATGCTCCATCAGTTAACCAGTCACAGATGGTTTGAACCTGATTCTGTGCTTTTAATGGGTAGGTATTCGTACTTCTGTTGTTGGAAAGGGAGGGTACCTACACTTCACAACACGGGTGCAGTACTTTCATAGAACAGTACCAGCACTGTAGCAAAGAGGTACTCTGGGATACGGAGTACCAACTAGCACTTCTATTGTCAAGTACTGACGATCCTACCGCTACCAAACGTTTTTTTGGACATCTTCTGCACGTCTGAGGAGAACACTCGTGTTTATCCCAGTTGCATTTTGGAATTAGTTTGTGGTTTGTGATTGTGTCTATTCGTTTAAGCTGGTATCTAATAAGTCGAATTTGCATTGTTTTTCCAAACATATGCAAATACAAAACGCATTCTGTAACTTTAGCCAGTAAGAACCATTTTTAACTGGTGAACTTGAAATTTGATGACAGCACCCCTTGAAAACCCGGAACCAGGGTCTACAAGTGAGGTGAAATGCTCTTATTCGGAAAGGAAATGTTCTCTGGGAGAGTGCTCATCTGTTGTTCACACTGCACAGCACACTCATAATTCTGAGAAGCACCACACAGCAGGACGGCAGAGCAAATATTTGCATACAAATGCTCATGTAACCGCAGCACTGCGAGTGCGCTGCCAAAATAAAGCAACACATAAAACTGACAGAAACAATATTTGTGTCTGTGTCATTTATAGGTCTGATAACATTGTGGGTGCTGACAAAGCCTTCAGCCTGGCAGAGGCCGATATTATGTACACGCAGCTGCCAAGTGTCCCCATGTCGTGTGCGATACCTTCAACCACAGACTTGCCAAACCACACGCAGCCACCGTGTGTCACACAATAACGGCTCTGATCACACGGTACTCCGGTAACCATCCGATATCTCAATGTTGGAGACAAAGTGAGCTGGAAACCCTGCGGTAGATTGAGTTTTCATCTCCTGTGTCAAGGTTTCGCACCACTGGTGTCCATCGGGGGTTTTGCAACCTCACCAGGACATCAGAAACAGACTCAGAATGTTTTCTTTTTTGTGGGGGACGGTAGATTGGCTCTATGGCAGACATGCTCGTCACAAAGATCATCGTCTTCTTCAGACGCCCACTCACTGCTCCGGAGAGAATTGGGCCCAAGACCCTGCCCCCTCCTCAGGTGCCGCCTTCTCCAAACCATGGGGCAGATTTACAATAACTGGCGCATCCCTGCATATCAGCAGGGATGCGCCAGTTATTGTGCGTCACGGCTCCGCCACCATGGATGCGCCGCATTTACAATGCGGCGCACCATCGGACAAAAACGGACAGATGCGTGACGCATCTGTGCCGTAAAGGCAGCGCAATGCTGGAGTTGCGTCGCAAGCGCGACGCAGCTCTAGCAAGGCTCTGGGGTGCCCTATCTTAACAATGCTGCGTCAATCCTTACGCCTGCTTCAAGCAGGCGCAGGGATTTGACGCAGCATGGGCTCAAAAGTGACTGAGTGAAATCTTGTAGATTTCACTCAGCCACTTTTGGGAGGCTTACCGGCGACGGAATGCCCCCCCCCCCATGCACAGCAACGCCTACTTCTGGCGCAGGGCTTTACGTGATGCATCTCCCAGATGCGTCATGTTGTAAATACCCTGCAGCATGGCGCAGGTTTTGCGCCACCGCTGCATCACGAAAGTGACGCAACAGCGGCGTAAAAGAGGCGCAAGGGGCTTGTAAATCTGCCCCCATATATCTATAGCTAGAGAGCTAGACAGACAGACAGATATTACACAGGTGGTAATAGCAATTGCGTAGTTGTGGTTAGGTAGGTTTTTCCAGTGATAATACATTTTTTGTTTTGCTAATAACTTTGATGCATTTGATGAATCTGCATGAGACTTAACCCCAAAAATTCATCAACTTTGGGCTGTTCATGGCATGTTCATGCAGATCTGTTGAGCAGCGGCCAAAAGCACGGGGTGCAAATGTGATAGTTTCCACTTCAACTCCTACTGGATTCTTGATGCAGAAAAAACACAACTAAATAGAATTACACCAAGCGTGGCATGAAATTAGAACTTTACTCAAGAAGGTGCCTTTGCTTAGTTTAGTGTAACACCCATTCAGTAGTTTGTAAGAAAACAAAAGTGTTAAGCTCTGGGCAAGAAGAAGGTACATTTTAGAGCTATCTGGAGTGTCTCCATATTGCATTCTGGAGACTTTCCTGCTGTGGCCGACAAGCAAACCCACTCAAATGGAGTACAATGTTCATTGAGAGAAACGTGGGAGTAGAGAATAGTAGACCATATGTTATAATCAATTGATTTACTCTCCAATTTGTGCCTTTATAATGTAAGCCAGTGTGCAAGAAAGAACACATTTTGCTAAATACTCTCTGAATCACATGCTATAACTGGCAACCCCAAATTCATAGTTCTTTAAATAGTCACTATTCCTAAATTTAGTATGTTGGGCAGATTTAAAAAAATGCATAGCAATTTTTTATGCATTTGATCACACCATATGAATTGATGCATGACCGGTGGTACACAATAAAAATATCCAGAAGCTGCAGCTCAGTTGCTGGCTCAGGGAATCATGTGTTTTTGGACAACCAAAACAAGTCTATCCCTGCGGCTATTAGAGTCTGATAGATGGAATGGTATAACACTTTTGTAAATCTGACACTGTGGGATTAAGTTACAGTTGAAAAACATTGTCACCTATTGCTACTTTTTCCTACTTATTTTCATTATTTTTCATTTCAACAACTAGTGTCTACAGCAAAACTATGAATGTTCTGCGTAAATGACCCCTTGGTGAATTTAGAATTTTTTCTATTTTTAGAAATGTATAGCTTTCAAGGTTCATCCATTGAATATTACAACAACTAGGAAATAACATCCACTGCCTAGAAAAGTGCAAAAACTGTAGAACAAATAGCATTTTTAGAATAAATATGCTTTCTTGCACAGCACATTTCTCTTATTTCTCTGTATGTTGGCTTTTTTTATACGGTTCAAGCGAATCCACAAACCCTAGGTACCTTTAGAATCCCAAATTTGGAGGAGGGGATGGGGGCATATAATTGCCCATAATACTTTAAATGTTGATGTGCCCCAATTGTCAAAAAAACACTCAAAGACTGGCAGTAGAAAAGCCTCAGCAATTAAGGCTGAAATAAACCCATGTTTGCACACTGTTTCCATGCTATCTGCACAAAAATAACCTGGGATGTAAAATAAGTGGTGGTGTGGGAGTGCAGGGGGGGGGTGCGCGGGAGGGGAGCACACGGGGAGGCAGGTTAATAATAAGAATTTAAAAAAGAAGGAAAACTTACTTGCAGCTGCTGGCCACCCCCACAACGCGCATCTGTCTTCCTGGTCCCAGCAGACACTGGGACTACATCACAGACTCCCTGTGCAATCCCTGCACTGCTCTCCTGCTATGAGAGCAGCGTGTGGATTGGCTTGAGCAGGCTGAAAAGACGCTTTGCTCAGGTCTGGGAGTCTGTGGGGTTTCTCCAGCCCAGCTGTTCCATGTAGCGGGTTGGAGAAACCTAAGTGCACATGTTGGTTTGGCCGGCCTAGGAAGGCTTGGCAAACACATGTGCCCTAAGAAGTGCACATAGCACTCCTCCTACCTCCTCCTAAGGCCCCAGCCCCACCTCACCCTCCTGCACGCTAGCTCAGCCAGCAACTGAAAAATAAAATAGTAAAATGATATTGTTCTATTTTTCAGTTGCTGGCTCTGAGCCAGTGGGCCGATGCTCCTCCGACATTGCAGAAGAGCTGCCCTTGAAAAATTTATAACCATTGGCAATTCATATGGTCCTAAATTCCCCTTTTGGGGTTTGGGTGAGATTTGAAAACCATGTGGGTTTCAGCCTCGTAGCTTATGTTGTTACCAGAGCCCTCAGTGGCAATAGAGGACCATATTACATGGTCTCTCACTCTCTATCTTACAAGACTGCACAGCCCTTGTATTCCACTGGTCATTTCCCCTGTGGGCTGGGGCCCTTGGAGATGGTTTTGAAAGCCGAGAGTTGCCCTCAGTGCTTCTGCCACTTTCCTTAGCTCCCTGATGTTAATTGTGACAGAAACAGGCAGGCTTCAAGAGGGAGAGAAAGAGGGAGTAGTCATAGCGACAGTTATCAGAGAGAGAGAAGATAGAGAGAAGAGGAGAAAGGGAATGGATCAATGGAAAAAGAGATATTGGGGCATATTTCGGCCAAAAAGCGGCGATAATTTTATCGCCTAATTAGCAAGGCCACGCTAACGCGTGAAACCTTGCTTTAGCGTCAGGATTCCTAATGCCCAGCTTTGCATCTCTAATGAGATGCAAAGTGGGCGTTCCTGACCTAACATGACAGGAGAAATGTCGCTAAGCGACATTTCTCCTATCATCAAGCCCCACGCTATGAAGCATAGCGTCAGGAAAAGTAACGATAACCCCAGTTGTCGCTACTTTCCTTACGCCTGCTTCAGGACTGACTTAGCCATGATATCCTATGGAAGGTGGATATCATGGCTAAGTTTGTGAGTCCCTATCAACAAGCTAACGCCACATTGCGTGAGATTATCGCTTGGTTTCCAGTGATAATCTCACGTTACGCAGTTAGCGTGAGGATTTTTATCGCTGAGGAGATAAGCGTTGCTAATAGCACGCTATCTCAGCGATAAAAATCCACGTTACCCGGCGATAATTATCCTCACGCTAAGAGCGCTGAGCGATAATTATCGCCGGGTGTTGCTGACATGCCCCATTGTGAGAGAAGATGTAGGGAGCAGGGCTGGTTTGAGCATTGTTCCCAGGGCTGCTTTTGGTTCTCCAGTCTGACCCTGCTCTCTGTCTCTTGCTCTCTCTCTCCTTCTCCCTCTCTCTCTCTCCTGCCCTCTCTCCCTCACACACACACACGCATGCACACACGCACACACTCACACACATGCGCACACACACACACACACATACCCCAAACCCACACACACACACTCTTTTTGAGAATTAATTGTCGTTCTTCATCGAGTATGTGCAAAACAAACTCTGAGTTAAAAAGATTACATTTAGGTCAACTTCCCTTCATAATCTAATTCCATTCTAAATCTCTTTTTTTAATGATATTTATTTTCAGTTCATTATAATGCCATTTTAATCATTAAGTAAAACAGACAGATAGAACCATGTTACTTTTCTGCACTGTAAAATCTAAATCATGGGGTTACTCATGCAAGTAACATGTTGGTGTTTTCATTTGTTCACTTAGGGTGCACCTCATTCACTTTTTCTGTTCAATAATCTTATTGATTCATGGGTTGCTATCTCTTTCGTTACAGTCTACTTCAAATTTATCATGTACCACACTTTATTTCTGTTTGTCCTAGCCCAGTGCAGCACTTATATATTCTGTGAATGTCTTACTTTGTATTGTTGCTCTCTTTATTCTGTGATGGGTGCTTTTACCATTCATCTTCCATGGTTTTACACTTATATGTGTGTGTGTGTATGTGTGTATGTATGTATATATATATATATATATATATATATATATATATATTATCTACCGGCGGTCGCCAGTAGGTAGTTATAGTTAGGACCCTGTTTCCATAGGAAAACCGCAACATTCTATTTTGAATAACTTTGGCGCCGGTCAACGAATCCTCGCGAAATTTTCAAAACTAATGGGGCGCTGCGCTCCGCTCCTAGCCTGAAAGTCTCGGGGGGATTCGTCAAGCGGGGGCTGAGATAAAAGGGGGGTCCCAAAACGCGTTTTTCCCATGCATTTTTCCATAGGACCTTTAGACACAGCTACAGCCCGAACGGCTGAACAGAGTTAAATGAAATTTGGCAGAGAGGTAGTCCTCAGGTCAAGGAAGTGCCTTTTGTAGGTTTGGTGTAAATCTGTTCAGTAGATTCTGAGAAAATAGCCTTTAAATCAATATATATATCTGAGCCAGCTTACGGTGCGCTTACGGTGCGCTTACCGTACGCGTACGGTGACGTAGGCAACTATAACTCACGCAACCGCAATCCTCTGCTGATGACATATGTGTCTTTATGAAAAAAAAATATTTGTAATATATGTATAGCTAAAATTTAATGGAAGAAGACATGGGCAAATAAGTGTCTAAATACAGTATTAGCATCAGCAGAGGATTGCGGTTGCGTGAGTTATAGTTGCCTGCACTAACTATAACGTGGAATTTCATTGGTTTTTTATCAGTAAAATGTCCAGCTAACTATAACATGTGTGAAACCTATGGTTTTTTCAGTGAATTATATATATATATAAGAAGTGCAATGCATTATTTCTCTCCATACTGCACTGTGATTTAACTTTGTGTTTATTTATTTATATTTATTTATATATGTATATATGGTACTAGGGTGACATGCTGTCTATCTGTCTATACATATCAAAAAAGTCTACCAATTATTGTACACAGGTAGAATGATGTATAACCAGGTAAATATAACAAAGTCTGTCTACCATGTCCTTTGAAAATAATGTCATGTGACACAATCTGGGTGTTTTTAACTGAGTCTACTGCAGGGCGTTTCTTTATGTGATCAAGGTCATGTGTTGACCAAAACGCGTTATGACATGGAGGAGTGAGGCTTAATACATTTTAGCGCTGCAAATCAAGTGGAACTCCAGGGTAGTTATAGTTAGGATCGTGTTTCCAGAGGAAAAGCATTTTTTGGGTTTACTTATAACTTTGGCGCCAATTGACAAATTTTCACCAAACTTTCCCTAAAAATGTCTTCCACTTCAGTTCCTTACTAGAAAGTTTCAGGGTGAGCCGTCAAACAGAGGCAGAGAAAAATAAGGGGGGGTCCCAAAATGCATTTTCCCCATGCATTTTTACCTAGAAAATTTATACATAGCTACAACCCAGGCGGCTGAACAGATTTACGTCAAATTTGACAGAAAGCCAGATCTTGGTCCAAAAAGCATGCTTTTTGTGATTTCGTATAAATGCGTTCTGTAGTTTTTGAGCAATTAAGGCTCAAAACTGTGTATATTTTATGCCGCGGAGGATTCACTGAGCTGACGTATTTGAGATGAGACATGATTGGTTACCACCACCACATTAACAACTATGTGGTGGTAGCCATCTTAGAACTAGGGACTCCGTAATGAGTCCTAGGAAAAAGGATACAAAAATATATAAGGGGCAGGGTAGGGATTTCTTGTCCCCCACCTCTCCAGGCCTGGTCCCAGAAAAACATTCCCCCTTCCCATGGCCAAAAACATATTTTTAAAAATATTTGTGACAAATTTAAGGCGGATCAATGAATCAGCTGCAAAATTAAAAAAAAAGTGTAGACTCCTGTGCTTATAAACATAACCTCCATGTGGGCTAATGCCCAGGGGGTGGAGCATTATTGTATTTTGAGGAGGTGGTGCGAAGCTCCCCTCCCTGAGCCTCTATGGGGCCGATGTAACAATAAGGGCAGGGGGCATATGCCCCCCCTACATGTGCCTCAATGAGGACCCAGATACCTGATACCCCAGGGCCAAATAGGAAACAAAGGGCATGAGGCCTCCCTCCCAGAGCCAAGCTAGGTCCCTGAAAACCCAATCACCTGGGGGCCAATTTTTAAAAAGCAGACTGGGAGCACAGCTCCCATCCGGAGCCTGTTTAGGCCCCAGGCACTCATTCCCCCTTGACCCGATACTTAACAGTGTCTGGGAAGCCCACTCCCAGAACAGTGTGTTTCCTTGCTGGTGAGACCGTGGACATACTTTGGCCACACTCTCCCAGGCAAGTAGCAAAAAATGCTTGGGCGGCAAGAAAAAAATGGTGCCAGCCCAGTGTTGGGGTGGCTGGGGAGCTGGCTGGGGCCATGGGGGCCTTGGGAGCACCCAACATGTCCACCAGAAATTTAAAATAAAAGGGACGGCTCCCTCAAGGGGGGCTTAATCGGGCCGCATGGGTTCTGGGGCTTCTCCTGCTACCCCCAACAAAAATTGAGCTGTGGGGGCCCACTTAAAAACAAAATGCCGGCTCCTTCTGGTGCCTACAATGAGTGCCGGGGAGCTAGCTGGGGCCGCGGTGGCCCAGGGACCCCCCTGGCGACCCCCAAACAAAATGTTACTTTTGTGGGTGTCCTGAGTATCATTTGAAGGAGCACCCCCATAATGCCTGGCAAGGGTTATATGTTAATATTTTTTTGAGCTTGATGGTATTCCATGAGCATGGAGGGGCACCAACAAGTCTTTTTTTAATGTTGTGGGTGAGTGACTGCAAGAAGTGCAGCAGCTCTCCAGCAATATTAAAAAAACAGTAAGTCTCGTGGGTCATTAAATCCATAACCGGAGGAGAGCTTGCCATATTTTACAAAGCACACTGGAGTGCAGGTCCCCGTGTGGTTGGGTCTAATGCTGTATTTTGTAGTCTGAAAACTATTAAAAAAAGACTCAAAGACATGTTGATTATATCTTCTAAATAATACTTTATTACAATCTTTTTAAGACAATTATGAAATATCCATTTGTTTATGAATACTGGGTATTTTTTGAAGTGTGCTTCATATATGTTGATATGGTGACCCCTTCATAAAATTCAAATAGGTCCACTTTTTATGTTTTAGAGTCGTGGTTTGTTGACAAAGTCAGTAGCTCTGCTTACTTCTTAAAGGACAACACCTATGGCCACCTAGGGGTTTGGGCACTAGGCCCAGCGCTGAAATCCCTGCTGGCCAACCCCATGCTCCACATGGCCAAAGGCCTGTGCAGTGTGTGATTGGCTGCCCGCGGGGGACCCTGTGGCCAACCCCAAGCTGAGCATGGCTGAAGGCGGTCTGCGGTGTGTAGTTGGCATTACGTATCGCAATAAAAAATTACTTTACGTTAAAAAACCAGAGATATTCAATGAAAAAAAACAAAAGCGTAAAGAAACGTTATAGTTAGGTGAAAGGTTAGCTCCAATTCGAGCCCTAAAGCAACTATAACTCAAGCCCTTGCCATGCACTGCTTATTACCTCCAATATTACATCCCTCATGACGTTCTGTAACATCATTGATAACATCACTGCAACATCTAAAATAACATCACTCACGACGTTCTGTAACATCATTAATAACATCACTGCAACATCTAAAATAACATCATCCATGACAACACTGTGCATGGTAGGGGCGCGATTTATAGTTACTTTAAGACTCGAGTTACAGTTACTGAAGCTAACTATAACTGGTGAATTTCAGTGGTTTTATTTAAAACTGTATATTTTAACCTACATTTTCACCTAACTACAGTGCTCCTTTAACCCTTGAATTTTTCAGTGCAATAAAGAATATATATATATTAAACTCATTGGCAGTTGCAACTGTGTAGTTATAGTTAGGATTGTATCTCCATAGGATATGCCTTTTTTGTGTTGCTAATAACTTTGTGCCGTTGGATGAATCTCCTCAGAACTTTCCCCAAAAATGAGCATGGAAAGTTTCTGGGTGATCCGTCAAGCAGGGCCCATTCATTTTTCTGTAGGAACTCTTAGACACAGCTACAGCCCAAACTACTGAACTGATTTAAACCAAATTTGACAGAAAGATAGAACTTGGTCCAGAAAGAGTGATGTTAGTGATTTGGTGTGAAGCTGTTTGTTACTTTTTTGTGCAATTAAGGCTCCAAGAAATTGAATATATCACACCACGGAGGATGCACAGACCCAACAGATTGCTTGAAGATATCTAATTGGCTGCCACCACATCAACAAGGATGTGGCTGCAGCCATCTTAGGATGCAGCTCCCAGTCAATGCGGGCAGGGAAACATATGTCATACAGCCCAGGGGGTGAAGTTCCCGGGGCCTAATAAGGCTCGGGGAGGAGAGTCGCATGGCCCCCCTTTTTTATGGCATTCAGGCCTGGGGATGGGGCCAATCAAGGCTTGGGGAATAGGGTTGTGTGCCCCTACCCTAAATTTAAGTAATGGCCCCAAGTGAATGGAGTCAATGGGGCCAAAATTGGCTCTGGGAGGGGGGCATTTTAAAAAAAACCTCGGGGATGAGGTCCCCAGAGCCCAAAGTGGTTTGGGGAAAAGGCTGTGCTAATGGGTAGGATGTATGGCCTGGCTGTGCACAGCATGGAATTGTCCAAGGCTTGCAGCCAACCCCCCTGCGTCCCTACCATGCACAGTTTTTTCATAAATGATTTATTTCAGATTTCATCAGTGATGTTATTAGTGCTGCAATTGAACATGTCATCAGGTATGTAATATGTGAGGGTAAATGCAGTGCACGGCGAGGGTGCGAGTTACTTCGGGGCTCGAGTTATAACATTAGTTAACTATAATTGGTGAATTTCAGTGTTTTTTTAGTTTAAAACATTATATTGCAACTGGAATTGTCACCTAACTACAACATCACTTTAACCTTTGCTTTTGTTAGTGAATTTCTAAGTTTTAAAAAAAATATCTAACTATTACTGTCACTTTAACCTTTGATTTTTCATAGAATTTCTAGTTTTTTTAATGTAAGTCGCTGTCAATATATAAAAGGCAGGCCTATTGGTTTCGTCAAGGGGTTATTACACTGTCTTTTAATAAACATTTAAATAAAGCATTCATAGAGAAAACAACATTAGACTCAGACTCTACAACCACATACTGCATCCATAAGACCAACCACAAGGCATTCCTGCACTCCCAGGTTCAAGAGAAAAGACTCCAGCTCTGTGAATGCATACAAATATTTTTACATTTTCCTGAAGGGCCTGGTCTGTCGACCCTAGATAACGTAGAGTTATATTTTACCCATTTAATGTACTGCCTGCCGCCCCCCACAAAAGATATGCTGCTGGTGCCCCTGCCCAGCAGCACCATGCATCACAATATATTTCAAATAGCCCACAAAGGCTTTATGGATGCTCTATACTGGAGCAGTGAATAATTAATGAGCGTCTCCAACCGCTAATTTATTATTCTTTCCACTTTTAAATGTTTTTCAAATATTTTTGTTGGGGCTGTAGTGTGTGCTCCAGGGCCCTCTCTGCGCCTTTCAGCTCCCCCTCTAGCACCCATTGTGGTTGCTGTTGGAATCCCTCCACACGCCCACCTCCCCATTTATTGTGGCATCGGCCCCAAGGGATGGGTACCCGGTGCCTATTGAAGGCTGTGTGGGCCCCTCCTTTAAAATTATTTTTTTTAAATAACCCTCCCGTCCCTAGGAAAAAATTCTGAAAAGGCAGAAAGCCTGGCCTTTTAAAAAAAAAAAAACAGCATGCACAGTGCTATTTAATTAAAAAAACGTTTTGACAATGGTTGAGACCCCTCATATCAAAAATCAAAAGGAGAGTGGATCACTGGTCCTGGGAGAACCAGGGTATTGCACGGTCAGTACTATGTACTGTTTAAGAAACCCTCATTCACGTTTAATAAAGGATCGAGTTCAGCGGTATATCTTGATTCTCCGCTAGATTGTCATTTTACGTGATCGCATAATCATCGGGTTTATCCAATGCTTCCTCCACCCGGAGGCTTTTACCACTGGTGGTCTCAGTAGTGATCGTAAATGAAAAAGTGAAGTGACTTGTGGTGAAAAAGTGTTGTATTAAAAATCTCGTAAAGCCAGTAGATATCTTTATTGGTACTGGATTCGGGAATGATTTAAAAAAGTTATTGTAAATGTGCACACATCAGACTTATTATGGTCTAGTGCACTTTTAAAATTAGTGTCCAAAAAAAGGTCGTCATGTTTCAGCCCTCATCAGCCCCGAAGGGTCAGGCGGGCTTTCTTCAGGACCTGGTGCAGAATAGAGTAACCTAATATTCAAGGCACTCTTGTGGAAGTGCGGGAAGATGATTACTCCTCTCTTGGTCGCACATTCAGTCTAAAAACTGTTGATTAAGTGTATGTCGGGGGGAGGGGGGAAAAAAGGGAATAACAACACAGAAATCA
The DNA here is from genome assembly GCF_964204655.1 of Triturus cristatus. Taxonomy (NCBI): domain Eukaryota; kingdom Metazoa; phylum Chordata; class Amphibia; order Caudata; family Salamandridae; genus Triturus; species Triturus cristatus. The sequence continues at coordinate 974,611,752 of NC_140584.1, read as the reverse complement.
TTATGAATTCATTGAATTTGGTTGTATATATGCAATTACAAAATGGCAAAACTTTTCAAGAGTGAATCCCACTGTCGTTTGGGAAACGCTCGGTATGGCAAAGTTCGTCCCTCCTTTATGTAAGAAAAAAGACCATTTAACAATCCATTTTGTCATATTCACACATGTGCAAAGAGTCAAATCTCCATACATCTCCTCATTACCATAAACAGAAGATACGCGGTTAGTGCTCCCTTGTGAATGGTTCATAAAGAAGGGTCAAGAGAGGGGATAATGTTTTATAGTCGAGATCTTGGGTAGGCGATGTTAAACAATTCTTGGTGATTACAGAAGGCGACAGGGATATTGGTTAAATGCTGCGCCAAGTTAGGTGTCATACAGGACTGGTAACCCGCACTGTGTAGTACGGGTGATATTAGTAGAAAACAGAGCCGTTTATAGGGCTCACGTAATGGTAGGTATCCGAGATTATGAATATAATTACTGTCATAATTACATATGTACCAGTACAAGAGAGTCCATGCATTACCTCATATTGTTGAAAAAATCTCATATTGTTTGTAAAAGACAGAGCAATATGGCCTATCTATGTTTAAAAATCGTTCGTTTATGCTGGGTAGTCATTGAAAGATAAAGATAAAGTGGAGGTTCCGTTACTAGATGTTGGTAGTCTCAGAGGTTGTGGACTAGTAACAAGAGGTGTTGTTCCTACAGGTAAACCAGTGATTGTAAGCGAGTTGCTTTAAAAAGGGGGAAGAAAAGCGCTGGGTTGGTTTATACGGCGAGTGAAGGTGACTCTCAATTAGAAAAACAGTGAAGCGTGCTTAATTGATGTACGTTGGTGACCAGATTGAGTGATGTTCTTGGTCAAGTTAAGGTGTTAGCGCGTATGCCTATATGTAAAGAAAAGTTTTGCGTGCTAAAAAGTACATGTACGGGTCAAAGGGTGTTACCTGGTCTCCTTAGTTTCAGGCCACAGCGAGTACTCTAGGGGGGTCGCCTCACGCTCTGGTGGTGATCAAAAGAGAGAAAGGCAGTGCTCAAAGAAATTGTATCTTAGGAATACGTTACGGTTTTTCGGCGGTCCGTTTCTCCTTCTGTTACCTATTCGGCGTTGGTCTAGGACCTGTGCTGACTCTGCCTCCTAGGACCCGGTGAAGACACGGGTTCCAAAGTGACTGGTTGTTTTAAAGGCATGGAGGTCATAGACATAGAGGAGAGCCTCACAATGCGTAGCGTTTCCTTCAAGGATTTTCTATAGGTAGATGGCTGTTTGTTGCCATGTTTTGAGAAAGCGGACAGGAAAACGACTAAGAGGCGTGTACTCTTAGTTAGTGTCAATAAAGTTATTTTTTCAATATTGGTAATTTTATGTTGGTTATGATCATTATTTCCTCCGGGTGTAACCTCCTGAAGTATTCGATTATTTCGTTTTTTCGTAATTAGTCGCTACATTGTTGTGAGTGGTACTGGTATTCGAGGGCTGGTCTCAGTTTTTTTCGAATGTATTAACTTTGTTGTTCAGAGTTATTTGTAAAGTATACAGGAACCGGACCATAGGTGTGAGCAAGTTAGTAGTATCCCGAACACTTGTTTGACACTTCTCCTTGAGGTTGGAAGGAAATAGGTTGAGGACTTAAAATGTGTGTTTTCAAGGCTATGTTTAAAGGATGGTTCTTAGTAATCGTGTACCCATGTGAATCATTGTTCCTCTTGTTTGTGGAGTGCTTCCAACATTTGGTTCATTCTATCGTGAAGGAGGAGGAGATTAAAGTTCATAGAACTCTTAGTACTGATTTTGAGGAGAATGGTTGTCAGGCTCATGTATTCTTGAAACTGAGCCATGGGATATTATCGTTCAGACCTCGCTTATGTGTTTGGAGACGATATACCCATCTTTGTTCCTTTTCGAATAGTACTTTTTCAGCATTGTAGTTTTTAGAGAGTAGAGTCTCTAAAATGACCCATTGGAGATCGTCAACAGTATGTCCTTTCTCAAGGAAATGGCAACTCATTTTTGTGGTCATTTTTTTGCACTTTACGTTGCTTCTGTGTTCATAAAGTCTCAGTGTGGCTTTCCGGCTCGTCATGCCAATGTATCGTAAATTGCAGGGGCACGTAATCATGTAGATTACATGAGTGGTGTTGCAGTTGGTGTGTGATCTGATTGTCCATTTTAGATCAGGCAGTAGTTGTAATGTTTTAGTCGCTGTTGTAAGATGACATACTGAACAGGTGCCGCATGGGAAGTGTCCGGTTATAGGTGAGTTGTTCCATGGCCCTCGTGGGACTCTGTCAATGGGTTTCTCTGGAGGTCTTGTATGAACGAGTAGGTCTTTCAGGTTCCTAGTCCTTCTATTTGAGAACCTTGGTTTTGGCCATTTCAAGGATCCGGAGGTAAGGATCTTCCAATTCTTGTTTATGATTTTCTTGATGTCATTCGACATCGTGCTGTAGGTACTCACACAGGTAACTAGGTCTGGTGTTGGTTCTTTTGCGATGGTTTCAAGTAGGGCTTCTCTTTGTTGATTTCTAGCCCTCTTTTGGCATTTTTTAATGGTCTTGGTAGGGTAGTCTCTTGTGCGGAGTCTTTCACTGAGTTCCATTGCTTGACTCTTGTAGTCTTGAATGTCACTACAATTACGTCTTAACCTCAGAAATTGTCCATAGGGAAGGTTCTCTCTCAGTGGGCGTGGGTGGAAGCTCTTATATGACAAGAGACTGTTCTTAGCGGTGGATTTAAAGAACGTCTTCGTGTGTATTGTGTCATCTTTGATGAAGATTGTGAAATCCAGAAAGTCCAGGCTGTTCGAGCTTGCTGTGTAAGTGAATTTTAACCACTCATCCCTCGTGTTCAACCATTGATGAAATTCGGTCAGGGTTTCTCTATTCCCTTCCCATATTAAGAGAACATCGTCGATATAACGTTTCCAAAAGACGATTTTGTTTCGAAAAGGGTTAGAGATGTCAAATATATGGCTATTCTCAAAGTCACTGACATAGAGTCCTGCCACACTAGGCGCAAAGGTGCTCCCCATAGATGTTCCGTGGCACTGCTTGTACATCGTTTTATTGTATTCAAAGTGATTCTCAGTCAGTGCTAGTCTGCAGCACTCAAGGACAAAGTGTCTCGGTGTTTTATGTTCCCATCGTTGGTTGAATAGTAATGTCTCTAAGGTTTCTAGAGTCTTTTGTTGGGGCAAGCTTTCAACATCTAGACCAACTAGTAGCATCTTCTCTTCTGAAAATTGTAGGTTCTTAAGGAGGTTCAGAAGGTCTTTAGTGTCCTTCAGGTAGGTGACAGTCTGTTGTACTAGTGGTCTCAGATAGTAGTCAGCAAATTGTGACAGTGGTTCTAGGATGGATCCTATTCCTGAAACAATGGGCCGTCCTGGTGGTGGTCGTTTTTCTTTATGGATTTTGGGGAGGGAATAGAAATACGGCATCCTGGGTGATTTTGTCAGCAGGAAGTCAGCTTCTGACTTCGAGATCCAGTTGTTGGTCTCTGCTTCGTCGATCATTGAAGCAATGGTATTTTGTAAGCGAGGGGTTGGGTCTATAGTGATCACTTGATAGAATTTGGTGTCACTAAGTAGATCGGTGCATTGTTGGTTATACCCTTCTTTACTTAAAAGTACGATTCCCCCACCTTTATCTGCTGGTTTGATTATTAGTTCACTGTTTTGACGTAGTGTCTCTAATGCTTTTTGTTCAGAGTTGGAAAAGTTGATGAAGGGTTTGTTGGTCGAGTCTTTTAGATCTTCCACTTCCTTCATTATTGCCTGTTCAAAGGCTAGAATTTCTACTGGGACCTGATGGTTCAAAGGACAGAAGTTTGATTTACGACGAAGTGTGGTGTCGCAGCTTCTTGATGGCTCTTCTTGATTATTAAAGAATGCTTTTAGCTTGATTGTTCTGCAAAAATCGGCCATTTCGCATTGAAGTTTGAATAAATCAAGTGGGGGTGTGGGAACATAGCTGAGACCTTTATTTAGAACATTTTCTTGTTCCTCTGTGAGTGAGATGTCGGTTAGGTTGAAGACGAGGTTGTTGCGCTGGTCCCTGGTTTTGTGCTCGTCATGCTTCTTGTGTGTACCTGACGTTGTTGGTCTGACCAGGTCACTCCTTTCTGTCTCGTTCTGCTGTTTGGCTGGCCTCTCCCTAAAAAAGGCGGCCTATGTGTATAGCTCTGTCCCATCTCTGGTAAGGATGGATTCCCCATAGAAGGGGGAGGGATTGGGTAGAATGGATTTGCCCAGCCTTGAAGGTTCGGATTGAAGGGATGGAAGGGTATTTGATGTGGTTGTGTGCCAAAGTAGGGGTTGAACCAATTATTTGATCTCCTCCTATTTTGGCGTCTGTATTGACCTCTATTTCTTCTTGGTGTATAAGATTCATCACCGCTCCAGTCTGATCCATTGGTGGAGGAGTTCATACTTGAATTGCTTAGGTTGTCAGTTGTATCCTCTGGGACTTTGTAGTCATCCGCACTGTACGGGTGCATTCGTTCCATTGAAAAATTTTTGTTTGAGGTCTTTTCCTAGTTTTTGGATTTTGTTCTGTGTAATGTAGTCTTTAGTTTCATTGATTTCCATGTTGATCTCTTCCAACTGCTTTTTGTATACTGTCAGATGTACCATGTTTTTTAGTTTGGTTTCGATCACTTGGATTTTGATTGTTTGTTCCTCAGTGAGTCTTGTCGGTTGAGACCCCCCACAAGGTCTGGGGGACAGGGTATTCCTATCCTGCCCCACTACATGTGTTTTTATTCTTTTTACAGGACAGGGAACTGAGTCACCAAGTCTTAAAATGGCTGTCACCGCATCTTTGTTGATGTGGTGACGGACAGTCAGAGCTTATCTTTTTCTCTGTTCGTCCACTGAGGATCCGCCTCTCTACATATACATACATTTTAAACTTTATTTTCTCAAAAAGTACTCAACTAATTACTCGCTTTATGGACCAAGATATAGCTTTCTGTCACATTTAGTTTCATTCTGCTCAGCCGTGTTTGCGGTATCGCTGATCAATTGTCCTGTGGAATTTGGCATTGAAAAACTCTCCCTCTTCTTGGCCCCCACTTGACAGATCTCCCTGAAACCTTCTAGGAAGAAGCTAATGTTGATTAACTTTTTTTGTGTGCGTTTTGTGGAAATTCATCAAAGTTATAAGTAAACCAAAAAATCTATTTCCTATGGAAATGTGCTACTAGCTATACCTACCTTGTGGTGATTATAGGTATTGATAAATTATTGTGTTGATTTATTGGCAAAGCCATTAGGTCAGCTTTATATATGTTAATGTGCTGACCCCTTGATAAAGTCAATAGGCTCCTTTTTTATTATTTTTTTGTTCCGACCCTTTAACAATGCCAGTAGGGCTGCCTTCCTTAAGATAACACCCTTATATTGTTACTTTGCGTAAAAAAACAGACATTTCAAAACCTTTCCTTTTTTTATGCGTAAAACATAAAATAATATACTGTACTTAAAAATACTGATAATGAATAACATTTTAAACCTACTCTGTGATATATGCACTTATATGTTAACATAAGCAATCCTGATCATTTATTTTCTTCTAAATTAGAGATTAAAGTACAAAAATATTCTGCAGTCAGCACAATCTGTAGGGTTTGTGCTGTAATCTAGTAGTATTGGGCTGTGGTGATAGCCCATTTCTTAAAACTTTCAACCATAAAGTAGTCTCCATGGTAGGTGTGAATTGTTGTGTACTATGGGCTATTTTTGGGCTATCTTTGTTTTCCACAGAGAACTTTGCTTTCACTTCAATATTTCTAATAAACTATGTACATAGATCGTAACAAGTGTCTGTAACGGAAAGATAGTGTTGTGTTCTGTGCTGCAATATTGTCAGTAGCTGTTGTATTTGCTCTTCAGAATGGCTAACCAATGTCATCCTGGCCAACATGGAGAATAGGATTAGGAATAGTAAGAGGAGCAGGTCTTGTTGCAGGAGGCGCAAGAGGACAACAGAGAGGGAGGCTCAAAGAATCAGTGGTGCTGCAAGTTTTCTCCCTGCCACTTGGGGAGAAGAAAGTTGATGCTCCACCTGTAACATGCAACATGTGCCAAAATGTCATCTTCTGTGGCACACAGCAACAGTATTATTTTGGGACCTTGTAATGAGGAAACATCTCATTTCCATCCACTCCCAGTCTCGAAGATCGGCATGGGCAGAATGGAGGCATAAACAGGAGTTGGAGGAGGTGGTCACAGCATCATTATCAGTGGCAGAGCTTCAGACTTTGCATGACCTTCCACCTGAGGCACTTAGGCTGAATCACCACCACCAGCTGCTCCATCGGTTGGCCCCTCTGTACCGGCTCCTCGTACTGCGGTGCCTTACAGATGCTCAGGCAAGAATGGGACAATCTAGACCAGTATGGTAGCACAGCCACATCTGTCTGCTGTGTCACTCAGTGATAGTTGCTGGCAAGAGGGATGTCAACATTAATCATCAGTTATTTATCAGTCACAGATTTACGCTCCAACATCCCTAGTTTTTTTAATCTTCCTCTCTTTTCCTACTGTATCCTCCTCCATCTTTTTTTCTTTTTGTTGGTCCATTGATCTGTTTTGACAAAAACAAATACAGAAAATATTAAATAATTATAAAAAGAAGAAAGAAAACAGCTCTTTTCAGAACTACCCAAATATTTTGAATAATAAGAAGCTTGTGTTAATATTACCCAGATTTTTTATATGTAACAGCAAAATATAATTCTGCATTATATATAGTGAGCAAAGGTAAGTGTAAGGTAAGTTAGACATGTATGGTTGAGTTGAATAAAGTGCCGTATAGTACAGTTCAATATTATAGTGATAATTGTTTTTCAGTTCAGTGATACTATAATGTTAAGAATTGTAGTAGAGGAAGTAATGTCTGTGAGAGTACAGCCATACATTTTTAAAGTCTGTGATTTTTCAACAGAGCGTACAAAAAATAGAAACATACCATGGGAAAAATATTTACGTTTATAGCATAGTACTACAGTGATATGTAAATGAATGTCATAAACAAAAATACATTACTCCGAGACCGGTCCCAGGATGCTTATTGCCTGTCTAGGGAGGACCTGGCTTGGCAGTTCGTGATGGACTGTTCCTCTGAGAAACAGGGTCAAGACTGATTTGCATATGTCTAGGTCTGAACTGGGGCTGCAAAGTGAGCAGAAGAATGAAGATGGATTTAAACCAGATCTAATAGTGACTGGGAGAGTGCCTGGAAAGTTTCAGCTCTCCCTCCATCATCTTATTGTGTTTGCAAACAATAATATAGGTCAATCTACATTTGCTTTTAATTTTTATGTGTTTCCCAGATAAAAGTAACATTGTTACACAAGTATGTTATCATTTAGAACCTTTACAGGTCAAGGTGATCCTTTTGCTGTACTCATCATGAAACACTGAAGGAAAACAAATCAACGGGATTGTGAAAAAACCCATAGATGTTGTGCATGTCCAGCTGTTTGCAAATCTATCACAGTAGTCTGATGTATGTGAAATCATACTACAGAATAATACAGTAGATTTCCTCAAATGTCATCAACCAGGCGAGGCCACATAATGATGAATTATATAAATTCTACTCTTAAAGAATGTTGTAGCTTAGTTGAAATGATAATGTTGTGACTGAGAATTTAGGATGTAAAATTAACAGGTAAGTTTCTTGTAAATGTTTCAGTAGCCTGTGCTTTAAAGCAAGAGTGTTATCACCACATTCAGCCCAACATGTGTTGATTTTTAAGTAGATGGTATAGTGTCCTGATGCTGCAGTCTGCCCATGATGGAAAATAATAGCAGTACAAGTGGAAGTCTGCCTTGAAATAAACATTTAGGAACAGTAAAGTTAGAAATAGACATAGTGGTTTCTCTGCTATTCACAGTGCATCTTTGAATCATCAAAATTATATATTTTGTTACCATTATCAAATGAAGTGTTGACACAAGTTCAGATTTACAGTTTGGACAGAAGTTTGCACAGTGCTACATAATAAATGTTTTAATGAAATTGATTACATTCAGAGATTGGTATATCTAAAACACCAGTTGAGCTTGAATGTAAGGAATGGAATCATTCATGTTCCCAAGAGTAGCTTATTCCGAAGAGGTCTAAATTTGGATGAGTCTTGTTAGCTATTATTTGTAGAACAGCAATACAGAATTCCTGATCCTCTTTCTGTTCATTGGTCGAAAACTGAACAGCACCTCTACACATATTTACCATGTCTGTAATGAAACTTGAAGAGTGGGTTGTGTAACACTGTTTATGAAGATGTATCAAGGTCTTGCACAATAGTTGATGTACATGTTGCTGTATTAGTTCTTAGACTGACAGTAAGTATAAAATGAGATTAACAAAAACATTGATATAGCAATTAATGCCATTTTAATTTACAAACTGATTTCCTATCATTCCTTTGTGTTTTCTTTTTTTCTTTTTAGGTTCTTCCAAATCTACTTTGTATTTGTAGTCACACATAATTTTTCTTTTGAAAAGAATTTTAGGTTTTGTCAAAATGTGACATTCACCCAGATATGTCTTTGAGCCCAGACACCCAGATATGTCTTTGAGACAGTTACAGTCTGCATTCTTTTTTGTGTCATCAAAAATAATAATATATAGTCCTGTTATGTTTTTTTTAGCAAGACCGAGCAATCCTCTCTTTGAATACTGTAGAGTCAATATTAATTATTGCCTAATCTGGGCTTAGGCCATGTCATTTGTGATTTGTAACTGCATAAGCCAAACAAACAGAAAGCTATTCTCTTTGAATATATAAATCTTTGACAAGTAAAAATCTTGCTCAACAACACAAGATTTAGTTTGCTCTTGAGTGTGGCAAAACTTCACCACAATAAAATCAAAGTATTCGCTATTTGCAGATGGCAGAAAATCCACTACAAATCCCATGGCGTCCTTTACACGTCCTTCTTCTACATGTAAATTGTGACATAGAATAAAGTGACAGTTTTTACACATATATGCATCTTTCTCCACGGTTCCTGTACGTGACACAGATTTTTCCATATTTTGTAATATTGTAGCTAAACTTTAGCCAACATGTATGTTTAGTCCATGACTTTATCTCTACAAGGGAGATAAACAATTTTGTGTTTTTTACAGATGTAGCATTTCATTATTTATTTAAGAGCATTCTTGACAAGTTGCAATTAAACAAACCACATGTTGTGATTGTGAAAAAAGAAAATGCATTACCTGAGCTGGTGAATGAAGGTTAGGAAACAATGTATTTATACTTTGTTCCTTTAGGAGAAGCTTTGCTTCTTTTGTGAGGATGCCAAGGAAAATGTCTTGTAATATGTTTGCATATTTTTTTATCACAAATTATTTTTTATATAACATCTTTTTATTGATGGTTTACACATTCAGTAGTAGACAACCTGTTACAATTGGTCTGTATACATTTACTATCAAGTCACAATCAATAATACTATGTTTCAGCAGTTGAATCTGGTATCGATTCGCCCTTACTTCCCAGCCCCAGCCCATGATGCTGTCTTTTGCTCCTTATTTGCCTCTCTGTAGAGCTGATGCAGATTCCCCCTCTATGGTTGTTCCATTTACCCCAGATTGTGTCCCACTGTTTGGGGCATCCCCTGCCTTTGTATATTGCCCTCTCTGTGATCATACATGTATCCTTGTCAATCACCCAGTCCTGGAGTAGCGGTGCTTCTGAGGCCCCCCCAGCATCTACCTATGTTGCGTTTTGCTATCATCATTCCCAGTGTTACTCACATCTGGTCTTTGAGGCTTAGATCCGTCTCCCCCCAAATATTCAGTAGACATATTTTAGGTTCCGGTCCCATTATCCCCCCACAGACACTAGTCATTGTATGTGTTACTTCTTGCCAGTAATTCCTTATCTCTGAACATTCCCAGAAAAATATGTGCCTTCCTGCCCACAGTCTCTCTGGCAATATTTTGTTGGTCCTTTACTAATTTTAGCTATCGTGGTCCGAGGTAAATATATTCTATGGAGTGTTTTCAGTTGTATAAGTCTTAATTTTGCTAATATGGCTACTTCTAGGGTTAACTCTGAGCCTCATGCCAGTCTTCATCTTCCAACACTCCCAAGTCTTGTTGCCAGGGATCCCTGAGTTTTTCGAGGGGGTCGGAGGTATTATATATTTGTTTTTTGTATGGAAGGGAAATTGCTTTCTTATCCATATAGTACGTGAGTAGTCTGTCTTCTAGGGGTGAGGCTTCTGGGAGGGTAGTTCCCTGTGGGATAGCCGCTCGAAGGGCGTGCCTTACTTAGATGTATCAAAATGATTATGTAGGTGCCATGTCATATTTTGACTGAAGTTCCACAAATGGGATCACCTCCTCTCTTTTCCAAAGGTCTCCCAATGACGTGATCCCTATGAAGTCCCGCTTGTTGTACCCTTTGCTTGTGTGCAGTCCCCCCAGTCTCTCACTTGCCCAGAGTGGCGTATTCGGAGTCAATTTATCGTTCCACCTCATTCTCTTGTTCAGTTTATGCCAGAGGGTGATCGTGTGCGCTATGGGTCCTGTCAACTTCTTCCCTTTTGGTTTAGTGTAGAGAGCCCTCAGGTATCCCTCCTCTCCTAATAGATGCCTGCCCATTTTATAAGCTCAGTCGTCCTGGGGTTAATGTACCCATTGGTTAACTACCATCCGGTGCCACCCAACTGTGCCACCCAAAAGTAACTTTATAAATGTGGCAGTGCAATTCCTTTGTCATACCACCCTCGTACTAGCTTCCGCATGGCTATTCTAGGGGGCTGGCCATCCCATAATAAGTCTTGGACCTCACTCTATACTGCTTGGAAGAATTTTGGGGGGACTGTGAATGGAGTTTTCTGTTAAGCATATAAAAAGCGTGGCAGAGCCATCATCTTGTATAACTCCACACTTCCTAGTAGTGAAATTGGGAGTTTACTCCATTGATAGGCATCGCTGAGAAGGCATGTCAGGGGTGTTTGTATGTTTTGTGTGAAGAATAAATCTGTCACAAATATTCCCAGGTACTCAAATCCCTCAGTTACCACCGTGGCTTCGCATCCCCTGGGCAAGGTTGGGGGAGTTCCACTTAACACATAGATTGTGGATTTGGACCAGTTAATCAAGTATCCTGTTTGTTCTTCCAAGTTTAGGAGGATAGTCATGACTCGAGCTATCGAGTGACTGGGTGAAGCCAGATATAACAGGATATCATCCGCATAGAGCGAGATACGATGTTCCCACTGACCAGATCAGCAGAGACCTCTAATAAGATGATCTCCCCTAATCCACACCGCCAGTGGCTCCAGGATGAATTCAAATAGCAGCGGTGATAGTGGGCACCCCTGACGGTTCTCTCTCCTCAATTGAAAAGCTACAGAGGATCTCCCGTTCACCACCACCTGTGCCCTGGGTCCGGTGTAAAGTAATTTAATCCAAGCACAAAACTTGGGGCCGCACCTCATTTTTTCCAGTACCACAAGCAAGTATGGCCATTACACAGAGTCAAATGCCAAGCTTGCATCTAGGGACATGATTACAGCGTCTTCTCTTATTGTGTCTTTCCTGTCTATCATTTCATCACTAATTTGCGTCATGCTCTGTGTTGGTTCTCTGTATGTAAATTCAACCAAATGTTCACATTGCCTATAGTTCCCAATGAATTATGAGTTTGGTCCTGAAAACGTTTTTTGAAAATGGGTTCACCATTTGTTTACAGGTGCAAGTTGTAATAAGTCTCCAAAGACAATGACATGTTTCCCTCCAAACTGGATTACATAGGATGCTCTGAGTACTTCTTGCATCCGCAAATGAACAAATGCTCACATTAACTTTTAAACCATGCTGACTTCATCTAGGATCAAAACGTTTATTTTTTTACAACTCTCCCAAGTTCTTGTGGAGACATCAAAATTATCTATCACAAAACGATCTGGTTTTGCAAGAGGGCCACCTGAGTTTTTTGTTCCGGGCACGATGGCCATCTTGGAAAACCTACTAAACCCAGACATTTCTGAAAACTAGACACCCGGGGGAGGTCAGGGAGGTATGCCTTGCGTGGATCCCCCAACGTTTTCCTACCCAGAATCCCCTGCAAACCTCAAATTTTGCAAAATCCCATTTTCCTCACATTTCTGGCTGGAATCACTGCACCGGCACAAATGTCTTACCACTCAGTGTTCCCCTCAGTCTCCCATGTAAAATGATACCTCACTTGTGTGGGTGGGCCAAGGGCCTGTAACTGGAAAGGCCAAAAACATAGGGATTGAGAGCATAGCACAGCGAATTCTAAGTGCAATATTTTTTTTATTATTTATAGTTTTTAGGCGATTCTGCATTTGCCACCCACATAAGTGGGGTATCGTTTTTATCAGGAGACCAAGAGGAACGCTGGGTGGTGAGACATTTTGCCGGGGCTGTGATCCCACTCAGAAACGTAAGGAACATTATTAGTTTTTAACTAAATGTGAGGTTTGCAAGGGATTATGGGTAAGAAAACAATGGGGGATGTACGCCAGCCACACATCCCTGGACTCCCCCAAGTGTCTAGTTTTCAGAAATTTCTGGCTTTGGTATGTTTCCCTAGTTGGCCACCGAGCCCAGGACCAAACACGCATGTGCCCCCCTTGCAAAACCAGGTCGTTTTGTGATAGATAATTTTGATGTCTGCACAATATGTTTTAGGCCCTTGCCTGTCGCATGTGCTTGGCCCACCCACACAAGTGAGGTATAATTTTTATCGTGAGACCTGGGGGAACATGGGGTGATACAAAATTTGCATCAGCCCTGTGATCCCACAACTTTCCCACACAGAAATGTGGGAAAATGTGATTTTTTTCAGCTAAATTTGAGGTTTGTAGGGGATTCTGGGTAGAAAAGCTTTGGAGGATCCATGCAAGTCCCAACTCCCTGGACTCTGCCGGGTGTCTAGTTTTCAGAAATTTGTGGGATTGGTAAGTTTCCCTAGATGGCTGCCGAGCCCGGGACCAAAAAAAAGATGCCCCCTATCTATCACAAAAAGACCTGGTTTTGCAAGGGATCACCTGCATTTTAGGTTCTAGGTTCATATTAGTTATGTCATTTTCTGTTTACTCACAGATCAGGGGTATGGTCCCTGATATGGGCAGAAAGACTGTGGCTATTTTGGGGGGGAGGGGGGGCAGTGGTATGCTCATTCTGGGCAGGCCCCACCTCTATGTATAAAAAAGCCAGCGCAATCCCTGAACTTTGGAAAAAAATACTCCCTGGTGCCTAGTAGGCTATTGCCCCCATCTGCCTTCTGGGGGGAAGAAAGTCTGTGGCATTTTTGGGGGTTGGTGGGGTCTTTGGTATGCCCATTCTAGGAAGCCCCCACCCCTAAGTATAAAAAGCCAGCATAATCCCTGGTGCCTAGTGGGCTACCTGCCCCCCCCCCGGGGGAGGCAGATCAAGGGCTGTAGCCCTCATCTGCCTCCGGGGCACAGAAAGACTGTGGCAATTGGTTTGGGGCTGGGGCCATTGGCAGGCCCATTCTGGGCAGCCCCCACCCCTGACCTAAAGAAAAAAGAATCCCGGGTATCTAAGGTGCTTTGTGCCCCTCCTGGGGCTGATTATGCCACTTTTTATGGGGGGAGCAAAGGCCCTTGTCCAAGTGGGCGCTCCCCCTCCCTGGTGCCCAGTGGCTGGATCCCTGCTTGGGGAAGGGTATCATTGGACAGGGGAGATTCTCACCTTTTCCCCTTTCCAACAATACCTCTCCCATGTAATTCGGTGCTCGGGGGCTGAGATAGCCCCTTGAGTGCTGACACAATGAAACTGAAACTAAGTTCAGTTTCATTTTCAATGTAATGTCGTCAGCGCAACATGCGCGCGATCGTCATTACATTGAAAAAAAAAGCCTTGGGAGGATGGGGAAGCTCTTCCCCACCTCCTGAGGCAAAAATAAAAAAAGGAATTCCCTCTGCTGTCTGTAGCAAAGGGATTTTGTGCACCTGTGCACATTACGGAATTGTTCCCTCAGGAGCACTAGTGCTCATGATGGAACCATTCCATCATGAACACCGAAGGGGTTAATAAGTCTAATCCAACATGACACATTTTTTACAGTATAAGGCTGTACTTACTTTTTCTACCAGTATTACAAAATAATATTTACCTCCTGTATGTTAAAGTACATAGATAATAATGAAGAATAAATAGAGCTGTATTGCTTTGCAACAATCACCAAAGTGGTTATTGTCACATCACATATTTAGTAGTGTTGAGCTGTGTTTATAGCTCCGATAGTGTTATAAACCAATGACATTTACCATTGATTGTATTAGTTATGTAATTTTCTTTTATTTAAAAATTCTTTATTAATTTTAATTTACAAACGTATTTGACACCCCCTACCCCCAACCCCCTCAGACAGGTAAAACATCAACACATGATTATTCAGTTGCAATACATAACATCATTTGATCCTTAAAGTACATATAGGCTCTCAAAGAGAATCTATCAACCAAGTACAGTCCTATTGGATCTCCGTTCAAGTAGCGTCCATGAAAGTGCATGAAAGTTCCTAAAGTGACATGTGCATATTCCCTTTTATACTAAAAAGACCTACACAAAATATAATAAAACATACATAAACTCTAGCATGTCCCGCTATGCCTTAGCATCCATATAATCAGGGATCCCAATTTTTCATAAATTTTTTACGGAAATGGCACCCTTTCCATTTATATATAGCTATCTCCAGGCTACAAGTTGTTAACAATCTGGCAAGCAATTGTTGGAAAGCCGGTGGCCTAGAGTCCAACCAGGCAGAGGCAATGCATATCCTTAAGACTGCTATGGATATAAAAATCAATCCATGTTCCTTCCCCAATCAGTTTGCATCCGAGGTACCTAACATTATTACATCTTCTGACAATACTATTTCGGTTTTTAACACGTCTGATAGAAAATCCGATATATTCTTAATTTGCTTTTGCAATACGTTACAGGATGCGAACATGTGGATCATGTCAGCCTTATAAAGTGCACAGCGTGGACATACTGTTCCCTTTCCGGCCCCTCATTAGGCTATCTCATCAGGTGTATATTACAACGAAACCAGCTCTTATAAAATTGTGTTTGTAATCTAGTGGACATTAAAAAAGATTGTGACATTTCAGACGCATACAAAAAGGTTTCGGCTGAGACCCCTATTTTAGCCTGCCATTTTTTAGACCATTTGTCCAGATCATCGGGCATAGCATCATTTATAAAACCATAGATTTCTCAAAAAAGAGCCTGCTTTATCTCTTTCAATGATTTCCACTCTCTGAAACTTGGCCCGTCCCCATCCCTTTCGCAAGAGAAAATCCCTTACCTGGAGGAACTTTAAAAAATCCCTCCAATCCAGAGAATATTCCTTTTTCATTTCGTCAAAAGACCGGAGCCCTGAGGTGGAGAAAAAGCAGCCAATCTGATCTAACCCATTTATCCATGTATAGATCTCCAAAAGTCTCAGTAAGATTATAGTTATTGGATATAGGTGTATAAAAAGATATTCTGCCAATTCCCAAGATTGAGAAATTTGGGAAAAAGCACTTTTATCACGTTAAACCTACCCCCTATGCATAAATGTAAATTGTTTAGCCTTGCAAGATCTTTTTAGTATGCTCCATTAAAGGTTCCATATTGTTCTTTACCAAATTATCCAGCTTGGAGATTATACTAACACCAAGAGAAGTGGCTCTTTGGACTTCCCGGTTATCTGCCATCATGATTTTATCATTGAGAACAATCTGTGTCTTATCCTTATTCAGAGCGTAACCGGAGATATGCCTGAAACGCTCTGTCTCGTCTTCGATTACCTTTTTATGGCAGCATTTGGATAAGATGTAACCAGAGCGATATTATCGGCATAGGCCAGGCTCTTTGGTGCCCAGTTCTGTGACCAGACTGCTGGTATTAACACATTATTCTCAAGCCTACAGATAGAGGGGTCAATAAACACTGTAAATAAAAGAGTGGAGCAAGGGAAGCCCTGCCTGGTTCCCCGGGAGAATGAAAATATTTCCGAGAGTGTACCGTTCACCATAACTGCCGCCGATGGTTCGTCATATAATGTTTGGACTGCCTTGATAAAACCATCCCTGATGCCAATTCTAGACATGGCCGTCCATAGATATTGCCAGGAATCCCTATCAAAAGCTTGCTCTGGGTCCAACAGGATGAGAGCCATAGAGTTTCCTGCAACATTGGTGATATTGAACAATGTATTAATGCTCTGGATGTGGTCAATTGTAGATCTACCGGGAACAAACCTATGTTGGCGCTCCGAGATAACTTTGTGAATTATTGGCGCAAGTCGGCTGGCCAATATCTTTTAATAGATTTTGGAGTCGCCATTTATCAGAGTAATAGAGCGGTATGACCCCAATTGTAGGGACGATTTGTTCTTTTTTAAGAAGACCCCGATCTTCGCCAGAGACCATGATCCCGGAGGCGGCCCACCATTAAAAATGCGGCTGAATAGGTCATGGATAATTCCTTTTAGCTGCTGGGAAAATGTGAACCGTTCATTGAAAGTAGGATCACTTTCCACTGTGGCAGACTATCTAGACTATCCTGGCATTCTTCCTCAAATCTTGAGAGTGGTATTAAGTCGAGATATTCCTTAATCTTACTCTGATCCTCCCCAACATTAGCCATATATAATGTTTGATAGTACCTCCAAAATGCTGCCCTAATTGCATCTGGATTGGTAGTTCGGCCAAGTTCAGGGTCATTAATTGTATTAGATGTGATTTGTTGTATAGTACGAACTGCCAAATGGTGACCAATCTGTTCACTTAATTCGTACACTGTTTCCTTTTGGGTTGTTGCCTTACTCATTGCTTTATCTATCAATATATCCGTAATGGCAGCCTTAGCAATCGCCACACGTTGTTGTTCCGCCTCCACCTCCCATCCCTCATGTACAGCCCTGACCAGCCCCTCTTCAGCTACCCCCAGATTATCCTGCAAAGCCTTCACTCGCCCCAGTCTTCCCAGGAGTATGGCTGACGGACTGATGGAGCCGCGAAGCGCTGGAGGAGCAGAGTAATCTCGATGCCGGTTCGGGACTTTAATTTGAGACGAGCACGCAAACTTACATAGGAAGAACATATAGTTCTCCACCGAGGGAGCCGGCTAAGGAGGCAGCCGTCTCAATTCGGATCCGGCTGTCCCATTCAGACAACAGATTTACGTCGAAGGCCCCAGGGTAAGCTGGATTGGTCACAGACAGTTAAGGTTCCATATTGATGCACTTTTCTAAGAAATTGGTTGGTCCTGAAGAGAACCTCATAAAGACAGAGGTTCGAAACGCGTCGACCAGATTGGTCCTTTTGGCACCCACTTGAGGTGTTCTTATTAACAACGTCCTTTTGTACTTTTATTGCATAAAAAAAGAAAAAGTATTCTGACTTATCTAAAGTTTGGCAGTCAATATATTGAAAAAGGAAAGGTGTCATTAGGTCCACTTTGTTCAGTGCATGTTGATTGTATGCATGAGTGTTTTGGCCATGAATGTTTGAGGAGTTAATGTAGTTTGAAATCTCCATATAGGGGATCAAGATTATCGTGTAATGTTGTGTAATGTATTTGTTTTTGTACTATGTTGTTTTTTGGAAAATGTAAATGCGCAATGAATAATTGTTTATGAAAAATGAGAAATAAACAATAAATATTTCCCTGAGTAAAAAGGAAATTTATAAAGCCCTCCTCTCACGTTTTACTTTTCATGATAGGAGCTATAAAAGGGTGTTTTTAGTGATTCTCAGTCTGGACAGTTTGTTTTGTTTTTTCTTCATTATTTGTTTGGCATCTTTGTTGAGATTTAAGGAATACCACTGTGTTTCCCCCCGAATTCCTGCTTTCAAAGCCTCCCATACCACCTCAATTGATGTACTCTCCATATTATACTCCACGAACATTGGGATCCATTGTCTCATATGCCTGTATGCCTTTGACAACATTGATCTCTCAAAAGTCCAAGTTATCAGATTTGAACTGGATAATTCCAATTCTATATTGAGAGCCAACGGGTTATGATGTTATAATACCTGCAGCAGCTTTTCTATACTACATTTCGAACTCAGAGTGTCGGAGACGAACATATAGTCCAGTCTAGCATGAGTCATATGTGGCTTAGAAAAAAAAGTATACCTTGATCGCTTGGTTTCATCATGTGCCAACAGTCAATTAAACCATGGGTCTGACTTAGATTTCTTAAAGCCTGAAACACTTTTGGTTTCCTCCCCGTGTATCTGTATCCAGCCTCCAAAGACCAGTCACTGGGTAAATTAATATTATAATCCCCACAGAGAATCAGTGGAAATGGGCCAGTGAGCGAGTTCATTAGAGATGGTATCTAATACGCCGGGGTCGTCACATGTGCAGCCACATAGTGTGCATGGTGTCAGATTCTGACCCATGCTGTATTGGCATTCATTAATTGCCCATCGGCCAAATTTAACGGAGCATGACCGTGTAAATTGCATCCCGCCGCCTTTAGTCAATATAGCAACACCCCGAACCCTGGCCCCCTGTGTAGTTGCACTAATCACCCTGTACCCTAATGTTTTAAGTACATGCAATTGTGATCCTTCAATGTGAGTCTCTTGGAGGCAGTTGATAGTTGCCCAAAATGATTGTAATCCAACCGCTACCCTCTGCCTTTTCTTAATGGCATTAAGGCCACATATACTGATAGTTACAATTCTAAGTTTGCCCATGTCACTTTATATAATTGCCCTGATTCTGAAGCCACATTCCTAGACAACAATCCCACCCTCTTTTCATTTACTATGCCTAAAGTAGTGCCTATAACAAGAAACACTATTCACCAACTTCTTTTATCACCTATCTGAGGATAACACCCCCACCCTTCCCCCACCCCCACCACAACTTAGGCTATCAGGCTCAACCATGAGCCTGCGTCAGGGCATCTGGACCACTCCTCCCCCCTTCCACCTCACTCCCCCCACCAGTGTTCAGATATGCAGTTAAACCTAAGAGACAATTGCCTCCCAAGGTTTTCGGTACCTGGGTATCTATATCACTCTTGACCCGGAGGCCCGCTATGAGCGGAATTTGCTACCCCCCCTCCGGCGCTTGAGGGAGGACGTGGTGCGCTGGCGGCGTCTGCCGCTCTCGCCTCTCGGCCGAGCGGCCTTGTTTAAAATGATGTCCCTGCCACGCTTCCTCTACGCCCTCCAGAATACTATGGACTTGGTCCCGGCACGCTATTTCCGTGAGGTGGAGGGCCTCCAGCGGCGCCTGTTCTGGGACGGGAGGCCGCGCATTGCTCTGGCTAAATTGACGCTCCCGTGGTACGATGGGGGGGTCGCCCTCCCTGACATTAAACGGTATTACTGGGCCTCCCAACTAGCTGCAATTAATCATGGCCTTTACGGGCCCGCCTTGAACCCGGCATTTGAGATGGATAAGATGCTCCTGCCCGGTGGCGATTACAATCGAGCGCTCTACGCTGGCGCGCCCGACTCCCGTTTGACGGGACCGACGCGTGTCATGGTGCGTGTCTGGCACGCGGCTAATGCAGTTATGGGGTGGAAGGACCGTTTGACCCGGGCGTCACCGCTGTATGCGTCTGAGAGGTTGGGCTCCCTGTGGACGTCGAAGGGCTTCGAGAAGTGGGACACGATCGGAATCAGCACGGTGGGAGATCTCTGGACGAGGGGGGGATTCAAAACTTTTGAGACGCTGCAGGCGGAGTTCCAGCTGCAGGGCAGTGAGTACTTTCGGTACCTACAGGTCCGCCATGCGCTGGGCTCCGTCTTCCCGGATGTCGCATCCATTCCGGAGTCTTCCCCCCTGGAGGACAGAGTCCTAGATGGCCATGTCCCGGACAGCACGATCTCCCTCATATACAAAAAACTGATCAACGATAGATCGTGCCTGCTGACTAGTCTCCGCGTGGCTTGGGTTGCCGACGGGCTGGAGCTGGACGACGAGGATTGGATTTCCGCGGTGACCTCTCCGAAAGAGGTGGCCATCCCGGCTCGCCTTCGTTTCGTCCAGCTCAAGATCCTTCACCGGGTTTACGTGACGGGGCCAAGGCTTCTGCGTATGGGTTTTGCTGGTGACGGAATGTGTAAGCGTGGCTGTGGTGCGTTGGCGACTTTCATGCATATACTGTGGGAGTGCCCGAAGGTGGAGCGATTCTGGCGTGGTGTGCATGAGGTCCTGCGTGTAGTTACGCGTGTCGCGCTGCTGCCTGAAGCGAGGAGATGCTTGCTGAATGTATGGGAACCGAATGACTATTCGGTCCCGCAGACGCGGTGGGTGACTCTGGGATACATGATAGCCAAGCGCGACATTGCTCAATTGTGGGGATCCCAGAGGCCCCCTGCGGTGTCGGCCTGGAAAGAGCATATGGATTGGTGTATGTTTCGTGAAAAGGTGGTGTATGTGGCGAGAGGTAAGCCTGGGGCGTGGGTGAAACTCTGGGGCCCCTGGAACGCCTACCGCGGGGGTATTTGTGAGCCACCACTGCTACCGGCTGCCTCGCCTGCTCCGTCTCCCTAGACGGCCCCCCTCCCTCGGCCGCGGGCGCGCGGTCCCCCAGTCCCTGATCTATTCCCATTCCCCTCTCCAGAGTTCTACTGCTGGTTTGGATCCCCCACTTATGGAGCACGTGCTGTCACCTTGGATCGCGGGTTGCCTTGCGGGTGTGGTTTTTTGGTGTTGTTTTGTTTCATGAAAAGGGAACCGTACTGTGGGCTTGGAGCTGTGTGGCCTGCACCATTGATTACTCCTGTTTCACTGCTCTGCACTGCCGAGAGACTTTTACTGTATGTATGCAATATGCTTTTGTCATTCTAGCGGCCGGCCGGATGGTTGTAGGCCCATACCTGTAACTTTTACAAACTGCAATAAACGGTTTCAAAAAAAAAAAAAAAAAAAAAAAAAAAAAACCTAAGAGACAAAAAAAAACCTGCAGGAGAAAAAAGCAGAAAAGCAGAAAAAAAAGAGTTAAGACAAATTTTCCCACTCGGAGGTGACACCAGCTTACATCCATCGACTTTCTCTAGTGTATGACCAACTTATTTTTTTACCCCTGACGGCCCCCGCTAAGATGCTGTCCAATAACTTCTGGGCTTGGAGATGAAACTGTAATTCTGTCTCTGAAAGACAACATTCAGCCTAGCTGGATTCTGCAAAAATACTACAGCTCCTGCTTTTTGGAAAGGGGTTATGAGCTGTCTGAGCCGCCATCTCCTCTCAACGGTGGCAGGTGCAAAGTCTAGCTTGGCAAAAAAGGAGAAGCTCTCAAAATTCCTTTTGGCATTAGGTCTGGTTAGGTCATACACAGCCTGGCGTAACAGAACATTTCCAAAATAAATTAGTATAGCATGGGGCAGCGTCCGCTCGTTAGATCAGTGCCTTGCAGGTGTTAGAGGAAATCGATGGACACACTAGACTTCCTTGTACGAATCCCAATGAGAGAGTTCAGGTAGAGAGCTTTTCAACATGGTGATTATAAATTTCCTTATGTCGGGCCTTTGCAATTTTCGGGTATCCCTAGCAGTCTCAAGCTATTGGGGTGCTGGCGATTCTCTTACTCCTCTAGTTTCCACATAACTTCTTTCAGGGTGCTCTCCTGCGATGTAGCCTGAAACTTCAGCATATCAACAGTGTTCTCTAGTGCCTCAGTACGCTTCTCCACCATATTGAACTTTTCTGAAATTTCAGTACGTTTTCCCAATCTTACGAACAGATCCTTGAAGTTTTTGTGTAGCCAACGGTGCATGGCGATTGTCAGACTTGACTTCATCTTGAAATAGTCGAAGGGATTGCAAAATTAAGGATAAGGAGGGCTCAGCTGGTTTTCCATCATTTGCTTGTGCAAATTCCCCCCCTAGACTCTCTCTTGAAGGTTTCCCCTTTTCATTTACGCCTTCAGGGGATAATAGTTGTGTTGCTGAATAATCCCATCCCACCTCTTCCTCATCCTCTCTATCCCCTAGGGCTCTCTCGAGGTTTTTTTCCCAGATGTCCTTTTAGGTTTTTTCTTTTTTTTGGGGGATCGCCCCTTTCCTTTGCACACTGCTATTACTTGAGGGAGAGACCCCACCATCAATACTAACTGATATACTAGTGTCGGATACCCCTGATTCCTCAGTTAAAGAGAAAAACATTTCCAGAGAGTCGGGGATAGGTATCCGGACTCTATGGTATTTCTTTGGGGGTTACTCCCTCTAGCTGCGCCATGCCTATTTTTACTTGCCATTTCTGGTGTATTAACACCCTTCTCAGCCTCTGTTTTCCTGGTAGGAGCATTGAGGGAACAGTTATTATTTAGCACATTCTAATTCACCGGGCGGGTATGTAAGGGTGATTCCAAGATAGTGTTATCACAGTTTGACAGCAATGGGGTTGCAGGGAGATTCTCATTTTCTTCACCTTGTACTTCGGGTGTTGTAGTGTGTAAAGGGCTGCACACCAAATCCCCCACACTGCACACTCCCTCATTACCATCGTTATTTCCTTGCTCTTTCTGACTCCCTCGCCCCACCTTTTCATTTTCACTTGTGTCCAGGGGCGAAAACATGCTTGCAATGGAGGGTTGCAGCTTCCCCAGCTCACCCGACGCCAGCAAGCGTTGGGAGCATGGGCGTCCGCAGGGGGGGGCAAGGAGGGGCGCTTGCCCCCCCCTGGACTGCTCCTCCTTGCCCCCCCTGTGGCCACTTATGCTTTTACGGACGCCTTTTGTCCGGGATTACGGGCCCTGCAGGGAGCAGAGGTGTTCCCTGCCAGAGGCCTCAACTCACTGATGGGGCTCCTTGCACTCCTCCTCGCTGCCCCTCCCGCCCATTGTCATTCTGTCTGCGGCTGATTGCCACAAACAGAATGACAATGGCTGGTTTGAGCTGCGCGCCACAAGCACGAGTGGTTAGGTCTGGACACAAAGACCTCCTTTTAACACTCTCAGGGCCGGCTTTAGGCCGGTGCCACCGCACTAGGTGCTGACTCTTCGAGGGGGCGCCTATTTGGAAGTATTTTATGGTTTTAAAAGCACCTGCTGCATTGCCGGCCTCCGAAATTGTCATACAAAAATAAAAATGTCAAGATAACTTGGTGATTAATGTTCTTCCTGGAGAGAAAAGGAGTTTTGTCAAGTGGAAGTTTTAACTCATTTTATGTATCACAGAGGGTTAATGTGTGTGCTGCAAAGAATGTGTACCATGCAGATCACAAAATGCATATAGTTTAAATAGGTCAGTGCTTTTGTCAGAGAGATCCTTTCGGTAAAAAAAAAAATCATCATTATGAAATGTAACCTCCAACCATCGGGTTCTGATTTACTTTCTGAGTCTGTGCTTCTCCAGACCAAGCACTCTTAAACTATACTGCCTACCAGTATGGATGACATGCAACTCCTACACCTTGTAGTCCTCTGTATTATGTAACATTTCCTATACACGGATTTACACACCTATGATTGATTGCATCTGAGTAGTGTTTGCGATGTAAAGCGCTCTGACACCCTAAACTGGTACAGGTGGCACTATTAAATACATCTGAGAGAGAGTGGTTATGGAGACTTGAGGGAGTACTGTACTGTTAAAGGGTAGTAGTGTGGGAGTCTGTGGGGAGCGCCCGTGGGGGGCGCCAACAAACTTTGTCGCACAGGGCGCCACCAGCGCTAAAGCCGGCCCTGAACACTCTGTAGCCTGAGAGCAAGGGGTCTTCTGAATGAAGTTCGGGGGGGGGGGGGGGGGGGGGGTCGATGCATTATTCTCCCAAGTCAAAAACTGAGGTTGCAGCATAGCCCGGATTCCAGATCCCACTAGAACGTACACAGACTTGTGTCAATAACATATCTATCTGCCAGTATGCACCCTATCATGTCTGGCAGGACGTCCCGACCCTGTGTTTCACTACCTCATATCCCCCTGCACCCCACTCCCCACGCTCACTGCCTCATATCCCCCTGTATCCCACTCCCCGTGCTCAGGGCTGGCTCTAGGGCGGTGCGACCGGTGCCACCGCACCGGCTGCTGACTTCGTGTAGGGGGCCCTAATATGATGATTTTAAAAGCACCTGCTTCTTTCCTGGACTCCTAGAAACTTTCAGCCACCTATAAAAATGTCTAAATGACTGCAGTGATTAATGCACTTCCTTAGAGAGAGGGAGAGATCAAAGTTTTGTGTAGTGGAAGTTTCTACTCATCCTAAGATAGCGCAGAGGGTTACTATGCTTGCTGCAAAGAACGTGCAGCTCACAAAGTGCGTATAATGTAATGTAAATAAGTCAGTGGGTCACACTTTTGTCAGAGAGACCATATTGTTGATAACTCTATGAGTTAAAATCCTAATGTGGAACAGTGAGCAAGTAACTGTTATCAAAGATGCATGCAAACTGGGCTAAAGCGTTATGATTTCCCCCCAGTTTTTCATTATCCTAATGTGGCAAAATGGGTTAATTTGGGTAGAAATCAATTCTTATTAATAAAGAGAACCCCCCCATCCATGGTGCTAGGTTTTAAATTCTAGGTTTCTGATTCTCCTGACCAAGCACTCTTAAACTATCCTGCCTACCTGTATGGATGACATGTGACTCCTACACCTTCTTGTCCTCTCTCTTATGTAACATTTCCTATGCACTGATTTACACACCTATGATTGATTGTCTCTATGTAATCTGTGTGATGTAAAGTGTTGTGACACCTTACACTGATAGGAGCGGCGCTATAAAATGAATTAAATGCACCTGAGACTGAATGGTTACGGAGGCTTGAGGGGCGCTGTGAAAGGATGGTTATGAAGAACCTGTAGTGGAGGTGGTCATTGGGGGTGCCAAAAAGCATTATCGCACTGGGCCCCACGAGCGCTAAAGTCGGCCCTGCCCACGCTCACTGCCTTATATCCCTCTGTACCCCACACCTCGCGTTAACTGCCACGACATATCCCTCTGTACCACACACCTTGCGCTAACTGCCACAACATATCCCTCTGTACCCCGCACTTTGCGCTCACTGCCACATATGCCTCTGTATCCCACTCCTCACACTCACTGCCTGATTGCTCATTTTACCCTGCCATTCATCTTCTACGTGTTCTCTCCCCTTCCACTCGTTCTACCTCTGTTCACCCCTTACTTCTTTTTGTGCCTTACTTCTTTCTCAATATCTCTACTTCTTTTCCTCTTCAGTAACATCTGTGACACATCTCTGCACTTCCTTTATATCAACGCACCCCTCTACCTCGCCTGTCTACCTCAGTCGTTATTATTCCCTCTTCCTCAGCTGTCTCTACCTGTCTCTGACACACCTCTCCCTCTCTCTACCTGGCCCTCTCTGGTTCTACGACTGCGTTATTCTCCCCTCTCCAGCTTTGATTTACCTGTCTCTGCTCCTGAATCTTTTACTTCTACACCTCACTTCTTTGTCTACCCTTCACCCCTCGCTACCCTTCTGTTTGCCTCACTACGGTCTTTACCCGACCCACCTTCAGTGCCTCTTCCCATTTCGCCTCACTCCCTCACAGCGCTCTCCTAGCATGCATCTGTTTCTCCCCTCACCACCATGCCTGCCTCTACCCCTCCTTACCTTTCTAACCAGCCTAACTTTCTACCTTCCTGTTATTCCTGGTAGCGAACCTTTCATTTCACCCCTCCGGTTGTATTATCTACGCATTCAAATTGAGTAGGTCATTGCTGTGCTCCCAACCTGACATCGAGACCCAGTCCCCTAGCCTCTCAACATGCCCAGATATAACAACAAACATTGGCATAGCCAATTGGTCTCGCCTTTGGGACCTGCTGCAGAACTAAATACTTATACTGCGGGCATCACACTTACCCAGCGCCAAGACGCCTTGGCAGAAGTGCGCTTGCGCTATATAAGTTCTTCAGTCAGTGAGTCAGTCATAAGGTCCCAAAGGCGAGACCTATTGGCTATGCCAATGCTTGTTTTTCTCAGGTTGGCCTGAACATTACCCGATCCGGATTGTCTGCCATTTTAGCCCCGCCCCCATTAACATTAGCCACGCCCCTTCATTTGCCAGGTTGGCCCCCCCCTGGAAATATTTCTGCGGACGCCCATGGTTGGGAGGCTATCTTGACATGTGATTCAGTCTTTTCCTTTTCTTGTTTGTCCCCCTTACCAGCACGAGGGTCTGCTTTCCTGCCCTCCATTTTGGCCTTTGGTCCTTTGCGGCGTGGCTGTGTGGAGATGGTAGCTGAGGCTGCCGTCTGCGTTTTCCCTCGCCCGCGAGCAGCCATCACCGCTGACTTCTCGGTCTGTACTCCTGGAGAGTCTCGGTAACCGGGCAACCAGAGCAGTTGACAGCCGTCAGCATGCATGGTCCCAGAAACAGCCTTCAGTAGCAGCCGTGCAAGAGATTCTCAGCTGGTGCTGCAAAGTCTCATCCTTCTCCTGCACGGACTTGCCCAAAATCTGCCTCGCTGCCCCTCCGACGTTAACCCACAGCAGTCTCCAGTCTGACAGAGGCCCCAACGCATTATTCGTTTCCATGGAAGAACATCCAGCGGGAGTGAAGAGAGGAGAGAGATACGTGGTGGCCTCACTCAGGTGCCATCTGGCCTCAAGAGATTATAACTTACAGTTATGTAATTTTCTATTTGTTTTCATTGTCATGTGCCCAGTAATATCTGTTTAGAACTATTGGGCTATGTTTGTAGCAAAACCTTTGTGTTAACAACTAATCACACAGTGTTATATTTGTGTATAACACTTCTCATGTTTTGTTATTGGTTTTCATTATCATGTGACCATAAATGGGTGTTTTAGTTGGCTATGTACTATTTCTGAAACTTTATGTGTGCAATGTAGTTTATTTTTTTACATCATTGGTGCTTTTGGTAATAGTGTGCAACCTAAAAAAGCCTAAAATTAATGGAAGCCAATTAGTGTAGTCCTTAAACAATGTGTCAGTGTTCAGTACTTTCCTGCTAGCCAATCATCTATCCTTGTGTATATGTGTTTTTGAGGCTCACTGTTCCTCAGCATAAGAAGACGGTTCATGTTTGGCTTGTTGGGCACAGTTTTCTTTTTATGGCCAGACAGCATGCAGAGAAACCACACTTCAAAGATGGCTATGCTCCCACCACACCCTAGCAAACACTGCTCCACTTTAAGCAAGCAAGAACAGAAAATGCTTTCACTTGCTGAAAGCGGAGTATGTGTCTGTTTTCCTGCTCCCTGTCAAGCAAGCAAAATAAACAGACAAATTGCTTTGAGATCCAGGGAGCTGTATTTTCAGCAGCTCCCTGGGTCTCAAAGCAATGCAGGCTCCCACAGGAGGTGGGGAGCTAGCAGGGACCACAGGGGCCTACAGGCTCCCTCGTGGTCTCCATCAAATGCAAGTGGGTACCCTGGGTGGGACCACCACACCCACACTACAGGCCAGGCCCCGGAGGATGGGGTCCGCAGGGCACTTAATAGGAATGCGTGGGGGCCTGCCTGCCCCCCACAGCCTGGCGAACGCCACCTCCCTGGGGCACTTAAGAATAGGAATGCGGGGGAGCCCGCCTCATCCCCCGCTGCCCCAGGGACTGCCACCTCCGCCAAGCACATACATTATTTAAACAGAAATGCGAGGGAAGCCCTGTGGCCTCCCTCGCAGCCCCAGGGACTAGCACCTCCCAGGGCACACTGATTGTTTTAAAAGAAATGTGGGGATTGCAGGGGAGCCCACCCTGCAGCCCCGCAGACCCTGGTGCGACCACCTCACCAAGACACATACATTATTTTAAAAACAGTGCAGGGAATCCCTGTGGCCTCCCCTGCAGCCCCGGGGACGCCACCTCCCTGGGGCATAAACACAATAATTAAGGGGGTCTGTTGTGGTCCCCCAGGGAATAGCTCCTCCCTTGGGCTACATGGAAAATAGGAGGGGGGCCACACAGTCCCCCTCCTGGAGGCCTAGATTTCCCTGGGGATTTCCGCACCCCAGGGCCGGCTCCAGCAATGTCTCAGGGTGCCCACCCCAGGGACATTGCAATTTGGTATGGCTTGGTGGGAGCACTCCTCCTACCAAGCCATAGCAAACATTGCTCCACTTTCATCAAGCAAGAGCAGAAAATGCTCTCCCCTGCTTAAAGTGGAGCATGTGTCTGTTTCTTTGCTCTCTGTCAAGCAAGCAAGGAAACAGACACATTGCTTTACAGGGAGCTGAATTTTCAGCAGCTACCTGGGCCTCAAAGCAATGCAGGCTCCCACAGGAAGTGGAGAGCTGGCAGGGACCGAGGGGGCCTTCAGGCTCCCCCTGTCCAAAACAATTGTAAGCGGGTACCCTGGGTTGGACCAGGGCACCCACACTACAGGCCAGACCCCAGGGTATTTCTGTTTAAATAAAAAAATGTAAATGGTCAGGGCCAGGGGGTGAGGTTCCTCGGACTGAAAAATGTCTGGGAGGGAGGGTCTCCTTTAAATTATATTAGAAAAAGGAAACAGCCGGGCCACGGGGGATTGGGTCCCCGGGGTTGCGCTCAGCCCCCCTCCCTTTCAATAATATTTTATAAAAGGAAATGACCGGGCCCCGGGGAATGGGGTTCCTGGGGCCAAAATCAGCCCAGGGAGAGGGGTCACGCAACACCCACTGAAAAAAGGCCGGGCCCTGGCAGATGTGGTCTGGAGGCCACACCCCCTTCACCACCACTCTGCAAGCGCACCTCCTGGTTCAGTGGTGATAGGGGAATGAAGTGCCCTTGAATGATGAGGTTTCTTGGGGTCCAAGAACCCCTCCTGTTACCTTCAGTAAGTCCCAGACAACGGGATTACTGAGAGGACTTGGAGGCCACAACCCCTTTCTCCATCACTTTGCAAACATGCCTCCTGGCACACTGCTGGTTGGGGAATGAATTCCACTTTACTCCTGAGGGCCTCGGGACTACAGTAGACTTTTTCCCACAACCAATAGTGCACCAGGAGGTGCATTAACAGAGAGGTGTAGAAAGGGGCGCTGTGTCTGACAACCTCTCAGTAATCCAACTGTGTGGGTCTAACTGGAGTTACGGGAGGGGTAGTTGGCCGCCAAGGACCCTCATGAACCAAGAGGACTTCATCCCCCAACTAGTAGTGCGTCAGGAG
This sequence comes from Triturus cristatus, assembly GCF_964204655.1. Taxonomy (NCBI): domain Eukaryota; kingdom Metazoa; phylum Chordata; class Amphibia; order Caudata; family Salamandridae; genus Triturus; species Triturus cristatus. Next base: position 974,582,665 of record NC_140584.1, on the reverse strand, counting down.
GCACGTTTGCAGAGTAGTGGAGAAAGGAGGAGTGGCCACCGAAAACCGCTCAGCAAATCCACTGTGTGGGGCTTACTAGAGGTAACATGAGGGATAATTGGCCCCCAAGGTTCATCAGCAGCCAAGCTGACTTCAGCCCACTACTAGTAGTGTACCAGGAGGAGTTTTTCACAGTGGTGGAAAAAGGGGGCGTGGGCTCTGACAACCTCTCAGCAACCCTGTTGTGTGGGATTTACTGGAGGCAACATGGTGGCTAGTTGGCCCTAAACTACGTCCTTGGGGGCTACCTAACCCTCCTTTCAACTCCAGTAAGTCCCACACTGCAGTATTGTAAAGACACTACCATTCTCAAAAGGATTGACACACCCATACCAGTACTTACATACCCACTCACTGATTTATAGGTCTACACACACATCCACTCACTCATCCATACTGCCACTCACACACACCCACTCACTCACTAATACAGCCACTGACTTAACCACTCACACAACCTCACACTCTGAGTCAGTCACCCATTCAGCAACTTACACACCTACTCACTCACCCATACAGTCAATCCCACAGCCACTTACTCACCCATACAGTTACAAACACACCCACTTACTTACTCATACATATACTAATACATACTCACTCACTGACACAAGCACAAACTCACCCATACAGCCACTCTCACATTCATGCACTCACACATATACCACCACATCACTCATCCATACTGAATTTCCCATACCCAGTTACTCACCCATATACAACTGACACATCCACTCACTCACCCACACAACCATACACACAGTCATGCACTCACTAAACCATAAAGCCACTGACTCACCCACTCACTCATCCATACAGGCAGTCAAACAGCCCCTCTCCCACCCACACAGACACTAAGACACCCATACAGGTACTCAGACACCTAATCACCCATACAGACACTCACCTACCCACTCACACAACCATACAGCCACTTAGACACCAACTGACAGACTGATACAAACATTCACACAACCAATCACTCACCCATACATTCACTGAGACACCTAATCACTCACTCATCCAGTCAGTCATGCACCCACTGAATCCTCCATACAGGCACTCATACACCCACAGATTCACCAATACACCTTTCTATATATATTTAACACTCATAACTTTTTTAAAACACTCACAGTCACTGGATGATGTCATCAGTGATGTCATCAGCAATGTCATTTGAGATGTCATGAGTGATGTCATCAGGCATGTCGCTGAACATGTCAGGAGTGATGTAATATGTGAGACCATAAGCAGTGTATTGCTGGAACATGAGTTATAGTAAGCTCAGCTAACTATAACTGCCGCATATACTGCCGAATATAACTGCCGAATATATATATATATATATATATCTAAACTCCAACTCTGTGATTTCCCAATCAAAACTAGACACCAACACAGCAGGCTTAGTCTTTGATTCCGCACATTTATTGTTTGCTGAAACGCGTTTCGGCAGCAACCTCTGCCTTGCTCACATGTGTGTATATATATATATATATATACACACACACACACACCCATACACGTGTTACCATCCTTGTGGGGACTATGTGTGAACACCTGCCTTGTGGGGACTAACCTTTCCCAATGGTTTTAAAATATGCAAATAACAGAAATATGTTAAGAAAAAATTCATAAAACAGGATCCTGCTTCAAATGTGCAAAAATATTGTTTTTTAATCGTGCGCACAGAACCATCCTTGTGGGGTCTTGAACATGTGTTACCATCCTTGTGGGGACTTACTCAATAATTATCATTTGTGATTGAATGCCTTCATAAACAAATGGCTAAATGTAATTTTTCAGTGCTGTACTTAAATTACATGATAGTTTAGTCATATATAAATAGCTCATTGTGTCCTACGAGCACACAGAACATGGACTGTGATGATAATGAATTTCTCAGCGGAGGCCTATAGCATATGAAGTCCCTGGAAAGAGATTTACAGATATTTAGCCTGTTACTGAGTGCTCACAAACTTTCAAGAATAAGGAAACAACACAATGTTAAGATTATTTAGAGGCCAAACATCCTGCAATGTGGTCGGATAGGAAAGTCAAGTTGAGATTACCTAGTTCATTTTCATCAACCTCACCACTAGGCATCATTTTCTTTGCATGTTATGCGATGATAAGCCCCAAAGATTTTGTATGTTATTATAGTAATGTTCTACAGCGGACAGAGAGAGTAATTGATGATAATCATTTTAAGCCACTGCAGAGATACGGCGTGATTTTTTTAAAATTGTGTTTCAATGTAGTCACTCCCAAGTTCCTATAGGCATAGTGTGTGTTTATATTTATGTTCAAGTCCTGCCTAGATTATGTGTGGTTTTACTAATGCTTAAGTCCCCAATGAAGTGGTATTTGATGCTAATTACGTTTTAGTCACATGAGATAGTTTGTCATTATAGGGATGCCAGGTTCTCACACAGATAGTGTGTGATTATAGACATGTTGAAATCCTCCAAAACAGTGACCGATTATAATCATGTTTGATTATAGTCAGGTTCAGGTCCCTCTACAGATAGTGTACAATGACAGTCATGCTGCAATTCATGCAAATATAGAGTGTTATTCAAGAAGTGCCCAGGTCCCCATAGAGAGAGTGTGTGATTATTGGTGTATTCAAGTCCCCGTAAAGATAGTGTGTGATTATTGGTGTGTTCAAGTCCCCACAAAGATAGTGTGTGATTATTGGTGTGTTCAAGTCCCCGCAGAGATAGTGTGTGATTATTGGCATGTTCTAGTCCCCGCAAAGATAGTGTGTGATTATTGTCACGTTCAAGTCCCCGCAAAGATAGTGTGTGATTATTGTCATGTTCAAGTCCCCTTAGAGGAAAGTGTGTGATTGTTATGCTGAAGTCCCCGCAGAGATAGTGTGTGATTATTGTCATATTCAAGTCCCCTCAGAGATAGTGTGTGATTGTCATGCTGAAGTTCCCCCAGAGATAGTGCGTGATTATTGGCATGTTCAAGTTCCCCCAGAGATAGTGTGAGATTGTCAGGTTCGTGCAGAGAGAGTGTGGCACATAGAAAATGTTATAATAGTCATATTCAAGTCCTTGTAGAGATAGGATACAATGATAGTCATACTGATGTTCATGTAGAAATAGTGTTTCATTACATTAATGCTCAGGTCTCCACAAATAAAGCGTTTAATTATACTCACCTTGAAGACCATATTGAGATAGTGTGTGGTTATATTCATGTTGAAGGTCCCTCAAATATATTGTGTGATTATAGGTATGTTCAAAACCCCACAGAGATAGTGAGTGATCATAGTTATGTTCAAGTCCCCACATAGAGAATGTTATAATAGTAATGCTCAGGTCCCTGTAGTGATAGGTTATTATAGTCATACCCAGTTGCGTGCACAGATTATAGTCTTGCTCAAGTCCTGCAGGGATTGTTGTGTTGTATGATTATAGTGAAGCCTAGGCCCCCATAGAGATAATGTGTGATAATAGGGTTGCCCACATCCCCACAATAGTGACTGTAGACCTGCAGCGAAAGTGTATGACAACTTTCAAGTACAAGTCTCTCTATGGAAAAATTATATGAGAGACACACATGTCCCTGCAGAGATAGTGTGTGATGATAATAATGTTCAAATTCCCACAAAGCAGTAGTGTAATTACATTGAAGCCCAGGTCCCAACAGAGACACTGTGTGATTATACACATGGCAAGGTCACCAGTGAGATAGTGTGTGATGATAGCCATGATCAATTCCTCAAGAAGATAGTGTGTGATGAATTATATTGATGTCCAGATCCCCACAGAGATAGTGTGTGATTGTAGGAATGCCCAGCTCCCCACAGAGATAGTGTGTGATTGTAGGAATGCCCAGCTCCCCAGAGAGATAGTGTGTGATTGTAGGAATGTCCAGCTCCCCACAGAGATAGTGTGTGATTGTAGGAATGTCCAGCTCCCCACAGAGATAGTGTGCGATTTTTAGGATGTCTAGGTCCTCACTGAGATGGTGTGTGAGAATGGTGTTACCAGGTTGCCCATAGAGAAGGCAGGTGCAGTGTCCTACTGCAAAGATAGCACATGGTTGTTTAGATTGATGCCCAGGTCCAAACAAAGATAGTGTGTGATTATAATTATGCCCAGGTCCCCACAGAGGTAATGGGTGATTATAGGTATGCTCAGGTCCCCACAGAGATAGTGTGTGATTATAGGGATGTCAAGGTCCCCACAGAGATGGTGTGTGATTATAGGGATGCCCAGGTCCCCACAGAGATGGTGTGTGATTATAGGGATGCCCAGGTCCCCACAGAGATAGTGTGTGATTATGTTGATGGCCAGGTTTCTACAGAGATAGTATGTGATAATAAGTATGCCAGTCCCCACAGAGATGTGTGTGATTATAGTAATGTTCAAGTCCCCACAGATATTGTGTGTGATAATAGGGATACCCAGGTCCCCACTGAGATAGTGTGTGATTATAGGGATGGCCAGGTTTCCACTGAGATAGTGTGTGATTATAGGGATGGCCAGGTTTCCACTGAGATAGTGTGTGATTATAGAGATGCCTGGTCTCCACAGGCAGAGATAGTGTGTTATTATGGTATTATAGGGATGCCCAGGTCCCCACACAGATAGTGTGTGATTATAGTAATGTTCAAGTCCCCACAGATATTGTGTGTGATAATAGGGATACCCAGGTCCCCACTGAGATAGTGTGTGATTATAGGGATGGCCAGGTTTCCACTGAGATAGTGTGTGATTATAGAGATGCCTGGTCTCCACAGGCAGAGATAGTGTGTTATTATGGTATTATAGGGATGCCCAGGTCCCCACACAGATAGTGTGTGATTATAGGAATGCCATGTCCTCACAGAAATAGTATGTGATTATATTGATGGCCAGGTTTCCACAGTGATAGTTTGTGATAGTTTGTGATTATAGACTGTTGGAGGGAGGCCCACCGGGTAGTCCGGGAGACTATTCCGGGCACCTTCCTACCGCAAAATTATAGCCGAGCGCCGCTGAGAAGCCCCCTCGGGGAGGTCTTTCTCCTATGATCGTACTAGGCCCAGTAACACCACCACACAGGACTCAATAGTAGTTGCGAGATTAGATTCTTTATCGGCAGCAATACGAGCAATATTTACAGAGGGATCGAGGGATCCTATCAGAGTCTCAATGTTCGTTCAAGAGGGTAGGGTAGCGGGACAGTCTTAGTGCCAGCCAGGCACGGGAGGGCTCTGCGCCAGACCTTGGATGCTGGTCTCAGAGCGGCTCGGACGGGGAGAGCCGCGACGTCGTCTGCAGGGCTCGGATGGTAGTTCCGCTTGGGACGAGCCGCGACACGGTCAGCAGGGCTCTGGTGGTAGGTCCGCTTCGGTCGAGCCGTGACGAGGTCAGCTGGGCTCTGGTGGTAAGGTTCAACAAGGTCGGGCCGCGACAGCGTCAGCAGGCCCCAAAGGTTCGTGAAGGTCTTTAAGCACGGTGGAGCCGCGACGTCGTCAGCAGGGCTCAAGTGGTGGTTCAGGGTGAGTCTTCTTCCATAGGGTCAGCCGCGATCCGATCAGCAGGGCTCTTGACTCCAGGATACAACTACTGCCCTGTTGTCGGGTCGCCCCAGATATAGGACGAGAGCCCTTTGATGTCTGGACCCGTGCGCCCGGAGGGGGCGGAGAGGCCGGGTAGGGGGCGGCCAGACGCCCAGCAGGAGAGGCGCCAGGCCCCAGAGAGCTGTGGGGTGATCACACCCAGGTGTGGAGAGACGGTTGGGGGTCCCATCGATTCTGCCCTCCGCCGGGAGTGGGAAGGGCTCGCGTGGTATCCCCCGAGCCAGGGGTTGGCATCTAGATGTCGGGCCTCGCTGGGACCGAGGCCGGGTAGAGCAGGGTCATACAGGTGGTCACATGGAGTGACGTGCAATCCAAGATGGAGGAGCCCCGATGTGCATGGGACCTCGTGCGGCTTAGCGCGGGGAAACAGGACCACGCCATGAGGCCAGCTCCCACACGCGTCCCCCCCAGCTGAAGGCAGGGAGAGTCACCCATCTTCTTGGGGGTTCTCCTCGCCGAGGCGGAAGAATCGGGACAGGCCGTCAGCATTGGCGTGGTCGTTGCCGGGCCGGTGTTCAACAGTGAAGTCCATCCCTTGCAGCGAGATGGACCAGCGTAACAGCTTGGGGTTCTCGCCCCGCATTTGCATGAGCCACCGCAAGGGCCGGTGGTCAGTCTGGACCCTGAAGTGGGTACCGAAAAGGTAGGGCCGGAGCTTCTTGAGAGCCCATACCACAGCGAAGGCCTCCCGCTCGATGGTGCTCCACCTCTGTTCTCGCGGCAGCAGTCGGCGGCTGATAAAGGCCACCGGTTGATCGAGGCCCTTGGCGTCCAGCTGGGAGAGGACTGCCCCGACCCCGTACTCCGAGGCATCGGTCTGGACTACAAATTCCTTGCTGTAGTCGGGGGCCTGTAGCACAGGGGCAGCGCACATGGCCGCTTTGAGAGTATCAAATGCGGTCTGGCAGCGGGGCGTCCAGTGCACCGCCTTGGGTTGTTTCTTTGAAGTGAGTTCTGTAAGGGGGCCCACAATGCTGCCGTAATCCTTTATGAAGCGTCGGTAGTAGCCTGTGAGGCCCAGGAATGCCCGGACAGCGGTTTGGGTGGCGGGGGGCTCCCACGCCTGGATGGCGTCCACTTTTAACTGGAGGGGGGCCACCTGGCCACTCCCCACCTGATGGCCCAGATAGGTCACAGATCCTTGACCGATCTGGCACTTGCTGGCCTTAATTGTGAGCCCGGCTCTTTGGAGTGCAGCCAGGACTTCCCCAAGGTGTCCTAGGTGCGCGGCCCAGTGGTCGCTGAAGACAGCAATGTCATCGAGGTAGGCCGCGCTGAAGGCTTCGAGACCGGCCAGGACACAACCAGGAAGGTCCAGCGGATGTAACGGTATATTGCTTTCAAAGAGCTGTCATAATTAGAAGAAGTTACAGGTGAAAACGTTGACACAAAAGGCTGTTTTTTTCAACTAATCTTCAATTTTTTCTATATTTAACTGTTAGTTTCTATAAAAAAAACCTTGATGGATCTACACAAATGACCCCTTGCTGAATTCAGAATTTTGTCTACTTTTCAAAAATGTTTAGCTTTCCAGGATCCATTATTGCTTTCAAACCCATTTCTACCGTTAACTGGAAGGAGGTTGAAAGCACAAAAAATAGCAAAAATAGGCTATGTCCCAGAAAAATGCCAAAACTGCGTAAAAAAAGTTGGTTTTCTGACAAAAGTCTGTCATTCCCTAAAAGCTGGGAAAATGGCTATTTCAGCCCCACAAACCCTTTTTTGATACCATTTGCAGAGAAAAACCCAGACGCTTTCATTTGCAGCCCGTTTTTCCCATTTTTCACAAAAAAACAAAATGTTGCTGTATTTTGGCTAATTTCTGGGACCCTTGCAGGGGAATCCACAAACCCTGGGTACCTTTAGAATCCCCATGATGTTGGAAGAAAAGGACGCAAATTTGGCGTGGATACCTTATATGGTCAAAAAGTTACAGGGGCCTAAGCGCGCACTACCCCAAATAGCCCAAAAAAGGCTTAGCACAGGGGGGGGAAAAGGCCTAGCAGCGAAGGGGTTATCCAGTGTGATCAATTAATGGTTATTTATCGTTTGGAACGAACAAATCAGAAATAAGAAAGCAAATAAATTGCACAGTGCATGGAGTAATATGATTTAATCCATATTGAACAAAATTATGAAACATATATGGAATCTCTCTGAAAAGAATTGATTTTTAGAGGTGTTGTATTAGTGTATATATTTTAAGAATACCTATGAATTTAAATATGGTGTTTTTAGAAAAATGTAGATGAGAGATGAACTATTTAAGTGGAGATTTGCACAAAATATTCAAATCATGAAGTTTGTTAGTATGACTTAGGATGATGCAGGCACTTGCCAAAAACCGGTCTGCCTAATGAATGTCATGAAAATGTTTATAATCTTAGTAAATATCGGGTATACATTGTCAAATATAAAATACATGAATTGGTACATTTAAGGTGATTTTAAGCAGTGAATGTCTTTTAAATATGTATTAAACAAGATGGGAACTGCAGTCTGTCTTCCTTGGCTATGGAGACAGCGACCCACATGATCAGGAGTCTGTGGTTTTAAAAATATGCAAATGGCGCAGCGTCTTTGGTGTGAGCAAGCCTGTGGATACAGGCAAAACGCGTTACATGACAACCGAAATAAAAAGAGACTCTCTTTTAAATACGAATGGAGTCCCTGTACTGGATGGTAACTGGAGTTGATTATATATATATATATATATATATATATATATATATATATATATATATATATATATATATAATCTACTGGCGGTCGCCAGTAGATAGTTATAGTTACAACCTAGTTTCCATAGGAAATCTCGAAATTCTATTTTGAATAACTTTGGCGCCGGTTGACGAATCCTCGCGAAATTTTCAAAACTAATGGGGCGCTCCGTTCAGCTCCTACCCTGAAAGTCTCGGGGTGATTCGTCAAGCGGGGGCTGGGAAAAAGGGGGGGTCCCAAAACGCGTTTTCCCCATGCATTTTTCCATAGGACCTTTAGTCAGAGCTACAGCCCGAACGGCTGAACAGAATTAGGTGAAATTTGGCAGAGAGGTAGCCATAAGGTCAAGGAAGTGCCTTTTGCAGGTTAAATCTGTTCAGTATTTCCTGAGAAAATAGCATTTAAAAGCATATCAATATCTATACGCGTGCACCGTGCGCGCACCCTGCCGTGCGCGAGTGCAATTCTGATGGGTTGTTAGATGTCGGTAAACATTCGAATCTGTCGAAACCAGGAAGTGTTGGCCGCCATTTTGTCTCTTGCAGTCTGAGGGGGTGAAAAACAAAGGTGGAGAACGTGAAAAGGGGGCAGAGTGGAAAGTTCCTGACCCCCTAGCCTTGGTCAGGGGGTCACAGAAGGACCCCCAAGGGAGAAAAAAACAATGTATTTATTTTTTTAAATCGCGAGGTGCGCGCACCCTGCGCGCATGGCACAAACTGCGAACCGTGGGCGCTCGGTGCGCGAAGCGCCCCGTGCGCGCAGGGTGCGCGCACCTCGCGATTTAAAAAAATGTGTTTTGTTTGAAAAACCTGAAAAAAAAATAAAATAAAAACATAACTTAGCATTTAAAAAACCGTACAAATTCACTGAAAAAACCATAGGTTTCACACACGTTATAGTTACGAATTAGCTTTTAAAAAACCTTGCAAATTCACTTAAAAAACCATAGGTTTCACACATGTTATAGTTAGCTGGACATTTCACTCGTAAAAAACCAACTATAGGCAACTATAACTCACGCGACCGCAATCCTCTGCTGATGACATCAGATATTACATCACTGATGACATATGTGTCTTGCTGAAAATAAATATTTGTAATATATGTATAGCTAAAGATTAATGGAAGAAGACATGGGTAAATAAGTGTCTAAATACAGTGATGTAATATCTGACGTCATCAGCAGAGGATTGCGATCACGTGAGTTATAGTTGCCTGCAGTAACTATAACGGGGGAATTTCATTGGTTTTTTACGAGTGAAATGTCCAGCTAACTATAACATGTGTGAAACCTATGGTTTTTTCAGTGAATATATATATATATATATATATATATATATATATATATATATATATATATAGTAAAGCTTGCAAAGTGTAGTCTTTGTTTGAAACAAGAGTGTGTCGCCTCCCCCCCCCCCCTCCCCCAGAAGGCATAAGAAACTCACTGCATTTTACAGACACATTGGGAGAAAGGAAGCAGTCTCCCACTGCGTGAAGGTGATTTGGGTCAGACATACCTTCACTGTCTCCTGTTCTACCTGCTGGATTGGTGTGTTCATCCGGAGCCAGCATTGTTTGGGACACCACCTGGTGTACATATATGCAAATCACTGTATTTGCTCTCGCTACAGGAAGCACAAAACCCAACATAGATTATTGCAGGATGGGCGCAGCCAGAAGTCGTGGAGACGGGCCAGCACTGCAATCCAATGAAATAACATCTATTTGGTATTAAAGACCTGCCCCTAAGTGGAATACCAGAGCTGAAATGAGGCGGGCACTGAAGAAAGCCTATGTAACTCTGTACAAATCTATCTATCTATCTATCTCTATCTATCTATATCTATCTATCTCTATCTATCTATCTATCTATCTCTATCTATCTATCTATCTATCTGTAGAACCCTATCAATCTACCTTTATAATCCTATTGATCTACCTGTATAACCCTATTGATCTACCTGTATAACCCTATCTAGTTATGTTGTACTCACTGCCCATTTAAATCGACTGTATTAAGGGTAGGTCCCAAGTGTAGGTTTACTAAGTGTAGGTCACTTAGTAAACATAAGATTGAAGTTCACAATTATATTGGAGACAATCAACCTGATGCCATGTTTCTTACGGAAACTTGGCTAAATGAGGCTTATCCACTTATTCGACACATCAATTGGGTCCCTTACTACATCCTATTTTCTCAAACTGCTTAGAGTTAGTGGCTGATGCCTCGATTGTAGTTCCCTGGTCCGATAACCATTTTGTGGCATTCTATTTTTTTAGTCAAACCTCCCCTCAAAGTTAGAATAGGCTCAATTGTTCCCAGCAGAAAATGGGCCAGATTCAACACTAAGAGCTTTATTCAAGCCCTTCAGCAGAGAAGGCCTCAATTGGGAGAAGATATTAATGCTGCTAACTCAGCAGTGGACAAGTGGATCGCTGACACATTGGATGTAATTGCTCCATGGACTTCCAATACCCTTCAGAGACTAACCAAATCAGTACCATGGTTCAATAAAGATTTAAGGATGGTCAAAAAATCTTGCAAACGCTTAGAGTGGCTATGGAGGGAAGACTAATCTGACAGCAATAAGGCTGCTTATAAGGTAGCAAAAAAAAAACAACCAGTCTCTTATTAGGAAACCCTGCGCTGCTTATTGTAATGCAGGCGGAAAACTCCTCTAGAGAATTATTTGCTATCCTTAAAGACCTATCCTCCCTAGAGAGAACCATGGCTTCTGCCATTAGTTCTCCAGAGTAGTGTAACCAGATTGCTGACTTCTTTGCTTCGAAGGTATCTAAAATATACGATTCCTTTCCTGATGAGGCCCATAATGGCAATTTTTCCTAATCAGAGAGAACTTCTGTACTTGGGGCCAACTACCTCAGAGTTTCGGCCCCTCGCTGAAAGATTTAAAAGGTATAGATCTAAGTATCAAATCTGGTTCTCCAATGGACCCAGCTTCCCCTAAAACCATTAGGGAAGGGCTAGACATAATTCTACCTTATGTACAGCAACTTCTGGAGCTATCCCTCCATTGTGGTGAGGTCCTGAGCAAGTGGAAGCAAGCAATTGTCCTCCCCTTAAAAAAAAAATCTGCAGATCCGAGTTTGTTGGATAACTTGCGTCCTATTTTACTAATGCCTTACTTCTCTAAAATAGCAGAGAAGGTGGTGAACACGCAATTGGTTGCGCATATTAACCAGCTTACCTATTCCACCCCACGCAATCAGGCTTTAGATCCACGTACTCTACAGAGTCGGGGTTACTCCTCGCTATGAAGACACTATGCAGTCATGCGAATGATGGCCAAACTGTAGCTTTGGTCCTGCTGGACCTCAGCGCAGCCTTTGACACGGTATCCCAGAAACTGCTCCTGTAGCGACTTTGGCCAGGTGGGCTGGAGGGAGCAACTCTAAAGTCGATGATTTCCTTCCTTCAGGATCATAGTTTTCAAGTTGCACAGTGTCCGCATATGTCCAAAAGCATTCCACTCTCACAAGGGGTCCCACAGTACTCAATTTTGAGCCAGACTCAACGCAGTTGTTGTCACTTTATCCCACAACTCAGAAGATGCAGCCATCCAGTTCTCTTCCTGTCTGAGGGACCTTGCTTCCTGGATGTCAGGTAATTTCCTTAAGATGAACCGCATTAAAACTGAGGTCTTGGTCGTAGGGAAGTTCCCTTCCATATGGTCGTCAGCGTGGTGGCCCCAGACACTGGGTCCCACACCCATCACTAAGGAGGAAGTTAAAAATCAAAAATCAAAATGTTGAGGAAAACTCTGGACATCCTCCCCATCTCAGCCAGGAAAACTCTGGTCCACACTCTTATATGTCCCAGTTGGACTATGGATATGTTCTCTATCTTGGAGCAACAAAAAAATGTCTCCATAGGCTACAACCCATTCAGAATGCGGCAGCATGCCTACTTCTCAACTTACCTAGGAGAGCTTCCTCTGTGAAAGCCCTTGAATCCCTGCACTGGCTGCCTGTCAATAAAAGAATTATTTTTAAAACCGTGTGCTTTTGCCACCGGATTCTGCTGGGCAAAGGACCCAGCTATCTCCATGATCTTCTTGTCCCCCCATAATCCGAGGCGTCACCTTAGGTCAATGTGGGCTCACTTGGTTAAAGTCTCTAAATCCAAAGAGCAAGAATGGGTGCACGTTCATTTTGTTATTTGGCAGACAAAAACTGGAATGCATTACCTCTTTTTCTTTGAGTAGAGCCATCAGAGAACATTTTCCGAAAAAGATTGAAAACTTGGCTATCCAGCTCTGAGGTCTTATGTTGGTATTGCCCCGGTTTCACTGCTTTTGGGTCCTCTCAGCCATCATTACGTAGTAGTTCTTAGCGCGGGGACAGGCCAGCTGGTGTAACCAGGCACTTTGTAAATGATTTTTTATTTATTTATAACACTATCTACTTTTGCAACTATATCTATATATTGATCAATCTATCTATCTATGCAACTCTTTCTGTCTATATATTTATCTATACAACTCTATCTATACAACTCTTTCTATCTATACAACTATATCTACCTTAACAACTCTATCTTTATAACTATCTATAAAACTCTATGTATACATCATTGTCCATCTGTCTATCTATCTGTCTATCTGTCTATCTATCTGTCTATCTATACAACTCTATCTACCTATCTATCTATCTTTCTATAACTTTATCTATACCACTCTGTCTATACAATCATTCTGGACTGTGAAAGCCTTTTCTTTCACATCTCACTATCTCCCTCCCACTCCTTTGCTGGAGTTCTCATCTACTGCAGCCCAGGAGGGTACGGCCAATTTCTTAAATCCCTTCCTGAGGTGGCAGCTACGTTAGTGGGCATGTCCCCCAATAGCACCCTCATGGGGGACTTCAAACTACATTTTGATGACCCCAATAATGCGGATGCATCGTAGCTCACCCAGGACCTTCTAGCTATTCAATTTGCACAGAAGGTCATAGGCCCTACACACAAGAAAGGCCATACACTAGACTCTATCTTTAGTAACAGCACCGAACTGTTGGTGGGCGATCCCGTCTGCATTCCCTGGTCGGATCATTTCCTGGTTCCCTTCTGCATCAGCCCTTTATTGCGACCACTGGGCATCAAAGTCATTAATAGGAAAGTACGCCCTTGGGCTAAACTTTCTGTAGACTCATGGATAATAGCTCTTGGCAATCTCAAACCTAAAGCCAACTTAAATCTCACCATAGCCTCGGAAAATTTTACTCGCTGGATTGAGGCCTCACTTGATATGGTCGCCCCAGCTAACCCCAGCCACAAAACTATGGAGGAAAAGACTACTTGGTACTCCCCAAAGCTGCGAGTACTTAAACAGACATGCAAAAGACTGGAGAGGGAATAAAGGAAAGTCTATCAGGTCCTGAATAAACTAAAATATAGAGAAGCCATAAAAGGCTATCAAAAGGAAATAAAAGCAGCGCAGTCCAGCTACTACAAAGGCATCATTACCGCTGCCGCTAATACTCCTAGGGAACTTTTTTGCACTGCGAAAGATCTCCTAGAGCTCCCAAAATCTGAACTAGCTCTCGTGGACTCCCCAGATCATTGTAATGCAGTGGCAGATTTCTTTCAGGGAAAAATCTAAAAGCTTTATACTACATTCCCTAGCACCCCGCCCTAGTGATCTCCTATTAATGGACAAGCCCATGCTCCATCCAGAATATGTGCTTAAGGAATTCTCAATTCTGAATCTGGATAAGTTGTCAGAAATGTTCTCCCAAATAAAATCATGTTCCCCTCTAGATCCAGCCCCCCACACATCCTACATAAAGCAGGAAATGTGATCCTCCCTACTATTTTGGAAATTGTAAATCGGTCCATTTCCACGGGATTAGACCCCAGTCCATGGAAGCATGCCATGGTCAAAGCCTTACTGAAAAAACCCAGCATAGATCCAGATGACTTAAAATTATGACCCAATTTCGCTGCTGCCGGCGATCGTTAAATTTTTAGAAAAACATGTGAACGCTACTCTTTCTGACTTTCTAGAGACTTATGACCTTCTGCATTCCACTCAGATCGGTTCCGTCCTAAACACGGAACTGAAACGGCCCTTCTGGCCGTGGTCAAAGACTCTGAACAAATCCTGGACCAAGGAGGAGCAATTGCCATCATCCTCCTTGATTTAAGTTCAGCCTTCGACACAGTCAATTTTACCATCTTAATAGAGATACTCAGGAGGTTACGGATTCAAGATGAGGCGCTCACCTAGAAACAATCATACCTAGACAACAGAACCTTTGAACTTTTTCAAGGGAGGCAATGCTCAGCTGTGGAGTCCCTTAGGTATCCTCATTGAGCCCCACATTATTTAATGTATATATGAGGCCACTCTCTGAGATCATCCTGCCTCACAGGATTAAAATCGTCACCTACGCGGATGACACATAGCTGGTCATCACTCTTAATGGCCCCCATAATTTCCCCTCCCACTTTGAAACATGTCTGGAGAAAGTGGCATCTTGGATGGAGCAATCCTATCTCAAACTTAACGGAGGAAAAACAGAACTCATGCTCCTAGGTAACCACTCCAGCATGGACTTTAAACAGATATGGACCAAGTGCCTAGCCCCCCCCCCCCCCCCCAACTCCCAAAACTAGGATAAAATGTCTGGGTGTTCGGCTAGACAATTCTCTCAAATTTGACCACCAAGAAGTGAGGGTGACAGGGGCTTGCTTTGGTACACTCAGACTACTTCCAAAGATCCTCCCTCTCCTTCCAACAGCTGTAAAAAGAATCATGATTCAGGCCTTGGTCCTGTCGCGACTAGACTATGGCAACTCCCTCTACCTAGGGGCTCCCAAATCAACATTAAGGAAGCTTCAAGTTGCTCAGAATTGTGCCGCCAGGATACTGCTCGGGATTCCAAAAATCCAGTCAGCCAAACCATCCCTAAATACACTACACTGGCTGCCAATTCCCGAAAGAGTAAAATGCAAGGCTCTTTGCATTGCTCATAAGACTATGTGGGGAACTGGCCCGGCCATCAACAGATCCCTCATCACCCCCTATCGCCCTAAGAAGGACCTGCGATCAGCTAATCTCAATCTTGCAGTGGTTCCCAAATTCAGGAAGACAAGAAGCGGAGGAAGATCCTTTTCATTCAATGTGGCAAAACTCTGGAACACACTTCCCCCACACCTCCGCTTAGAACCCCATCTCTTTCCGTTTCGTAAACTTCTAAAAACCTGGTTATTTCAACAGTCGGTCCTATAATTCCACCCATTTCTCTGTTCAGTCGCCAGCGCTGGGATGACCGAGGGTAGCTATGCGCTCTACAAATGCTGAATAATAATAATAATAATAATAATACAACTCTATCTTTCTATATAGCTCTATCTGTACACCTCTATTCATACAATTCTATCTAAACAACTCTATCCATACAACTCTATCTGTATATACACACTCTATCTATACAACTCGATCACAACTCAATCTATCTATACACAGTGATAGAACTCTATCTGTACAAATCTATCTATACAACTCTATATATCTATCTATCTATCACACCCTATGTGTCTGTCTTTGCAAGTCTGTCTATCTGTCTTTGCAAGCGTCCTTATCTGTCTGTCTTAATAAGCATCTCTATTTGAAGAGCGTTTTACAAAACCTTTTGATGTTTCTAAAAGTTTATGTATAAAATAGTTACTTATAGGAGGTTTCAACCAGACTTCCTCCATTAGACTGTTGTTGTGTCATTTACATTTTTCATCTAGCTGCAATTGGCCAACACACTTAAGCCTCTGGCTGGGCTGACTTTACTGATAAGTATGATATGCTGCCCTTTCACAAGAAACACATGAACACACAAAGCAGTCCACTTCTGTGTCAGGGGCTACTACAGTAATTTGTGGGGGGGGGTTTAAACCCCCAAATATTGTTGCATTAATCAAATGATATTTTTTGATGACAGTCCTGCTGCTTTCCTAATAATAAAGTTTAGCACAAACCATAATAGAACAAAGAAAGAACTGCAAAAGGCTAGCAGACTATTGTCTTTGCTAATGCTTGTTTGTTTTGAAATTAACTTTGGCGTTTGCTGATAAATCGTCACCAAAATATGGCCAAGAAACGGGGTGTCCTAAAACATGTTAATTCCTGTAGGATGTTTTAGGAAGTGATACAGAAAAAACAGCTGAATTGAATTACACCAAATTTGGCAAAACATTAGAACTTTACAATGAAAGTTTGCTTTTCTTTATTTAACCCCTTCGACGCGCATGACGGAACGGTTCCGTCATGCACGTCGGTTGCGCTGTGCGCATGACGGACCGTTCCGTCATGGCCCCGCCCGCGCACGGAACCTTCAGCGTGGCGCGGAAATCCGCGCCGCGCTGAAGGGGTTAATATAAATCAGGTCAGCCATTTTGGAAAAACTCTTGTTGAAAGAGGTGATCAGCGTGGTCGTGAAGGGGCCAAAACTATAGTGATATCTGGGTGTTGGATCCCATCCAATATAAGTAATTAGGTTATTAGTTGTGAAGTATGTGGGTCCTGCACAAGTAATAATTTCGCAATTACCTGTTAACTGGGAGCCAGGTACCCCATTGTAGCACTAGGCCCTATCAGGGTAATTTAGCAGAGCAGTCAAAGGCATATTTGGGGAGGTGGTGCAGACTAGTAACAATAACAGCACTCAAAATATTTTCCTGTCAGTTCCTATTCTTTTAAAAAGGAAAATAACATTTATTACACACACACTACTAAATACTATGCATCAAATTACAAATATATGCCTAAATTAGATGGAAATCCCATTGTTGACATCCTCAAATTTCATAACACTCCTGACGGGTTCTGAACCCAATAATTGCAATACCCCAACTTTGCCAGCTGCAATAGCTCAATACAAGGGGATGTCATTTTAAATAAGGCAGACCTACTGGCTTTGTCAGTGCGTCTCCACGTTAATAAATTAAGCCACATGTCACTATTAAAAATCAATAGGGACAATAAAGACATTCAAAGGTAATCATCATAAGCATTGCAACATTCATCAGCAATATTGCCAACAAAGTTTTTATATTCAAAACAACCACAAACATGTGTCAGAGCCTTTCTTTTATACTTCTCTGGCCACATAATGCAGCCATAGGGACCATAGGCAACTGGTCCCGTCAGGCCATCAGAAGAGTTTGTCAGTGATGGAGGTGAAGTGGTCTCAGTTGCTGGCATGCCGAAGGTTCACCTAACTCTAAATGAGGTGGGTGAACCTTCAGTTTGGAAGAGAGGGCACTCTCTCTACACTGAGTCAGAGTATCCTCTTCACCAAACTCTAAATCAGCTCCTAAGACTTCGAGATACAGAGCATGGGCAGCATGAGGGGAGCAGAGACAAAGATAAAGAGAGATACAGACACAAACTGGGAGAGAGGCAGAGAGACAGCTAGCGATGAAGAGACAGATAGAGGTGAAACCAGATAGAGGGGGAGCAATGAATAGACAGATAACCATGAACAGAGACAAATAGAATGAATGGTGGACATAGTGAATTCAGGGGGTGCCTGTCTCGCCTTTTTTTCACTTGCAGCCTATTTTTTGGGTGTTTCTCTATCATCCTTCTGTGTCTCTGCCCCCCCTCGTGCTTTCCGCCTTTCCCTGCCTTTGTCTAGCTGTTTTTCTCTTTTCTTACTTCCTCCATATATATCGCTCTGTGGTTATCATTCTGTAAAACCTGCTTTCTCAGACTTTCCCTCACTTTTTCTCACCCTACTGGTCTCTCTTGTCCAGTATTCTCCCTATCTTTCTCTTCCACTATCTCTGTGTCTCTCTGCCAGTCTTTTTCAATCTTTCTCTTAGCGTCTCTTGCTGTCTTTTTCTGTCTCGTGGTCTTTCTGTACATATTTGTGTGTGTGTCTCTCTCTCTCGTTTATTCCGGGCTCTCCATGGCTTTACGTCTCTTTCTTTTCTACCCTGACTCTCCCAGTCTATCTATCCTTGTCTTTCTGCCTACATTCCTGGCATTCTCTGTCTTTCCATGTCTGCCCATATCTTTCTCTTTATATCTTTCCACGTCTCTCTCTTCTGTGCCTCTCTCCTTTTGTCTTTCTCTATCTCTCCCTGTCTTTTTATCCTTCTCTCTCTCTCACTCCCCCTGATTTGTCTCTCTTGCTTTCTCTCTCCCCACCCTCCTTCTCCGACTTTATCTTTGTCTTCTTTCTCTTTGTTTCTCTCTCTCCCTGTCTCTCCCTTTCCTCGGCCTTTCTTATAATGTTGGACAAATTACAAATGGTTTGGTACTCTGCAAGTTATTTTTTGCAGCTTGCTTTGCAGATTGAAATCAGTCTTTTTTATTACTACCCTTTGTCTTTGCATCCGTGGCTACAATAGACTCTTCACCCTCTTAAATCTCAAATATGTTTTTCTGTATTTACAAATGTTCCATAGCACACTAGATAGCACCATTTCTACTTCTTTGTATATTCCACGTACCAGACTTCAAATTCCCTCCTTTCTCCGGTTTCAACCCCAGCTCTTTCCACTTTCTCCTTCGTGTTCCTTCATTTGACAGGTTTCCTATGTTTTACCTTCCTCATATTACACTCTACAAACCTTTCATGCTCTGTCTGCAGTCCCTCCCCTCTCCCCTTAAATGCATTTGCACATCTCAGTCTCCATCCCTTCCAATCTGCCCTTCTCTTCA
The DNA here is from genome assembly GCF_964204655.1 of Triturus cristatus. Classification (NCBI taxonomy): domain Eukaryota; kingdom Metazoa; phylum Chordata; class Amphibia; order Caudata; family Salamandridae; genus Triturus; species Triturus cristatus. Next base: position 974,563,630 of record NC_140584.1, on the reverse strand, counting down.
TCTGTCCATTTGTAGTGCACATTGTGCTCAGTGTGAGATTCTTATGACAACGCTACAAAATATGTCGGTGTTCAGCTTTTGAAGGGATTACAGACACATGTTCCTTTTACTTAATGCAAGCGCCTGAACCAGCTGTTGGCATGGACAGAAGGAATTATTTGCAAATGTACATATATTTGAAGAACAGATCCATTTACATGTACTATGCACCTAAAACGTTTGCATGTTGCTTTATTCCTTTTAAAGAAATTCGCTGCGAGCTGGAGGTTACGAGTCAGCCCCTTTTTGAAGGCCTTCGCCCCATCCTTGCTGCAGCCAGGGTCTCAGATCACAGGCACCTGACGCTCCTTGATTCTCAAAGGTGTTTCTATGCACAGGGCCCATCCCCCAGTCTGCAGTGTGAAGGATTCCGGCGGCGCACTGGCCTCTTCACATGCTAATGAGCCTTTTGTTATGCGCAGGTGACTGCTTGTATGGGGGCAGCTGCCCATCCTGAAGTCCTGCCTTGAACTTCCTCTCAAGGCTGATAAAAGCATCTCCAATGGCAGACCGGGGGAAGGACTTTGTGTAGTTGGTGGAGCAAAAAACGGCTTGCATGCTGTAACTAGCGCTTAAAAGCAATGTGAAGAAGAATTTCTTCTTAGACAGGAAATTCTTCCTTTCATTTGATGTGTGTTCATGTGTAAATTACAGGAACTATTCTAAATGCAGTGATTTATGTTACAGACTTTTCCGCAATTGGTAATTGGTCAAAGAGGGCACTCGCATTTTAAAATAATATCTAATATATCGCATCTCTTTTTAAAAGATTCAGGGCTTCCATGTAAAGATTCTTCCTAGTTAAACATTTGTGTTAAATAGGAAATGTGTCTTAATGAAGACAGGCGCGCCCAGAGGCTCTGCAGTGTGAATGCAGCTTATGCCCAACACTGAAGACAAGTTTTAAAACATAAACGAGAAGTGTAGAATGACAAAAGCGCACATTTTATTACAAGTATATTTATGTTTTCTCTAGATTGCAATATATTTGTCATACGCAGACCGTTTTAAAAATATGTTCTTCTTTTTCCTCAAAGCAGAAACCCCATTATGTTGCTGGTGTATAATATTTCGAACAGAATTTGCTGATTATTTCTTAAAAAACGTGCATTATCTATCAAAATTGTAACGTGTCATAAAGACAAAATTGCTAGTAAATATTGTGTGGCAGATTTACAATAAATAAACGCAGCGCGGTGTAGTAAGTCATTTTGCTGCGCTGCACTAGTTTGGAAGCACTGGATGTGACATTTTTACAACAATATGTCGCATCTCTGTGCTTCCCACTGTGTTGGTGCAAAAACTGCTGCCATTCGCTGATGCAGGCACCCTTGCACCATGGTGCAAGGATGCCTGCGTCACGGGGATGATTGTTTATGTGCAGGAAGGGAACCCTTCCTGCACATAAAAAATCAGAAATGGTGTTTTACAACTTCTATGTGTGCTGCATTAGCATACATAGGGGCATATCAGCAAGGGCCGCGATAATTATCGCTCAGCGCTCTTAGCGTGAGGATAATTATCGCCGGCCAACTCTGAATTTTATTGCGGAGATAGCGTGCTATTAGCAACGCTGATCTCCAAAGCGATAAAATTCAGAGCGCAAGCTGCCAAATGTTCGATTATCGCTGGAAATCCAGCGATAATCACATAACTTTTGGCGATAGCTTGCTGATAGGGCCTCACATACTTAGCCATGATATCCACCTTACATAGGATATCATGGCTAAGTCAGTTTCAAAGCAGGCGTAAGGAAAGTAGCGATAACAGAGGTTATCGCTACTTTTCTTGTCGCTATGCTGCTTTGCGTGAGGCTTGATAATAGGAGAAATGTGGCTTAACGACATTTCTCCAGTTATTCTGGGGAGGAACGCCCACTTTGCATCTCATTAGAGATGCAAAGATGGGCGTTAAGGGAAATGGCGATCAGGCAAGGTTTCACGCAATAGTGTGACTTTGCTGATCAGGTGATAAAATTATCGCCGCTTTTCGTCCAAAAATGGACGCAAAAGCGGCGATAATTTTTTATTGCTGATATGTCCCATAGGACTTACAAAACGTCATTCTTTAAAGGATTGTTTATGTGCAGGAAGGGTCACCTTCCTCTGCATAAACAATCATTAGCAGTTATTTCCTCGTTCTATGTGTGCTGCAGAACGCAGCATGCCTAGAAAGAGGAAAAAAAACAAGGAGAAATAAATACATTTCTCATTGTTGCGCCACCCTACGCCTCCCCCTGGGGAGGCGTAGCATTCACACGCATTTCCAGATTTACGATTTCTTGTAAATCTGGAAATGTGTCTGGTTCCATGGGTGTTGCGTGGGAACACCCACAGCAACACCCAGGGAACGCCCCTTTCACGCAAAATGCTGTGTATGAAGGGGCTGTATTTACAAGGACAGAAAAAGCCATGCAGGGTGGCTTTTCCTGTCCTTGTAAATATGGGGCAGAAGAATGCGCTGCCGGTGTGTCACAAAAAGTGACGCACTGGCAGCGCAAGGGGCTTGTCAATCTGCCCCTGTGTGTTTGACTTAATTTCATAATATGCCTCTTATTTTTTGTTTTCTTTGCCTTTTCATGGCACATCATTTGTTGGACGCTAACAATATTTTCCTGCACCACACTGTCACTGCAGTGGTCCTGAGTGTATGCTCTTTTTACAGTGGTCATTAATTCAGCAAGCAGTCCTGCCTAATACTGCACTGGTGAATAAACTCTTTTCTGGGCATGAAAAGTGTCACAGAGGGTGCTTACACATCATTTGTATTTGTACAGCAAAATAAAATCAAACCCTGACTGTTTTCTGAAAAAGCGTTTAGCCATTAGGTATTCTCTTATTATTTTAGAGTAAATCCAGCAAAATAAGTTCATTTTAAACAATATAGCAAAAGGTAATTTGAATGGAAAATATTTGGATAAACAAAGGGTTATGCAACTTTTACTTTGGCAAAGTGTGTTTAAATGCAGTCCTTTCTGCTGTTAGTATGTGTTTCTGGTGAGCAAAGTGTGTTTAAATGCAAAGTGTGTTTAAGACTGCAGTACCGCCTCCTGTCTACAGGGGCAGAGCTGAGCAAAAATCTAAACACACTTGATGAAACACAGGTCCCCACAAGGCAATTTTTTCAAAAGTTGTAAAAATCGACACAGATGTTCCTGAAGCCATTTTTTATCATTTAGAAGACATTGCCTTGTGGGGACCTGGGTTCAGGTCCCCACAGTGCAATCAAGTCCCCACAGCGTGAGTGTGTTATCACACCCAAGTCCCCACAAGGATAGTAACACAAACCCACCCACACACACACACACACACACACACACATAAACAAATATATACACAAACATACATATATAATCTATGTTTATCTGTATATATATAGATATTTGTTTATGTGTCTATACATATGTTTATGTGTCTATGTATATATGTTTATGTGTGTATATATATATATATGTTTATGTGTGTATATACATATATATGTATACACATTTACATATATATATATATATAAAAATGTGTATATATATATCTGTAAATTTGTATATATATATATATATTATCTACTGGCGGTCGCCAGGAGATAGTTATAGTTAGGACCGTGTTTCCATAGGAAATCTCAAAATTCTATTTTGAATAACTTTGGCGCCGGTTGACGAATCTTCGCGAAATTTTCAAAACTAATGGGGCGCTCCGCTCAGCTCCTACCCTGAAAGTCTCGGGGGGATTCGTCAAGCGGGGGCCGAGAAAAAAGGGGGGTCCCAAAACGTGTTTTCCCCATGCATTTTCCCATAGGACCTTTAGTCGAAGGTACAGCCCGAACGGCTGAACAGAATTACTTGAAATTTGGCAGAGAGGTAGTCATCAGGCCAGGGATGTGCCTTTTGCATATATGGAGTCAATCTGTTCAGTAGTTCCAGAGAAAATTGCAGTAAAAAGCACATACATATCTATAGCCGTGCACCGTGCACGCACCGTGCGCGCACCGTGCGCGCACCCTAACGTGCGCGAGCGTAATTCTGATTGGTTGTTACATGTCAGTCAACGTTCGAATCCGTCGAAATTAGGAAGTGTCGGCCGCCATTTTGTTTGTTTTCAGTGCGAGAGTGGAAAAGGAAGGTGGCGAACGTGAAAAGGGGGCAGGGTAGAGAGTTCCTGACCCCCTAGCCTTTGTCAGGGGTCCCTGAAGGACCCCAAAGGCAGAAAAAACCATTTAAATTTTTTTTTTTTTAAATCGCGGGGGTGCGCGCACCGTGCGCGCACGGTGAAAAACCATTAAAAAAAAAAATACATAACTTAGCATTTAAAAAACCATACAAATTCACTGAAAGAACCATAGGTTTCACACACGTTATAGTTAGGAATTAGCATTTAAAAAACCTTGCAAATTCACTTAAAAAACCATAGGTTTCACACATGTTATAGTTAGGTGGATATTTCACTCGTAAAAAACCAATGAAATTCCCCCGTTATAGTTACTTCAGATAACTATAACTCGCACAACCGCCACTCTATCACAAGGATGATGTCATCAGTGATGTCAAGAGTGATGCCACTGACCATGTCATGAGTGATGTAATATGTGACGTCATGAGCAGAGGATTGCGGGCGTGCGAGTTATAGTTATCTGAAGTAACTATAACGGGGGAATTTCATTGTTTTTTTACGAGTGAAATATCCACCTAACTATAACATGTGTGCAACCTATGGTTTTTTAAGTGAATATATAAATATATATATATATATATATATATATATATATATATATAGAGGTACATATATAAATATATGGGGATTTATATATATATCAAATGGTGTCCAGCCTTGCTTCCGATCTCATCCACCAGATGGGGTTGGTGCAGACAGGCGGGCACTGGACCCGCTATTATAATCAGATCGCCTCGCGCTGCCAGAGCGCAAGAATAGTCACACTCAGGATTTACAATTCATGGAATTCAGTATTTATTGACTTGACGCGTTTCGACTGCACGGTCTTTGTCAAAAAGTCATACAATGACCCGGAAGTGGCAATGAGCTTTTGAACATTTCCTGTGTGGTAGTAAACATAGAAACACTGTGCATGTTAATAGTACGCCTTGAAAATTAGAAGAGAGACTTCAAACTTTTATATTACATTGTGACATAATGATAAGACAATTCATGAAAATGAAAATTAAATGCAGTGAAACAATAAATGCACAATTCATGTATGAATTAGGAAGAAAAGGAAGTGCAATCCAAAATGCCAAGTGGCAGATTTAGTTAGTGCTGCAGCTCGCTAGGCTACTCTAGAGCGCCTCATCTCGCGCGCTAAGGGCTTCGATTTCAAACAAAACTAATGAGTGACAAGAAGTTGATTCTCATTAGGAATGAAGGCCAGTGCCAGCGTTTAATGTTAAAACCTGGGAAATGTCCAGAAAAGGGGTAGACCACTGGGTTAGGCCCACTCCAGGACAATTCAAAGAAAAAAAAATTCACGGTTACACACAGAGAATGAGGGGGGAATGGCAGACCAGCACTGGTCAGTGGGGCAGCTGCTCTTCAGATATGGTGGGCTATAGTGCATGGAGGGGTACTAGTGTGGGCTCAGGAAGCAAACAGGTGGGTAGGGCAGATAAGGATATGGGTGATATTACATCAGCGATGTCTGTCGAAGGCATTGACAAAGCGATATGGGTAGAGACTCATCAAAAACCACCCTAGCCTAAATGCACGTGGAGGTCCTCCTCATGGTTGAGGCCTCCAGGGGTCTTGCAGCGGAGTTTTACAATGTATTCAGATTGCAGGCGTCGCAGATGACATTCCCGATCGCCACCTCTTGCTGATAACCAGACCCTATCAATTCCAAAATACGTAATTTTAGTACTGATATCTTTAATGATAGCATGCATTAGATCACAGTGCTTAGCTATCGCATAAGACATGTCGCAATTTCTGACTGCGCGTAGGTGCTCTAGGATGCGCTTCTTCACCGGGAAGATTGTGCTCCCCACATAGCGTAAGCCGCAGACGCAGGTTAAAACATATACAACAAAGTCAGTATTACAGTTGATGAAATTTCGTATCCTACCCGTTTTCCCATTGGGAAGATTGAGGGGCATATCAACAAGGCCCGAGATAAAATTATCGCCGCTTTAGCGTCCGTTTTCGGGCCAAAAGTGGCGATAATTTTATCGCACTATTAGCAAGGTCACGCTATCGCGTGAATCCTTGCCACAGCGCCCTTTCCCTTAACGCCCAGCTTTGCATCTCTAATGAGATGCAAAGTGGGCGTTCCTCCCCAAAACAACGTGAGAAATGTCGCTAACCGACATTTCTCCTATCAACAATGTGAACGCTAACCTGTAGAGCGATAAGAAAAGTAGCGCTAACCGCGGTTACCGCTACTTTCCTTACGCCTGCTTTCAGGCTGACTTAGCCATTATATCCAATGGAAGGTGGATATAATGGCTAAGTCTGCCCTGCCCTATCAACAACGTGTTGCCAATCGTTGTGCAATTATCTCTGGTTTCCAGCGATAATCGCACATTTGGCAGCTAACTCTGGAATTGTTATCGCCTCGGCGATGCGTGTTGTTGATAACACGCTAACCGGGCGATAAATTCCAGAGTTAGCCGGCGGTAAATATGCAAGCGCTAAGCGCGCTTTGCGATATTTATCGCCGGCCCTTGATGATATGCCCCTGAATGTTTTCACATTAGTACTACAACTGCATGCTTTACACCTCCCGCATTTGTGGAACCCCGGGAGTTCCCTCAACCAAGTGTTCTGTGTTTTATTCTTCACGGAGAGGTGACTATGTACTAATAGATCCTTCAAAGACTTACATTTCCTATATGTAATGTGGGGTGATGGGCTGACCAATTTACCTATAATGACATCACTCTTAATGATGTGCCAGTGTTTGCACACTATCCTATGGATGTCTTGTGACGCATGGTTGAATGTAGTGATCAGTCTCACCTCTTGTTTCCCAATCTCCTTAATCTTCGGGACAAGACGGCTATTTCTGCCTCTGGTGTTGGCCTTCTCTGTTGCTGATCTAATGTTTTTTCTGGTATAGCCCCTGCTTTTGAAGCGGCCCGCATGTTTTTGGCCTCCTTTTCGTAAGAATCAGGGGAACTGCAATTTCGCTTAGCTCTTAAGAGTTCCCTGTAGGGGATACTCCTCTTCAGACCAGTAGGATGGTGACTATGTGTGTGTAAGATACTGTGGCCGGATGTTGGTTTCCTATATAGGCTGGTGTGAAGTGTCCCGTGCTTTGCCTCAACCAAAACATCTAGGAAATCTATACTGGTGGGGTCAGTTCTGCTGGTAAACTTAAGGTTTAGGCTATTAGTAGACAAACCGTGGATAAAATTATCCAAGGCCTCCTGTGGACCATCCCATATCACAAAAATATCATCTATGTAGCGGGTCCACAGGATAAGGTTGCTCATATATGTCACATTCCCCTCATGCCACAGGTGCTCCATCTCCCACCACACCATAAACAGACAGACGTAACTGGGAGCGAAGCAACTTCCCATGGCGGTACCGGTGTACTGTTCATACCACTGATCCTCAAAAAGAAAACAATTATTATGAAGACAAAAATGTAACATCTGCATCAGCACCATAGTATGATTGTACAAAGTCAGAGGCCTGTCCCTAGGATAGTATTTACATGCTTCCATGCCCAAATCGTGCTCAATGCAAGTGTACAGGGCAACAACGTCTATTGTTGCCAAGACGTATGATTCTTTCCATGGAATTTCCTGTATTTTGGACAAGAACTCCATGGTATCTCTACAATATGAGGGCAGGCTAAGTACGTATGGGCATAGAAAGTAGTCCAGGTAGATGGAGGTATTTTCTAGGAGGCCTTGATTGGCAGAAATTATAGGTTTACCAGTAGGATCTGTGGGGTGCTTGTGCACCGTTGGTAACAAGTAAAAGACCGGGTTGACTGGTTTCTGCATCAGTAAAAAAAGAAATTCATTTTGACTCAGCATATCTTGCCCCTGCCAGTCCTTGAGTAGGTCATGGTAATCCTGTATCGTTTTGTTGTACCTCACCGCACTGGACCTCAGGTAGCTTCCTGAAAACTCCAATTGTCGTTTGGCCTTGGTTCGATATTTATTAAGGTCCCAGAGGACAACATTGCCCTCGTTATCTGACGGTTTTATCACAAAGGTCGTCGCTTCCTTCAAGGACTGTAGTCCCGTCCTTTGTGCAGGTGTCAGGTTCCTAGCAAAATTATTGCCCAGTTTTTTCCATAATTCCAAGAGATCCATTTGGATAGTCTTGTGGAATGTATCAATTCCGTCATGCAATGTTACAGGGTTGAATTTAGACCTTGGTTTAAAGTCGTTTCTAGACTTCCGGTTGACCTCCATATCCATACTAATTAGTAGGTCACAGTCTGTTGCCCAGTTTTTGGTTCCTGCCTCCAACTCCCTTAGAGTGGCAAGAGTTTCAATATCCCTAATAGAGAGCGCCTCTTCTGCAATGTTAGCAGCGCTTGCTTCTTCTGTAGTGCCATCTGCGACTCTATTGTTTCTCAAAGTATGTAATTTCAAAAGTTTCAATTTGAGCATGAAAAGGAAAAGGTCAATTTGTGTTTTAGCTAAATCAAAGTTGACTGTGGGGCAGAAAAACAGGCCTAGTTCCAAGACCGATCTTTCCTCTGGAGTTATACAATGAGGGGAAAGGTTAATGATAGAGAAATTCGGTTGCTCACCTCTCATTTGTTCCTCTTGGATCGCCTGGTACCTCTCCCACGTGGCGTTCCATTGTCGCTGGCCTTCGCTGCTTTTCCTGCTCCTTCTTTTTCTTGATCTTCGCCTCCTCCTTTTCCTCTTCCCCGTGGTGGTCTTTTCTTTGCACTGAGGCTGAATTGCACAAAACGGTATTCCTCCAATGATGTGAAAGGACCTCTGTCAGGGCCCTATGCTTCATGTCGCTCCACGTCATCCGATGGTGCCGCAGAGCTTGATCCAGAGGTCTACGATTCTTGGGCTCGTAGTGCCTCTGTGTTCTTGTGGTCCTTTCTGATTGCGTCATATTTCCAGCTGAAGGTGAGGATGCACCCTTGCGCGTAATCGTTTCTGTCCCTTATACATTTCCACCGCATCCTTGCTTTGATGCCGTCTTCATATTTCGTCAGCCTTGTCACCATGTCTTTAGTAAAGTTAGTTATTTCTTCTTGGGATGGCATATTTCTTGATGCCTCACACAGCTGTTTCAGCTCCTCCCCAATGTGTTGCAGCTCGATTGCAGTGTATTTCGACAGAAGGCCCAGCATCTGCTTGCATGTAGTCGCCATTAGTGTGGACCATTCCTCCAGTAGTTTTGTGTTTGGGTTCTGGTAAGTGGGGGTCACCAAGATTCTCAGTCCTCTTGAGACCCGCCCCACTTCTATGTAGTTGTCCAGTGAGATTACTTCCCAGCTGCGGTTTATTTCTTACTTGCAGAGTTTTTCGAGTCTGTAAAGTTCCTGTTTTAGGGTTTTGTCGTCACTGGTTGCTCCCTCATTGTTCCTCGTGGGAGTTTCTCGGGTTTCTGCATCCGTTTCCGTGAACAGTGTTCTTGCTTCGTCCAATCTCATGCGTATAGCCTCGCACATCGTTACCACGCATTGATCTCAAAGCGATGCTCCTTGTACCGTCCCTCCTTCCTTTGTGTCCGTTTTTTCCACGCTGAGAAATCCTCCCCTGTGCCACAGACCAAGCGCTGCTGCATTCGGTCGGGCCAGAAGCACCCCTGCTGTTTTTTCGATTTGCCGGAATGCTGCGGTTGCAACGGGGGTCTGGTACGAGTGGTTACTAGTCGCGAACTCCCCCAGAATTGGCGTTCATCCGCACCAGCAACAGTCCCGTATCTGCCGTACCCACCTGTTTGCTTCCATGCTCTATAGCCGACCATGTATGAAGAACGGCCGCTCCACTGACCAGTGCTGGTCTGCCATTCCCCCCTCCTTCTCTGTGTGTAACCGTGAAATTTTGGTTTCTTTGAATTGACCTGGAGTGGGCCTAACCCAGTGGTCTTCCCCTTTTCTGGACGTTTCCCAGGTTTTAACATTAAACGCTGGCACTGCCATCATTCCTAATGAGAGTCAACTTCTTGTCACTCATTAGTTTCGTTTGAAATCGAAGCCCTTAGCGCACGAGTTGAGGCGCTCTAGAGTAGCCTAGCGAGCTGCAGCACTAACTAAATCTGCCACTTGGCATTTTGGATTGCGCTTCCTTTTCTTCCTAATTCACACATGAATTGTGCATTTATTGTTTCACTGCATTTAATTTTCATTTTCACAAATAGTCTGATAATTATGTCACAATGATTTGAAAAAGTGTGAAGTCTGTCTTCTAATTTTCAAGACGTACTATTAACATGCACAGTGTTTCTATGTTTACTACCACACAGGAAATGCTCAAAAGCTCATGGCCACTTCCGGGTCATTGTATGACTTTTTGACAAAGACTGGGCAGTCGAAACGCGTCAAGTCAATAAATACTGAATTCCATGAATTGTAAATCCTGAGTGCGACTATTCTTGCGCTCTGGCAGCGCGAGGCGATCATATATATATATATACATGGAAACTAGGTCCTAAGTATGACTATCTACTGGCAACCTCCAGTAAGTTTTATATATATATATATATATATATATATATATATATATATATATATATATATATATATATATATATATATGGAATGGTCATCGCTTCAATACCTCAAAATGTGGCAAACAGGAAGCGGCACACCAATGCAGATATTTTAACCATTTTTCATACTCAAACCTGACGTGTTTCGGGAAAAGTGAATCAGAGCGTTTGAATCTTCTGGAAATATACAACTTGGTTCATGAAAATTAACAAAATACTATCTATATATTCAGTGAAAAAACCATAGGTTTCACAGACGTTATAGTTAGCTGGACATTTCACTCGTAAAAAACCAATGAAATTCCCCCGTTATAGTTAGTTAAGCTAACTATAACTCGCGCACCCGCAATCCACTGCTGATGACGTCACATATAACATCACTCAAGACATGGTCACTGACATCACTCATGACATCACTGATGACATCTCAACTAACTATAACGGGGGAATTTCATTGTTTTTTTACGAGTGAAATGTCCAGCTAACTATAACGTCTGTGAAACCTATGGTTTTTTCAATGAATTTGCAAGGTTTTTTAAATGCTAATTCCTAACTATAACGTGTGTGAAACCCATGGTTTTTTCTGTGAATTTGTATGGTTTTTTAAATGCTAATTCTTATATTTAACGTGTGTGAAACTTTTTTTTTTTTTTAATCTTTGCAAGGATTTTTACATCTTTTTTTTTTACTTTTTATTCCCTTTAAACACTATGGTAAAATTTAATGCATTCTGCAATTTACAAATTTCTTTTTTTTTTTTTTTTTTTTTCGTGCGCGTACGGTAAGCTTACCGTAAGCGCACGTTTTGCTTTATGTACGTAATATTTCTACTCTGGAACAGACAAGCCAGGAGGGAGGGATTAGGGGTCTGCACATGTAAACAGAGGGCTGGGGGCAAGGGGGCAGGCCAGGAGCAGCAAGATAGCCATGGAGGTCAGGCAGGATGGGCACTAGAAACAAGACACACCATGAAGAGCAACAGTGAGACTGTGATGGAATACACACAGACCATGGAGGGAAGGTGGGAGGGGGTCAGGGGCAGCTAACTGACCACACAGGGAAGGTGGGAGGGGCCATGGTAGCACAGAAGACCATGCATGGCAAGTGGGAGGGTTAGTGGCAGCACAATGGGTATGATGGGCAAGAAGGAGGGTGCAGGGGCATGCACAAAGGACGATGGAGGATAGAAGGGAGGGTCAGGACCTGTGCACAGACAAGAAAGTTCAGGGGAAGGGGCCTCACAACAGACCGCACGGGGCAGGCAGGAGGAGCAGTTGCAGAACAACAGACCAGGGAGGGCAGAAGGGTGTGGCAGTACAATGGACTATGTAGGACAGGAGGAAGAGGATAGGGGCATGGCATGTGGACAGGCAGGGTGGAGGTGGCAGGGACAGGTTACAGTTATCTGACAATGCTAGGCAGGTGGGAGGGGAGTTGCAGCTCAACAGAACACTCAGAGTAGATAGGAGTGGCAGGTCCATGGAACATGGTGGGAAAAAAGGATGGAGCAGGGGCATGCACAAAGACATCGGAGGGCAGGGGGAAGGAGAATAGGGGCAGCAAGCTAAGCACAGAGTTTAAGCAGGAGGTCAATGATGGGCCATAGAATTGGGCAATGGAGGGCAGGAGGAGTGGACTGGTACATCATACTAAATTGAGGGCAATGGCAGCACATCAGACCATGCATGGCAGGAGGGAGGAGGCTAGTCCATGGATTCACACAACAGAGGATAGGGAGGAGGGGGATGGGGCAGCAAGCTAACTGTTCAGAGAAGGCGGGTATTAGGAACGTTATTGTTTTTAAAACGTTTGTCTGTGCGAACTACTTAAAATATGAACAAGTATGCAGCATAATCTCACTTTTATTCAGGAAGAAGAGGACGTTTGTGACTGTGACTCCGGGCTCACTTGGCAGAAACACCCCCTGACCCTCCACCCCCTATCGCAAAATGTAATGCCCGTGAAAAGGGTAGGTGAACACAGTTTTATATAGAACATAGTCCTGAGAGCACGATTGAAAATGAAAACTAGATATAGTGTATGGTATAAACTATGCACCAAAAAGTGTGATATAAGATGAACCGGGCGTGAAATATAATATGCAATACATTGTGCGCAATGACAGATTCATTGGAGAGCGCGAGATAGCACAGGCACTAGCGCGTGCTATGCGATATGCGCCTTGGAGTGTAATATGCACAGGGCAGTGTTGTGTAACCTAACTAGTCTCTAAAGTTGTAATATAAAATATGTGCTGGGGAGTGTAACGGTGCATATGCACTGTGACAAAGATTTTAATTGTAATATGTATGGCATAGCACTGTGCGTTATAACATAGGCCTCGAGGAAGGCACGTTAGATGGGGCAATATAACCCGTGCGAAGACAAGTGTGGCATGACATATTCACGGGGTGGTGTTACAGTGCACATGGGCTAGAGAGTGTCATAGCATATGCACTATCTGGTGGAACACAACACAGAGGTGTGTGGCACTCAGCAGGCAATGGTGGGTGTAACACAGCATTGGGCTCTGCCAGGAGCGCGCTGTGACTCTCAAGTGATGTTCGTCCCCTTTCCAGAGAGTAAAATAAAAAGTATTACACATCCGGCAGTGGATGTGTGTTTTATTAACCGTGAGGGGGGTTTCTTGCATAGTTTTGGTCGAATTTTTGTCGAATCCCCTTTGAATGGCTTGGTGTGCATGTGTATTAAATGTGCCTGTCAATAGCTACCCATGTTTGTATAAATAAACGACAAGGGTGTCTACCGGGATTAGGCACGGTAGGGCATCAGACATGTCAGAGCTTCACTAGTGGTGTAAATACATTCCACGTGGATTCATTGTATGCATAGTCGCCTTTTAATGAATATCACGCAAATCGTCATGGTGATAGGTACGTACGGTTTGTCCAGCATGTCCTAGGTGTGTCTATAAATATATATTTTTTAAAAATAATAAAAAACAGTGGCCGGCCCTGGGGATGGGGGTCAAAAAAATATAATTAGGAGACAGGCCCTGGGGGATGGGGTCATCAGGGCCAATAAATTAGAATAAGAAGGGGAACCACACAGCCCCCCTTCTTAAAAAATTAAAATAAATAAAAGACTGGCGTCGTGCCTGAGGCCACGCCCCCTCCTTGCAGCACTCTGCAAACGCGCCCCCTGGCTAGTTGTAAGTTGGGGAATTAATTCCTCTTCAATACTGAGGGTCCCTGAGGGCCAACTAGCCCCACAGGCATCTCCAGTATGCGCCAGGGAGCTGCGCTGCAGACAGGTGTTCTGAGGCCAAGCCCCTTTTTACACCTCTCTGCAACGCAGCTCTGTGGCGCTTACTGGAGTACCTAGTGGTCTAGTTTGACCCTAGGGACCCTTAGGATTCAAGGGGACCTAATCTCTCAACTTAGAACAGCCACAGGGCGCGTTTACACAGTGGTGAAGGGAGTGGACGGGGCCTGAGGTGACGTGTGCAAACACGCACTATGGCACGTTTTAAATTGGGGATATAATTTCCCTTCAATACTGAGGGCCCCTGGGGGCTAACTAGCCCACCAAGTGCTTCCAGTAAGCGCCACTGAGCTGCATTGCAGAGAGGTGGTCCAGGCCGTGCCACTTTTTACACCTCTCTGCAACGCAGCTCTGTGGCACTTACTTGACGTACCTAGTGGGCTAGTTGGACCCTAGGGACCCTCAGGATTTAAATGAACTTAATCTCCCAACTAAAAACGGACACAGGGTGTGTTTACACAGTGGTGAAGGGAGGGGACGGGGCCTGAGTTAACGTGTGCAAAAACGCCCTGTGGCCTGTTTTAAGAGGTAGTTTTAATCCCCCTGCCCTATTATATACTAGGGGCTTACAGAGGAGGTCATGCTAATCACAGGGGGACCCCAACGCATAATGTTCCCTAGTGTATAAAGGTGTTTTCACTGTATTCTAAGTGTCTTTTAACATAGCACTGGCTCTAGGACTGGTTAGTCAGACTCAGTTACCACCAGGATCCGTCTGAAAAAGTTGAGGGTACAGGATGATTTTGCAACAAGGCTTCTTTCTGCTCTTCTTTTTGTTCTTTCTGCATGTTATCCTTCTTTCTGCACTTTTCTTCGTCTTTGAGGACTTCTGTTGCTGCTTTCTGCACTTCTTTTTTTTCTTTCTGTGCATTTTTTCTTCTTTCTTCACATGTCCTATCTCTGTAGGCATAGTTAGAAATTAGCATTTAAAAAACCTTTCAAATTCACAGAAAAAACCATAGGTTTCAGGCACATTATAGTTAGGAATTAGCATTTAAAAAACCTCAGAAATTCACTGAAAAAACCATAGGTTTCAGGGGTGTTATAGTTAGCTGGACTTTTCACTTGTACAAAACCATTGAAATTCCCCCGTTATAGTTAGTTCAGCTAACTATAACTCGCGCGCCCGCAATGCACTGCTGATGACGTCACATATTACATCACTTATGACATGGTCAGTGACATCACTGATGACATCACTGATGACATCTCAAATGACATCACTGATGACATCACTGATGACATCACTGATGACATCATCCTTGTGATAGAGTGGCAGACCTCCTCTCACCCTAATATAACCTTTGATACACACATTCAAAAATAGAGACTAACATTTTCAAAACAATGGACATACCAATACCAGTTACAACAACCTCTACAGTAATTCTAAGATCCACATACACATCCACTCATTCACCAACAGTCCTATACAGTCACTCATACATGTACTCACTCATCATATGTACTCGTACACCTATTCATCCTGTTACACAATGCCACACATCCATAGAGTTACTCACACACATAGTCACTCATGCTAATAAAGAATCAAACATACATTTACTTGCATATACAGTTATACACACACCACCACACTTACTTCTACGGAAACTTACACATACTTAGTCTTTTAAACAATCACTTATAGAAACACATACTTATTCATACAGGAACTCTTTCAATCTCTCACTCTCACATATACTCACTTATATACACCAATAGTCACATATACTAGTTTAAAACATATGTAGTTACTCATAAAGACACTATTGAGACAGTCATTCACTCACTAACTAACACACCCATACACACACTCATCCACCCATACAGTCCTGCACACATGCTGTCTTCAACACATACAAACAGTGAGTCACTCATTTATGCACCTATGCACTACGTAATACCCCCCACTGAACCATGCAGATACTCAGACTGATACTCAAAAAACCAACTAATAACCTATATAGACACCCATGTAGCTACTCACCAACCCATGCAGCCACTTATACACAAAGTGAGAGACTGATACAGATATTTACATATTTAAACATTACTCACTAAGCCATGTATTCACTATGATACACTTAATCAGTCAGTTACACAATCAATTTTTCAAAAACAAATCATCCATTTAGACACTTATATACCCATTTATTCTTCCATCGACCTTGAGATATACATATATAAAACTTATTTAATTTTCAGAAAAACACACATTCACTGGATGATGTCATCAGTGATGTCATCAGTGATGTCATTTGAGATGTCATGAGTGATGTCATGAGTGATGTCACTGACCATGTCATGAGTGATGTAATATGTGACGTCATCAGCAGTGCATTGCGGGCGCGCGAGTTATAGTTAGCTGAACTAACTATAACGGGGGAATTTCAATGGTTTTGTACAAGTGAAAAGTCCAGCTAACTATAACACCCCTGAAACCTATGGTTTTTTCAGAGTATATATATATATATATATATATATATATATATATATATATATAAACTTGGGAGAGTTTTGGATATATATATACATATATATAAATATTAGGATTGGAAAGAGGTTGTTTGATATATATATATATATATATATATTCCCTACTGGCGGTCGCCAGTAGGTAGTTATAGTTAGGACCAAGTTTCCATAGGAAGAGCATTTTTTGTTATGCTTTTAACGTTGGCGTCGTTTGATGCATCTTCATGAAATTTTCCAAACTAATTCTTTGTTCATATCAGCTCCTATGTTGAAAGTTTGGTGGTGATTCATCAAGGGGGGGCCGAGAACAAAGGGGGGTCCCAAAATGTGTTTTCTCCATGCAATTTTCATAGGAAACGTTAGACAAGGCTACAGGTCGATGAACAGAATTACCCCAAATTTTTTCAGGGAGAAGGGTCTTGGTGTAGAAAGCACGCTTTGGTTTATTTGGTGTAAATCCGTTCAGTAGTTTTGGAGAATTATCGATTTTTACAGATATCGATATTTGGGAATTCTGCCATCTGATTGGCTGAGGCGTTACGAGCACGTGCTTGCTGCTTATTGGCTGCGAGCTGTTGCAACTAGGAAGTGTTGGCAGCCATTTTGTGATTCTGATGAAACGAGTAAGGGGAAAAAAGGGCGAAAAGAGTAGGAAACAGGAGGATAGGAGCACTGTAACCTCTGTGGGGGAGTGCGAAGCGAAGTAGTCACTCCTACTGGTCTGAAAGTGCGGTGTTGCTCAGAATGACATGGTACTGAGATGAGATGCTGCTACACTCGGGTATGAAACCGAGAGCCTAAACCGTGAGCTCATTGCTGTAAAGTGATGTGCTCTGGTCTTTGTAGCATATCTCTGCAAGTAGTGTTAGTAGGCGTTTATACCATACAGGGAGTGGGAAGCGAACTACTGACCTCTACCGTGTGTTTATACTATACCGGAGGTGGGAAGGGAAGTACTCACGCCTACCGGTGTGAAGACTCAGGGATCAAACTTAGCTGATTGCTATAAAGTGATGGGCTCTGGGTGCTGTAGTATACTGGCTGCTGTAGTATAACAGTGTAAGTAGTGTTAGTATGCGTTTATACTATACAGGGAGTGGGAAGCAAACTACTCACCCCTACTGATCTGAAGACTCGGGGATTAAACCGTGAGCTCATTGCTGTAAAGTGATGTGCTCAGGGCGCTGTAGCATACCTTTTGAAGTAGTGTTAGTTTGCGCTTATACAATACGAGGAGTGGGAAGCGAACTACTCACCCCTACCGGTCTCAAGAGTCGTGGATGAAACCATGAGCTCATTGCTGTAAAGTCATGTGCTCTGTGTAGTATTCCAATGTAAGTCATACTAGAATGTTAGTATGTAATGCTACTAGAATGTAAGTATGTAACGTTAGAATGTAGGGCTGTCATGAGGGGAATCTTGGGGAGTTTGTACACGGTGCTGGAGAAGACGGTTGCCTTGCTGTCTGCTCCTGTTGGTGGCTGTTTAAGCTGTCTTCTTTTCCAGCAATAAATCTACTTATCGGATCCACTGCTGTCTTCCTCTTCACTACATAAATTTGGCGACGAGTGGGAGAAGGTAAAAAGAAGGCAGCACTCACCAATATTTTGAGCTTCCTTGCGTTCTGCTGAAGACCCGTTTTCTTTGTGAAGCTGTTTCTACTGATCCCAGGGTCGTCGGCTCATCGAACTATGTCATCCGACCTCTGTTAGGATTTAAATGTTTGGATTTTGGGCTTCCTCTGCCTTTTCACTACACTCTGATCGCTGTACAACACGTGTGCAAGTAGTGTTAGTAAGCGTTTATACTAATTCTGTAGTTATGCAGTAACCAATGCATCATGGCCCTATGGAGCGCCACCTCCCATGTGCAGCTCATACTATGTCCCGGGGTGTGCATCTGCGGGACATTTATGTTTGCTATTACAGGGCGGGAGCATGGCTTCCACCCTGTGATAGCAAATCCTTGTTTGCCTCGTTGAAGCGAGAGGAGGAAAACCTCGTTCTCTTCAATAAAGCTGATCCGGATGGTAAAAATGGAGAAAACAAATATTAAGCGGGGTCTCACCCGTTCATTTAAATGAGCCCCCTGGTGGGTAATGTTCTGGGGCCAATCCTATTATTATATTGCGAGGTCTCTGCAGGACTGGGGACCTTAATCTCACATGTAAATTAGGTGCGGAATGGCACAGAGACGTTTCGCAGCCTAGGGTATCGCCACCTCCCCGGGTGTTATTTAGTAATTGTTCGGGGGGCTTCAAGGCCAACTCAAGTCCGGGGATCGCCACCCTCCGGGACTTTACTTAAATATGCAGGGTGGGCGTCGCCAGTCCCTGAAGCCTCGGCGGCCCTAGGCAGTGCCTTATTGGTTCTGTAATCACACGGCAGTACTCATGGTGTTATAAAGTGATACACTCATAGAACCCTTGCAGTTGTAGAATTACCTAGGCTTCATTTATGTAATAAGTCTGTTGGTTTATATTTGGTAGGTGCACCGCAGAATTACAAATGTTTTCCCTCATAACCTCCTATCAACCGCAGGTTTTCACAATAAACTACAGACAAGTGTCGTCAGAAAAAGAAGACCCATAAACTCACTTATTTATTGGTAAAAAAAAAATAACTTTTATTAAAACAACACAAATAAATGGAAATGCAACTTTATTTGAACAAACAACAGTAAAACATGAAATAAGTGGGTGGGACTCCTCCGGAAGCAGCGTACAAAATCTGCAAGACAAAAAAGAAACATAAGTATGTGTGCTATATCCCAGAGAAAAAGAAAGGTAGTCAGAATAAAAGGAAGAAAGTGAGAATGGGACAGAGAGCGAGTGGGTGGAAGGGAGAAGGGGAGGGAGAGTCAAAAGAACAGGGAGGAGGAGACAGAGCGTCGGCCTACTGCACCCAGCCCTCACTGTTCACCTCCCGTCACCCATGTGTCTGGGACGCTGGGGTCCGCGAGAAAGAGTGCGGTCTAAAATGAAACAGAGATATGAATGAGGCCAGAGATTACATTATTTTCTGCGGCAACATCGCTTGCCTGCACCTGTGCACCCAGGCTGCTGCACCCCAGCCCCTTCCCCCGCAGTGTGCTCAATTGCAGCTCCTACGCACCGAGGCTTCACAGCTCACCTGCCACAACCGGTGTATCCAACGATGTGCCCGTGCGAGGTCCAACTCCGGGGTGCGTCTCTCAGGGTGGCACAGCAGGTCTCCGGTCGGGGATGGTGTCCTGATACCACGATGGAAGGCGTCAGAATGCCCCGGGTCTCATCACGGGCTGAGCATCCACTCCGCCGATTTTGGTGCCACTAACCCAGTGTCTGAAAAGGGAGAAATAATATAATGCTGGAAACGTCTTGAGCTAAATGAAGGTTTATTTCAAGCTTAATAGAGAACACCAGTTGAGTGCATCCTTCCTTCTTGAAGCACGATCTACCAACTGTTAGTGGTAATCGTGGTTCAAAGAGGAGTTGGAGTGCACGAGAATGCACGAGGTTAAATAATAATATGTGATGCCAACGTTCACATACAAATGAACAGAGCGTATGCCAGACGCATAATGTGCACGTGCAATACAGTGGCGCAAGCCTGTGTACATGTACACTAAGAGGTCCATTAGGCACCGTGGGAAAACCGGTGGCCAAATTAGGATTAACCGCCCAAAAAATCCGAATGCGGCGGAAGGAGGCCAAGAAAAACCGCCTGTTGCGGGCGGAGATGGCCAAAATCCGTCCGCGGCTGTCGGAATCACAGCGGAAAAACACCAACCCGCCGCAAGTATAGCGAAGACACCGAACCGGAAATTAGGATATCCCAGATGGTCCCGGGATAGAGCTGAAGTCCAGCCACCGCGGCAGACAAACCGTAAAAAAATATGGCGGATGAAGCCAAAACCCCACAAGAAGGCCAAAAAGTGCACACAGAAAACTAGCCATGCCCCCCAAATACACAAGACACACCCCAATGACACAACCACATGGCAAAACGAAAAATACAAATCCTAGGACAATACACCTGTCAGCAACACCCTAATTGGACACACCCACATAGCTGAGTATAAAACCAGCCACTTCCCTGACCACAATCCCTTGCAAAACTCCAGGAGAGAAGGGACACATACCACAGCTGACAGAAGAAGCAAAGGACACAACATCACTAGCCACACCACACACAGCACCACCACCTCCACACCAGCACAACACACACCATACACAGCACAACCCCAACCACCACTCACACTCCTGCACCCACAATCACTTTGCACACCACACACCATGGCCACAAGAAAATACCCAAATTCACTGAGAGTGAATTGAAGGTCATGGTAGATGAGATAGTCAGAGTGGAACCACAGCTTTTTGGTAGCCTGGTCCAACAGACACCATTAGCCACAAGGACACAAATGTGGGCAAGGATAGTCCAAGGGGTCAATGCAGTAGGGACCACCCGAAGATCAAAAAAGGAGATCATGAAGCGGTGGCATGATCTGAAGAGGGTGGTCAAGGAGAGGAGGAGCAAGAACCGTGAGCTGGCTCAGAGGACAAGCGGTGGTCCTCCCATTCCACAAAAAACATTCACACCATGGGAGGAGAAGGTGCTTGCCATACTGATTCCAGAAAGTCTCACAGGAGTAGCCGGGGGGAGTGGAGGCTGGTAAGTACAAACAAATGACTACCACCACTCTGCTATGTACTTGCTTGCACAACTACAAAGTTACACCACCTAGGACACATACTATCCATCTGAACCACAAACTCACAAAAACATGGCTCACAGATCCAACATTCACCCACTCCCATTGACCTCAAACGTAGCTACCAACATTACCATGGGGGCTTGTCTACAGATAGACAGCACTACAACTCCTACCAGGCCCCCTGGCACACAGCATTAGCAAGATGGATCCCTCCCCCCACCCCACCCAGAAGCATGTGTCAGCCATTACACAAACCACATCAAACTTACAGGCAGGTAGCCATCTTCACAATGAGGGTGTCTGGGGGTGGAGGCCTGCACCACTACTCTCAACATCCCTTCTGTCCCACACCTGAGCAGGATGGAGCCCTCCCCCACCTAGGAGCAGTTGGAAGTCATTGCAGTACACCAAACAAACTTACAGGTAGGTAGCCATCTTCACAATGAGGGTGTCTGGGGTGGGGGGCATGCACCACTACTCCCACCATACCCCCCATCCCACAGCCCACCATGATGGATCCCCCTCGAAGTATGTGTCAGCCATTACACAACCCACATCAAACTCACAGGTAGGTAGCCATCTTCTCTGGGAGGGTGTCTGGGGGTGGGAGGCCTGCACCACTACTCCCAACATCCCCTCTGTCCCACACCTCAGCAGGATGGAGCACTCCCCCACCCCACCCAGTAGCAGTTGGAAGGCATTGCAGTACATCAAACAAACTTACAGGTAGGTAGTCATCTTCACAATGAGGGTCTCTGGGGGTGGGGGTCCAGCACCACTACTCCCACCCTACCCTCTGTCCCACAGCCTACCATGCTGGATCTCTCCCCCCCCCCCGAAGCATGTGTCAGCTATTACACAACCCACATCAAACTCACAGGTAGGTAGCCATCTTATCTGGGAGGGTGTCTGGGGGTGGGAGGCCTGCACCACTACTCCCAACATCCCCTCTGTCCCACACCTCAGCAGGGTGGAGCACTCCCCCACCCCACCCAGAAGCAGTTGGAAGCCATTGCCGTACACCAAACAAACTTACAGGTCAGTGGCCATTACGTGCACCCACCCATTTTAAAATAATTAAATGGTGCCAGATGACAACACCAGCCCTCTCATTGCACAAAGAGGCATACCTATCCCATTGCCAAGCACAGTGTGCACACAGGTAAGCTAAGGAAACTGTCACAGCTACCAAAGTGTGACACACCAATGCACAACTAGAAGAAAGTCAGGGCACAATCATGCACAGCACCTATTGACAGGTGCATCGACATGGGGTCAGAGCAACAAGGATCATTCGAAAAATAAGACTGCATGTGTGGTGGTAGAAATCAAGATATGCACATGACAGGACAAAGGGATGCAGGAGATGACAACGGCCAGTCCATGGCCAGATGTGACGTCTGCCAGGTCAGACAAATAAACAATGAGTTGTCAATTAAACACATGTTGTGCCAGGCCCTAGATGGCAACAAGTCCCTGTAAACCTCAATTGTGCACGGGTCGCATGGTACGTCTTGACGTCTCACACCATGGACAAGTAATGCATGTACCACTGCATCATGTCAGGAAGCACAGTAGTGCACATAGTCAACAAAGTGATGATATGTCAATTGTGCAGTGTACAAAAAGAGACTCACACACAGCTAACACAAAGCTTGCCGGGTGCACTGCAATGACCATTTCACATCTGACCCACAGGTGACCAAGAACTCACTGCAGAGGACAACACCAGCAACCTGCAGAGCCAGTCTCCACCCCTGGTACAAGGACTCTCGGATGTTGACTCCCAGGATTCCATGGATGATGAGCTTGAGGCCGGCCCATCTGGTGTGCCAGGGAGCAACAGGTCCCAGGACCCCATCGTCCCCCCCAACCACATCTGCGCCAACAACAACTCCACAGCAGACCCCTGAGGAGGACCAGCACACACCACCAACGGAGGAGGGCAGGGAGAGGATGCGGGTGCCCACAGTGGTGAGGCAACAGGTCCATGGCAGCAGGGCAGGTGGGAGGGGCAGGGTCACCCATGGACACCAGGAGGCTGGGACCCACTCCCTGGAACACATCACCAGCGTCCTGGGTGCATACGAACAGGCCCAGGGACAAACGGGCCGGTCGGACCAACTGTTGCACGAGCTCATCCTGCTGATGAGGTCCATCGACACCCGCATGGGTCAAATCGTGGACCTCTTGGGCCAGCAAGTGGCGGTACTGAGGGACAGGCATGCGCCACAGACAACACCTCCACCTCCCTCTGGTGGGCCGCACGATGACAGTTCACCATCCTCCCCTGTGCCCACAGAGAGGGGTGAGTCCTCAGACCCCACTGGCCCTTCAGCAGGGCCCCCCACTGCCAAACAACAAAGGGGCCGTCCTAAGAAGACCCTGGGAGCATTTGGAGGCCAAGCACCTGCCAGACGCCAGTCACGGAGCCAGCCATAATGGCAACCCTCTCCACCACTGCATTGACTTTTTGGACTGTCCTTCCCCACACTGCCTTGTGAATGGCATCTGTCTGTTGGACTGGGTCACCACAGCAATGTGGTGACTACTCGACTATCTCATCTACCACAACTGTCAACTCACTGCTCCACCCCACCCCCCAATGGAAATGTACACCCCCCTCGCATCTCACCATTGTAAATAAAATATACTCACACACATGTTGGCGTGTCCGCTCCATCTTTATTGCAGGATGTACAGTCTTCAACATGATCACAATGTACCAGGAGCATGGGCTGTACGTAGGCAAGGATAAGTCGAAGGCACCTAGGGAAACACAACAGAACAACTGTCACTGGTCTGGGTGTGGCATCACAGACATCACACAACACCTACCATCAGGATAACCCAACATGCACATGTCACAATGGCCAACAAGTGTCAACATACACATCCTGTAGATGTCCCCGAATGACATGTCCCAGAAACATTTCCAACCACCACTGAGTCTACAACTGCCGAAGCTACAATTCTCACATGTCCCTTCATGACAACAGCAATATAATCAGACAATGGGTATGTTGCACATTGACACCCACCGTCAAGTGAATTAGCGGGTGATAAGTTGTTCAGCCAGGTCAACACCTTCCTCCTCTCCACTGTCCTCATCACTGGACACAGCTTGGTTTGCAGGCTGGGGCCTTGGGTTCTCACCATCCTCCAGGAGCAGGGGAATCTCCTTGCGAATGGCCAGGTTGTGGAGCATGCAGCATGCCACAACAATCTGACACACCTTCCCGGGCGAGTATGCCGGTGCACCTCCTGTCTTGTCCAGGCAGCGGAAACGTGACTTGAGCGGACCAAAAGTACACTCCACCACACAACGTGTCCTCCCATGGGCCAAATTGTAGCGGACTTCAGCCGGGGACCTGGGATTCTGCAGTGGGCTCAGCAACCAGGGACGGTTGGGATATGCAGAGTCACCTAGGTATGACAAACATAAATAGACATTGCAACCTCGCTGAGGCTCAGGGCAGCAGGTCACACACACAGCACGCCACACGACTAGGCATACTCACCCACAATCCATGCACGCTCTGGAAGAAGATTAGCCATCAGCTGGGGCACTATGATGTTCTGCAGGATGTAGGAGTCATGGGCTGAGCCTGGGAATTTGGCACACACCTGCGAGATGGCCATATCTGCCAGGCACACCACCTGCACATTGATGGAGTGGTAATGCTTGCGATTGTGGTATATGTGCTCACTTGCCTGTGGTGGCACAAGACCGACATGGGTGCAATCAATGGCCCCAACAACATTGGGGACGTGTCCAAGGGGATAGAACTCTCCTTTCACAGCTGGCAATTCAGCACCCCTGGGGAAATGGATGTATCTGTCCTTGTATAGTATCATGGCGGACAGTACATCACGCAGCACCATGCTGAACATCGGTTGTGACATCCCACCAGCGCTGGCCATAGTCTCCTAGAACGATCCAGTGGCAAAAAAATACAGGGCTGCCATCACCTTATAAGTAGGGGTGAAAGCTGTTGGATATGTCCTGCGGGGCTGCAGGTGGGGCTCCAACAGATCACAACGGGTTTTCAGGGTGCCTCTGTCCAGGCGGCATTTCCGTATGATCACAACATCCTCCATGTCCTCCAGCAGCGTCAAGTGACGAGTCAAATTTGGCCTCCTACTATTTGAGATGATAGTGGACACATGTCAATGCAATATTTCATGAGATGTGCACAACATATCACGTTCTGGATGACACAACCACAACAATGACTGACATCTATAGTGACTAACAGACCAGCTGACATGGAGTGACACCTTTAGCTACACAAAGGGCACACGTGTCAACTTACACAAGGCAAGTACCTCAAACGCCACCTTGGTCAATATGAATGCACATAGGGATATGGCCACAGTTCACATGGGCACGCCTGGGAGTATAGCATCCAGGATATGTGTAACTAATCAAAACCACTATCTCATACCTAGCTGCTGTACCTGTCACACCTTAATGCGTCATTGCAACCTGGCACACATCCACCACACAATGACCACATTCGGCCCTGGAACGATGAATGTGTTCATGAGCAGACATGAGAGGCAATGCTAAATAGATCATCATTCATTGAGACGAGCATCGCTGTGATTGCCACTGGACCTCAACACATTGACATGTGTACATATTGTACAGTCCAGAACAACACTGCCCTGCCTACACCAACACCAAATACATAAGT
This sequence comes from Triturus cristatus, assembly GCF_964204655.1. Taxonomy (NCBI): domain Eukaryota; kingdom Metazoa; phylum Chordata; class Amphibia; order Caudata; family Salamandridae; genus Triturus; species Triturus cristatus. The sequence continues at coordinate 974,537,784 of NC_140584.1, read as the reverse complement.
GACATGTGAGTGGGTACAGGCAAATCTACGTTACACACACACAAACATGGCATGTGTAGGCATCAGTGGACTGAATTGAGCATTGGCATTGTGTGCACAATGATGTGCCATTGAACATGTTGGCACTGTGCACTGTTGATGGTGGACAGATGGCCATCGCCATTGTATGGTTCCCAAATCACGGTAGCTACCGCCTGGCCCCGGCGGTGTGTCACCAGCACCCCCATTCAAACAAGTGCGGTAGTGATAGGCATGGAGACATGGGGAAATGGCGGTTGCCATGCTCCGCCGCCTGAATGGCGGAGCCTCGTGTCAATGTATGGCACCCAAAATGCGGTAGCTACCACCTCGCCCCGGCGGTGTGTCACCAGCACCACCATTCACACAAGTGCGGTAGTGATAGGCATGGAGACATGGGGAAATGGCGGTTGGCATGCTCCACCGCCAAAATTGCGGTAGTGCACCACGGGCACCTGCGTTGTGTCACCGCCATGGAGCATGCCCATACAGTCAATGGAAGCCATGATTGCGGTGGCATGATGCAATTTTGAAGATTACGGTAGGCGTGCTCCGCCACCGCGGAGGCGGTCATTGGATGCATTTGAAAGAGGCAGACCTGGGCCACCAATTGCTGCAGCTTTGCACCTTTGAAACGACCCCAGGGGGCTATATATGTGTGGGAGTGAGTCTCACATTTCCACTGCTCCCAGAGGCTGCTGCCTGAGACCCCTCACCCGCTGCTGCCTCCAGGGACTGCTGCCTGAGACCCCTCACCTGCTGCTGCCTCCAGGGACTGCTGCCTGAGAACCCTCACCTGCTGCTGCCTCCAGGGACTGCTGCCTGAGACCCCTCACCTGATGCTGCCTTCAGGGACTACTGCCTGAGAACCCTCACCTGCTGCTGCCTCCAGGGACTGCTGCCTGAGACCCCTCACCTGCTGCTGCCTACAGGGACTGCTGCCTGAGACCCCTCACCTGCTGCTGCCTCCAGGGACTGCTGCCTGAGAACCCTCAACACCCAATTCTGCCGCTGTTGTCTTATGTCCACAGTGATGGCAAGGACAGAGAAGATCCGTGCCAGTCCCTTCACGAGCGCGGAGCTGGAGGTCCTGGTGGACGAGGTGCTCACACAGTACCCAAGGCTATATAGTGCCCCAAATGTCCTGGTAAGATTACCAACAGTGGTGGTCTAGGGCAGGGGGGCCACACCTGTAGTTGGACTGATGCAGTATGTGCCTGGGTGTGTGGGGTAGTGTCATGCACTGCCTGATATGCTGTCTCCAGTGGGAGGGTGTGGGTACCCAATGCCCCAGCTTTCCCTCCCTGCACATGCATGTATGAGTGACCTGTGTTGTGTTGTCAGCCATACAGTGACACAGAAGGTTGTTCATGCTGTAGTCAGGACAGTGATTGCTTGGCTGGATGGCTGTGTGTGCCCCTGTAGTCCTTCTCAGTGTGAGCCCTGCTGGCATGCACAGTCCCTGCCTACAAAGACAAGGACACCTCACTCAACTTACAGAGTATGACATCAGTCTTTTGACATTGCACTCCAGCTATGGGCCATCTCAGCACTGTATTTTGCACACAACTGCCCTTGTGAATGGCATTTTGTATTTGTGTGATCATGTCCCTCGATGTGACCACCAGGACACATTCAACTATTCACAGGACGGGGACATTGCTGGCTGCGCAGTCTTGGACACAGTGAGTCCACCCCCAAACACAGGTTGACATGTGATGTATGTGTTGCTCAAGCCAAAAATGGACTGGAGTGTGGGCAGGCTACATGGGTGTTTTAGTGCTGGCATCTGGCATGTGCGTGAGATGTGCAGGGACTGTGTTCTCCCTCACACCTGCATGCTTTAACATCAGCTTTTCCCATGCAGGTGTCCCATGTGAGCTGTACTATAGTCTCTGATTGCCAATTTTGTTTGATATGTGATGATTTTGTATCTTGCTGCTATACTGATAGATGTCATTACATGGCACTGTGTCACTGATCATTTCTCATTCTTGTCTCCCATGCCTGCAGCTCAAGGTCCACCAGCATAAGGCCGTGTGGACGGCCATTGCAGCGAAGGTGCGAGCCCTGGGGTTCTCAAACCGACGGTGCACCTACTGCCACAAGAGATGGGACGACATCAGCCGGCTGACAAAGAATGCGGTGGAGATGACCTTGGGGCTGCTACCTCGCACTGGGCGTCTGGCACGGCGCAGTATGACACCACTAATGGGGCGCATCTTGGCGGTGACACAGCCTGAGCTGGATGCACGTTTGAAGGAGCATCAGCAGCAAGCCAGGGATGAGCATTTGGGGAGTCTGAATTTGGCTGGGAGTGGCTACATGTGAACAGAGCCTGTGCCAGCGCTGGCCTCTGTGATATTGGTAGTGTGATGCTTTGGCATGTAAGTGGCTGCTGGCCTGGGTGCCTGTGGCATGCATTTGCTCTACCTGTACTTACAAAGGTGAGTTGGATGCTGTGCCTTCACATTACATTCTGAGTTGTGCTCTTCAGGTTTCTTCTGCATTGATGTAGTCTTGGGAATCCCATGGGACGGAACAGCAGTGTGGCCAATCTGACTGTGCTTACATCGATGCGTCCATTGCATGCACCCATATTGGGGAGGCCTATACATCTTACAGCAATGTGCAGCATTATATTGTCCCCAAGGTACGACATGGTGGGTGGCATGGGCTAATGTCCATTGTGGAAGGTCATGTTGTAGTCTGGGTCTGTGTTGTACCCTCCTGTTCCATCCAGTTGTATAATTGACAACAAGTAGTGTGCCCCCATCATGTCACTAGGTGTGCTCAGACCTAAGTGTGTGTCTGTTTGAACAGAGCCACAAGCAGGGTGTTGTGCTGTGTGGTCATCACATGGCTCACTCATGCCTGAGTATACTGTTTCCACGCACTGCTTGAGTCAATGTAGTGAGTTTGCATGATGTGATTGCACAGGGTGGTGTGCAACATGTAGATTTGGTCAACTTTTGTCATGCATTGCTTGCATATGTTTGTTCTGTTGCTACCACTGACCTGACCCTACATCTCTCTCTCCCATGCAGCATCACCTGTGGTTACGGATGGACAGGAGATGGACACCAGTGGGGTGAAATTAGCCTCACAGCTGCCCAGGAGCCCAGTGACACAGATGTCACCAGCACCTCAGAGAGGGACAGGAGTCTGCTGGAGGAGTCCCAGTCTAAGACGCAAAGCACCACATCATCCGATGCCAGCGGGGATGCATCCATGTTGGAGGACACAGGGAACGGAGACTCTGCATCGACTTCCACCACTCAGCAGCCATTGCCCACCCTCCCAGCCACTTACTCTGGTGCTGCCTGTGTCCGCCTCAGTAAGAGGGGGAGAGTGTCCTTTACCCCTGTCCCCCCTGCTGCCATCAGTACTGAGTATGTGGACCTTTTGCGCCAGCTGTGTGTAGGCCAGACAGCTCTCCTCAATGCCTTCATTGACCACGACAAGAAATTGGCCCAGGTGGTTGCTTTCATGGAGGGCATACATTCCGACGTGGGTGGGCTGCACCAGACAGTCCAGGCTTTGTCATCAACAGTGGCGTCTGCCCTGCAACAGGCACATACTCTCAGTCCAGCTCTAGTCCCTTTGTTCACCCCCCTGGCAGTGGCTACATCTGACGATAGTGACCATGGTACACATACATCAAAGTCATGATACAGCACACGGAGCACACAGAAGCAGCAACCCAAGCGGTCCCGGGCACAGACACCATCCCCACAGAAGACCAGAGGCACACCAGAGCACAGGGAGAAATGCCCGTCAGGCGGCACCAGTGGACAAATAGCAAAGCAGCAGACCTCAGGCACACATGCCTCAGTGGCATCCCCATCCAAGGACTCTCCTGCCCCTAAAGCATTGCGCAAAGATAATCGTACAGTGTCTGTGCCCACCAAGATGGTGGTGCATGCCAAGGGTACACCTAGGAAGGGCTCCAAGGCAGTATCACCAAACACCTCGACTCCCATCCCAAGCCCAGTGAAGCAGGGGCCGGAGGGCACTGTAGGGGTAACACTTAGTAAACAGGGGGGGGGGCAGAGGCGAAGCAAGGCAAAGCGTTCCACTGGGTCCAGCACATCACCAGAGTGGCTGCCAGCACCTGCACCTGCTGCAGCAGTGGTGGTGAGTGTGCCTGTTGTGCCCACACCACTTCCCATTGATCCAATGTCAGGCAAGCCATTTAGGATCCCCAAGAATGGAAGGGCACCCCTCCACAATCTCCCAGCCACACCGTGTCTCCCGTCTGCATGACTCCACCTCCACGTGCCACTACACCACCTTGTCCAAGCAGCCCTCCGGCTTGCCAAGCCACTGATAGCTCTACCTCAGCTGTTCTGCTCTCTCTCCCGTCAAGTGCCCCGACAGTCCCCGAGACACAGCCAGCTCCCAGTCCACCTGACAGCCAAGTCTGAATGTTAGTCACCCTCACACACGTGTCTCTCACACAGGTGGGCCTGTACTGCACATTGTTGCCCCCTGACTGTGCAGCTTCTCATGGACTCGGTCTGCACTCTGTCCTGCCCACTGGCCTTGTCGTTCACTGCTGCGTTAGACCCCTGCCTGTGCAGCTTCTCATGGACTCAGTCTGCACCCTGGACTGGCCACTGGCCCTGTTGCTCTTCGCTGTGTTGGACCCTTCCCTGTGCAGATTCTCATGGACTCAGTCTTCACTTTGTCCTGCCCACTGGCCTTGTCGTTCACTTCTGTGTTCCCCCTGCCTGTGCAGCTTCTCATGGACTCAGTCAGCACCTTGGACTGGCCACTGGCCTTGTGTTTTGCTTCCTGCCTGTGCAGCTACTCATGGACTCAGATTGCACTTTGTCCTGCCCACTGGCCTTGTCATTCACTGCTGTGTGCCCCCTGCCTGTGCAGCTTCTCATGGACATGCTCTCCATCTTCTGCCTTGCTCTTCTCTTCTCATGGTACCTATCTGTGCACTATGTGAATAAAGACAGTTTCTCCTGTTGTCTATTTTGTCAGTGTCATTACTGAATAAAGTTAATTTGCTGTGTGTAAATGGTTTACTGTGCCACATGGTCTGTGTGGCACTTAAACATCATAAATGTTTGGGCTCACTTACTCTCTTTTTTTCAGGGCTGACAGGGTCTTCATTTCTTCTTGACCCAGATACTTGTGGTGGGAATGGTGTAAATTTTGAATGGTTAGCAGTAGTCATTTACTTGATTGGTTCATGTTGGCTCTATTGTATACATGTCGGGGGGGGGAGGGGTCACTGCCAGCACAGAGTGGGTTTCTGCACACAGTATTGCAGGCAGGCTGTCCAGGGTCATCATGTATGTGTGTTCTTCCTTTATGTGTGCCCAGTGGTGTATGTGTGTGGTCATCTTGTGATGGCCAGTCATCCTAGTCCCATGGCTTACTTTCCATTTGTGCTCTTGGATGGCCAGGCAGTGTGCAGCGTGAAGGGGGGGAGTTTGTGGTGAGTGTTGATGTGTACATGCCTCTGCAATGTCAACTACACACATGTGTCACCCAGGAGTTGTGTGCCTGTTGTTGTGATTGTTCATCCCTGTGGATGTGGTTGTATGCCCATGTGCGAGTTGTGTGTTGTGCAATGTGCAGTGTGTTGGTGTGTCCTTACAGTTCTGTGTGACTCCTACTTGATGTTTTGTCACTTGTGAGTATGCAGAGAGTGTTACTGGCAAGTCAGTGTTGCGTTTTGTTGCACATCCATGTGTCTGGTGGCTGTTTGTGGGAACTCTGCAGACCTGCTGCTCCACACTGCCATTGTGGTTGGGTTTTCTCATGCCTTGCTATCACATGGTGCCTTCTTGCCTCCAGTGTGGCATGTTGTGTGTGTTGTCATGCCATCCCCTATCTGTGCTTCAGCTGCCTACCCATTGTGGGTCTGCACTCCCTCTCTTTGTGTATGGTACACTCCTGCAATGTCCCCTACTGACATGCAGTACACTTCACTTTGGTGTGAGCTGTCCCCTTGCTTTGCATGTGTGTGTGCCTCCCCATGACTTCATTTGTGCCACTGTGCTTTGTGGTGTAGTTCTTTGTCTAGGGTCAATGTGTCACTCAGGGCATTTCCCCAATGGGTAATGTGTGATGTTCTGGTGCTGTTTGTCAGTCATGGTTGCTCCTATGCAGTTCAGCTGTGTGTGCTGCCCAGTCCTGTGGTCAAGTTGTTTCCACCTTTGTGTCCCAGACTTGTGCATCTATTGGGTGTTGTGTTGTATGTATGTGTGTTGTTTGTGTTTTTGCTTCACTTTCTGGGTGTGCTGTTGTCTTTGTGCTGTGCTGTGTTGTGTTGTGTGGGTTGCTGTTCTGTCACTGATGTCTGTGTGTGTCTGGTATGCTTGGTGTGCACACACCGCTTGTTGTCCGTGCTGTGTGTGTATGTTGCCTTGTGATTGCCTGGTGTGCATCCCCTGATGTCGTGCTGTGTTTGCTATGTGATTATTCCGCCTGTGCATCTGTTATTTGTTTGCTGTGGCTGTGTTGTTCTGTGATGGTGCACTTCGTGTGTGTGTTGTGGTATGTTGTCTGTGCATTGTTTCTGGGTGATGGGGTTGTGCACTCATGTTGTGTCTGTGCTCCCATTGCCTTTCCCCAGTTTAGCTGCACAGGGCATGTCTGTTGTTGTGGCTCTGTGTGTGTTTCTGTTGGGCTATGTGTTTGTCTGTTGTACTTGTTTCCACTTTTGTGGTGGCATTAGGGGTGGGCGGAATTTGCGTAATCGCGTCACGCAAATCTCCGCGAAACGGTAAAAAATCTCCGCGAACACACAGAAATTTTGCGAACACGCGGAATTGCTTGTTCGCGATGCTTTTTTCCTGTACGCAATCGCTGTTTGCGTGCTCGGGGTGAAATATCTCGCGAACACGCATTTTGAGAACGCGAACAAGCAAAAAATTTCGCGAATTCGCGGAACGCAGATTTTTGGGCAATTTCGCGTTCTCCGCGGAATGCGAAATTACGCAAATTCCGCGAGCGGAACGGAATTTACCACCCAGGCCTAGGTGGCATCCCTGTGTGTGTGTGTGTGTGTTATGTCTGTGGCTGAGCCCAGGGTGTGTGGTTGTTTGTGTGTGTATTGCCTGTCAAGTTTTTCTAGCCTTCAGTGTGTTTGGCACTGATGTTGGGTGCTGCTGGTGTGAGGGGGGTATGTGTGTAGATTCTTACTGGTGTTTGTCAGTCCTGAAGTGTGTAGATGGACCCTGTGTGTAGTGCTGCTGGTGTGCTCCTGTGGGGTAGTTGTATGTATGTGTGACTATGCAGGCTGTGTGTCCATTTGGATGTTGATTCCTTGTATGTGTTCATTTGTTGCTTGTCCTCATTGATATTTCCCTGAGTGTGGTGTTGTGTATGTTTCCCTGGCCCTGTGCTACTGTGCTGTGTGTTGTGTGTTCCTGTGCAGCCACTCCTGCAGTGTGTGTCTCCATGATTGTTTGTTGTGTGGTGCAAGGTGTGTATTGCCCTGGCTTGTTGTTGTGCATGGTGTGCACAGGAGGGGCACATGGCATGTGCCTTCATGGGGTGTGCTGGTGTGTGGTGGGAGTGGGTGTGTCCATGTGGTCTTTGTGCCCTGCCCATGCTCGGCACTGGCCCTGCCTTCTGCATTGTCTGCATGTATTTTCTTGTGTTCGCCGCTGCAGTGACGTGACCGGAACATTGCTGCATGGTGGCGGTAGCTGTGTGTCCAGGATGCAGCAGGGTGACTTTGTGGCAGGTGGGTGATGTGTGGGTGCCCTTGAGGATGTGTCCCTGTCCCCCCTAGGGTGTCTGATGTGTATTTGGAACCGGTGTCAGGCCATGTGTTGTGTTGTTGCGTACCTGCGACGGCATCCGTGGCGGTCCATGAGTTCCTGCTGCTGTAGCAGGTACAGCACCGGAAAGACGTGTAGAGCTGGGTCCATGGCGGTCGTGACCGGGACTCTGGTTTCGTGCTCTGCTGTCGAGCTTCCGCCGTCTCTGGTTGGGTGGTGTCTCCGCTGCGGTGCATCTGCTTGCTTGTGTCATCCTAATTTGTGGAGCGGGGCGGACGTCATTCCGCACGGCGGTGAGTCTCCATTGGCTCCCACAGCCGCGGTGGCGGGCGCACTTTGATGGCGGTGCGCGTCGCACCGCGGCGGTCGGGAAGTGGTCCCACCGGCCAACATCCTAATGGACCCCTAAGTAATCAGCTCACTACAGTGCCCCAAATGCCAACGACATGTGTCTGTAGGGCAGTGCTGCCCGCTGGCTCAGGCCTACAGCACGGTCCAGCAGGTTCTTAAAATGAAACAGAGATGTGACTGAATGAGGTCCAGAGATCACATCATTACGCACGGCAACATCGCTTGTTCACACCTGCGCACCCAGGCTGATGCACCCCACCCCTCCCACCACACCGCGCTCAATTGCAGCACCTGTGCACCCAGGCCCCACTGCTCAGCTGCTGTCATTGGTGTGTGTCCAAACACAACGGCCAGCAGGGTTCACAATTCAGATCTAGTTTTGATTGCCAGGATGGTGTACACCTCATGGATCCCTTTTTTTTATTGCGCATTGTGATATGCGAGGTGGATGCGGCCATATCACCTGAGGCATCGTGGAAGAACTGGAACATGTGGCGTCGTCGTTATCCTATTTATACGTACGCTGGGCTTGCGTACGCCAGGCCAGCGTAGAGGTGTGAATAATTATTCCGGGGACCTGGGTGTTGTTCAGTTCCTGCCTGGGCAGGAAGTGTACTTATGTGTGTGTCCCTGTTGCAGTTTTGACGTCGCACAATCCGCAATTTACATTAATGTAGCATGTACCAGGAGGGCAGCAACTATTGCTAATGAGATGCTGTCCGAAAACATTGAATGGACAACATCACATGTCGTTGTCAAGCTTGTGGATATGCGCAGACACGCATGTCAATGGTGTGCAGTATTATTGAAAGTGTTGCTATTGCGAAGCGCACACATGTGGAGGTGCTCGGATGGAGGGAGGATCAACAGTGAGGCTACGTCATACACAGTGATAGCGCTCATTACAGTCAAGCAATGAATATCAAACGTGAATCTGAAAGTCTCACATATGACACACTACTATACTGGTAAAGCCTGACAACAGAGCATATTACAACACAAATCTACACATTACTCTTTACTGTTCGTCACATGTGTTCTAGGATGTGCACTCTGCCCGTGGCTGATGATACCCCTTCGAGCCACCAATACCCAGGCTGAAAGGCAGCACAATAATGCGCACACACACACACCAGGGGCATTGTGTAACACACATTTGTTTTTTGATGTAACGTTTCAGATACATGGCCATCATACATGGAAGGCTACTGTACAGAGCATGAATATTGATCAAGATGATCGTTGCATGTTGTGTGTACTATAAATTATGTGTACACAGCAAAAAACTTTTCAAAAAAGCTCTCTAAGCAGAAGAGGTGTGTCTCTCATCAAACGCTGTAGAGAGAATGACTAAAATGGGTGGTGTCCTCCAACTGTTACTATGGGAAATGTTATGAACCAATCAAATGCTTTTTTTAAGGTCACATGGCAATCGTGCACCGAGCGCGCAAGGAGGCTGCAACCGACGCGATTTTGAGAAAATATATTTACCATAATATAAGTTTATTCCAGTTAGAAATATATAAATGTTTAAAATAATTTAGATTATCGCTTGCTCTCATATACACTTTAAACTTATTTAGATATAGTTTTGAGACATAAAAAAAAATTAGGGAATGGCGTACCCGGCGCGATACCATACGTCTATGACGTAACACAGGGCCTGGCAGCGTGCACTCGTATACGAAACGCGCAGCCGTCACGACCCTATACGTATATGACGTAACGTGCGGCTTGGTACCACGCACCCGTCGCATACCAAACTAGCAGCTGCCGCAACCTTATACATGTATGATGTTAGGCGGGCCGCGATACCACGATGCCCTCGGATACGAAATGCGCATTCTTTACGAGTTTTGCAATATGGTGGAAAGGATTCACGTGCTGATGGAGATTGGTACACTGCCGGTACGGGAGTCCAGTTTTCTCAAAAAAACAAAAAAAAAAGATACACCTACTTTTTGGGGAAGATATAAAAAATTACATAATTTTTTTAATTAAAAAAAAAGGATAATAGAGTTCCAAAATATTACAAAAACAATAGAAAAAAAATAGGTTTTATAAATATTAAAATATGAAATTAACATTTAAAAAACCTTCGAAATTCACTGAAAAAAACATAGATTTTACAGACGTTATAGTTAGGAATTAGCATTTAAAAAACCTTAGAAATTCACTGAAAAAACCATAGGTTTCAGGGACGTTATAGTTAGTTGGACATTTGACTCATATAAAACCAGAGAAATTCGCCCGTTATAGTTAGTTGAGCTAACTATAACTCGCAATGCACTGGTGATGACGTCACATATTACATCACTCATGACATGGTCAGTGACATCACTGATGACATCACTGATGACATCTCAAATGACATCACTGATGACATCATCCACGTGGTAATCTGATGCACATACTTATGCCCTAATATAAACTTTGATACACGCACTCTAAAATACAGACTACTATTTTTGAAACCATACACACAACAATGCCTGATACTACATACCACCCACTATTTCCTAGGTCTACACACACATCCAGTCACTTATACATGCAGTTACTCATCAATACAGTACTATAATATGCACTCATACACCTATACATACAGTCACACTCATCCTTAGAGTTACTCACACACCTAGTCAGTCATGCAAAGAATCAATCACATACCAATTTACTCATGTATACAGTTATACACACCAACTCCGGTATTTATACACACACCACATCACTTATTTATGCAGATACTAACACATACTTACTTATACAATCACTGATACAAGCAGACACTCATTTATACACCCACTCTTCAAATAACTTACTCTCACGTATGGTCATTTATATACTCCAACACTCACATATACTGCCTTAAAACATAAGTAGTTACTCACACATAAACCACTGAGACATTCATTCACTCACCAACACACCCATACACACTCTAACTCACCCATACAGCCCTTCCCAGATGCACTTTTGAATGCATACAACCAGTGAATCATCCACTCAGACATCTATGCAGAGTCACACACCCCCCCACCCACCCATACAGATACTCAGGCACCCATACAGATACTCAGACAACAAATCAATAACCCATATAGACACTCATGTAGCTACTCACCAACCCATGCAGCCGCTTATACACAAACTGAGACACTAATACAGAATTTCACACAGTTTAGTCACTAACCCATGCATTCAGTGACACATGTTCAATCACTCACTTATACAGTCAGTCACGCACCTACTAAATAATCAATTCAGGCACTTTTAAATCCACTCATTCTTCAACACACCTTGGCATAGATATATATGAAAAATATAACTTTACAGAAACACACATTTACTGGATGATGTCATCAGTGATGTCATTTGAGATGTCATCAGTGGTGTCATCAGTGATGTCACTGACCATGTCATGAGTGATGTAATATATGACGTCATCACCAGTGCATTGCGGGCGCGCAAGTTATAGTTAGCTCAACTAACTATAACGGGCGAATTTCTCTGGTTTTATATGAGTCAATTGTCCAACTAACTATAATGTCCCTGAAATCTATTTTTTTTAAGTGAATATATATATATATATATACATTATCTACTGGCGGTCGCCAGTAGATAGTTATAGTTAGGACCGTGTTTCCATAGGAAATCTCAAAATTCTATTTTGAATAACTTTGGCGCCGGTTGACGAATCTTCGCGAAATTTTCAAAACTAATGGGGCGCTCCGCTCAGCTCCTGCCCTGAAAGTCTCGGGGGGATTTGTCAAGCGGGGGCCGAGAAAAAAGGGAGGTCCCAAAACGCGTTTTCCCCATGCATTTTCCCATAAGACCTTTAGTCGAAGGTACAGCCCGAACGGCTGAACAGAATTACTTGAAATTTGGCAGAGAGGTAGTCCTCAGGTCAGGGATGTGCCTTTTGCATATATGGAGTCAATCTGTTCAATAGTTCCTGAGAAAATTGCAGTTAAAAGCACATACATATCAATAGCCGCGCACCATGCGCGCACCCTAACGTGCACGAGCGTAATTCTGATTGGTTGTTACATGTCAGTCAACGTTCGAATCGGTCGAAATCAGGAAGTGTCGGCCGCCATTTTGTTTGTTTTCAGTGCGAGAGTGGAAAAGGAAGGTGGTGAACGTGAAAAGGGGGCAGGGTAGAGAGTTCATGACCCCCTAGCCTTTGCCAGGGGGTCCCTGAAGGACCCCGAAGGCAGAAAAAAACTGTTAAATTCTTTTTTTTTTTTAAATCACAGGGGTGCGCGCACGGTGAAAAACCATTAAAAAAAAAAAATGTTTAATACGTAGTTTATTGAAAAATAAATATATAAAAAAAATAATAATACATACATAACTTAGCATTTAAAAAAACGTACAAATTCAATGAAAAAACCATAGGTTTCACACACGTTATAGTTAGGAGTTAGCATTTAAAAAACCTTGCAAATTCACTTAAAAAACCATAGGTTTCACACATGTTATAGTTAGGTGGATATTTCACTCGTAAAAAACCAATGAAATTCCACCGTTATAGTTAGTTCAGATAACTATAACTCGCGCGACCGTCACTCTATTACAAGGATGATGTCATCAGTGATGTCAAGAGTGATGCCACTGACCATGTCATGAGTGATGTAATATGTGACGTCATGAGCAGAGGATTGCGGGCGCGCGAGTTATAGTTATCTGAACTAACTATAACGGTGGAATTTCATTGTTTTTTTACGAGTGAAATATCCACCTAACTATAACATGTGTGAAACCTATGGTTTTTTAAGTGAATTTATATATATATAACAGCTGCTTCTCGCCTTCGTGAAGTTTTCTTTCGACAAAGCAGACACCGACCCAGAGTATTGTGCTTTAAGATCGTATTTTAATGACGGCCATTACGCGTTTCAGTCCGTAGTGGACCTTGATCACATGACAACGCTGAGAGTGTTAACAGACCATTTAAAGTGCTACATTTTGCCACGTGATGGGTGAAAGTCAATGGAACAAGAAAAAATACTTTTTGGTTCATTGAAGCATATGTCACAGTCTAGGTCACATTAAAAGAAATACTGTTACAATTGGTAAATTTATGGCATAAAAATACCATCTCTCTTAGCTAAAACAACCCCATGTAAAATCCTTAAATAATTTAATGGATAATTTAGGTTAAAATATCAAACAACTACTTTCCAATCCTAATTGATGGTAAAAGCGCATCCAAGGTTGCTCAGTAAAAACCATTTAATCCAACATGCCGTGCAGGAAGAAGTGAAGGCATCCGACGTGTTTCGGCGAATACTTGCCCTGACAACAGGTGAAAGAACACAACCCTAACCTATGTTTAGCGTAAATACAATGTAGTAAACATAGACAAAGAGCTACAATTATAATAGTGGGTACGGGTCACTGAAAGAATATCGAGGAGAAGAATATCGAGCTGCCACAATATCGAGGTAAAATTATCGAGTGACAGAATATCGACTTCCTAGCTACAAACAGGTAAGTAAAAAGATATCGAATCCTAAATATCATTGTTAAAAATATAGTTTGCTAAAATATCGACTTTTTAAATGTCTTAAAAGTAATATAAAATTAATTAAATCATAAATATAATTAAGTAAATCATACTTAAAAATATTTTTTTAAACGTAAAAATTTATGAATAATAAATGTCAAGTGCAAAAAAATAAACATGCATTTTTATATATATTGACTTAATAATATTACAAATCTATTATTTTTAATGATAAAATGCTAAAAACATAATTTAAAATATAATTACATATATATATATATATATAAATAAACCTATAATATAACTATAAAAATTAATTTTATATAATAACTTAAAACATTAAAATAAAATAAAAGTTTTAAATAATATTTTACACTACATTAAACATAACAATACTGAAAACGTTGCATAGCGTAGGGGATAAAATTACTATTCCCACTCCAGCGAGTGGTACAGTAGGGAAAGTGTTGGATAGCAGGTAGATAAAAATTACTATTCCCACTGCAGTGAATGCACCAGTAGGGAAGGGGTTGGATAGCGGGTGGGTAAAAATTACTATTCCCACTCCAGCGAGTGCAACAATAGGGAAAGTGTTAGATAGCGGGTGGGAATAATGTACTATTCGCACTCCACCAAGTGAAACAGTAGGGAAAGTGTTGGATAGCGGGTGGGAATAATGTACTATTCCCACTCCACCAAGTAAAACAGTAGGGAAAATGTTGGATAGCGGTAGGGTAAAAATTACTATTCCCACTCCAGTGAGTGCAACAAGTAGGGAAAGTGTTGGATAGCGGGTGGGAAAAAATTAGTATTCCCACTCCAGTGAGTGCAACAGTAGGGAAAGTGTTGGATAGCGGGTGGGAAAAAATTAGTATTCCCACTCTAGTGAGTGCAACAGTAGGGAAAGTGTTGGATAGCAGGTGGGAATAATGTACTATTCCCACTCCACCTCATGTAACAGTAGGGAAAGTGTTGGATAGCGGGTGGGTAAAAATTACTATTCCCAATCCAGTGAGTGCAACAGTAGGGAAAGTGTTGGATAGCAGGTGGATAAAAATTACTATTCCCACTGCAGTGAGTACACCACTAGGGAAGGTGTTGGATAGCGGGTGGGTAAAAATTACTATTCCCACTAGGTGTTGGATAGCGGGTGGGTAAAAATTACTATTCCCACTCCAGTGAGTGCAACAAGTAGGGTAAGTGTTGGATAGCGGGTGGGTAAAAATTACTATTTCCACTCCAGTGAGTGGAATAGTAGGGAAAGTGGTGGATAGCGGGAGGGTAACAATTACTATTCCCACTCCAGCGAATGCAACAGTAGGGAAAGTGTTGGATAGCGGTTGGAAATAATTTAATATTCCCACTCCACCAAGTGTAACAGTAGGGAAAGTGTTGGATAGCATAGGGGAATAATTTAGTATACCCACTCCTGCAATATAATTAACATTAATTAACAAGTAATAATTTTTTCAAAATTAATTTACCTCCCACAATTTTCCCCTATAGACATCACCTACAAAATTTTAAAATATTAATAAATTAATAACATTAATTAAAAATTAATTAACTAATAACAATTAACAATACAATTAATAACCATCAAATATAAATTAACTAACACATTTAACACTATAAAATAACTTTTAATATAATATAAAAAATAATAAAAATTACATTAAAACTAAATTACTTCCTACCCTACTCTCCTATCAACCCTCAACCCACTCCTAAAAAAAGTACACAATTAACATATTTACAAATTAATAATTAATAATTAATATCTAATTACTAATTAATAAAAAATAACACAATTAACATAATTACCAATTAATTATTAATTGTTAATCAATTTATAATTAGTTAATAATGAATTAATTTACTTGATTAACAATATAAATTATTATATACTAAATTATTAATTAATAAAATAATTAATTAATTTCAGTTAAATAACTTCCCACGATATTCCCCTATAAACCCACTACAGAATTAAATTATGCAAAAACTAATTAACAAATAATTAATTAATTCTACATAATTCTTTAAAAATATATTATTATTAAATTACTTCCTACCGTATTCCCCTATAAACAAACAACCCACTACGGAATTACATTACGCAAAAATACACACAGGTGCCGATTCCGATCCGTTAAAACAATTTACCGTCCGACTCGTATCCGTATTTTTTTACGTACGAATCGTACAAGTCCCGTACAAACGGCGAAGTACGATTCGTACGTGAAAAATACATACAAATTGCGTCGGGAAAATGTCCGAGAGGGAGCCGGAAATTTTTACGTCCGAATAGCGTCGGGAAAAGTGTCTGATAGAGAGCCGGACATTTTTACGTGCAAATCGTAAAACAGAAGTCCGAGCGCGCAAGTACGATCCGTACCGCTCGTCCGAATACACAACCGCATGTAAAAGGCCCCGTACGGAGCGAACGCTGTAGCACACATGTACACGGATACGAGTCGTACAGCCCCCCCTCACCCCGCACATGTCAGCACCGTACCCCCGTATGTCAGCACTGTACCCCCCCTCCACACCATACCTCAACACTGTAGCACAGCCCCGCACCTGTACGCACCATACCCCAACACTGTAGCACAGCCCCGCACCTGTACGCACCGTACCCCAACACCGTACCCCAGCTCCCCCTGCATGTACACGCCGTACCCCCACCCCCGTATGTATGCGCCATACCCCCACCCCTGTATGTATGCGCCGTACCCCCAGCCCCCCCGCATGTACGCGCCGTACCCCCACCCCCGTATGTACGCGCCGTACCCCCACCCCCGTATGTACAAGGCGTACCCCCACCCCCGTATGTACATGCCGTACCCCCAGCCCCCCCGCATGTACGAGCCATACCCCCACCCCCGTATGTACGCGCTGTACCCCACCCCGAATGTACGTGCCGTACCCCCAGCGCATAGCGCTGGGGTACGGCGCGTACATACAGGGGTGGGGGTACGGCGCGTACATGGGGGGGCTGGGGGTACGGCACGTACATATGGGGGTGGAGGTACGGCGCGTACATACGGGGGTGGGGGTACAGCACGTACATGCGGGGAGGGCTGGGGGTACAGCGCATACATACAGGGGTGGGGGTACGGCGCGTACATATGGGGGGGTTTACGGCGCGTACATATGGGGGTTGGGGTACGGTGCGTACCGGGCCCCCTTTTCCTCGTGCATCACGGCGTACTTAGCTTTTCCGGCACTTTTTGGCTCCCGTAAAAATATGGCCGTATGTACGCGCTGTACCCCACCCCCGTATGTACGCGCCATACCCCCAGCGCATAGCGCTGGGGTACGGCGCATACATACGGGGGTGGGGGTACGGTGCGTACATACGGGGGTGGGGGTACAGCGCGTACATGCGGGGGGGCTGGGGGTACGGCGCGTACATACAGGGGTGGGGGTACGGTGCGTACATATGGGGGTGGGGGTACGGCGCGTACATACGGGGGTGGGGGTACGGTGCGTACCGGGCCCCCTTTTCCTCGTGCATCACGGCGTACTTAGCTTTTCCGGCACTTATTGGCTCCCGTAAAAATATAGCCGTGCGGAGTGCTGTGGGTACAAATCGTACTTGCTGGTCCGTAAAACGCTGCCTGACTCCATGCGGACGTCGCGTACGCGCTGTCCAGGATCGGAATTGTATGTATTTTTTAGCCACACGGTGTTTTTTACGATTCGTACGGAAATGGATTTGAAGAGACAGGACGCTTGCCTGGCCTTTTTCCTGACCTGAAGTAATCTGATTTCTGGGCCCGTTTCTAAGAACCTCAGTGTGATTATTTTGACCTGAGGATACATGACTGATGCCGGAGCCCCACTCAACCTCTTAGCCACATTGGGCTTCGCTTGATCTATCTGGGAAGAGATCCTTCACATCCCATTTCCGGAACCTCAGTTCGATCTGAGTATACAGGACTTCTGCCTGAACCCCATCCAACCCCTTATCTGCACTGGGAGTCGTAAAACCATTCTGGGAAGAGAAACTCTATTACCGGAAATCTCCACTGAAGAAACATCCACGCTGTACGGGATACTGTTGCTCCTGTATGAGTATCTTTCTACTTCGCCCCATAAGCCGCATTGGGCTCTCTTAGGCTGTCACCCGACTGTCCCTGTCCTGATGAAGACCCGCATGGACTAGTCAGTAATGCCACTTTGGGTCGAAACGTCGACATTAATCCCGTGGACCAGTTGAAAGATTCTGCGTAAAGACTAACTCAATCAGTCCGCAGACTGTTTTGAATATTTGTTTTTCTGGCCTTCTGCAATCATCAATTTTCCCATAAGTCACTTTGTATATATTACTAGGCCTGGGCGGCAAATTCCGTTCCGCTCGCGGAATTTGCGGAATTTCGGTAATTTCGCGTTCCGCGGAGAACGCGAAATTGCCCAAAATTCTGCTTTCCGCGACTTCGCGAAATTTTTTCTTGTTCGCGTTCTCAAAATGCGTGTTCGCGAGATATTTCTCCCCAAGCACGCAAACAGCAACAGTGAACAGGAAAAAAGCATCGCGAGCAAGCAATTCCGCGTGTTCGCGGAATTTCTGCATGTTCGCGGAGATTTTTTACCGTTTCGCGGAGATTTGCGTAACGCGATTACGCAAATTCCGCCCACCCCTATATATTACGCACTTTCACCACAGCACAGAGCACTTTATGTCACCTTGTCACAATTATAATTCACCCTTAGTTCTTGACAGCTATTGAATGTTGGTATTCATAAATGACGTAATTTATATAAAAATTTAATTGAATACATTTCATGGTCTCTATGTGTGTCAATTTTGATTAATTATTTTTCCTATGAACAAACCAATGACGGTTTAGTTGTTTAAGAAATTTTGTATACCCGACAGAACCGACTGTTATTTTCGTACCCGTAAAAATATAGCCTTGCGGAGTGCTGTGGGTACGAATCGTACTTGCTTGTCCGTAAAACGCTGCCTGACTCCGTGCGGATGTCGCGTACGCGCTGTCCAGGATCGGAATTATATGTATTTTTTAGCCACACGGCGTTTTTTACGATTCGTAAGCAAATGGTATTTCTGTACGAATCGTACTTGCTGGTTTGTAAGGTGGAATTCACGGGTACGAGTCGTACGGAGAAAACGCTCCATACGACCATTTGTACCCGGGTTTCACAGGATCGGAATCGGCACCTAAATGTACTACTTTAAAAATATTCAAACATACATTACAAAAATAATACATACTTTTAACACATATCCTAACACTTAAAACACACAAAAAATAGATATTTTTAACAACTATATTATGACTGTCGATATTATTAACTACGATATTAAAAACGATATTTCTTACCTGCATTTCGATATTCTGCACCACTATATAAGTCAATAATATGTCCACTTGATATTTAAAACTCGATATTTTGCCATATCGATATTTAAAATTTGATATTGTGACTGTTTACCAGTGGGTACAAAGGCAGTTCACTTTAGCGCCTTAGGCTGTTAATCTGTCCCCTCCTCTTTTTGTTAAAGATATCCTGTCAATGGCAAAAAATTCAACATGTTGTTGTTCCCTTCATGGAACTGTATGAAATGTCTGGCTACTGGGTTGTGTTTGTCATTATGAGCAATAGTCCTCAGATGTTATAAGACGTGTTCAAATAGTATTCTTGCTCAATCTGTCCTTCCGTGTTATCCCTCTTCTGTATGTTATCCTCTGGATATTTTCAGTCACGTCATTCAGGCAGCTTTCACAAAGAAAATCTGCCAGTTTTTACTCAGGATCTGTCTTAAGTCTCTAGCTTTCTGGTTAAAGGTGTTATTAAAGCTGACTCTCTTCTCTGTTGTAGTTACTGTTAAGATAGCACACTAGACAGCAATATAGTCTTTATTCTACCAACAGCGACAGAGAGTTTGTGCTTCCTTCTCCTTCATCAGCTGTCCCCACTTGTCCCATAACCTAGGTACCCTTGAAGCATCACTGGTAGAATACTTGGCCATTGACATTCCACGGATAAGCCACAGCACATCTCCCCCTCTATAAAACATTAAGAAAACACTTCTCAAAGAAACTGGTTCCCAAGGACTGGGAATAGTGCAACAAAAAGCAAGGGTAAAACATCCATAGAACAATTCAACCCCAAATTACTAAAAACAAAACAAATGCTTTGGCACTTCTTAAGTTCTTATAAGATGCCAAAAGCAAATATCCAACAGCAATAAGTTACAAAAAGACTTGCATGTCCAGTTTTCTACTTGTCACCCAAATCATAGTCCATCAAGTAGGAGGGTGCTTTCTTAGGATGGAGACTGTGATGCGCCACTCCAGTAGACACCTCGGTCCCTTCTTCAGCTGAATAAGATCTTGGCCACATTTGACTCTCCCTTCCCCACTCGCCAGTCTGGACATGCTCCAAATGCTACCATCACACAAGACATTTCTCTTCCATAAAACAATACGCTTTGGAACCCAATATTTAGACTTTCCATTGGGTTTCCAACCTGGCCTTTTCACAAATACATTATTACCCATATGCCACTCTCTCTCACATACATTGAGAGATGACCAGTTCCTCCAAATATTCCTTCATTTCACCAGAAACAAATTGTACACCTTTGTCAATGACAATAGACTTGGGAATCACCTCTGAAGCAAATACATCTTTTAGGAACTCAAAAACTGTTCTGGTCATCGCAGTGTTCATACAATATTCTACAACCCATTTGGCAGTGTAATCAACTAACACCATTATGAATCTTTCTCCTGGTGACAGTAGGTCAAATGGCCCAACAATATCCAGCCCCAATTTAACCCAGGGTTCCTCTCAAACAGCTACCGGTGACAGGGGAGTTAGCCTGGTCACTTTAGACTTGTCACTCACAGCACACTGGATGCAATCCCTCACTACTTCCTCCATATAACTATCCAACCCCAGCCACCAGTATCTTTCTCTTACCCTTGCCTTTGTTAAGTTCCTTCCTAAGTGTCCTTTGTGCACTAGGCTAACAATCTTCTCCCATAGACCTACAGGGGGAACCATTAAACTGCAATAGAAAAGATTGTCATCTTCAATGCAAAGTTCTTACCGAGTATTCCAAAACCCCCTTCCCTCCACAACGAGATCCTTGAAATTTGGCCACCCAAACACCACTAAACCTTTGACTACTTCTATCACCTCAACTTTGGCAGCTTCACTGTCCCACTCAACCTTGCCAATCGCTCCTTCCTTCACCCACATAATAGGATTTATCACCACTTCTTCCCTGACTAATCTATTGGAAATTCTTGACACCAGGTAGATATTTGACCTAGAAATTGAATTGCATTAAGTCTTCTACCCACCTCTTTATGTGTGGAGAAACATTATACACACCACTGCATGTCGAAAATTGCATAAGAGGCCTGTGATCTGTCCTGAGTACAAACTACAGACCCCCAGAAAGACCTTAAAGGAGTGACTTGCCCAAGTGCAAGCCAATGCTTCGCACTCAATAGCAGAGTATCTCTTTTCAGCACCTTCTAATGAGCGCAAAGCGAAAGCCACCACCTTTTCCTCGCTATCCTTCACTTGAGACAACACCACACCCAGTCCCTTGAAACTGGCATCAGTAGTCAGGAATGTCTTTTTCGTGATGTCAAAATGTCCTAGGGTTGACATATTTTCAATATCCCCTTTCACAAGCTGGAAATCCTCCTCTGATTCCATAATCCAATCAAGCAGAGCTCCCTTTTTAAGTTGCATACATAGGCTGCACTATAATAGCATTGTACTTGAAAAACTTGGAGTAATACTGCGCTATAATTACCTGAACTGATCTTTATTGGATGGGGACGGCGCATCAATAATAGAGCTAGCCAATTCAATTTTGGTACTGATTCCTTTTTTAGAAATGGTGTTTCCTAGGTACTCAACTGATCCCATCCTGAACCTGCATTTTTTCTTATTCACGGTTAGCCCCTTGTCCTTCAACCTGGTTAACACTTGCCTCACAACCTCATCATGCTGCTGCCTATCCCTGCCGTACACCAGGATATCATCTTGGAAATACAAAACTGACCCAATACCCTCCAACACCAATTTTATCAGCGTTTGGAAGCACACTGCTGCCAAGGCCAGTCCAAATGGCAGCCTCTTGAACCCATATGCTCCCAAAGGTGTGAAAAAAGATGTGAGGGCTCTGGAGTCCTTATGCAGCCTCACCTGGTGATAGGCATCAGATAAATCCATCACAGTGAATATGTGGCCCCCTTGAGTGTGGTAAGAGTCTCTGTGATGTTTGGGAGGGGTTGGCGATCCACCCAGTGCATTGGTTGAGGTTCCTAAGATCAACACACATACGAATATTAGTTCCATTGTCCTTTGGGGCAAGACCCACTGGGGCCAATTATTCGGAGGATTATATCTCCTCAATAACTGTACTTTGCAACAACTTGTCTAATTCTTCCTGCAAGGGTTTCATCATCAAATTGGATGCCTTCCTGGGCTTGTGCACTACAGGCTCTGCATCTATGTTAAAAATAATTCTGTGCTCGAAACCTTTGAGAAGCCCCAATCAGTCATTATAAACTTCTTGAAACTCATTAAACCACCTAACGTCCTCCCCAATGGTTGCCAGTATCATGACTTGGTTAGGAGCATAAGGTTAAAAACAATTCCCAAATCTCTCTGGAGCCTCTAACCCAATAGGTTGTCCCCACTCCTGACCACATACATTTTCCCTACAGTCTCCATTCCTTGAAAATTTGTCAACATCACTGCATAGCCCACCAGATCTATCTTCATGCCTCCATAATCTTTAGGATTGATCTTAGGTGGTAACAATGCAATACCACTCGTGCCATATACCTTCTCCCAATTCTTGTCCCCCACAAATGTGAACAGGGATCCTAAATCACCAAAACTGTAAAGTTTTTCACACATATCTCCAGATCGCATTCAGACATTGTTATGGGACCACTGTCAACCACCTCATCTACCTGCTTGACCTCTGTGGGGGGATGATCCTATCTGCAGGACCACACTCTCACCTTCTTCAGGCATGTCCAACACCTTGTGCACCTTCACATTTTTGCACACACAGGCAAAATACCCCTTTCTCCCGCAGCTATGACATACTACATTCCTGGCCATGCAGTGAGGGCTATTCGTGAAGAGATAAGAGCTACCACATTTATATAAAATCTTTTTATTTTAATGATAACAAAACAATCGGCTTCACAAATTATGCTAGTACAGAGTAAGGAGACTGTCGCACAGAAATAGTGATATATTATCACCCCCCTCTTTTCCTTCCTGGACAAGAGATACAGGTTCACAGACTCAGTGCTTTTACAGCCCATCCAGTATCGGCATATTATTTCACAATTGTTTTCTCCTCATGTTGTATTACTACCCATATTCAGGACTCGACCTTCTAATCGCTGTAGGCTCTCCAGTCTCCCCACACTCTTTCCCATTTCTTGGGGGTACCTCTAGCTGCATAGACTACTTGCTCCGCCTTTTGACACCTGTCCAGATCCCTTTCCTAGTCTTCGACTTTTGGTATATGCACTGCCCCCAACGCCCTTGCTATATTTCGTTTTGCAACCCCCGTTGCCATTCTGAGCCAGATCTCTTTGGGCCTAGGCCAGTCTTGTCCCCCTTTTATTCCTAGGAGTAGCCATTTAAGTTCCACAGGGACCACCAGGATTGTCATCTTCGCCATTACTGTTGCAACTTGTGCCCAGTAGTGCTGAATCTGTTGACAATCCCAGATGATATGAAAGAAGGATCCTTCCCTCACGCAGCACCTTCTACACAGACAGGAATCTGCCTTTCCCATTCTATGCAAGAGAATCTGCACATTATATATGCTTTGTGAAATATCTTGAGTTGCATCAACCTAAATCTCACTCTGATTGACAATTCACAGGGGGCTGAAGGGCTTCAGCCCAGTAATTGTCGTCCAGTGTCTCTCCAAAGTCCTTCTCCCATGCTAGTTTCAGAGGACCTAGGAGGTCGGGGGAATTGTTTATTAGTTTCTTATAAATTAGTGATACACCCTTTTTTATCAGAGCTTCTGTAAGTATTCGGTCAT
This sequence comes from Triturus cristatus, assembly GCF_964204655.1. Classification (NCBI taxonomy): domain Eukaryota; kingdom Metazoa; phylum Chordata; class Amphibia; order Caudata; family Salamandridae; genus Triturus; species Triturus cristatus. The sequence goes on along the minus strand of NC_140584.1, from coordinate 974,514,074 downwards.
CTAGTGGTGAGGCATCATACAGTTGTTCCCCGGCAGGCAGGTGGCAGTGTAGTGTGTGTCCCAATTAAATGTGTCGAAAACGTTCTGATTCTAGTAGATTAAAGTTTGTTTGTAGGTCACTGGGTCTATGTGGACCAACAGGACCCAGCATGTAGGTTTGGTTTTTCCAGACGTCCCCCAGGTGCTGTATTCCAATCAGTCTCCACCCTCGGAATCGTGCAGCCCTCCCACTTTTGGCAGGAGGGTGCTACACCATAGCAGCGTCCGTGCTGTCAGTCTCCCTTTCCAGCCAAGGAACTTGGTGGCAATATGCCACACATCTATTGCCACCTGAGTATGTTGGGGCTGGTCATCCCTTTTTCTGTTGGCCTATACTAAACCTTTGTACCCCCCCCCCGCCCCCCCCCGGGCCTATGCCCATTCTGTCCGACCTGTATGCTGGGTCCTGTTGGTCCACATAGACCCAGTCGTTAACTACTAATAATTGTATGGCCCAGTAATATGTTTGAATATATGGGACTGCCAGTCCCCTGTCATATACCCCTTTTTGCAGTTTAGCGAGGACAACTCTCGGGGCACCCCCTTTCCAAAGCAATTTACAGACTATTTGACCTATACTCTTAAAAAGCGGCTGTGGGATCTTGTATAGTGTGTTTTGAAACACATACAGAAATTGTGGGAGGGCCATCATTTTGTAGAAAGCCGCTCTGCCTACTAGTGTCAGCGGCAGGGACTTCCAATGTGAGACATCCACTCTAAGTCGCTCAAGTTGTGAATCTAGGGTTGGTCTGAGAAAGTCATGTGGCTCACGTGTGACGTATATCCCCTAGTATTTGAATCTATCTGCCTGTGCTCACTGGGGCCAAACAATCGTGAGAAAAGCAGGTGTCTCGCCTGATAGGGGGTATATTACTGATTTTTTTCAAATAATTGTATAGCCTGAGTGTTCCCCAAATATACAGAACACCTGCATTATTTTGACTATGGATTGCTGGGGTCTGCCTATAAATAATAGGACATCGTCCGCATACAGGGAGATTCGTTCTTCACAACCTCCCAAAGCAGGTACGCCCAAAATTAGAGGGTCTCAGCGGATCGATGTTGCCAATGGTTCAAGTGCAGGAGCGAATATCCTAGGGGATAATGGACACCCCTGCTTTGTGCCTCTCTTAAGCTTGAAACCACGCAAAATGGTGCAGTTCACTCTCACCCGGGCCATTGGGGCCTGGTACAGTAGCCTGATCCATGCTCTGAATTTAGGGTCAAATCTTAATCTCTCTAGGACCGCAAATATGAAGTTCCATTCCACGGAGTCAAATGCCATTCTGGCCTCAAAGGTCATAGCTATCGTTTGTAAGTTTCCGCAAGAACGAGTCAAGTGAAGCACCCCATAACGCCGCCTCAAGTTTAGTCACGTACTCCGGCCAGGAATAAATCCTGACTGGTCTGGGTGTATAATTGATGGCAGAACCGCCCGTAGTCTTGTTGCTAACATCTTCGCCAGCACCTTAACCTCTGCATTAAGGAGGGAAATTGGTCTATATGAACTACATTCGTTCGGGGGCTTCCCTTTCTTAAGTATAGTCACTATAGCTGGCATCCTTTGGTCTAGTGGGAGACAGCCCGCAATGAGTGCTTCTTGGAACATTGCTAACATTGGCCGAATTACAGTTCCCGCCAGACCTTTGTAAAGCTCGATTGGTATCCCATTAGGTCACTGCACTTTGCCCGACTGTAGGTCCCTTAGCGCATTACATAGATCATTCTCGGTCAGATCAGCTTCTAGGGTGTCCCACTCTTCATTAGTTAGCCTCTTCAGGGCCACATCTTTTAGGAAGTTTGTGCAGTCCGCAGCTGTCATTTTGGTCCAAGATGCATCCAGGTCTTCATAATAAGTGGCAAAGGTGTCCGCGATTCCCCCATTAGTCGTGTGGGTGGCACCATCCTTATCTTTTACCTCTAGGACCCATGATCTTTCTTTATCACACACCTCAAGCCATGCTAGGAGTTTAGCTGCCTTATCTCCCACATCATAAAGACGACACTGCGTGGCCATGGCTTGTTTACGGGCTAGGTCCTCAGTCAGCGCTCTCGATTTCTGCTGACAGAGCACCATCTGATGACTATATACTTCTCATCCCGTGGCAAGTGGGTTTTTCTCCATTTCCCTTACTTTCTTTTTCCAGTCGGCACATTGTTGTTTAGACTCTTTTTTCTTGGCACATATTACCTATTATCGCTTGGGTGGCCCTTCGTCGTACCGTCTTAAAGGCTTCCCACAAAGTCAGCACTGAATCAACCAACCCCTGGTTTTCTTTGAAATATAGAGCAGTCTCTTTGCGTACTATATCTCTAGTAGCCTCGTCTTTTACAAACCAGGGCATAGTCTAGTTGGGTTGTGATGACTCGTTGGAGAGCCCAGCAAATGGACCTCCACCGTAGAGCCGTCTAATATCCCTCTCACTAAGTTCACTGCCGCTGTAAACTGCGGCAGTTGAGCATGGGGGGGGTCAGCAAGTAGTTGATTCTGGAGAAACTACCGTGTGGTGGTGAGAAGTACTTGTATTGTAGGGTGCCTGGGTTTAGTTCCCTCCATATTTCAACCAGGCCCAATGCCGAGGCACCTGCTCTGTCTACTCTTGTGTCGAAGACAGCATTAAAGTTTCCCCCTATCAATAATGCTCAAGTAGTATATCACCAAGGTCAGAAAGAGTTGGTAGCAGAAGCCTGGGTGAGGCGTAGACTGCACAAACAGTGAGGTCTATCATATTCTAGGTTCCATGAAGGACCACATAGCAGCCTTGATCATCTCTCCATATCTTCCGAGAGACTAAGGGTAGCGTCCTTTTGATCAGTATTCCTACTTCCCTCGAGTCTGATGTGTATCATGCATGAGCTCCCAGAACGTATTCCATTCTGTCTAGCGATTTGTAATAGTGCCCCTTCAAATGTGGCTCCTGCATGAATATGACGTCTGGGCCATGCCGTTTTAGGCGCTGTAGGATCAATGTACTTCCCAGTCCATTAACATTCCAGGACCATTTTTTAATTTACCTTGTCTATAAAATGCCTCTCCAAGTGGCGTTGGATATTAGTGTTTGTTCTCTCCGCCTTTGGGGGATACTCTTTGCCCAATTCCTCCCGCTGTCTGCCGAAACACTTGCAACTGTCAGAGTGAAGTGAAGCCGCCATAACTACAACTGAGAATCCTATTATCTCAAACTCCCCACTACCCTGCTTAGTGGAAATTGAACTGCCCACTCCCCCAACTTGCAGAGTGCCTGTTGCCCCCAACTTGGCATCTAGTCGCTGGGCTTGATGCAGCCGCCTGGTCTATAGTCCTACGGATGTTTTCCTCAACCTTGGTAGGACAGCTTCCCCTCAATTCTAGGCATTAAGACCAGACCTTATCAGCTGCTACCCGAGATATTTCTCCCCCCCTTATGCAGGTGGCACTTCAGCCCCCCCCTCCACAGCCACGCCCCATCCCACCATACCAGCACCTCAGTGTTAAGTCTCAGTTGATGATTTCTCCCCAATAAGTCTTACATACTTGACTTTCATGTGTGCCTTTCAGAGAGATGCGGATCGTGGATGTGTCCCATTGTCGTGGCCCTCACCTCGCCAGGGGGCATATGTATCAACATCTCCATTTGCGATTCTCAAATAGCGATTTTTTGAGAATCGCTATTTGAGAATTGCAAAACGGGATGTATCTAAAAATTCGCACAAATGTTGCGAATTCTTAAAATTCCTTAATTGCGGTTAGCAAATTGCGAAATCGCAATTAAGAAATACCTTCCCATTCATTCCTATGGGCCAGGAGGCCCATAGCAATGAATGGGAAGTCCTTCTCAATTTGCGATTCGCTATTTGCTAATCGCAAATTGAGAATATTTTCAAAGGTGCAAGGGTGTCATGATGACACCCTGATGCACCCCTGAAATCAGCATTTGTGCGCATATGGCGCACATACATGCCCTAAGGGCATGTATGTACACCACATGGCACTTTGAAACATGCCAAAAAGTGCATTTTTCAAAGAAATCGCAAATTACCACCAACTTGAAGTTGGTGGTAATTTGCGATTTCTTAAGGAGAAATCGCACAACTTGGGTGCGTGCTACATTGCATTTAAGAAATCGCAATTTGCGATTTCTTAAATGCTTACGCAAACTTAAGAAATCGCTAAATTAGCGATTCCTTAAGAATGCGAGGCTGAAATGCCTCATACATCTCATTTTGTGATTTTGTATTCGCAAACGCTGTTTTTTTGCGATTTGCAGTGTTTGCGAATACAAAATCGTTTGATACATATGCCCCCAGGTCCCTTAGTCGTGTCCTTCTTTCTGTCTCTGCCTTTGCCAACCACTCTCCCTTCCTCAAGCCAGTCACAAGCTTCTTCCGGAGTTGTGAAATGTACAGTCGTTCCGTCTGCAATTACTTTCACTTTAGAAGGTCAGAGCATCATGTATTTCAGTTCCTTGTCTTGTAATGCCTTTTTGACTTCATCGAAACTTCAGCGCTGGACCTGTAGGGTGAAATCCAGAAAGAAACAGATGATTGCGTTGTCTACATGCAGGTCCCAGAGTGCCCATGCTGCTTGAAGGATTGCATCTTGATCCCTATAGTTCGGTATTCGGGCAATGAAAGTGCACGGCCCCCCCCCCCGGTTTCAGTCGCAGGCTGAGCACCCTATGGGTTCACTCCAACGAGAAAAAGGCTAAAAGGTGCTTTCATTTCAATTTATTCAAGATCATCTCTTACAAGAACAAGTCCACTCTGGGGCCCTTGGACCCCTACCACTCTGATATTGTTGTGCCTAACCCTTCCCTCCTGGTCTTCTAGCCTGGCGAACATGTGCATACTTTGTTTAGTGAGGCTTTGTACCTGTTCTTCCAGGCGTTTAGTTGTGGAGAGTAGTCAGTTTATTTGTGTTTCCGCTACTGTCACCTTCTCAGACATTTTCTGAAAGTCCGTGTGAAACAGGTCAACCTCCACTGTTACCGTGTCTAACTTGGGCTCGATCGGGACCATGGAGCTCCGAAGCTCCTGGATGGCAGCCATTATTGTTCGTAGGGAAGGCTCGTCCTCTTGGCATTGATCCCCCTGCGAGGCCGCAATCTCGATCCCCTGGGTCATCGATCCACACACTGCTATCTTTACTGTATATCTGTCTAGGTTATTCTGCAGTGCGGATTTCTGAGGGCAGCCCTTCGACATCGCAGGAGCCTCCACTCCTCTTACTGTTGCTTCTCCTTCCCTGTAATGTGCTCCTATTGTGGCTGCCTCCAGGTACCAGAGGTCCGGTAATCCAGGATTTGTGCACCTTGCAAGGGGCCCGGACCTCGTCTCAAACCCTTAAGACTTAAGTTTCAGCAAGGCTGTTCAGGGCCCCTAACAACTTTTTCAGGGCCAGGCCGGCGCATTCGCCGTCCTTTTCTGAGCCCCAGAGCTGCACTTTATTCTTCTGCTGCGTTATGGACTTGGGCTGCAACAAGAAACCTTCTGCAAGCCTTCTGGTATCCGTCATGGGTTCCCACCCTGTTACTGCCTATTATGGTATCTGTGGCTGAAGGCGGGGAAGAAGGGTCTCCGAGGGAGAGGATCTGGGCCTCAACCCTCTATGCAGGGCGTACTAATATTCTGCCCACTTCAGCCTACCGTTATAAGTCAGTGAAAAGTGTGGGGGGGGCGCACATGTCACAAAATCCAATGTACGTGTGTGTCAGCAAGTCAGAGATAAAGCTTGCATCGATTCCAGCTAGACGCATACCCTGTTCCCACTCTGCACCGTGCTGTTCGTGTATCCTAGCAGCATGCGGCTCTGGTTCAAGACTTTGCCCTTGCTCTTCACCGTACTGCTCATGCCTCAGGCCACCAACAGTCACAATGGTAAATCATAGATCTTCCAAACTGTGCTAGCGTAAAAATAGCTTTTTTAATCGATTTCTGTTTGCCGTGCACCACGATCTAAGCGAAGCGCATCCACAAATTCTTTAAATGTCACTTACACATATAGACAGTCGTTGCAGCCCTGTAGCTGGGTTCAAAAAATGGTTCATTGGTTAATTAATCCAGAGTGGTGTTAGTGGTGTTGTCCTGACCCTCACAGGTCAGCTTGTCACCAATGTTAAGATAGCACACTGGACAGCAATATAGGTTCATGTCTTTACTCCACTAACAATGACACAGCCTTCATACTTCCTTCTCCTTCAACAGCTGTCCTCACTTGTCCCATATCATTCCACCCAGTTGCCTAAGTGCCCTTGAAGTACACCTAGTGGAACACTAGACCAGTGACATTCTAAGGACAAGTCACAGCAGTTACATTATCGCTTTTGGGAATCACAAATTCCTGTCTGCGGACTCGTTGTGCGCGATGTACTGCTGCGTGTAGTGTGGATTCTGAGTAGCCTCTTACTCTAAATCTCATCATCATAGTCTCACATTCTCGTTGGTTAGCCTCATCTGTGCTACAATTCCGACGGGCATGTAGGAGTTCACCACACAGAATACTGTGTATGAATGATTTGGGATAGCTACTTTGAGCATGGAAGAGTGTATGACCTGCAGTTGGTTTTCTGTGTATTATATATTACCTACTGGCGGTCGCCAGTAGGCAGTTAAAGGTCGGACCTAGCTTCCATAGGAAAAGCTTTTTTTAACTTGCCTATATGTTTGATGCCGGTTTATGAATCTTCATGAAATTTTCCAAAAAAGTGTCATTGTAAGTCTTGTTGTGCATGGCAAGTTTCATGGTGATTCATCAAGCGGAGACCGGGAAGAAGGGAGCTACAAAATAGTGTTAATTCCTTTCAGATGCTTAGCCGATTCTACAGCCCGAACCGCTGGGCAGAAATACACCAAATTTGGCAAAAAGTTAGATGTTATTATGTAGATTCTGTTGTTTGTTGTTTGGTGCAAATCCATTCAGTAGTTTTTGAGAAATGTAAGAAAGAAAAGTTTGTGATATCTCTGCGGATATTTCGCAGCGGCACCGGCCTTAAGAGCGAAGACACGAGGCAAGAAGTATGCTGTGACTGGATGGCCGCAAACTGAATAGAAAGTGGTGCCGTTCGTAGGCTGGGACTTTGCTGGTTTTAATTAATTTTAAATCTTGCTACTACCGAGGAGCTGACCGGAACGTGGGGCGATACAGACAGGTGCGCTCACCGCAGAAGGCTGTCTTTGAGCAGGGACTGCGAGGACCAGGGTGCCTTGAGCAAAAATCACCGAACGCACCTGGTCCTCTTCCCGGACACACCTCCTTCCGTTATTTAATTGCTCTCAGCTCACGCGTGAGCGGGACGCGTGCGGGGCGTAGTCCGGGGCGAAGCCCGGGCCAAGGGCGGGCCCGTCTGAGCCCGACAGAGAACGGAACGGGACCCTTCTCTAACACCTGCTGCTTGCCGCCCTGGGAGCCTGGTAAGTGCAAGCTCAGTACAGCCCAATTTTACTCAGAGAGTTGTTGCACGAAAACGGGGTGACTGGTTAACAAAAAGAAAAATGGATAAATCACAGAAAAGGGATGGTCCTATCTTGCAATCGACTGGGGGCGCCCTAATGGGAACATTGGACAATTTCTTGGTGAGAGTGCAGACAGCCCTTGCAAAGGATATTGAACTAACTGAGAAAAGACTCTCATTAGACACTCTCTGTGACAAGAGGTCTTCCTTGGGGAGTATGGTCAATTCAAAATCACCACCCTGTGGTCAGCCTGTAAGGTTGGACTCTACGAGCCCAGTATCGCCCGTGTTGGAAGAACAACCAATGATATGCCCCACGTCTTTCATTGAAATACCGGACGATAATGATGATAATACTAATAGGGGTAACGGGGTCTCCATTTCAGAACCTTTGCCAGGTGTTAAAACTCGTTCAACCAGCAACCCAAATGCGGCTCCTGGCAAGCAACAGCCAGCAGTTACCCTGAAAAAAAACTGCAGGGGTAACCAAAAGAAAGCCGCTGGGAAGAGTAATACCAATACCAAGGCTGGTCATTCCCTAGCTCCAGCTCCATCGAAGGCTTTTGCCCCACACCCCAAATCTCAAACAACTGATTTAAGGTCTTATTTACCACCATTGTTGGGGATGGATGAGATGGAAGTAACTGATACAGTACATTTTTGGGCCAGAATGGAAAGTACTCTTAAGAAATTATGTGATCCCATCTACGAAAGATTAGGCTCTATCGAGAGCAGACTTGTGTGCATGGAACTTTCACTTGCATCGGGGAACTCTCGGGGGGGAAAACAACACCAGAGCCCGCCAATACAGCGTTCTGACATAATAGGCCAAAGGGTTGTGACTAAATCCATAGTCAATAATCTGACTAATTCCATACTAGATAATCGGCCCATCCCCCATGAGCCTATCCAGACCCCAGTAGTGGACATTAGGTCAGCAGATGAACATCATTCCCCATACCCGATACCAGCCAGCCCCAGGGATAGTAGAGAAGTAACTGGCAGGCATATTCCAACTATTCAGCCTGGAGCACAGACCTCTTCAGGCCTTATTGATTTACATCTACCCCCCGAAGCTGCCCCCTATGTGGTGATCCTAACTGGGGTTCCCAGCCTGGCGAAGGGGGCAAGGGAATCCTATTGGGATTTGAAGAACAAATGCACTCACTGGCTTAATGTTAAACGGCCACTACCGGCCCAGATGAGTGCTGAGATCTTATATGCAAGGCGTGTAAACTGGGTGGGCAGAAACACCAAATCATCGAAGGGGGATTGTGTGGTCATTAATTTTAGGGATAGGCGGTGCGTGGAATATATTTGTTCCTGGCCCCAAAACGCTTCCGCTTCTTCCTCTATGATAAGCACAATGCCACTGTCTTACTTTTATGCATCTAAGCCACAGGCTACAGGTGGAAATGCATGCAGGGGCCCCCTGACTAATGGAACCTTCTTTGGGGATATAAGATCGATAAACAGATTCGACGTACTCTCTGGGTTAGCGGACTGCGACTGACTGTCTAGTGGTAGTATTCATCCTAAGGTTGCCACACTATGTGTATCCTTGCTATCACCAGGCACATGTGGTAAAACTAACGTGCCCCTAATGCCAGATAAGGGTACGTGTGGAAGTGATCTGCCTAATGGCAGTGATGTTAATATACCCCATGCACAAGCAAATACGATGGGGAATAGTGTACAAGGCATGCATGTTGAATGCCAAAAGGAAATCTTAGTCACTAATTCCAGGTCTTGTCTTGGACAGGATACAGCCCCTACCCACATACAGATCACAGGGAGCATGGAAGGGGGATCCAATTCTGCCAGCCACGTATTGTTTCTATCTTGGAACGTGGCGGGTATAAACTCTAAGCTAGCATCTCCTCCCTGGGTGGATTTCATTAGTAAACATGACATCTGTCTTTTTCAAGAGACATGGTCAGTGGACCCGGTGTTCATGCTTGGATACTTGAACTTTTTTACTCCGGCAGTGAAAATGCCCAGGGGACGGGCATCAGGAGGCCTGATCATCTGGGTTAAAAAGAATTTGGAATGTAAACTACAAATTATCCAAACACAGAGCCCCGATATACTGGGAATCAGGCTGACTAGTCTGAAAAACCTTAAGATTGACATTTTTAATGTATATGCAAGGGGCCTACCAGGTGGGAAAAAATCTGAGGTGATATCCGCATTAAACACCATTGTTGAATCTAGCCCCTCTGATGTGCTCCCACTTATCGCCGGAGACTTTAATACAACCTTCGAGCCACTTGGCCAACAAGACATGCTCCTGACAGAGGAAGAGGATGCTAACTGGGGTGTTCCACAGCTTGAGGTGAAGTCTGTTAGCAAATGGACTGAGGCGGCCCTGTACCTGAAAGGGTTCTGCCTGGGCAATCAGCTGAGGGCAGCCAACGGCAGAACCAAATCAGATAGGAAGTGCAACAAAACGTATAACAATGGTATTAGGGCAAGTAATATAGATTACCTCTTAGTCCATTTGAGGATGTGGCATATGTTAGTGGATATGGTGGTAGAGACACGAACTGAAAGCGATCATAATCCCCTAATAGCTGTGTTTGATTTGAGAATGGGAACTAGCAAAGATCAAATACCAGATAAGCATGGTCTAGCGGTAGTTCTATCAAACGACGAACGCCATCTTAAATGGCGTTATGTAGTAGAACACCCAGACTTGTTGGACATGATAGAGTGCCACGTTGAAGAGGCACTGTCGTTAATTACGACAGCTGGTAATTTAGGACAACCCCCAATAACATTTGAGGAAATCCATGGAAAGTTAGTTGGTAAACTAAAATCTTGTTTTTGTAAACCCCCTGTTGTGCTGAAAGCCCAAAGAAGTAAACATGAGGGCTGGTACAACGCCTCCTGTAAACAAGCTCGTACTGAGCTGGGACTTGCTTTAACATTAAAAGATCCGAGCAAGATTAAACTTGCTCGTAATATCCACAAAAAAGCCCTGTGGAAAGCTAAAAAGGAGTGGAATGAGAGTGAGTGGCAAGACCTAAAAGTAGCATGTGCTCATAAGGACCAGAAAAAATTCTGGAATATTTTTAAATGGAAAAAGGGCGAAATAGTTGACAGCCCTCAAAACCACGTACCACAGAGCTCTTGGGTAGATTTTTTTAAATCTCAATACTCGTTAGGCCCTGTGGAAGCTTACAAGCCTTCTCAGGTAAGGATTCTTTATGATACCCCTGTATTTAGCGTCGGGGATGTCGACATTGCGCTCGACAAGGTGACTCCGGGTCGTGCACCCGGTATGGACTGCATCCCGGCTGACGTTTTTTTGTACAAAAGAGAGAGGTGGCTATTATACATTATGCATCTAGCAAATGCTATTGCACAGGGAATGCCGATCCCGTATTCTTGGAAAGGTGCGGAAATCGTCCCAATATATAAGAAAGGAGACAAATCGTTGGCTTGCAATTACAGACCCATTAGCCTGATAGATGCTCTACAAAAGATTTTGGGCAGGCTGGTCTTGGGGAAGATCCAGACCTGGTTGGAATCAAGTAATGTGCTAAGTCCATTGCAGGCGGGGTTTCGCCCTAAAACAAGCACTATAGACCAGGTATTCAGGTTTATCGTCCTCTATTGGAGTACAGTGGTCTTGGCAAAAGGGGTTTTGTATGCCGTGTTTGTCGACTTGCGGGCGGCCTTCGACTTGGTCCCACGTGACAAGCTGTGGCAAGTGTTGGAGGGTATGGGGATGGCCCCGGAGTTGTTGGCATTGGTCGTCCGCCTACATGAGGGCAATTTTGCTAGGGTCCGGTGGGGTAGGCAGGGCGAGGTTACGGAGTCTTTCCCCGTGGAGCGAGGAGTGCGGCAAGGCTGCGTCTTGGCGCCGACCTTGTTCTCACTCTTCGTGAACGGGGTGGCCGAGTTCCTCTCCCGGGTCCCCTCTGATGCTCCAGCATTGGCCGGTACCCGCATTCCTGTCCTTATGTTCGCGGACGACACTCTGCTGATTTCGAAAACCCCGAGTGGCCTTCAGCTGACCCTCCGTCGCTTTGAAGAATTTTGCTCGCTACGTGGTTTGGAGATTAATGTCTCCAAGACCAAGTTTATGGTCTTGAATGGCCCGAACCCGTGTAGGTCGTACAAACCCTTTAGTGGCGTAATTGTAATGAACGGCTCCCCCCTGGAACAGGTGGACGCCTTTACCTATTTGGGAGTAACCTTACAGAAGAACATGTATTGGAAGAGCCAAATAGACTCCTCTATTCTGAAGTTCAAGCAGCAGACTGGTCTCCTCCTAAAAAGGTTTAAAACTTCGCAGACCCAACCGATAGCCCCACTCCTTGAGGTTTATAAGATGAAGGTACGCAGCTCATCCTTGTATGGTTCTGAGTTATGGGGATATGGAAGTAACTCAAAGCGATTGATCGCCATGGAGAGCGAGTTCGTAAGGAAAGTTGTTGGCGTACCACAAAGCACTCCCTTGATACCTCTGTTCTGGGACTTAGGCTTGAAAACCATACAAGACACTGCCAATTTGCGACCATTGTTATATTGGCGCAGGATTTGGTCAACCGAGGAGTTAAAGTATTACGCGATGGGCCTAAAAGAAATAATGGAGAAAGATCAGTTCCATAGAATAGATTGGTTGAGGTCCATTAAGGTGTTACTATACAGACTAGGTTGGAGCAACCTTTGGGACGATCCTCTAAATGCTGTTTTCCCTTCAAAGGAAATTGTCAAAACCAGATACTGGGAATTCATCGCCACCGAATCTGCTGCAAAAGGGTGTACCTCCCAGTTAACAGCTAGATATCTAGAGATCAAGGTTTATCCCAGCCAGGAACGCTATTGGGATTTGATAGAAGCACCAACTGATCGCAAACTTTATTTTCAGTTTAGGGTAGGCATTCTCCCTATTGCTGCATTTACATCAAAATGGACGAAAGGGTCCTTGGACAAATGTCCTAAATGTAGGGACAAGATAGAATCTATGAGCCACTTTGTTTTCTTTTGTCCCCTTTACGAGCTCCCACGGAAAAAATGGGTATTACCTGTCTGTCGCCTCCTAGGCACCCGAAGACATGTAGAGGCACTAAGAATTTTATGTTCTGACCCAAGCCCACTAAACGCAATTGCAATGGCAAAATACATAAAGTGGGCCTGGATAATACGCTCCAGACAGACAAATATTAAGAGTGCCAACTTGGCAGCGTTGACCTGAAGTTATGTTTAATGTATTTAATCTTTATTTTTGGATTTATCTGTCCAATCTAAATCAAACTAGGAAGTTCTTTTTTTCAAACTGCCTACCAGACATCACTGTTGACTACATAAGTTGTTGTTTATTACAGATGCAAGTCCGGAAATTATGTGTTTATGGAAATACGTTATGTCTTAACTTATGTTTTAGCATGTGTATGAAGTTTGGCAAATGTACGTTACTTTCATGACTTAATCGTCGAATAAAGTTATTTTAAATCGAATAGAAAGTAGCACCCACCATTTTATAGATCAGGGAATGGTTCCCGCAGGTGAACATTTCTGTGAAAGCTGATATAAGGGGTCAGGGTGGAAGTACTCTGGCTCCATGTTTGAGAAATGGGGGTGTTAGCGACAGAAGGTATGTGGCCAAAATTGATTTGTTTTAATCACGCGCGATATTTGCAATGATGCTGTGATCATGAGTGCAACCCCCTGTGTACCGACATGGCAACGTGGTGACTATCGCAGCGTCTTCGCAATCATCGCGGTTACCGACATAACCGCAACGCCCGGCGTCACCGGAAAAATGGAAATTAGGTTTTAGAGATGGTTAGAAAACATGAGTTTCAACAGTATACTAATAAACCCCTAGTGTCTCTATGTGTGTTTCACATTTTTGCATAAACACGCACTCTTTGCGATTAGTGATGTCAGCGCGAAGTCCAGCGTCGCCACAGACAAGAAAAAAAACCAGGTCAAATTGGTTTTCTTGAAATCATTGCACAAATATCTTTTAAGAGCATATTACTAAACAACTAGTGTCAAAGATTGATTCAAAGATGTCTATATATGTGGTTCCGACTTTTGCAAAAACATGTGCTCTTCGCGACGCCACTGTAGGGATCGCGAAGATGTTGCGATCTTATAAAAATTTGGAAGAAGAATCACAGTTTTTAATACAGTAAGACAAATAAGAATAAAAACCTTATTAAAATCCTCCTCCACCACGCTTCCCAAACATTTTGGAATGGAGTTGTTCATACCTGGGAATACAGTCACACCTATACCACACACACAATCACTTACTTCCTCAAAGTAAAAATCAACAAGTGTGTTTTCATTCCAGTATGACTTTGTATAGTTATCTGTTGAAGACAGTCAAGGAACACACACAGCTCCAACTTACAGACGCACAAGGCCATTCAACTCATTTCCTTAGTGCTGTTTACACTATTATAGTGTAGGACATACACTATACATTAAGCCATCTGGGCAATACTTACTAATTAGACCTTTGAAAGTACTCCAGTTGGATAGACATGTTGTACAAAACAGTGGGCTGCACCTCAAAAATATACAAGCAGGATTCATTCAGATACAATACTCATTTGACAAAAATTAAATCTCAACAGGTTACACTTTGAAATTAAAATGTATAAAATGGTTGAAATTTACTCAAGAAAACTATGAATTACAGGGACTTTATAGTATGGAAATAGAATTTTAAAAAACATAGAAATTCACTGAAAAAACAAAGGTTACAGGGATGTTATAGCTAGGAAATAATTTTTTTTAATGTAGAAATTGACTTAAAATACTAAAGGCTACAGGGACATTATAGTTAGGAAACAATTTTAAAAAACTTTAGAAATTCACTGAAAAAACCAAAGGTTACAGAGATGTTATAGTTAGGCTCAGATTTTACTTGTACAAAACCCGAGAAATTACTATAACTTACGCCCCCGCAATGCACAGCTTATGACCTCACATATTACATCACTCATGACATGGTCAGTGACATTACTCATGACATCACTGGTGACATCTCAAATGACAAAGAGGTATAACAGACTAAGGGCCAGATGTACGACCATTTTTTATGGTCGTAAACGGGAAATCGGTCTGTTTGTGACCGCAAAATAGGTCTGCACTATGTACAAACCCTATTTTGCGGCTCGGTAACCAATTACCGACTCGCTAAATAGGGTTTGCGACTCTGTATTAGGAAGGGGCGTGCCAAGGGCGTGCCTTTCTAATAGCGACTCGCACTTCAACATACGATTGTTTCGCGACAGCAATCGCGGTCGAAAAACACTCGCAGTTTACAAACCATTTAAAAAAGGGGACCCCTTCCCCTTTATGACTGGTAGTGAAAATATTTTTTAAGAGTAGACATTGGTCCCACTGACCACTGCCTACTCTTAAAAATAAAACAGAAACATTTCATTATTATTTTTTAAACGCATCCCGTTTTCCTTTATGGAAAACGGGCTGCATTTTAAAAACAACTACTTTAATTAAAAAGCAACATACAAATGAAACAGAAGGTACCCTTATACCCAGTTGAGAACCAGGTAGATATATGTAACAATGCAACAATGTCTCAACCGGTAATCATTTAGTAGACAAATACATAAAGAAAACAAATCAATTGGAGCGCAAAGGAGAGAGAGGGAGACCACAATAAGGTGAAACAAGTTAATTGGTCTGAATTGAAACAGTTGTAGATACATCAGCACTAAATTACATTGTAAGAAAATGTAACCCAAACATTGGTGTACACAAACATGCTCATGTAGGAAGTGAATGGCACAGGTGACACATAAAATGAAGTGATGTTTCAGCAAAAAAACAGCACAAAAATTAATACTTTTGGGAATAGTTACAAAACAGTGTATAAATAATTCCTAACATGTTAAACTGTTTTTTGGAAACCAAGAGTACACCCAAGGATGCGCTGAGTGGTCCACGGTGTTTCAACCTGGAAGAATTCAGGTTATTATCAGGACCGGATTACAGAGAATCGGTCAGTGCTGTATAGAGGAATACAAGGGGAAAGAATAAGAAAAGGGAAGATATGTGAGTGGCAAAATGAAGATAGAGTAAAAGTACTGCTGCTACCTGTATTGATGGTAGCAGGTTATCCTTGTAGGTTGGGTATGTCAGTCAAGGATTGCAGTTCGTTGGCGTAAGGGTCTTATCTAGAGGGAAATTAAGGTAATTACCACACTGTACAGAGAGGCTGATGAACGGAGCCCAGAATGGGTCTTGTGTTTCAATCCATGAATTAAAAATAATAAGTAGTAAGATCTGGCAGATAAAGCTTACCGCGTCCAAAACAGGGCATGTGCGATGACAGAGGCATGTGCGGATGCCAGGAAACGCCTGCGAAGGTTCTAGCGATGAATCCAGAGATAGGTATGGTGGGAACCAGATCACAGAAGTCTAAGTGCAGCAGGACCGTGGCTGAAAGATAGAGGGAGCGTAGAAAGGGTGGTTAGGGGAGGCCGCCCCGGATGAAAGATAAGGGTAGGTAGAAGAAAAAACAGATTCATACCTTGACGTAGCGGGGCCAATAAGTACATTCGAACTCCGGGGGACGAACAGGCAAGTCTCAGGAACGAAGCCTGCGGGGGGGGGAATTCCAGCGTGAGTCTGGAGGCAGAACAAGATGGGACCAGGTCTGAGCCATGGTTGGAGTTATTGCGGGAACTGGAAGTGTAATGAGCTGAGGCGAGTCGTGGCTCGTGGGAGTCAGAGCGGGGTCACGTAAGGGGAAATGACTGGACCAAGTCGAGTGAAAAAGAATGCACACGACAGTACCCCGGGGAGATGAACACGGGAAGGGAAGGGACAGGAGAAAGGTAGAGAAAATGTTTCTCTCTTTTAAAGAGAAGAGCAAAGAGAAAATCATGTGAATCATATGGATAATTGGAGTGTTATTTAAAAAAACTAATTTAATCCACACTAATATATACATGCTGAGTGAAAATTCAGATTTTCTGATTTGTTTAATTTTTGATTTTGTGAAACAAAAGAAAAGTAAAAGGACCTAGATCTACAATATTATATACAATGAAAATATTGTTTTTCAATAATGATATACAGTTTGTGACTGTCAAGGCAAACAATGCAGTCAATGGTGTATTCGCCTTGGTCATCTATATTAAGCCATCATCATGGTGAGGAGGCACGGAGGGACTGGGATGGGACCTGCCAGGAACGTCTAATGGCAGTGGTGTGATGTACCATAACAAGGTTCCCAATTGGATCACTGAGGAGAATGATGCAATGAATGTGTGATTGTTCAGCTCTTGAGTGTCATGGTCTTGCAGAACCAAGGGAAGCTGATAAAGCTAATGGGGTGGGGAGACTCGGTGGATGTCGATGGTGGTATTCCATTTGTCCAGTGTATTCAATCCATGATTGACTGAGTCACAACGTATGATCCACCTACATTCGCATTTGTTCAGAAGTAGTTGTAGGTTGCCACCACATAAAGGCATGGTGGGTTGGTCAATGACCTGCCAAAATAAGTCAGTTTCCAAATGTTTCTTTTCCATGTAATGTGAGACTAAGGGGGTAGTCTCAACTTTACATCTGATGCGACTCTTGTGTTATATGATCCGTTATTTGATCATTTGGGTAGTTTGACCAATGTATATTAAGTCGCATGGGCAACGGATAGCATAAATTACATTAGTGGTGCGGCAGTAAGAGAATTGTTTTAGTTGGTGTCTACGGTCCCTGACCTTGAATTCTTTGGTGTTGATAGTGAGGGGGCAGATCATGCAATTTTGGCACCTATATTCCAAGTATGTGAGGAAGACTCCAGGCCGAGGTAATGGATGTACATTCCAGTTCCTTTTAATGATTTTGTTGACTTTATTACTTGAGGGGCTGTAGGTAGAGACAAACGGGATGCGTGTATTCACCCGTTTTTTCTCTTGGTGATGAAAGAATGTCTCTGTGGCAGTACCAGGCTCGTTTGCATGCCTGGGAAATCAAGCACCGTGGGTAGCCGCGGTTAGTGAATGTTTCAGATAAAATTGCCGCCTCACAAAAATAATCTTTTTTCCATTTGTAGTTTCTTCGGATGCCTAGAAACTGACTATATGGGAGACCATCGCGGAGGTCGTGTGGATGCTAGCTTGAATATATTAAACGTGTGTTGGGTTCCGTGGGCTTACAGAATAATGAAATGCCAATTATTCCTTCCTCGGCGTGAAGGGTGAGGTCCAAGAAAGAGAGATCATTGGTCCTAGGGTCTGACTTAAATGTAAGGTTGGGCTGGAAGTTGTTGAGCCAGTCGATGAAGATAGACAGATTATTGGCTGTGTTCTGCCAAAACAACAGAATGTCGTTGATATATCTCCGTCAGAAGCCAACTTGATTGATGAAGGGGTTTGTGGGAGTAAGGATGTGCGTGGTTTCCAAATTATGTACGTAGAGGATTGCAAAATTCGGAGCAAAACATGTGCCCAAGAAAACACCCTTAACCTTTAGGTAAAAGGTGTCTTTGTACAGAAAGTAGTTGTTGTTTAAGGCAATTCAGAGTAGGTCTATTATTAATTCAGTGGGAATGCGGATAGGCTTAGGACAATTGTCGCGTAGCCCCTGGATGATTTGTAAGGCTTTGTCCTGTGGGATGTTCCAGTAAAGCGACTCGATGTCTAAGCCAACCATCAGATTAGTCCCAGAATTAAATGGTTTATCTTCAGTCTGGTTGAGAAGGTCGGTACTGTCTTGTATGAAAGTATCAGTGGGGGGGACAAATTCCTTTAAGATGGCATCTATATATTTACGTAGGGGTCCCAGGACAGACCCACAACCTGATACAATACGGCGGCCAGGGGGATCTGTAGCATTTTTATGAATTTTAGGAAAAACATAAATGACTGGTGTCCGAGGATGGGGGTTATTGAGAAAGGTATGTTCTTTTTTAGATATGATGTCTAAAAGTACGGTCTGGTTAGTAACCTCTTGTATTTGATTATGTATGTTTTTAAATGGATCAGAAGGGGTAGCGCACGATAGTGGACCTCATTAGAAAGTTGTCTCATAATCTCCATATCAATATCCATGATAACAATACCCCCAAATTTGTCGGCCTGTTTTATAATGATCTGGGGGTTGTCTCAAATGCCATTCAGAGCCTGTTTAAGGGACAAATTCAGACTGGTGTTGTATTTCCATGATTTCATGAAGTACAAGCAGTTCAAAAGTAAGTATTTCAGGCCGTTGGGAGGAGAAAGGTGGGTGGAAAAGGGATCGAATAGAATTGTCCCTTGAAGTTGTATTGGAGAAGAATTGTTTTAATCTAATGCGTCTGAAAAACCATAGCAAGTCTTCCTGAAGATTAAAGAAGTTACTGCGGTCAGTGGGGATGAAGGAGAAACCCTTACTGAGGAGAGAGATTTGGTCAAAGGATAGGGTATGTTTGGAAAGGTTAAAAATAAGAATGGTGTCAGGGTGGGTCTGATGGGACATGCTAGGTGGCCACCATGCCTGTGAGTGCTGGCATTCGCAATGGGGTCTCAAGTTGCGACCTGCCTCATGAACTTTAATGAGGCAGGTTGTTTGCGACCCATTAGGAATCGCAAACAGTGTCTGATACATTGTTGTAAATTCTATTTTGCGAGTCACAAATTGTGAGTTGCAAAATGGAAGGGTCATACATCTGGCCCTAAAACAAGTAATCTTCACCATCTGAGATCATGTCTCTGTGTCCAGGATCCACCACTGTAATCAGATTCCTCAGTACTGGATGCACAGGCAACCTCAAAAAATTGCACTTCAGCTTCTTAGAACTCCACAGCTTGTATTGTGGAAATCTATATAAATTTCCGTGACAGACGAGTGCTTCCTGCTCCCAATTTTTTACACAGCGCACTTGGGACTTTCTGCCGGGTAACACACACTTCGCTTACCTTGCATCCTCCAAATCATCAAGTTACGTGCTCGGGTGATCAGCACCTTAGGCAGCCAATCACATTCTGTTATTGCCAATCTACCAATCACCCGGTAGCTGAGATGGCCAATAAGGTTCTTCCTGCAAATGGCATTGCATGCATCATACAATAACTTTGTTCCCTGCATTCAGCTGTGCACACATCACACAATCTAATGTGCATGTGTGTCACTAAGTGAGAGATAAAGCTAGCTTTGACTCCAGCAAGACGCACTTCTGTTCTCGCTCCACACCGCGCTGTTCGCGTATCTTAGAAGCACGCGACCCTGGCTCGTGACTCCGCCATCACTCTTTACCGAACTTTTCGTGCCTCAAGGCACTAATGGTCACAACGGTATAGCATACATCTGCCAAACTGCATTAGCTATATAAAGCGCATTTTTATCAATTTCTTTTTGCCACGCACCACGATATGAGCGAAGCGCCTCCACAAATTCTTTAAATGTCACTTACACTCATAGAAAGTGGTAGCAGCCATTCAAAAAGAGTTTTATTGGTTAATGAATCCCGAGGGTGTTGGTGGAGTTGTCTTGCCCCTCACGAATCAGCTCATCGCCAATGTTAAGACAGCACACTGGACAGCAATATAGGTACAAGTCTTTATTCCACCAACAGCGACACAGTCTTCAGGCCTCCTTCTCCTTCAACAGCTGTCCCCACTTGTCGAAATGGAAAAAAAGCCTATCTCCCTATTACTGTCCCTCTCCAAAATCCTAGAGAACCAGGTGAATAGACAGCTATCAAATTTGTGGAGGCAAACACCCAAGTCAATCGGGCTTTATAGCCCAGCACAGGACAGAAACAGGTCTGGTAGAGGTATCGGAATTCATTAAAGGTACCCTGGACACGGAAGGCGTGGCTGCACTAATAATATTGGCGCTGTTGGCAGTGCTCGACACAGTCCCATATGCGCTCCTTTTAAATCGCCTTCAGGACATAGGAGTGACAGGGCAAGTCTAGAGCTGGTTTAAATCTTTCTTAGAAAATAGAAGCCCCCTGTTCCACAAGTCCCCAAAAGGTGGATACAGAGGTCGCCCAGTGATTGCGTTGAGCCCCAAACTTTCAATATTTACCTCACCCCTTTGATCCAGTTAGCAGAAAAATTAGGAGCAAAAGTGATCTCCTCTGCGGATGATACACAGTTGCTCTTTTCTTGGAACAAGGGACCAGAATTAAAGTGCACTCAAATTAAATTTTGTCTCACTGCAGTTTTTCACTGGCTAGCAAAGGCGCAATTGAAATGTAATGAGTAAAAAAATGAAATTCTTCTCTTTGGGGAGTTTTCGCCACAATTCTGGCAAACATTTTGGCCAGATGATGCACCCCCACCTGGTTTCCAAAGAGATTCAGTAAATAATTGGGGGATTTTGTTTGACAACATGCTGTCATTTGGTCCCCAAATTAATAGGTTGGCTGGGACCTGCTTTGGGATCATGAGATCCCTGAAGAACTTTCTACCTCTCCTGTCTTTCCATGCAAAGAAAACAGTTATCCAGGCACTGATTACATCCCTAAGACAGCTAAGATCCACCAATAAATATCTGGCATGCATCCCCAGGATCCAGAGACAGAGAGCAGGTGGGAGATCGCTAACATTTTTGGGTGCATCTGCCTGGAAACAGCTCCCCTTGGAATTATGATCCATGAGTGATACAGGACTTTTTAAAGAAAAAAAAAATTGTTCTTCATGCAGGCCTAACTCCCCCTCTCCGGCGCCGGGACACTCCTTGGATATATATATATATATATATATATATATATATATATATATATATATATATATATATATCAGTAGGTAGTTATAGTTAGGACCACGTTTCCATAGGAAATCCGCAACATTCTATTTTGAATAACTTTGGCGCCGGTTGACGAATCCTCGCAAATTTTTTAAAAATAGGTGGGGCGCTACGCTCTGCTCCTACCCTGAAAGTCTCGGGGGGGTTTTCGTCAAGCGGGGGCTGAGATAAAAGGGGGGTCCCAAAACGCGTTTTTCCCATGCATTTTTCCATAGGACCTTTAGACACAGCTACAGCCCGAATGGCTGAACAGAATTACTTGAAATTTGGCAGAGAGGTAGTCCTCAGGTCAAGGAAGTGCCTTTTGTAGGTTTGGTGTAAATCTGTTCAGTAGATTCTGAGAAAATAGCCTTTAAATCAATATATATATCTGAGCCAGCTTACGGTGCGCTTACGGTGCGCTTACCGTACGCGTACGGTGACGTGCGCGAGCGCGATTCTGATTGGCTGTTAGATCTTAGTAAACATTCGAATCGGTCGAAACCAGGAAGCGGCGGCCGCCATTTTCTCACTCGCACTCTGACAGGGGGTTGAAAAACAAAGTGCAAAAACATATAAAGGGGCTGTTTAGACAGCTCCCAAGCACCTAGCCATGTCGAGGGTGTCCCCAACGATCCCCCAAGTGAAAAAAGGCAATTTTAATTTTTTCGAAAATTTCGCCGATTACGCTTACCGTACGCGTACGGTAATAAATAATAAAAAAAAATATATATATCCACATTCTCCCCACCCCGTGTGCAAATGGTGCCCGCAGGGCACCATTTGGTGCATGGCTTAATACACCAAATGCAAAACATATATTTTACCTGTCACAACGATGCTCATCATATGTCCTCCATGTGCGCACGGTGCGCGAAGCGCATCGTGCGTTCATGGCCCATCTAGCATAACGTGGGCACGCGGTGCGCGAAGCGCACCGTGCGCGCACGGAACGAACTGCGTTAAGTGGGCGCGCACGCCACAAATGGCGTAAAGTAACTTAGCATTTAAAAAAACGTACAAATTCACTGAAAAAACCATAGGTTTCACACACGTTATAGTTAGGAATTAGCATTTCAAAAACCTTGCAAATTCACTGAAAAAACCATAGGTTTCACACATGTTATAGTTAGCTGGACATTTTACTGATAAAAAACCAATGAAATTCCCCCGTTATAGTTACTGTAGGCAACTATAACTCACGCGACCGTAATCCTCTGCTGATGACATATGTGTCTTTATGAAAAAAAAATATTTGTAATATATGTATAGCTAAAATTTAATGGAAGAAGACATGGGCAAATAAGTGTCTAAATACAGTATTAGCATCAGCAGAGGATTACGGTCGCGTGAGTTATAGTTGCCTACAGTAACTATAACGGGGGAATTTCATTGGTTTTTTATCAGTAAAATGTCCAGCTAACTATAACATGTGTGAAACCTATGGTTTTTTCTGTGAATTTATATATATATATATAAATATATGTATATATATATATATGTATATATATATATATATAAACGCTCCAGGTTTACCCTCCTGTTGAAAACGCACTCCAGCAACCACCATTTTCCCGGGTAAAAGCAGGGTCAGCATGCCGAACGTAACAACAGCATTATTGTCAGCTAATCTTCTTAACGCCTGACGCGTTTCAGAACTTCCGCACTTCTTCAGAGGCGTGGCAAATGCAGTCCACATGTCAGTCCATTTCAATTAATCACCCCCCAATGGGCAGCTCAAATGAGCCCACATGGAATTGTGGGACATGTAGTCTGTTGTTGCGGCATTTCAAACCCTCCGATGGGCCTCGGCATGCAGGTCCCGCTTATTAATCCCTATGGAAGTCTCCACAATGAAACTCCAATGGATATGGAGCCCCATGGCCCCCATGATCGCGGGGTGGCGCATTTTCTGCAGCTGGGCTGCCGCAAAACATGAACACTCCAGGTTTACCCTCCGGTTGAAAATGCACTCCGACAACCATCATTTTCCCGGGTAAAAGCAGGGTCAGCATGCCGAACGTAACAACAGCATAATTGTCAGCTAATCTTCTTAACGACTGACGCGTTTCAGTGCTTCCGTACTTCTTCAGAGGCGTGGCAAATGCAGTCCACATGTCCGTCCATTTCAATTAATCACCCTCCAATGGGCAGCTCAAATGAGCCCACATGGAATTGTGGGACATGTAGTCTGTTGTTGCGGCATTTCAAGCCCTCCGATGGGCCTCGGCATGCGGGTCCTGCTTATTAATCCCTATGGAAGTCGCACAATGAAACTCCATTGGATATGGAGCCCCATGGCCCCCATAATCGCGGGGTGGTGCATTTTCTGCAACTGGGCTGCCGCAAAACATGAACGCTCCAGGTTTACCCTCCGGTTGAAAACGCACTCCGACAACCATCATTTTCCCGGGTAAAAGCTGGGTCAGGTTTGAATCAGTTTTACAATTAACATCCTATATCAAGGATACTACTGATTTTATCAAACATATCGAGAAAATAGCCTGGGATCAATCATACTGTTTAATTGTGCTAGACATAACGAGCCTATACACCTGCATAAACCATTAACAGGGACTCGATGCAGTACAATACTTTTTACAAAAAAGAGCTTTAAAATTTGCGACACATAATATGATGCTGTTGGAGCTAATTGAATTTTGTTTATTTAACAACATCTTTCTTTTTCAGGGAGAACTGTACAGACAGGTATCTGGGACCGCGATGGGCACTTGCCTCGCCCCCAGTTATGCAAATTTATTTGTTGGCTGGTGGGAGGAGCAAGTGGCCTGGTCCACAGCCAACGAAAACTGGACAAAAGAAATAGTGTCTTGGTATTGTTATATCGATGACCTTTTTTTGATATGGAAGGCCCTGTAAGTAAGGCAGATGAGTACATACAACATTTGAATAACAATGAGGTTAACCTACACTTCTCGGGGGAGATTAGTTTAGTGGCAGTAAACTATCTTGACCTGAGGGTTGAAGTGAAAGATGGGGAACTAACAACAGCCCTTTTGAGAAAACCAACAGCAGGCAACAGCACTTTGCATGCCTCGAGTAGTGTTAAATGGTAGCGGCACCTTCAGTTGATAACCTTCAAGTATTGCCCGGTGGTAATCGCCTCTTATACCATTCGATAATTAACCAACAAAAGAGGCAGGCGCCGGAGACTGGAAGGCAGGAAACAAAGTTTTATTCCGTCGGAGCAGAACACGTCAGATCGGACAGCAAGGTATCGTCTCGAGGTGCTCTAACCACATCTCTGAGGCCTGGCCTCTTATACACAGGTTTATTGCTTTATTACACGTGATACATTCTTGTTGAGACTTTGATGTACGGAAAGACATCCTTGGAATCCCCACTTCAAGCTTGTTCCCACACATATCTACAGTAGAAGTCCCCACCCCACCCACAGTAGGAGATGGCTATCACACAGCTGGACATTCCACCAATTCCCGGGGGTGTGTGCGACTGGTCGGGTCTCAGGGGGTGGGGGCCTTGATCTACTGTAATCCCTTTGATGTGAGGTGTTTCCCTTACAGTAGGGGTGTTAGAGTCGGGGATCTCTGGTTGCCGCAAGGTTGCCCTTGTGTCAAGCAGGAACCCCTTCCTCCACGTCAGGGCGCAGGATAACCCCTCGCGAATGACCCTTGCTCACCCTCTAGGTGCGTGGCGTGAGCAGCCAAGGCGATTCCTCAGGCGTTGTTGGTTAAGCACTTACAATCGTACACACAGTAAATACATCAATCCCCCCAGAAACGGACACCAGACTTGGATATATATAAAAATACGATTCTTTATGTAAAAATAGGTATATATATCTCAGCAGACTTATCACAAGACCAATAACGTTTTCGCTATGCCACCAGGTTGTACAGCGGGCAAATGTTCGTTGTTCGTAGCTTCAAATAGATTCTTTGCAGTCTCTTGCAAATGTTACGTGTGGTTCCAGTACTCACAGAGATCGGCTCCTGCGAACGGGGAAATAAGGCGTTGCGGGCCCCGAGCCCGATACTGGAACTTCTTTCGTGATGTGGAGAGTCGGCACAGGTCGGTACAGGTCGGTGCGACTCTCAGCTTGGGAAGTGTTCTTGGGTCCTCAATCAGCAGGTGTGGGCACGTAGGCAGGCGCGGCCAGCGACCCTTTAGCACGGCGGTGCAGGAGGGTCTCCACAGCGGGGGCGGTGCGGCCTGAGATGTCCGGGGATAGCGAAGCGGGGTCGCAGGGCACGGTCAGTGCAGCTGGATGACCCGGCGTAGATCACAGTCGTCAGACGGCTTCCGGCGGGAGGGGTGATAGCGCGGTCAGCGCGCTCCAGTAGCAGGCGGTGACAGGGATGCAGGCGGCCTGGCCCGGGGACAGAGAGCGGCTCGGGACGGAGCGGGGCTCTCACGGGTTTGAGGCAGGCGAGCTTCTGAGTGTCACGGCCCTAGGAGGGGCGATGAGGGGCGCAGTCTCTTTTCCAGCGGGATGCCCACACGGCTCGACTTGTAGGATGAGCAAGAAGCACAGAGAACCCACTGTTCCTGGGGTTCCGTTCAGGGGGCAAGCTCAGTTCAAGCCCTTGGAGAATGTTCAAGCACAAAGTAGCAAAGTCTTTTCAGTAAGTCTCTTCCTCTCCTTTCTCAGCAAGGCAAGCAGCAGGCCAGCTCCTCCAGCGTCTTCTTCTCCTTCTAGTCGGGCAGAGGTTCTTTGTGGTAAACAGGATTCTGATTTCTTAGGAGCCAGGCTCCTACTTTTATACCATGATTCTTTTGTTCTTTAGCGCCAGGGGGCCTAGGCCTGGCTCAGTCCAGTTCTGGAGCACTTTGTTATGGTGACTCTGCTCTTTCCTTTCAGCCGCAGGGCAGAGACATCAGCCGCCCCACAGGGGGTGGCGCCGGCTTTGTGGTGGCAGAGCACAGGTCTATTCAAGAGTCAAGGTGTACTCCTCCCACCCATCCAGGTGTAATCTCTCTACCCTCCACCTGGCAGCCAACCTGTCTCTGGGGATCCCCCCACCCTGCTCCTACTGTTGCTAGGCAGAACACACACACACACAGCAGAGGCGGACTGAGATGGTCAGGTCAGTAAATACTAACTTTCTAAAAGTAGTATTTACAAACCCAGGATATTAAAATAAACTTGACTACAAGAAGTATTTTATTATTCTGAGTTCAGGCATACCAAACTTGACACTCTACCATGCTCTCTGAGTCCACTGGGGTCACGGCGTTGGCGTGATCCCAGCAGCCCATTCTGGCCTATGGAGAGCAGGTAGCCTTCAATAGTGAAGAACGGAAATGGCTGTAATTCACTACTAAGACATGCCACACACATCAGGGCATGTCCTACCTTATGCCTACAATGCACCCTGCCCTTGGGCCTACCAGAGGGGTGGCTAATATGCAGGTAAGGGAAGGTTTAGGGACTGGCAAGTGGGGGCACTTGCGCAGTCAGCGCGACGGTCCCGGACCGCGCACAGGGTCGGCGGTGGCAGACCCTAGACACACTTTACAAGGCCGCTTCCGTGGGTGGCGCAACCAGCGCTGCTAGCCCACCAGCAGCATTGGCATCCACAAGCCCTGGCACCCCTGGTGCACTTTACTGGGGACTGACAGTGAATCCAATAAACCAATCATGGACATCAATTACAGGTACACTTTACTTAGGGAGCACTTGCACTGCGGCACGGATTAGCCGTGGCGCAGTGCCCTGAGCGGACAACACCAGCAAAACAATCGAGGCACACCATCAAAAAGTGGAAGGGAAACTCACGCCAAGGTGCCAGGTCTAACACGTGTCCCCTCCAGCTGAAATGTGGGGAGAACTACCCTTGCCCAGGGGGTTCCTCGTCACTAAGGCGGAAATACCTGGACAGACCGTCAGCGTTGGCGTGATCTGTACCAGGACGGTGTTCCACCGTAAAGTCCATACCCTGTAGGGAGATGGACCACCTCAACAGCTTCGGGTTTTCACCCCTCATTTGCATCAACCATCTGAGGGGCCTGTGGTCCGTCTGAACCCGGAAGTGAGACCCAAACAAGTAGGGTCTTAGCTTCTTCAGCGCCCAGACCACAGCAAATGCTTCTCGCTCAATTGCACTCCACCTACTTTCCCGTGGAAGTAACCTCCTACTGATGAAGGCTACGGGTTGGTCCCAGCCCTCCTCAGTCATCTGTGAGAGAACAGCCCCTACACCATGCTCTGAAGCGTCTGTCTGCACTAGGAATTCCTTGGAGAAGTCAGGGGCCAAGAGCACGGGCGCCGTGCACATGGCAGTCTTCAGGGGGTCGAAAGCTTTCTGACAGGTGTCAGTCCAAATCACGTTCCTGGGCTGCTTCTTGGAAGTCAGCTCTGTCAAGGGGGCAACGATCGTTCCATAGCCCTTGACAAACCTCCTGTAGTACCCAGTGAGCCCCAGGAAGGCCCTCACTGCGGTCTGCGTCTTGGGGGGTTCCCAAGCCAGGATGGTTTCAATTTTGGGTTGCAAGGGTGCCACCTTGCCACTCCCCACTTGGTGTCCCAAGTACACCACGGAACCCTGCCCGATCTGGCACTTGCTTGCCTTGATCGTGAGGCCTGCTCGGCGCAGAGCCATCAACACTTCCCAGAGGTGGCGCAGGTGTTCGGGCCAGGTGGCACTGAACACTGCGATGTCATCCAGGTAGGCGGCACTGAACGCATCCAGCCCAACCAGTACCTGGTTGACCAACCTCTGAAAGGTGGCAGGGGCATTCTTCATCCCAAATGGCATGACTCGGAACTGGAAGTGCCCATCTGGTGTAGAGAATGCTGACCTCTCTTTGGCCCCATCGGTCAAGGCGATCTGCCAGTACCCAGACGTTAGATCAAACGTACTGAGGAACCGGGCAGCCCCCAGCCGATCAATGAGCTCATCAGCTCTGGGGATGGGGTGCGCGTCAGTCTTCGTGACTGAATTGAGTCCTCTGTAGTCCACACAGAACCGGAGTTCAGGTGTGGCTCCCGGCGCAGCAGCTTTGGGGACCAAGACCACGGGGCTGGACCAAGGACTGCTGGAGGACTCAACCACCCCTAGCGCAATCATCTTGGAGACCTCCTCCTTGATGCAAGCTCTGACCCTGTCAGTTACCCTGTAAGCCTTGTGCTTCACAGGTAAGCTGTCTCCTGTGTCCACATCATGGACGCACCAATCTGTGACACCAGGAACCAGGGAGAATCGGTCGGAAAATTGTCCCAGCAAGTGGCGGCAATCTTCCTGTTGTTCGGGCGTCAGGGTGGGTGAGAGGTTAACTCCATCCACTGACCCATCTTTCTCCGAGGCCACTAAGAGGTCAGGAAGAGGCTCGGTCTCCTCCTCCATTCCATCATCAGTGGCCAGCAGCATGCCCACTTCGGTCCTCTCTAAGTGGGGCTTAAGGCGGTTAACATGTAGGACCCTCAAAGGGTTCCTGGGAGTCTGCATGTCCACCAATAGGTGATAGGACTTTTGCGCTCCACAACCTCAAATGGACCTGTCCACTTATCCTGAAGTGCACACGGCTCCACTGGGGCCAAGACCCACACCTTTTGTCCAGGTTGAAGCTCTACCAGAGTGGCATTCCGGTCGTACCACCGCTTCATCTCCTCCTGGCTGGCTTCCAGATTTGCCTCAGCAAGTTGCCTGAAACGCCGAGTCTGGTTTCGGAAGGCCAGCATGTAACTATATACATTCTGGGGAGGTTTCCTGGGAGATTGCTCCCAGCCTTCCTTTACCAAACTCAGAGGTCCTCTTACCGGGTGACCATACAGAAGCTCAAAGGGGCTGAATCCTAGAGACTTCTGTGGCACCTCTCGGTAAGCGAAGAGCAGGCATGGCAAGAGGACGTCCCACTTACGCCTCATTGGACCGTCCAGGCCCATGATCATGCCTTTGAGGGTTCGGTTGAATCTCTCAACCAACCCATTTCCTTGGGGGTGGTAAGGAGTGGTGAACTTGTAAGTTACCCCACACTCCTTCCACAGGGATTTCATATACGTGGATATGAAATTGGTCCCCCTGTCGCTCACCACCTCTAGAGGGAATCCCACTCGGGAGAAAATTCCCATCAGTGCCCGTCCCACCACGGGGGCCGTCACTGTCCTCAGAGGGATGGCTTCAGGGTACCGGGTGGCATGGTCCACCAAGACCAGGATGAACCTGTTGCCCAGGGCTGTCTTGGGATCCAGAGGCCCCACAATATCAATACCCACTCGTTGGAATGGCGTACCGACCACAGGGAAAGGTTGCAGAGGAGCCTTGTGCTTCCCTCCGCTCTTACCACTTGCCTGGCAAGTCTGACAGGTTCTGCAGTAGGAATCTGAATTCTTATGCATTTGGGGCCAGTAAAAGTGGGTGACAAGCCTGTCATAGGTCTTGTCCATCCCCAAATGTCCTGATAACGGCACATCATGAGCCAGCCCCAGTAGGAAGGTTCTGAACTTCTGGGGTACCACCAGCACACGGGCTGACCCAGGTTCAGCAGCCTTAGGCTCGGAATACAGGAGGTCACTCTCCCAGTACACGTAGTGTGTTTTGGCCTGAACACCGTTGGCCTGGTCTGCAGCCTGCTGCCGCATACCCACGAGAGAAGGGCATTCTTTCTGCTCCCTGCAGAATTCCTCCCTGGAGGGACCTCCTTCTTGCTGCCAATGGGTCAGCTCAGGCAGGTCTCCCAGCTCGGCAATCTGTTCCCCGGTAGGCTCCAGAGCATCCCCCTCCGGGTCTACTTCCTCCTGGGCCGTGGGAACTTCGGGGGCCGGTTTCCCGCGCCTCCTGCGCCTTCTCCCTAAGGCCGGTTCCTGGACCTCTCCCTCAGGCTCCAGGACCCTCTCAACACCCCTACTGGCTGCCATGGACCGGGTGGTCACGCACGCCCAGTCGGGTAGACCCACCATCCTTAGATGCGTGGTCTTCTCCACCTTTTCCCAAGGGGAACTCTCCAGGTCGTTCCCTAGCAGACAGTCTACAGGCATGTCAGTTCTCACAGCGACTTGTAGAGTACCAGAGACCTCCCCCCACTCAAAGGGAACTTGAGCCATTGGACAACGACTCTCTACGTTGTCAGCATTGACAACCCTACAGTAGGCATTGGGTACAATTTGCTCTTGAGACACCAGGTGTTGCCTCACCGAGGTCACGCTGGCTCCTGTATCTCTAAGAGCCTCAACCTTCTTTCCATTGATGGTCACCACTTGCCCATATTTCTTAGTGTTAGAGGGCAGGTAGGTTACAGGGACCATCTCACTGTCTCCTAGCGAGACTAGGGTCATCTGCCCGGGACCCCCACCCTCCTGGACTGCTACCTCCTCCCCAAAGTTATGGGAACGCTCTCTTCCTCCATACTCAGAAGCGTGTCATAACGAAGCTGCAATCTATTCAGAACGCGGCTGCTAGGATTCTCCTCAACATCCCTCGCCGCAAATCTACCACCCTTGGTATTCGTCAGCTTCATTGGCTGAGAGTTGAGAGCCGCGTTAAATTCAAGGCCCTCTGTATTGCTTATAAGGCCATACATGGCACTGGACCCAGATTCCTGATCGAAGCTTTTCAGTTCTATACCCCCAGAAGGCAATTAAGATCGGCCAATACCAGCCTTTTGCCGGTGCCACGTACAAGATCAGTCTCCTGGGGCGACAGGCGCTTTCTCGTGGCCACTCCAAAACTTTGGAACCTCTTGCCAATTGCCATTAAAGCCGCTCCGAATCTAATTAGTTTCCGTAGGCTTTTGAAAACATGGTTGTTTAACCAGTGAGAAGACGGTAGGATGATGAACTTTAGTTGCTCCACAGCGCCGAGACACCTTCGGGTATTTGTCGCGCTATAAAAGTTGCGTAAATAAATAAATAAATAAATAAACAAAGTTAACACTAGCTACTTGCCGGGGTGGAGCACCAGTGGGTGCGGTCTTACCAAACAGGCGACACTTAGGATCAGAGGCAATGTGACCCGGGTCACCACACCTATAACAATTGAAGGGCCCCTTTGGAACAGGTCTACCTGTCGGGGCCCCGTTCTGCTGCGGGGGTGGGGGAGGCTGAGAACCCTTCTGCTGGTTCCCTTGGGAATTACTTTGGGGGCCTTTTTGGAACCCCTTCTGTTTACCCTTGTCCCCCCCACTCTTCTGCTGGGGACCCTGCCCACCTTTGGCGGAGTCTCCCACTTGACCCTTGTGGACCCTGGTGCTGAGCCAGCGGTCCGCCTCCTCAGCAAGCTTCCTCGGGTTGGACAGCTTGCTATCAATCAGGTGCTGGCGTAGCTCAGGAAAACATTGACTGGACAAGTGCTCCCATGCAATTAAATCAAGCAGCCCTTGATAATCATTCACTTTGCTACCCTTCACCCAACCATCCAGCGCTCTGCAGAAAAAGGTCACATATTCCACATACGTACTCTCAGGGATCTTCTTGGTCTCCCTGAACCTCTGTCTATATAGCTCAGGAGTTAACCCATACCTGGTCATTAAAGCTTCCTTCATATGGGGGTATGAGGTCTGGACTTCTAAGGGCAAATCTAACAGTGTGTCCCGCCCTTCCGCAAGGAACCTTCCCCACAACCCCGCTCCCCAGTCTTTCTCAGGGACCCGGTGTGAGGACATGGCCACCTCGTAGGCTCTAAACCACTGCCCTATGTCATCCTTTCTAAAATACTCCTTTACTACGTCTTTGGGGATGTACACCTTGGACTCTACCTGCGCTGGTGGAGTGCTGCCACCAGAAGGAGCGGTGTCCAAACTTTTCGCCTTCAGCTCCAACTCCTTCAATCTGATATCATGATCCATTTGGCGTTGTTGTGCCTCCAGGGCCAACTTCTGCTTTTCCATTTCCATTTGTCCTGCCAACTTTGCCATCTCCATTGCATGCGCCCTGTCGGCTGCCCTGTCTGCCAGCTCCTCTGGCGACCGGACTCTGCTGGGTTCCTCAAGGTTGTCGGGTGGAACGATGTCCCCCGCATTCCGTAGGTCTTGTGACTCCTTCCAGGCTCTCAACGCCTTGGTGTACTGGGGCTTCCTCTTGCATCCAGCATGGGGGACTCTGAATTGTACACTGTAGCCTTTCAATTGCTCCATCGTGTAGCCTTCCAGTCTCTCCCAATCCACCTCATCTATTCCAGAAATCACAGAGAGTGCTCTTCCAGCGGAGTGCGAGCCAGGCATGGTTGCAGTAATGGCAGATGTCTCAACAAAGTTCAACAATTACAAACCTGTGGCTGCGTTATTTGGTCTGCTCTCACTATCTGGTGATTAATAATTCACTGTATGCAAATTACAAGTGCAAATCCGAAATCCCAACCGCTGCCAACAATGTTAGAGTCGGGGATCTCTGGTTGCCGCAAGGTTGCCCTTGTGTCAAGCAGGAACCCCTTCCTCCACATCAGGGCGCAGGATAACCCCTCGCGAATGACCCTTGCTCACCCTCTAGGTGCGTGGCGTGAGCAGCCAAGGCGATTCCTCAGGCGTTGTTGGTTAAGCACTTACAATCGTACACACAGTAAATACATCAATCCCCCCAGAAACGGACACCAGACTTGGATATATATAAAAATACGATTCTTTATGTAAAAATAGGTATATATATCTCAGCAGACTTATCACAAGACCAATAACGTTTTCGCTATGCCACCAGGTTGTACAGCGGGCAAATGTTCGTTGTTCGTAGCTTCAAATAGATTCTTTGCAGTCTCTTGCAAATGTTACGTGTGGTTCCAGTACTCACCAAGATCGGCTCCTGCGAACGGGGAAATAAGGCATTGCGGGCCCCGAGCCCGATACTGGAACTTCTTTCGTGATGTGGAGAGTCGGCACAGGTCGGTGCGACTCTCAGCTTGGGAAGTGTTCTTGGGTCCTCAATCAGCAGGTGTGGGCACGTAGGCAGGCGCGGCCAGCGACCCTTTAGCACGGCGGTGCAGGAGGGTCTCCACAGCGGGGGCGGCGCGGCCTGAGATGTCCGGGGATAGCGAAGCGGGGTCGCAGGGCACAGTCAGTGCAGCTGGATGACCCGGCGTAGATCACAGTCGTCAGACGGCTTCCGGCGGGAGGGGTGATAGCGCGGTCAGCGCGCTCCAGTAGCAGGCGGTGACAGGGATGCAGGCGGCCTGGCCCGGGGACAGAGAGCGGCTCGGGACGGAGCGGGGCTCTCACGGGTTTGAGGCAGGCGAGCTTCTGAGTGTCACGGCCCTAGGAGGGGCGATGAGGGGCGCAGTCTCTTTTCCAGCAGGATGCCCACACGGCTCGACTTGGAGGATGAGCAAGAAGCACAGAGAACCCACTGTTCCTGGGGTTCCGTTCAGGGGGCAAGCTCAGTTCAAGCCCTTGGAGAATGTTCAAGCACAAAGTAGCAAAGTCTTTTCAGTAAGTCTCTTCCTCTCCTTTCTCAGCAAGGCAAGCAGCAGGCCAGCTCCTCCAGCGTCTTCTTCTCCTTCTAGTCGGGCAGAGGTTCTTTGTGGTAAACAGGATTCTGATTTCTTAGGAGCCAGGCTCCTACTTTTATACCATGATTCTTTTGTTCTTTAGCGCCAGGGGGCCTAGGCCTGGCTCAGTCCAGTTCTGGAGCACTTTGTTATGGTGACTCTGCTCTTTCCTTTCAGCCGCAGGGCAGAGACATCAGCCGCCCCACAGGGGGTGGCGCCGGCTTTGTGGTGGCAGAGCACAGGTCTATTCAAGAGTCAAGGTGTACTCCTCCCACCCATCCAGGTGTAATCTCTCTACCCTCCACCTGGCAGCCAACCTGTCTCTGGGGATCCCCCCACCCTGCTCCTACTGTTGCTAGGCAGAACACACACACACACAGCAGAGGCGGACTGAGATGGTCAGGTCAGTAAATACTAACTTTCTAAAAGTAGTATTTACAAACCCAGGATATTAAAATAAACTTGACTACAAGAAGTATTTTATTATTCTGAGTTCAGGCATACCAAACTTGACACTCTACCATGCTCTCTGAGTCCACTGGGGTCACGGCGTTGGCGTGATCCCAGCAGCCCATTCTGGCCTATGGAGAGCAGGTAGCCTTCAATAGTGAAGAATGGAAATGGCTGTAATTCACTACTAAGACATGCCACACACATCAGGGCATGTCCTACCTTATGCCTACAATGCACCCTGCCCTTGGGCCTACCAGAGGGGTGGCTAATATGCAGGTAAGGGAAGGTTTAGGGACTGGCAAGTGGGGGCACTTGCGCAGTCAGCGCGACGGTCCCGGACCGCGCACAGGGTCGGCGGTGGCAGACCCTAGACACACTTTACAAGGCCGCTTCCGTGGGTGGCGCAACCAGCGCTGCTAGCCCACCAGCAGCATTGGCATCCACAAGCCCTGGCACCCCTGGTGCACTTTACTGGGGACTGACAGTGAATCCAATAAACCAATCATGGACATCAATTACAGGTACACTTTACTTAGGGAGCACTTGCACTGCGGCACGGATTAGCCGTGGCGCAGTGCCCTGAGCGGACAACACCAGCAAAACAATCGAGGCACACCATCAAAAAGTGGAAGGGAAACTCACGCCAAGGTGCCAGGTCTAACAAGGGGCAATAAACTGCATCCGCAGGGCTAGGTGATGGCCTGGGATCGGTTCGGACAATCGGGCGCAGAGGAAGGGGGTTATCAAAGGGATGTATGACCATGTATGGGATGAAAGGAGGTGTTGGTCAGGCGCGGGATGTGGTTCCATGGCAGGGTCGCGCAGAAGGAGAGGGTTTATGGCCCATGTATGAGAGAGCGGGGGTGGCCGGCGCGCGGGGGGGGGGTGTTTGCAGCGCCAAGGGAACGTGCTGGTGATCGGCGAGGGGCAGAGGGGCCATGGTGCTTTCAAAATGGCTACTACTTAAGTGAGCGTACGGGCCTGAGAGGGGACAAGGTGGCGCCGATTATGTTGACATCGCAAACCAGATTTTAACAGTCCTCCCTTTTCAACATATCTAGCCAGCTTGTCTAGCCGACATCTATCTCCGTTAAATTCTTAGCCACGACATCGTAAATGCTTTCATGCGTTCCTGTTTCAAAGTACAGAGTCTTAGGACAGACAGGAATAATCTGACACAATTGTACATAATTACATGTAGTTGATGTGATAGGCGAGGTGGTAGCGCATACAGAGTTACATCAGCTGCGTCATATGTCAGACCCGGAGATAGGTGGCGGGAAGCTTGCTTAAACACAAACCTGATACCGTAATGAGTGGTCTGACAAAACAAGGAATATTACGTACAGTACTTAAGGCCTAGACTTCGTGTGGATCAAACTAAACAGCATAGTCATGTGTACGGCTGATGCTATACAATTGTCATTTATACTAAGTTAATGTTTCTTAACTATTAGTGTGCAGTTGGAAGTGACCGATAAAAGACCTTGGGAACTTGGTTGGAGGATAGTCAATTAAAAGGTGGTTGGGAGAGGAATTTCAACTCAACATGAGTTACAGTCAGAGAAGGGGGGGGGGGTAATGTCCACAAGGAAGTTCTTCTTTCCAGTGTCCTAGTACCGCGAGCCATCACTGGTGAGCTCTCATTGTTCTTCTTCTTTCGTTGGCACTGTTGAGCACCGGCGGTGGAGCTAAGGTCCAGCTCAAATCCAGGTTTTCACGTTGCAGGGTGTGACCACTCTTTGCTCTCTGACCACAGTCCTGTTTTGTCCTGTTCCTTAACTGATCTTATCATAGGTACCTTGAGACGGGGTACCCGCATTTCGTTCCTTTTTCGTCAAGTCAAGTTCAAAATCCCATATGGAAAAGAGAGGGGGGGGGAGTAGGGACGTGCCTTGGGAGGCCGAGGGAAGAGGGGGTGGAGTGGGATCGGATCAAAAAGCGGACCAAGGAGAGCAGAATCTTTTTAGCACTGAGCCCATCAATCGGGCTCGACGGGCTGGGACTTCAGGCATGAGCTGATCAGTGAGCAGGGGGCTTCGGGATAGCCCTTCTTTTTATCGCTTTCCATGCTGAGAATGGTGCCTCGTCCCGCTTCTTTTTGCTCCGTGGCTCCCCCTTGGTCGAGGCCATAGATGTTCCATGATCCGCAGCCAGGCTGTGCGTCACGTCCGACCCCTCTTCTCCGATGACCACGTGCTATCTTTGAATTAGTACAAGAAACAAAATCTTAGAGAACTGGTTGGGAAGACATTTACACACTTCATTCTCTCTCTCCCAACCCCAAGTGGTCGGGGAAACGTTTATCGGTCGCTCTATGGTGGAAGTCTATTAACTCTTTAATCATTGCTGTGATGCAGGATTGTGAGTGTTCTTGCAAATTTCCATCATTAGGTCTGCTATGTGTTCATTCCTGTACCTTATAAGTGTTACAAGAAGTCTGACATCCAATAACTTCCTGGTCTAGCAAAATTTGAACCGGCTTCCCCGGTAGAGACTCGTTCTTCTAACACAAGCCCTGTCTATCCATATTTTTCTCCAGGGACTGCTAAGTGCATGAAAAAGTGTGAGGTGCTACTGTCATAGGCTCACAAGTATCTGTTTCGGGGAGGAACACAAGTTAAACATTTTTCTTGCTGGAGACAATAGTTAACCTTTATTAGTTTTAGGCGATGTATCTTTAAAAACAAGGTCATCCGCTGTATTTCTTAAATTGTCCAGGGATGGCTAGTACAGGACTGGGACTATTCTGGAAGGACGGGGTGCTTAGACGCTCTATTTCTGTGCAATGGGCGGGGCGATTCTGAGCGAGGGAGGTGGAGTCGTTAGAGCCATAAAACAAAAACCACTGACAAATAGTTCCCGTGATAAGGGCCAGATTGGGAGACAGTAGTCGTCTTACCTGTCCTTTCTTTCTCAGCCAATTAAGTTTCAACATTTTACAGAAAGGAGAGGTAGTCGTGTGGTAAACTGCGGTCGTTTTGCTTCTGTCAATTTGTTCGAACACCGTCGTGTTTAGGCCAATTATACATATACTGAGGACGTACTGTTTCGTCATCTATTCAAAAGAGGGCAAGGGAGTTTTCAGCGAGGAAGAGAGAGAGAGAGAGAGACAGAGAGAGAGAGAGAGAGAGAGAGAGAGAAAAAGACGTGCGCACCAAGTAGGCTATTTGGTACACGTACGACATAAAACGAGAGAGAGAGAGAGAGAGAGACGTGCACGATAATAGGCTACTTGGTGTACACACAACATAGAGCAGCACGAATCAGTTTTACGTCCAGGAACACAAGCTGGGGGAAAACATAAATTCAACGTTCACGTACACACAAATACCGAATAGGGTGTAACGGTACATACATCGAGCACAGAAACCTAAGACGAAGACACAGGGCTATGTTCGGTATCATCCGTAATTCATTTTGGGGGGGGGGGGTTTGGATGAGTCCCGACCTGGGGTATTCTTTAACTTCTCTTATTTAGTCAGCACACGAATCGACTCACTGGTGGTACATTTGGGTTATCGGTTGGAGTCGGGTTCGTCGTACGGGAATGACCCTTCAAGTTTCTGGTGTAGGTCACCCTCCAATTTACTAGCTCCCGGGAGAGGGAGAGTCCTTCCTTCAAACAAGGAGTTACCATATTCTGGTTTATTTTCCCATCCCCTTGATCGGTAGACAAGCATTTCAGTCATACAAAAGACGTTCTCTTCAGCGACCCAGGCATATGCAATACATACACATTCATACCGTACAATCAGGGCACGTACGCACAGTCATACAATACAGTTTTTCGTGTTCTCAGTGGTTGCCTGCACTCCACGCACCATCTTACAACGTTTGTCTATGTCTTTCCCTACATTTGAGCATAGTGCGGTCCATGGCCACTCCATTCTTCAGTCGGGACTTCCGATGTAGCCTACAGGGAAGAAAAGAAAAGGGGGGGGGGGCAGCATTCAAAGTACGTCAGCGCGCATAAACATGAAAAAGTTCTACTTACCACGTACCAGGCTAGCTGTAGGAGCGTTTAATACTACAGATCTACTATATCCTTCCTTTTTACTATACAAAGATGCTTCATTTTATTTGTCCCTAAATTCGAGTTCCCTCGTCGTGCAGTTGTTTCTCAATCAGTTGTATATTATGGGACAGAGTACCATACCTTGCATTCGGCAGATACCTTAAGCTACAGTCAACCATTTTCTAACAACTCTGGAAAAAAAGAAGACAGGTGTGATGGATACAAATTTTTCATCAATCCAAAATTCAAGCACAGGGTCTGTATTATCTGTCTTCTATTGTTTGGGAATTTTGGTCATTATTAAAAAACTTTCGCCAACCCTAATGATTTGCTATGACGCTGATCCCATAATTCATTCGAAAACCCTTTATTGAAAAGAAATGTCAGTACACAAATACGGGCCTACAACCTTATAGGCCGGCCACGGTGCAAGAGGCGTCGAGTATCATGAGCAATACTACCTTAATGCGAAAATAAAAATAATCAATAATGAGAAGACCAGCATAAAATAAGGTTGTTCGCATGCCCAGTCAGTACCCTCCTCGTTCCCCGCCCGTCATGTGCAAAAAAAAAAAAAGAAGACCGTATATCCCTTAACATCAATGCCAAGTAACCTGGAACACCATAAGGAGTTGAAGGCCCCTCCTACATCGGCGCCATTTTGGGGCGAGGTCGGGTGGGTCCAGTGTACAGTCTAGATCAGAGCTTTCCAAACTCTGTGTCGCGACACGGTACTGTGTCGCCTGCAAATGGTGGGTGTGTCGCTGGATGATGCCGGTACTGTGCCGTTCATACGCCAGATGTACATGAAGAAAGGAGAAGGAGACCTTTTGGCGATCGTGTGTCCGCGTGCGGTACATTCGCAGCTCTGTCCACAGAGCCATTCTCGGCAGGAATGTTAGCCCGGGACGAGGAGGAAATTGCAGGCCCAGAGAACAATCCGGTACTCCGCTGTCTGTCTGAGCCCCCGCACCAAGAGCATCGAGCCTCAGGCTGGCCTGACTGACCTGCTGCACACTTCATTCTGACACCGTAAGTACGACCTTGACATTCGGGACTTTCCCACAAGTATGGGTGTTCAAGTAGGTAGGCTAGGACCATAGACCGCGCCTTTCTGCCTGATGTGTTTGAATATTCGCTGGTCCTGGTTTTCCCCTGCCTGGAGGCTGAAAGTAAGGTGTGAATAACTGGACTGCTGAGGGGCCAGCTCGAGTATGCCGCTTTCCGTTCGTATCAAGGTGCTTGCCATTCAAACAGTGCGAGTGTTGCACATTGCGTTTGTTCCCACAATGCCACATCACCGTTTAAGTTTGCCAGCAGTTATCAACAGCTTTAAACGTGGCTGAGTTCCCCTTTATTTGGCCCTGCCCAGGACTCATGGGACTTCTCATGATGCCAACGGTATATTGCTAGCCTTAGTCATAAAACATTTTTTCAGGATTTTTCTTTTAAATCTGAGTGCTCGGCAAATATGGAAATGCTTGAAAAGTCATAAATAAGATCGGTACCTATACCAGCGTTATCTCGTCCAGAATGGGTTTTAAATATTTAATACATCAGAAAGAAAAATCACAGAGCTGTCCGAGAAGTTTAGGCGAGGGTTTCTGAATGTGGCCATCAGGCTGCATTATCTTTCATCTGTACTTTGTGCCGTGGCTAGATACACAGTAGGAGTCCTACTGCTTGCAAATGTGGAAGCTTATACTCGGTATTTACCAAGACTGTGGATGGACCAACGGATATCCGTCTGTCAATCAGGTAGTTCCATAGCGCCATGAATCCCACAAAGGGCAAGCAGGGGGCTGTCCAAGCTGGGAGGAGTTACTGAAACAGTGAGTGTCTTCTAGTGCCTTCATGAAAGGACCGAGCTGGTGTGCCTGTCACAAGTCGCCCTTCTATGTGAAGTCGGCCTTCTTTCAAGGTGGTTGCTTGTTTTTTGTGTGCACTCAGTTTAAAATAATCTATATGAGAAAATATGTAAATT
Source organism: Triturus cristatus (assembly GCF_964204655.1). Classification (NCBI taxonomy): domain Eukaryota; kingdom Metazoa; phylum Chordata; class Amphibia; order Caudata; family Salamandridae; genus Triturus; species Triturus cristatus. Next base: position 974,474,045 of record NC_140584.1, on the reverse strand, counting down.
GGTTTAGAGGTAAAGAAAAGAGAGAAAAAAATGAAGAATAGAAAAGGAAAGTAAAAGAAAAAATCATTGAGCAGTGCTCCAGCGCGGAAGTGGAGAAGGACTGAAAATGTAATCCAATGAAAAAGGCAGGCATTATTGCTTTCCTAACAATATACCTGCGATCCCACATTTATAGTGTCTGGTGGTGAATGACTATTTGGAATTGTTGTGCTACACGCCTAAGTGGCTTTCTTGTCAGTTTTGTATATCGTCGTACCAGAGTGTGCATTCTAAGTTCTTTTCCATGAATTCTTTGCAAGAATCTTGTTTTTAAAAAGCTTTTACAGCCACGCAGTATTGAGATGTGAATTGGCTGCTCTGATCGAAGGATGCAACGAAGGAAAATAAAGGAATGTAGTGTCATTCAAACGTTGACATTTGTTGCTCTGATGTCAGTTATAACCAGGAACACCGGAATTATGTGATTTTGCAGATGCAGAGTTGTCTATATAATAATGGAGTTGACACATTTGCCCCATTATCCACCAGCTCCTGCATAATTTGCAGATTTTAACAAAAAAATGTTCCTAGATCAAATGGATAGTTACAGAAAATCTCACTATTCATGTTATCGCACACTGGAAAACCTCTTGCGAAGATTGACTGGTCATCTTTCAGTCGCTTATCGCTGTGTTTTAGTGTTAAACTGGTACACCCATGTGTATCTACAGAGGGAGTCTTAACATGGGTAAAAATGACAAAATATTGAAGTAATACTGCCACAAAAATGTGCCTTTTCTTGCTGCATAATTTAGTCACCCTTGCCACATAATTTGGTCCTTCCCTGTCACTTAATTCCAGTAGCCCTAACTATAACATTGTTTTTCTAAACAAAAGGGAACTCGCACTGGCAGTGAACACGAGGAGTCTTTGGCAATGAACACATGAGATGGCAGTGTACTTCAGTTAAAGTTCTCTTTATGTGTGGAATGGTTGTTCTCAGTCAATTCAGCCAACACCATTGACATCAGGTGTCAACCAGTCAAGAGGGCCCTTCGAGAACTATGTGAAATTAGAAAGAGTGACATCAAGAGTCAGTATATACCAAACAGCCTTTAAGACGGACGGGTACTACTTACCTTACTACTCTTTTCTCGACTTCTCCTGTTAGTGTGCACCCTACACGAGCCAGCTTCTCCTGCGTGGCCCTTGTTCCTACCTGCTGCCTTTGCTGGCTCTGCCCCTTCTGTCTTGCCCACCCTGGGTCTCCATCTGATCGCCTTCGATGGGGAGTGCCATGCAGTGGGCTTTTCAAGTATTTGCCTGAGCTCTGTTGTATTGCCCCAATGTACTTGTTATATGTATCAATAAAGTAAGTAAAGATATGTTTAAATTAGAGATAACCATACATAAGCACTTAAAAATGATTTTAGTCAGAAGCTGATCGCTAGTTCGGACAGTGTGTGTGAATGTGCACAGTTGATGTTTGCATTCAGGCATGCTCTGACCTGTATCAGGTTCTTAAACACTTTTGAACTACTTCTGATTTTATTTTATTTAAAAAAAGGAACACGCATATCTCAACACTTAGCCAGTGTTCTAAGGCAGAGCTCAGTGTACACTGCTTGTACACACATAGTCCCTTAAACTTTAAGTGCCTGCTCATACAAAAAATTCTTAAACACCTAAACTTGCATTGGAAAAGGGGTGTGCCTGTATTTTTTTAGCACAACTGAAATACTTCCACAGGCAGAGTACCACTTCCCCGTAGTCGGCAGTATATATTCTGCCATAATGAGCACCTGGTCTTCTAGCTTTTATTATGCAAACACTGTCTTTTCACCTTTTGACACATAGACTGATCACTAGCTTTGTCCATACCAAGGTCAATTGCTGCCCTCGGTCTGTCCGAGCCAGTGTCACTGCAGTTATTACTTCTGTCCCACCTAATGCTTCTTGTTTCGGGCACAAACCTAACCTTACACCCAGTTTTTCCAGTCACTCTCTTTGTTAGAACAGATTCACAATTGCTTTATTAACCTTCCTGCTTTCTCAAATTTGATTGAAAATGCACCAATTTCCCACTTTTTTCCCAAAATGTTCTCGCAAGGGAGAACACCCCTGAATCCCCCCCGAACACACCTTAGGTGGTTCGGGCTCATCACTACACTGCACTACCGTGTCGCAAAATGATGAATGTCGAAAAAGTGTGTCACCGACATGAAAAGTTTGGAAAGCTGTGGTCTAGATGTTTCCACTAGCTAACGGTCGGACCAGAATCCCTTTCGGCAGTCCAAAAAATTTCCATTAATGCCAACAGAAAGAACAGACAGCATGAATCGTGACTCGAAGGTGGGGAAAGCAAAGTTGTTTCCTACCGGATCATGCTGAGGTTCCACCAGAACTGATTCGGGTTGGTAGACTACAGTGTCTCCTGGTAATTCAAACAGAAACTGGCGTCAGCATGAGGGCACCACCATCTTGCAGCGACGCCGTGGTCCTTTCGGAGAGCGGGACAGCAGGCGTGTCTCTCCGCCGATACCCTGAATCAGTCTCTCTCACGGCAGCACCAAACGGGGACAAGGTGGCTGACGCCCGGGGCAAAGGCAAGTTAATGTGGAATGATCGAGCGATAGTGGCGGTTGCCCCCACCGGAAGTCCGCGGGAGTCGAGGGCCAATGACTCCCGTAGAATCTGCAAAGCTGAGAGGACGTCTTCAAGGGTGGGGCCCACGCCCGAGCAGGCAAGCTTCCGAGTTCCGAGGTAGCCCAGAGCCATCTTAGTGGACCAGGCCCGAATCCGAAGAGCCGGCCGCCATTTTTGAGACTCCTGTGGCAGCAGCAGTTCTCCACCACGGCCACCAGAGTGGGTCCCCCGACCAACCAACTGCGGGGGCCCACTTCTTGGGTGGAACGCTAAGGGCAAACTTGGTGCAGAAGGAACTTCCGCCTGGGTGGTCGTCCGGCAGGTGAAACGTTTAATGGCTGCCCTGCTGCAGCTGGCTGGTGAGTGAAGCGTCAAGGGGTGCCCTACTGCAACTGGTGAGCCTCCACCTGGGGAGGCGGGGGAGGCCCGTTCGCGTCGCCTCCCCCCCAGGGCACCCCACGCTGTCTCTCGGTGCTGCATTGTAGGACGGCCAGGCTGGCACAACTTGCTGGACACCACCTCGATGCCGTCCGGGTATCGGCGCATCGTGTTGCCTCCGGCCTCTTCGCACAACGGACCGTCACTGATGCCGTCTCACAGGCGGATGGATTTTGTAGGCCCTTTTTATAGCCCAAAACCGACTAAGAGACAGCAATGTTGCTACTTCGAAGAAGGAGGGGCGGGGACTGTGTTACGCGGACGGTTAATGCTTTGGGATGGATGTTGCAGCAGGCTGCCATGTAAATAGTTATGTTTTAACGTGTTTTACCCTGTTGGAGTGTTGGATATACCTACAAGTTATTAAAACGTTTTAATCATACTATTTTGTTGGAGTTTGGTATATATAGGTTGGGAGGGAGCGTATGGAGGGGGCATATAGGTGATCGGAGGACCTAATAGTAATTCATCATTCACTCGCTGCTTGGAAGGCAACTCAGGGTAGAGCGTAGAGGGGGTCCTAACAGGGCACTGGCCTGATGTTTCAAACTCTTGTTTTAGTTTAGCTTCCTTTCTCTCCTTTATCTCTTCCTCTAACTTTCTAGCGGCAAGGTGAGCTGCCTTACGCAATTCCTTTTCTGCTTTTACTTCTTCCCTCTTTTTCCGTTGTGTTGCTTCTTTGCGCCACATGCCGATACTGTCAAGCATAGTAGGCGTCGTTTTATTGCTACGTAGAGCTATTTCTAGCGTTTCTATTTTATGATCATCAAAGGATCCCATCAGTGGCCACTGACTCTCGGAGTCCTTCTTTGTATATTTATGCCATAGTTTGCTATAAGCTACAGCGACTAGTCCATATTTAGTAAACATGTCCTTATTAGGGGTGCCTTCCAGTGGAGCCGGGTGGTTCATCTCTAATAAGCGGTCCGGGCATAACCAACTACTAATCAGTGGGGAGAAGATACTCATGACGGGTTACAACGGGGACAAAAGTCTGCACTACCTATCTTTTCACTGCTTGCAAAGACTAGATAGAATATCTCTATTCTACGTTATTTGCAAGTAGAGAATACCTCCAAAGAACCAATATCGAACAACCAATGTTCGGACAATCAATCAATCAAATGGTGAGAAAGAGATAGGCACGACGGGTTACAACGGGGACAAAAGTCTGCGTTACCTACCCTTCACTATTTGCAAAGACTAGACAGAATATTTCTATTCTTCGTTATTTGCAAACAGAGAATATCTCAAAGAACCAATATTCTTCAAAACAAACAATGTTCGGACAATCAATCAGTGGGGAGAAAAAAAAAAGGCACGACGGGTTACAACGGGGACAAAAGTCTGCATTACCTACCCTTCACTATCTGCAAAGGAAGAGAGAGTATTTCTACTCTTCCCCGTTTGTAGACAGCGAATATCTCAAAAGGAACAATCAAGTAAGCAATACTAGTATTTTCAATCAATCAATCAATCATTTCGCAATTCGTCGTGTTACACGACCTTACCCGGACCGCATGGACAGTTTCTCGTCTTCCGCCTCCAGCGCCCGATCGTCCTCTACTCTCCGTATTTGCCGCGGCACTCCTGACGGTTCCCAGTCAGGACCGTAGATCACTCGAGAGAGATCTGTTCGGAACCAGTGAAGTTCGGATGATCGGCTGCCAGACGAGGGTCTATCAGGCAGGAGCTCTTCCCGATCGTTGCAGTCGTTCACTTTGTCGTCAGGACCTCTCCCACTGGATCCACGTGTCGCTGATGGGCCCCACGTTGGGCGCCAATTGTTAAATGGTAGCGGCACCTTCAGTTGATAACCTTCAAGTATTGCCCGGCGGTAATCGCCTCTTATACCATTCGATAATTAACCAACAAAAGAGGCAGGCGCCGGAGACTGGAAGGCAGGAAACAAAGTTTTATTCCGTCGGAGCAGAACACGTCAGATCGGACAGCAAGGTATCGTCTCGAGGTGCTCTAACCACATCTCTGAGGCCTGGCCTCTTATACACAGGTTTATTGCTTTATTACACGTGATACATTCTTGTTGAGACTTTGATGTACGGAAAGACATCCTTGGAATCCCCACTTCAAGCTTGTTCCCACACATATCTAAAGTAGAAGTCCCCACCCCACCCACAGTAGGAGATGGCTATCACACAGCTGGACATTCCACCAATTCCCGGGGGTGTGTGCGACTGGTCGGGTCTCAGGGGGTGGGGGCCTTGATCTACTGTAATCCCTTTGATGTGAGGTGTTTCCCTTACAGTAGGGGCAATAAACTGCATACGCAGGGCTAGGTGATGGCCTGGGATCGGTTCGGACAATCGGGCACAGAGGAAGGGGGTTATCAAAGGGATGTATGACCATGTATGGGATGAAAGGAGGTGTTGGTCAGGCGCGGGATGTGGTTCCATGGCAGGGTCGCACAGAAGGAGAGGGTTTATGGCCCATGTATGAGAGAGCGGGGGTGGCCGGCGCGCGGGGGGGGTGTTTGCAGCGCCAAGGGAACGTGCTGGTGATCGGCGAGGGGCAGAGGGGCCATGGTGCTTTCAAAATGGCTACTGCTTAAGTGAGCGTACGGGCCTGAGAGGGGACAAGGTGGCGCCGATTATGTTGACATCGCAAACCAGATTTTAACAGTAGTCATCCTGTAAAACTAAAAAACAGTATACCTTACGGGGAATTTTTAAGATTAAAGCGAAACTGCTCTAAGCAGTGTGATTTCATCGTGGCAGCCAAAGAAAGCTTTGATCGGTTCCTAATTAGAGGTTACAGCAATGATCTCTTGGAAACAACTTTGAGGAGAGTAGAAAAACTGTCCAGAGAAGAGATTTTGAAACAAAAAAGATCTCTTAAATCAAATGAAGGACAGTTTCGGATGATAACAACTTTTTCCGAAGATGCTGATGTTCTTAAGATAATCATGAAAAGAAATTGGCATGTGTTAAAAACAGACCCTATCATTGGAACTGTTATTCCAGCATTTCCATTAATTACATTTAAGAAAGCACTCTCATTAAAGAACAGTTTGGTTAATAGTCATCTAGACCCTGTTTTATCCAAGAAAGGCACCTTGAGTGAGATGAAAGGTTTCTACCCTTGTGGTAAGTGCAAGACGTGCGCTTTCAATCAAAGGGTCTTAACCTATGACGTCAAAGGATTAAAAATGGGAAAAAGAACCAATAAATTTATGACTTGTCATACCACACATGCTGTTTATTGTCTGAAGTGCCCTTGTGGACTCAGATATATCGGCAGCATGATACAGAGTGTGAAGATTAGAATTCTGGAACACATGCGCGCCATAGTCAAGAAAGATCTAAATTATCCAGTGGCGCGGCATTTTGGTATTAAACACAACAGTAATAGGGATCTATTGCAGTTTTTCAGTATCGATTGTGTCCCCATTAACAGCAGAGGGGGGACAGAATTTTAAAATTAAGACGACTTGAGTCGCGATATATAATCGATTTGCAGACAAAAACCCCCAATGGGTTGAATTGTGGGGAGGAGTTGTCGGTGCATCTGGGGGTATAAACTATATCAAGACGAATTTGTCGGATTTCAGACTTGTAATGACATAGGAAAATGAAATGAAATGTAAAGATATTGTACAACAAAGTATGGATTGATCCATCTGTCCATCCCCCCATTTTTTAGGTCTCGCCTGCGAACGCAGCGCGAAGCGCTGCTCGCAAGCGAGATCTATTGTTGCTGACTTGCCTCGGAAGTGGGACAGGAGATGTGCACGCGCAGGCTTTTGGCGGATTTGAGTTGGTGTACGCGCCTACAGCCACGCGGCGTGCACATCTCCTGTCCCGCTTCCCTCGCAAGCCAGCATGCAGTTTCTCAACACGCACGTCCTAGGCACCGCGCAACCACTATGTGCTCCTGCTCCAAACCCCCACACCCCTGTGCCCTCCGCTTCCCCCACCACCGCTCCCATCCGTGTCCCTCACTCCTGGAGCAGGGCTGCTGCTGTCCAAGCACACATGCGGGCGGGATTCCTCCTAGGAGATAGAAAGCGGCTAACAAACCTCGGTGTTTCCTGCAGTACTGACCAAAGCTCCTTTCCTCGGCTGCCTGCGATGAGCGACAGCAGCGCACAGACCGACGGACAGGAACAACCAGGGACTAAAAACCGGCACCCAGTAACTGTCCTCAGACTCAGACAGCATAACGGAAAGCAAACGGACCTCAGCCACCACCCCGCCTCTGCTCTAACGTTCCTGCTGTGCGTAAAGGGGAGTCGTTTATAAGCGTAACCGAGCGCCGCCTGCAGCAGCACCACCGCGACTCCCTGTTTAACTTTCCCCACCTCCCAGAGACCCAGAGCCGGCCAGGCGCGGAGCTGCCCTTTACTCACACCTAACACACCGCAGCCCCACCATGCCTGGCATGATGGACAAGGGGATTGAGTTCCTGGGGAGGACCCGACCCAACGGCGCCAAAAGCCCCTCCAACGGGCTCATGAGCGACGAGAGCGGCAGCGACGACGAGCACGGTGGGAGCCTCGAACGCTGTGAAAGAGAGGTCATGGAGGGCTGTGTGGGGGAGAAAAAGAATGCTTATCAGGCTCATCCCCTTGCTTTTGTCTTTCTAGATGTCGGGATGAGAGTGTGGCTGGATAAATGCTTAAGACTGAGGGAGGCCAGGATATTGTAGGGTGGTGTCATCTACTCGTGAGAGGTGCCTGCGCTCTGCCAGTACTCATTAACTAATACTTTAGCCTTGTGCCCAGTCATTCATTTTTTAATTCATTCGTACGTACGTGACCTGCGCATGCATCTACTCGTTCACCAATTGACTCGTTCTCACAGTCTCCTATTCTGCCTGTGTTACCCTCGGATAGGTTGTCTATTGTGACCACATGGGCTAGTGTTTCCGAATCCACATGGGCCAGGGTTTTGGAATTTGACATGTTTCACCCTCGGAGAGCCTGCGGCTCGTAAAAGTCGCCTTCGCGGCAGGTTTAGGCGGTGATCGGAGCCCTCCACCCTGACAATAAGTGGACAAACCTCGTCTAGGTGTCAATGTTTTTATTCAGCTCAGGGCTTTTTCCTCGGTACATCTCAGATGTTTCCTTGGAGCCAGACTGTAATAACAAACTGCAGTGTTTGGAAGGATGTTGTTGCTCGTTTTTGTTACCCCCTTTCTCACTCTGCCCCGTACCATGTCTTAAGAAAACAAGCATTTGCAATGCAATAGGTCCCGCATTACTGAATGTTTGAGCTATTTGTGTTGCATTATTAATAGCAATGCCAATAGCTCAAACTTTAATAGTGCGAGACCTATTGCATTGCAAATGCTTGTTTAACATGGTTTGAACATATTTGGGCAATTTTCGAGGAAACTTTGGCAACCTCATATTCGTGGTTGCCATTTGCCGATCCACGGCGAGATTATTTTATAAATGATCATTGATACAGGGCCATAATGTTTTTTCTGTATATCCTTAAATGAATTGAATATGTACTTCAATCATGCTGTTAAACATTCAATACCTGTATGTAGGATGAGAAATTTACGAAATGGTGCTTCCAATTTTGTTAGCTGCCACTCCTCGTTTTTCTCAATATTCAAGTGAGTGATGTGTTCAGGCTTTTAATGAAATAGGAGAATGAAATGGAATGATATTGTACAAAAAAATAGGCATTGACTTATCTGTTTATCTTTTTAAACATTGTTCGAACAAATTTGGGTGCCAATATACGGCTGAATTATTCTATTCCTATACTCGAGGGAAGTTTGGCAACCGCATAATTGTGGTTGCCATTTGCCGATCCAGAGCGAGATACAGGGTATGAATGTTTTTGTTGTATATTCTTAAATGAAAATATACCCCGCTCATGTTGTTAAACATCCAATATCTGGATGTAGGATGAGAAATTTGACCATTACAAAATGGCGCTTCCAATTTTGTTAGCTACCACCCCTCGTTTATTTCAATACCCAAATGAGTGACGTGTATTTAACATGGGATAGGAAATGTGAAACACTGACGAAGGACTTGTTCCGAAATGCGTTTGTTTTGCTGCGCTACGAAATAAACTGGTAATTACTGCAACGTATCCCCGTGAGTGCTGATTTCCTTTCATGACGAAAGAGGAATTTGGGAGCGAGAATATATAAATATATACATATATGAAACAAAGAGGTTGCCTTTTAGTGGGAAGCACTCGATACAGATCCTATCGCACCAAGGACACCGCTGCAGCCACACAAGACAGTTCATGCTGGACGCGTTTCGGGCTTGACGCCCTTCATCTTAGCAGCTATCACAAAGTCGAAGAAACACAACTGCCAGGTACTTCCCTCAATTTATTCAAAGTTAGGACACGCCCTTGTGGGCCGGCAGCTTACTCTCCGCCTGTTGGTGCATCATGGGCCTGGTAGTCTGTCTTTCAAACTCCATGTGAAATGCTTGTAAGGAAAAACGGTATGTTCGTTGTTTCACCAAAGCTGCAGCTTGTACATCCAAAAGTGCGTATCTGTTACTCACGTTCCGTCTGTCCCAATAAACAGACACGGACCCGCTGAATATGCGGTGGTCCTTTCCCTCGACCTGGCGGGCCGGAATACAAGAAACAAAGAGGTTGCCTTTTAGTGGGAAGCACTCGATACAGATCCTATCGCACCAAGGACACCGCTGCAGCCACACAAGACAGTTCATGCTGGACGCGTTTCGGGCTTGACGCCCTTCATCTTAGCAGCTATCACAAAGTCGAACAAACACAACTGCCAGGTACTTCCCTCAATTTATTCAAAGTTAGGACACGCCCTTGTGGGCCGGCAGCTTACTCTCCGCCTGTTGGTGCATCATGGGCCTGGTAGTCTGTCTTTCAAACTCCATGTGAAATGCTTGTAAGGAAAAACGGTAAGTTCGTTGTTTCACCAAAGCTGCAGCTTGTACATCCAAAAGTGCGTATCTGTTACTCACGTTCCGTCTGTCCCAATAAACAGACACGGACCCGCTGAATATGCGGTGGTGCTTTCCCTCGACCTGGCGGGCCGGAATACAAGAAACAAAGAGGTTGCCTTTTAGTGGGAAGCACTCGATACAGATCCTATCGCACCAAGGACACCGCTGCAGCCACACAAGACAGTTCATGCTGGACGCGTTTCGGGCTTGACGCCCTTCATCTTAGCAGCTATCACAAAGTCGAACAAACACAACTGCCAGGTACTTCCCTCAATTTATTCAAAGTTAGGACACGCCCTTGTGGGCCGGCAGCTTACTCTCCGCCTGTTGGTGCATCATGGGCCTGGTAGTCTGTCTTTCAAACTCCATGTGAAATGCTTGTAAGGAAAAACAGTAAGTTCGCTGTTTCACCAAAGCTGCAGCTTGTACATCCAAAAGTGCGTATCTGTTACTCACGTTCCGTCTGTCCCAATAAACAGACACGGACCCGCTGAATATGCGGTGGTGCTTTCCCTCGACCTGGCGGGCCGGAATACAAGAAACAAAGAGGTTGCCTTTTAGTGGGAAGCACTCGATACAGATCCTATCGCATCAAGGACACCGCTGCACCCACACAAGACAGTTCATGCTGGACGCGTTTCGGGCTTGACGCCCTTCATCTTAGCAGCTATCACAAAGTCGAACAAACACAACTGCCAGGTACTTCCCTCAATTTATTCAAAGTTAGGACACGCCCTTGTGGGCCGGCAGCTTACTCTCCGCCTGTTGGTGCATCATGGGCCTGGTAGTCTGTCTTTCAAACTCCATGTGAAATGCTTGTAAGGAAAAACGGTAAGTTCGTTGTTTCACCAAAGCTGCAGCTTGTACATCCAAAAGTGCGTATCTGTTACTCACGTTCCGTCTGTCCCAATAAACAGACACGGACCCGCTGAATATGCGGTGGTGCTTTCCCTCGACCTGGCGGGCCGGAATACAAGAAACAAAGAGGTTGCCTTTTAGTGGGAAGCACTCGATACAGATCCTATCGCACCAAGGACACCGCTGCAGCCACACAAGACAGTTCATGCTGGACGCGTTTCGGGCTTGACGCCCTTCATCTTAGCAGCTATCACAAAGTCGAACAAACACAACTGCCAGGTACTTCCCTCAATTTATTCAAAGTTAGGACACGCCCTTGTGGGCCGGCAGCTTACTCTCCGCCTGTTGGTGCATCATGGGCCTGGTAGTCTGTCTTTCAAACTCCATGTGAAATGCTTGAAAGGAAAAACGGTAAGTTCGTTGTTTCACCAAAGCTGCAGCTTGTACATCCAAAAGTGTGTATCTGTTACTCACGTTCCGTCTGTCCCAATAAACAGACACGGACCCGCTGAATATGCGGTGGTGCTTTCCCTCGACCTGGCGGGCCGGAATACAAGAAACAAAGAGGTTGCCTTTTAGTGGGAAGCACTCGATACAGATCCTATCGCACCAAGGACACCGCTGCAGCCACACAAGACAGTTCATGCTGGACGCGTTTCGGGCTTGACGCCCTTCATCTTAGCAGCTATCACAAAGTCGAAGAAACACAACTGCCAGGTACTTCCCTCAATTTATTCAAAGTTAGGACACGCCCTTGTGGGCCGGCAGCTTACTCTCCGCCTGTTGGTGCATCATGGGCCTGGTAGTCTGTCTTTCAAACTCCATGTGAAATGCTTGTAAGGAAAAACGGTATGTTCGTTGTTTCACCAAAGCTGCAGCTTGTACATCCAAAAGTGCGTATCTGTTACTCACGTTCCGTCTGTCCCAATAAACAGACACGGACCCGCTGAATATGCGGTGGTCCTTTCCCTCGACCTGGAGGGCCGGAATACAAGAAACAAAGAGGTTGCCTTTTAGTGGGAAGCACTCGATACAGATCCTATCGCACCAAGGACACCGCTGCAGCCACACAAGACAGTTCATGCTGGACGCGTTTCGGGCTTGACGCCCTTCATCTTAGCAGCTATCACAAAGTCGAACAAACACAACTGCCAGGTACTTCCCTCAATTTATTCAAAGTTAGGACACGCCCTTGTGGGCCGGCAGCTTACTCTCCGCCTGTTGGTGCATCATGGGCCTGGTAGTCTGTCTTTCAAACTCCATGTGAAATGCTTGTAAGGAAAAACGGTAAGTTCGTTGTTTCACCAAAGCTGCAGCTTGTACATCCAAAAGTGCGTATCTGTTACTCACGTTCCGTCTGTCCCAATAAACAGACACGGACCCGCTGAATATGCGGTGGTGCTTTCCCTCGACCTGGCGGGCCGGAATACAAGAAACAAAGAGGTTGCCTTTTAGTGGGAAGCACTCGATACAGATCCTATCGCACCAAGGACACCGCTGCAGCCACACAAGACAGTTCATGCTGGACGCGTTTCGGGCTTGACGCCCTTCATCTTAGCAGCTATCACAAAGTCGAACAAACACAACTGCCAGGTACTTCCCTCAATTTATTCAAAGTTAGGACACGCCCTTGTGGGCCGGCAGCTTACTCTCCGCCTGTTGGTGCATCATGGGCCTGGTAGTCTGTCTTTCAAACTCCATGTGAAATGCTTGTAAGGAAAAACAGTAAGTTCGCTGTTTCACCAAAGCTGCAGCTTGTACATCCAAATGTGCGTATCTGTTACTCACGTTCCGTCTGTCCCAATAAACAGACACGGACCCGCTGAATATGCGGTGGTGCTTTCCCTCGACCTGGCGGGCCGGAATACAAGAAACAAAGAGGTTGCCTTTTAGTGGGAAGCACTCGATACAGATCCTATCGCACCAAGGACACCGCTGCACCCACACAAGACAGTTCATGCTGGACGCGTTTCGGGCTTGACGCCCTTCATCTTAGCAGCTATCACAAAGTCGAACAAACACAACTGCCAGGTACTTCCCTCAATTTATTCAAAGTTAGGACACGCCCTTGTGGGCCGGCAGCTTACTCTCCGCCTGTTGGTGCATCATGGGCCTGGTAGTCTGTCTTTCAAACTCCATGTGAAATGCTTGTAAGGAAAAACGGTAAGTTCGTTGTTTCACCAAAGCTGCAGCTTGTACATCCAAAAGTGCGTATCTGTTACTCACGTTCCGTCTGTCCCAATAAACAGACACGGACCCGCTGAATATGCGGTGGTGCTTTCCCTCGACCTGGCGGGCCGGAATACAAGAAACAAAGAGGTTGCCTTTTAGTGGGAAGCACTCGATACAGATCCTATCGCACCAAGGACACCGCTGCAGCCACACAAGACAGTTCATGCTGGACGCGTTTCGGGCTTGACGCCCTTCATCTTAGCAGCTATCACAAAGTCGAACAAACACAACTGCCAGGTACTTCCCTCAATTTATTCAAAGTTAGGACACGCCCTTGTGGGCCGGCAGCTTACTCTCCGCCTGTTGGTGCATCATGGGCCTGGTAGTCTGTCTTTCAAACTCCATGTGAAATGCTTGTAAGGAAAAACGGTAAGTTCGTTGTTTCACCAAAGCTGCAGCTTGTACATCCAAAAGTGCGTATCTGTTACTCACGTTCCGTCTGTCCCAATAAACAGACACGGACCCGCTGAATATGCGGTGGTGCTTTCCCTCGACCTGGCGGGCCGGAATACAAGAAACAAAGAGGTTGCCTTTTAGTGGGAAGCACTCGATACAGATCCTATCGCACCAAGGACACCGCTGCAGCCACACAAGACAGTTCATGCTGGACGCGTTTCGGGCTTGACGCCCTTCATCTTAGCAGCTATCACAAAGTCGAACAAACACAACTGCCAGGTACTTCCCTCAATTTATTCAAAGTTAGGACACGCCCTTGTGGGCCGGCAGCTTACTCTCCGCCTGTTGGTGCATCATGGGCCTGGTAGTCTGTCTTTCAAACTCCATGTGAAATGCTTGTAAGGAAAAACGGTAAGTTCGTTGTTTCACCAAAGCTGCAGCTTGTACATCCAAAAGTGCGTATCTGTTACTCACGTTCCGTCTGTCCCAATAAACAGACACGGACCCGCTGAATATGCGGTGGTGCTTTCCCTCGACCTGGCGGGCCGGAATACAGAAACAAAGAGGTTGCCTTTTAGTGGGAAGCACTCGATACAGATCCTATCGCACCAAGGACACCGCTGCAGCCAAACAAGACAGTTCATGCTGGACGCGTTTCGGGCTTGACGCCCTTCATCTTAGCAGCTATCACAAAGTCGAACAAACACAACTGCCAGGTACTTTCCTCAATTTATTCAAAGTTAGGACACGCCCTTGTGGGCCGGCAGCTTACTCTCCGCCTGTTGGTGCAGCTTGTACACTGAGGGCGGCGTACTTCAACGAAAAAAGTAATAAAGATATGTTGAATTTACTGGTGAGTCATCTAATGCTTCTGTGAAACAGCCCATGATTAAGAGGCGTATTGGCCTCGAAACGCGTCGGGCATGGCAGAATAACTATGCAAAGCAGTCAGGCGGGCAGCAGCGAGGCTGGCAGACCGGATGGTCAGGACTTCGTCGAGTGCTCTCTAAAAGCTCAAAGGCATTTGGTGGACAACATTAAACACACGGCAGCCTTGGCCGTGGAGAGATGCACCATTTCCGTGGTATGGAAAGGCTGTGGAGGGAATGATCCTGCCAGGCAGCACGGGGTCCTTCTGCAATGAAAGCTCGCTTGACTTTGTTTGCGTCCTACTCAAGGATTATTGTAAATGTTTAAATAATACACAGAGACTTGGAACCTACTATAGGATATTACTTATACTCACCTTTTTGGACTACTAGCACCATCATGCTCCTCGGAGCAGAACAAGCCACGCCCACTGAGGGCGGCGTACTTCAACGAAAAAAGTAATAAAGATATTTTGAATTTACTGGTGAGTCATCTAATGCTTCTGTGAAACAGCCCATGATTAAGAGGCGTATTGGCCTCGAAACGCGTCGGGCATGGCAGAATAACTATGCAAAGCAGTCAGACGGGCAGCAGCGAGGCTGGCAGAACGGATGGTCAGGACTTCGTCGAGTGCTCTCTAAAAGCTCAAGGGCATTTGGTGGACAACATTAAACACACGGCAGCCTTGGCCGTGGAGAGATGCACCATTTCCGTGGTATGGAAAGGCTGTGGAGGGAATGATCCTGCCAGGCAGCACGGGGTCCTTCTGCAATGAAAGCTCGCTTGACTTTGTTTGCGTCCTACTCAAGGATTATTGTAAATGTTTAAATAATACACAGAGACTTGGAACCTACTATAGGATATTACTTATACTCACCTTTTTGGACTACTAGCACCATCATGCTCCTCGGAGCAGAACAAGCCACGCCCACAGAGGGCGGCGTACTTTAACGAAAAAAGTAATAAAGATATGTTGAATTTACTGGTGAGTCATCTAATGCTTCTGTGAAACAGCCCATGATTAAGAGGCGTATTGGCCTCTAAACGCGTCGGGCATGGCAGAATAACTATGCAAAGCAGTCAGGCGGGCAGCAGCGAGGCTGGCAGACCGGATGGTCAGGACTTCGTCGAGTGCTCTCTAAAAGCTCAAGGGCATTTGGTGGACAACATTAAACACACAGCAGCCTTGGCCGTGGAGAGATGCACCATTTCCGTGGTATGGAAAGGCTGTGGAGGGAATGATCCTGCCAGGCAGCACGGGGTCCTTCTGCAATGAAAGCTCGCTTGACTTTGTTTGCGTCCTACTCAAGGATTATTGTAAATGTTTAAATAATACACAGAGACTTGGAACCTACTATAGGATATTACTTATACTCACCTTTTTGGACTACTAGCACCATCATGCTCCTCGGAGCAGAACAAGCCACGCCCACTGAGGGCGGCGTACGTCAACGAAAAAAGTAATAAAGATATGTTGAATTTACTGGTGAGTCATCTAATGCTTCTGTGAAACAGCCCATGATTAAGAGGCGTATTGGCCTCGAAACGCGTTGGGCATGGCAGAATAACTATGCAAAGCAGTCAGGCGGGCAGCAGCGAGGCTGGCAGACCGGATGGTTAGGACTTCGTCAAGTGCTCTCTAAAAGCTCAAGGGCATTTGGTGGACAACATTAAACACACGGCAGCCTTGGCCGTGGAGAGATGCACCATTTCCGTGGTATGGAAAGGCTGTGGAGGGAATGATCCTGCCAGGCAGCACGGGGTCCTTCTGCAATGAAAGCTCGCTTGACTTTGTTTGCGTCCTACTCAAGGATTATTGTAAATGTTTAAATAATACACAGAGACTTGGAACCTACTATAGGATATTACTTATACTCACCTTTTTGGACTACTAGCACCATCATGCTCCTCGGAGCAGAACAAGCCACGCCCACTGAGGGCGGCGTACTTCAACGAAAAAAGTAATAAAGATATGTTGAATTTACTGGTGAGTCATCTAATGCTTCTGTGAAACAGCCCATGGTTAAGAGGCGTATTGGCCTCGAAACGCGTCGGGCATGGCATAATAACTATGCAAAGCAGTCAGGCGGGCAGCAGCGAGGCTGGCAGACCGGATGGTCAGGACTTCGTCGAGTGCTCTCTAAAAGCTCAATGGCATTTGGTGGACAACATTAAACACACGGCAGCCTTGGCCGTGGAGAGATGCACCATTTCCGTGGTATGGAAAGGCTGTGGAGGGAATGATCCTGCCAGGCAGCACGGGGTCCTTCTGCAATGAAAGCTCGCTTGACTTTGTTTGCGTCCTACTCAAGGATTATTGTAAATGTTTAAATAATACACAGAGACTTGGAACCTACTATAGGATATTACTTATACTCACCTTTTTGGACTACTAACACCATCATGCTCCTCGGAGCAGAACAAGCCACGCCCACTGAGGGCGGCGTACTTCAACGAAAAAAGTAATAAAGATATGTTGAATTTACTGGTGAGTCATCTAATGCTTCTGTGAAACAGCCCATGATTAAGAGGCGTATTGGCCTCGAAACGCGTCGGGCATGGCAGAATAACTATGCAAAGCAGTCAGGCGGGCAGCAGCGAGGCTGGCAGACCGGATGGTCAGGACTTCGTCGAGTGTTGTCTAAAAGCTCAAGGGCATTTGGTGGACAATATACATATATATATATATATATACGTATATATATATATATATATATATATATATGTATATATATATATATATATATATATATATAATCTACTGGCGGTCGCCAGTAGATAGTTATAGTTAGGACCGTGTTTCGGAAATCTGAACATTCTATTTTGAATAACTTTTGTCGCCAGTTGACGAATCCTCGCGAACTTTTCAAAACGAATGGGGCGCTCCGCTCAGCTCCTACCCTGAAAGTCTCGGCGTGATTCGTCAAGCGGGGGCTGAGAAAAAAGAGGGGTCCCAAAACGCATTTTCCGCATGCATTTTCACCATAGGACCTTTAGTCGAAGGTACAGCCCGAACGGCTGAACAGAATTACTTCAAATTTGGTAAAGAGGTAGTCCTCAGGTCAGGGATGTGCCTTTTGCATATATGGAGTCAATCTGTTCAGTAGTTCCTGAGAAAATTGCAGTTAAATGTACATAAATATCTATAGATGCGCACGGTGCGCGCACGGTGCGCGCACCCTAACATGCGCGAGCGCAATTCTGATTGGTGGTTACATGTCAGTCAACATTCGAATCTGTCTAAATCAGGAAGTGTCGGCCGCCATTTTGTGTGTTTGGTGTGTGACAGTGAAAAAGAAAGGTGGAGAACGTGAAAAGAGGGCAGGGTAGAGAGTTCCTGACCCCCTAGCCTTTGTCAGGGGTCCCTGAAGGCCACCGAAGGGTGAAAAAAACATTTTATCTTTTTTTTCAAAAATTTGCGGGGTGCGCGCACCGTGCGCGCACAGTGAAAAACCTTTAAAAAAAACAAAAAAACATTTTAAACGAGCCATTACATATTACAGGATACAGTCAATCTATAACTATATACATAGGTAGTTTATTGAAAAATAAATATATAAAAAATATAATAATACATACATAACTTAGCATTTAAAAAACCTTACAAATTCACTTAAAAAACCATAGGTTTCACACACGTTATAGTTAGGAATTAGCATTTAAAAAACCTTGCAAATTCACTTAAAAAACCATAGGTTTCACACATGTTATAGTTAGCTGGACATTTCACTCGAAAAAAAACAATGAAATTCCCCCGTTATAGTTAGTTCTGATAACTATAACTCGCGCGACCGCCACTCTATCACAAGAATGATGTCATCAGTTATGTCATGAGTGATGCCACTGACCATGTCATGAGTGATGTAATGTGTGAGGTCATGAGCAGTGGATTGCGGGCGCGCGAGTTATAGTTATCTGAACTAACTATAACGGGGGAATTTCATTGTTTTTTTTCGAGTGAAATGTCCAGCTAACTATAACATGTGTGAAACCTATGGTTTTTAAAGTGAATATATATATATATATATATATATATATATATATATATATATATTACCTACTGGCGGTCGCCAGTAGGTAGTTATAGTTAGGACCCCTTTTCCATAGGAAATCCGCAACATTCTATTTTGAATAACTTTGGCGCCGGTCTACGAATCCTCGCGAATTTCTCAAAATAGGTGGGGCGCTACGCTCCGCTCCTACCCTGAAAGTCTCGGGGGGATTCGTCAAGCGGGGGCTGAGATAAAAGGGGGGTCCCAAAACGCGTTTTTCCCATGCATTTTTCCATAGGACCTTTAGACAGGGCTACAGCCCGAACGGCTGAACAGAATTACTAGAAATTTGGCAGAGAGGTAGTCCTCAGGTCAAGGAAGTGCCTTTTGTAGGTTTGGTGTAAATCTGTTCAGTAGATTCTGAGAAAATAGCCTTTAAATCAATATATATATCTGAGCCAGCTTACGGTACGCTTACCGTAAGCTTACCGTACGCGTACGGTGGCGTGCGCGAGCGCGATTCTGATTGGCTGTTACATCTAAGTAAACATTCGAATCGGTCGAAACCAGGAAGCGGCGGCCGCCATTTTCTCTCTCGCACTCTGAGGGGGGGGCTGTAAATAAAGGCAAAAAACATATAAAGGGGCTGTTTAGACAGCGCCCATGCACATAGCCATGTTAGTTGAGTCCTCAAAGGCCAAAAACGGTAAATTTTTATTTTTTGAAAATTTCGCCGATTACGCTTACCGTACGCGTACGGTGCGCTTACGCTAAAAATTTTAATAAAAAAAAAAAAACACTCTCTGTGCATGGCATATTATTGTCATCACTTACAAATTAAATTTAACAGATTACCTATCACAAGGAAGCGCATAATATGTCCTCCATGTGCGCACGGTGCGTAACGTGGGCACGCGGTGCGCGTAGCGCACTGCGTGCCCACCTTGCGTGTACGGCACTAACTGCGTAAAGTGGGCGCGCGGTGCGCGAAGCGCACCGCGTGCTCACCATGCGCGCACGGTGCGCGAAGCGCACCGTGCGCGCACGGAACGAACTGCGTTAAGTGGGCGTGCACGCCACGAATGGCGTAAAGTAACTTAGCATTTAAAAAACCGTACAAATTCACTGAAAAAACCATAGGTTTCACACACGTTATAGTTAGGAATTAGCATTTAAAAAACCTTGCAAATTCACTGAAAAATCCATAGGTTTCAGACATGTTATAGTTACCGGAAATTTTACTGATAAAAAACCAATGAAATTCCCCCGTTATAGTTAGTGCAGGCAACTATAACTCACGCGACCGCAATCTTCTGCTGATGACATATGTGTCTTTATGAAAAAAAAATATTTCTAATATATGTATAGCTAAAAATTTATGGAAGAAGACATGGGCAAATAAGTGTCTAAATACAGTATTAGCATCAGCAGAAGATTGCGGTCGCGTGAGTTATAGTTGCCTGCACTAACTATAACGGGGGAATTTCATTGGTTTTTTATCAGTAAAATTTCCGCTAACTATAACATGTCTGAAACCTATGGTTTTTTCAGTGAATATATATATATATATATATCATCAGAAAACACACCAGACTTGGAGAGCCACTCGCCTTGTGTCATGTTTATTTCCTGCCAGGCAGCCTCACTGACAACACTCGCAAGTTCAGAGATTTCTTTCTGCCAGCATATCCTGACGCGTTTCGAGCGTCTGCGCGCCCTTCGTCACAGGTGTTGGCGATGAGTGTAAGCAGCATTGCGCACCTCAAATGCCCACTTTTGTAGTCCCGCCCACCTGGGCGTGTCGGCATAGTGCAAACTGGGATTTGGAGTCTTTTGACAAGGTAAGTCTTTAAGTAAATGCAGCCGCCATCACAACATCAAAATCGATACCCTAGTGGGTTTCTGTTCCTTGTCAGGGTCGCAGTAGGGCTGATTCTAACCCTGTAACAGGAAACACAAAAAGCTCCATTTAGCGTCTGTAATCACCACGCTGGACCCGCTCTTCAGCGGTGGGGCAACTCCGCGACCCCGGCAGGCCGCAATTAATTCCATCAGAAAACACACCAGACTTGGAGAGCCACTCGCCTTGTGTCATGTTTATTTCCTGCCAGGCAGCCTCACTGACAACACTCGCAAGTTCAGAGATTTCTTTCTGCCAGCATATCCTGACGCGTTTCGAGCGTCTGCGCGCCCTTGGTCACAGGTGTTGGCCGATGAGTGTAAGCAGCATTGCGCACCTCAAATGCCCACTTTTGTAGTCCCGCCCACCTGGGCGTGTCGGCATAGTGCAAACTGGGATTTGGAGTCTTTTCACAAGGTAAGTCTTTAAGTAAATGCAGCCGCCATCACAACATCAAAATCGATACCCCAGTGGGTTTCTGTTCCTTGTCAGGGTCGCAGTAGGGCTGATTCTAACCCTGTAACAGGAAACACAAAAAGCTCCATTTAGCGTCTGTAATCACCACGCTGGACCCGCTCTTCAGCGGTGGGGCAACTCTGCGACCCCGGCAGGCCGCAATTAATTCCGTCAGAAAACACACCAGACTTGGAGAGCCACTCGCCTTGTGTCATGTTTATTTCCTGCCAGGCAGCCTCACTGACAACACTCGCAAGTTCAGAGATTTCTTTCTGCCAGCATATCCTGACGCGTTTCGAGCGTCTGCGCGCCCTTGGTCACAGGTGTTGGCCGATGAGTGTAAGCAGCATTGCGCACCTCAAATGCCCACTTTTGTAGTCCCGCCCACCTGGACGTGTCGGCATAGTGCAAACTGGGATTTGGAGTCTTTTTACAAGGTAAGTCTTTAAGTAAATGCAGCCGCCATCACAACATCAAAATCGATACACCAGTGGGTTTCTGTTCCTTGTCAGGGTCGCAGTAGGGCTGATTCTAACCCTGTAACAGGAAACACAAAATGCTCCATTTAGCGTCTGTAATCACCACGCTGGACACACTCTTCAGCGGTGGGGCAACTCCGCGACCCCGGCAGGCCGCAATTAATTCCATCATGCCACGGCATTTGAGGTGCGCAATGCTGCTTACACTCATCGGCCAACACCTGTGACCAACGGCGCGCAGACGCTCGAAACGCATCAGGATATGCTGGCAGAAAGAAATCTCTGAACTTGCGAGTGTTGTCAGTGAGGCTGCCTGGCAGGAAATAAACATGACACAAGGCGAGTGGCTCTCCAAGTCTGGTGTGTTTTCTGATGGAATTAATTGCGGCCTGCCGGGGTCGCGGAGTTGCCCCACCGCTGAAGAGCGTGTCCAGCGTGGTGATTACAGACGCTAAATGGAGCTTTTTGTGTTTCCTGTTACAGGGTTAGAATCAGCCCTACTGCGACCCTGACAAGGAACAGAAACCCACTGGTGTATCGATTTTGATGTTGTGATGGCGGCTGCATTTACTTAAAGACTTACCTTGTGAAAAGACTCCAAATCCCAGTTTGCACTATGCCGACACGCCCAGGTGGGCGGGACTACAAAAGTGGGCATTTGAGGTGCGCAATGCTGCTTACACTCATCGGCCAACACCTGTGTCCAAGGGCGCGCAGACGCTCGAAACGCGTCAGGATATGCTGGCAGAAAGAAATCTCTGAACTTGCGAGTGTTGTCAGTGAGGCTGCCTGGCAGGAAATAAACATGACACAAGGCGAGTGGCTCTCCAAGTCTGGTGTGTTTTCTGATGATATATATATATATATATATATATATATATAATATATATATATATATATATATATATATATATATATATATATATATATATATATATATATATATATAGTTTTCTTCTGCGTTTATTTCATTTAAATGAAACATTTCTCCTCGCTGCGCCTGTTTAAGACCAGGTGTTCCCTGGTCTTAATTTTGACGCTGCCCCTTATTTACACTGCCCTTGTAAATATGGGGCTGCGTCAAAATCAATGGGTGTTGTGGTGGGCCCACCCCTCTCAGGCTAAGTATAGTGTGAAAGGGGGCCTTATTTACAAGGCAGCGTGCAGGCTTAACGCTGCCTTGTAAATAAGGCAAAGCCCCTATTGCCACCACATCACAAAAAGTGGCATTCTGGTGGCAATATAGGGGCTTGTAAATATGCCTCTCTGTCTGTCTACAAGCTATCTGTTTACAAGTTATCTACTTGAGGCGACTGGCATATTGAAAGATTAAACCAGTGTGTTTAACAACATTGGAGATGTCAAGCCTTGCAACAAGAAGTGGACATCATTCCAGAATATTACCATTATATTTGTCGAGATGCACAACAGTTCCATCGTTTAAATGAGCTGCAGAAAGTTAAAATGTTATCTCAGCAGGTACTGGCAAAAGTCAAAGCTAAATATAAGTCATATGCTAATTGTAAATGAACCAAAGCACCTAAAAACCAAACCGAGCCAGTGTGAAAGTGTTGTTCCTCATTAAGAATCTACATTTGAAAGAATATTGTAAGTTACAACCAATGTATTTGTTTATTTATTCTTGAACAGTTTGTAAATCCCATTACACTATAGTTAAAATTGCCCCAGTCCATGAAAATTCATCCTGTATTCCACATATTTTTGTATAAACCTTATTCTGCTAAAACAAATCTTGCTCCACATCTTGTGCTGAATCAGGTAAATGCTGAAAAGGAATATGCAGTACATAAGATTCTAGATGCACAAATTGTTAGGAAACAATTGCAATTTTATTCCAAGAACCCTGCTAAACCAGGAGCTCAACTGCTGATACAATTATCTTTAGGGGGCAATGTCATGAACTGTGGCTTGCACCTACCTATCCGCGGTGAGCAGAAATGTGAGGGCAAAACTCTGAACTTGTAGGTCCTGTGTGTACTCAGCGGAAGGTAAGGCTGGCAGTATTCATAGAGCATTAGTATCTCTTGGAGAAAAGGTTTGCGTCATTGACGATTGCACTTCACAAGGGACCTTGTGTAATGCATCAAACTACACTTTTCAGAAAGGCACAGAACTGTCATGATATTTGCAAATGGTGGCAGCCATTTTAGAGTTATAATATATAAATTCCTTGTGGTCTAGATTAAAAAGGATAGGGCTAAGTGTGGAGCACTGCAGCACCCCACACAGGAGACTAAACGCTTTAGCTCTAAACTGTCCACAACCTACATCTTGCACTGTATCCACTAGGAAAGAATACAACAGACTGAGCATTTTGCCCTTCATGCCCAGATACCGTAAACAATTGCCCATAAATTCAGGAAACCATATTGAAAGCCGTAGACAGGTCAAGCATGACCAGAACTGATGCTCCGCCCCGATCGACCTAACCTCTAATGCAGTCAGCCAACAGCTCTAATGCAGTCTCTGTGCTGTGACCACTCCTGAAACCAGTCTGGGATGGATTAAGGAGATCCTGAGTATCAATAAATTTGATCAATTCCTGGTTCAAATGCTTCTCCAGAATTTTAACAGTGGTAGGCAGTAGTGACATAGGGTGATAGTTTTTAAGATCATCAGGATTAAGGTTAAGTTTCTTGAGCAAAGGAATGACAAAGGAATGACACAGTCTAGGAAATGTTATAGCCTCTAAGAGCCTCTAAGACCTTATTAAAGGTCAAAACCAGATGTTCTGCAACTATATCCAGGGCAAGGTGTAGGATTTTTGGAGGGCGAGAATCTAAGAAAGAGCTTGATTTAATGCACATCAGGAGTTCTTTAACCGGTGGCACCGTAACTTGAGAAAAGCAAGACAGCACTGGCAAATGACTCAAAGGAGAAGAAAAAGAGGTCATAGGCAGAATCTCCTGGTCACAAGGAGAATCAAACTCACAATAGGTATGCAAAATTTTATCTCTGAAGAACAGTGGCGGCTCCTCTGCCTAGGGCAGAGGAGCATCGCCTCACTGCCTTTAAGCAGTGTAACTAAAGGAAAAAATAAAATGATAATAACTCAATGTTATTATCATTTGATTTGTTCCTGCTCCTCTGTGCCCGGGATGGGCGGGGCTGCTCTGCACTCGTGGCAGGACAGGGGAGGTGTTATGTTTCTGAGTTAGGCCCATGTAACAAGGCAGCTTATTCCTTACATTGTCCCAGAAAATAACATTTCAGCTGTGACCTTTTACACACATTTGCATGCAAAACAATGTTGGATTTGTTTCCCTGAAACTACTTTGTGTATACATCCAGCTTCGCACAACATTATCACGATGCCCTGAACATCATGTACTAGGTCTCTCTACGCACTAGGTATAAAAGTCGTCCTATCTTCATCCACGGGGTGACAGCGCTATCCACATATCCAGAACATCACTAATCTAGATCGTACATCGCAAAGGCTGCTTTTTTATTATAAATATTAGGCATCCTGATAGATTGGTAGAGGAGGCACTTCTGGTGACACCGAAGGTCCATACATGCTGAGAAATCATCACGCACCGGTCTGACATTCCGTGAGGGGTGTCCAACTGGAGACCAAGACGGGTCCTTAACTCTATCCGATCAGGTAATGGTGCTGGATCATCCCTTGAGGGGATTCTTGGCTCTACATCTACACACACTCTAGGGAACCTTAGAGTAGGGTTCGCATTGTAGGAGAAAGTTAGATTACCGCATTACATATATGCCTGCATGTATTCATTGCTTTTGCACCATGGTAGAAATGTATCTACTGTTTACTCTGATGGTGCTTGTAATCTCCTTTATTTGCTTCTATCTCCTAATCATTGCAACACACGTATTTCATGCAAGAATATCGTTGTTTCAATGAATATTATTGAAAACGTGCCACTGTGTATTCTCTGTATATTTCTCTGAGCACAAATGAGCATGAGTGACTGAGCGAAAGGTTCTGTACTGTTTCCACGGTTCCTGAGCAATCAAGATTGTCATGTTCAGGGGTTGCCAGAAACTGTTCGCTCCCTGGTAGGTTAGGAGGGCTTACAGTGGCACTGTGAGCTAGCTGGTCTATAGGCCAACATATCCTGCAGGAGTGTCTGGAATCAGCCTTGACACCTAGTCCTTAGTTTATGTTGTCCAAACAATGTGTAGATCTTACGAATTAGTAGGAACTATATGACAGAGGAGTGGTCTCAATCGCCCACTCCAAGTGCCTAGTCTTGCGCACTTTGCATGTTCTCCACGCATGTTCCATTTCAGCCTTGCTGGAGAACATGCCTTTGCCTCCAGTCCCTGTCTGAGCTCCAAATCACTGTACTCAGACCAATCACAATGCTAGACTGTGATTGGTCATGGGAGCCTGGGTGCTTCCTGCTTCCTGGTCTAGCCCGCCGAGGAGAGACGGAGAGACGCAGCGATAGGGTAAGTCTTTTTTGTTTGTTTTTTTACAATGCCGCCTCCCCTGATCCGTGCCGGCCGCCACTGCTGAAAAAACATGGCTAATTCATCACAGAAAGCCTGAGAAGTATTAAAATTCTGCGGAGAAGGAGGATTAAATAAAAAGTTAATTTTAATAAGTTCCTTAGATGAATTTTTAGCGGACATTATTTTCTCTGGGAAGAAAACAGATTTGGCCACAAAAATGGTCTGCTTATTAATCAATAATAACGCTTTGTATTTGCTCTTTTTCTCTGGATCCAATGTAAGTGCCATTTGCACTCCTGACTGGAAGGACAGATAAGGCAAATGTCTCTATCTCATCTAGAGAATTGCTACGGTATGGATGCATTTGGAATTGTGAAGAACCCATCACTTTTCTCTGTTTGCTCTTCTCCCATAGGAGAGCCGAACAGAATATGGTAGACAGGACACCTCTCATGCGTCCAGCGTTTCAGGGATATCCTAATTATGCCTAATTGAGAGGACTACAATTTCTCTATCTCTATTTTACTACCTCGCTTCTTTCTGTCTCTCAAACACACAGACACGCGACTAACACATTTTACTTTTGATTCTAAACATCACACAAATGTTACTCAATCTGAATGGCCACAGTAAGGGCTGTGCAGTATTGTTTTGAATTCCTGCAGTGTTGTCAACAATTTACATTATCACATTTTAAGCTATGCACTGATTGTTCAAGAACTTGCATTTCTATATACCATCTGCCTTGTCTTGCTTGTCTACCACAAAGCAGCCCAAACTCACATAATATGCCACACTTGAAAAGCATCTCAGGTTTAGCTAATTGTCTACTACCACTATGATGCCAATATACAAGATTACCACACTATCAGCATACAGTAGACATGCCGCATGCACTAAACAAACCCAAGACAACTCATAATTGTCTTTCATTGGACACCCGTCTGTGTTTTCCTCCGAATAATAACTCCGGCACAAGCATTACAAAACAGATTTCTTGAAGTTGTGCAGTCTATATGAGGCCTTAGTGCTGGCATCCTTCAATCCTTCACTGTCATCTAGCTGTCTATTCAAGCATCTGTGTGCCTTGTATTTCTGTCCAACGTTTCCTTTTCCAATATTGATGCCCTTGTGAGGCCAGAATGCCGAAGCATCCACATCCACATTCACTGGGACCATTTGCCCTTGAGCTGTCTCCCCTAGCACCACCGTCCACTGGGGCTGCTTATAGATGTCCCTCCGTAACCTGAAATTGCAGCTTCCAGCGGTGGACTCAGATTGTGCAACAGCTGCTTACCAGAACAGGTGAGACAATGAGGCCACATATGTGGCTCTTGTGCAGCCATCCAACAGAACTGCATCAGGTTTTGAACTGTGCTGACAAGATGATGTTGTTCTTGGCAAGAGAGTTGGGTTGAGCCCTAGTTCTGCACCCACTGATAAGTGCACGTAGACATAAAGCAGAGAGTAACAGAAATTCACATTCAGAAGGCTTGTAAAGGAATACAAACTTACAATGTCAGAGCATGTTATCTTGATGAGCAATGTCTTTTTATCTTTTTCTAAAAGAATAACTTCCAGTAGCCAGGTTAGCCCTGGGGGCAAGCAGTGATAGACCAAGAGATACGATCTCTCTAAACACTGTATACCAAGCAATAATTATCTGCTAAGGGTTAGGGTCTTTCACCGCGAGGAACTAAGTTTTAAAACAGTTTAAAGCTTTATCCACATCTTTGCTTCACACTTATTGTCTTTAAAAAGTATGTGAAGACATACCTATTCTAAAGCAATTAAATTCCAAGGCCTGTGCTAAGTGAACCCTCAGGTAGTATGCAGAAATAATTGCAGTCATTGAAGCCCAGGGCCTATAGAATCTTGGCAATCTGACAGCTTTGATGGTGAAAACATCAGTCGTGAGATTTGTGTGACTCAACCTGAAGCCTATACCAATGGGTAACCCAATGGGTAACCTGTGGGCCTGCTTGGCGATCCAAAGCTGGACATATAAATTGTATGGAAGCCAGTGCTTAATCTGAGCCAGTGCTTTCCGTGCTCGGCACTTAATTGTCAACACCAGCACTTATGACAGCTGCTACATGGTGGCGCTGTTTCTGCAATTAAAAGATGAGCAGAACCGCAGTTGTTTATTAATTCAATATACATTACAAAAACTCAATCAATCAATCAGGGATTTATAGAGTGCACTACTCACCCATGAGGGTCTCTGGGCGCTGGGGGGGGGGGCTAGGGGAACTCGGGCAGCTCCGGTCATCCCAAAAGCCAGGTCTTGAGGCTCTTCCTGAATGCTTGCAGTGTGGGGCTTCATCTGATGCTGAGAGGGAGTTTGTTACAGGTCTTGGCAGTGAAGTAGGAGAAGGATCTGCCTCCCGTTCTGGTTCTGTGGATGAGGGGGATTTCGGCCAAGGCCTGGTCAGCGGTGCGGAGGTTTGTTTCTCTTGAGAGCGTAGAAGGAGATTCTTTTATTGAACTAATACCAGCCGCCCAAGCCATTCTTATAGCTTTGGGTGCCCCGAACAGTCGAAATGTCACACTTGTAGAAGGGTGATGCTTTGCAGTTCTGTTGGTATTGTCCTTGGCAGCGCTGGAAGTGGCAATAGGTGGTGCAAGCAGTGATGGCCTCCTGACCACGGCCTGGCACTTTTTTTTTTTTTTTTACAAAATAAGCACTAATGCAAACTGAGTGAAGGGTCTATTCCCTAAAGCTGGAGATAATGACATCTCTACTGGACTGATGCAAACTCTCAATCAGAAAGCTTTAGGCTTTTCTCTATGTCCATGAAGCTATACAGTTACCATGAACACTTCATGAACAGTGGTTGCTGCTGGCCCTCTTTTATTGTACCTGGCATGTTTGATGGCGGAGTGAGGTGTAACTGGGATATCACTTATTTTATTTTATGACATTTCTGAAGATGTCGCCTAGATTTGAGGTCACACTCAATCTCTCTCATTCGGGTCAGTTGTGATTAAATGTCAACTCCTGCGTGTTCACGTGCAGGCGAAAGGTTGAATGGCTTTAATATGTTGCTGTTATTTAATCATTACGCAAATACAAATATTAAAACTTGACCAATCCTGCGTCTTTTTGACCCTACAATCATGCCCTGACCTTAAACTGCATCGATCAAAGCATGGACGCGTTGGATCTGGGCTTACACTTCCAGCCACGCAGGAGAGCGGCCAGTGCTTTGAAAACAGGCTTCGACGTCTCATTTGTCATTAGCCTTTAAGCCGATTACTGATTAAAGTGACTTTACGCAGTTCTCTTTAACTGCTTCGTGTTTCTCAGAAAAGTCACAAGATGTCACAAGACGTAGTGACTGGAATGCAAAACCAGAGCCGAGCCCCGGGGCTAGGCATGACTGCGGCTGTTATTCAACCAAATGTCTTGAGAAATTCAGAACTGACAATCACCTGAGGGAAAAAACACGAGGTGGGGGAAGTCACTTAACCAGACTCAACGAGACCGTCTCAGCCCAGGCCTTGGGCTGCTACAGGAAACACTCAAAGTGAGGCTGTAGCCAGCTGTGGGCGTGGCTTGGGCGAGGGAAGGTGGTGCAAGGAGAGGGGCGGAGCCAAGCCCCATTTACATGTACAGCTTCCGCCCACGACACTGGATTTCATTTAACAAGAAGCTGTGTACCCTGTTCAGAGCTGGACGCAGGGACGTTTTAAAGCAATCTGTTTAAGAATTATTCAATGACTTCAGGGCCCCTCGGTCCTAAGCCCAGGGTCCCCCGCCCCAGCCTATCAGGGAGCCTTCTGATAGAGCCAGCTCTGTCCTGCTGAGAATCTTGCCCTGAAGTCATTGAATAATTCTTAAACAGATTGCTTTAAATACCGGTTTCCTTTCATTTTAATGTGGGTGATGTAGAGAGTTTATCCAGTCGCGGCTGCTGCCAATATGCAGTGGCACGGCGGCAATGCAGGGGAGGGGGGAGTGGAATAAAACACAAACAAAAATTGCAGGATTCTGCGGCGGCTTCGCCCTCCGGTGCTCCTCCATTCTCCTGCTGCTCCCGGCAGTCCCTGGGACAGACTCCCCATTGAATCCAGACGCTGCTCTCATACAAT
This sequence comes from Triturus cristatus, assembly GCF_964204655.1. Classification (NCBI taxonomy): domain Eukaryota; kingdom Metazoa; phylum Chordata; class Amphibia; order Caudata; family Salamandridae; genus Triturus; species Triturus cristatus. The sequence continues at coordinate 974,444,336 of NC_140584.1, read as the reverse complement.
GAGAGCAGCGCTGGGATTGGCCTGAGCAGGCTGCTTTGACACTCCGCTGAGGCACAGGGAGTCTCTGCCATTTCTCCACGCGGCTGTAGAATACAGACAGGTTAGAGAAACCTAAGTGTGCATGTTTGTTTGGCCGGCCTAAGATGGCTGGCCAAATAGACACGCGCACTTAAAAGTGCACATATTTGATTTGATTTAGAATTTATAGAGGTCAGTGCTTTAAATGGGCCGGTACTCACCGGTACTGAGTACCAGCACTTTTTCATTTTCTCCCCTTGAGTACCGGCACTTTTTCTAGAACGAAGAGAGTACCGGGACTCATGGGGACCTGACTTTAACCGAGGCAGCGCTCTCTTAATCCCTCACCTGATACCAAGGCAACACCTTTATCAAGCACTGCACGGAATTAATCACAGGAGCTCGTCACCAGGACACAGCGTGAGCTGCTTTGTAAGTTATTAGAGCAGGGGTAATTCGCTTATCCATTGATCTTTCACAGTGGGGCTGAGAGGGGCTGTAAAATCGAATGGGTGGCGGTGGGAGGCATTGTTCAGGATATAACAAGAGAACGTGAGCTAATGCTTTTACCGTCGCCACACATCTAAATTGCCTTCTTACATGTTTAAATAAGAAGGGATCTTGTTACCAAACTCGCTGATTCCTATTTTATCGACCTTGGACAGATTGTAAGTCCAATGAAAAAAGTGGAGATTGGCACCTTGTTCCGCAGTACAGACGTGGTCAGCTCTGGCCCTAACTCAGGTTTGCAAATGTTCCAGGAGAGACTCGTGTACCAGACAGATGGCTCAGTGATCTGTAGGCCACTGGTTCGATTTAAGGCAGGCTGTCGCAGCATGTCATCCTTAGGCGGTTGATAAAATGAATGCGTTTTAGTTAGATTATCGAAAAATCCGTTATGCAATGACCTCATTAGTATTCAGACCTTGAGGTTTGATACATAAACTGTCTTCATTTCTTTGGAAAGCTTCACATTACAAACTTTAGTTCAAACCGTTTGAAGCGCGAGTGGTTGAGTTTTAAAAAGTACTACTTTTATGTACAGATTACAAAATCGAAGCAAATGGGAAATATTTGCTGAGCTGAACTTTTACCTTTTTGACTGTTTCTTCGTATGGGAAGATAATAGTTGCAATAATGAATGCACAATATTAGACATCACTCTAAGGAAGTATGCACTGCTTTGTGGATCGCGGTGACTGCACGCGGTGTTTCATTTTAATTATCCAAGACCTTAGTTTCAGGAGTATCATTTGATTGTTTCTATGTATATATATATCAAAAGTATCTAGCTTTGGCGCACTTATAGCTCTGGATAATAATCGTTATTTATATTTATATATAATTTTTGAATTTTCATTTTAGAATACTCACTGGTAAAAGAAAATCCTGAAGAAGGCATTTGCTGAAATGCGTTGGTGGTATTCCTCAAATCACTGCCAGTGTTTTATTCATATTGGTTCGATTTTATTGTAAATTGTGGTTGATTACAACATATATGAAAAATATAATGTCCTGCTAGAATTGTTGTCTCCACATTGTATTGTGATCAAATTAATGTAACACAAAATGTAATGCCAATTTACCTATGTATTGAAAAAGATTATGTTTGAATTGAATTTGCACAAATATTTAATCGTTTATAGATGAACAAAAAGGGTGATAAATTATAAAAAGATTAACATAAAAGAAAAAAAGTATATTCTTTTAAAAAATAAGAAATAAAAAAGATTATAATCAATTCACGTTGTATGTTATATTATATAGATGTGAGTCCAGAGCTGCGTCATCTCAATGTTATTGTAAAACGGCACTTTACCCGGTGCAACCATTCCTTTTCCAATATAGAGACTCGTGTACTAGACCAGTGGCGTCACTAGGGTTGGTGTCACCCGGTGCAGGTAACTCATGGTGTCACCCCCTCACGACTTACCGCATGGACCTCCTCCGCTCCGAGTCCGCTAGCCTACAAGCCCTAGATTAGATTATATCTACTTGCAAACAGTCACCAGTATACAACGGATCAATTCTGTGTGTATACAGAGCATGTGGAGAGTTATTTGAAAGTAAGAGCGATGTCTGGATGTAAGTGCAAACCCTCAAATTCCAACAGGCCTGGTTTTAACAGAAGTACTTACTTCCAGGCCCGATTATCCACTTTTCGACCATCCCGCTCCTGTGTACCTTATCTCACAGCTGACCTTTGGGCCCCAGCCCCATATCAGCCCCATCCAGCTCTACTTTCATTATTCCCGTAAAAAACATTAGCAAAATCACCTTCAAACTTAAAACATTAAATATAGCAGTAAATATAATTAGCACGCACTTTAAAATATGTTCCACATTTGCCCTAATGACCTGATTGCTAATTAAATAAAAACAGAAAGGCAATGACAGGGCCGGTTTTATCGCTAGTATGTAATTCCGTCTACAGGGAATGTCACATGAGCCAATGAGGATTACAAGATGTAGGAATCACATGGCATCCATACTGGTGGGCAGTAAATTTAAAGAGGGTTTGGGCTGGGGAAGCACAAACTCAGGATTTAAAGCATACCGTAGTGGTTGGGGCTTGGCTTTTGCCTTTACTAATAAAAATGTATATCGGCCCAAACTCTTTTTAGCAACATTAAAATAATAAAAGACTGGGGAATTTCTAACTTTATAGTAACACAAAAAAAGTGAAGTTCTAACTATACCATTCATGTTTGTCTGCAGGTCTTTGATGACAGTTCATAGCCACTGTCCTATGTTAGGATTGTAACTTTTGAACTGCAAGTAACACAAGAATCTCTGTGACAAAGGCAGTAACCCACTGAGCTATCCAAATAAAATACAGTTTATCTGAATTTCAAAACTACCAACAGGCAAAGGACTGCTCTCCAGCAGGATCGTTAATCACCAGTTCTCTGGACATGTTTTATTGTTGCCTTGCATCCATGGCCATGATAATGATGTGCCTTGCTGGGCCTGTGCAGATTTTTTAAATAAAAACAAACAATAATGAGGTCCCTAATTATCCTCTTCCATTCATCTTTAAGACTTTCATGTATACATCCATCTATCCATCGTTTCATACTTTCATGAATCCTTTCACCATTCCATCCATCCACCCTTTCATTATTAGTTTTCCATCCATCCATCCTTTCGCTCACACTTCCAAACATTCATACATCCTATTACCCATCCATTCGTCAATCCATTCTTCTTCATCCATCCACCAATTCACCCTCCTTTTATCAGTCTAGCAGTCCATACTTCCACACCTCCATCTAGGCGGCCATCCATCCAGACTTCTATCGTTCCAGCCACTTTCTTTCTCACACTCATGCAAATATTGTTTTGTCCTTAGATCCATCAGCCCATTTGCCCATGCATTCATCCTTTTATCCTTTTTACCCTTCCTTCTCGTCACAGTTCCTTCCTTATTTTCATATGCCCTTCATTTCCCTCTTCCTCCCACCCATCTCCATCTCCCTCTCCCTCCATCTTGCTTTCTTTCCCTTTCATTTCCTCTTCATTTCTTTGTTGTAATTCGTTTTCCTTGCTTGACCTCTGTTATCGGTGTCCCGTGTGTTTTTAGTGCTTTTGTCGGCGGGGGAGGGAACCCGGGCATTAGAGAAGAGGAAGCACGTGCGCACTGCAGAATTTGAGTGCGCCACAGCACCACTACCAAGAAATAGGATGTGATAAATGCAAAGTGTGTATAGGAACACCACGATAGAGTGTAGTCTCGGATTCTGCTTAGTTAGCAACAGAAGTCACATGCTCTGACTTCTGCCTGTCCTAGAGATAGGCCACTTTGCCCAGAAATCAGACATGGGGATGGGTGGGAGGCCGGGGGGGATAAAACACAACAGGGTTCAAAGTCCATCTCTGCCACTTGGGAAGGGCTTAGTCCAAGTAGGTCGAATTTGTCAATACAGGTAAAACACGCATTTGCAATGCAATAGGTCTCGCACTTGCGAGAGCTTGAGCTATTGCCATTGTAAATGACAATGCCTTTTATTTATGTGTTTTAAAAACCTGCAAGCGGTGCATAAATACGCAGTTTGTACTTCTAGTTCTTGCTCACCAGAAGCAAGGCTGGCAGTAACTGCACCTGTTACTGTCAGCCGCTTATGGTGAGCAAGGACTAGAAGTACAAACTGCGTGCTTACGCACCGCTTGCAGATTTTTAAAACAAGAGTAATTCCAACTAGGAGTCTCTTTTTGTACAATGCTAAGACTATCTGCCAACGAAAGATCAAAACATTACCCACAATTAATCCCACATAACACCAATATAAAGTACCACATTCAATAATATGCATAACACCATTCAAGCTTAGTGCCAATTACTGTATGTCAAAGGGGCTATCCAGTGCAACTTTCAGAAGCAGCATTATATCAGATGAGCGTCACGATATGCTAAGCACAGATTTTCAGCTTATTTATTTAAACCACGCCCTTAATTGCATCGACCACGTCCCTTGTAGAGACCACCCCCAAGTGTTTTTTCATTATACTTAAAGCCCTGGTTAGAATACTTGTAAAGTGTGTGATAGCATATGTTTCAGTCCTGCAAAAGCACATGCTATTTGAGTAGTTTAAAGACCATCAACAAGTGCAATTGGGTGTGGTGACACCAATGGGCCTGAAATCCACTTGCTGTGGCTGCAACAAATGAATAAAAAAAGACAACACTCCTCTATCCATACTGAGGGAAAAAAGTTACGAAAAAACAATTGGATGAAACGTCTTGAAATATTTTGAAATAACCTCTGACACTGCATAGAATAAAGGCGAGCGATCCAGGCAAGTCACACAAACGGAATACTTAGTTTAGTACAGAGGATTGAATACATAAAAGCAAAATTAGGCACAAATGCTACGACTGACAAGCTGAACTGGCATATCCCACCAAGAGACGGAGACCGGTACTATTTACCCATGCCTTACAGTGCTTGAACCTACAGCGCAGAAAAACATGGAATCGCCCACTGCCCTGCACTGAATAGGCAATACTAGGCCACTCACCTGCTGAGTTGGTGGTGGCAGACAGGGGGGGGGGGACTACCTCGGTCGGCGGCCCGTGGCCGTTAGCCTTAAAAACCAGACTCCGCTCCGCTCCTCCTTGCAGTTGGAAGGAATACAATTAAATTATAGTGGCGCTGTGGCAGTGTGGCGACCTCAGACCTCCTCACCTCCGCTCCTCGTCCCTCGTCGTGATGCTAAGTCACGCGCACTTGGGGCCCAATGCTGCGGGATTCGGATTCCTCCAACAATGCCGCCAGACTGCACCCCTCTAGTGACGACGTGACGTCACTGCCGAGGCGCGCAGACGCAGCGGAGGAGGAGACAGTGCGCGCTGCGCACAGGCACCTCCTGCTGAAGGTTAGGTTGCGCGCGTCGTTGCGTTTCGGTTTCTGGACTGCTGGTTGGTTTCAATAAAATTTTGCACGGACGATTGCTGTGCACCACACCACACCGACTGGACCGGCCCTTTGGTGTCACCCCCCGTGAGGGTGTCAACCGGTGCGGTCCGCACCCCCCGCACCCCCCTAGTGACGCCACTGTACTAGACAGATGGCTCCGTGATCTGTAGGCCACTGGTTCGATTTAAGGCATGCTGACGCAGCATGTCATCCTTAGGCGGTTGATAAAATTAATGCGTTTTAGTTAGATAATCGAAAAATCCATTATGCAATGACTTCATTAGTATTCAGACCTTAAGGTTTGATACATAAATTGTCCTCATTTCTTTGGAAAGCTTCACATTACAAACTTTATTTCAAACCGTTTGAAAGCGCAAGTGGTTCAGTTTAAAAAAGTACTACTTTTATGTACAGATTACAAATTCGAAGCAAATGGGAAATATTTGCTGAGCTGAACTTTGTGGATGCTGTATTCAGAAAGGAAGGTTTACTGAAAGTCATAGTATGTGACAGTGGAGGCAATTTAAAGCTGAAACCTTCTATCAGTAGATGAGCAGGAGTGGGTAAATCTGCCTACCACCCTGTATGAAATTGGAGTGTGCAACGGTTTAACAGCTACGATAAAGGGGTTATTGAGTTGTCAAAAAAAAAAAAAACTGAATTGGAAGAAAGAAGTAAGAGAAGCATTGGCAAAGCCAATAGGTCTTGTAATGGGGCAGTTAATTAGAAGCTTTATGAAGCGGCCAGAAGAAACATGAAAGGAATGGCAGTGGGAGGGGGTAGAAGAAACAGGATGGGGAGAGGTGGAGGGGAGAAGAAACAAGATGGGGAGAGGTGGAGGGGAGAAGAAACAAGATGGAGGAGGGCGGGGGAAGTTTAAAAAAGCACTGCGACGTGGCCAGCGTTCACAGCGTCATATCGTAAAAAAAAAAGAAAAGAAACAGCACCTGATTCATAGCGTGAGCAGCGGATGAACACTATTTAAAGTTCTTTTTAATATTTATTTCATCAGCAAATGCAAGAATGCATTTAACATTTATTATAGCAAGTATATAGGCATATAATATTAATTATTAGCTGAATTAACACAAGTGGGATCATAGTGTGTATTTTTATTACACATAGTGCAGCCAGATCAGCCCAGTAGATACTTTATTCTTTCTGATATCACATCTGCCTCGTGTTTACTCCTTCCACCGCTCCTTACAACCATATAAAACGGAATGTTGAAAGGCTGAGCCACCAACAGCAATATCGCTATTGTCTGTGTGTCTGCATTTGTCATCCAGTGGCAGAGAGAGAGAATATGCTGTTCATTAAAGTTATACAAACTATGGGCCCTATTAGTATGTCCGCCCGCCATACCCTTGAGAAACTGGACCTCCCGCTGAGGGTGCGGCGGTCCCGCACTCCCGATTAGTATGCGCCTGCCACATGGCGCATCTGCAACATTGCAGCGGGGGGTACAGAGAGCACCGCCCGTCGCAATGCCACAAAGGCAGGTTGTGCCTTTCAATGCACAACGTGACAGGCACCGCGCGGTGCCTGCCACGTTGTACATTGAAATGCAGGGGGGTACCATAGGTACCGCCCATGTGCACCCCCCACCTCCCAGAATCCCTGGGGGCCCACTACGGGCCCCCAATTGAGAAAACCGCCTGCCTTTCCATGGCGGCGTTGCCACCACGGAAAGGCATGTCCCCGCTTACATGCTATTATGGATGGCGGTGTCTCCCAGACACCGCCACCATGTTAGCAGCTTTTCTGCCCGGTCGACTCTTTGACCGGGCGGAAAACCGGCAGACGGACTTTCCGTCCGCCGGGGTGCCCCCCGCCATGGCAATGTGTCGGGGGGAAATTCTAAGCGGGCGGAGGTTTTCGGCGGGTGGATCGCCACCGCCATACGAGCGGTGGCAATCCGCCCGCTATATTAATGACCCCCTATGTCTCTTCGAAAGCAACTCTGGTTTCCAGGTTTTACAGAAACACTCACTAGTGGCGTGAATGAAAAGACTGCCTGATGAATTCCTCGCTTTTTGCAGTTGCTCCTTCACCAATCATGAGAACCAGAAAGCATAAGTAAGTGAGCTTGGGGCATCATAAGTAACAATAAAGTGGATAACTATGGAGGTTAATGCATTTGCTTAAAAGATCTGTGTACATTCTAATCAAAGGTTCAACTCACCATAATATTGTATGTGTATGCAGGAAAGCACAGCATGCAACATGTAAATTACAGATTAGCTGTTTGATGTAGATAGCTTAGTTGATTACTGTTTTTGTTGCATAGAGCCTTGTGTTACCTGCAGGTCAAAAGTTAACATCCCTGTATTATAGCTTAGTGATTTATGAACCTTCAGCAAGGACCTGACTACTAAACAAGACTACATATATTTAGAACTTACTGTTTTTTCCTCAATACTTTCTTATTTTAAAGTTTCTAAAAAAAAGAAAAGTTTCTTTGGATAGTAATAAACACTTATTAGTAAGTGCCATATATATAGTTATTTGTGAGATAACTAATAGACAGATACATCCCACACTCAAACAATGCTTGCAGATTTCGTGCATACGACTTTGGCACGGTCAAAAAGCTGACCCCGCCCCTTGTTCCCCCTTAGCACCGCCCTTGTGCCCACCCATGTGCCCGCCCTAAACTCCGCCCACTGCTCCTTTTGGTGAGTACCTGCACTTATTTTTTTCCATTTTCCATGTGAGGTGGCATCAAGAGTAGGCTGCATTTGTGAATCACAGCCGCAGCATTCAGCAGTGCCAATGGTGGGTCTCTGAGAAAAGCTTTGGGCACCTGCACTTATATTTTTTCTTACAGATTATTCACTATGTGCCGAAATGTGAGGGGACAGTGTTTTGTTCAGCATGCAAGAAGTCTGAGAACTGCACATGTGTTTACATGGGGTAAGTGTTTACAACCTATAAGCATGTTACAACCAATAGGTCTCCCATCAAACAGTAATAAATGCTAAAGTACAGATGATAGCAATACAGAAATAACCAAAAGTAGAACAACTTGCATTCACAGAACACAGCACTGACATGGGATAGAAACAGCAATCACAACGTGCACCAAGCACTTGACACCATGTCCCACAACACACATGTATCAGAAGATATTGGAGAGAACACCTAACACACATCCAACACAGCCCAGATACATCATGTAGTTTAACTATCGGGGCACCTAGCAGCACACAACACCACCTCCACCAAACATTACTCACCACACAGTCCTTTTCTGATCACAATTAAAGTTTGCTTTGTTATTCAGAACATGCTAGACATAGTCCCTAAAGCCCTCATACAAATAACATAGCAGTAAACCCGTCAAGCCCTTCTTTCTTAGTGCCACAGGATTTCCATTGCACTAATTTCTTACCTGGACTATCCAATATCCAATTTCAATATCTAATTCCCACATAGTGGACCTTTTTCTGGGGGCTACTCAGCCAGGTTTTACTTTCCATTTTATTTATTTATCTTGCAGTTTTATAGAGCACAAACTCGACCCAAAGGTATTGGAGCACTTTACCAGAGCATCAGTTACATTACACAAGGTCACATTCTTTTTTTAGGGACGGGGAAATTAAGGTCCTGATTCACAAAGAGTCTCCGCAGTCATAGCGGAGGCTCCGTAGTCGTGGTGGAGTCTGCAAACTCATGTCAGAATCTCTGTACGGTGTACTGCATAGAGTGCACCCTGCAGAGATTCTGTCATGAGTACGGCGACCCTGCCTCAAGTGTGGAGCCTCCGCAACGACTGTGGAGACCCTTCGTGAATCGGGCTCACCATAATTTGCCCACAATCACAGGATGTTGATGGTATTTACTGCATGGTTTGGCATACCAATGTGGCAAGAACTCCAGTGTCCACCCAACTCAGCCTTTCCACAATATACGGAATAAGGGCCATATTCAGCTAAATAGTACCAACTCAACAGTACCTCCACCCTGCACTAAACCAACAAACTTCTAAGAAGGACACATCTAGAGTTAGCTTGAACATACCACAACTTTATTTACACAGCACTGCATCATCATTGCCTAACTAGATTGTAATTCAAAGGTAAAGAATCAGTGGCGGCTTGCAGAGGGAGTGCTGCGGGACGGTGAGGCTTCCCGGGGTGGGGGGGTAGTGGAGTTGGACATACGATGGCCAGGAGTAAAGTAAGTAAATAAATAAATAAAACGATTTACCTTGTGCTCGCTGCATCGCAGAGTTGGACAGTTAGAATCCAGGTCCAGGTCAGACGCAGGTTTAACATATCTTCCTTCCTACAAACATGAACAATATTTGAAGACACCGACCAACACTCACACCACACACAGACAGTAGATCAACCACAAGACACAAGGATGCACCATGACCCAAAGATATCCCTACACTATATATACAGAAAATAAAGCTAACTAACCAGGTGCTACTTGGGGCTACATGTGGTAACCTGTACAAACATCAAGCCCACACTTGCCTGGGATTCGACTAATAACAAAATCTCCCACCCAAAAAGGTGGACTTCCTGACCTTCTCTGTGTCCTTTAAACATCTGGAAGCACATTTGTTGTACAGGTGTCTTGTCCTGTAGCTAGTTTCGCTTGCGGGGTTGAGTCTGTTATCCCCCTTACCTTTATACTCTGTACCTTTTATTTTCCTATTGTTGCTTTTCCTTTTCTTTCTCTGGGATGGAGAGCAGTTGGCACAGTTGCGGTGGTTTCTTGAGAGCAGTCAGCGGGTATTTAAACACCGCCCACCTGTACTTTGTTGCTTGGTTTCTTTTCCGGCATTTCACCCCCGGAAGGACTTTGGGCCCTACGGGGGGGGGGGGCAACACAGACCACAGGCCAGATTGTTGGTGTGAAAAAGGCCGCTTTATTGGAAACAGGTGCACCTTACATAGAAACATCCCTTGGCCTGTGCCGTACAAAACTAATCCTCACTAAATATAGCCTTCCTATCTGGCCCCCCACCCCCTCCCCTAAAAATGTTTCCCCCCCTGCAACAATCATAAAACAACTTACAATTCCTAACTTTCCTACCCTACCTAACTAGGTAAATTCTTATGTCCTACCCCACCGTAAACACAAATCAGTAGATGTCCCCCATGACCTAGGAAAAAGCGCCCCAACTTCTAGCGCACCACACCAGCACCTGTTCCAGCGACAAATCCCCCACAAAGCCTCCTTCCCCGACGCACCTGTCCCCAAGAAAACCGCCCCGGGTTCCAACCAGAAAAAACACCCCTAACCCCTAAAAGAGGGGTGGGGGCCCACCAGCTCGAAGGGAGGATGGGTGGGCAAAACAAACCCCAAACACCCCCAGCCGGCCGTTGTGTCACGATCCACCAAATGGTGGGTCACCACACAAAATGGCCGGCTATAAACCCCCCCAGCCCAAAAGTAGCCCAAGGAGCCCAACCAGCCCAATGGAGCCCAAGACCCGGAAGAGCTACTCCCGTGTTCCGGATGCCCCCCCCCCCCGCCCAAAACCCCCCGGGGAGGGCGAGCCTCCTGCTGGTCGGCCGCCCTCCCAAAGCCCTATTGGGCCCTACGGGGGGGGCAAAACAGACCACAGGCCAGATTGTTGGTGTGAAACAGGCCGCTTTATTGGAAACAGGTGCACCTTACATAGAAACATCCCTTGGCCTGTGCCGTACAAAACTAATCCTCACTAAATATAGCCTTCCTATCTGGCCCCCCACCCCCTCCCCTAAAAATGTTTCCCCCCTGCAACAATCATAAAACAACTTACAATTCCTAACTTTCCTACCCTACCTAACTAGGTAAATTCTTATGTCCTACCCCACCGTAAACACAAATCAGTAGATGTCCCCCATGACCTAGGAAAAAGCGCCACTCGAAAGTCGGAACTGCCGGCTTTCGACCCCCCCCTTTAGGCATCCTGCACACCCCCAAATGCCCTGTCCACTGCCTCCTTCAACTGAACAATGTAGAGCTCCATGCCATACCGAGACAAATGTACCCCGTCCTCCCTAAAGAAGTACACTGCCGCATAGCGTAGTTCCGGGTGTTCCATCCTGCCTATCCCCTCCCTGTCACAAAAAACCTGCATGTCCCTATTAATCTTCCAGCGCGCCCTATCTATGGCCGATGGGCGCGCAGCCCCCCTCCATATTCTCTGCGGAATAAATTCTGACCAGATTATGTAACAACCTGACCACTGTGACCGAATCTCCAGCAGATCCCTTTTCATCTGCTTCAGCAACGCCAGGCCCTTGCACTGCACCAAATCATTCTCCCCCAAATGTACTACCAGAACATCCGGACACACCCCCCCTTTACAAACCTATTCAATACCGGGAAAAGTTCATGCCATCTCATACCCCCTTGCCCCTGCCACTGACATTGGAACAACCTAGAATCCAACTCTAAATTCAGGTTCCTGCTCTTGTCCCATTCGTATCGCTCCGCTCGCTTGATGAAAGAGTGGCCCAGGATGAGGATGGACAAACCGGCTGCGTCCGGCCCTGCCACCGCACCTGGAAAGAGACATATGTCAGCACAAAGGGAGTACCCCGCCTACTCTTCTCCCCCCCGCGCCACCTGCGGCCGAACGTATGTCTGGTAACAGTCCGACTTCCACCTCCCCAGACGCATAATGTCCTTCCTCCCCCACCTTGGCGTGCCGCATCGGTCGCCGCCCCGATCCGAAAGGAATGTGTCCTAAACCATTTCGGCTCCACCCCCATACCGAGCAGGGCGTGCCGCAAGACCCACAGCAGTTGGGCCGCTGTCACCCGTTCCCCCGCGACCCGGCGAAATATATCACCCTCCACCGACCGCAAACGCGATGCCAGACGCCGCCCCCACACCGCCGGGCAGATGTCCTGCTCCAACGTGGGCCCCAGAAACACCCAGGTCCCCTCACACCGCTGATCCGTCTTCGAGCGCTGAAAGCGAACCGCCACCCCCCCGGCCCGCAGTTCCACCGACTCCCAGCACACCCCAGCCCTCCCTCTTTGCCCCACCAGCTCGGACACCCTGAACGCCCCAAAATACATCCACGACATAAGGGTGGAAAACAGAAGAATCTCCTCCCGATTGTGGCAGAAAGCAGGCAGGCGCCGAAGCACCCCTCGTAGCATGGCCCCTGCAATAGGCCAACGCTGCCGAGCCGTGGCCCCCCGTTCCCGCAACCAACCCTCCAGTAGGCGCGCGCCCAGCTCCCCTGCCAACGGCGCATAGCCCCACCACAACTTCCCCATGAACGCTATGGCCGACAGCTACCCCGCAATTGTTGCTTTAGACAAGCCCTTGTCCATCAATGTCAACATGAACCGCACCACCTGCTCACACCGAGCCCCCGGATCCCCCTGTCACCCCGCCCCGCCGTCCACAAACTCCCGCCACGCCTGTTCATATGCCCTCCACGTCGACCTGGCCACGGACCCTCTTACCAATTGTACGACCCTTTCTCTACTACCGACCACATCCCCTCCGGCACTGGCGTCTTGCAGTCGTCTGCCTCCGTGGCTAGCCCATGGAACCTCTGCCACTGTGAACGAGACAAAGCATCCGCAATGTCATTGTCCACCCCCGGCACATGCCGTGCCTGAAACAAGATATCATGCTCCAAACAACGCAACACAAACACCCGCAACAACTTGAGCACCTGTGGATCCCTAGCGGACTGCCGATTTACGACATTCACCACTGACATGTTGTCCACTTTGAAAATCACGCGTTTGTGCGTTTCCCCTGCCAAAAAAGCCCACTCCCGCCGCATCCGACGAGATGGTGACATCCCACTCCCAATCCTCTGGGGGAGCCATCGGGATCCCATTGAAATGTGCCAGGAACGCCCGCCACATACGAAGGTCCTCTTTCGTGCCTGCTGACAATCGCATATGATGATGCGGCAATGTCCCGCCCGCCAGGGCCCGCCCCAATCGCCTACAAAACGTCCTACTTGCCCGCACCACCCGGCAAGCGAAATTCAAATGTCCCAAAAGAACCTGCACCTTCCGCACCGTCACCTTCCGCTGCCCCAACATGCCGTCCACCAAACCCAGCATGCCCAACTTCTTCTCCTCCAGTAACCGGGCCTCCATGGCCACCGAGTCTAGCTCAATACCCAAAAACGACAGCACCGTTCTGGGACCTTGTGTCTTCTCTGGCGCCAGGGGCACCCCCAGGTAGCCCATGAGCTCCATAAAACTGTCCAGCTGCTGCTGGCAGTCCGCCGAACCGGGCAACCCCACCAGGAAAAAGTAATCTAGATAGTGCGTCATCGTCACCTTCCCCGTGTGCCATGCAAACGCCCACTGTAGGAAGGTACTGAAGCGCTCAAACAAAGCACACGAAATCGAACACCCCATGGGCAGTGCTTTGTCCACAAAAATGGTGCCGTCGAACTGTATACCCAACAGTTGGTAGTCATCCGGGTGGACTGGCAACAACCGGAACGCCGACTTGATATCGCACTTTGCCATGAGTGCGCTGGGCCCCACCGCCGTCACCAAATGCCGCGCCACATCCACCGACGCGTACGAAACCGAAGACAAATCCATCGCAATGTAGTCGTTGATCTACGCCCCTTCCGGCCATGACAGATGCTGGATCAGTCAAAACTGTCCCGGCTCCTTCTTTGGCACCACCCCAATGGGCGAGATAATCAGTTCCGGTAGCGGCGGCCCACCAAATGGCCCCGCCATTCGCCCCTCCCATACCTCCCTGTCCAATTTTTCCCGGACCACCGACTTCTGTGCCGCGACCGATTTCAAGTTTTCTGCCCACCGAGCAATGCATGGACCCTCGTAGCCCAGCCGAAAACCCTCCCGGAAACCCTGCCGTAACAGCCCAGCGTCCTTGGTCCGTGGATAAGACGCCAGCAGGGGTTCCAACCGATCCAGTCTAACCGGTGTACGAGCCCTTTCCCACAGTCCCTTGTCCCCCCCGACCTCCCCTGCCAGCCGCCTGCTGTCCCCCCGGAGCGGGCTGCTGCCCCTGGTTGCCTCCCGTCCCCCAGCATTGCACCACCGGGTGACGTTTCCCACATTTCGAGCATTCATGCCTGAACTTGCAATATTGCCGCGTACAAAGACCCTTGTTGAAGTCCCAGCATGCCCCCACTGGGGTTCCGCCGGCACTGTCGCCTTGCCCCACCCCCCCTCGGGTGGGGCGGCTGGGAAAGGGGCGGGGCGCCAAGGGCAACCCACTCACCGTGTAGATTGTCTTGCCAAACTTGCCCCCCCCATGGTCTGCTGGTACAGATCAGAATCGATCTCTCCCCATTTTGCCTCCGGGTCCCAAGCCAACCGCGCCCGAAACTCCTCATCATACTGTGACCACGCGTAACCCCCATAGGTAACTTGCGCCCTCCGGACTACATCCATGTACTTAAAAAGGGCAACAGACCGTTCCGGATATTTTTCGCAGTAAACACTAGCGAAAATCAAAAACCCCGCGGACCAGTTCTCGATATTCATGGGCACTCTGGGGCGTTTGGCTAACTCCTGTTCCTCCTCTTTCGACCCCTCCTTCGCCGTCAGCTCCCTATGTAAGAGCTTCAGGATGTCCACGTAGTCCCCTTTCCAAATCTTTTCCTTCGTGGCCAGCGACAAATGCGCCCCCAAGGGTTTCGTAATGCCCATATAAGGCAGCTTACGCACCGGCAGCTCATGGCTCTCTTTCCCATCTTTCCCCTTCCCCCCCTCCTTGTCCGGAGTCGCGGCGCCCCCCGCCAACCCCGCACTGTCCGTGCCCACCCCCGTGTCACACACGTACGTGCCCTTATTCAGCCGCACCCCCCCACCCCCCGCCCGCATCCCTACCAATCGCGACCGTGCGCCTGTCCCCCCCGGAGCCCCTCCCTGCCCCGTTCCCTGCCTTACCTGGCGTCAAGGTCGGCGTCCGCACCGGATCCCGCCGCCTCACCAGTGGAACAGGGGGGGCCGTCACTCTCGCCGCCTTGGTCTGCCGAGGCGCCTCCTGCAATGAACTAGACACAGCATTACTCGGCTCCCCCCCCCTCCTCCCGGATTTCCCCCTCCTCTTCACTCTCCTCCTCATAATCCAAGGACTCTCTCCCATCCTCGTCATCCACTCCGCGCTCCCGCCACAGGCCGCCCTCCACGGGCTCCAGCCTGCTCAGACCAGCCCGCTCCCTGCACGTCAGCAACAGCTCCCTAAGGTCCACACTCGCTCTCCGCCGCTTGCCATGCCGCTCTTCTGGGTCCCGATCAAAACGGACGGACCGCTGCCCCCGTCCCCCAGAGGCTGCATCTACCCTTTGGGGTGGGGCTGGCGGGGACCTACCGCCCCGCCTGTCTCGCGCCACCGCTGCCAGTTCCCTCGTTGGAGCGCGGCCGCCCGCATGAAGCAGAGCCGGCCCATCCCCTCGGCGGATTGGAGCCGTATGCAGCTCTCCCGAGCACCTCTCCAGACGCTCCTGTGGAAACAAAGAAGTGGAGTCCAACGTGCCGGGTTTAAAGCGGCCCGCCCCTCACCCCCCGCGTCGCCCCACCTTCCCCCGCCCCTCCCGACCCATGATGAATGCCCCCCCACCGCGCCGGGGCCAACCGCCATGCTCCCGCTTCCCACCCCCCGCCCCCATTCCCCATCCCGCCCCCTCCTCCTCCTCACTCCACTCCAGCGCCTCCAGCTCCCACCGTACCGCCCCGCCCTCCCGTTCCGCACCCCAGCCCCCCACCCCACCCCCCGCTGCCCCCACGCCAGTCGTCTGCTCGTCCCCCCAGATCCCTCCCCCCCGCTGACCCGCCCGACCCCCCGCACGCCATGTCCGGGACCACCCCCTGCCGCTCCTCAACCCCCACCCTGTCACCACCCCCACCCACCTCCCCCCCGCCCTGCTCTTCCCCCTCCCCAGCGCTCCGTGTCCTCGCCAACCGCGCACCCCCGAGCCGCCTGCCGGACGCCCCCCGCCGCTCCCCTCTCCCTCCCCCTCCTCCGAGCTTTCAATCAACAGCGGCGAGGCCCCACCCCACCCCCCTCCCCCCGTCGCCTGCTGTCCTCCCGGGCACCCTCCCCCTCTGCCAGTCCCCCCCCCCCTCCGCCGGTGCCTGCCCCCCACGAACATCACAAACCTCCCCCCACACCCCACAAACTGCAGCAGAGGCCGCTGTGCCCCCCCCGCCATCACCCCCGCTTCCGGCACACGGGAGCCGCTACCGCCCCCCCCCTGCCCCACCCCCCCACCGCCGCCAACTGTTGTGCGCGCGGCGGGTCACACGCGATAATCGCTGCTGCGACTCCGCTCGCCGCTCGCCTCTTAGGCCTCACCTGCGCATCGGGCCGCAACAGATCTGTGCGGCCCGCTTCAGCGAGGAGGCGGAGAGCCTCCACCACCCTCGGATCCTCAAGCTGCGCCATCGTAACCGAGGAGTCGTCAATGTGTCTGTCGTCCCTGTATGACACTTCGGTAGCGTCTGCGGGACCCGAAACCCTTGCCGCTGCGAAAGGAACCACGTGGCCCAGGAACCGCCGGCAGCAGCAAGATGCCCCGTAGCCTGTCGAAATTTGTATTTATTTATTTTTTATTTTTTTGGAATCACTCGTGAGCCTCGTGAAACAATGCCGACAATAGAAGCCCCCCAAGCGGTCTAGGCGCTTGCACAATCCCGTAACAAAACAAACCCCAAACACCCCCAGCCGGCCGTTGTGTCACGATCCACCAAATGGTGGGTCGCCACACAAAATGGCCGGCTATAAACCCCCCCAGCCCAAAAGTAGCCCAAGGAGCCCAACCAGCCCAATGGAGCCCAAGACCCCGTGCTCCGGATGCCCCCCCCCGGCCCAAAACCCCCCGGGAGGGCGAGCCTCCTGCTGGTCGGCCGCCCTCCCAAAGCCCTATTGCCGTCACCGTTGCTTAGATTCACACTGTTCCAGTCACTCCTGCCCCTCGTTGGATCCAGTAGTCAGAATCTTGGATCACATTTCATTTTCAAGAGGAAAGACAACAGGGAACATTCTTTTGTTCTTCATTGGACCACTTAGTCAAGATAAGATCCTGTGTGATTACGGGGCTTTTTTTTCCCGTTTTCTCGCTTTCTGGAGCATTGGTCATTTTTTAACCTCTTCACCTTGTTGTGTGTATTTTGGAGCTTTTCACAAAGCACATTCAATATTACCTTTTTTGTTAAGGGATCCCTTTTCTTTATTATAGAAGGTGCAGGTTTTTTGCCGTTTGGGTTTTTTGTCCCGCAAGGAGCCTTGGTGTAGCTTGGAAAAGGGTGGATTAGAAAGGACTCAAATCTTGATAACACTCTTCTGGGACTAAACCTTGTTTGTTTAATCTGCCCTCTACAGATTGTGTTTTTTAGAGGAGCATGCAATTCGAACAACATTGCTACTGTGCCTAATTGATTAATGCTGTTAAAAGGTTTTCCTTTTCTATTCCTGTTGCTAATAGCTCTTTTCTTTTCTCCTTTTCTAAGCTGCCAGTGCCAGCGCTTTACCTGGGATCCATCTGCAGCCAGAGAGGGGAGCAAAGGATTGGCAGTCCACACTTCGTTCTCCTCCCTTATTTACCCACCTTCTCCCGGTGCATTCTTCTGCCCTTGCCTTTTATATTTGGGTGGGAGTGAATAGCACAGGTAGAGGAACGGGACATTCTTTGTTCCTGCAGTGCCTGTTTTTCAGGGGCGGAACAGAGAACCATGCCCATGAATAATACACTGCTCGAACGACGATGGACCAGGACAATATGAACCCGATATCCCTTGATGGTGGGGTTGCGGGGGTGGGTCCATCAATGCAGGAGTTAGTGTTAGCTCTTTCCAACCTCCAGACAGAAGTGCAGGAGTTGAGGCAGAAAAATCAAGGCCTGCATCAGGAATTAAATACCTTTAAAGCCAGGTAACATCATTGCGGAGGGGTCCTGGGACTATGCCAAAGATATTGGGGCCGGTAGTGCAGCCAGCAACCTTTCAGTTTGATCGGAATGCCAGTGCTGGGGCTAGTGGTAGCTCACATGTTGCGATTACTGTTGCAACCCCTGTTTCCATTCCTCTGGCAGTTCAGGAACGATTCACAGGAGATTGTAATAAGTTTGACTTATTTATGAACCAATGCCATCTGCATTTTATGTGTAGACCTCCGGCATTTCCTGATGACTCGGCCAAGGTTGCATTTGTGATCTCTTATTTAGCGGGTACGGCAGCAATGTGGTCTGTCTCTTTAGTGAATAGTGATGACCCTATTCTCTATAGTTTTCCTGCATTTAAGGAGTAAATGTTTGCAAAACATGCTTTCATGCAAGCTAGTGATGTGGAATTACTCAAGTTAAGACAAGGGAAACAGTGTTAAATGGTAGCGGCAGTTTCAGTCGATAACCTTTCAAGTATTTGCCCGGCGGTAATCGCCTCTCATACCACTCAATAATTTACCAATGAAAGAGGCAGGCGCCGGAGACTGGAAGGCAGGAAACAAAGTTTTATTCCGTCGGAGCAGAACACATCAGATCAGACAGCAAGGTATCGTCACGAGGTGCTCTAACTGCATCTCTGAGACCTGGTCTCTTATACACCGGTTTATTGCTTTATTACACATAGTACATTCTTGAGATTCCCTTGATGCATGAGAGAACATCCCCTGAAGCCCCGGCTCAGATCCGATCCCACACATAGTTACAGTAGAAGTTCCCACCTTACCCGCAGTAGGAGATGGCTATCGCGCAGCAGGGAATTCCGCCAATTCCCGGGGGTGTGTGCGACCGGCCGGGTCTCAGGGGGTAGGGGCTTTGATCCACTGTAATCCCTTTGATGTGGGGTGTTTCCCTTACAGTAGGGGCAATAAACTGCATCCGCAGGGCTAGGTGGTGGCCTGGGCCCAGTTCGGACAATGGGGCGCAGAGGAAGGGGGTTATCAAAGGAGCGGCATGACCATGTATGGGATGTCGGTCGGATGTGGTTCCGTAGCAGGGTCACGCAGAAGGAGAGGGTTTATGGCCCGTGTATGAGAGAGCGGGGGCGGCCGGCGCGCGGGGGGATGCTTGCAGCGCCAGGGGAAAGCGCTGGCGATTGAGAATGAGCGGGGAGAGAGAGTGGGGTGCCTAAAATGGCGGCCGTGCATTCGCTGTGCATGGCGCTGGGGAGAGGCAAGATGGCGCAGATAATGTTCAGTTTGCAAGCTAAATTTCCATAGTCCTCCCTTTTAACATATCTCGCCAGCTTGCCTGGCCATCATTTATCTTCGTTAACCTTCAGCTATAATATCGTTAATGTCTTTCGTACATTCCTTAAAGATACAGAGTTTTTAGGGCAGGCAGGAGTAATCTGACACATTTGCTTATAGTTACTTACAGGTGATAAAGTAGGCGAGGAGGTAGTACATACAGAGTTACAGTATAGTCGTGTACATGGCTGGTGTTGTATGAATGTTACTATACAAAGTTACATTTTCTTAACTTCTCAGTGTACAGTCGGAAGTGATTGATGCAACATCATGAAAACTTGATAAGAAGATAGTTAAT
This sequence comes from Triturus cristatus, assembly GCF_964204655.1. Lineage (NCBI taxonomy): Eukaryota > Metazoa > Chordata > Amphibia > Caudata > Salamandridae > Triturus > Triturus cristatus. The sequence goes on along the minus strand of NC_140584.1, from coordinate 974,424,437 downwards.
ATAAAAAGGTGGTTGGGAGAGGATTTTCAACTTTGACATGGGTTCTTCTTTCCAGTGTCCTTTTTTATAAAGAGCCATCACTGGTAAGCTCTTATTGTTGTTCTTCTTTCGTTGGCACTGTTGAGCACCGGCGGTGGAGCTAAGGTCCAGCTCAAATCCAATTTCTCACGTTGCAGGGTGTGATCATTCACTGTTCTCCGATCACAGCCCTGTTCCTTAACACAGTTCACCATAGGTACTTTGAGACAGGGTACCTGCTTTTTGTTCTTCTGTGGGTAAGTCAGATTCATAATCCATATAAAAGATGGTGAGAGAAAGAAGGGTGTGACGTGCTTCGGGACGCCGAGGGAAGAGGGGGTGGAGTGGGATCGGATCAAAAATGTGGACCAAGGGGAGCAGAATCTTCCAGCACTGGGCCCATCAATCGGGCCCGACGGGTTGAGACTTCAGGCACGCTGGTCGGTGAGCAGGGGGCCTCGATGTAGCCCTTCGCGCTTATCATCCTGAAAATGGTGTCTCGTCTCACGCCCTTTTTGCTTCGTAGCCTCCCCCTTGGTCGATGTCATAGATGTTCCATGGTCTGCAGCCAGGCTGTGCGTCACGTCCGACCCCTCCTTTCCGATGGCAGCACGTTATCTTTAAATGGGTACAAGAAACAAAAATCTTAGAGAGTTGGCAGAGAAGACATTTACATACTTCATCCTCTCTCCCAACCACCGAGTAGTTGCGGACATGTTTTTATCGGTTGCTGCATGATTGGTGTCTTTTAACTCTGATGTTAGTGTGTGCGTTACTAATCTATTAATCATTGCTGTGGTGCAAGTTTCTGTGGGTGTCCCTGTCCATCGTCTGGCCCCCTAGGTGCCGATTCCTGCGCCCGATACTGGTTGCAGGAAGCCTGACATCTGTCAACCTTCTAGTCTATTAAAAATTCGAAACGGCTTCTCCGGCAGAGGCTCGTTCGTCTCAACACAAGTTTTGTTACTACATATTTCCTTCCGAGGACTGCTAAGTTTATAAAAAGAAAGTGCGAGGTGCTACTGTCACGGGTTCACGAGTATCCATTTCGGGGAGGAACATAAGCTAAGCATTATTTTTGCTGGCGACAATAGATAACCCTTTATCAGTTTAGGCGATGTATTATTAGTGAATAGGGTCATCAGCTGTTTTGTTCTAAATACTCTGAGGCGGCTAGTATAGGGCTGGGGTTATCTTGGGAGAACGGGGTGCTTTAGACATTCTATTTCGGGGTAATTGGGCGGGGGTAGTTCTGGGCGGTGGAGATGGTGTTGCTAAAGCTCTGAAAAACGGAAACCACTGACTTATAGTCCCCGTGATGAGGGCCAAATTGGGAGACATCAGTCGTCTTACCTGTCCTTTCTTTTCTCAGCCAATTAAGCTCAATATTTGTAGAAAGGAGAGGTAGTAACGTGGCAAAGTACGGTCGTTTTGTTTCAGTCAATTTGTTCGAACACCACCGTGCTCCAGGCCAATTATACACTTACCGAGGAGGTATGTGTCGTTAATTTATTCAAACAGAAAAGAGGGTAAGAAGGCTTTTTAGTGAGGGAGTGAGAGAGAGAGAGAGAGAGAGAGAGAGAGAGAGAGAGAGAGAGAGAAAGAGAGAGAGAGAGAGAGGTGTGCATCAAGTAAGCTATTTGGCATACATACGATACAAAACGAGAGAGACATGGGTAAGATAATAGGCCACTTGGTGCACACACAACATGGAGTAGAATGGGTCTGTTCCATGTAAGAAAACACAAGCGGGGAAAAGACATAAATTTGGTGATCACGTACACACAAATGTTGGATAGGGTGTGACAGTACATGCATCAAGCGCAGAAACTTAAGACGGAGACTCAGGGCTACGTTGAGTATCGGGACCTCTCCTTTCCTGCCCTCCTTTCCTATGCATGCTGCGTACTTTCAGTATTTTGTAGTTTATCCTAGGGGGTGTCGGACCCTTTATTCTCCTCCCTTTGATCGATGGGCGAGCACTTCAACCATACAGTGACGCTCTCTTCAAGTGACCTAAGCATGAGATGCACACACATTCATACCGTGTAATCATAGCACACACGCACAATCATGCCATATAGTTTCTCATGTTCTCAATGGTGGTCTGCACTTCACGCACTATTCTCACAACGTTTATCTAAATTTTTCCTGATATTGAACTCGGTGCGGTCCATGTCCACTTCATTCTTCAGTCGGAGCTTCGTTGTGACCTATAGAGGGAAAAAGAGGGGAGGGGATGTGCAGTATTCAAAGTACCCCAGCGCGCGCAGACACGAAAAAGTTCTACTTACCACGTACCAGGCTAGTCGCAGGAATGGGTGATACCACAGACCTATTACTCTTTTTGTCCGAGACAAAGATGCTCTAATTTATTTCATTTCCTAAATTCGGGTTCCCTTGTCATACATGCATTTCTCAATCGGTCGTGTATTAAGGTGCAAGATACCATACCTTGCGTTCGGCATATACCCTGAGCTATGGTTGACCATTGTTTAACAACTCTTGGAAAAAGATAGGTGTGATGGGTACAAATTCCGTTAATCAAAAAAGATTCAGGCAAATGGGGACTGCATTATCTGTTTTCTATTGCTTGGGAGTAACAATCATTTATTCAAATGAAGAAATCTTTATCAACCTATGTGATTAGTCATGGCACTGATTCCGTAATTCTTTCAAGAGACCCTTTATTTAAAACAATGTCAGCATACAAGATACGGGCCTACAACCGTTCAGGCCGGCCACGTGGTGGGAGGCGTCGAGTGTCATGAGCAACGCTACTACGGCATAAAATCGGTTCCCTTCCCGCCCCTCCCCGACCATCATGTGTGGAAGCATCGCATATATATATATATATATATATCTCTTTTTAACACAAATGTCACGTGACTGGGACGCCACAAGGGTTTGTAGGCCTCTCCTACATCGGCGCCATCTTGGGGCGAGGTCGGGCCTGAGTACAGTCTAAGTCTTTCCATGAATTAGCTGTTGGACCAGAATTCCTTTCAGTAGTTCGAGAACTTTCGTTAGCGTCAACTTTGCGTCAGCATGGCGTCACTGCGACCCCGTGGAAATGCCATGGTTCGTTCTTGGGGCGGGGCAGCAGGCGGGTTCTTCCGCCGACGCTTCGAACCAGTCTTTCTCACTGCACCAAGCGGAGGCAAGGTGGCTGCCGTCCGGGGCAAAGAGCAGTGGCAGCGGTTTGTCCTTACCGGAAGTCTGCGGGAGTCGAGTGTCAAATGACTCCAGCCGATCCTGCAAGGCTGAGGGGAGCATCTTGTCAAGGGTGGGGCCCACGCCCAAGCAGACAAGCTTTCGAGTCCAGAATTGTCTCACGGTGGGCTTTAGGCCTGGATCCGGAGGAGCCGACCGCCGGAGTTCAAGGGCAGCAGTAGCAGCAGCTCTTCGGTACAGCCACCGGAGAGGAGCCAACAGCAGTAACAACGGCAGTTCGGATGGTACTACCACCGGGGTGATTCCAGTAGCAGCGACGACAGCAGTTTGGATGGTATCACCACCGGGGTGGGTCCCCGATTACTTGGCTGCGGGGGCCCACTCCCCGCGTCGGGAGCTAGTGGCGATCCTGGTGAACCCGTGCTTGGGCTGTTGTCCGGTGGTCGCGTGCAGCGGCAGGGTGCAGCTCAGCTGGCCGGTGAGTCAAAGACGGTTGGGTGCAGCTTAGCTGGCCGGCGAGTCAAAGACGGTTGGGGTGCCCTCATCTGCTGGCGAGCCTCCACCTGGGGAGGTGGGGGAGGCCCGTCCGCGTCGCTTCCCCCGGCCAGGGCACCCCTCCGTTATTGAAGGAAGAAGAAAAGAATGGGAGGATCCACACGACGTGGCAGGGTGCGATCCAGCAGACCGATGAAAAAGACGGTTGGGGCGTCCTCATCTGCTGGTGAGCCTCCACCTGGGGAGGTGGGGGAGGCCCGTCTGCGTCGCCTCCCCCCGCCAGGGCATCAGCCCTTATTGAAGAAAGAAGAAAGAAAACGGGAAGGCCCGCACAGCGTGGCGGACTCCGCCTTGGTGTTGCCAGAACTTCGGCGCTTCGTATAGCCTCCGGCCTATTCGCACAGTCGTCCGCCACTGATGTCAATGGATTTTTGCATGGCTTTTATAGCCCAAAGCTGACTAAAAGAACCGCCCAAAACAGGCCAATGTTGCAATTTCGAGGAAGGAGAGGCGAGGACGGTGTCACGTGGACGTTAAGGCTTTGGGATGGAGGTTGCAGCAGACTGTCATGTAAATAGTTGTTTTAAAACGTGTTTTAACCTGTTTACCCTGTTGGTGTGTTTGTTATATCTTATAAGTTATTAAAATGTTATAACTATACTACTTCGTTGGAGTGTTTGTACATATTTGCAATCTGATGACGAGCACAAGGAGGTTACTGTGCAATCGGAAAAATCATAGCCCAATTGCGCGCGATCTAGCCCTAGTTTGGTGACGTCGATGGTGGGTGTCAGCAGGCTTCCGTTTATGCGGGATTTTGTCATGCTTATTGGGCGGGGTGGGCAGTAGGGCAGACATGTTTAGGTAGCGAGAGTAATGGAGTCGGGCTACCTCGTGGTCGTCTCGACCGTGAGCTTGACTCCTTCCCTTGGTTTCATATGTCCCACAATGGGCTAACTCCTAGCGTTACTTTAGTTTTTGTAAGGCCAAAAAGGATCCCACCAGTGCCTTTACTATTTTGTCGATTCCTGTTCGTTCATCCTTCGTTAGTCGATTCATTCTGGTGGAATCTTTCTTTCTCATCTCAGGGTCATCCAACGTTATTGCCGACGTTGTGTTCAGTACAGGAGGCTCGGCCGGCGCGGAGGCCGTGAGGACCGAGGCCCCTGTACTGCTTTCGCTCGTGTTCGGGGGTTGTGGGTGTTGCACTACTGACTGGGAGTGTGCATAGGGAGGGGGCATGTAAATGATCGGGGGACCTAACAGTAATTCGTCATTCGTTCGCTGCTTGGAGGACAACTCAGGGTAGAGCAAAGAAGGGGTCCTAACAGCGTACTGGCCTGATGTTTCGGGCTCCTGTCTTAGTTTAGTTTCCCTTCTCTCCTTTATTTCTTCTTCTAACTTTCTAGCGGCAAGGTGGGCTGCCTTTCGTAATTCCTTTTCTGCTTTTACTTCTTCCCTCTTTTTCCGTTGCGTTGCTTCTTTGCGCCACATGCCGATACTGTCAAGCATAGTAGGCGTCGTCTTATTGCTACGCAGAGCTATTTCTAGCACTTCTATCTTATGGTCGTCGAAGGGTCCTATCAGTGGCCACTGACTCTCGGGGTCCTTCTTTGTATATTTATGCCATAGCTTGGTATAAGCTACGGCGACTAGTCCATATTTAGTGAACATGTCCTTATTAGGGGTGCCTTCCAGTGGAGCCGGATGGTTCACCTCTAATAAGCGGTCCGGGCAGAACCAACTACCAATCAGTGGGGAGAAGATAGGCATGACGGGTTTCAACGGGGACAAAAGTCAGCACTACCTGTCTTTTCACTGCTTGCAAAGACTAGACAGAATATCTCTATTCCTCGTTATTTGTAAGCAGAGAATACCTCCAAAGAACCAATATCGAACAACTAGTGTTCGGACAATCAATCAATCAATCAATGGGGAGATAAAGATAGGCACGACGGGTTTCAACGTGGACAAAAGTCTGCGTTACCTACCCTTCACTATTTGCAAAGACTAGACAGAATATTTCTATTCTACGTTATTTGCAAACAGAGAATATCTCAAAGAGCACTATTCTTCAAAACAATCAATGTTCGGACAATCAATCAGTGGGGAGATAAAGATAGGCACGACGGGTTTCAACGGGGACAAAAGTCTGCGTTACCTACCCTTCACTATCTGCAAAGGGAGAGAGAGAGAGTATTTCTACTCCTCCCCGTTTGTAGACAGCGAATATCTCAAAGAGAACAATCAATGAGCACAATCAATGAGCAATACTAGTATTCCAAAGCTTCGGACAATCAATCAATTATTTCGCAATTTGTCGTGTATCACGACCTTACCCGGACCGCGTGGACAGTTTCTCGTCTTCCGCCTCCAGCGCCCGATCGTCCTCTACTCTCCGTATTTGCCGCGGCACTCCTGATGGTTCCCAGTCAGGACCGTAGATCACTCGAGAGAGGTCTGCTCGGAACCAGTGAAGTTCGGATGATCGGCTGCCAGACGAGGGTCTATTGGGCAGGAGCTCTCCCGATCGTTGCAGTCGTTCACTCTGTCGTCGGGACCTCTCCCACTGGATCCACGTGTCGCTGATGGGCCCCACGTTTGGGACGCCAATTGTTAAATGGTAGCGGCAGTTTCAGTCGATAACCTTTCAAGTATTTGCCCGGCGGTAATCGCCTCTCATACCACTCGATAATTTACCAATGAAAGAGGCAGGCGCCGGAGACTGGAAGGCAGGAAACAAAGTTTTATTCCGTCGGAGCAGAACACATCAGATCAGACAGCAAGGTATCGTCACGAGGTGCTCTAACTGCATCTCTGAGACCTGGTCTCTTATACACCGGTTTATTGCTTTATTACACATAGTACATTCTTGAGATTCCCTTGATGCATGAGAGAACATCCCCTGAAGCCCCGGCTCAGATCCGATCCCACACATAGTTACAGTAGAAGTTCCCACCTTACCCGCAGTAGGAGATGGCTATCGCGCAGCAGGGAATTCCGCCAATTCCCGGGGGTGTGTGCGACCGGCCGGGTCTCAGGGGGTAGGGGCTTTGATCCACTATAATCCCTTTGATGTGGGTTGTTTCCCTTACAGTAGGGGCAATAAACTGCATCCGCAGGGCTAGGTGGTGGCCTGGGACCAGTTCGGACAATGGGGCGCAGAGGAAGGGGGTTATCAAAGGAGCGGCATGACCATGTATGGGATGTCGGTCAGATGTGGTTCCGTAGCAGGGTCGCGCAGAAGGAGAGGGTTTATGGCCCGTGTATGAGAGAGCGGGGGCGGCCGGCGCGCGGGGGATGCTTGCATTGCCAGGGGAAAGCGCTGGCAATCGAGAATGAGCGGGGAGAGAGAGTGGGGTGCCTAAAATGGCGGCCGTGCATTCGCTGTGCATGGCGCTGGGGAGAGGCAAGATGGCGCAGATAATGTTCAGTTTGCAAGCTAAATTTCCACAACAGGACATGTTATTTTACATCTCTTCTTTTAACCGTCTTGTTTCGGAAATGCATTGGCCCACAGAGAAAAGGAGTTCATTGTTTTATCAGGGCCTCTGTGAGGAGTTGAAGGATATAGTATCCCAGGTTGTAAATCCCCCTGAGGATTGTATGGAATTTATAGATCTGGAGGTTAAGTTGAACCATAGGTTGTCTGAACAAAATGGGGAAAAAAGTCGGTTTCAAGTACTACGTGTGATTGTTGTACGTGGGGACCAGAAGGAAGAAGTAGGATCAAAATCCATACCTGAACCTATGCAGATCGGTGGGGTATGGGGTCCCTTGTCAAGATTGGAAAAGGAAAGGAGGCAGGCACATAATTTGTATCTATATTGTGGGAAGAGTGGGCATTATGCCCATGAATGTCCTGTGACACCCTTATTTTTTTAAACAATCAGGGGCCTTTGTGAAGCAGGAAGTAACATCATTATGTCTCGAAGAGGGTGTTAACGTAAATCCGTATGATGTCGCAGGTTCTGTTTAAAGGGTAACACGTCATTTTACTATCACAGTGAGTCTGGTGATTATGAATAGCAAGAGAACTACTATTTCGGTGTTACTCGATTCAGGCGCCACTGGTAAATTTATGGATCTTCAATAGGCTGATAGAATGGACATTCCTTGTATATATAAAAAACAACCTGAACCTGTAAGGGCAATTGATGGTACTAATTTGTCATCAGGGTTAATTACTAAACAAACCAAACCTCCTCCTTTCATTTGTCACAATGGTCATTCTGAGACTGTTAGTTTTGACCTCATTGATGCCCCCTCTTTTGGGGTGATACTTGGAGTACCATGGCTGCAATCACATAACCCGAAGATAGATTGGGCCAGACGAACGGTAACACTGGACTCGAAATATTGTTTGCAGCATTGTTATCAGGAGGCTACAGATTGGGTTTCACCATTGATTTGTGCAGTATGTGCGTGCGCTGAAGCTTTTTGTGTCCCTCCCTCATATTTGGAGTATGTTGATGTATTTGATAAAGTCAAGGCTAGCGTTTTGCCACCACATCGGAATTTCGATTGCCGCATTGATTTGGTTCCAGGGGCTACCTTGCAATGTATTCGTATTAATGCGCTCTCTGAACCAAAAGAGCAGCATTTGCAGACCTATTTGGATGATATGTTGGCATCCGGGTTTATTAGAGAGTCCTCTTCTCCAGTGTCATCTCCCATTTTTTTATACCAAAGAAAGAAGGGGATATTTGTGCCTTGATTGATTATAGAGCCCTCAATAAGGTGACGATAAAAAATAAATATCCGCTCCCTTTGATTCCGGTTTTACTGGATAAATTGCGGAATGCCACAGTTTTTACTTAGCTTGATCTGTGGGGGTCATATCATCTCATTCGCATCTGTGAGGGGGATGAATGGAAGACCACGTTTCGGACAAAGTTTGGTTTGTTTGAGTATTGTGTTATGCCTTTCGATCTTTGTAATGTCCCTGCTGCTTTTCAGTTTTTTATTAATGAGGCATTACAGGAGTATTTGGATGTGAGTGTTATTGTTTATATCAATGACATTTTATTTTTTTCCAAAAATGAGGAGGAACATGACCTTTATGTGATGCAGGTGCTGCAAAAACGTTGTGACAATTGTTTGTTCGTGAAATTGGACAACTGTAAGTTTTAGGTATCTTGTGTGGAGTTTTTGGGTTTTATCATTTCCTCTGAAAGCATTTGGATGGACCCTAATAAGACTTTGGCGATCACCACATGGCCAGTTCTGACATGTGTGAGGGATTTACAGGTACTTTTAGGATTTGCCAATTTATATAGGCGCTTTATCTCCTGCTTTTCGGAGATTATAACTTCTATGACTGCCTTGTTGAGGAAAGGGGTGCCCTTTGTTTGGTCTTCCTCAGCCCAACTTGTCTTGGAGACATTGGTGGAGAGGTTTACTTCTGCTCCCATCCTTAAACATCCTGATCCTGCGCTCCCAATTTTTGTTGAGGCAGATTCCTCCCAGTATGCTGTGGGTGGGGTATTATCTCAATGGGATATAGATTCAGGACTTATGCGCCCCATGGCCTTCTTTTCCAAGACATTATTACCGGCTGAACAGAGTTATACAGTGGCTGAAAGAGAGCTGTTGGCTATAAAAATGTCTTTTCAGGAATGGAGACATCATTTATGGGGAGCCAGACATACCATCACAATTCATACTGACCATAAAAACTTGGAGTTTTTTTAATCTGCATAGGCTGTAACTCCAAGGCAGATGAGATGGGTGTTATTTTTCAATGAGTATGACTTTACAATTACATATAGACCTGCTGTTCAACAAGTTAAGTTGGACGCTCTATCACGTATACATGTAGCTCCCTTGGATGAAGTCTCTGTCCCTGATGATAGGCCTATGATACCTAAGGAAAAGATCATAGGATGTAGCTTCATCGATGATTTCCTTGCTATGGTCAAGGAACAGTTGAAAGCCATAGACATGATTCCATGGTTGATCGATCCCATATTTCAGTTGAGGGATGGGTTGTTGTACCATGGAGCCCAAGTGTTTATACCACCGGAACTGAGGAATCAAGTATTTACCTGGTGTCATTCCTCTTCCTTAGTGCGGCATCCTGGGGTGTCCAAGACAAAAGATCTTTGTCTTCGTTGGTTTTGGTGGGATACCCCCTGAGATTATTACTGTGAGGGAAAGAAGCCATTGCACCAGTTCTTACCAAACTGCTGAAGATGTCCTTTAGCTCAGGGCAGGTTCATAGCAATTGGAAGCATGCTATGGTGGTGCCTGCTAATGAAACCATCTTTAGATCCTGCGCTCCCCGAAAATCTGAGACCTGTATCTGTGCTTCCTTATTTTTCTAAAATTGCGGAGGAACATCTGAATATTCAACTGACTACGTTCATGGAAGAAAAACAGGTTCTCCATGAAACCCAGTTTGGTTTCAGGCCGCTTCACAGCACTAAATCGGCCTTACTTTCGGCTTCTGAGGCCTTAAAAATTGCAGCTGATGAGGGAAGGGCAACGGCATTTATTTTACTGGATCTGAGTGCGGCGTTTGATTCGGTCTCCCACGGCCTTCTGTTGGAACGTCTGTGGGAGGCCGGGGTCAGAGGCAGCCCATGGGAATGTATCAAGCCCTTCTCGCAGAATAGATCCTCCCAGGTCTTACAACATGCTTTCAAGTCTGAGATATGTTCTTTGTCCCAAGGGGTTCCACAGGCCTTGGCCCTCAGCCCTACTTTATTTAATGTGTACATGCGCCCTCTGGCAGACATTGTGCTGAAACATGGGGTGAAACTGGTGTCATATGCCGATGACACTCAGTTGATTGTCACATTGGAGCAAAAAGAGGCAGAAGCGGCACCTAATTTCAAGGCCTGCTTGAGTGATCTTGCAAACTGGATGAAGTTCAGCTGCTTGCAATAAAATACAGGAAAGACAGAGGTGATGGTAGTGGGTAAACAGCCCTCCATGTGATCACATTTGTGGTGGCCGGAGGAATTGGGACCAACTCCGACTCACAAAGCTAAGGTTAAAAATTTGGGAGTCTGGTTCGACAACACCCTATTGTTTACAGAGCGATATCACCTATGGCCAGAACATGCTTTGGTATTCTAAGAATGCTGCGCAAAATCTTCGATATACTGCCATTAGATGCCAAAAGGACCATTGTGCAGGCCCTTGTCATGTCCCGTCTGGATTACTGCAACATCTTCTATCTGGGGGTGACCAAAAGAAATCTGAACATCTTACAGAAGGTCCAAAATGCAGCTGCCCGGGTGATATTGAATATCCCTAGGCGGGCATCACGGGGGCAGCCTTGAGGGAACTACACTGGCTCCCTATACAGTCTAGAGGCACCTTTAAGGCTTTGTGTTTCTGCCATAGGATCCTCACCTAGAAAGGGCCGAGGTATCTGCGCCCACTTCTCACTACTTACAGACCTACCCGGAATCTGAGGTCTTTGGGCACTGCTAAGTTGGTTGTGCCTAAGCTTCGTAAGGTACGGTCAAGAGGTAGATCCTTTGGTTTTCTCGCAGCTGAGGCCTGGAATAACCTACCTATGGAACTGAGGACATATTCATCATAGACAATGTTCCGTAAACAACTGAAAACCTGGCTCTTTCAATATCCCCCTAGGGATTGGTGTTAGTTCTGGTGGTAGGCCTTCACGCATCTTAGGGCCTGTGGGCCTTAGGGGGGGGTGTAGGGCTTGTGGTCGTGGACTGTGATGTCCTAGCGCGGGGACACTCCGTTGGAGTAAGCAGGCGCTTCATAAGCTTAATAATAATAATAATAAATAATACGTTGGGGCATGATATACAGGTGTTTGTGGCATTGTGTCCTGTGTGTGCCATTAGTAAAGCCTCACACACCCCTCCTGTAGGTCTTTTACACCCACCCCCAGTACCCCCTTCTCAATAGCATACTATTAGTATGGATTTTGTTACCGATCTTCCCATGGACGCAGGGTACACTACCATATTGGTAGTTGTTGATCTTTTCACTAAAACCGCTCATTTCATACCGCTGCCTAAAGAGCCTACAGCAAGGGAATTAGCTGATGTCTATTTTGCAGATGTTGCGTTTGCATGGTATTCCCACTGCCATTCTGTCCGATTGAGATGCTCAGTTAATTTCCCATTTCTGGAGGGTACTGTGTTCCTCGTTAACCTCTTCTGTGCCCATGATGAGATAGTCTCGTCATGGAGCACAGTCGCGCTGTGCCCATGACGAGACTATCTCGTCATGACTCCCACCCACGAGGGAAACGCCAGGCACAGGAGGGGGAAAAGGCCTGGCAGCGAAAGGGCTAAAGATGGAGCTCCGTTTGTCCTTGGCTTACCTTCCGCAATCAGATGGGCAAACGGAGCGTACGAACCAGACTATGGAACAATATATCCCTTGTTTGTTGTCCTCGTTGACAGGTGTTTGGGTAACGGCACTCCCTATAGCCAAATTTGCCTATAACAACAGCATACACTCAGCCATGGGTATGACCCCTTTTTTTGTTAAATGTGTTTTCATCTCAAGGCCATACCCATCCAACCTTTGGGGAGGGTACCAGCTATAGACACCTTAAGTCAGGCTCTGAGTGACATATGGAAAAAAGCTCAAGAACCTCTATTGGAAGCAAAGAATAGCATGAAGGTGAAGGCAGACAGGCACCTTTGCCCAGCCCCCTCCTATGCCCGTGGGGACATGGTTTGGTTGGCTTCCAGGAATTTGAGATTGGAAGGTCCTAGGAAATGACAGCCTTGTTATGTGGGTCCATTTAAGATCCTTATTAAAGCCTTACACAGTCACCACTCAAACCTTGCCCCCGCCTCCTCTTGTGGTAATCGATGGGCATGGGGAGTTTGAGGTCAATGCCATTCTGGATTCCCGGAGACGACAGGGCAAATTGTTTTATTTGGTAGACTGGAAGGGTTAAACCCCTGATAAACGAACCTGGGAACCTGCTAGTTATGTGCATGCCCCCCGTTTGGTGTGCCTATTCCATGCATGAGACCCTTCTAAGCCCCGTCTGTTTGGGGGTCGTTTGGGAGGGGGTACTGTCATGCCCTGAAGCTAGTTTCACTTGCGGGTTTGGGTCTGCTTTCCCCCTTACCTTTAGACTCTGTACCTTTTGGTTTCCTATCGTTGCTTTTCCTTTTCTTTCTCTGGGATGGGGAGCAGTTGGCACAGCTGGGGTGGTTTCTTGAGAGCGGTCGACGGGTTTTTAAACCCCGCTCACCTGTACTTTGTTGCTTGGTTTCTTTCCCGGAAGGACTTCGCAGTCAGCATTGCTTGGATTCACGCTGTTCCTGTCACTCCTGCCCCTCGTTGGATCCGGTAGTCGGAATCTTGGATCACGTTTTGTTTTCAAGTGGAGAGACTTGCCACTTCAACTGCGAACATTCTCTTGCTCTTTGTTGGACCCGTTAGTCAAGATAAGATCCTGTGGGGTTCCGGGGCTTTTGTTTCCCGTTTTCTCACTTTCTGGAGTATGGTTCATTTTTTAACCTCTTCACCTTGTTGTTGGTATTTTGGTGCTTTTCACGAAGCACATTCAATGTTACCTTTTTTGTTAAGGGGACTCTTTTCTTTAATATAGAATGTGCAGGTTTTTTGCCGTTTGGGTTTTTTGTCCCACAAGGAGCCTTGGTGGAGCTTGGAAAAGGGTGGATTAGAAAGGACTCAAATCTTGATAACACTCTTCTGGGACTGAACCTTGTTTGTTTAATCTGCCCTCTACGGATTGTGTTTTGCTTTTTAGAGGTGTAAGCAACTCGAACAATATTGCTACTGTGCCTAATTGATTAGTGCTGTGTAAAAGGTTTTCCTATTCTATTCCTGTCATTGATAGTTCTTTTCTTTTCTCCTTTTCTAAGCTGCCAGTGCCAGCGCTTTACCTGGGATCCATCTTCAGCCAGAGAGGAGAGCATAGGATTGGCAGTCCACACCTTTTTCTCCTCCCTTATTTACCCACCTTCTCCCGTGCATTCTTCTGCCCTTGCCTTTTATATTTGGGTAGGAGTGAATAGTGCACGGGTAGAGGAATGGGACATTCTTCCTTCTTGCAGAGCCTGTTTTCCAGGTGAGTGGGGGCAGAACAACAGGGATCTCCACTTGGTCCTAAAACACCCTTACTATCCATATCTTCCTTTGTGCTTCTGTTACTCAACGATCTACCCAACAACTTAGAATCAGCCTTCAAAGTCCAGCCTGAACACTCCTCTCCATCTTTTTCTTCCATTCCAAACTCACCACTCTTTCCTTAAAGGGCAACCCGCCTCAAATTCCAGCATTGACCATACCATGATTGAATTTCACGCAACAAATGCACCTCAAGTGGATCTTCAAATTTGGATAAGCCTGCACTTACTGCCCCAGATTTCAACTTCACCCAATCTCCTTTTTGGATCATCCCTCAGCCCGACCCTCTTCAACGTCTACATGACACCGCTGGCCAACATCGTCCGTTCGCACGACCTCAACATAGTCTCTTACGCGACGACAGCAAGCTGATCCTCTCCCTCACCAAAGACCCCGCCACCGCCAAAACCAACTTCCACAGTCGCCGAATGGATGAAGAGCAGTCGCCTGAAACTGAACTCGGACAAGATGGAGGTCCTCATCCTTGGCTCCACTACCACCGCCTGGGACGACTCCTGGTGGCCGGCCTCGCTGGGAACGGCACTTATACCCACCGAACACGCATGCAAACTGGGGTTCATCCTGGACTCCTCTCTGTCAATGACCCAACAAGTCAACGCCGTCTCCTCCTCCTGCTTTAAAACCCTCCGCATGCTTCGCAAGATCTACAGATGGATCCCCACCGGAACCAGAAGAAAGGTCACCCAGGCCATCGTCACCAGTAGGCTGGACTACGGCAACGTCCTCTAAGCGGGAACCACGGCCAAACTCCAGAAAAGACTCCAACGCATACAGAACGCCTCCGCATGCCTCATCCTCGACATCCACAGCCACATCACGGCCCACCTGAGAAACCTGTAATGGCTCTCTGTCAACAAGAGGGTCACCTTCAAGCTCCTCACCCATGCTCACAAAGCACTCTACGACGCCGGACCAGCATACCTCAACAAGCGACTCACCTTCTACACCCCCAACCGCCAACTCCGCTCCGCTGACCTCGCCACTGTCCCACGCATCCACCAAACAACCACCGGCGGCAGATCCTTCTCCCACCTTGCCGCCAAGACATGGAACACCCTCCCCATCCACCTATGACAGACCCAGGACCTGCTGACCTTCAGGAGACTTCTCAAGACCTGGCTGTTCGATCAGTAGCTGCTACCCCCACAGCGCCTTGAGACCCTCACGGGTGAGTAGTGCGCTTTACCAATGATTGATTGATTCTTTGATCATTTCCACTCTCCATCCACCTGTTTTTCCTATTATGTTAACAAGAGTGCAACTCATTCAATTTTATTCTTGGTGATCTTCCTCTCGTCAACCCAAAGGGACATCTTCTCAATCAACAAACCACTGTGGTGCTATGAGCCCACAGCACATCTTTGAATGCCCGGTTGATACCTGACTTATCACCTAATTCCACGATATATTCATCCTCTCCACCTGTCCATTTTTGTGAGGATTGTAAAAAATGATGCAAAGTTGTTTTTTTATCCCAAGAAGGACTTTATTTTCTTCGATGTAAGTTGATTACCACTATCTGTAACCAGATAGGCAGGCATACCTTGCTTACAAAAAATTATTTGAACATCTTCACTGTTGACTGGATAGCAATGTTTTGTGTGAACACCAATTCTCTCCATTTAGTATAGGCATTAACACAAACCACAAAATACCACTGATGATCAGGAAGAATGATCCTATAAAATACAACAATATTTTCTCATAAGGCACCTCATTGCCCAAGATGTGTTGGTCATCATCAATAGCGCCCAAACCAATGTGCAGTCGCTTTCCTGTCTCATCACACACCTCACACTCTAACACCCATCTCCTGGTTTGATCAACCACCGGCCAAAAGTAGCCCTCTTTCAACCTCATACATGTTAGTGATGCCCTAGATGTCCCTCATGGGCTAGTTTGGATCTTAGGCCCACTGGAGGAACAAACCTCTCATCCCTCATCGCATTCAGATGACCACAAGTAGAAAACTCATGCATCACATTATGATAAAGTCTGACATCTTGAGGAATAGCACCCTCTCTTCGGGATCCTTTCTTAATAATTTACATGAGTCAACAGCATTTCATCTCACAGCATAACATCTTGTCAACTCGCTTTTGAAATTACCTCTTTACAACCTTCCACTGCCTCCCCACAGTTGCCACAACTTTATGCGTTTCCAACTCAGTGCCACTGCTACACATGTCTGGCCACCTAGTTAAGCCATCTGCCACTCTATTTCCCCCCCCCCCCCCGGAACATACGCCATCTTATATTTAAAGGATTGCATGTTAGCTGACAGCCTAGCTAATCTAGCTGAGCAATTGCTTAATCCTCCTGCCTGAAGTACTTTAAGCAACGGTTTGTGATCAGTCCTAAAGTTTTATGTGCTGTCCCCATGCTACATCTTAGAATAGTTGACAGCCAAACAGCAGCCAGTGCCCCTTGCTCAATAACCAAGTAATCTTTTTCAGAAACTGAAAATGAATGAGCAGCAAAGGCTACTGTTTTGTCAACCCAACCATGAATCTGTAAAAGTACTGCACCAAATCCACACCACTAGCATCCACTGTTATAATGATTTGATGTTCTGTCTTAAATTGGGTCAAAACGTTAACCTTTGCAATGTCATTTTTCTACTTTATCAAACACTTTCTGTTCTTTCTCTCCCCCAATCAAACTCTTTCTATTTTCTCTAGACCTAGCTCAATACTTCAGTTCTGACAGCAATTCCCTGCAAAAATGAGACTTAGTATTCAACTAGCCCCATAAACAATCATAGTTTATAAGCATGTCGTTATCATCTGATATGGCTGCACTAGCAATGACACTGACCAAATCTGATTTTGGCCTGATTCCATTTTTGAAAATGGAATATCCTGGATATTCTACTTCTCGTTTGAGGAATCAGCATTTTGGTCTCTTTAGGGTCTGACCTGAAGAGGCTAAATTACTCATTAACATCATTATGCTGTTCACTGGTTTCATTAGACAATACAATCTCATCCTGAATACATATACATTTTTGAGACCAGCCAATACATTAGTTATTAGCCTCTGAAAAACAGAGCATAACCCGAATGGCATCCAGGTAAACTGATAGACCCCACCATGTGTGACAAATTTCATCAAAGGCTTTGATTCAGGGTGTAACCTTATCTGGTGGCAAACACTTCTCCAAGCTTACTTGAAGAAGTACCTATAACCTGACAACAGAACCATTTCATATATGTTTGGTGATGGACAGCAAACAGCAATGACATTCTCATTTAAACTCCTATGGTCTACACAAATTCTTAAAGAACCAAAGTCCTATGCACAAGTTATGAATTCCCTATGTATCCGGAACCGAGAACACACCCATTTGCCGATCCAGACCTGAGCATACTCGCTGAAGGCCAAGAGACTTATTGTGCGGCATTAGCATTAGAATACACTCGCCTCGTGAATCGGCATGGTCCCACTACGGATCACCTAAATAAAGTTGTTAATTTTGATTTTACAACATACAACATACTTTTACTGAAGATATCAAGGATATATATACAGTTGACCAGCCGGGTCGAAATTAAAACCGGCGAAGTGATCATTGGACAGAAACACGCATACAGAATACAGCCCTGAAGAAGTCGAGGGATATTTCCCTTTGCGAAGAAACACGTGTTGGCTGGATGCTCTTTGTGATTGATTGAATAACAGACAAGAAATAGGTTCAATTGGACTTGATTGACAATTGTGCTCTTATCAATTGATGAACTTTCATAGGGAATTCATAATGTTTGCATAGGACTTTGGTTCATATCTACGTGCAGGATTCATCCTTCACAGATTTAGGGGTTATAGGGTGTTTCGCCTACCTTTTACACCGAACTAGACAGTAATTCAATACATTGCACGCAGAAATAGCCAGGCGCCACTACTTCCTATACCATTAACACCCCACACCGATAGGCAACAAATTCTTGAAGACCCGTCAGTTTTCTTGGTGATTTCAGCCGGTAACAACCATTGCTCCGCTTCAGCTGTTGCTCTGTTTCTCTTTGCCTCCATTTGCTTTAGCATGTCCTTGACAGTGTCTCTGAAGACTAGCGGGATTTTTCTAGGAGAATGCTTTGCTAATATTGCTCCTTTCTGTAGCACTAGTTTAAGTATATATTGCTGTGCAACTCCTAGGCTGTGGCAAATGTGTTTAACATATCTTCGAGATCTTTGTGTAGCACTACTAAAACCTGGTCTTGTGTTTGCGGATTGCTGATTATCTCCAAGTCAAATTGATGAGTCCAACCCAGTATTGGTGGTCCATATTTAGCCACGTACACCTTTCCTGATATTCAATAATCTAAAAACTGCATATGATCCACATATATCCTATGATATCAATTGAGGATCCCTGGCATCCTTTGGGCTTAATGTCTCCAAGTTTCAACTTTACATCCGGCCACGTAGCCTGGTAAAGATCCATTGAAACAATTTTTGTACCGCGTGCCAGAGTTTACCATTAGTTTCACTTTTTGAACTCTGATCTTGAATACTGCTGATGGTCTACATTTTCATCCACCAGTATTGTCCTCCATCTCTATAATGCACAGCATCTTAGGTTGATCATCATCTTCACTTTCTTGTACCACCAGCACTTTATTCTACTTGAACTTCTGCAAACTCTCACTAAGGGCCCAATTCACAAAGGGCCTATACACTGATGGTGGAGGCCCTACAGTCATCGTGAGAGGCCCGCACTCATAGAGGGACCTCAGCACTACAGTTACTCATTGCGGAGGTCCCACTATGAGTGCTGCACCCCCACCATGAGTGCGGGGGCCCCTCCACCACAACAATGGGCCCTCTACCACGAGTGAGGAGGCCCTTTGTGAATCGGCCCCAAAGAGTCTTTTCTTGCCACAGTTCTGTTATTCCATTGAAAATGCAAAGCAATTTTTTTTGAATGTGCATAATTAGACAGTCTTCTATATCTGTTGAAATTCTTGACTCCAGTGTCACTCCAATACTTGTTTACTTGGGTGCTCTTTATGTTTGTATTTCTTGAAAAGGATTTTCTTGACACCACATTTACGTCATCAGCTTTATCACTAGTCTCATCAACTTCTGTAGACGAGTTGGTGTTGATTTTCCTAACTTCTTTTATGCACCTTTTGGATTCCACAACTATCTTTGCAATGGTAATGTCTTCCTTCAACCTCGGGTTGCTAGCAGCTCTTGAATTTATTTTGCTGCATTGCACTATTAATTGAGCTTTTATAAGTTTATTGGTCATATTGACAAACTGACATTTTACCGCTAGTTCCCTTAGCCTGACAACAAAATCATCTATAGCTTCTGATGGTTTCTGTGGTTGAGTATAGAATTTGTGCCTACAGACTGCAACATTAACAGATTTTTCAAATCTTGTTTCTAAACACATAAGTGCTTCTTTGTACACATTTTTCAGAATACATCCTCGAAGATCTACAGCATGAGGAAGGTACTTCAAAAGAAATTGACCTTTACTGCCCAAAGCACTCAAATGTAGTGCTTTTTTCCAATTACTGAAAACATCTACAGCAACAGCTGCTTCTAAATAATTGGTATAAAGGACTTTTCAATCCTTCCATTCTATTGGTGGAGGACATGGTGTCAGTAAAAAAACTTGAGGGAACAATTATTCCTTGTGATTCCATAATAAAGTGAAGGCCAGGAGATTAAAAATATATAATTTTCTTGAAGAGTTGTTTTAAGTATTGTAGTTCATGCCTTTCACCACTAGGAGGTATTGCTGTCTCTCTCAAAACTAGCAGTACAGACTGATGATCCCACCATGTCACATGACCTGTACCTGTGGCCACAAATGAGGGAAAGAATTATAGTTCACACTGCGCTTTGTGATGCAGTCTGATGTAACTTTAACTGAAGGGGTACTGATTTTATAGGCACTGAAAGTATTTTCTTGTATTTGCGCATGCAAGTGACTGATGTTGGTTTATGAAGGTGGCTTAGGGTGCTAGCTTAGGGTGCTAGTACAGTCTGTTGCTTCTAGCATGGTCTAGGCTGCAGGCACGGCCTAGTACTCCTTTAGCTGTGATAATTTGAGCGGCAGAGGTAGCAGATTTGGGCAGAAAATTGCCGAATTGACTAATAAAAGCACAGCAATTCAACCCGTTGCCTTCCCACCACAGACCAAAGCAGCCACCAACACCAAAATCTTAAAAACAGGCTCCCTCAACGCCCTCCACACTGACCCACCCAACCCTGTGGACAACATCAACAAGGACATTGACAACTTTAACAGCTGAATCAAAAACTATGCAGACTCACTCACACCCATGAAACTCAACAAACAGAGAAGATCCAACAAGCAAGCCAGCTGGTACACAAAGAACTTCCAGGACACCAAAAGACACTGCAAATGACTAGAGAGAAAGTGGAGGGCCAGCCACGATGACACCGACAGAACCACCTTCAAAGTTTCACTCAGACGATACCACCAACAACTTAGGGAAACCAAGAAAAGAGCACCAACAGAACACATATAAAGGAGCACCTAAAGCAGCCAAGAAATCTTTTCACTCCTTGAAGACTTCACCACACCCACGGCCTCTATCACCAGCATCACCCCCTCTCAAGCACTCTGTGACAACCTATCCCCCATCTTCCACAGCAAGATCACAAACATCTACAGCAACTTCCCTCCCCAATCAGATCCCAGCAAACTCATCACCAACTTTCCCATCACCAATCATGACAATTACCTGATCAGATGGAAGTCCTTCACCAGTGAAGAAACAGCTGCAATCATGTAGACCAGTCACTCCGGGGCCCCATCCGGCCCGTGCAACCACCTGCTCTCCAGGCTTGCCCAGGCTTGCCCAGGCTTGCCCTCGCTCTCCCGCTCCGTCTTCCTGCTCTTTCCACCCCCCTTCCGCTCCCCGCCGCTGCTCTCCTGCGGCCCCGCCCCCCTCTCTTGGCACCCGCTCCCCATTCGCCGCCCCGCTCCCGACTCCCAGCTGCTCCTCCCTCCCACTTCGCCATATATGGCGGGGACCGCGCGTACGCGCAGCGGCCATGCGCAGCGGGCGCAGTGGGCGCGCCGAAGGCGCGCCAAAGGCAAGCCCGTCTACGCCCGTCCACGCCTGGATCGCGCCCAGCGCCAGAACCCCTGGACCCCGCCGGAGCCAGCCAACCCGACAGAGATATGACGCCGCCACCCTCCATGCACTCAACACCGGCCGACAGCCAGCCTGCTACCAAGCCAACCCGAAACGCACCCACGGAGCATTCACCTGCCACGCCTGCAACTTCACCTGCACCCGATCCTGCACCGCACCCACCAAGCCAGGCTCCAGCAACGACCACCTCAAGTGCATCTTGCTCAACACCCGCTCCATCCACAGGCACGCCGTCGAAATCTGGAACCTTCACGACACAACATCACCAGATGTCACCTTCCTCACAGAAACATGGATGAACGCCTCCTCAGCTCCCGTAATCGCCATAGCCATCCCGGATGGCTACAAGATCGCCCAGAAGGACCGCGTCAACCAAGCCGGAGGAGGCATCGCCATCGTCCACAGAAACACCATCCGAATCACGACCAACTCCGACGACACCCTCACCGCCGCCGAACACCTTCACTTCCAGATACACACCGACCCCAAGACCACCCTCAGAGGCACCCTCGTCTACAGACCCCCGGGATCACGCACACAATTCAGCGAAGCCAGCGCAGACTTCGTCAGCCTGCACGCCCTTACCTCCTCAGACTACATCAATCAATCAATCAATCAGTGACACTTGTAAAGCGCGCTACATACCCGTAGGGTCTCAAGGCGCTGGGGGGGGGGGGGGAGCCGCTACTGCTCGAACAGCCAGGTCTTCAGCTTCTTCCTGAAGGAGAGGTGGTCTTGGGTCAGGCGCAGGTCGGTCGGGAGGGAGTTCCAGGTCTTGGCGGCCAGGTAGGAGAAGGACCTTCCTCCTGTAGTCGCTTTTCGGATGCGGGGGACGGCGGCGAGGGCGTGGTTGGCTGATCGGAGGTGGCGTTTGGGAGCGTAGAAGTTGACTCGGCTGTTGAGGTAGCTCGGGCCTTGGTCGTGTAGGGCTTTGTGTGCGTGGGTGAGGAGGCGGAAGGTGATTCTTTTGTTGACGGGGAGCCAGTGAAGGTCTCTCAGATGTCCGGAGATGTGGCTGGTTCGTGGGATGTCGAGGATGAGTCTGGCTGAGGCGTTCTGGATCCGCTGGAGTCTCTTCTGGAGCTTGGCGGTGGTACCGGCATAGAGGGCGTTGCCGTAGTCCAGTCGGCTGGTGACGAGGGCCTGGGTGACGGTCTTCCTGGTCTCGGTGGGGATCCACCAGAAGATCTTCCGTAGCATGCGTAGGATGTTGAAGCATGCCGAGGAGACGTTGTTGACTTGCCTGGTCATGGAGAGGGAGGAGTCCAGGATGAAGCCCAGGTTGCGGGCATGGTCTGTCGGTTTGGGTGCGGTGCCCAGGGCGGGGGGCCACCAGGAGTCGTCCCAGGCGGAGGGAGAGGAGCCCAGTATGAGGACCTCCGTCTTGTCCGAGTTCAGTTTCAGGCGGCTGGTCGTCATCCACTCGGCTACCTCTTTCATCCCTTCGTGCAGGTTGGCTCTGGCGGCGGCGGGGTCGTTGGTCAGGGAGAGGATCAGCTGGGTGTCGTCGGCGTAGGAGATAATGCTGAGGTTGTGTTTGCGTACGATGGCCGCGAGGGGGCTCATGTAGACGTTGAAGAGGGTGGGGCTCAGAGATGATCCTTGGGGGACGCCGCAGACGACTCCGGAGGCCTCTGACTTGTACGGTGGTAGGCGGACTCTCTGTGTTCTTCCGTCGAGGAAGGAGATGATCCATTCCAGCGCCTTGTCCTGGATTCCGATGTTGCTGAGGCGCCGTACTAGGGTGCGGTGGCAGACCGTGTCGAATGCCGCGGAGAGGTCTAGGAGGATGAGGGCCGCTGTTTCTCCATTGTCCATCAGGGCTCGGATGTCATCGGTGGCGGCGATGAGGGCGGTCTCGGTGCTGTGGTTGGCTCGGAAGCCGGACTGTGAGGGGTCGAGGGATCCGTTCGTCTCGAGGAAATCCTCCTAGGAGACCTCAACTTCCACCTGGAGAACAACAATGACAGCAATACCGCCACCCTGCTGGACAACCTCGACAACCTCGGACTCAAGCAACTTGTGAACACCCCCACCCACATCGCCGGCCACACGCTTGACCCCATCTTCTCCTCCAGCAAGCACATCTCCTTCAGCCACTCCACCGGACTGCACTGGACAGACCACAGCTGCGTCCACTTCAACTTCAGGAGAACCATGACCCACAACCACCCTCAACAGGTTCCCCGCAGAAGCTGGAGCAAGATCACCGCCGACCAGCTCACCACCTCCCTCAGCCAGAACCCCCCCACCAACACGACAGACCCCAACGAAGCAGCCCGCAACCTCACACAGTGGCTCACCAACTGCGCCGATGACCTCGCACCACTGAAGAACCCCCCCAGCAGACACGGCAGCAAGAAAGCCTCCTGGTTCACCAACGATCTCAAAAACTCCAAGAAAACCTGCCGTACCCTCGAGAAAGCCTGGCGACACGACCAGACTACAGAAAACATGACAGCCCTCAAGAACGCCACCCGCAAACACCACCAACTGATCCGCACTACGAAAAGGACCACATTCAAAGAACGACTGGACAACAACTCCCACAACAGCAAGGAACTCTTCAGCATTGTCAAAGAGCTCTCCAGCCCCAGCGCCTGCAACAACGACATCACACCCTCGCAGGACCTCTCCGACTCACTCGCCTCGTTCTTTCACCGCAAGATTGACGACATACACAACAGTTTCGGCGCACAGACCGCGCTCCCTACCACCGATCCGGCGCCCCCCACCACCACCCTCCGCACCTGGACGACGGTCAGCACCGAAGATACCACCCACACGATGAACACCATCCACTCTGGCTCCCCAACCGACCCCTGCCCACACCACATCTTCAACAAAGCCAACTCCATCATCGCACCCCAACTCCGGAACATCATCAACAGCTCCTTTGCATCCGCCACCTTCACAGAGAGCTGGAAACACGCCGAGCTCAGCGCCCTCCTGAAGAAACCCACCGCGGACCCCACGGACCTCAAGAACTTCCGCCCCATCTCGCTCCTCCCCTTTCCGGCCAAAGTCATCGAGAAGATCGTCAACAAACAACTCTCCGCCTTCCTCGAGACCAACGGATCCCTCGACCCCTCGCAGTCCGACTTCGGAGCAAACCACAGCACCGAGACCGCCCTTATCGCAGCCACCAACGACATCAGGTCCCTGCTCGACAACGGGGAAACAGCTGCCCTCATCCTCCTGGACCTCACGGCAGCCTTCGACACCGTATGCCACCGCACCTTGATACAGCGCCTCAGCAACATCGGAATCCAAGGAAAGGCCTTGGAATGGATCATCTCGTTCCTCGCCGGCAGAACCCAGAGAGTCCGCCTTCCCCCGTTCCGGTCCGTGGCCACCGAAGTCATCTGCGGCGTCCCGCAAGGATCCTCGCTCAGCCCCACCCTCTTCAACGTCTACATGAGCCCCCTCGCAGCCATCGCACGCCAACACAACCTCAACATCATCTCCTATGCCGATGACACCCAGCTGATCCTCTCCCTCACCAACGACCCCGCCACAGCCAGAGCCAACCTCCAGGAAAGAATGAAAGACGTCGCGGAATGAAGCTCAGCCGGCT
Organism: Triturus cristatus; assembly: GCF_964204655.1. NCBI lineage: Eukaryota > Metazoa > Chordata > Amphibia > Caudata > Salamandridae > Triturus > Triturus cristatus. Next base: position 974,399,906 of record NC_140584.1, on the reverse strand, counting down.
GAAACTGAACTCAGATAAGACGGAAATCCTCATCCTGGGAACATCCCCCTCCGCCTGGGACGACTCCTGGTGGCCCGCTGCCCTGGGCTCCGCTCCAAAGCCAACGGACCATGCTCGCAACCTGGGCTTCATCCTGGACTCCTCCCTCACGATGACCAAGCAAGTCAACGCTGTCTCGTCATCCTGCTTCAACACCCTGCGCATGCTCCGAAAGATCTTCCGGTGGATCCCCACCGACACCAGGAAGACGGTCACCCAGGCCCTCGTCACCAGCCGACTGGACTACGGAAACACCCTCTACGCTGGAACCACAGCCAAACTACAGAAAAGACTCCAGTGCATACAGAACGCCTCTGCATGACTTATCCTGGACACCCCCCGCTTCAGCCACATCTCTCCCCAGCTGAGAGACCTGCACTGGCTCCCCATCAGCAAGAGGATCACATTCAGACTCCTCACCCACGCACACAAGGCTCTCCACGGCATGGGACCCACATACCTCAACAACCGCCTCACATTCTACACACCAACCCGCCACCTCCGCTCCGCCAGCCTCGCCCTCGCCACCGTCCCGCGCCTCCGCAAGACCACCGCCGGAGGAGGATCCTTCTCCTACCTGGCGGCCAAGACATGGAACTCCCTCCCCACCCACCTACGACTGACCCAGAACCATCTCTCCTTCAGGAAACAGCTCAAGACCTGGCTCTTCGAGCAGTAGCGGATCCCCCTTCCCCAGCGCCTTGAGACCCTACGGGTGAGTAGCACGCTCTACAAATTCATTGATTGATTGATTGATTGACCACCGCATCTATAACCTTGGCGCATTACCAATCAGCACAGTTCTCACCCACATCATATACACCTCCATGACCTCTGCCACCTTTCCAGAAGGCTGGAAACATACTGTGCCCTCCTCTAGAAACCTTCAGTTGACTGTATCTCATTGGCCAACTTCCGATCTATCTCTCTACTTTCCTACCCAGCGAAAGGAATCAAAAAGCCATCAACAAACAGCTCACAAGCCACTTCAAACTCCACCTGGTACTGGGCAACACTCAATCAGCACAGAAACCGCACTCATCACAGCCACCAACGATATCAGGACCATCCTTGACCAAAGAGAAACAACTGCCCTCATCCTGCTCAAGCCCTCTCCTGCTTTTGTCTCATTCTCCACAACACACCCATCAGAAGACTCTACAATTGCAGTCTTTAAGAGCCAGCATTCAATTGAATCTGCTTCTTCCTCACAGGGAGAACCCAAAGAGTCACCCTTCACATCCAAGGCCAAGAAACATGTATGCAGAGTCCCATAGGGTTTGTCATTCAGTCCAAACCTGTTCAACGTCTACATGGGGCAGTTCACCAGCATCATTTCGTACACAGATGACAACCAACTCATCCTTTCCTTAATGGACAAGACGCCCACCACCAGAACCAACTTCACCAATTGCATAAACCTTGTAACGGAATGGATGAGAGCCAACTGCTTGAAATTGAACTTCGACAAGACTGAAGTATTACTTTTTGGAAACAATAAATCTCTGTGGGACTCCACCTTGTGGCCGACTGAACTAGGACCCACACCAATACCCACCAACCACACCAGAAATCTGGGGATCCGACTGGATATACTAACAAAAAGAAGGGGAAGCATCTATTTAATACCTATTGTATTATATTTATCGAAGTCTGAGAATGGCAAACCTAGGGGTTTGTTAGTACTACCCTCACACACTAGATAGTGGCATGCCTCATCCTAGGTCCGCTACCACAGCCTGCTGCAGACCAACATATAGGGTGGAGTGCAAAGATATTTTTGGGCGCATACACTAGGGATCCACTTTGCAGAGGCAGTAATAAGTTAAAACTATCTAGCAGGGTACCCTCTCAACTTTTTATTCTTGGGCCATTTCTGACAGTGAAAAAATCTATGTTCGGGATGTACTTGGGGAAGTAACGTCCCAGTCACCCTCTCTGCTTTGATCGACATGTTTCAGCCAATTCTATTTGCCCCCTGGTGGTCATTGGCATTCCTCAGGATATGGATCTTATTAACTTGCCACCCAAAATATTATATATGTGGAGGTTTTACGTTACTATACTTGCCTGTAATACTAAACTGCAGGGAATTCCTGAAATACAATGATTGCCTTGTTAGTCAATGTGATTAAAAATAACATTATTTTTAGTCATATACATTTTGTCTCATGACTATCGTGCCCCAAGGGAATTGCTCCATTTCCAACTTCTATTAAAATCTAAGCATCAACTTTGTGAACTCTAACACATACTCATATCTATGTGTGTAACACCCGCATGCCACCAACCGCTGCGCAGGAACGGTGATACACCTCTCTCTTTTATTATGTATGTGGAAAGACCGAAAGAACATGTAGTCTCTTATGCGAGTTTCATATTTGCTGCTCTTAACTCGGGGTGGGAGTGGGATATCATCCTGTAGACACACTCTGTGCGAGATTTAACATATTTATTTTATTTGCATTGCCCATTTGTTATTCATGTTTTGGATGGTAAGCCCCACAAATTAGGTTCAGTTCTTGGTTTCCCTGATGTTGGTATCGTGTGTACCAAGGAGTCTCTAAGACTCGCACTCTTCTTAAATGTGAACAGTGATGTTTGTAACTTCAATCCACCTGAGTTGAGGATGCGCCAGTTCTTCATCACAATTTTCTTGACACAGTTTGAAGCTGTACTGAATGTTTTCACACAGATGTTTTTGTCCACCTTTAGTCTCTCATGGGTCTCCAGACCAGATGACAAGTTGAACATGACTGCACAAGTCAACACAGTGAGCTACGCTTGTTTCCACAACCTGTGAATGCTATGAAAAATCTTCAAGTGGTTCCCACAGAACACCACAGGAACTGTCACGCAAGCACTCATCACAAGTCGACTCAAATACAACAACACACTGCATTCCGCAATTTGCCAGCAATTTCCCAGCAACTACTGAACAGAGTTCAGACCATCCAGAACGCTGCCACATGACTCCTACTCAGCCTTCTTCACTGCACCCACATCTCCCTACACCTCAGGGTTCCACAGTGGCTCCCCATTCACTAATGTTGCCAATTCAAACACCTACAAAGCTCTACACAACACAAGACCTGCATACACTTCCACAACCTAACCAAACATCTATGCTCCAACTCAATCTCACTCCCACCAAATTAACAGAAGTAGGCAGGTAGGAGCTTGTTCTTATATTTCACCCAAAACATGGAACAACCTCCCACAACACATCAGAGTCTCCTCCTCACTACTTAAGTTTCACAAGAAGCTGAAGACATAGCTCTTCAAATAATTCTGAGGGGACTACTGTCTGCAGGCCCACTAGCAGCATTTAATTTGAAGGCCCTAGCACATGCAGTAGATTTTCCAATGGACCTTTAAGTAAATTAAATATGCAAATTGAGGAGGAGACAATATTACCATATTTAGAGGAGAGAGCACAAGCACTTTAGCAGTGGTTAGCAGTGCTAAAGTGCACAGAGTACTAAAGCCAGCAAAAAAGAGGTCAGAAGAAATGGAAGAGGTAGGCCAAAGGCTGTGGGTAAGACCACTCTGAGGCTGTCAAGTCTAACAGATGGAATGCATATCAGTCTTGACCCTGCTTTGACGTCTTGCCCAATTCAAAGGTACAAGCACAACTGGGAATAAGTACTGGACCTCTGACACCAGAACTGTGGTACACTTATGGACCAGTGAAGCCTCTACCAGAAAGAAGAACTGCTGTGCTGCTGAAGGAATGCCACTTTGCAGGACTGCTGCTTTGCTGTACTCCTGCCTATCTGTGTTGCCCTCCTGCCTGCAGTTCCCCTACTTGGGTGAGATGGACTGGACCTGCATCACTTAAACCCAGAGTGACTCCAAGGGCTTGCCTCCTGATTGTAGTTTTAGGGCCATAAAAGACTTCCAACTTACCCCCGTGATTTGGATCCGGTGCATCACCTTTGGAACCAGCGTATCACCCTTGAAACCAACATATTGCTGACTTTGTGTGGAGAAAAGATAAACATCTCCTCCTGTTGCAGGATCGGAACCGATGCATTGCCTTGGCTGCACCCTGCATCTTCCTCGATGTTGACACAACTAGGATGAAGGTGCTTTTGTAAGTGGGTCCCTGTATCCGGCCCGCACATGATTGCAGTCAGCCTGAACTTTTGACTTTGTCCCAGTCCAGCGTAACCAGATTTCCCAAATAGGCGCTTACTGCTTCTAAGCGCTATTTTACAGATTAGTCTTTAAAAGTTCATATCTCAAGTTCTACTTATTGGATTTTTGTCTTTTTGGTCTTGTTTTATTTATTAAATTACGTTCTATTTCCCTGACCAGGTATGGTATATTTTTGTGTGGTGCTTTCACTGTTTTAACAGTTTGAAGTGTTGCACAAATACTTTATACATTGCCTCTTAAGTTAAGCCTGACTGTTCTGTGCAAAGCTACCAGAGGGTGAGCATAGGTTGATTTAGGGTGTGTTTGTAACTTACCCTGACTAGGATTGTGGTTCCTACTTGGACAGGATGCATACCTCTGCCAACCAGAAACCCAATTTCTAACACCATCTATCACCTTGTTGTTTTTACGTTTTCACTGGGACTTTGACGTTTTGTGTCAATTCCTACACCTGCACCAGTATGAGTGTATACCGAATTAGAAGTTGAACGTCATGCATGTCAGTGTCGTTCTGTGTCTGCTCCAGTAATGGGTGGTGACACTTAACAGTGGTGGGGAGGCATCGAGAGCGTAGTCAATTTTAACCCAGTGACAGACACTGTAATAAATCGACAGTGCCTTTTAGCTTAATGCCACAGCTCTCAATCATGGGTCGTTAACATATTTTTGTTTACAACTGGCTATGACTGTGAGCTCCGGAGTTGAGGCTGAAGGCAATGCAAATTTTTCATATTGCCTATCAGTGGGCCAAAAAGTAAAGAATAAAAGAAAATATTTATTTATCCACGCTTCCTCATCCTCGGGTGCTCTCATCTGGACTGCAGTCCGACCATGAGTCCAACTGAAGCCTCAGCCAATTCCCCTCTATCAATACTGACGCTGCTTTCATGCTACTAAGCAACAAGAGAGAAGCACCAAGATTGATTGGAACGGGCTGCCTTGACGCTCCATCAGGCAGTGGGGGCCTGTGCCTGCTCTCCACCCAGCTGTCTAAGGCCCCCCGTTGGAGTGGTTTAAAGTGTGCATGCCAGGCTGGCCATCGCAAGACAGCTGGTCAAAGTGACATGCACGCTTTAAACTGGAGTGAGCACCACTCCTCCCCTGCTGCCAGTCTTTAGCAATGGCCCCACCCTCAAACACAGCTCAGGCTGGGAGCTATGAAAAATAAAATGGTCATTCATTTTATTACCATTTTAATTTTCACCTTTGCTGCACTGGCAGCAGGTGGGCGACACTCCTTTGCCCTAATGGAGGGCCGTCACTTGTGTGCCCGCTCTGTTATTTGGATCCAAATAAATAATTTTGCGGTGGGTAATATCTGATTTTATTGAGGTTGAGGTCTAAATTGAGTCAACTCAGAATTCAACTTTAATTATATTTGATAGTGGGTTACATAGAAGTTAAAAAAAAATACATTTCACTTTGAATCCATTTTTTAACAGTTTTATCTACTTTCGAAACATTTACCACCTGTTTTGGATGTTAATGCCTCATGAGAAAAAGGTTTCCTCACAACATTCAGTAGAAAATTTCCTTCTCCACATGAAATTTGAATGCATGATAAAACTGGGTGCGTTTTTCCTCACGCGATCACTTTGCATGCAATTTTACCGCACGGTTAAAACGCATATGAAAAATCGCATACAGAAACTTGAAATTGGAGGGAGTGAAATTATTGCATAAAATCATGTGCTCATTCTGCTATGCCTTACTTATAATCAAGGCCAAAATGGAGACTTCTATCAAGTAAATTATTGTAACTTTGAATGCGTGTGTTTATGCTAGATTTTCAGGGGTAATACATAGGGTGCTTTACACACAGCCCTTCAGGAAATAGAAGATGATACATGAGGAGCAATGAAAGGCCAAGGATGCATATGTTTTTAGGGAATTGATCTTCTTTTAGCTTGATATTGGTTGGGGAGCCTATCTTACAACTGGCTTCCAATTGCGCATGTGAATTATGAGGAATTACTGCTAAATAATTGCAATGAAAATAAAGCAATTTTTAACTAGGAAATGTTATTGTGTTCCTCCGCGGATGAATCACTAAATAGAACTATAATTTCCTCCATGGCTGATAGCTGCATGTACCGGATGTTCAGTTTTGCTTCACAGGCTTTCTGGTGAGCACAAGAAACTCTAAAGGAATTTATGTTGGTATGCTGAGGTTGGTATGTCGACTTTACCCCGCAGACGTTACCCCATATGACCCCACAGTCTTTACCACACATACCATGCTGGTGAGAATATAACAGCGTTTTAACTTTTTCCATGCATCCTTTACCACGTGGTACTTTACTTCGCCTGTAATTATTTATATTTTTTAATAATATTATTTAAATGTTATTTTTAAAAAAAGGAAAGGTAGGGGTAAAGGGAGTTTAGGGGGGGGGTTAGGGTTAAGGGGTGGCTAGAGGGAAAGGAATGTAAGGGTACATTTTGGGTTTGGGGTGAATAGAGGTAAAGGGGGGTAAGGGTTATTTGAGGGCTTACGATGGGTAGAGGTAAAGGGTGGCAAGGGCGATTTTAGGATAAAGGGGGGGTAGATGTAAACCGAGTAAAGGTGATTTTAGGGTTTAGGGGGTGGGTAGAGATAAAGGGAGGTAACGGTGATTTTAGGGTTTAAGAATGTGCAGCGGTAAACAGAGTTAGGGATTATTTTAGGGTTGTGTAGAGATGGAGGGAGCTAAAGGTACATTTAGGGGTGGGTTGAGGTGAAGGGGGAGGGGTGTGGTTAAGATGGCGGCCAAGTGAGCCGTGTTGTGCTGAGCACCGGCCTGATGGCCCTGAACTAGGCATCCTGACCGCCTGGCGCCCTCTTGAGGGGATTATACTGGCCACCTGCGTGGTGAGCTGGCGAGAGCAGCAACCCCACCGAACTTTGGTAGGCCGGCTGCGTTGGACCCAAGAGGCCTGTGGTGACACATGGACCATGTGTTGGATTACTGCTGAGCCGCTGTGGGAGCAACACTGGCCTCCTACAGCCTGCTGCCGGCAGGCTGCTAGGAGTATGAGGGGGCACTGCCTGCTGCCTTTTCCCCCACCACTGGATATTCTCGGCTTTCCCGGCACTTCCCCAGTCCGAGAGTCCTCAAAAGGGACATATCTTTGAGAGTCAGACTCTGCTGCTACTGAACCGCCAGATGGCGCAGCATTGGCCTCCTGATGCCCAACGGTCTCAGCTCATGGGATGAACGCCTGTGAGCCTATGTGTATTGTGGGGGTGGGGGAGGGTGTGATCTGAAACCCCCTGCCTCGTTGGACTTTTAAAAGTCATCACTGGTCCCTCACCCATTTATGCCCCCACCTGTGGGGAGTGAAGGACAGAGGTGGGGAGAGCACACTAGGGGTTGGAACACTGTGGCTGTCTCTGCTTCGCATAGGGGGCTCCGAGACCACTTAGAGACCTGGGAGGACACTGTGCAAACAGCAGTAGGTGGGTAAACTTGGGCCCTGCTTTGGACAGAGAGGAGACATAGAAGAAGGCCCTGTGATTAGCAACTACAGAGACTGTGGCTGTGTTCCTTGACGCCGGTACCCCACTGCGTACAGGACAAACACTTGGTGGTCTCACAGTGTAAGCAATTATTACCCAAAGCCTATGAGGTGGGAAGCAGTCATGATTAGGGGTGGGTTTAAATTGCAGCGTTTCACTCCACAGAATTCCACGGAGTTACATGAAAACTGATTCTGCGGAGTTCCGTCAATGGGCAGAATTAGTTACGTCGAACTGCTCTTGCTGATTTATAGCACTGTGAGCTCGTTCGGTGCTGAAAAATTGGTGCAAACAGCAGCATGCGGCGCACCAAAGGGTGCAGCTTCTCAAGTTGATTTTGCTGTCGCTCGAGTAGATTTTCTACTCAGGCGGCAGCTTTTTCACTGCGAACAGTCGCGGCCATTCTCGACCTCCCGCATTGGGGAAATCTTGCCGGGTGCCCTCCTAATGAACGAAAATTAGGCTAGGGGACACCAAATCTTGCTCGTGCTTGCCAATTTATCATTGGTGAGCCACACCCAAGAACAAACTGGGTGATTGGCTCAGTTTAGCCAGAACTCTACGTTACATGCACAACGCAGAGTGGCCAACCCTTTATCATCCACTCCTAGTCATGATGAAATTAACAGGCTGCCGCGAGACTTGCAGCAACGTCAAACTCCCCCAGCTTGGTTACAACAACACTACAAGAGCTCACTGGCAAATATGATGCCAGCCTTCATGCTATCTCGGATATCAAGGCCACACTGAAGTCCAAAATTGACCGGGTGGCCATTGAGATAGTGCTGCTGAGAGTAGACCATAGGAAGCTTTCAGAATACCTCTTGTTCCGAGATATGCACATTTAACTACAGGCTCTTAGAGGCAATGTACATCATTTAAAGCCCAAAGTGGACAATTCCTAAGGGCACTCATGCAGAATTTCTCTTTGCTTAGTTGGATTGTCAGAGAAGGAGGAGGACCCCAGTACAGGCCTTTATTTGCAAATCTGGTTGGCAAATATGGTGCTGATGGTCAAGCACTCTACCTTCTTCTCCATCGAGGAACACATTGAGTCCTGGGTCACCCACCACCGGGGGTCCCTCCCCACCCAGAGGTTGAGAGACTTAAATTATAAGGACCAAGATCACATCTTCCAGATGTACCATACCAACAGCCCTTAGCATGGCGATAACTATACGGTCCATATATTTCCAGACTATATGACAGAGGTACAGAAGTGGAGGGATTCCTTCCTAGACATCAAAAGATGTCTCCTCCAATTGAATGCTCAGTACTCACTGATATTTCTTGCTGCACTTTAAGTGGTAGACGGTGATGTAACCAAGTACTTAACCAGCCCTGTGGAAGCATAAACCCGACTGGAGTCACAGGGTGTTTCGGATCAAGTCAGCTCAAAGAGAGAATGGCGGACCCAGAGGCATAGATGCAGATTGGTGAGTAAACCTCCAAAGTTATCTCGCCATCGAACGGGTAGCCAGGTAGTGTGCACGAGTGGTCAAGGAACTAGATTCGAGGACCAGCTACCCTGTGGGATCTCCCGAGGGGGCTGTCGTTGACCGCTCAGAGGAGGACGAAGGGTCAGTAGAGGACGTGAAGCTACACGTAGCTATGGCCCTATACTGACTCCTTTGACTGCGGATCTGATAGCATAACTGTAGGTGCTGCTTGATGCTGGCCGCTGGACTACTCGCATTGTGGGCGGCTGGAGTGGGGGACGCTCCCATGGTGGCTATATGGCTGGGAACAGCTGGATCGTAGTCGGAGCGGGCCACTGTGGGGAGTAAGTGACTTTGAGTAACCGGGTGAAAGTAGGTAGCGTTGCACCATTGTTCATTGACTTGACACACCTCTGTTACTTTCTGAATTGGACTAGTTCAATGTACATTTTACTTGGGCTAGTTGTTTGGTGAGGTGCAGTTTGCCCTTACCAGGTATGGAGCATTCAGGGGTTGTTTGATATGAATTCAGGAATGATTGCATCGTTTTTTTTTCTGTGGGGGGGATATTGCTGGGGGTAGGGAGGTCAATTGGGATGGGGGATTGGTTTTTCAAACATTGACACACATTTGCTGGGAATGGACGGATTTGTGGGCTTGAGGTACCACTTGCTGATGCGGAACGTAAGGGGGTGGCAATGTACAACATGTGATTTAGGATACACTTCTAATTGAGGCGAAACCAGATTTATTTTGCATGCTTCCAAGAACACACCTAGCAACTACAGAGCTTCTTAAGATTCAGCGGTGCTGGTGAGAACTAATAATGGGCACCGCTTATTGGAATCATACTATGGGAGTTCTGATTTGGGTGGCACCTGTGGTTCCTTTTCTGATGGGTTCCAAGAAGGTAGACCCGGAGGGCAGGTATGTTGCGCTCAAGCGGACCCTGCATAGGGTACCACTGACAATTGTGGCTGTATATCCTCTGAATGCTAAGATTCCTACTGTCCTGAATTTGCTATCCCTGCTGGCTCCATGTGTTTGGTGCAGTGATTTTAACAGTGTACCATATGCAGACATGAACCGCTCCACTCCACTGCTTTTGGGTACTCAGGCACATGCGAACATGAAAGGTCTCCAGAAGTGTGCAAGAGACAGGCAAGTTTTTGAGGCGTGGCGCCTATTGTATCCAGAGGGTAGGGAGTATTCCTTTTTTTTCGGGCTACACTCACTGCTTGCGTATTGGCACGGCTTACTGTAACCCAGTGAAGGTGACTAAAGTGACCGAGGCCTAATACCTGGGACTCATCCTCTCGGACCACTGCCCCGTCAAACTGACAATTAGATGGGGACAAGCCCGACCCAGAATTCTCACATAGAGGCTGTACACAGAGGTATTAGCTGACCAAATGTACAGATCCACGGTTGGGGACCACATTGAGAAGTATTTTGAGGACAATGCGGATATGGCAGCAAATGCTCTCTGCTTCAAGACCTACACTCTCGACACACATAGAGTAGGGATTGCATAGGAGTACGTCTGGTTGCCACCTTGTTTTATATACCTGCATGTATACACTGTTTTAGCATCATGGTGGAACTATTCCGGCTATTCACTATTTTGGTGCTTGTAATCTCTTTCATATGCTTCTGTCTACTGATTATCGCAGCACATGTATTCTATACAAGAATCTCGTTGGTTCAATAAATATATTGAAAATGTCACATTGTGTATTCTCTGTATACTTCTCTGAGAACAAGAGTGCACAAGTGAGTGAGTAAAAGTGTTCTAGATCTGTTACTACGATTCCTAAGGGGTCAGGGTTGTCATTGTTCAATTGTTGCCAGAAACTATTCGCTCCCTGTTTGTTTGGGGGGGCTTGTGGGAGCACTGTGAGCTAGCTGGTCTCTAGGCCAACATTTACTACAGAGGTGCATGGAGTCAGTCTAAGCACTACGCCCAAAGTTTATTTTGTCCAAAAACACACAGATGCTGCGGATTAGTGAATATTACACAACACTGTGTGGTCAAACAGATGTTAAACAGGGGATGGAGACAAGTAAGCGGGCACTTGAGAAAAGATCACTGACGTACTCTCGAAGCCTGACAACAACAATCCCAACCCCGGGATAGGGCGAGTCAAATAGACTATAATGACTGGGTGGGGAGGCAATATGCTGAAAGGACAAGTCTGGTGGCATGTTCACATGGCTCTTAAATGCTGAAATTTCCAGGGCGCCCATAGGGGCAATTCGAGATACCTGGGGACAGATTGTTAACACCCAGGCTGATATAAATTAGGTGCTCCATGCTTATTCTGCAACATTTTATGCCCCCCGCAAGATTGAGGAAGGGAACAACTCTGCTTTCTTTACTAAGATGGTGCTACGCTCCATCACTGGAAAGCAGAGAGCTGAGCTGGAAAACCAGATCACCATCCAGGAGATTTTAGGTGTACTAAAGCAGATAGGAAAGCAGAGGTAGGATACGGAATAGATGAGCTCCCAATAGAATTTTATGCGACATATACATATGGGCTAGTGCCATGACTATTGAAGGTCTATGAGGAAGCAGAACAGACAGGTAGGTTACCACCCTCCATTCAGGAGGCATTAATAGTGGTGCTTCTAAAGCAGGGTAGGGATCACCTCCTGGCACTTCCTTAACGCCCACTCACATTACTCAATCTGTATTGTAAAATACTGGGGAAGGCACTGGCAAATTGCCTGATCTCAATAGCTCAGACAATCCTACATTATGACCAAAATTGGTTTATTCCAGGTAGGAATACCTTTCTTAATCGTCAACACCTCTTTAGAGTGATGTATTAGTCAGTGAGGAATAGCCAGGAACATTGGATTGCCTTTTTAGACATCAAAAAGGTGTTTGATAGCATGAGCTAGCAATATCTTATTGAGGTTCTTCGGTCAAAGGAGTTTGGGCCTGATTTCAGACAGTGGGTAAAGTTACTATACACTGATCCACTAGAAAGAATGCAGTCAGGACATGTGATATCAGATGTGCATGATGTGTGCTGTGGAACGCACCAGGGATGCCCCCTTTCACCCAGCATTTTTTAGTTGGTCATGGAGCCACTGGAGTGCCTGTTACAGACTAAAGGCCCTGAGTGGGGAATACCAGTGTGGAAGGACTGGCACATCATTTCCATGTATGCAGATGTTGCTCTAGTGTATCTGAATGCAGTGATGGTTCGCAGTGGCGGAATAACACTGCTCACCTCTCTGCTGGGAGAATTTAGAGCTGTGGTGGGGCTGACTATAAACTGGGACAAGTCTTACCTATTTCCATTGGTCTGTTTTGGGGATTAATACAAGGGGATCTTTCCCACTGAGAGCTTACGTCTAGAAAACCAAGACGGTCAAATATCTGTGTACTAACATTTTCCATGACAGCAAGAACCTCATAGATGGGAATCTCGGCTGAGTGCTGATGTCAATTTGGCAGGCACTGCTGTTTTGGACAACTTTATCCCTCAGTATCAGGTTGAATAGCGATTGCTAAAATGTCGGTTCTCCCCAGGCTATTGTACTTTAACCCGTTGCGTGTGCGCGTTGGCCAACGGCCATTGCGAGCACTACCTCGGTAGTGCTGTGCACGTCCGTTGGCCGACGCGGCCCCGCCCACTCAATAATACTCCCACACCGCGGCGGAATTTGCGCCATGGTTAAGGAGTTAATAGAATTTTTTTTAAAACTATGTTTCAAATGATTTAAACAGACAGAAACAGGCAGAACAATAAAAAACATTGGCACTGTATCAGCGAATGTACACTAAGAAAAGTTACAATTTGATAGGCTGCTTGATAAGAGGGAACAATATCCAGAGGCTGAAACAAGCTTAATTACAGACGCACCCACATTACAATGATTCTTGTTTGTATAGCATCTGTCTGAGAAGATCACAGTGTCCTGGAGGCAGGTGCTAAAAGTATGTTAAGAAAACTTTGCCAAGGTGTATCTCTCACAAAGGAAAAATACTTATGCAGACAGTGAGTCTCTGCCAAAATATAGGCACTGCACACTAAAGACACTGGGGTTCAGAATAGCGCAGAGTCTCTCTCCAATGGACAAGATCAGCTGGTTCAAGGGGCTGAGAATAATATGGATTATGCCGACATGAAGGGGGAAAGTCACAAATGCGTTTGAGGATGTGAAGTAGTACCTTAGTAGTTCTGCTTCAAGTACTTATAAATGCCTTTGTGCATTAGCCCCACAATGTTTAGGTAACCCTAAATAATGTAAAGTCCCTAGGGCTTGATTCCATCTTTAGTAGGCCTAGACTGCATTTTCTCTACTTTTGCATAATCATTTGCATGTCTGACTTTGATGCAAATGTTGTCTGTTCTTAACTTTCCAAGAACTTGTGAAAGTATTAAGTCATTCAGACAATGACATTGATAAGACACCTGATGCGCAGACAACCACCTCGATAATGCACCTGATGTGACATCAGGTTGGAAGGAACAAGTGCCTTGTTAACTCTATCTCAAAGTAAGATAATAATAACATAAATATTGTTGTTTGAATTTTTGTGATTTTTACCTTGTTTGTAAGAAAGTGTCTAAGCCTAGCAGATTGATGCAGATAGGTGATGTGAGACTTTCCTAAGGTTATGTTAGAAATTCCAATCTCAGATTAGATAAAGTATAAATGTCCTGCCAATCGACCACTTATCCCGAGAGATCCTTCGACCCAGGTTATCGAGCAAGATACTCCCAGAAGATCTTCAGACTGCTGTGATGCTGCTGCATTCCATTATTGACTGAAATCTGATACTGATCCTAGTCCAGAAGGAGAGAAGCTACTGCGGATGTGTGTTTCCTTTCAAAGGTACACTTGTGGTCGACTGCTGATAACTACAGCGTTCTGCTGTAAACAGGTATGCAGTGGGTTGATTCTGTCTAAGAAACTCTAGATGCAAGTTGCACTTATAAGATGCAAGTTACGCTCATACGTTACGCTCATAGTATAGCGCATAGAAATGGGTTTTAGGGTGTTAGGTTGCTAGAAGACAATTTAACTATGGTAGAAATGTTCATGTTATTCTCGTTGTTCGCAACATGCATTAGCCCTGGTTTATAATATTTGTGTGTGGTTATATAAGAATGCTAAGCAACAGGATGAGACCGTTGAAATAAATACTTTTAAGCATAATGTGCCTTATTCTTAGTGCAGTGTGAGTGTGTGATATTGTAAAAAACAACATTTTTTTTTCAAATTACCACTGCATCCTTGGATTATTATTTAGTTACTTACCTAAAAGCACAGAGACCAACTATGTATTGAATGGTGTTGTCCGGGGCTACAACATCCTGCTTCTTCACATTTAATTACTGGTGCATTGAACTGATTTCACTCATGATACCCGTGTGTGTAAAGGCAAACCATCTAGAGCTAAACCAGAGTCTTAGTTTATGCAACATAAATGAATGTTTGGTGGTTTCCCTTTTTTAATGCTCACACTTGATGCACACATGAAAACCATGCTTTATATTTGTTATATTCCAAATTATAAGGCAAGTTCACAGAAGCATTTATGAGACAGTCAAGCAGTACTCATAGATGTCCTGGTCTGTCTGGTAGAAGACATTGGGTCCTAGGAGTGCTTATAAAACTTTTGGGTAAATGTGCGACTATAGGTTATGTAAAAAAAGAATCCTCATTTTTGTTGGAAACTTTAACTTTGAAAGAAGTTGAATTTGTAATCAGTCATCTTCATAGTTGGTAAAGCTGAGGGTGAAGATGAAAGCCTGATTTAATTCTATAATGTGTTCTGCTCTGAGTTGATATATTCTATATATCATGAACCTTATATCAAGATGTGGTTAGGATTTAGGAGTCCATGAACCATGCAAGAATATTAGTATCATGATTTACCTAAATAAAGAAAACACTTGCTACTGATTATAGCCTGTATAGAACTCTTCCATTGATCAATTCCAATGAAATCCTATGTTCTAAATGACTTGCCCTGCATCTCTGCCAAGTCATTACTCAGATGGTCTCCTCATGGGAACACCATTTTGCCAAGGGGAGGGATACAACTGCGCACATTAAATGTATTATAGCTATCACTGTGTTCGATGTTGCTGAGGCTCATGAAAGCAAGAATGATCATATGGGACATTGAGAATGCATTTGATGGAGCCTAATGGTGGTTCTATGGATTTATATGGGTACGATGGGGTGTCTCCTCTAAGTGTATGAAACATATTCAGGTACTACATTGCCCTTCATTGCATGCATGGTTACTGTGGGATTTATATCTTGACACATTTGGATAAGTGTTGGTACCTGTTGGGCGTGTTCACTATTGATGATACTGTTTGCAATATATGATGATTCATTTTTCAGATGCATATACACCCTGGCATTATAAGCCGTGGCATTTTAGACCACCTTGACAATAATTACAACTAATGATGTTAATGGAATTCAACTTAAGGTCTTCATATATGCTGATGATGTTTCTTTGTATACACAGGATATTGTGCCAGACATGCCTGCCAATATAAAGGAAGCTAGTGAGTTTGGAGCCATTTCAACATGCCTCCTCAAGGAAAGCAAAGTCCAGATTATTGTCATTAAAGACACTGGGGTAGTAGATCAGATTTTGCTGTATGTCTTTGTGTCATTATTGTGTTGAGCAGTTCATTAATATTAATTACAAGAACTTGCCAAACAACGTTTTGCTGCAATAAGAAGGTGGAATTTTCGTTCAGTCTTTCCTATTTAAAGATGTAATATTGTACAAATTGAGCCTTTTTCTAATTTAATTTGTTTATGTCTATTCCTATGTTAGTGGCCACTGGGTTTTCCACCAATTGGATTCTCCATTTTTTTAGTTCATTTGGGGACATAAGATACCCTGAAGGGTTGTTCATTATGGGGCAGTCGCACTCCATAATTTAAATTGTATATGTTGGCTGCCATGTGTAATCAAATTATAAAATAGCTCAGCTTTCCTGATTCATGATCCATGTCTGGAGATGGTTAACTATTATACATTTTATGTGTATGCTGATGATAAACAGTTCATTTTTAGTCTGACAAGGGGAGCTACAATCCCAACTCATCCTTTATGAAAGAAGATTCATCACTCACCGATAAGGGACGGCGAAACATTTTCTGAAGCTCAATCCATTCTCCTTACCAGTGATGATAAATCCAGCACTTTGACTGACCTTCAGATTTGGGTTCTTGCCACTACCTGCCAAAACTGTTCATAATCTTGGCATTAGCATCAGCATTTATTTCCATTTGCATACCGAAGTGGTAAGACTTGCTTTTGTCATTTGAAGATTCAGAGAACACTTCTCAATTTACATCCCAATGGTAAACTCTCTCATCCAGTCCAGATAGACTAATAAACGAGGCTTGATTATGGTAATCCGGATTATCTAACTTCAGCGGAATAAAGTATCTATCAACTAAAACTCATTCAAAGGCAGCAACCAACCTCAGCACCAAGACACCTAGAGGTGCACATATTTCCCAGATGTTGTCGCCGCTCCACTGTCTTCCTATTATGAATCGGCTAGTTTTTATTTCTTAGATAATAGTCCATAGAGTGCACTATCAGCAATATCAAGCAAAGAATCTCTGATTGGAAACGAATATACTTTAGTTTAAGAAATTCTTTAAAATGTAGATGTTTTACTGGTTATTCCTCCTGGTTAGCAAAATCGTTTTACTTTTAGCACCAACAAGTGTAGAATTCTCCACAAACAACCAATTTTCCTTCGAAATAAAACAATTGACAGCACTAGTCTATCTTCGTATCATAGAGGTAGCCAACCACTACAATTTACTAATAGAAAGCCCTTTCTACCAGCAAACTAAAGACAAACTTAGTCACCTAATGGACTATTTTGAAGACACTTGGGTTGGCAGTCTGCATCGCTCTGGACACAAATGCCAGCCCAAATTCCAAATACCATGGTGGAATGTCTATGACATCACCTTGGCACGGAAAGCCAAAATAAACAACTCAATGGAAGGATGGCATAGTGCCATCCAATCGACACGAGGCATAACTCAACCTACACCATACAAATTTATAGAAGCATTACAAAAAGACAAAAGCCATCAAGAACTATGAATGGAGCAATCTGTTAGCCATATTGCACCTAAACTTAGCAAACAAACAAAAAGAATGTATGACATGCCACAATTTAAAGTTAAACTCTTCGTAAGTAACAGAGGACTACATTACTTGGAAATGACAGCCGAAAGCATATTGTAAAATACATTTCAACTTACCAAAGTCCTCAAAAATTATAATAAACTCATTATATTTTATTAATCAGTCAAACAACTATTTAAAATCACAATATTAAAAAAGAATGATATAATAAATATATCTATATCTATATCTATATCTATATCTATATATGATAGCAAACTCGTGCAGGGTATGCAAATTTTGGAGCAGGTTAAGTCCTTTGATTATTTGGGCGTCCGCATCAACGATAGGCTGGCATGGACTCCGCAGCTAGAAAAGAGTACATTGACCCTTCAGCGTGTTGATTGCGCCATACTACACAGGGTTAGAGCGGCACCCTACCGGCCAATTTCCACTATTTTAGATCTACATAGGGCAAAAGGTCTAGGAGCGGCCCTAAATAGGGCTGAACAATGGGGGCTGGAAAATCTAACTGACCTAACCCTTGCTGAAAACAAATTCATCAGAGCCATTATGAACCTGCCAGTGGATACACCCCTCCTGCCGTTAAGACTTGATCTTGGTTTAAAACCTATAGACCACTTCGCTATTCTCGGGACACTCTTGTTCTGGATAAGGGTATGGACAAGCAACACACAGGTCCCGTTAAAGGAGGCCATGGGCTAGCTGATCGCCCTGCACAAGCTAACAGGCCGCATTAAGTGGTTTAGCAAGATCAAGGCCTGGTTTTTAAAAATTGGGTTGGGGCAGCTCTGAGAGGTACCTGGGTCCATCACTAAATCTATGGTCCCCCTCGTTAAAAAAAGGTTTTGGGAACTAATGGATTCGGAAAGCGTAGAACGTACTGCACATGGCACTTTAACTGCAAGGTTTTTAAATTTTAAAGGAGGTTTCGGCTTTGAAATGTTTCTGGATGATATCGAACCACCCCAGGCGTGAGCTCTGTACGTTCAATGTAGATACAGAGCTCTTCCTCTAAATGAAAGAAGTACCTGGGGAAATGTGTCCGTTAATCCATTATGCCCCTCATGCCATACTTGCCCCCTCTATGCGGACCTCAGGAAAACCTGGATAGCTCCTGTTTGCGCATTTTATCTTTTAATTGTCCCTCGGAAGCCACACGTATTTTCAGATCAGATACCACAAGTTGGTTAGTTTTTGCTATCTCAAGAATTTTTATTGTTTTCCTGGTGGAAGAGGTCAAAAATGGGTAAACTCGTATCCGAACCCTAGATTTGTTAATTTAATCTAACCTTACCCTATGGTATGATCATGAGTATTGTGTTTTTATATTGGATGAATCACAAGTCTGTTTTATCTTATAGAACATTTTTTAATGAAATTTTTTTAAATGTAATTTTAATTGTTTGTGTGATGTATTGTATTTAAGATGTGAATGATCATATTTTTGATCGAATAAAGTATATATATATATATATATATATATAAATTATTTAAAAACATGTAATGATCACCAATCAAAATAGATAAAATAAAACTCAATCATCTCATAAAATAATTACAACACATAATCCAAATAATTCTACATAACAATCACACACATTTGACATAAAAAATATAATATCACGTTTCCAACCATAAATAAATAGAAAGCAGTTAACAAAAATTAATAATACACCCAACATATAATATATGAATCCCAAAATCCCCCAAACAAATGGAAAAATATAAGGAATCCAAACGATATCTCTCGAAGCAATCCAAAGAATCAAGATTCCATAACAAGCATTTGCAATGCAATAGGTCTCGCAGTTAAGAGAGTCTGAGCTATTGGCATTGTAAATAATAATGCCTTATATTTATGTTTTGGGTTTTAAAACATAAATATAAGGCATTGTTATTTACAATACTAATAGCTAAAAAAATGCAATGAACCTCACCATTAATACTGACAGAAAGGACACTTCAGATATCTCAGGTCAAAGAGCAAACACCCCGACTGGCGCAGATGAAAGCACCTCAGCTTCACCTCAAAGCAGACATCGTTAGTCACAAATTGAAGGGTCCCGCGCACTGGCAGTATTTTATCTCGATGGAAGAAACAGGCGTTGTTAAAACGCACAAACAGCAGCCGCTCTTCACACAGTTGTGCTGGTGCTTTTATTGGCAGCGCCGGCAGGGGCAAATGGTGGTGCAGGCTGCAGTGACCTCCTGACGAGGGCCCGGATACCTATTGTTTTTACAAAGTAAGCAGTGACCGACTGTGATACTGAACAAACTGCGCCCTACTGTGAAACTGCATATTCTAAGCTCGACTGCACAACACATGCACTGCTGCCCTCGGCTCTGCAGTAAAGCCGGAAACCTCTACCCTTCTCATAGCCATTCCATGAGGGGGGTGGGGAGGGGGGGACCTGACAAACTTCGACTATCCCATTAATCCTGCGGGCCGCTCCTGTCCTTCCAACAGGTTGTAAAGAGGGGATGGCGGCTGTCCACAGCTAAGCAAAACCTAAAAGAAAAGAAAAGAGACGCGCACAGAAAATACACACGCACAGTAACACAGGACACACAGTAACACAGCAAACACAGACATTCGCATAGAGAAACTTACAGAAACCGACTAGCGCAGCGACAGAATCACATGCGCGTGCGCACATACAAACACACAAAACACAGACAAACAGAAACATAGTACACACATGCATATACAGACATTCGTATAGCAAAACTCACAGAAACAGGCTTGCACCGTGACAGGCTCACATGTGCGCACACCACACACATAGGCATTAACAGACAAGCACATACAGGCATTCAGAGTTACACATATATGCAGATATACTCTCATATATATACACGAACACATACAGAAGAGAACACACAGTTACAATACTGAGTTGAAAAGCTAAGAAACTGTGAAACTCTAACATCTTGATCACAACCGGACAGACTAGTGACAAACATTTATCACAAGTACACTAGCCTAACAACAGACTTCATAAAGTGTTTCTGACTGTGCCCAGCCCAGCTGACATCTCCCAACACCAGCCCATGTGAGAATCTTACAGAATCCGATTGAGATTCCCTGCATAGAAGGTGCCTCCGCACCAAACATTGGCCAGCCCCCACCTCGCTTTGAACCTCTGAAAGATCCGTGGTCGAAGAGAATCGAATTTACCGTATTTTAAATGTACACCCAACCTCTTTGGTCGTGTAGCCCTTTGCCAATAAGGCGGCACAGGCAGATGGTAATGCATATGCAATTTTTCACAGAGGGGCTGACCGCTTTTTGCTTCACTGGCTCCAATGAAAAGCGAGAACAGGCCATAATGTACAACAACCAAGAGAAAATGACGTGTCGCCAGGCCGGTGTGTGATGGAGCCAGACCAGGCCCTGGGGGACGGCGGCCGGGGGGCAGCGAAGGAGGCGGCATGCAGATTTACTTCTGACGTTAATCCGGACCCGCCCCCACACGCTTGATTTACAGTGCGGGAGGCACTCTATTGTGGCGAATAATCCCCGCCTAATTTGTAGCGATAAAGTGGGCTGGTGGCTCTAAAAGGCTCAGCAATTTGGAATTGCTGCTGTTTTAAATAATTAATATTAAGGGACGCTGGGGTTCATAAAATTGTAAATAATTACGCATGTTTCCTCTTCTTTTTCCCCCTTTTCATCTGCCGGTCCTTCTGGAAACATAAGGTTTTGGCTCAGAGGCGGAAGGCGTTGTGGCTCTTGCATACCTGTGGGATGCGAAATGTCTTTAAGCTTCATGGAAATAAACTAAGCAAACGCAAGACTACAACAGCTAAAACTAGGTGTGCTAAGCCAAAATACACTGGGACATGGATGCTGGGACGGGGAGTCTTGAACGCTGGACAGGAAACCATGGACACTGGGACGGGGGAGATAGGGACACTGGGGCAGGAAGACACAGACAGTGGGGCAGGAAGACACGGACACTGGGGCAGGAAGACATGGACGGTGGGGCAGAAAGAAACATACACTGGGGCAGGAAGACACAGACACGAGTGCAGGAAGAAACAGGCACTGAAGGAAAACAAGCAGGAAGTGGGATAAGGGAGGGGCAGGCAAATGGTGATCACTTTCGCGCCGCTTTGATGTTCTCAGTGGCCGCGCGGCTCACTGAGAACATCAAAGTAGCAATGCCAATGCTTGTTTTTAATTGCTTAAGACACAGATTTGTTCACAGCCCCATGTACCATTAAGCGAAGCCACTGGGCGTATGAAATGTTACAATGAGGGTTGAAGGTTAATCCTCCTCTTCACTGGCATTTACTTTGGAAAGTGATCAACTTTAAATAGTCTGGTTGGCGATGAATAGTTTATTTGGACGCTAGTCGTACCAGCAGCAAAGGCCTTTAATCTGGGGGCTGTACTTGGAGTGCAGAGGAGGCCATAATGCCTTAATGCGCACAGGAATTTGATTATGCATTTATTTCTACATATAAATATTACACCTCCTTAAAAAGCGTTATCACGCCTAACAAACAGAACCTGCGAGTGTAAATAGTTTTATGCGTGCAATACAATGTTTAGGACTTACATATAAATACTGACATAACGTACTACAGATAACCAACCACAATATCATGATCAAAATATATATTGGGGGAAAAAAGTATTTTGTAAAATCATAGGGCTAGTACGAAGGATTTAGCACCAACAACGTCCGAAAGTACTACTTTTTAGGGAGCAGATTTTTTTAGAGCTTGAAATAGCACACCCTGGTCTTGACTGAAGTAGCAAGGCATGTCAAGTATAATTTCAGGCCAGCGACTATCTACTTTTGGTCGTTTTCAAAATGTATAGGGTGTGCCGCAGAAGGTACAAGTCGTGCCAGGAAGCACCCGCCCCTTCTAGTAATCTAAACAAGAAAAACAAGCCCGGTGGAGCGTGGCGCGCGTGCGCTTGGGGGCGGGGGAGCGCATTCCAGGCGGGGGAGCGAACCCTTTGAAGTGCTCCCAAAAAGCGGAGTGCATGGCGGCACCAAGCGCGTGATTGTGCGCGTGCTAGCAATGCAATCCGTTTTTTGGGGGCACTTTGAAATGCCCTTTTACAATAGTCTCGCTTTGCGATCGCTTACGCGATAGCAAGGCGAGACCTAAAAAACACAAAAAGTGATAAAAGAACCGCTCCAGGAAACACGAAGAAAAAGGAAATCAAAGTAAAAACCATTGGTTTATTATAAACCCAAACTGTTGCCTTTAAAAAAAACATAACTCCAACTGCCAGTATAATGAATTTGTAGACAGTAAACAGTAAACCAGTAAAAGAAATATTAAAAACCCATCCACAAAACATATTACATTCCCAAAAATACATATACATAACAGTTAATCAAAAAATATAACACAATTTAACATAGCGTAGTAATACATTACTAAAACAGTGTAGAAAATGTAAAATGACAAATTTGTGAAAAATACTAACCGCAATATACAAAAAACCCACAAACAGCACTTTAGCTAACTTTTAATCCTCTCTCCTAAATCCCACATACTCTCAAAATCTTTAAAAAAGGGCTTACCTGTTCCAACAAACAGCAGCACCTTACAGCGACCTGATTCCAGGAAAATTGACAAAAAATAGAACAAATAGATTACAAAATAGAAAGCAGTGTTAAAAAAAAATGCCTGCTAAATGAAACTGAAAGAATGACTATCTCTCTATAGCAATGAATGGGAAATATTGTAAAAAAGTTGAATACATGTTAAAAAAAATGTAAACAATTTTTAAGCATGTAAAACATATCAAACAATTTTATGAAAATGCCTGGTAAACGAAACTGAAAAAAGACTATCTCCCTATAGCAATGAATGGGAAATATTTTTAAAAAGTTGAATAAATGTTAAAGAAATTGTAAACAATTTTTAAGCATGTAAAACATATCAAACAATTTTATGAAAAAATTTGAAGAAATTGTAAAAAATATAAATTAAATGATAGAATAAAATATATACAATTATTTAATATAGACTAATAAAACATATGTTAAAATGATTTTGAAAATATATACATAGAAAGGTTTACAAATGTTACATAAACGTGACAAATAATTAAACATATAAAACATATTGGTTATAAATTGTTATTAAAAAACTGGAAAGTATAAATCAAATAATAGATCAAAATGAAAAATTATTTGATATATGCTAATAAACCATGTTAAGATAATGTTGAAAATATATATAAAAAATTATTAAATGTTAAAAAACGCCTACAAATAAAAATAAGAGTTGAAAATGTATAACATACAAATGTATATAAATATAATTTACCTGAGTTTTTTATTATAAAATACTGAAAGATGATTAATTTACTGAACTTTATATTTATAATTTTTTACTTATAAACCTATAGAATAATAAAAAATCAGAAACAGATAAAAACTGAAAAATGTGTGACATGTCTTTATCATACAAAATTTGGGGAAGGTGTTTGACACTAAAAGAGTGACATTTAATATTCCCACTTCAATCTAAACCAATTCGGGGAAAGTGTTGGCCACTCAAAGGGTAACATTTACTATTCCAATTACAATCTAACCATAATGGGGAAGGTTTTGGACCCTCAAAGGGTGACATTTACTATCCCCACTCCAATCTAATCATATTGGGGAAGGCGTTGGACACTAAGGGGCCGATTCCGATCTCAGTCGGAAGGGCACCAAATCGGGTTCGGCCGTAGCGGATCCGATTCCGATGCTTCTTTTCGATCCGTACACGGGTCCGGACGACGAAGTACGATGCGAAGATGTGCGAATTCTCCGACCGACTAGTTCCCGGCTGCGACCCGATCCGTCCGACTTGGTCACATGCAAACCGATGCGCGCAATGGAGACGATTCTCGACCAAACGAGTACGATGCTCGCATTGGACAGCTTGACCGAGTCGGAGCGTCCAGCTCGCAAAAACTCCCGGAGTCAAACTTCGGGGGTCTGCGTCGGACACCCTGACACCCGCAGCCATACGACTGCACACAGGGGGAGACCCATGGGTCTCCCCCTCACAGGCATGTGTGGCGTGGATGGCACCGATGCGTACCCACTGTAGGGGGCGCACTTGTTCGAGACGTACCCATTCAGTCAATGGGAGCGCATGTACGCTTCGTACAACTGGCTCCCGTTGACTTCAATGGGAGTCCGACCGAACCGAGTCCGACAGCATACATGCGCATCGTACTCGCTTGGTCGGACGGTAGGGGTCCGGCTCAGTCGGAAAATACTCCGGATCCGACTCGGTCGGAGTGCTTTCTGAACCAGATCGGAATCGGCACCTAAAAGGGGGATATTTACTATTCCCACTCAAATCTCACCATATCGAGGAAACTGTTGTGCACTAAAAGGGTGACATTTACAATTGCCACTTCATTCTAAACCATTTAGAGGACGGTGTTGGACACTATAGGGGTGACATTTACTATTCTCACTCCAATCTAAACCAATTTGGGGAAGGTATTGGACAGTAAAGGTCTGATATTTACTATTCCCACTCCAATCAAACCATATGGGTGGAAAGAGTTAGACACTAAAGAGGTGACATTTATATTCTAACTCCAAAAGTTGGACACTAAAGGGGTGCCATTTCATATGCTAACTCTAAGCTAAACCAAATTTGGGGAAGGTGTTGGACACTAAGGAGATGACATTTACTATTTCCATTCTAATCTAACCATATTGTGGAAGGTGTTGAACACTAAAGGGGTGACATTTACTATTCCCACTCCAATCTAAACCATTTAGGGGAAGTTGTTGGACACTAAAGAGGTGGTATTTACTATTCCCACTCCAACGTAAACCAATTTGGGGAAGGTATTGGAAACTAAAGGGTAAGATTTACTATTCCCACTCAAATCTAACAATATTAGGGGTACGTGTTACACATTAAAGGAGTGACATTTACTATTCCCACTCCAACTGCCTTTGACGCTCCCATTGCGGTGCCCTATTTCAGAGGCAGTGCCAAAGAATTGCCCACCATACACGAGAAAACTTGTAATCTGGTATGCGGTTCTCACACGGCAGTATGGGAGTGGGCGGCAGCATGGCAGCCCTGCTCAACACACCGCAAAAGTCCTAATCAGGCCCTCAATATTTGCCCACTGTGGAATGAGGGACGAGGTTCACATATTTGTATTGTGCTGGGCCCTCGCTACATTTTACCAATAGATTCTTAAAAAGCATTGTTATTTAACATATGACTGCTTCTGACCTTCAATTAAAACTAGCAGTTTTGTTCTGAAGATGGGATTGCCAGCTATATTGGGGAATTGTTTTCGCTTTTGTAATTCATTACTTAAATATTGCTAAGAATTTGATTAATAAGGACATTACCCACTTTTTGGTAGTGGTGGTTTTCTTTTGTAGATTACTATAAAACAGCTATTGGCCTTTTTTTCAGGGTCATCCCCAGACTTTTTGCCTTCACCCTCCTTTTTTCTGAACCTGTTTTTGTGGGCTTTTAGGACTCTGCACACTTTGCCACTGCTAACCAGTGCTAAAGTGCTTGTGCCCTTTCCTTTAAATATGGGAGAATAGGCTTGTACCCAATTGGCACATTCAATTTATGCATAAGTCACTAGTAAAGTGGTACCCCATGTACCCATGGCCTGTAAAATAAATGCTACTAGTGGGCCTGCAAAACTGATAGTACCACTTACTTAAATAGTCCTGTATAATATGTCTCAGGCCTGCCATTGCAGCCTGTGTATGTATTTTTAAACTGCCATATTGACCTGGAAAGATAAACCTTTTCCCAGGCCCAAACCTTCCTTTCTAATACATATAAGTTGCAACTACTACATGTGCTGCACATAAAACAGCACACATAGAAGTTACAAATTGCCATTTAAGATTGTCTGTCGGACCCACCCCGTATCCATTAAATGGTGGCAGTGCCTAGCAGGCACCGTCTGCCAGATTAGGATGCTCCATCCCCAACAGCCTGTGTATGGCGGTTCAACTGACATTCACAGGCTGGTGGGGATGTACATAGTGCAGGGGCATGCAAAACTTGCATTTTTACCACAATGCTAAACATGCACAATGCGACAGCCACAGTGGCGGTTGCATTGTAATTGCACTTTCGGGACCGCCGCCATATAGGCAGCCGGTCCCAATCCCCGTGACGAAGGTGGACGGACTTAAGTCCATCCACCATCGTAATGACCCCCTAAATTATTAACTCAAACTCTCCATTTAGTCCATTAATATCTATCTATCTATCTATCTATCTATCTATCTATCTATCTATCTATCTATCTATCTATCTATCTATCTTTCTGTCTGTCTATCTGTCGCGATATGATTTTTAATCTGTGATATAATTTAGTGAATGCGTATCAGAATTCATATACTAATTCTTGCATTTTACATCATTCATCGTGAGGTCTGCTCTTTTTCAAAATAATCAGAAATGTGTGCTTAAGCCTGGTATAGATATATATTAGGCACAGAGGCATCTTATATATGAATCCGCAAGTTCGGCAACTTCCAGGAAGCATCCAAACCACAGCTGTTGCATGGAGAGCCGTTCTGCTCACCTCCAGATGAACAGACAGACAGCACTTCAAGAGTCAAAGAAGTTCCCTATTTATTTATCAAAAATGGTGCATAACAATGCCAAGACTTGTCTTAGCAAAACCATTCTAGAACTGGTATCAAACATGTTTGTCACAGGGTTGATTTTGACCTACAGGCTGCTCTACTCAGTGAAAGAGGAACCTTTAATGTCAGACATCACCTAAAATATGTTCATAGCGTACAGGAAAAAGTCAGAATTGAACATTGAATTCAGTTGTTCTGTTTAGAGGTTTTAAATGCAGAATATGTAATGTGCACGCATTGCTCTTGCCAATGTGTACATAACCTGTACAACAGTGGCATTTAAAGTTTTCGTTACTCAAGCAAAGTCTTGCGTAGGTCACATTTATTGACCCCTCAACTCTTCAAAAAATATTACAGATTACACAGCTAAAAGAACACAGACAGAGATGCCAAACACATTAATTTAAGCCCATCAGTTAGCACTAAAATACCTATAAATTGAATTTGTATCAGAGTTTAGCACGAATTCACATCTACTGTGTTACAAGAACAATGTAATCGGGAGTTATCTGGTGCCAATAGCCCATGCAAACATGTGCACAAAGGGATCACAACATGCACAAACCCAGTCCAAATAACATTCTCATTCACAATTTCTCATTATTTTGCCAATGCCTGCAAACTGGCCAATAATAACACCCATTGCCAGCACAAATATTATTAACACTGATGTGTTTTTTACACAATATTTCACAGATATAATCTTACCGTGTTCCTGCTTGTGTACCCCCATTGCATTTCATATATGCATGTATCTGAGTGCACTGCTAATAATCTCACATATTACATCACTCATGACATATTCTATGACATCATTGATAATATTACTGCAACATCTGAAATGGCATCATTGATGACAACACTGTGCATGGTGGGGGTGTGAGTTATAGTTGTTTTATAGCCACTACAGTTACTTGAAATAACTGTAACTGGAATATTTTTGTGGTTTTATTAATTTAAAATGGTGTGTTTTAACTGGCATTCTCACCTAGCTATGACGCCTCTTTATCATTTGCTTTTGGGCACATGTTCTGTATTTTGCATTGGTTTTTACCACCATCTGATAAGTAGGCTTGGGCAACGTTTTGCACTGGTCTGATATACGATACTTCTTATATTCTAAATTTGGTACAAAAATACAGTTATACTACCTTTCTGTTGGTATTGCTCAGCCACACACAAAAAAAGCTATGCAAAATATGCACTCACATCAAAAACAATTGTGAGTTACCGATGGGACACCTTTCACAGTACTCGTGTGGTTTTAGTGCCAACTAACACTTTTCAAGAAACACTAGTCTCAGGTGTATGCAACGTGAAAGAGAGGAACTCTGAGAACTATGTGAAGGCTAATAACTCTTCTCTCTTAAAACTATCTTTGCATGCCCCTACTAAAAACAGAACTAAACATGATTAATCTTGTAATCAGTGCAGTGATAAAAATAGCTGCAACATGCTAATGTTTTAGTACTATGCCAACCTCTAAATGATGCTATAGTCCAGAAATGAGCATATAGTGGTTATTTTTTTTTAATTCTGCCTTTTCCACTATTTGTTTTATGCCTGACATTTTCTTGAGCAGAACTGTAACCACCCCGTCTCTTCCTTCCTCTCCCAGACAAGACAGAGTCACTCGACATCTGGTTTTAAGATGTATGGTATATTTGTCACTTCCTTTACTCTGAGGGTGCCTGCAAGTACTGAGATAAAAGTGTGCTAGTTAACTGTCCGTTCCAGGAGTGATCTGGAGGCCAACTCTTTTAAGACAAACAGAGTAATAAAATGAAGAAATATTATTTCTGTTGTTTTATGTGCCATGCAATGCGCACACTGTAAACGCACTTCTCAGTGCGATTCTACCTCAGATGAGTCAGTGTGTCTGGTAAGAGTGCAGCATGAGGTGCAGGGAATACAGGTATTTGAAGACCTACCTGAAGCATAATTTATACGTTTTTTCTTTTTTCTTTCTTTACAGTTTTAGATCATTTGGTACGGGCCCATGAGAAGGGGTGTAGGGGAATAGGAAGAGATATTTCACTGATGAAAAGACAGTCCTGTAGTGAAATTTGTGGTCAAACACTACACAAAACGACATGGACTGCTCCCATTCATCCTTAGTGGGTGAAAATATAACAGGATGCAGCCTTTTGGTAGGAGGTCACCTACTCAGTGAATGTATTGGGGGAGGAGATCTGCACCATGGGGGACATAAATAAATTAGGGCAAGATGACAGGAAGCGAGTGAAGATGTTGTCCAGGATTGATCTGGCCCAAGCACATCCTGGAGAGACATCTGGATCCTGTCCATCTCATCTCCCTTGCAGAGGCTGTCCTCTACCCAATGCACCCTCAACTGCTACATTGAACATTAGCACAGTATACATTATTTGTGGTCAGAGTAGGAGAAGATTTGTCACAGGGACCTAGGTAGACATAGACATTAAGTATATTTATGATTCCTTAAACTTAGTCATTCAGAACATTGATATCATGAATATCAATTTCATATATTTAATGTTAAATGCAGATTTAAATAATGTTCTATACTTCTAAGGCAGAAGCTGAAATGATGAGTGTTTGGTGTATCTTTTCCAAATCAAGATGACTCCACATAGAGAGAATTATATCTCAAACAAGGACAAAATTGAGCTAGAATGTGGTTACCATCTTTGAACTTTAGTATTTCAAGGTGCTGACCCTGATAAACTCTTCTTCCTAAAGTCTGTTTTTGTCTACTCACGTCTCACTCAGTTTGAAGAGTGAATTGTGCTATGAACATCTCTGGCAATTCCTCTTCGTTGTATCAGCTGTACTTCTCAGCAGAATTGATTATTGTTGGATTGCCACGCCACCAACTGTGTCTGTAATTTTTTTTAAGGTGGTATTGTTTCATTTTGTACAAATGATGGCAGTGGTTTTAGAAGAAAAAGCCAGCACCTCTGTTAAGTTCGCAAATGCAGTCTCACATAGTTTTTTATGGCGTGCTCTAAACACTGTGCCACCAACAGTGTTACCCAGTATAAAGAGAAAAAACGAACTCCAAAACTTCAAATTAGAAAGTTAAACAACAGAGCACAGCACAATGAACAGTTACAAGTGACTATTACGTCAATAGACAATTTAAATTTCACAAATAATAATGAAAAACAAGCAGTAGGGCGCAATCTTGACCAAGAGTAAATCAATCCTTAATAAGTTGAAACGTTGGTGGAGCAAGCACACAGCCGACACGTGTTTCGTCGTAAGACGACTTTCTCAAGGCTTAAAATCAGCATCCGAGTTACGAAAGCGCAGTCAATTATGAACACCCTTAACTTCAGTTTGAGAGGGGTTCAGAGATAATACTCCAGTCCACAGTCATCCATACAATAAGGATTTGGCTCTACCTGAGTTCAGCGTTATATCTCTCCTACCGGCTGCAGAATCTGGCGCCTCGTTCCTTACCTTACTGACCGCAAGCAGAGAACTACACATATACGGACTACCACCGAACACGTATTTTTGTCCTGGGGGTCTCATTTTTGGCCTCCACTCGTCTATCAGAACGAGCCGCCAGGTTCTGCTACCGGAAGGAGGTGGTGGGGCAAGGGCAGGGGTGGATCAAAAAAATAGAAAAAAGGACTTATACAATGCAGTATTGTGGTCGGTCTGAGCACTGTTGTTCAGTGCTCAGATGGGGACAGGGAGCCTGCACATGTTGCTCACCAGGCTGTGTAATTCAGCCTGGTAGGAAACATGTAAAGAGCGCATTAACTATTTGGCCGGCCCAAGAGGGCCAGCTAAACAGTTTATGCGCACTTAGGGAGTGCAAACCACTCCTCCCCTGCTCTGGTTAGCCCTGCCCCGCCCTGTCGCTGACTGCAATAGGAAAAATAAAATGATGATAAGGATGCTTTAATATCATTTTATTTTTGAACAGTGGGGCAACGCTCCTCCTCCTTAGCGGAGGAGCGGCCACTGGATGACGCTGCATGAAGGGGGGCTAAGCATGGTATAATGCTTTACAAAGGGGGCATAACCTGGGGGTAAGGGAATGGGCAGCATGTAAGGGCCTTGGGGTGTCTGAGGCAACAGTGTACCTCGACTGCTATTGTTCTGGGTAAGGGTGGGCAGAGCTCAGAGAGTTGCACTATGTGGAATTACACAGAGTTGCATAAAAACTTTCAGCAGAGTTCTGAGAGCGGGCGGAGTTGCTACACTCACCCGTCGCCCACCCCTAATTAACATTTTACAAAGTAGGTAGGGTCTGCACACTTAGTGAAGCATGGTAGGGAGTAAAAATATAACTAAGGGTCTATATTTTGCAAATCAAATCTGGCTCATTTTACAAGTGGGCAGGGTGGCTACGCAAAGTACATTGAGTAGCCGTATGGATTAACAGGAGCAGAGACAATAACCCCTGACCCTCCCTGGGAGTGAGGAAGTGCAATAAGGCCTGCTTTTACAGGCTCTGTGCAGCGGGTCTAAGGGCATTGGAGCATGGCAAGTAAATTGACTTCATGTTCATTGATTTTAAATTTTGACCCTACCTGCAGAAGCTGCTCTCACGTCCTCCCGGGGTCCATGGAGCCTTTACTACTTCCACGAAGCTCAGCACACTCCAACTCCCACCGACAGCAAGGAGGACGGCTCAGCCAATGGCGCGTGTGGATGCGGAATCCACCAAAGCCAATGAACATTTCAGAATTTTAGGTGGCTCGCCACGATTAGCTAAGGAACCTTCACTGCTCCAAATCTATGTTACTTTACAGTACCTCCCACGCCCAGGCGAGTTTCATTGACTATGTTCAGTCATGGTTCAGGTGACCCGGAAGTGTTAAAATTACGGACAGATGACAGCCCTTAGAGGAGCAAAAATGGACAGCCGGTAGGAGGTGATCCATTTAAGTAGCAGTCAGTCACCTAAGCTGAATCAAGCATTTAGTTGATCCAGCTTATTTATATTCACACTAATTGCAAGTACAGTATGTGTAAGCTGCAAAGGGCTCAGGAGAGCGCCTGCCCTGAATGCCTATCCATAAGTGCATGCTGTGCTTTGAAGGAGGGAAGCGCTAAAACAAAGAGACAAATTTTCAGCAGCAGTGGATTTCAGTAGGATCGCGCTGCTGCTCTGTTCTCCTCAGAAACAGACAGGGCTAGCATGGCCAACCATCCAGCGATGCTGACAGAAAGCCTGCAGTGTAATTATTGCTGCTGCACATTCAGCCGAAAGAGTTGACCCAGTTGCTGAAAACAGTGAAATGCCTGGGCTCCACACCATCATGTCTAGTGGTGGGTGCCGGTAAACTCGGCTATGCGGCGTAGGGAGGAGTTTTTACTAAACCCCGCCCTCCAAGCGGAGTGACAAAAACTCTGTGAACCCTGCCGGCGGAGCGGAGTTTACTGTCCATACTTAGTTCTGGCTGGGCACTCAGAGGAGAATACGAAAGTGGAGCAAGGGGTGCAGATGGAAGCCACAATGGTATGTGGACTCCAGAGTTAAGAACGATATAGGTGCTGGTTTAGATGATGACAGTATAGCATGCTCGTTGGCCTGCACCATTGGTAGTTCTTCCTCAAGGCCAGGAGAAACCCTAATATATGACTCATCCTGGTGCCCACATCTTCCATCCTCACAGTTACCTCTAGAGCCTCTGCCTGGCGTCTTTTGGACAAGGTCTGCAAAACCAAGATTGCTTTAGCGAATACTGCATGGAAAAATGTTTAGAAATAAACACAAATAAAACTCAATACATGGCCCTAAATCAACATAAATCCTTCAAGAAAAATATTGTAGGAAAGAAAAAATTGGAATTTGTGCCGAAATTCAACTATTTGGGCATTACCCTTGATACCAAACTGACATGGAAACCTCATAAACTCAAATGCAAGTCTATTTTGACTCAAGACTCTATGGCAATAGCGAAAAAACATCAAAAAAGCACATCCAAAGCAGTGTCACCAGCCCTAGAAGTTTATAAATGTAGGGCGCAAACCGCAAGCCTTTATGGCGCAGAACTATGGGGTGTCAACATTCAGGATAATCTGACTGTGGAAGAGAATAGATTTGTAAGGATGTTGCTGCAGCTCCCGGTACGCACTCCAATGATCCCCATAATACAAGATTTAAATCTTAGGCTTTTAGTCTAAGTAGATATCTATTTGCTGTTGATCTAATACGTAAGCGAAATGGATTGAAATTTTAAAAAATCTTACGATAATAATTATTAATGTCGACTTTAAATATTGCACATTTTGGTTGAAACCCCCGAAACTATACCTTACGTACTTGAAATGTATCAACAAGTGATTGATGTATTTGATAAAGTAACGGGGCCCCTGCTAACCTGATATAAAGCCCAGGCAGGGAATAAGCCAATGGGAAAAAGAGGAAAACACCGGGCACAGTGTGTATAACTGGTAGATTCAAATGTCAACTCCAATTATAACAAAATTACTGATGGCTATACAGTGTCAATACATACATATATAAAGAAAAAAAAAGATTGTTGGAAAAAACTAATTGAAAAAGTTCTGTAAATTGTTTTTATACTTTTTTTATTTTAATATATAAATATATTTGTTTTGCTTTCTTATTTTGGAATAAGTTGATATCTCTTTAAACATATACAATTGTGATAATCAACAAGTGATTGACACATTTGCACTTTATCTCCTTTGGCAAATGTTATGCACTTTATTGGTCCTATATTGAGTGAGCATTTGGAGTGTTATATCTAATTGAAATGCCCCTAGGTAGGAAAGAAGATAGCACTTGCACTTTATTAGTTTCAGGTTTGTTTTACCGTTTTAATATGTTTTAACTATGTGTGCCCAAGGTGTCATTTAAATGTTGTTACCCATATCTAAAACTGATTTTATTACATTTTATATAGATGTCTCGCCATAACAATATAACTAATATCCATAGTCCTGGACTGCATCATATCTCTGATCTTTTTTGTATACATGTATTACATAAAGCTGTATTTTTGATGTTTTTTTAAAATCAAATAAAGATTATGGAATGGAATGACAAGTAACATGTTTGTCTCTGGGCAGGTGCACTCTCCCTGCTTGTCTGTTGTTCTTCCTCCTCGCTGATGGTGAATAGATCTTGTGCCTGCTTTGCAGTCAAAGACTTTGATTAGTGTACAGGGTACTTCTGCAATGGTTCTTGGACAGCTTTGTCCACTAAAAAAGATTGAGCAAAACAAAATGCAAGGTAAGTGCATATGTTTAATACTTCATATCTATTCAAACGTTTATTAATTAAGATATTACATACCTAAATGCAAGGCATTGTGAAATTGTGTATACCTTAACTAACATATATTTGTTTCTGTGCGTCACCTGGTCTGCCTTTGACAGTTGCGTTTAGCGCTGGGACGCCCCTTTGATGGGGCAGCTGTGCGCTTTATAAAACTTATAGCATAACATTTATGTTGTTATTAATTCACACCACACTTTCAATGCAGGACAAGTTTTTTTTCTTAAAGCAGACACAAATTAACTACACAATCATATTCTAAAAAAGATATAACAGTCTTTACAACACAGACATTCTTATAAATTAGGGCTTTTAAGACAAATGATTATTACAATAATTATGGGAAACACTATCTTATTATAAACAAACATTGTTTTACCATGTTTAAGAAAGGTTTTGTTGGAATGACTTTTAAAAAATGTCACAGACTAGTTTAAAGAAAGTTACATGTACAGAATGTCTGCCTTACATAAACATACTTTGACAAACTGGAAATTTACCATATGCAGTGTTCATTTGGGTCACAAATTGCTGAAACAAAATAAGAATGTAGAATAGCATTTCAGTATGCCACTGTTAGATGATTAGTTTAGTTAAACAAAATACAAATTAAAAATATATTAGCACTGAAAAATATTGATTACATTCATAAACAAAGATCACAGAGATTAAAGACAAAGTGGATTGTTAGAAAAAACATCAGACTTAACACATGACTGGACAAAACTTTCACAACTCTTTTGCTCTTATTTAAAAAATAGTACACTCACTTCTGCTCAAACTCTTCTAGCTGAGTGTGGAGGTTCAGTGAGACTATCTGGTCTTGGGACAGACCCTCCTGTATAGTGGTGTTATCCGGTGGTGCTGAGAATACAGCTAGGAGGAGATATCAAAAATGTCCTGTGCATTTATACGGGCCTAGCTAAAAAGGTTCTCTCAGTGCTTGGAGCATGCCTTACCACACCGGGTGTGTACCACAATCCTTGCACACAACCTTTTGAGAGTAAACATACACCACCAAATGTTCAAGATATCTGAATCACAACTTAATGATCCCATAAATGCGTTCAATGATGGCTTGTGTATGTGTGTGTATGGCTTATTGTACATCTGTTAGGGATATGTGGTTGGCCATCTGTATAGTGTGAAGAGAGGGGAAGAGACAGCATACCTGGCATCACCTGCAACAAAGTCATCTGCTATTTCTTAAAATGGAGTTTGAGTCTAAATGTAATAAATCATGTCTACACATAAGCAGTCAGGATAATGAATGTGTGTCTCCTTTGTTGTAATAAGTGATGAGTAAGTTTTAGATGCCATCATTCAGATGCACATATTGATCCAGTTTGAGATGTTCTGACTCACCAATGTGTATATGAGAAAAAGGAGCACTCCTATTTAATCAATTGATGAAAAAGGCCTATGGTATGTTTATAATTGGTGCTGTGGTACTAAATCCGCTGTCACGACGGATACTGAGACAAGATAAGTAATGTAGCAGGAGAACCTACTACGTACCACGCACTATTCACTTGTTTGTAACAAACAAACCACTGTTTAACCGTAAGTGAACAAAAATGTAAACCAAAAAAGTAGGAATTAAGCGTTTTAAATTGATGTTCAAGTAGATCAATACAAAAACAATAATAAAATTACCATGTAAACGTCACATTAAATTATATGCAAGTACAACACATTAATAATCCTTAATGGTGTATACAATTTTCATGAAAAATTCCCAATGATAAAATGATGATTGAATTCGTCATCTGTTTCTGAGCAAATGCCCGATACATTTCGGGATTATAAATCCCTTCGTCAGGGACAAACCTGAAATGAATTTTTAAGGAATTATACATGTGTACAATAACTCTTAGGCAGATCATATTAACACAGCAGCTTGTGGCAACATGCACTGCTGGTGTGGGAACACAAATGATAATGAACACCATGTGGACAACTCTAGATTGGTGTGATTAGAGCGGAAGAACAAGTGAAAGGAACAGCCCATAAGGAAGTATGTATTGATGGAAAGCCGTGGTGGTGTCAAGGCTGATAGAGAAATAATTTTTTATGAGGAAAAGTGATGTAATGTGATATAGGTAGCGTTGAAATGAAATAGTGATAAGGGCTCACCATGTCTTGAACGGTGATATAATTCAATAAAGAATGATGATGCTAATGAAAAAAAGAAACACACGGGAATGTTGGCACAATAAAAAGAGTTGCCAGTTGGCCTCAAAAAGTAAGAAAAGTAATGTAGATGACGTCGCTCACCTCAAATGTGATGACGGAAAGCTAATGGCTGGACAAAATTTCTCAAGTGCAAACAGAGGGTGAGCTCTTTATGGTCACCTGTGTAAATAAAGCGAAGATAAATGGAGGTACTAAGTACAAGGTAACGCAATACTCATAAACAAACCGAGCAAGTGAAAGGTCATATTCTTACCGGGTGATGTTTTGAGAAATCCTGGCTAATCAAAAGTCAAGCGAAACGGGAACTAAGGGTTTCGAGTGATTTGACGTGTCGAGATAATGGAGACGCAAATGTTAAATAGAACTTGCCGGAAACTCGCAATGCCGAATGAGTCACGTGATGAACATCATGAAAATAGATGAGATACTGGCGGTAGTTTTCAAGTTAAACTACTCAGAGGAAAATGGAAATAGGCTTCATAGTGGGAATACAAATTACAGGTAATGGTAGAAAAACAATGGAGTGCGAACAATGCGGGGAAAAAAGACCGGAAATTGCTCGAGTTACTAAACGGGTGATGTGTGTAAAAGCGGTCTAAGCAAAAAAGGGTATAAGAAGAATACCAAAACAAAGAAAGAAAATGAAGATGCCTTACTTAGGAAACTACTCAGATCCATACGGTCATTAAGCCCTAATGGCATCATGGTATTCCACTGTTTAATCCAGTAAACCTCTCTTTGAAGAAGTTTTTTGGTGATGTCTATACCTGGACGTGAAATAACTGACTCAACAATTTGGAACCTGAGTTGAGATATAATATGTCTAGATTGATCCCTGTGTGTTGCTAGAGAAGACGTTGAACT
Organism: Triturus cristatus; assembly: GCF_964204655.1. Taxonomy (NCBI): domain Eukaryota; kingdom Metazoa; phylum Chordata; class Amphibia; order Caudata; family Salamandridae; genus Triturus; species Triturus cristatus. Next base: position 974,362,660 of record NC_140584.1, on the reverse strand, counting down.
GCGGATTCTAATTTTACTTTTGTGTATTAGGGTTTAATGACCGTATGGATCTGAGTTGTTTCCTTTGAACCCTTTATTAACATCTCAGAGTTCATCATTTATTCTCTGCATCACTAGTACAATGATTCCACACACTAACAGTATTTTATAGACCTCTTAGGCTGAATAGATATGAATTGGTTCCTTTGTATTTTCAGTGACCAACATGTTGCCTATTGATGTTTTTTTGTATCCATATTTATTGTTTATAATCATTGGGACCAGATGTACTACTAGTATGCTACAATTGCAATCCAGGTGTGTCTTCCTTGTTTTCACCACAAACGCACTTTTTCCACATCACCTTTTTGTTTTCCTTCCTTTTACCAAACTCTATCCCTTTTTTCAGATTTGATAAGCCACGTCCCACTGTACAGTTAATTACTATTATTCCTACATTACATTTTCCACAGCATTATCATCACATTTGTCCACGATGTATCCGTCTTATCCATGGATTTAGTCAGCATTCCCCATTTCACTTTATCGCTAATAATATATATCTTTGGATGTGATTTCCACATTTTTCACTGTTTACTTTTGGCTCCACGCATCATTCAACTAACTTTATCATTATTCATAGTATTCACTTCTTTTATTCTAATTTCTTTGTAAGTAAGGCATCTTCATTTTCTTTCTTTGTTTTGGTATTCTTCTTATACCCTTTTTTGCTTAGACTGCTTTTACACACATCACCTGTTTAGTAACTCGAGCGATTTCCGGTCTTTTTTCCCCGCATTGTTCGCACTCCATTGTTTTTCTACCATTACCTGTAATTTTTATTCCCACTATGAAGCCTATTTCCATTTTCCTCTGAGTAGTTTAACTTGAAAAATTACCGCCAGTATCTCATCTATTTTCAAGACGTTCATCACGTGACTCACTCGGAATTGCGAGTTTCCGGCCCGTTCTATTTAACATTCGCGTCTCCATTATCTCGACACGCCGAATCACTCGAAACCCTTAGTTCCCGTTTCGCTTGACTTTTGATTAGCCAGGATTTCTCAAAACATCACCCGGTAAGAATATGACCTTTCACTTGCTCGGTTTGTTTATGAGTATCACGTTACCTTGTACTTAGTACCTCCATTTATCTTCGTTTTATTTACACAGGTGACCATAAAGAAAGAGCTCACCCTCTGTTTGCACTTGAGAAATTTTGTCTAGCCATTAGCTTTCCGTCATCACATTTGAGGTGAGCGACGTCATCTACATTACTTTTCTTACGTTTTTTAGGCCAACTGGCTACTATTTTTATTGTGCCAACATTCCTGTGTGTTTCCTTTTTCATTAGCATCATCATTCTTTATTGAATTATATCACCGTTCAAGACATGGCGAGCCCTTATCGCTATTTCATTTTAACGCTACCTATATCACATTACATCACTTTTCCTCATAAAAAATTATTTCTCTATCAGCCTTGACACCACCACGGCTTTCCATCAATACATACTTCCTTATGGGCTGTTCCTTTCACATATTCTTCTGTTCTAATCACACCAATCTAGAGTTGTCCACATGGTGTTCATTATCATTTGTGTTCCCACACCACCAGTGCATGTTGCCACAACCTGCTGTGTTAATATGATCCACCTAAGAGTTATTGTACACATGTATAATTCCTTAAAAATTCATTTCAGGTTTGTCCCTGACGAAGGGATTTATAATCCCGAAATGCATCGGGCTGTTTGCTCAGAAACAGATGAAGAATTCAATCATCATTTTATCATTGGGAATTTTTCATGAAAATTGTATACACCATTAAGGATTATTAATGTGTTGTACTTGCATATAATTTAATGTGACGTTTACATGGAAATGTTATTATTGTTTTTGTATTGATATTCTTGAACATCAATTTAAAACGCTTAATTCCTACTTTTTTGGTGTACATTTCTGTTCACTTACGGTTAAACAGTGGTTTGTTTGTTACAAACAAGTGAATAGTGCATGGTACGTAGTTGGTTCTCCTGCTACATTACTTATCCTGATTTACCAATGTGCCACATGTGACCAAAATCCACTGCAACAAACCAATGTGCAAGATGTGAATGACAGAAGATGAAGTTGTTGTGAGTGCTTTCAGGAAAGACAGCCCCTCGCATTGCAGACAGATTGCTCATTGATGAAGTGTCAGCAGTTTCTGTAGCAGAAAAGGTGTGAGTTGGCTGAAGTGCTACATGGGTGCAATATACACCACATACCACATGAGGGAAGTGGGCAAAGGATTAAAATTCCCTAGCCACTCTTTGCCTTTCCTGCAGTGACTGTGGCTTGGCGATTAACTGGTACACTCTTCTGTTGATGCGCCTCAGTACCTATGCAAGCATCAACACTGACTTGTCTGTGAGATGCCTATGTTGTCAGAGCTGACCCGCTGGAAAGATCCAGTGGCCATGAAATGGTATTCAGTCGGTATATTGGCAAAGGCAAGGGTAGCCTGGGAGTGGGCTGAAGATAAATCAAGCTCCTGCTCCCAATCTGTATTCATTACAAAGATTCTGAATCCCCATGACCAAATTCTAGTTTCCCCAAATTATGAGGTGCCCTTCAGGTTTTTCAGAAGCGTGAATGTACTCCATTCTGAATATACTCTGAGCCAGTGCAGCAAGATGTGATAGAGATAATGTGATCAAAATGTAGTGGATGCATTGTGCATGGCAATTAATGTAGCTTGAAATGTTTTAGGATGCCTACAAGAAGGACATTACCATAAACCAGTCTGGGTCTTGGACCACTAAGGGCAACTTATCATCTTAAGCACTTTGGATGCCCCAGGCAAAAAATATTTTGGTGACCGAGATTCAGTATTACCCACAAACAATGAGCGTCTTTTTGTGTGCCCTCTTCAACCAGAGGTCCAAGTGTTGTTCAAATTTGGCTTTCACCTGCTACAGATTACAGCTTGAGGCAATGAGTTAGCCCACTTGAGCCATTTGCTCTGTACTGTGAGTGATGGCATTTTTCCTGATCATATATGCACATCAGCCTGAAAATGTGTGTTCTTTGTCGGGGATGGGAAGACTTATTTACTTTTAGTCCTCCTTTTCGTTCTTGAATGTCATTATTATTTTTTTATAATTTAGGGAGGGAAAGCAATCTACCTCCAGCAAGCTGTGGCACCTGCTGGAGGCATTGTTGCATTCTACCAGGTGATCAACTCTTCTAACTGACTAGAACACAAACAAGAACTGGCAAAACCAATAGATCAGGATTTGTTTCAGTGCATTTGTACAATTGTACTGCATGTGTCTGTGCTGTGAGTTTGTGTGTCTGTGTTGTGAGTGTGTGTGTCTATCAGTATTGTTGTGTGTCAGGTAATAACAGGGTTAGCCCCAGTCAGAATGCAGCATCCAAGTAGCCACTCTGTGCTTGGGAGCCAGATGAGCACATATAGAGAGCAAGTAATAGTGCCTGCGGGGGAACATGGGTTGCAGACATCACCAGGTTTGACAAGGAGGAGGCTGACAGGGACAGAAACTGAAGAGGTGGTATTGAACCACTAGTGGGCAGAGATGTTTATTCAAAGAAAATGATAGCTACTTTCATTATGAATGGTGACTGTCCCACTGGATTTACTTAAGTGCTCACTGTTCCGCTTTTGGGCTGGCACTGTTAAGTATTTGCTATGCTTCCCCTCAGGCTTTCAACCCAACCTCGATTCTTCCCCCTGCAGGTGTGATGGGAAATCTGGACAATCTTTACTGCATGTTTAATTTTTCTGGGGTTTTTATCTATTGTACACTAAGCTTATTTTATTCGCCCTATTTAAAAGGCAATTCATTAAAGATTATAGGTCAGCTTTTGGCATGCAGCTCCAACTTAATGATGAAGAGACAATTTGTCATATCAGGGCTTTTCTGAGAACCGCTGTCCGAGCCTGCATTTCGATGAACACTGGATGACTTTGAACTGTCCAAAGCATGGTTGCTATGGCCTGGAATCTAATTGTGAGTTGTTGTTGTTTTTATGACTGTTCTACATATTTATGTGCTTTATTGTCTTTTATCATGTGCTGCCATTGTGTGTGTTTGTACTTTTGTGTATATATTGCATCTGAATAAAGTTGAATTGAATATTGAATATTTAAGTGCGTAGTTAATTAAAACCGTTGCACCTCGCATCCACAAATGGATGCGAGTATCCCTTTTGCTACGAAAATAGCACAGCCAAATACCACTCGGCGCCCTGCAAGTGGGGTTTGTCCCAGGTCGCTCACTACGCAATCATCTCTGCACATTAGCTAATGTGGTCTGGCGAGCAGTTGACCTTCCGGATGAGGCCTTGACACTGTCATTGGACGCAGAGAAGGTATTTGGCAGGATAGAATGGGACTATCTGTTTGCCACTCTCTGGAAATTTGGCCTTAATGAGGACTTCATCTCTAGAGTGGCAGTGCAAAGCTGATCTTGTGCAAAAGACGATCAAGATTCCAGGCTTGGCCTGGAGATGTTTACAGCTGCTAAACTGCTGATTCTCTGTTCAGCTCCTGCCAGGTATTTCACCCATCTGCATTTATCTGTCTGTCAGAAGGACCAAAACAGGCTCTGACTGCCTGCCTACAGTGACGTAGCCCCCTAATGTTAAATGCTGGCTTTAATATAGTTTTTCTGTCCTCCAAAGTTCATTTGCATATGCAGATTTGGTGTTGTGTAGTTTTAGGGCCTTGCCCGCATAATCAGCATGCCTCCGTGCTGTCAACACACTTCCACGGCAGCTGATGTAAAAGAGAAGGCAGACAGCCCAGACGGTATTTCAAAAAGGATTTTTTAATGTGAGCATTGATGCCTGCACCCGGATATGGATGAGGTGCTATGGTTTTGTTAGTTGCTAGTGTTAACCAGGTGTGTCGTCGTTTGGAAAAGACCATTTTGTCGGCTAGTAGAGAGGAGCGCTTGATTGTTTAATTTACAATGCTCTTGACTTGGGAATTACTGTCAGTTGAGTCCCATTATTGATTTGGCCAAGGGATGCTAAGGCTGAGAGGAGGTAGCCTCCTAGCAGGGGAGTAGTCTCTATTGGTGATTTCCTCTTGGAGGTGGCAGTTCACTGTTACGGGGATGTCATTTTTACAGAACCTAATAAATGCCCCTTGCCTTGCCAAAGTTTGTTTAATGAGGCCGAATTCCAATCTCAGCTGGGCTGGTGACAAGTGCTGTGGAAAATGGAAGACAGACTTGAAAAGCCTGATTATAAACTTGTCCAGATGAGAAGCACCTCTGCCTCTTTGAGCCTCACTGCCATAGGCTATGGTTGATACTACTTTAGCCTGTATTATCTTCTGAAGGGGTATGTATGTGAAGTAGCAATTGTTGTCTTTAGATGTTGGAAGGCCACTGAAAGGGAGTTGGCACTTCAGCCGCATATGGTCCATGTCCTGCTTAAAAGAACCCTGGCTGTCAAATCTGGGATCAGTGGCAGTGACATTCAAGAGTCTTTGAAGACCGACCTTTGTGCGGCTGAGCAAGACTAAGTCGTCTTCTTACATTAGACTTGGCAGAAGGGTGACACAATAATTAATGAAAAACGTTGATGACATTCCTGTTGAAGAGTGCATTGGGAGGGGCGTGGCTTAGCAAGCCAAGATGGCGGTCGCACCTTGAGAGTGCTCCCGGACCCCTCCGCTATCCGCCAGCAATCCGTCCATCCTGGTAGCCTTCCAGCCCTCAGACTTGTTGCCTCTCCATTGCTCCACCCCTGGCGGCGACTCTGGTCGTGGGGAGCACAGTGATTCAGCGTTTTGTCACACTCGGCCGGCCTGCCGGATGCCCTAATCTAAAATGACGGGCTCTGTGCTCTGAGTCGAGATGCCGGAACTCCTCGGTCCGAGCTGCCTGAGCTCGCCCTGTGTGTCCGTGCCGGGGGAGACGACCCCTGAGTATCGAGCGACCAGGCCCTAGTCGGTGAGCTGTGGACTTCCCTGGGCATGCCGGGGACTGGCCGCCGCTTGACGCCCGCCTGCATTCTCCTCCCCCTGCGTGGGCAGCCGCTGTTAACGGTTCCTGCCTGCCGGTGCTGGGGTCGGTGCACCTGACGAGAGGCCTGGGCTGCTGACTGCAGCTGTCAGAGGTGTCTGAGACTGAGCCCCGGCTCCCCAGCGGAGTTGCAGCGGTGCCGGCCGCCATTTCAGGAGGCGTGCGACGAGGATTGGTGGCGGCTGGGGCTCGGCTGACGCTCTGTGGTCTATGCGATCTGAAGTCCGGCGCTCGGCAGACCCGAGGATTTGGTGAGTGCCGGCGGCGGAGGGGGAGCTGAGACTGTGTTGAGAGAGGCCCCCCACACGCTCAGACTGCCTGCTGAGAGAGTGACTTGGGCCCTGGGCGGTGTGACGTGTGATCTGGCCCTCTGTTTCTCCTCACCTGCCGTGCTCCACAGATGCCGGTCCGGCCTTCCGGGCCCCTGGAGCTGCTACTCTGCTACTACTTGGGGCCATGACAGTACTCCTGGCAAAAGGAAGCCCTGGAGAGGGTGGACCCGGCCGTGACCACCGAGCGGCGTGTGGTTCCCAGGAGGGCCCTCCGCCACCCCCTGCCCCCAACTTTCTTATGTGTTTCCTGGTGTTGTCTTTGGGCCCTCTAGTGCGGAGACCCCTCTTGCTGCCCTTGGAATCAGGCCTTGGCTGCGCTACCTCCAGAGTGCTGTGGCGCCGGGGGAGTGGGCGTTCGGCCACATGCACTGAGCGGCGTGAGGTCCTGGGTGAGGACATCCCCCACCACGCCCTACCCCCCAAATTGCTCCTGTGGTGCCTGATGTGGGCCGTGGATCCTTCACAACAGAGGCCCCGACTGCGGACTTCGAGGCCGGCCTTTCATTACGTTGCTTCTCATACAGGGTAAAGTCCAGGGGAGGTGGATTTGGCCGCATGCAGCGAGCGGTGTGAGGTCCTGGAAGGGAGCCTCCTCCGCCATCCTCCTGCCCCCCGAATTGCTCTTGTGGCACCAGGCACGGTCTGCATGTCCCTAGTACAGGGGCCCTGCTGCTGACCCTGGGGCCGGGCCTCTGTGCCGTTGCTTCTGGTGTGGGGTCTCACCCGAGGAGGTGGAACCGGCTGCATGTACCGAGCGGCGTGAGGTCTTGAAAGAGCCTCCTCCACTGCCCCTGTTGCTGTCTTGCTCCTGCACCTTCCAGAGCTGATCGTGGGCCCCCCGTTACAGAGACCTATGTAAGAGGCACGTCTAGGCCCCCCGCCCTGTTGGGTGGCGGCTATGGGTCGAGACAAGCCAACCAAAACCCCGGCCACCCAGACTAGAATGGACCATTTCACCACCACGGACTCCGGGGCGACTGAGGGAACCACAGATCAGGATTCCCCACCTGCTGCGGACCTATCTACCATCCATTGGGCTATCCATGCATCGCAATCCTCCCTTGATGTGACTCTCATCCAGCAGGACCTTCGAAACACCACGGCCTGGATTAAAGAAACCGAATCCCGAATTTCCACCGTGGAAGACGCCGTTCAGCAACTTACAGAACAAGTCGCTCGTCTCCAATCTCACACCAAGGAGCAACACCAATGAGCGGAGGACGCAGAAAACAGGTCCCACCGCAACAACCTTCGCCTGGTGAGATTTCCGGAGGGGGCGGAACAGGGCTGTACGGCGGACTTTATGGAGAGGTGGCTGCGCTCGTGCATCCCCGAGGGCTCCCTCTCCCCGTGGTTTGTGATCGAGCGGGTGCACCGCTCCCTTGCTCCTAAGCCACCCCAGGGGGCACCCCCAAGACCAGTCATAATGCGAATCCTCGATTTTAAAGACCGTGACTCTGCCTTGGCCGAGGCCCAGAAGCAGCAGCACCTCATATATGACAATCATACAATCATGACCTTCCCTGACTACATTCGCGAGGTCCAGGGTCAGCGTCGCTCATTTGGGGAAGTCAAGCAGAAGCTGCGCGCTCTTAACATACAATACAGGCTCCTCTTCCCGGCGCGCTTGCGAGTTGTGTTCTCCAACAATACCCTATTCTTTGACAGCCCTGAGGAGGCTTGGACATGGGCCACGGAGGAACGCCCACTGCGGGCCAACGGCTGAAATCCATCACCCGAGGGTGCGGCTGGTAGGTTCGCCTACCAGGAGATCCCTGCCCCCGGCCTCAATGCAACCGCTCACGTAGGCGCCGCGGCCAGAGGCGAGTCTGCTTGGATTCCCCGCTGGGCCCCTCCCGACAGCCGACGCCGCTCCCTAGAGACCCCCTGGTCGTGCGGCGGTCTGGTTCCTCCGGCCACCTAGACCCTGGAGGTGCCTCACCACAACTGTCGCTGTTGGACCTGCCAGACACTTCTCACTGGCCCCGCATGAGCTCGCCCCTGCCTGCCAGGCCTGGCTCCGCGGCTGGAGGCGGCGCATCGGCTCACCACTTCTTCCATTTCAGACAGACTTGATTATGCACATCCTGCTATGAGGAGGGGTGCTCCATGCTTCCCTATTCCCAAGCGTTCTAGTTTGGTCTTTTGTTAGTTCTCCACTGTTAGGGCGACAGATGCTTCCATTCCTGAAGTATAGGGTGGGGAGTGGGGGGTGGGTTGGGGAGGGGGGACCGTTGTCCTGAGTTCTATTGTTTGTTTTTTGTTATTTTTTGCACCAGCACTTCTGCTTAGCTGCTAAACGAGCATGCAGTGATTGACATTGTAATTCTATGCCTACTACCCCGCACACTTGACTACCATGCCCACTGCCCACGCCAGGTGCTAGACCATTCATCCAGCCTCCCATGCCTGACGATCATTCCGGTATGACATCACTTCATGTTATGTCCTGGAATTTTAACGGCCTCTTAGATAAGGTCAAGCGCACTGCGTTCCTGTGTTATGCCAAGAGACACACTGTGGATATATTGATTCTTCAGGAGACCCACTTGGTAGGCAACCACCGTCCCTTTCTGGCGCGCTATGGCTATGGTGGGATTTGGCACTCTGGTTTTACCCGAGGATCTCGAGGGGTGGCGGTCCTGATGTGCTGCGTCCTTCCATTTGTGGCGTGTAAAGTAGTACATGGTCCGGGGGGCTGTTTTGTCATCTTAGAAGGGAACATTGGGGACCGATCCCTGAACCTGATCGCTGTGTACCCCCTGCCTGCTGTCCTCCACACTTCAGCGTCTTGCTCCTCTATTGGCTGCCCTATCCCCGGGGACGACGGTTGTTGGGGGGACTTAAATGCAGTTATGGACTCGGCCTTGACACTGCTGCGGCCCCTTCCGCCTCCCGGGCTACACAGTCTGCTCTCCTTTTGAACTGGGCGTCGACTCTGGGCCTCAGAGATGCCTGGAGGCTCTGGCACCTGACCACTCATATGTACACTCATACATCAGCCTCCCACCGCACACATGCCAGACTGGACTATCTCTTCCTGCAGGCCTTGGACTGTCGGTCAATCTAGGCCATCACCATCCTTCCCAGGCGATTATCAGACCACTCCCCAGTATCTATGCAGATGGGCAGCATCCCGGCGTCTTCGCGCCCGATCTGGCGGCTAAACGCCTGGTTTCTCTAGGACAAAGACTTCCGGAAACAAATAGGGGACGATTTCCATCAATACTTCTCCACTAATCAGGGCTCGGTCTCATTTCCTAGTACTCTATGGGAGGCCAATAAGGTCACCATTTGCGGCTTTGCCAAAGGCCAACTCAAACTCCAACGTACGAAACAGGACGCCCGTCTCAGACTTCTGAGGCCCAGGCTGCCCTGCTTGGAGCCCACCCACCGGTGGGAGAACAGAGGTACAGGATCAGAAATTGGAGTTTTTGAGGGATGAGATCAAACAGGCTTCCCTGGAATCCGCTAAGCTGCCATGGAGGTCCTCTGTGGCGTGAGTGTATGGATGGAGAGATAAAAATGGGGAGCTCTTGCATCATTTGGCCGCTGGATCCTCACTCCTAGAGATGTATCATGAAGCGACTGACCGCGGCTCCTTCCGTCCTGAAACAGACCTGGCCACCATTGTTGTGATTCCTAAGTCTCAGCCGCCCTCGGCACACTGCTCTGATTATCACCCCATCTCCCTTATTAATTCGGAGCTCAAAATGTTCGTCTCGGTCCTGGCGAACCGCATACGTCCTTATCTGTATAAGCTGGTCCACCTGGACCAACATGGATTCATGCCCTCCCGAGGAACTAGGCACAGCCTCAGATGTCTGCACCTCGCTCTTGCAAATCGCCAACAACTGACCCCCTATCTCTCTTTGCTCCTCGTGGACTTTGAGAAAGCATTTGATTCCGTTGATTGGCAATATCTGGAGGCAGTGTTGGTTGAGATGGGTTCTGGGACCCCCTTTCGTAACTTGGTCAGGACACTCTACTGCAAGCCGCGAGCCCAGGTGATGGTCAATGGTGCCCTTTCACACCCCTTCCCCATCATGAGTGGCTCGAGACAGGGTTGCCCCCTTTCGCCCCTCCTTTTCGCGTTAGCGATGGAGCCCTTAGCTTCCCTTATACGTACTGACCCGCTTTTTATGGGATGGCAATGGCCCGGTCTGGCAGACGACAAGATTACCCTTTACGCTGATGACGTCCTGATATTTTTGTCAGATCCAGCTCGATCAGGGCCTCGGTGTCTCTGAGCCCTGCGCTTCTTTGAATGAGACTCTGGCCTCCGACTGAACGCGGCCAAATCGGTCCTGGACCCCCTCCATCTATCGAGAGAGTGCTTTGATTGGCAGTCGTCGATTCCTCTTCGGCGGCAGTCGTTCAAGTATTTGGGGATCGGAGTGGCCCTCCTTCTCGACCTCACCTGGTCTCTCAGCGTCACTCCTGTGGTGAAACGGGTTTGTGCTGACCTCCTTGAATTGCAAACGCTGCCACTTAACCCTATGGGCAGAATAGCCCTTTTAAAATGATGGTTCTGCCACTATTTCTCTATATGCTTCAGAACACACACCTCTCCTTCTCACGGTCATGGTTCCGTGAGATGGACTGTTTGGCCACTAAATTCTTATGGAGAGGCTGGAGACCGAGGCTGGCCCTCACCCAGTGCAGGATACCGCCATTTGACGGTGGGCTGGGAATGATGAATCTGTATTTATATTATTTGGCGAATCGGCTCCGCACCGTGCATGACTGGTTTAATGGTGGCAGGTCAGATCCGGCATACCGCCTGCAGCTGCATAACTTGTGTTTCTCCAACATTCAGAGGATGATAAACGGGTCCACTATATCCCTTGCTCTGCCTGAGGTCACGCGCGGGGTGCTTCTGGCCTGGCGAGCCTCTCTGCGCCACACGCACTGGTCGGGCAAATTAACCCGATATACCCCACTGTGGTGCGGAACGTGGCTAAGGGACGTTGCCGCTCTTTCTGGCTTCAGGGATCTCATTGGGATTTCACAGTTTGGAGACGTCTGGGGTGGGAGTCACATACACGATTTCCCGGATCTGCAGGCTAGGTTCTCCCTCCACACCTCCCAGTTTTATCGCTACCTACAGCTACGCCACGCCCTCCACACCCACATCTCAGAAGGGACCTCCTTACCTGAATATAGTCCCCCTGAAGCCCAGGTCATGACTGGCAATCTGGGGAAAGGGGGGATTTCTCGCATCTATCGCTCCCTCCCAATATAACACCCCCAACTCCCTCTCCCATCTCCGGGGCAAGTGGGAGGGCTGGCTTGGATCCCTGGACGATGCTGATTGGAGGGATGCACTGATGGCCCTCAAAACGGTCACAGCTTCAGCGCAGCTCCGATTAGTTCAAATATACTTCTTACACGCGGCCTACCTCACACCAGTGCGTCTTCATCGCGCTGGGCTCCGACCTGAAGCTTCCTGCCTCCGCTGTGGTTGCCCCCAGGCTGACTTTTATCACATGGCATGGCTCTTTCCTACAATCACGCGCTTAGGGAGTTAGTGACAGGTGAACTTACGGAGGTCCTGGGTTGGGAGATCCCCCTGAGCCCGATGAACATACTCCTGGATATTACCGAGGGATTGGATGGAACCAGAGCCAAGAAGCTTGGTTTAAATACGGCACTGATGGTGGTTAAAAGGGATATTTGAGCTACTTGGCTGGACCCGACAGCTCCTTCCATGGCGCGATGGCGCAGAGGGGTGGACTGAGGCGCTGCGCAGGAGCGACCAATGTATGCGGCCCGCGGTTGTCCCAAAAAGTTTCGAAGGGTATGGGGCAAATGGGTTGGGGTGGTAGAAGATTGAACATTCCAGGTGACCACTTATGGACTTGGGTGAGGATATTGTTGCTTGCTGCTCATATGTTGAATTGTACATGCTGGGGTGTACATTTTTTTTCAAAGTTATGCACTGATCAATGAGCTGGTATTGTTTTTCCTTGCTGCATTTTATAAAATCAATAAAACATGATTATCAACAAAAAAAAAGTGTATTGATTGTAGAACTTGAGAATTTACTCACAAGTATGCGTTTAACTATATTAATTGAAATATTATTTACATCTTTAATTTTGTAGACGTATATGATATAGATGACGAGAGTTAATCATTTGTTGCCTGTTTAATAAAGTGATGGCTTTTGCAGCTAAATGCACGAGAATTCTTAGAAACCATGTTCAAGTGATTGTGCTTTACTGCTAATACATGGCTCAGGATTCCAAAATGTGTGCTATATTGTCTGAGTAAAATTTAATGATTTGAATATTAGCTCTAAACCATCCTCACATGTGTAGAATGTAATTTCAATTTAAACGACAAAAGTTATGTGATATTTGCATTGATGTTACAAGAATGTACATTCAAGCATAGTTCTCAGCCATACTTACCTTTGAGTAATTTGTTTATTCACTGAATGCCTTATTCAATATGAGCTACATGTACTAAAGAACTTAGATTTGTATGTGTTTAATTGTGCACACACATATTAAACATGCACCACAGAATTAAATGTTTAACTTGATTTACTGGTTTAAGCCTGTATTTCACCATCCTACATTTCATGAATTACTGTGTTCCAGCTTCTGCTAACATGGCTTCTTGCAGTCATTCACACGCATTGTTAGTTTAGAATAGGTACATTTTTGTACCAGAGATAGATACATAGCCTGAGATGCAGACCTTGAAAAAAGCACATGGGAAACCGGAGCACTAATGAAAGGACTATTCTTTCCTGACATCGATGTGAGAAGATGTCGTTCCCATGTCTAGTGTGGGACCTTTAGCGAATGTTGCAGTCTGCAATATGTGAACAAACATGGAGAATTGACTTTCTATAAAGGTGTGACAAAGGGGTTGTCACCTATGGACTTTGCGGATTATATATACTGACATCCCCAGAACTCTGCAGATCTCTCTTCGGAACCTTTCAGGACACTCTCTAGAGAACCCTTAGAGGACTTATTTGCTGAACTCCCTTTTCTCCAGACTCTATGCAGAACTTCTCCTTGGATCTCTTGCAGATACTTTCCATGATTCCCCACTGCCCTTAAACAGCCTTTGAGAGGTTTAGACCTCAATGTTTCCTTTCGATTCTGCCCTAAGTGTTGCTTAGGCAAAACCCTATTTGTGAGCCACTGAAGACTCTTGACCGAGCTGCTTAGATGCTAACACTTGTTCTCCTTAATTTACCTTGCCCTGTCCCTGGTTCCTACTTGAAACTCTTTGATTTCTGAGACTCCTAAGATTAACTGAACTATCCTTATTCGTTGAACTATGCTTGGGATATTTAGATTACTAATGTATAGACGGGAAAACTTAAGATTGTTTTCTGAGCATAAAGTACTGGTGTTGTTATTCTGCGTCACCACCATTAAATTGCTTATCTGTTTAATTATGGTCTACCTCAATTTCTTTAGGAGGATTGGATTCCCATTTGCAATACTGTATCTTTATAGCATAGTATTGAGAGTGTGTTATTTGTATTTGATTACCAATTTGTAATAAACATTCTGAAAATTGGTGATCGATTCCTGGTCCTCATTGTGTAGCCAAATGGGTTGAAAATTGAAGTTATCAAATACTAACTCCCTCTCCCCTCAATGCGACTATAAAAGTCCATCGGAGGACCAAAAGTGTGGTTCCAGAAACACTGGTTCAGCAGTGAACTCTGCAAACACAGACCATTGACAATCTGACATCAGAACCAATTAAAGTGTGTTCAGCAAAATTAAACATCTTATGTTATTCCAACAAATCAACAGGAAGGATTTTTAATAAGTAAGTAGGACACTTGTAGAGCGCAACGAATGGTGAGGCGTCTTGACGCTATGAGTGGCCAGTGAGCAGGTAATGAACTAAGAAAAGTGGCTTCATTTCCTATCCTGGAAAAACCAGGTCATTACATTTTCCTGAAACATATTCTGGAATGCTGGAACCTGATGTTGGATGGCAGTTCATTCCAGAGCTTCGCTGCTCCGTATGAGAGACTTCTCCCACCCCTACTGGCCTTATAGATCCTGGGGACCAGAACTAATCCTTTGTTTGCCGATCTAAGCTTTCGATTTGATGAATACCATTGAAAGAGTTTATGTAGGCCCTCAGGCCCTCCCCCATACAGTGCTTTGTGCACCAGGCATAAAGACTTAAACTCAATGCGTTTCTCAATCGGAAGCCAGTGCAGCTCCCTAATACTATTTGAAATATGATGATATTTAAGGAATGTTAAGCAGCACTCAAGCTGCTGTATTTTGCAATGATTCAAGTTTAGACAGTTGACGCTTGTCAACTCCCAGGAAGAGTGCATTACAGTAATTGATATGGGAGAGGACTGTGGCAACTATGACCACTTTCCTGTGGTCTAACAAAATGAACTGTAAGATTTCACGCAAGATTTTAAAGAAGAAAAACAGGAAGATGTAAGTTGGTTAATCTGTCCGGCAAAGTTTAGTTGGACATCAATCAGAACTCCTAGCTTCCAAACCTTTGTCGATGGAATTGGGCAGAGACCTGCTTCTGCTGGCCACCAGGACTGATCCCAAAGTGGAGGCCCTTTACCCAACTCCATGAACTCTGTTTTGGTTGCGTTCAGTTTGAGATAACTCTGGTGCATCCACCCCATGATTTGCTTCATGCAGTTATGGAATTTCCCAGCCACTGTTTCGGCATCTGAGGAGATAGAGATGAAAATCTGCATGCCGTCGGCATGGTTACCAATGAGAACCCCTTGTTAACTTGGTCAATGGCATAACATATATGTTAAATAAAGTAGGGGACAGGGCTGAGCCCTGCAGAACTCCACAGGGAAGGAAAAACAACTCTGATGTCACATTATCCCAACACACCCGCTGTTCTCTAGCGGTAAGTAACGAGGTGAGCAGGGTTAGAGCCGTCTCCTGAATTCCTATTGCCTTCAGCCGTTGCATCAATATCTAATGGTTCACTGTGTCGAACACGGCTGATAGGTCTAGGAATACCAGGATGGCTCTACCGTCTCCATCCACCTGTTTACGTATTTTCTCTGTTGCCCTGATGAGTGCTGACTCTGTAGAGTGCTTAGGTCTAAAGCGATTTTGAGTAGAATCCAGAAGATCATTGGCATCCAAATAGCCAATTGAATCTTGGTTAATTGACTTTTCTAATATTTTTGCCGCCAGTGGCAAACAGGATATAGGTCTTTACATTATCACGTGAAGTGGGTCCAGAGAGGATTTTTTTTAAATTGGTCTAATACAAGTTTTTTTCTAAGAGAGTGGTTAGGTTCCTGAACTAATGACATTATTCAAAATTGGAGTTAGTGTGATACTAATTATATCAGAAGCTAAGTGTATTTTTGCGGGGTCACAGGGATCAGTCAGGGAGCCCGACTCTGTGTCTAGAAACAGCTTGTTGACTTTGTCCACCGTTAGTGCAGAGAAACTGCTCTGCTAGCAAATTGTGGCGTCCAAAATGGCCTCCATCGCAAGGAGTGAAGGTTGGCCAGTCGATGCCAGAACCTTACAAGCCGGAACCTCACTAGCCAGTTCATCATACACGTTTTGACCTTCTCTTGAAAGAATCAGCCATTTTATCACAAAGGGCTTGGTCCGGAGCAAATTGATTAATTGATTGTAATTTGGACAAGGCAGTAACAGCCTTAAAAGGTTCTCTTGAGGAGTTTTTGGGAGCTTCAATTTTGTTAGTAAAGTGGTTAGTTATATTACTTATAATCGCTGCCTTATACTCCGCTAATGCCAGATTATAATAATGCTTGCCTTGATCGCTGTAATCTAACCACCATGCCCTCTCTGCTCGTCGACATTCTGTTTTAATAAGTTTGAGGTCTGAGTTATACCAAGGAGCTGAGATTCTGTTCTTCTTGACTTTGATGTTTCTTGCTGGGGCCAGCTGATCCACGGCAGATCTGATCCAGCCCTCATAGTAGTCGGCTGCTGAGGTGTACTTTTATCTAGTGTTTCTACAAGATCTTCTTTTTTGATTTTTCTCCACGCTCTTATTTTGTTAGGGGGCAGTTTGTTAGACTGCAATCTGCCATTTTCCATGAAGGATAGATTAAAATGAATGGCCCTATGGCCGGTCCAGGTCAGGGGAGATACTTTATCTATGGTAATGGTGGGGTTGTTGGTGAAAATACCATCCAGAGCATGAAGAGCCTTATGCATAGGCTCTAAGACTAACTGTGTTAGTCCGAAACCTTCCAGGTTATCCATTAGGGTGAAAGTATCCCCATTACTGTCACTCTCTAAATTAAAGTTAAAGTTAAAATCCCCTAATATCGTGAAAGTAGGATGTTCCAAACTAGATTCCATCATTGTCTGTAGTCCTTGGATAAACGGGCCTTTTGGTCCTGGTGGCCTGTATATAAGTAGCCCGGGGAAGGATATGGTGTTAGAAATTTTTATATTGAAGGACATGGCTTCAGCTTCAGGCAGAAGAAACAGCTCAAAAGAAACTTTGAGCCAAGACCGCTAGATGATAGCTAAGCCTACACCCATTTGTCACATTCTATCCACTTTAGACATTAAGTAATCTGTTGGTAGGGCGGTAACCCAGTCGTGCTCTGACTCTTCGTTAACCCAGGTTTCTGTTAAAAAAGCCACGTCCGGGAATGCTGATTGCAACAGCAATTCCAATTCGTACTTATGTTTAATCACTGATCTAGTGTGAAGCCGTATGGCCCTTATAGTACATTAGCAGCACATCAGGAGTGTTTGTTTTTCCCTATCATGGTGTGGGTCTAAGGGTCAAGGTGGGTACATCGGGTAAGTTGTTGTTCCTTCTAGCAGGACTCTGTGTAGGTAGGCTTAAGGGAGATTTGGAGAGCGTAACAGGATTGTCACCTGTGGTATCGTAAAATAGAAGCTGATACCTTCTCCCATCCTGCGTGGAAGCAGTACCGTAATTACCTGTATTAAATGCCAAAGGCTGTTCTGTAGAGTGCCACCCGGCCTCTACGACAGTATGCGTATGCACGGTACCCCTCGTGACCGGGCTCGGTCCAAGGGTATAAAATAAATGGGCCAAGGTCACACGTGAGCTTACGGCCAAAGCATAACCACTGTGGTTGTGTCCCCCGATTTGCTCCGCCTGAAGTATTGGCCGCTCCCCGTCCCAGCACGCTACACTCGGGACGAAGGTGTGTTGTGGACCCCCACCTGCCGGTCTCGCCCCTGCCTGCAGCGGACCGTGCGATTGCCTGCGGCTGTACCTGTGAGGCTGCGCTGGCCTGCCGGCCGGTTGAGCTCCTTCCCCATGGGCGGCGCTACTTGCGGCACGCTGTCCTCCTGGATCTGGCCGTCGGAGCTGCCTGTGGTGAGTGCTGGCTGCCCTGATTGCCCCGCACCTGTGTCCAACAAGCGCCCTCTAGTGTGGAGGGGGAGCGTGCCGTGAGGCCTGCTGCCGGCCCGGCAAGACTGCGCGCGCATGCGCACTGAAGAGCGGCCTAGTCCCCCGCATTTCCCTGGCAAGAGAGGAAAACGTATCCTCACAGCATCCAGGGTGCTGGCAGCTATATCCTGAGGGGAACACTGGCAGTAAGGGCCCAGGGGTGAGAGGACACAACCCCCGCAGCGGCAGTGAAGCGTCACAGCGCGTTTGCAGGTGGACACATTGCGAGTGGGCACCATGAGAAGAGCTCGCATAGGCTATCCCGGGGAGGAGAAGAGGCCCATACAGCAAGGCTTTAGTGCCAGGCAGGCATAGTGCAGCGCCATGGGTGATGACCCGGCTGCCCAGGTTCCGACCCCACGCCTCCACACTCACATGCCTCGGTGATGTCCCTGCCGCCATTCAGCCAGCTGGCTGAAGCTGCCACTGCGGCGCCACGTTGGAAGCGGTGGGTAGGGAGACTGAATCACTACTTCACCGGGACCCGTGAACACGACGGCAAGGTGAAGCGCTCGCTCCTCATGCACTTTGGAGGCGATGAGCTGTACGAGCTGTTTGAATCCCTACAAAATACCGGCGCAGACGACAACTACGAGGCCGCGATTGCTGCTCTGAACAAATACTTCGATCCCCAGATGAATCCGGACTATGAGCGGTTCAAACTGCGGCAGGCCCGACAGATGGAAGCGGAGTCGATGGATATGCTTTATGCCAGACTTCGGAAGCTAGCGGCCACATACACAGGCATAGATCCCAACGGTGAAATCAGATGTAAGTCGGTTGCCCTGAGACGCCTCATCCTCCGGCGACCGGGCATCTCACTGGACGAGATCCTGATCCTTGCTCGTTCACACGAGCTCTCCGACAAGCGCGCGGAGGAGATGAAGGTGGTGCGGATACGGAGCACGTCGCAGACGACAGCGCCAAAGCCAGTGCGTGCGAAGGAGGAGATGGTGGAAGCCATTCAAAGACGGCTAGGGGAGTTCAGCGATGGGGCACAGGTACCAGGCCCAGCGGCAGATGTGGCTACTGCAGATTTGATCATGGCGAACACGACAAGTGCCCCACGAGAGGAAAGGCGTGCCCAAAGTGCGGGAAAGCCAACCACTACACTAGCGTGTGCCGGGGCGAGGAGAACGGTCACGTGGTGGTGCTCTGAGGGGTCGCCAGACGAGTCTGAGGCACCTCACGCTTGACGACCACCGACATCCCAGACAGAGCGGCTGATACGGCCTACTATGAGGATGACGACAATGTGTTTGTCATTTCGTTCGCGGGACGAGCAGGAAAGAAGAGACGTCCGCCCCTAATATGCCACGTCCGCATCAACGGATTTCCCATACAGGCTCTAATCGACACTGGAGCGTCGGTGAATGTAATGGACTCCTATCAGTTTGACCAACTACAGACCAAACCACCGCTGACCCCCAGCAAAGCCAGGATCTTCACATACGGCGACACCGAACCTCTCCCATTGAGGGGGATGATTGAAGTCCAAGTCTCGAGCGACAATCACACACTGGCAGCGACATTCCACGTTACGGAAGGAGGCACGGGCACGCTAATAGGTTGCCACACGGCAGAGGACCTAGAGCTAGTGTTCTTCGCCAAGCAAATCCATGAATACCATGCCGAGGATATAATGAGAGAATTTCCTCACCTCTTCATGGGCCTGGGCAAGCTCAAGAACTACCAGGTGAAATTGCATATCGACCGCAACCTCCAACCGAGAGCACTCTGACATCAGCGAATACCACTGCACCTCCGCCCGCTGGTGGAGCAGGAACTACAGTCCCTGGAAGACATGGGAGTAATCGAGAAGGTATCAGGGCCCACCCCGTGGGTGTCACCCCTCGTGGTGGCACCTAAACCAAAGCAACCTGGCGCCATCCGCCTATGTGTGGACATGCGGCTCCCTAACCAAACCATCCGCAGAGAGCGGCGCGTGACACCGACGATGGATGACATCGTGGCGGACTTGAATGGGGCCCAGTGATTTTCTAAGCTCGATCTAAACTCCGGCTACCATCAGCTAGAGCTAGCTCCAGAGAGCAGGTATATAACCACCTTTTCGACACACGTAGGCCTGAGGAGGTACCCAAGACTCAGCTTTGGGATGTCATCTGCAGCCGAGGTTTTCCAAAACGTGATCCAAGAAACCCTCTCCGGCCTTGTTGGAGTGATCAACCTCAGTGACGACATTTTAATATACTCGCAGAGCCTCGAAGACCACCATGCTCGGCTGAGAGCCACGTTGCAACGACTCACGGACTGTGGTCTTACGCTGCACTGAAAGAAATGCGCTTTCTACCAGAGCTCCATAGACTTCTTTGGGTATGTGTTTTCCAGGGAGGGGCTGAGAGTGGACCCCCAAAAAGCGGCAGCGAATCCAACAGCAATCAGGAGGATTTTCCTTGGCATGACTACGTACTGCGGGCGGTTCCTCCCAAACCTCGCCACGATCTCGGAGCCACTACGGCAGTTGATGAAAACAGGAGCGCCATGGGCATGGACACCTCACGAGGAGGCCGCATTTCAAGGAGTCAAGAAAGCGCTCCTGGACCAGACGACAATGGCATATTTTCACCCGGGAAGAAAAACAGAGCTGGTAGTGGACGCCAGTCCGGTGGAGCTGGGCGCCGTCCTACTACAAGAGGCACCGCAAGGAATCTACGTGCCAGTGGCATACGCCAGTCGGGTGCTGTCACCGACAGAGACACAGTACGTGCAGATCGAGCGTGAGGCCCTAGTCATCCGCTGGGCCTGGCAGCATTTCCACCTCTACCTGTTTGGCCACTCTTTCCGGGTCGTAACAGACCACAAGCCCCTACTGCCGTTGTTCAGTTGAGCCAACAGATTGGCACCGCCCAGGATTGAGCGATGGGCCGTACAGCTACAAGCCTACTCCTTTCAACTGGTATTTCGACGGGCTCCAACAACCCGGCGGACTTCCTGTCGAGGCACCCGTCACAAGCCGAAGATGGTCAAGCACCGGATGACAGCGTGAAGATGGAGGCGTTTGTACAAATGATCGAGGATGATGCCTGCCCGCTGGCGGTCACCAAAGAGGATCTGTGCAGCGCGACCGAGTTGGATCTCATGCTACAGCGAGTCAAGGAAGCTCTCACCGCCGGCAGGTGGCACAGGTTCCTGGATGGCGTGTCGGATCTCATGGAGGAGGAGCAGAGCGCTCGGAGGCAGTTAGAGAGAGTGCGCCATGAACTCAGCATCGGAGAGTCTGGACTGGTGCTCAGGGGTCAGAACATTGTAGTCCCTCAAGGCCTTCACAGTCGCGTAGTGTCTCTAGCTCACCAAAGTCACCAAGGAGTTGCAAAGACAAAGGCCAGGCTCAGGTCCAAAGTATGGTTTCCAGGGATGGACAGAATGGTTGATGAAGAAGTACGGACCATCCACCACTGTGCCATCACCGGGGTCGATCCTGTTCCGGCACCAATCATCACTGAAGAGCCATGCAACATGCCCTGGACTAAAGTGAGTGTCGACTTCGGCAGCTTTCCAGACAGATGGCACACGCTGGTCGTTATAGACTCCTGCACCAAGTTCCCGGTGGTCGAGTTAGTGACATCCACGGCGTTCACGCACGTCTAGCCCGCTATCGAAAAGATCTTCGCAACCTTTGGGCTGCTGGAAGAAGTGAAATCGGACAATGGGCCACCCTTCCAAGGGCAGGAATTTCAAGACTTCCTACAGAAGAGAGCGATCAAACACCGACGAATCACACCTCAGTGGCCCCAGGCCAACGGAGAGGTTGAGCGATTTATGAGAACTCTGAATAGGGCACTGCGCATAGGAACGGATCAACATCAAGACCCGGAAACCTGTCTTCATCAATTCCTTTTTGCATACCGGCAGACACCCCACTCAACGACGGGGTGCGCCCCGGCAGCACTCCTTCTGAAGTAACCACCTCGTGATCTCATCCCCGAAGGCCCCAACTGGGCACCGCCAGGTTTGGACTCGGAACGAGCTCAGCTGAAGCGCCAGCAGACCAACGACAAGGCCACCATCAGCCGAGGAGCCAAGGTGCCAGCCATCCGGGTTGGGTCTCGGGTGATTCTGAAGGATCGTCATCCCGGCTGGAAGTTTCGCACGCCCTACGAGCCAGAAGAATGGACGGTCACCCAAGTGAAAGGAACGATCACCGCACAGAGAGGGCGACATACCGTGGTGAGAAACGTGTCGTGGTTCAGGGCGGTGATGAGTAAACCGCGATCGACAAGCGTAGTATCCGGGGAAGATGATGACACTTCGAGCCTCCTGGACGCCCCTGACGCCAACCCAGGACAGAGCGCATCGCTGCAACCACGGCCGGGCCCCGAGGACCACGCTGTCCCCAGCCAAGAGAAGGCGGTCGAAGGCTCTGACCCGGAGGGGCGCCCGAGCTGTGCCACTCCACCACCAGGAGTGGCGTCATCCAGGAGTCAGCACTACCGACTGAGGCCGAATCCCGCACCCAGCCAGAAGCTACGGGACTATGCCTGTCAAGCAGCTGAGCCGGTGACAACATCATCTGGGCGCCTGCCCAGGGACTGAAGGGACATTTACCGCAGCCCTGGCTACCACTTTCCACTACCTTCTCCCATCCTGCGTGGAAGCAGTACCGTAATTACCTGTATTAAATGCCATTAGCTGTTCTGTAGAGTGCCACCCGGCCTCTACCACACTGTGCGTACGCACGGCACCCCTCGTGACCGGGCTCGGTCTGAGGGTATAAAATAAACAGGCCATGGTCGCACGTGAGCTTACGGCCGAAGCATAACCACTGTGGTTGTGTTCCCTTATTGCTCTGCCCGAAGTGTAGGCCGCTCCCCGTCCCAGCACGCTACACCTGGTGTAAATCTGGAAGGAAAAACAGGCAGCGGCCCCGGCGTGCCTTTTGCGCGCGTATGCTGCGAGATTGTATCAGCATACATACTGCTTGTATCCCGATTGCGTTTGAAACAACTAGCGCGTCGACCTTGCTGTTGGCGGGCCCGCTCTAACATACAGGCACCGCATGGGGAGTCTGGTAGACTGAGTCTCCTTTACTAAAGTGCGAAGTGCAGTATGGCAGTGAGAACTGAATTAAAACAATTAAACTTCTTAAAAGTGTCCACTTTCAAACAGACTGAAAAGTGCTTTCCTCGACCCTTAATCAATGCTTTCCCAGAACCACAAACAAGCAGCCGCGTTAGAAACTCACTTGTAATCCTTAATATTCAGCATGTCTGCTTCTGAGCAATGTGAAGGAACTGCTCGTGGAAGTAGGAAGTAGGGGAACACCCCATAAAAGGTCGCTAGCCGAGGAAAACAGCTAGGAAAGAACTGAGTGATTCAAAAATGGACTTGATGGAGGTAGCTCGTTCCACTGAACCAGTTTGAAAGCTCAAGGTCTTCCTTCACTGCTCTAGGTATGCGGTGTGGTGCTTTATCACGTATGATGTAACACACCGCACAACCTGAAGGAGTTCACTGGTGTCTGGATCCCGCACGAAGCAGTTTTCCTAACTTTATGAAAGGTACAATATACTTGATAATCCTAGTTATTACTTATATAGCGTATAATGGATTACACAAACGAATGTCACACAATGGTCGTTAACAAGAACTAATCCCTCGCTTGATAGACATATTCCTTTTTAATACCAGTCAAAAACAGGTAAAAAAAGGTAGCAATAACCTTCTCAGTGTCCCTTGTGTTTACACGAGACAAATACCAATGCCAGTGAGTCAAAGAAAGTGTCCAAGCAAAACACAAACTACCAAGACACATAGGACACTAGCGTGCCGTGTATTCTATTGAATCTAGTATCACAGCAATATGTGTGCTAGAATTAAAGACAACTGTTCATAATGATGCTGAGGACATTTCAACCTTGCCCGTAAATAATAAAGCCATTTTCAGGACTGGACTATTTTGGGAAACCTTCAAAAAAGCTGGATATGAAAGAGATTATTCACTGTTCATTACATTGAATGAACTCTTCAATGTATGCTGATTGGCTGATCCAATATTTGAACGTGACTCCAACTGAGCAATGGCTGAGGAGACCGCACCCAGAGCGCCTTTTCTATGTAGTTTGGAATGTACTATTTCTTTTATCACATGAGTCTAGAGAGACAGCTAAAGATGTCTAAAGCTGGGACTAGATCTAGACCTAAAATGTATGGCCAACAACATAAGGTTCTTAAAGCACTTTACATGAGCACCAGATTACATAACATAAGGTCAGACTTTTTTTTTTAGGCAGAGGAAGATTGAGTGATTTGGCCAGAATCACAGGATGTTGAGACCACAACAAGACTCAAACTTGTTTTCTGAGTTCCAGAGTTGGCATCTCTCACTGTTAGGCCACATCTCTGCTCCCAGGGTTGCGTCACGTGAACCCTCTTATGCTTTCTTTTTCCTGCCTTTAAACTTTGCCCCAAATCACTTTCAATTCATTGATTTTAAATGTAACAGGCCCCGAGTAGCAGCATGACGATATCAAAGGGGCGAAAGTGCTGTGATTCAGCAGCATACAAGAAGCCCTCTCCTGAAAGAGGCAGCAGACCCCACTTGATAACAGAGAGGAGGTCCCCACGTCCCTCTGGCCATGAAAGTGCTATTGACTACATCTGGCTGCAGCAGTAGTGGCTAGAGGTGCACTCCTGGCTGCCAGGGAAGAGCTGTGCTTCCTGTGCGTCATGTCAGTCACCCTGTAATTTGAAAACCGCACACTGTCATCATGGGCTTGAATACTTTCTGATGGCAGGAGAAAACTGATACCGCAGAGCAGAAGGAGAGGACTGTCTGGGATATAACAGAGTGGCACAGAGAGGGGAGGGAGAGATTCTGCTGCTGTAGACACATAACTTTCAGTAAATCTTGGTTTTTGGCTTCATCAATGCTTGTATTGTTTTTTCATGGCTTTTATGAAACCTTCTTGTCGGTGGGCTCCTAGGCCTTTGCCAATATAAAATAAACATTGTCTGAAATCAAAAATATATTTTTCTATCTAAAAAGTCACACATTGCCATAGTTATTCCTGGAACTAAACGGTACTACTCTGGGTACAGATGTGATCCTTCTGAAAGAGCAGAATGCCATCACTCACGGTGCAGCCTACTAGGGGATAGAGTGAGTTGACACATTGCCCCATGGTGCATGCTGTGGTGGGTGAAAGAAAAATGTAAATTACATAATAAGAAACCAATAGATGAAGAGAGCTGGCTGAAATCCCACATGAGTATATTACATATCTAATTGTAGTCAAATTAAAAGGTCTTGACTAACAGAGACCTTAAAAAAGGGCATTTAAGTCTCTGTGACCACATCAAATACACATCGAGTGAAATGCACTAGAATTCAAAGTTATGTGCAAATGACATTTTCAATTAAACTGACAATATTCTCCTTTATTAACTAATCTCCTTTCTCTTGGTCCCTCACCCCTGCTTTCTCCCTCCCTATACTCTCTATCTATGTTCTCTCTCACTCCTCAATTTGCTATCCTCTCTGCTCTCTATGAGCTCTCTCCCCTCCATTTCTTCCTCCAGGTTAGGTTCCATTCACTTCTCCCCAGCATCCATTCCCTCAATGCACATCTTTCATGAGCTCTTTTTCCCTTTCGCTCTCTCAGATGCCACATCTTTCCTCTCTCGCTCGCTGTCTCTAACTTTTCACCCCTGCCTCATTGCCTTTCTCTCGGGCCATTTCGTGTCATGTCCTTATGCCTTTATTCCTCTAGCTCTCT
The DNA here is from genome assembly GCF_964204655.1 of Triturus cristatus. NCBI lineage: Eukaryota > Metazoa > Chordata > Amphibia > Caudata > Salamandridae > Triturus > Triturus cristatus. The sequence goes on along the minus strand of NC_140584.1, from coordinate 974,337,164 downwards.
TCTTGTTCATGCATGTTTCTTTTTTTTAAAACTCTGTTTATTGCATTTAAAAAATAATCAGCAATGCTACCGTGCAAGGCAGCTACTGTATTGAACCAACCAGAAACAAGCTGCGATCGCTCAACACCATAGGGGGAAAACATTACATATCAAATCAGTGATACCAGTTTACTGTCTGAGTGCCAACTCTCTTCCATAGATATCATTCACTCTGCTCCGGCTTGCGAACCTGCCATGGCCTGCTGTTGAAGATAGCATCGCAGTGGCTCCCAAATGTCTTTGGGTTTGGATGACGTTGGCAATTCCTCCGCATATAACTCCAAGTTTTCTTTGCAGTATACCATGTCTTTAAGCCAGTGTGCCACGTTCGGCGACTGTGTCCCTCCCCACGTAATGGCAACTCAACTTTTGGCCATCAACAATGCAATACGTATATATTTACCCATAACCCCTTTCACATGTGGAACATAACATAGAAGGCATACCAACGGTGTACATTATAATTTCGTTCCAGACATTTCTTGTATAGTTTGCCCCACCTGCCTCCAGTAACTTGCCACTCTCCCACAGTCCCAAGCAAGATGCATAAAATCAGCTTCCGATTAACCACATCTCCTACATCTACTAGAATCCTGTTAACCAAAGCCATGTAGATGAAGGGGTGTGTGATACGTCTGATGCAAATATTTAAAATATATTATGCTGAGGTTTCCTTTAGGGGTAAGCTTGCCTGTGAGATTGCAGACATGTTCCCATTCCGTCAGCATTATAGGGGGGGTCAACGTGTCATTCCAACGTGCAAGGCTCCTATCTGATCCACTGAGTGTCTCTACTTGTATTGCCCTGTATAACTTGGTTGCTAATTTTCTTCGCGTTGGAGTAGTCAATAATAACTGTTGGGATTGGCGAGCAGGAGGTTCGGCCGGGTAAGTATCGTAATATGATTTAATAGCGTGCCTCAATCTATGGACAGCGAACTGAAAAAGCAGTGTAGGATTAACATACTGCAGAGCTGCAGGGGTGAGGAAAGCCCCATCTGGGTAAAGATCTTGCATGGTACTTATACCCGCCTCCCTAAGCAGCCGCAGCGGACCAGTCTCCTGCGTCACCGATAACACCGCAAGATGCACCAGGGGCATCGCTGGGGCATATATAGGTAGTTTATTGGCAATTTGTCCTATAGATTGCCATGCTGCCACTGTAGTGTCTATTGTGTTTATTTCCATTTTTGGGCTACCCCGGTGCGTGTGAGTGATGAGACTGTGCAGGGGAGTTGGAGAGGCATCGCCGTCTTTGACTGCCACATGCGGAGTAAAGGCATGCGGATTAAACCAGAAATATGGATATTGTGCTTGAGCACTTAAGTATTAGATATAAGGGTTCGGTGCACTGAATCCCCCTCTGGCATAGTCAAGTGTAAGAGTAGTCCACCCCACCCGCGCCTGTTTACCTCCCCAGACTAAACGAAGCAATGACGTTCACAGAGTCTTAAAAAACCCCTGTGATAGTTTTATTGGAATGTTAGAAAAGAGATACAGAAAACACGGCAGTACCACCATTTTTATAATCGCAATGCAGTCTGCTAGGGACAGCGGCAGTGCTATCCATTTATTAATTTGTTGGTCCAGTGAGACACATGCTCACCCATAATTTTCCCTTATAACGACGTCGGGATCTCGATGAATCCAGACCCCTAGATATTTGACCGGCACTGCGGTCCAAACTATCAGATATTCCATAGGTGGGGGAAGGGTGGCCGTCATCAGAGGAATGATAATGAACTTATCCCAGTTAATTGCAAGACCTGCGCCAGATACCGAGCAGGTTCTCTGATAAAAAGAACCATGTCATGGGCATAGAGAGATATTCCAACTGGACGGTGATTAAAATTTAGAGCCGTATCTCTGTGTCTTTGACGTATCACACATGTCAGGGGCTCTCAACCAAATGGGGGATCACCCTCCTGGGGGGAGGAACAACGACAAACACCTACCAAACGGCAGGGTGGCCAGGCTGCCATATCAGAAAACCCATTCCAGATCTTCTAGTTTTGAAAGATTAACTGTGCCATAACCCTAACCAGAACATAAATATACTGTACTATCGGCATGTTTCTGATACCACATCAGCGCAATTGAGCTGTGGGCTCTCATACAGTAATATAGTCTATTGTGTCCATGTGTGCAGTCATGTGGATAAACAACAATAGAACTCATCAAAACTATTAGCTTTCAGTCAGCATCACTGAGAGTCGGTGACATCGTTGAACTTTTCGAAGCGACCTGAGGAGTTTTACGTGGATATATATGCGTCGTGAACTTCATAGCCGATTTGGAGTCTGTGAAAAAATGTGCTTGTCCATCATGAGTGATCTTGAATTTGGCAGAGTACAACATTGCATAGGGAACAGAGGCAGATTGTAAAAGCCTTTTCACTGGCATGAATTCCCTACTTGCAGCCTGTACTGCCGGGGTGTAATCCAGAAAGAAGGACAAGTTGTTGCCCAAATGAGTGATGGGGCTCTTAGCCCTCGCCTCACGGAGAACAGCATCCCTGTCCGCATAGTTGAGGAGGTGTGCAATGATCGGGTGCGAAGGCGCACCCGGCACCGGTTGGGGTCTGAGTGATCGGTGAGCCCTCTCCACGATCCTGGCCGGGGGAAAGTACAGGACCGAACAGCTCCCACAGTAGGTTTTCAATGAAGGGCTCCATCTTTGAAATGGCTGTCGACTCCGGAAGGCCAATTATTCTAAGGTTGTTCTGTCGGGAACGCGCCTCCAAATCTTCATTTTTTGCCCTTATTACCTCCAGCACCTTCTTCATTCTAAGAATCTGCGTCATAGATTCAGTATGAGAATCCTGGGTATCAGACAGTCTATTCTCCAAAACATCAAGCCGAGTTTCATGAACGTCCACTTTTTTCTTTACTTTGCCGAGGCTGGATTTAAGGGCATCAATCTTACTGTCGATTGTTTTAAGACCGAATCGTACCTCTAGCAAGATAGTCTTCATGTCCTCTTCAGGATTATCTGCACTGTCAGCCATACCTTGATTAGCAACCAGCTCCGATGGCAATTCCATTATGCGAGTGTGGCGCTTACTCTTGAATGGTAGCTTGGGCTGTTTGGGGTCTGCCTTGCCCATGGTCTTGAAATAGTAATGACACAGCTGGACCAGCACGTCCGTGCACTATGTCTCGTTATGTTAAACCACGACGTTGTGTACAGGCCCAATCCTAGCTCTGGTCAGTGGATTCTGGAATGCAAGGCAGACTCAACGGCACCCTAGTTAAAATAGGGCCTAACCTTTTTCGCCGCTGTAGCAATCGGCGCAGTAGCCATAGTAATATACTTGTGATTGTCCCCAGCACTCCTCACCACTGGCATGTAGGAGAACACGAAAATGCCTCCGCAACACAACAATAGGGAGCACAACAATAGGAAGCAGCGGTGGCTCCGGACCGTCCCTCAGAGTCTCTCAACAGGTGTTCACCTTCAATGTCAGATGGCCCATGGCAGCCGCCTTGCACTTGTATACTTCGCTATGTGTAGCCTTGCCAGCAGAGTGAACGGTATTGACAATTACCACCAGGCCCCGAAGCAGCCTTCAACAGCCCAGGACGATGCCACAGAGGAACCCCTCTGCTCTGCAGCACTAGGGACGGGAGACCCGGCAGGCACGCACACCACCACAGTGACCCGCAGCCCACCTTAGGTGACCCACCCGCCGCACCAGACGGTACAGTGGGGATCCCTCTAGATGGAGGGAGCCGGATGAAGCCCAGGATCTCAGCAGGGACCAGCAGACTTGTGCCGCTAGCTCTGGGCCCCGCAAGGCATAAAGGCCAGGCGAGGCCTAGGCTGTGCCACACAAGTTAGCCCAGCCCCAAAACAAGACCTCGCCACACTCACCTCGTCTCCGATTTGCGCTGAGGGCCAGTCGCCGTATCAGCAAGTGCCGCCGCCCTTTCTTCACATCCACACGGCCCTCCGCTGCAGGCAACAGGGCAGGGAGGCGCCACAGGGCTCCAGCTATGCGTCGCAGAGACTGCCCCCTGTCCCCCGATGTCCAGCCGGGCGATCCAGCGTTTCGCTCAATGTGCCTCCGCCAGGATAAGCGTGGGCACACCTCCTGTCTCCGCTGTCCTTCCCCGCAGTACCAGGCACCGCGCGTGCGACCAGCAGCGTATCAGTGGCTCAGCTCACGCGGCTTCAGCGTGTGGTGTGGTGGCCATTTTCCCTCAGGGCCTGCCGCGCTATGCCTCCTCTCGCCAGCTTGGATTTCCGCAGCGATCGAGCCCCCAGCTCACAGCCGAGTGCTCCAGATGAGTCCAGCCGATGGTGCGCTCGATTTCAGCGAGATCTGGTAAGTTTTAAGGATGGTATTTGAAGGATGTTGGGGCCTGGCCTGCGGAGCTTCTTCACCAGGCAGCCATCTCGCAACGAGCCGTAACCAAGCTCCCTTGTTCATGCATGTTTCTTCACTAGTATCCATTGAATCTCTTCCTCACTCTGTTGTTCTGTCCGTCCCTCCATCTGTCAGCTTCTCTGAGATCTGTATTTCACCTGTGCTGTCTAAGCATTCTTCTCCCATGCTTGATTTTATCCAGCCCATGCTGTGCCATCCTCTGTTCTCTCCCACCCCTTGCTTTAGCTTATTATTTTGTCTCCTTCTATGTGCTCACTCCCCTTCTCACATGAAGCTCTTCCCCACCTTGTGGTCTTCTGTTCTGTGCTGCCTCATCCTGTCCTCACTTATCTTACAGTCTTTTGTCCCGTGCTATCCAATCTAGTGCTATATGCCATCATGTGCAGTTCATATCCTCAGTTCTTCCTATCCTGTGCTCTCCACTCATCTCTTCCCAACATCGTGGTCTCTCATCATGAGCTTTCCATCATTTGCTCTGTGATTCTTTTCCCTTTTAGCCTGCTTTCTTCTCTCCTGTGCTCCAATAATGTCCTCTTCCTGGCTGTGCACTTTCTGTTCAGCACAATCATCCTATGCTCCACCACACTTTGTTCTCCCATTCTGTGGCTGTACTTACCAATTCTGTGCTAGCCTCTATGCCCCATCCTTCGCCCTGTTCTCCCCATCCTGAGGTAGCCCCTTCCATGTACTCTGCCACCAAATATCTCATCTTTACAGCATTGATACATCATGTCCTCTTCCACCCTGTGCACAAGTGCCTCTGCATCTACCATCCTGTATTATTCCACACTATGGTATCTCCAAAATGTTCTGCTTGCTTGCCCTTCTCTGGTCTTGCAGACAGGGGCGTAGCTTGGTCAGTAAGATTGGGGAGGTGTGAACTTTTGATTTCTAAACAATCATGCTGGCCTGTAGATGTGCGCCATGCACACACTGCATGAGTCTAGTATAGGTTTTGTACTGGAAGGGTACAATTCCAGTACAAATTACAATGCTTAGACTAACTTTCAAACTTTTTTCACTTTGTTTGTGTGCTGTACAGTGCATCACACATGCAACGTCGCAAAAGAAAGGAGAAATAAAAGCATTTCTCCTTGATAGTGCCTATTTGAAATGGATGATATTTTTTTACGCAAAACTCTGTCTACCTCTTTAAGTGAATAGGGTTTTGCATCAAAACCCATGGGTGGTTGCATCGGAATGCAAAGCAGCTCTATGTGCTCTTTTGCATTACTTTCAATTTAATTTCCAGTACTAAACAAGTTTTGCACTGAAAAGTAACTTGGGGGAAAAAAAGGTTTTGTGTTGATTTGCATCACTTTTGGGATGCAAACGTACAAAATCCTAGTAAATATACCCCATAATGTTAAAATAGATTATACGGCAAGCAGGGAGCATGAGAGGGGCTTAAGGTGCAGTGGAAAGGGACAGTAATGCCGATTGGTAGGGGTACTAAATTAGAGAAAACACAAATATTTTGTGAAATAACCAACATTTTGTTTCATTCTCTTTCCACACAGAGAGATGGAGAGTGAGTGTGAGCGTTTTTAGTCTGTGTTTTAAATATTCCTGGTAAATCTCACAGACACCTCACCATGCCCAACTGAAAGCACCTGTACCCAACTATTTATCAAAAAATAAATGTATTTGGGGGATGTAACACCCCAAACACCCCTCTGAAGCTACGCCCCTGTATGCAGATCCTAGGCTCTCACACATTCTGTCATAATTCACCATTGTATGATCTCTCCCATAAAATACACTTCTCTTACTCATCATGTGTCTTACCTGTCCCAAGCTAATTCCCATACAGAGGTCTCTCCCAACATGTATTCTCCCATCCTTTACTTTCTCTCATACTCTGTAGTCTATCTTAACTGGTGCTTCTTAGCCTACTATTTTAGGTTCTCCAATCTGGTGCTCTTGTCCATCATCCACTCTCATATTTGCAATTTTGCGTGTTCTCCCATGTCCTATGTCAATTCTTTGGCCAAGATGGCACCAATTATTTGGAAAGGATCCCTCCAGCGACAAATTGTATCTTCTTGAGTGTTGAAGAATCTTGGGGTTTTGAATTTCATGTTCATGATAATGTTTTCCTATTGAAGCCATACATACCACCTGCAATTGTAAGTATGCCCTTCGGAGACCACTATAACTTACACTGTGTGAATGTGATCTCACAGAGATCCATGCTGTTATTTCAGGTGTGGTTAGATCATTCTCTCCCGATATTTCCTTGATTTATTTTTTCTCTTAGGCCAATCATGGGAAGCAGATTGCCATGGGAAAAAAGGTCTAGGGGACAGATGCACTAAGATACTGGTCACAAAAAATGTTTGCAACTTGCAACCCTACTTATTGTGTTCAGTACCTAATTTTGTGAACCGATCTGTGTACTACTAGTAGGTGGCCACTGAATGACCTCCCTTATGAATATTAATTAAGCAAGTTGCAATTTGCAACTCTCCTACACTTGGATACAATCACAAGTATAGTGGCATGAAAGCTTTACTGAATCGGTGGAGTTTGCAATGGTAGAACGCGTTGTACATCTTGTCATAGATGTGCTACTCAAGTCTGAAATAATACAAACTAAGATATTTGTTTCGAAATCCAAAACTTTTAGTTCAAACCACCCACAAATTACTCTGTATCAGACTTCTCAAAGTAAAGTCAAATTTACTCCAGTCCTCTTATGTAATGAGGGTACTGGCATGTGGGGGCAGTTTGTTTGTATTTGTGTTCGTCCTGAGGTTGTATCGTTACAGTGGGATTAAGTCTTCTGGGAAGGTACTCGGAGAAAAATGCATGTGTCAGAATTAATTGAGGCTGTCGGAATCAATATGTATGCAATCCTATGTACATTTGGTAGACATGAGACATAAGCACAGCCTAGAAAAAAGCACCCCACAAGCATATTATGCCTCCAAAGATGAAGGACCGGAAGCCATGCTGCAGATGGACAGCAGGATAGGCGTTTATAACAGTCAACTCAGCTGGGGCAACACTGTCCAGAACTAAGAGTTTCCTCCCACTATGCTTGAGGCAGAGGAACCCTAAATGTGGCAGAATGGGGCAAGCAACATTTAATTATGCCATTGTGAATGGCCTATCCCGCCACCCACTAAATGAGCCCATTAGCATTACAAGAGGAAGTGTATGACTGAATTAAGTAGACCTGGCATGATTTTATTTACTCCAGACTAATTGGAGTAATTTGCATTTCTCTTGTGACATGGAATTACCAGTTTTAATGCCATGACATCCGATTCTCCCATTCAGGGAAAATGGGACCACGAGGAGCACCGAAACAACGCAAGAGCATGATTGCTCATGTTTGTCTTTTGGCAAACGCAATCAGAATGCTCAGTGGTTGTTTCCAATGCAAGCGGCAGAACTTTAACATGGGTGATTGACGATCAGCATTTTGAGTAGAATATTTACTCGAGCGACTACAAAATGAACTTAAAATCCATTTTCTAGCTGACATTTTCTCGAACAGACCGTTTGAATATTTGTTAGCATGAAATGCACTTTTTTTAAAAAGTGCTATTGAGACTGGGAGACTGCTGTATATACAGTACCAACTTCCTCTTCCTGGCCTACAGACTCCTCCCCTTGCTTTGTACTTTGAATTTGGGTTTTGGAGGGAAATCATCAATGTATCTCTTGTCTGCAATCTCTGCTGTATCCACCAGTGGCAGTTGGTGGCATTTGAAAGGGGTGAGGCATAAAAGTTGCATATGACTTTCATATTGCAATCAAAGTGAGCAAGTTCAATGGACAAATGTAGGGTTCAGGGGTTTCCTCCTCCCGAGATAAATTTGAAAAAAGATTGGCAAATGGTGCATTTTAAAGCAATTTTAGTAAAGCATTTAGTGAGAAAGCAAGAAGGTTTATAAGGCAATTATGAACATGTAGTCTTGAAATATTTAAGCACATTAAAACCTGCCCATCTCTTACGGCATTAATATGTTCAACAGTGACTGTAGTGTGGAAATTGTACAGCGTGACAACTTCAGGATCTTTACAGTGTGTGCTTGTCCAGTGTCTTGACCTGCATGCCACATCAACTTTGAGAAAAAAATGCTCTAACAAGGTTTCAGGAAGCACCCAAACCTGCTGGCTGCAATGTCATAGAGAAATATGTGCAGACATGTCTTTAAGTGGAATGGCAAAAGTGGGGGATTTCTAAAAAGGAACATGTCAAATAAATTTCAGTGATTCCCATAGTGTGGCACCCAACCAGTATTTTGGTGTCTCTATGAGCTGTTATTGAATCTGTTCAGCTGTTATAAACAGCTAAAACCTGCCAGGACTATTGGCTTTGTCAGTGGTTTGTTGCTTAAGATAAATGTGTAGCACCAATCATTTTACATCAATAATTAACATTGAAATTGTGAGACTGTGAATTAAATATTATTGAGGTCTGTGGAAGGAGTTTTGGCTTCAGTTATAATATTTTATGTTAGACCTGTAGGCACTTTTTCTCTCCACATCTCTTAAACCTCACCTCTCTCCTCTTCTGCACCCTCTGTTTACCCCAAATGCACTTTTCCCATCTTCCACGCTTCACTGCCCCCAAACATACACTAAACTCACTCACGTCTAAGCACTTTATTTTACTTAACTTTGCCTTGTAAACATTTTGACAACTGTGTACCCACTTCACACACATTTATACAGAATTTTAATTGCAACAGAAATATGTGACCATTGCTATGTGTAATATGCAGGAAGGCGAACACATTGACCTGCACTGTCAAAAGCTTGCACTGCCTTCAGCCTCAGATACAGAGCTCTCAATCGCAGCCCCTCCTAAACACCTGGCATGACTCAAAGTTCATACTGTACAAGAGTAATAAGATGCACGAAAAAGGCATAGAAATATAACATGATGGAAATAGCTAATACTCTTAAGGCATGAAAGATTAGCTAAAACGTGAAATAAAAGAGAAACTAAATTGTGCTAATGTTTTTAACCTTCATTGTTCTGAAATCAACCTGTGTTTTTGGCATTTATGTTAAGGACATGAAGATTGGGCCCATTTTAATGCCATGTGACAGGTTAAGACTAAGCCTGGGCGGTGAACTACGCGCCGCTCGAGTTTGCGAAGTTTCGGTAACTTCGCGGTTCGCGTAGAGCGCGAAGTTGCCGAATACTACGCAATCTACAGTGCAGCGTAGTTGTTTTTCTTCCTCGTGCGCTCAACATGCGGTAACGCCTTACCGTGTTTCTGCGTTCGCCGACTCGATTTTCTATCCGTTCGCGTGCGCCACGAGATTTGTAATATGGCCGTCCGATCCCGCGAGAGTGTGCAAACGCGACACGTCATTCGGATGCGCTAGCTGACTTCCGGTGGCAGTCTTGGTAAGATCGCGATCCCGAACACGCAAAAACTACAATCTGGCGAAGAATATCTCTCGAGCATCATAAAACCTTCTCGAAAATTATCATTTTGCTCAGAAAAACTCCTCAGATTGTGATTTGGCTGTAGTCTTTTGTGCAAGGAGTCCTTTTTTTTACTTTTACTCTTTTTTTCAAGAGGAAGGAAGTGCCCCTGAGTCTCCAACTTCGTGTTCCTGCCCAGCAGGCTCCTCCCAGTGCTTTGTCCATGTGCTGTTCACTTTCATTTGGATTTGGAGCTGGAAGGATCACTTTTTGTGTCTGTCTGCTGCATCATATCATTGGATTGGAGAACTTTTGGATTTGAGATTTAATTTTACAAGTAAGTAGGAGAATTGGTGTACATGTTTGTTTGATTGGGGCTTGTTTGTACCGAAATTTTTCTGGGATTTTCATTGTTTTAAAAAAATTATTGTTGTGGGTGGCCTGTACTTTCAATAGGGGCCTAGTTGTTTTTCTTTGAAATTTCAGCCAGTAGGCCCAGAGGTACCCATGGGTCCATGTTTCTGTAGTGTCTGTTGAATTTAAACATCATGTAGGGCATGGATGGCATAGGATTGAATTGCTAAATGTGGTTGTGGTGTATTTCACTGTTTGGGTGTGTGTGTTAAATACCTTTGTTGGATGTGTGTGTGAGCTTGATGTGTAACTTTCCAATCCTTTCGTAGCCGTTGTGGCCTGACCATGTGGGTGGCGGCCATATAGTGAAGACAGGCAGTGTGCTTTTGGCATAGGCTTGCATTGTCTGTCTTCCATTTCTTTTTGTTGTGGGTGGCTAGCGGCCATTTTGTGGAGCCATCCAGGCAGTGTGCTTGTTTTTGCTATTCAGTTCCAAGCTTGTGGCCTAGTCTGCCAGTAGGCCCAGAGGTAGTCATCATCAAATCATGGGTGCATAAAAACTGTTTGTGTTGTCTGTCGAATTTTAACACCATGGATGGCATTTGATTGATTTGCAAAATGTGGTTTTTGAAGTGGAATTTCAGTTTTTGGGGGTGTGTTAATTAAATAGGGCTTTTCAGCCAGTAGGTAACCCTAGGGGTTCAGCTCGCGTACGTTTGGCAACTCTGCACAGCGCGACAACGCGGACTTACAGTTTTTGTCTTCTTCACGCGCTCAATATGTGTGTTTTTGCGCACGCGATAATGACTTTTTGTACAGTTCGCGATGCCGAACACGCAGAATTTGCAATCTGGCAAACAATATCTCGCGAGCAACATAAAACCTTCTCGAAAATGATGATTTTGTGCATTTTGCTCAAAAAACCTCCTCAGGTTGTCATTTGGCTGTAGTTTGGAGCATGGAGTCACTTTTATTTTTTTTACAATTTTTTAAAAGAGGAAGTAAGTTCCACAGAGACTCCAACTTCCTGTTCCTGTCCTTTGTATTCACTTTCTTGTTATTATTGTGGTGGGTGGCCTGACCATGTGGGTGGCGGCCATTTTGTGAAGCTTGGCATTGTGCTTTTGCCATAGGCCTGCATTGTCTGTCTTTTATTCCTTTTATTGTTTTTGTGAGTAGCCTGGCCATGTGGTGGCGGCCATTTTGTGGGACCAGCCACTGTGCTTTTGCCATAGGCCTCCAAGTTTGTGGCCTAGTCTGCCAGTAGGCCCAGGGGTACTACTCATCAATCATCATGGGTGTATGAAAGTTAAACAACTGTTTTTGTGTTGTCTGTTGAATTTTAACATCATGTATGGCATGGATGGCTTTGGATTGAATTGCAAAATGTGGGTTTTACTTTTTTCCTGGGGTATATTTCACTTTTTGGGTGTGTTAAATAAATGCCTTTTTTATGTGTATGTGTTCGTTGTTGTTGCTCCCTGATGCTGCATCCATCCCCTTTGTGATGCACAAATTTAGGGCAAACAGGCTCCACTACATTTATGTTTTTGTTCTTTGCTGTTCTTATTCTTCCTGAGTGGAAACAGTACAGTACACTAGGAGCCCTGGCCTTGTTGTCAAAGTCTCATAAATGGCTACACAGTTGTTGCTCACTGACTTACTAAAATTTAATAAATGTGACCACCCACCACACACTAAGAAGTTATATATTATATTAGTTTGATTGTACTATCTTTTGACTGATGTTCTTCTGGCTTCTTTGCTTTTAGGTGCACAAAAGTCTGAGGAGGAGGTGTGTCATCATCGCCGCCTGTTGTGGTGCCAGACAGACGTCCTGCTGCTGTACACGACGTGACGTGTGAGTGACCTGACCAGCCATCTCTGCAACTTGTGCAACTGAGTGCTGCTGACATCTGAAGAAGATGCCCCCAAAGAAAGCAGGTAGCAGGTCCTCCAGTACCAAGAAAGTTGCCATTGAGAAGAAGGAACAGAAGAAGAAGGAAGTGTCACTTAAGTCTGGTGTGCCGCCCAAAACCTATTTTGAGACACCAAAAATGATGCCTCCAGCAGCGGTGTCCGGGGGCCAAGCTGGGGGCAGCACCTCCGCATCAATGGGCCCAACCCACCAAACCCAGGCCCAAGCAGATGAGTGTGGAAGAGGTAGCCAGCCTAATGGTGGAAAGCAGTGATGCTGAGCCTGACCTAAACTTATCGCTATCTCAAAGTAGTACACAATCAATGCAGGAGGGAACACAGCAGATAAGTGGTCAACAACAACAGCCGCAACCACCGCCTGCAATAGGAGTTGTTGTTCCTCCCGAAGTAGGGGCAGTTCAGGAAATTGAGCCTCATGCAGAGGAAGAAGAGGAAGCCACTCATTCAGAAGCTCCATTGTCTTCCAAATCCCCAGCAAGGAAAAGGAGGGTTAGTCCATCAAGTTCTTCGCCAAGCCCCCTTCTTTTTTTTTGAAACTCTGTTTATTGAAATGATAACAAGTCTGTCATACTTACAAATAATTACTTCATACGGCACAAAGGTACACAAGGGCTCAGAGGATAACACAATTTTCCCCGACTCTCTCGGGAGCCATGCAATGGTATCTATATCATACAGTGTTCTTCGGGTGTGGGGACCGTCGGTGGCTCACATAGTCCTCCCCGGTAATCATTCCATTTAGTCCACAATGCAATCCATTTTTGAGGGCATCCCCGAGCAACATAGACCGTTTTCTCCCTCAACATGCACCAGTCCATGTCCTCCTTCCACTTCTTTAGTGTGGGTGGCACGGTGGCCCCCCATGCCTGTGCAATGTTACGTTTAGCAATCATCTGCCCTAAGGTGACCCACAATCTCCCTCTCACACCCAGGTCAGTGGGCTCCCAGACGTTCAGTAGGCATCTCTTGGCCTCAGACCTCCCAAACCCCACTCATGCAATTCAAGACTTTCCCCCAGTAAGATTGAATTTGCGGGCATTCCCATAGGATGTGCATGAATCCGCCTTCCATCCCACACTGTCTCCTACAGTGCCCATCAGCGCTCCTGCCCATCTTCAGCAAATGTGTCTCTGAGAGGTATGCCCTGTGGAGGATTTTTAGTTGGACTAGGCGGAGTTTGGCGGATATGGCCACTTCCTTTGGTGATGAGACTGCCACCTGCCAGTCCTCATCATCCATTTTGAGGCCATCTCGCACCCATTTCTCCCGTAACGCAGTGAGTGGATCAGGGACGTTGTTAATGAGCTTCTTGTATGTGAGCGATATGGACTTATCAGGTAGGTGTCTGTCAAGCAGCCGGTCCTCAAGCGGGGACGACTGAGGCAATGTCGTGCCAGCGGGAATATTAGCCTGCAGTGAGTGCTTAATCTGGGCGTAGCGGAAACGCTCCGAGTGTGCCATTTCGTATGTCTGCTGCAATGTCGAAAAGGGAACTACCCCCGCCCCTCCCCAGAGGTCCCTGATGTGCGAGATACCTAATACATCCCACTTGTCGAAACCTTTAGTGCGCCCCAATGTTCCCAGCTGTTCAGCATCCCACAGCGGGGTAGCCATAGTGAGTTTGTTGGCCCATCCTAAGGCCTTGGTGACCATGTGCCACAGCTGCACTGCGTGTTTCGTAGGCCCGGTAAGCATATATCTGGCCGGTTTGGAGTAAAGTGCTCTTGTGAAGTCACCACCGGGCAGCAACCACCTATCCATACTGTACGCCGGGTCATCCCCATCCCCGTATTGGCATTGATTGATAGCGGCCAGCTGTGCCGCCCAGTAGTACTTTTTAATGTCGGGGAGGGCGATACCTCCGTCGTACCAGCCGAGCGTGAGCTTGCCGAGTGCTATCCGCGGCCTGCCGTCCCATAACAATTCCCGCTGCAGGGACTCGACTTCGTTAAAGAAGGCCCTCGGTACCACATCTGGATAATTCTGTAGAGCATATAGGAATCGGGGCAGGGCCATCATCTTAAATAGTGCCGCCCTCCCGAGCAGGGAAAGGGGGAGCCCCCTCCAGACCTCAACATCCCGGCGCAGCCGCCGCAGGGGAGGGACCAGGTTCTCCTCGTAGCTAAGTTTGGGATTGGTAGTAATATAGATGCCTAGGTATCGGAATCCCTCAGCCGACACCTGTATCTCGCAGCCTCTAGGGAGGGGGGGGGCCGCCCCGTGAAGTGCATAGATTGTAGACTTGCTCCAGTTGATACGAAAACCAGAGTTGCGGCCAAAACTGGCAAAGATGTCTAACACTACCCTCAGCGAGCGTGCAGGGGAAGAGAGGTAGAGAAGAACATCATCCGCGTAGAGCGAAATTCGATCCTCCCAGCCCTCGGTCCAGCGAAGTCCGCGGACAGAGACATCACTCCGGATCCACGCCGCAAGCGGCTCGAGGGAAAGGGCGAACAATAGCGGCGAAAGGGGGCATCCCTGTCGTGTCCCCCTTCCCAGGGCAAACACCCGCGACCGTTTATTATTGATCGCTACCTGTGCCAGTGGGTCTGCATATAGCAGGCGGATCCACCCCACGAAATTGGGTCCGAATCTCAGCTTCTGAAGTACCGCAAAGCCAAGCCCCCTTCTGATGATCTAGATGCCACTTGGAAGCCACAAACTGAGTCTGAGAGGGAGACACGTCCCAAGACCGGTGGCACAAGAGTAAGAGTCAGCCTGAGACACCAAGGAGTACTGCATTGAAAAAAAGTGTGACGTTGAGCATAACAGAAAGGAATACCACGCAGCCTACCATTCTTAGCATGTTTACTAGGCCGGAGGGGCAGTACGAACGCAACCACCCAATAGCACGTTTGTACAATGCGAGGCTGGCTAAAATGTTAGCACTGGACCTTCTCCCTTTTTCTTTTGTTGAAGGGGTGGGTTTTCTGGAATTTGTGACAACAGTCTGCCCAAAATGGAAGGTTCCCAGCCGCTACTATTTCGCCAGAGTTGCTGTTCCAGCACTACATCACGATGTGCTGGAATTGTTGGGAAAAGCCTTAAAACAGAGTGCTGTTCAGAGTATCCACCCGACAACAGACATGTGGACCAGTTGCCAAGCCACTGGGTCTCTTTTTCGGGTGTCAGAGATAAGATATCTGCAGGTGTTGACACTGCTGAGATTTTTAATGACACTCACAAACATCCAACTGTAGCCATGTTTGCTATGGAGAAATCTCATACTGCTGCAAACATTTTGGATGAGTTTAACAGCAAGGTCTTTGAGTGGCTGCGACCAAGAGGGCTTAACATTGGTTTTGTACGTCCATTGCTGATGCAAAGGCAAAAGAGGCCAAGCAAATCGGAGCACCCCTGAACATTGAGCGGATGGGCCAGGCCTATCTGGATGACACAACAGAGGTCTGCATGGAGCAAAGCCCATTGGTGTATTGGTATGGGAAAAGAAGCCAGTGCTCAGCAGGCTGGCGATAAAGTATCTGGCTTGCCCTGTTTCAAGTGTCTCTTCTGAGCGTGTTTTCAGTGCTACTGGTGCCATTGTAACTGTGAAAAGGACCAGTCTTTTGCCCAAAAGCATGGATAGGTTAACCATGATCAAAATGAATCAGCACTTTATACCACTGGAGTACAAAATACGTGAATCACAGCAGGAAGAGGAGAGCGACTTTGATGACATAAGTAGTGGGTTACATGACCTACTTCTGTCCAAACCACCAGAGTTTGAGGACGAGCTCCTCTTCCCTGACAACTAGGCTTTCAAATTGTTACTTTCTTCCTTCCTTTATTTGTGTGTGTATCTGGTTATCTGGTTCAAATCTAATCACAACAAATCCATCACCACCGTCTCCTCTTTTTATTTCCCTATTGGAGTTGCACGTCTGTGCATAACTGTCCACTCCACTCCTCAGAGTCCTGCTCCATCTTCCTGACTCGCTCTAAATACATTTCCAGCAAGCCAGACATTGGATGGAGATGGAGAATAGTACAATAAATGTTGCCTCTAACAGTCCCTCCATAAGAAGTGAAACGTGACTATAGCTATCTTCCGTTTTTTTTCCGAGCCGAAACTCATCACTGTCAGAAGGCTAGGCATCTGATCTGACAGCCAAAGAGAAGAGCAAGAAAGGTAATGAATAATGAATGATGGCATGCATTGCATTGGATGCTTGCTGACTCAGAGTGAATGTGCATGAAGTCGAACTATACTAATTTATCTACAAAGTAAAAGTGACTCAAGTGACAGTCAATGTTTCCTTGTTGTTTAATAACCACATTGTACTCCTACTACTGCAGGTGTAGGCCAATATCCGTTGCAATTTTTTAATATGGAATATAAACTTAATCGGAGTCACTACAGACTGAGTTGGTGTTGGACAACACGTACCACACGGTCATGATGATGACCATACTATCTTTGCACGCAGTCAGTCAGTTGGATCGGAGATAATTGATGGAATAACTGTGTTTCATGAACTGGCATAAAAGGTAAACACAACAATTCAACAAGAACCACAGCAGACCTAGGCTACATGTCCATGTAGTGGTGTGGAGTAGAGTGTAGTGGTATGACTGACAGTGGCGCATTGATTTAGTCACTTGATTTGGAAAATGCTAGGTTGCTGTATATGCCTTTTTTCTGACTCTGTCAAAATTTAAGGTAAATGGAGGTTGGGTCACGGCCCGGTGCCGTGGGCCTGTTCTGTGCTGGCTCCTGTCCTGTTGTTGTTGTAGCTTAATGCTGTAGTAGACACAATGTATTCAAGCTGCCTCAGTCTGAAAGTGTTCTCTCAAGAGTCTTGTCTTCTCTTCTTGCACTCCACCGTAATTAATGCTTTTTTTTAATTCAGTTATTTTTCAATACCCCTTTTGTTTTTCCATCTACACTTACAGGCCAGCCTTTACCCTGTGCTATACTGGGAGAAACAACTCACACTTATCTTACCAATCGCATCAGGCAGGCAGTGGTACCCAAGATTGATGTGCGGAAGGTCCATGGAAGGGAGGACCAAGATGAATGACGAGATGCAACTCCACAATTGGACCAGGATAATACAGTAACTTTAGTATCATTCATCATTCATCTTTTAATTTATTTGATTCCTTTTTTCTCTTCAATCATTACGACTGTGTGTTGTGGTTTGTTTGGTAATTGATCCCTACAACTATTTTTTAATTTTCTTTGCTAGCTTTAAATGTAAGCCCGGTACAGCATGTAATTTGGATCTCTCTGAGGGCATACATGCAAGTCAAATTTCATATTAATAATTATACTGCTGCCCTGTACTGTCTAATTGTGTAGTAGTAGTTAGTAAGTACTACTCATTAACCATCAAGTTATCTTCATCATCATGCATGCATTTCCTTTTTCTCCCTTTATAGATTTATTGGATAATGGATCATGGTCGTCTTCCAAGATTGTGTTTTACTTTTGTTGTGTCCATGCGTACTGTTTTTCTTTGTCAAACCTTTCCCCAAACCCCCCTTCCCATCCATTAATCAATCCCTAACCCTCTTCCCCCGGGCTGTGTGATTTATATTGAGGTGTGATGTGACTACATTAAATGTACACCAACAATTGATCACACGCTTGCTGGGGCAGATGTGGTGAAAGCAACACTAATTCAATTTCAAGGCAAGGATCTTCTTCTGCTTGCCCACCCATGCTGTACTTTACATCGCTCTACTACTCCTCCCACAGTCTCTCTCAGGCAAGTGACTGTCTCTTTTTTTTTCAAATGCTAGTGCCAGTGCCTACTACTACCACCACAACCATGTCATCTTCTCCATTCTCTCGGGAAACCATGCAGCCATCGCTGTGCCGAACTTAATCATCATCAATCACAGGTAAGATAAGATTGGTGGGAGGTATAATGAACTAGGAGGAGAGACTGACAGTACTAGTAGGACAAATAAAATAACTCAGTGAGGGGTACCGCATCTATCTGCTTGTGTGTTACAAAATCGGCAGATATTTCAAATCAAACTCTGGCTGCGGGCCTGCAGCAGCAAGGATACCATGTGACATAAGTTTGTAAAACAGTAACCCACCCACAAAACATTAACATCGTATGTTTAAGTATAAATATAATTTATTACCCTAACAAAAATAAACTATCCCACTCTGACCTGACCCACCCCTCTCCCTAACCCCAACCAATGTCCAAAACCCAAAAGTCCAAAATATCCATAAACCCCAACGCCCAAACCCCACCCACCAAGAAAAGGAATTAAAAAGGGGCAATTCAACGTGGTCCTAAATTCGGCGGGCTTTGAGATGTTTATCAACGAGGATCTTTACCCGCTCCTCTAGGTGCTCCTCCAAGCGTGCCATCCGGAGGAGCATCTGGTGGCGTAATGCCCTGCAGTCGCATCCAGGGTGGGGGACAGCAGTGCTAGATGTTATCGAAGCACGGCGGTGGGCGGCTGCCTGACCGCGGCACCGTAACACTGGAGGCGGGGCCTGACTGGGGACCGGGGCATTGGAGGAGGCTACAGCTGCAACCGCCTTCTCCTCCGCCTGAGCCACCAGCCGCCGGTACTCTTCGCAGATGGCCTCCAGTTTACAGCGCCGGGCCCTGGTTGCCAACTCCTTCCTTGTGGGTTTTTCTTGAGAAGGAGGATCTATAAAAACAGTAACACAACATTAATTCAACACATAGTGGCACAGTATCACTAGCAAGCATAGTACATAACATTTGTGGTAAGTATCTATCCTCCCACTTCCTCAGACTCTAATATTTGTGGGAGTTTCAGACATTATACTAGCACTATGGACTCCAGTACACACCAGTCGTCTTCTTCTTATCTCTAGTTTAGCGAAATTACATAACCTTGTTGTAGCCGGCATGCCAGCTCAGTCAGCTAAGCTTGCACCCAAGAGAAACAGATACGAGTCACATGATGCAGACTCACGTTAGTTTTATTTACTACTACTGTCTGCAGGTGGGGAAGCTCATATTTTTGAATTACGGGTGGCACTGGCCATACTCTCTCTGTTACATGAGGGCCATTGCTCAATTTCACTTTCACCCTGCCCTGGGTACTACAAAAAGGCAGATTATCTATCTGATCCAATGATCATTGCTTATATTATATATGGGAACACGACATAAGGTCAGTAGCGGTCGGTGGTGGGAGTGCTGCCGGGCGGTGACGTGGGGAGGGGGAGGGTCAGGTTGGGGGGTAGTAAACTATGGATTACGGACAATTACAGGGAAGTAAACAATACATATAAATAAATAAAACAAATTTCGTTGCGCGCACTAAATCGCATTTGGCGGTGCAGTGCGCACAATGAAATTTGTTTTATTTATTTTTATGCTTACTTACCTGTATTTGGCTGTAATACATAGTTTACTACCCCCACCCTGCCCCTCCCCACATCACCGCCCGCCAGCACTCCCACCACTGACCGCTACTGCATAAGGTACTTTGTTTTCATTGATTGTGTAACCAACAGATAGGCCACCCTTTGCAGGCTGGCTGACACAATCGAAAATAAATTAACATAGGTAGGGAGTGGTTCTCGGAGTCGGAGGAAGGCGGCGCTTGATAATATATATATATATATATATATATATATATATATATATATATATATATATATATATATATATATCTATATGATGTGCTTCCAAACTACTGTGAGTCAACTGTAGAGCAGCACCACGCTCCTCATGCAAAAATTAAAAGCGTGCCCCGACTTTGCCTATCCTACTAAGGAAAATAAATAACAGGAAAATAATGGCAAATAAGCCATTGAACCTACTAAA
The DNA here is from genome assembly GCF_964204655.1 of Triturus cristatus. Taxonomy (NCBI): domain Eukaryota; kingdom Metazoa; phylum Chordata; class Amphibia; order Caudata; family Salamandridae; genus Triturus; species Triturus cristatus. Next base: position 974,317,274 of record NC_140584.1, on the reverse strand, counting down.
GGATGTTACTAAGCTTAACCCACAGGACTACAAAGTCCATCATGCTCGGAAGAACTTAATGTGAAGCCAAGCCCACTGGGGGCAATTTGAATAAAAACCGGAAAGGGGAATGGAGTTAAGTTTTCAATGACTGTTTGTGCCCTAGATGAAGAGGCGCAATGCCTCGAAACGCGTCGGCATCAGTGAATGAAATTTTATGGCGAAAGGAGAGGCAGGCTGCAGAGAGGCAGAAGTGACCTGATGGTCAGGAGCATGGTCGAGTGCTCCTTTTGAAAGCTTCAGGGCGTTTGTTGTTCAAAATTATTCTCCACGGCAGCCTAGCCGTGAAAAGGAGCACCATTCCGGACACTGTGAAGGCTGCAGAGCGGAACGATTCTACTCGGAGCAGCACCACGCTCCTCATGCAAAAATTAAAAGCGTGCCCCGACTTTGCCTATCCTACTAAGGAAAATAAATAACAGGAAAATAATGGCAAATAAGACATTGAACCTACTAAAGGATGTTACTAAGCTTAACCCACAGGACTACAAAGTCCATCATGCTCGGAAGAACTTAATGTGAAGCCAAGCCCACTGGGGGCAATTTGAAAAAAAAACGGAAAGGGGAATGGAGTTAAGTTTTCAATGGCTGTTTGTGCCCTAGATGAAGAGGCGCAATGCCTCGAAACGCGTCGGCATCAGTGAATGAAATTTTATGGCGAAAGGAGAGGCAGGCTGCAGAGAGGCAGAAGTGACCTGATGGTCAGGAGCATGGTCAAGTGCTCCTTTTGAAAGCTTCAGGGCGTTTGTTGTTCAAAATTATTCTCCACGGCAGCCTGGCCGTGAAAAGGAGCACCATTCCGGACACTGTGAAGGCTGCAGAGCGGAACGATTCTACTCGGAGCAGCACCACGCTCCTCATGCAAAAATTAAAAGCGTGCCCCGACTTTGCCTATCCGACTAAGGAAAATAAATAACAGGAAAATAATGGCAAATAAGACATTGAACCTACTAAAGGATGTTACTAAGCTTAACCCACAGGACTACAAAGTCCATCGTGCTCGGAAGAACTTAATGTGAAGCCAAGCCCACTGGGGGCAATTTGAATAAAAACCGGAAAGGGGAATGGAGTTAAGTTTTCAATGGCTGTTTGTGCCCTAGATGAAGAGGCGCAATACCTCGAAACGCGTCGGCATCAGTGAATGAAATTTTATGGCGAAAGGAGAGGCAGGCTGCAGAGAGGCAAAAGTGACCTGATGGTCAGGAGCATGGTCGAGTGCTCCTTTTGAAAGCTTCAGGGCGTTTGTTGTTCAAATTATTCTCCACGGCAGCCTGGCCGTGAAAAGGAGCACCATTCCGGACACTGTGAAGGCTGCAGAGGGGAACGATTCTACTCGGAGCAGCACCACGCTCCTCATGCAAAAATTAAAAGCGTGCCCCGACTTTACCTATCCTACTAAGGAAAATAAATAACAGGAAAATAATGGCAAATAAGACATTGAACCTACTAAAGGATGTTACTAAGCTTAACCCACAGGACTACAAAGTCCATCATGCTCGGAAGAACTTAATGTGAAGCCAAGCCCACTGTGGGCAATTTGAATAAAAACCAGAAAGGGGAATGGAGTTAAGTTTTCAATGGCTGTTTGTGCCCTAGATGAAGAGGCGCAATGCCTCGAAACGCGTCGGCATCAGTGAATGAAATTTTATGGCGAAAGGAGAGGCAGGCAGCAGAGAGGCAGAAGTGACCTGATGGTCAGGAGCATGGTCGAGTGCTCCTTTTGAAAGCTTCAGGGCGTTTGTTGTTCAAAAAAAATAAATATATATATATATATATATATATATATATATATATATATATATGATGTGCTTGCAAACTACTGTGAGTCAACTGTATTCTGAAAATACTACTTATATTCCCCTCCGCTTTGCTACTCTGGCGCAGTTTCTTTTACATTCTTTTAATAATAATAATAATAATAATACAGAATTTTATAGAGCGCGAACAGTTACCTCTCGAGGAGGTGTCCCGGCGCTAAACGCAGAGCAGAGAAGCAAATACCGCAGTGCAAGTCAGCCAATTAGCGCGGTTGGTTGAAGAGCCAGGTTTTCAACATTTTTTTAAAGCAGGGTTCAGAGGGGGCCTGTTGGAGCTCAAGGGGGAGTGAGTTCCAAAGCCTTGCTACATTGGCCGAGAAAGTTCTCCCACCCAGCCAAGCCCTTTTTTCTCGAGGGACTATTAGCTGGATCCGGCGGTTAGAGCGGAGAGCGCGGGACTGCGTGTATCTTGGCAGCCGATCCCTCAAATAGGTTGGGCATAAGCCAAACAAGGATCTGAAAGCTAGCGTGAGGGACTTAAATTTGATCCTATGGGCTACAGGTAGCCAGTGAAGTGTTCGAAGATGCGGAGAGACAGAATGTTTAAATGGAAGATGCATTAGCAGTCTCGCAGCCGCATTCTGAACCACTTGCAGGTGTTGAATTAAATATTTGGGCAAACCTTGGAGCAGGCCATTCGCGTAGTCCAGTCTAGATGTGACTGTCGCATGGACTACAGTTTTCCTGCAATTTACCGGAAAAAATTGCAAAATTTTGCGAAGGTTCCTGAGTTTGCCCAGACAACAGCCCATCAGCTGTTGTGTATGCGAAATAAAGGACAGATTATTGTCCCATCGCACTCCCAGATCTTTTGCCGAAGGGCTGGGGGAAGGGGGGGAGCCCATTGCCATTGGTCACCAAAGCTCAGAGGAGGGCGGAGTGCCTTTGCCAAAATACAGCACTTCTGTTTTATCCGCGTTGAGCTTTAGTTTATTAGTATTCATCCAACGTGCCACATCAAGGAGACAACCTTTAAAACTTGACAAGGCTGCTTCTGACACCTCTGCATATGGAAACACAAGCTGGGTGTCATCGGCATAAGATACTGCCTTGACCCCCCAGTTAGCAATAAGTGTGAAAAGTGGGGCCATGTAGATATTAAATAATAGAGGGCTGAGCGCTGAGCCCTGCGGTACGCCACAGCCCAGCGGCTTCGGCGTAGAGGAGGCGGACCCCAGAGCCACCTTCTGGGTGCGCTGGGACAAGTATGAATGTAACCAGTCCAGTGCTTGTGCTTGTATGCCCACTTCTGACAACCGCATCATCAACCTTGCGTGGTCGACGGTGTCAAAAGCCGCCGAAAGATCCAGGAGGACCAGTAGAACTGAGTCTCCCGAATCCAACGACCACCTTATCGACTCAGCCACCTCGATCAAAGCTGTCTCGGTACTAAAGCCGGGTCTAAAGCCAGATTGAGTCTCATGTAGAATATTGTTGTCCTCTATATATTTGCTGAGCTGCCGCTGGATCATTTTCTCCAGCATCTTACCTGGGGCAGCCAACAAGGAAATAGGGCGAAGGTTGCTGAGGTCCTTGGGATCTCCATTAGGCTTTTTCTTTAGTGGGAGCAGGGTGGCATGTTTCCATATATCTGGAAAGACCCCCAAAGAAATAGATGTATTCCAAACATGTAGTAGGGTTGGAGCCACAAAATCCGCGATTGAACACCACAATTTAGGGGGGCAAGGGTCGTCCGGTGAGCCCGATTTGCAGCAGCTTAATTCCTTCATGGCCGCGGGCAGAGTAACTGGTTGGAAGCAAGTTAGCGGTCCACTTGTCAACACTTTGGCAAACTGATCTGATTTTTCTGTTAATACTTCTGGGCCAAATGTGTCATAGACACGCTTGATCTTTTGATCAAAGAAGTCCGAGATTTCATTGCAAAGGATGACCGAGGACGGTATCTCCCTTTCAATACATCTAGGTTTAAAAAAAGACTGAATCACTTTAAAGACTTCCTTGCTGGAGTGTTCAGCCTGTTCGATTGACTCGGCAAAAAACTGTTTTTTTGCCTGTCTGATAGACTTTTGAAATTTGCGGGAGGCCACCTTATAAAGGGACCTTTCCTGGGACCCATAGTTTGCCCTCCACCGCCTCTCTAACCGTTTACATTTAGCCTTCTCAATTCTAAGGTCCTGAGAGAACCATGGGGCAGAGGGCGACTCCCTCTTAGACAAAGCACGTTTAGCTGGGGCAATGGATGAAATCATATTCCCAATCCAGTGATGAATCCGCAGGGCGTCAGTGTTGGCGTTCAGAGTTAACGGGGGTTTGTTTTGTGCCAGCACTGAGCCCATGGCGGTAGGGACAAGTTTCAACTATTGCCTTCTCATGTAAACGCGTTTGATTGGCATTAGTCTGTCGGCTGCCAAGTTAATTAAAAAGGGGACGAGCATATGGTCGGACCAGAGAAGTGGTAGGGTTTCTTCCATCATCACCTTTTCAACATTAGACAGGATGAGGTCAAGTGTGTGACCCGCTCTATGTGTGGGGCCATTATTAATTAATCTCAAATTAGCGGCATTGAGAGTGGCCCTGAATGTCTCTGCTTGGGCACAGTCCGTACTGTCCATATGGATGTTAAAATCCCCCACTACAAGGAAGTGAGGATGGAGGAGGGAGCTCTGCACTATTACGTCCATCAGGGTAGTAAGGTTAGAGCCATTCCCACCCGGAGGGCGGTAGATGACTAGGCCTGCTAAGGAGGTCTGAGAGCCCACCTGAATGCAGAAGTGTAATCCTTCCATACCTGCAATCTGCGTAGGGGCCGAAGATGTTAGTGTGAACTGATCCTTAATTATAGCAGCAACCCCTCCACCTCTTTTTCCGCCCAATCGGTTGGCGAGACACATTGTGTAACCCGGGGGCACTGCCAAAGCTATTGCCGTCACATTATCCTCACTAAGCCACGTTTCAGTAAGAAATAAAACATCCCAGTCATCCCCTTCCAATAGCAGCCAGATATCATTGGCATGCTTTGAGAGGGATCTGCAATTCAACAGCCCCGCTCTCAGACTTCTATTACTTCTATTACTGAGCAGTCTGGAATTGCGGAGCCCCTTCTCCTCCTCATTATCCCGCCCTCCGAAGCATTTCCCACACGTCCCGCAAACGTAAGTGAGGGGGGGAGAGCTTAGGTCAAACCTGTGAGTGCAGCCGATGTCGCTTGTGTTGAGCCGCCACAAGTCAGCTCGAGACCACACGATCCTCCCCCTATCTGTTACTCTACGAGCAGCATGCCTGGCCCTGGCCGCAAACAGGTCGCGGACGGGCGCAGACGGGCTTGCCTTTGGCGCGCCTTTGGCGCGCCACCGGCGCGCCCGCTGCGCGCGTCCGCTGCGCGTTGTCCAGGGCATCCGTTTTAAACGTGAGGCAGTGAGACAACTAGAACGCTAACTGCCGTGCACCGGAAGTGGCAATCTCCCTCCACATCAATCGGGACGGCACCCGCGGTGGAACGGGGAGGAGCACCCGGACACGGCAAGTCAACAAGACTAGATTAAAATGGCTCTTATGCAGTTATACCTGTTTTAAAATACATGAATGTGCAAAATAGCGTAATTTAAAACATAGCTGTGCAAAAAGCGCTAAGAGAGAATCACCGTCTTAACGTGCCGATAGTAAGGTATAGATGACAATTGTAATATGGCTGCATACAAACAATTAAAAACTGACTAAAAGAGCTGGCTTAAGCAACACAGGTCATCAAGCAGGACTTGGCAGTGTTAGCTTTCTGCGCGCGTCCGCTGCGCGTTGTCCAGGGCATCCGTTTTAAACGTGAGGCAGTGAGACAACTAGAACGCTCAAAGTAAGACTCTCCAGTGACAGTCTCCACCTATGCTGTCTATGATGAATAGTACATCCAGGCATCCATCCATTAAAAGTAAATGTCTATCATTCTTTTTTATATATCTCTTAACAAACCTTAGTTGGTTTCACCAACAACCACCCATGCGTCCGCTCCTTCCTTGCTTGCCTTGGCTTTGAGTTTGACCCAAACACCGCTCATGATTCTTGCTATCTAGTATCCACCCATACTGTGTCGCCCACCCAGGCAGGCATCTTCTTTCACCTTCCACCCATCCTTCAACAACCCATGCATCTGATCTGATCCCTATCAGCCACCTATGCATGCTTCCAACATATCCTTCTCTGCCAGTCATAGTACATCTCTCCCATCCTTCCTCCTTCCACCCTTCTTTCCCTCTTTGTTCAACACATCCATCAAGGTCATCTGATCTGACTTTTAGTCTGCTCCATAAAACTTTCACAGCTGAGTTGGAGTCAGATAGAAGAGGCCATTGGTTACTCAACTCACGCTGCTAATGCTATTGCTAATGCATTGCTAATGCTAAGTAAAGGGTGTCTTCTTCAACCATTGTATAGTGTTCACTACAACTTAATAAGTTTCACAGTACAGTGAGTGAAGTGAACACCCTTCCAGCTAGTAGTAATGTTAATAAGTAATGAATATAACTTACCACTGCTGCTGGTTCTCCCCCTGTAGCTCCTGCAGGTGCCGCATGTTCTCCTGCTCCCTCCGGAATGGCCGCATCGCCATCGCCGCTGGCACTGGTGGTTGGTAGTACGCCTAGAAAAAACATTACACATTTTTAGATGCCTGTACACCTCCCCCTATTTTATTAGTTTTCACTAGGAAGATTGAAAAAAAAGTTAATACAACATACATCATCATTAGTCCAAATCGGGTACTAGAGTAGAGTCAGTAGACAGACACTAGTAGTGTTATGGTCCCTAGGGTCATCTAGTCCTACTCTACTCTTTGGAAAGTTAGCCTGAGCCATGTTACCATTTTAGATTCATCATGTCTACTCTTTTGCGCATATTACCTCGCAGCTTGCTGTGCAGTAGACGCCTTTGAGGCCACATGAGTGTTGCGTACAAGTGAAGAGGTCGAAAAACAGGCCACTTTGTTATGGAGTTCGGTTAGTCCGTATTGCTTAGCCATAACATGGTACACTTTTTGGCATGACTGCGAAATGCTTGCATAATTGCATTATACTATCTAACGTGCACCATTTTTCTCATAATAGGTGGAAGATTCCCTTCCACAAACCAGAGATTTGCAGAGCTTATGATGCATGTAACCAGTATTTCTATGTTCTACGGTGAGGGGTCTTCCAGAATTCACACAGATCTTTTGTCTTCTATCATGCACTTGTAAATATTTACTGTTTTAATCTTATGGATTTTGCTGTTGGAGCTGGTTGTAGTAATTTCATAGAACAACGTACAGAGCTTGTTATTTGAAAATAAACCTTTTGTACTTACACATGGACTCTGTGGTATTTGGTGTGGTGGGGTGGACTTACACAAGTGAGTGAGCGAGTGTTATGTTCTGGGTTGTGTCATCATTGGGTATCTTCGTGTGGGGGTTCAGGACCTATTGAGACACTATGGCTAGTCGGTCAGGGGATTGTGGGTTCTGACTGAGGTGTGATTAAGGTCCAACCTCCCATCATCAACATCCTATTTTCTTGTGCATAGTTCTGTATGTGGCTGTGCAGAATCCCTACAGCAGTAGTAGTATGTACTATCCTATCAAAAATACTAGTCAAATATCTGGTTGGGCATTTTGTTGGTAGGAATTGTCAAAGCCTCAAGATTAAGAAGACTAGAAGAGGACAACCCAAAGGACGGAACCCAGTGGCTAGAGCTATTGGTCAATCTGAGTTTTATTCCAAAGAAAACCTTCAATAAAGAGTGGCCAAGTGGACAAGCTTAGCTACAGACAGACTAATAGTAGTAGTAGTAGTACAGAGAGTCATAGCAGAGGCAGTTAGAAGGAACTTAGAGGCAGGAATAACCAGAACTTGGAAACAGATAGTCAAGGACAAAGAAGCGTATGTAAGAAATAGAATTATGAAGTGGAACCTGAATTAATAGTTCGGAAAAAAGGTGCAGTAAAAGTTAGGAAATGTAATTGTTAATATTAACCACTGGAGGGCTTACTGGGGCCAGCAGCAGGGCACTCGGAAGAGGAGCGGTCCTCTGGTTGTCCCGTCAACTTGGACCCCTTCTTCTTGCCCCTGGGTGGTGCTGATGATCATGTAAAATATAATAAAGAGACAAACATTAAGGAGTGCTGTGAAACAAATAAATCATTTTAAAAAACGCTCAAAAAACATTTTTGGAAACAACAATTGCAATAAAATTGACCTATCTAATCAGATCGACTACTGGGCTGCTTGCGGGATTCACGGACTGTCTACTTATTTATGAACACTCCAGTGTTCCATAATCATTCTGATTCCAGAATACTAACGAAGCCTAAGTACCACCTGACCTAGACCACCTATTCCAGACGGGCCAATTGTTCACTAAGTCTGCATTTCCATTTTTTTAGCCTTCAATAATGCATAGACACATGCATAAATTTGTGCATACACCAAATTGTGGGTTGGTTGCGTCTGTTGTTGTTCTGCTACTGACTGACACTGCTAAGCCTACCACTCACTAAACAAACTACAAAAGGTTCTACGGAGGACTGGGTTAAGCAGCACTCGGTGACAGAGGAGGCATCACACAGACTGTAAAAAATGTATGAACTAATACTAACTAAACCTAGTATCCATCCACCACTATTTCACAGGAGGACAATGGAAGGACTAGAGTCTCTCTAGCAATAGCATTACCTAACTTCAGTTCTCTAAAGTAAACTCTTACATTAATCAGCCCAAGCTAGCGCAAAGTTGCAAACAAGTAAGAGTAGCGCCGAGCACCTGTGTTCTACAATCACAGAAGATTTTGAAACGTGATTTACCTGCAATGTAAGCAGCAGTAATCTTGTTATTCGTAAAAGAATGATACACAATACTTATACTACTATATATTAGCTACTCACCAAGCCCCACGACCTCGACACCTAGCAGGTCCAACAGGTCTTGCTCCTGGTCCAGGATGTCTGACCACCAGTGGGTCAGCTGGTTATGGGTGCGACGTACCCCTGAGCAGCGAAACACTGCCCGGCGCACCTTCGCCCACTGACGGTGATCCTCCTGTGTAGGGTACCCGGAGCCGGGCCTGCCGCCTGCTGCCAAGGTCAAGGGGAGGTGGTGCTGGATAAAAAACAAGGGCGGCCACCTCCGCCTCTCCAAAAAGCTGCCGGGCCTGCACCCCTGCAGGGTGCATTCTGCTGCAAGGCAGGCGGCTCTTGGGCGCAGGCGCCTTGCCCTTTGAGCCGGTAGTGCTACCCTTGGCCATGGTTCTGGGGTGTGTGGGATGTGAAAAAGAAAAGTTAGAAGTAAAAAATTAAGTTAGGGGGAAGAAGTAGTAGCTTAAAGAAAGAAGTAATATAAAACAGTAGACAAGTAAAAACAAAAACACAGTAAAAGTAGAAATAAAATGCAAAATATAAACTTAGGGACAGAGAGAGATAGATGATAAATAAAAAAAGTCAGAAAAACCGTGTAAAAAACTAAGGATTGCAAAGATTAAGGGAGGATAGAAAAGTAGGCCCAGAACCATAGCATAGAGTGATAAACAAGATGGCCGTGGGTAAGTTCGTGTGATATTTCCCCACGAACACGCAATAATCGTCACGAACAAGTAAAACGCGCTCCCGAACATGACATGCGCATCGCGAAAACGCTATACGCGACCCGGAACAGGAAATAAGGCATCGCGAGCGGGCGGAACAATTGAAAAACAAGATGGCCGCGCCCATAGGCGACCGCATGGGTAAGTTCGCGAGATACTATCCCCCGAGCACGCAAACTGCGCCCCGAACACACACAACGCGCTCCCGAACAAGAAAAACACATCGCGAACGGGTGCCCCAAGCAACTACGCATGCTCGCGTAGCTACCCGAAGCTTGCGTAGTGCAATGACATCTTCGCGTAGCTTCACATAGCGCGACTACGCGAACTACGCCCAGGGTTAGTTAAGACCCCCAGAATTAAGTAACCATAAACATCAAACGTGTTACAGTATGTAACTGTCTTTAAAATCCAAACATGTACAGAGAGAGGATAAAACATTTTATAACTTTTGTGCCTGTCACTCTAAATGCAAAAGGACCTTATTAGCAAGTATTCACTTCATATTCTAGACAAGCACACCACACTCAAAGCATTTGATGTTTTTGACATTTTCCTGGTACTACACAAATCAGAACACTATAAGCACACATTTCTCCCTTTGCGCTCGACTCATGGATTTGGACCAATTTTGCAAGGGAACAAAAGCCTTGCTCGTCTTTTGCATCAACTTCGAAGGGGAACAAACGCAGCAGCTCCAAATCAAAAGGAACCAGCGACCTACAGCCGCGGCGAGCTGTGTTACAGTGGGGAAGATCAGCATGGCCGGGCACCTCAGTACAATATTCCTAATGCAAGTTTAGCATGATAAAACTTATCATTACCAGGGACAAGGCGCCAAATCTCAAGTATGGCACCGCATCCAGTCCTAAGCTTTGACGAATGTGAAAGGGTGGGATCAATACCTGTGAATGATAGATGTCTGGCATAAAGCAGGGATGCAGCCTGCCAGAAACAGTGACGCCAGCAGCATCACAGGCCTACAGTGGATATCATCATAGACTACCACGGCACAGAAGGACTTTAACAAGGTAAGCCCTGCATTGTACTGGTGAGAAAATATATATAGGAAACAATAATTAAAACACATGTGGTGATGTACAGATTATTCAATATCCAAGATTAAGCATGACTATCACACTTGAGGATTAGATTGAAAATTCATTCTTTAATGTTTTTTGTAAAGTTATATACTTTTTTTTGGCTTTTCTTTTCCCTTATTCATCCAACACAATACTTATATAGCTATCATTGTGGCTTCCTAGCAAAGTATAACTAAATTATTCTGAATTGATATATAATTTACAATTTGTCAGACATTTTACGTTTTCAATCGTATTACAAGGTATCAAACAAAATTGCTACATAATAAACATGGCTATTTTCATCTATTTCAGTCTACGCGCGTTTCGGCGATCAGCCTTCCTCAGGCAGCCATGGTACTCAAGAAATCCTAAAACATAATAAAGAAAAATGTACATCCCCACATGTACATTTTGTTATAGACTATTCTTTTTCTTTATTATGTTTTAGGATTTCTTGAGTACCATGGCTGCCTGAGGAAGGCTGATCGCCGAAACGCGCGTAGACTGAAATAGATGAAAATAGCCATGTTTATTATGTAGCAATTTTGTTTGATACCTTGTAATACGATTGAAAACGTAAAATGTCTGACAAATTGTAAATTATATATCAATTCAGAATAATTTAGTTATACTTTGCTAGGAAGCCACAATGATAGCTATATAAGTATTGTGTTGGATGAATAAGGGAAAAGAAAAGCCAAAAAAAAGTATATAACTTTACAAAAAACATTAAAGAATGAATTTTCAATCTAATCCTCAAGTGTGATAGTCATGCTTAATCTTGGATATTGAATAATCTGTACATCACCACATGTGTTTTAATTATTGTTTCCTATATATATTTTCTCACCAGTATTTACTTTAAAACCCTGAGATAGGAAACTAGATTAGGGGTACCCTTGTTATGTTACAAATTAAGCCCTGCATTGTACGTCACATTGCAGAAAGTTGATTTACTGCCGGGCTTCGGCTCATTGTTGAGAGTGAGGCAGGGCAGGCAGACTGGGATAGGCCACCCAGGCTTAAATACATCGATTTGTCTAGAGAAACAATCGTGTATCTAAATAAATAAATCTATTTATTATTTGTTGCAACGCAAATGTAGGAATTTCAGCTTTTGATAATTCTTTTCTATTTCCTGATATATTTATTTGTGTTTGTGGCTGATTGTAGTATGGTGCTTTTGTTTTTAATCATTTTTTTGATTTTTCCCTGCTACCCATAGAGTGCCAATGGGCCCTGGTGTGAGGCACCAGATATTATTTAATGTTTTTTTCAATTGTTGCCTCCCTCCCCTGTCTCCCATAGAGTTTTAATGGACCCTGGTGTGGCACCAACAATTATTTAAAGTATGTTTTTTCTGATTTTTACCTGCCGCCCATAGAGTACCCATGGGCCCTGGCGGGGCACCAGCAAGTATTTTATGTTGTTTTTTTTTTGCCTGCCTCTCATATGGTCTGCACGGGCCCTGGTGGTGCACCAGGCTGTTTATTGTATTTTTTTAATTGTTCGTCTGCCTCACCTTTCCTCCCTCCGACCCATGGATCAAGCATGTTTTGGGATCACTACTGTTAAGCATTTGGGATGATGATGATGATGGCTTCAATAGTATTACACTGACTTGATTCTCCTGAATGACTTCTTTCACAGGTGCAGCAGAAAAGATCACACTCGTCACTGATACAGAGAAAAGTCCACAAAGGAATCAGCTGACAGTAACACCTGAGTCCTCCTCTGATCAGTGCTTGCTCCTAGCGGTAGGTGATAATTGCTAATGTTAAGAAGATAGCCCATAAAAGGTGGTGTCAGCCAAGAAAGTGGTCAGTGGAGAGGAAAAGAAGTTGGTTGCAATCATTGGCATCAAGCCCTTCTCTTCTTTCAGGTAATGTACCTACTGCACCCTGCTGTGGGCACAAAGAAGGTGAGAGTTCTTCATTATGGGTACCACAACCACCAAAACCCAAGGCCAGGCTTTACGATATCCAGCAGGGAAAAGAAAGAGTATGCCCCCATCTTTTCCAAGCCCCCTTCTGATGATCTGGACATGGATTGGGCCGTGACCAAGTCCAAGAGACAAGGGAAATGAAAGTTTCCTGAAACCTTTGATCATCATTGATCATCAGTGAGGAGAGCTGCACAGAGGAGGTAGAGATCAACTCTATTCAACCTGTTCAGAGGCATGTGGTACCACCAACATTTCCTTCTTTCATATTTGCAGAACCCATGATACCTGCAGCTGCCACCTCCACCACCACCAATCCTACCACAATTGCAGCATGCCCTAAAAAAGGGCAAACAATGCACAAGGACTTAGCTTTACCTCAAGTTCTTCAGGCTTTGACACAGTAAGAAAGCTCACTTCACAAGTCTGGGACTTCTTTATGCTTAGTCAGCAAGGGGATAGCATTGCAAACTACTCAGGTTGCCACAAGAGAGTTTATTGTGGTACGCTAGGTGGGCACTATAGTATGGACGCCAACTATCCCATTTAACAAGCAACACAGAATTATGTGGGTAGAGCAGCTTAAAAACATAGTTGCTGGTAGTGAGAGAAAACCTGCAGCTGAAGTGACAGAAGAAGCTGATCAGAAGAAGAGAAGGATGCCAGCAGCAGCATCATGCAAAGCAGCCCTATAAACCTCCCCGTAGTATACAATCCTTACCTGCAACAACCTCTGCATGGCACAAGTCACAGAAGGATATTTCAACTTTCACCCCAAAGCAACCCAGGAAGCTTACCTGCTGCTACCGTAAGCCGATTGTGGCAGTAGTAGCACAAGAAAAACAGCCTAATATTAATGCAATGTTTACTAAGAATCACATTACCACCGGAAACACAAGAAAATTCTGTTTCTACAACTGGAAAAATGGAAAGTTCTCACTAGAAGCTATTTTGCTGTGTCAGTGCTTCATCATGAAGTGCTGCAACTGATTACCAACGCTATGAAGCAGAGCACTGTTCCACCTCGGAGTCTATCCACCTCACAATGGACATGTAGACCAGATGTTAAGCAACACTGCACACTGGATCTCTTTCCAGGGACTTAGGCAAAGGCTAACTGTTTGTCTCACCATGTATGCAACATGTGCAATGTTCATCATGGAGAAATCGCATACAGCTACCAACATCTTAGAAGAACTTAATGCCAAGGTAGGCGAATGGCTTAAACCCAGAGGTCTCACAAATGTCTTAGCTGCCACTGATCAGGGATGGGTGGAACTTGTGGCGTTTCACGCCGAGGAATTCTGCTGAGTTACATATAAACTGTGTGAGATTCAGCGGAATTCCACAAGTGGGAGGAATCAGCTTGTTGAGCGAGCTGATTTTTAGCGTTAGGAGCTTGTTCCACACTGCTGTGACCGCCCCATTGAGAAAATCTCGCCGGGTGCTGTCCTAGCTCACAATAAGTGTGCTAGAGGCTGGCTGTTCTCGCTTGCCAATCTATTGCAGGTGAGCCTCATGCAAGTTTTATCAGAACTCCGCATTACAAGCGTAACGTGGAGTGGGCAAAAATCAGTGAACTTCGCCGGCAGAGGGGAATTTATCGCCCACCCCTACCACTGACAATGGCATTAATACACTCAAAGCCATGGCTGACAGTGAATATTTCAGAATCCAGTGTTTATCCCATAGCATCAACCTAATTGTGCAGGACTTTCTCAAAAAAGAAGAGGTAGTCAGCAACATACTGGTCACCTTCCAAAGAATATGCACTCATTTCAGTCTTTCTTTCATACCCAGAAGCAGTTGAGGATCCTTCAGGGTGCTAATTAAATACCTGTAACAGCCCTCATACAGGAGTTGCCAACATGTTGAAGCTCAACCCACTACAAGCTGTAGCACCTGTTTAAAGTCTATCAGCGATTATGTAATTCAAAGGAGAGGGGATGCAAGTGCCAACCCCAAGATAATGGAGATGGGCAGATAGGGTATACTGGAGGGCCTAATACATAAGCTACTTCCTTTCGAGATTATGACAAGGGAAGTCCGCAAGGTAGCCAGTAATAAGAGCCATGCAATCGCATTGTTGCATCTGCTATAGGATACATTGAAAAAGGTAGAACAAATGTTCACAGGTGTCAATGAAGAAGCAGCTTCTTTAGTGGATAGATTAATCTGTTGCTTGAACACTAATCAAAGACTACAAAAAGAGATTATTTCCCCCAAAGAATACACCTGTGCCACAATACTGGATCCACAATACAAAAAAATTCTGGACACTTTCATTCCTTTAACTGAATTAGATGTCTTCGTTTACAAGACTTGGATAATCAGTAAAGTAAGTGATCTAGAATTTGAGGCTGTGGCACAAGTTGTGAAGTGCAGCCTTCAACCTCCACACAGGACAGTGCTGTTGGCTCGCAGTCTCTGCAGCATAAGCCAGCACCATCACCAGTTACTCCAAACCTCTCAGCCATAACCGCTTCAGGTTAACAGCCAACCTTTGCAATGGGTTAGGTTAATTTAGCAACATTTAAGTCAAGTATATAGTCCCATGCACAGCAAGTGGCAGTGCCAATGACAATTCAGAAGATGGTGCATTGATCTATTGATATGGCAAGAAGACAGGGCTCAGCAGGCTTTCAATAAAGTATCTTGCATGGACGGCAGCCAATATTTCTTCGGATTGTATTTTCAGTGCAGCTGGCACAGTTATCACAGTGAGAAGGACTATCCTCTCACCTCAAAAGGTAGAGAGACTGGTGATAATAAAAATGAAAGAGCACTTCATTCCAAATTATTATAGTGCTCTTGACACAACTTAAAATGATGAAGGCAACTGGTCTGTCATCCCAAGTTTGGCCAATGATTTTGCTCCAGATGTCCGCCCTGAGATTGAAAAAGAACTCTACTTTCCAGACTAATACAGCAGAAGTTACACATAGGAGAGCTGTCTAAAAAAACTATATATAATTTATATTTGGTGTTCGGCTTACACCGCCTATTGTAAATAATCCACTGAAAAAGAGTGGACCAATGTGCATGGAACACATAGTGAATTAAGGATGACCCAGCAATTATTTGGCCCATGTTAGCTGAGCTGTGAGAGCTGGAAAAGACTAATTCATCTTTTGGGCTGCAGTGAAGATTTAAAACTAACACTACCCTATATCGCTTCCATGGAAATGTCAAAGACATAGGGATTCGACACACTTGAAACAGGTACCTTACGTGCACTAATGAGTATTACCAAATAAATGATTCATCATGTTGTGTTGGATTTGAGGGTCTGGTAAGCTATACTTGATAATGTTTAGGGGTATCCTTCTGTGCTGGAGCAGGGTTTTCTATTTAAACCCAAACATCAGCTTATATGTTTATATGTCTTAATTAAAATTATTAATAATTAATTACTAGATATTAAGTTTTGTCGAGTGTTCTAACTAATCAACCTTACTAATGAAAGAATTACACGTGGGAATGCATTTGCATGGCTTATATAATACGTGAACTAAGTTGGTGAGCAAATTAATTAAATACGTGTGGCTAAAGTGCTATTTGTTATGTGTTTGCGCTTTAAAATAATATGCTTTAATGCTTCTTTATGTCGCAAATGGCTAGATAATTACATACACATAAGGGTATTAGTGGGAATTAACACTGTATAATCAGTACGATGTAGTAACGTTGTTTGTGTTTCTTTTAATTAAGATTGTCCATTCTGGCCTATTGAAAGATGGCCGACATCTACAGCCTGCATTTGAGTAGATGAAATATGAAGAGAGGCCTCGCTGAATATGGTTGAAAACATGACCTCGGCCTCTGACTGAGCTAAGAGTTATGAAAGGACAGCAGCTCTGGGCTTGTCGCCAGATATCCTTGGAGGAGAACAATTGTCACAAATGAACATTTTTGACAAACTGGCGGTGGCTTCACTATAATTCCGGAGAAAAGCGTCCATGGATGTTGCGAATGTAGTTTGTGCTTCCTTCTTCCGTGTTTTTATTTTTGGGATATCCGAGAGTGAATATTTTTCTAAATGTTGCGAGCTGACATCCTTTCCTGCTCGCTCTGCTCAATGGACAACGGGCGTTTTAAAGATTGTTTGTAACTTTTAGTATGTAAATTTTAGTATAAATATTGTTAGACTAGAGAGGGTCTTAGGCCACTTCTTCCTGAACTTATGCTCAAGAGGATCGATGCTGATTGAGAGGACGGCGACTCGGGAGACTTTACTGAGAGACCTGTCCTGACCTAAATACGACATTTAGCTAGAATAGGTAACTATGAGAATAATGATTTTGCTATTGGATGACTTTATTTGAACTAATTTAGATAAATAATTATTGTTTGAATTTCAGTGTCGGGTGGTTATTTCTTTGTCATTTATTGAGATCTCAAATGTGTTTATACGGTTTAAATCATGACTCGAGACAAATCAATTAGGTTACATTGACCTCAGATTAGGTGCAGATTGATTTAGGAGTTCTCTCTAATATTTAGTGCGGATAGAGTGATAGAATGAATGTTGGTGTGATGGGCCCTAGCGTATGGTGAGTGTATGTGCGTATGACTGTGAAAATACTCTATCCGTGGAAGTAGGGAGAATTTATAAGCTCTGATCTGCAGCAGTTTCCTGGTAGCAGTATGATGGTTTTGATTATTGTCTTGATCTGATGAATTGCTTGTACATAGGCTTTTGGATTTATTGATTTATTGATTGATGTTGATACATGTACTAACACTAAATGTTGAAGTTGTATTGAGTTTTATGTAGTGTGTACGGCTTCTGGAACGTAGGGAGTCGGTGACAGTTTCGTAGTAGGGCAGAGGGAAGTAAGTGCTGCTCTCAGGAAAGGCGAAATTGTTGGCCTGTACGTATGCAGGGAAAAGCGTGTGACAATTGAAGTTGCGCGTCGCATTGTCTGGGTTCGATTCAGTGACATCGTCGTGTGTTACTACTAGAGACATATTTTCTGTATAAAAGAAGTGTGTATGGTTGCGAAGGTTATCTGTGAAGTTCTGGTTTTAGGTATCAGGGATCCTTTAGGATTGCCGTTATCGCTTATCACTGGAAAGGTAATAGGTATTCTCTGAGCTTGTTTGAAGGACAGAGCAGAGGTAAGCGCTGCTAGTTAACGTATGTTATAATTCTGTAGTAGGACAGATTGTTCGCTGTTCTCGGGAAAGACAGGATTCTGTGTGAATGTGCTACATTTTCTGGTGTGAAAGTGTGTGAATGTATGAGCATTTAGTTAATTGTGAAGCTCTTAGGAACATTCCGGGAGAAAACAGTTAATAGATGCATGTTAGAAGGGCAGAGTAGAGGGATGTGCTACTGTGTCAACGAAAGTAATGATTCTGTAATAGAGCAGAGGTAAGCGCTGTTCTAGAGAGAAGCGGGATTCTTGTGGGAAAGGTCTTTACTATTCTGTGGTTAGCGGAGCAGACAATGGAGATGTTTATATGTTGTAACTAATAGATTTGTAGGATCTGAAACAAAGTCTACCAAGAAGGTTTTGTAAAGGAGGGGTGGACGAATGACAGGAGACAGGAGTAGAAGCGACTGCAGCGACTCCTGTTGTCAGAAAGACCGCACTGTGATTGGACAGTGGGTTAGAACAGTGCTTTCACTGTGATTGGTGCGTTGGTGTGAGCCGCGCAAGGATTGGAAGAAGTACAGAGTGACGTAGACGCTCCGGGATTGGTGCGTTAGTGTGAGTCGCGCTATTATTGGACAAAAGATCGTACAGTTGCGGAAAGGGCTAGAGGGTTGTGGTAAACGCGAAAATGTATTACCAAGAGGAGGAAAAGAAGAAGAAATCCTTGTTCAGTAAAATTAAAAAGTGGTTCGACAAGGATAAGGACATAATAACTAGAGAGGGTGAATCACTACCTCCGACAAGGACTCCTGCATCCTTCATGGTTGCGAAATATGGGTATCATAACTGCATTTGGTTAGACAATTGTGCTAAGTTAACTAAAGAAGATGGTGTTCTAGCGTTCCCGGAACATGGTTCATTTAATCTGGCCGTGTTGAGAAATTTACGGGAAAAAATGATGTGTCTAGAGCCTAGACCAAGGCCGACACAGTTCGAGGCATTGGTAGAATGGGAAGATGAGGTGCATGAGCGAGAAAAGCAGAGGAGTGGAGCTAATTATAGGTACATTTTCGGGAGGAAATATGATCGTGAAACTCATCATGATCGAATGAGGAGATGGCGTGATGCTAGTATGTCAGAGGGACTATATCCTATGAGAACTGTTGAGGAAGCGGAAGGGAGGAATGGTACGGAAAAAGTACAGGATGCAGAATTGAGAAGGTATGGGGCTAATGAATATGAGGATGAAGTCTTGGATGACATGATTTACAAGAGACCACCTCCATATAGACCAGAACCAGAAGTGAGAACACCAGTTGCTACTCCTATAAGAGATACTTTGAAAATCATTAAAACAGAAGTTGTGACCCCTGATCTGAAAAGTGGTAGCTCTTTCACGGAAAGGGAGAGAGAGAGAGAGCGAGAGAGAGAGAATGCAATTGGGAATGAGAAAACAAGCGAATTAGCAAGAACCACATCTGAGTTGACGAAGAAGATTAGGGAATTGACGAAAAATCTAGAAGCTGTTACAGTGCCTGTAACTATAGGTCCGGTAATGCCTATTTTTGATAAGCAAAGAATGGGTGAAAGTGGTTTGACAGTTCCATATGTAGGAAATGGACTGGTTGGTTCTACGGGAGAGTCAGGAATAAGGACGGAAGAAAATCAATTGAGACAGATGAGACATGACACATGTGGTGGAGAGTCAGATGTACAGCCTAATTCAGGATTGAATACTGGTTGTGTAGAAAGAAATGTTATGATGGGAGGATCAATTTTGGAACCACAGAGGATGGCAGAACAAGTGGGTACAGGGAAAAGGTCTACAGAAATAACGGCTGAGGATTTGAATGATTGGTTAGAAAGTTCTTCAAAAGAAGGATAAAGATTGTCAGGCAATTGATGTAGCCAGGTTACGTATGGAATTGGAGGAGCTTATAGTGGGAACAATTCCTATAGAAATGTTGAAAAATCATCATGCTGGAGAGTTGTTATTCATGTTCAAGAACATCACATGGAGGGCTAAGAACATACATGAAAGGTTAAAAGGAATAGCGAGTGAAATGGGAGTTGACATGGACAAGGTGAAAGCTTTGCAGAAGCCTTACCGAGTAGATTTTTCTGATAAGGACATTGAGAATCTAAATGATGCTGGTAGAACAGGGCAGATCAAGGAAATGATTTCCTTATTGCGAAAATGGGGTGATGTGGAAAAGTGGAAGGATAGATGGTACAAGAAAAGCGAAGAAATAGTGGACAGGACTTACTCAGCATTTCCCATGAGAGAAAAGGAAAAAACAGTGGATGCTTATCCTATGAGAGAGATTCCTGGAGGAGGATATGTACATGTCCCATGGACTAGACAGGATATTTTGTCATTTACGAATGATTTCCCTCGACTGAGAGAAAAGCCTGTCGAGTGGTATAGGCAGGTAGATAGGTTTGTGAAATTGTCAAAAGTGCTGTGGATTGACCTAAATAGTCTGTTTGATATAATTGTTCCAGCAGACTTGTGGGCAGAGTGTAAAATAGTCATAGATTGGCCCACTAAAGAATACCCGAGGGATGAAAAGACAGGAGCTCCAGACCCAGAGGTTATGAGAAAATACGAGCAGGTTATTGTGTTCTTGAAGAATAAGGTACCCCCTAAGGAGACAGACTGGGTTAAAATAGATCGAACACATCAGGAAGCAAAAGAATCAGTCCATGCTTTCTATGAAAGGTTGATACTGGCTTTTAAACAGTTCAGTGAAGATGAACATCTGGGTGATAAGGATTTGAGTCATTTTGTATACAGATTTGTATATGGCTTAAGACCTGAAATCAGTGAAATGATTCGTGAGCACACAGTTGATTGGCAGAGTAAGAAGATTGATGAGATCTTGAGACATGCGAAGTACTTCAGTGATGAAATTGAGGCGAAACAAAGGAAGCTGAAGGAAAAAGAGATGTGGGCACAGGTGAAAGTTGCAGAAAGACAAGAAGCACAGCTGGTTGAACAAGCAAATAATCCAGGAAATATGCCTAGATTTGGTATAGGAAAAGGAAAGGGAATCTAGAAGAGGCGAAGAAGAAATTCCCATGTCACAACTGTGGACAATTGGGGCATTGGAGATCCGAGTGTACGAATCCACCATTAGTGAGTAATGAGAATAAATCCTTGAATCAACAGGTGCAGAACGAAGGGTGTAATCCTCAGCAGCAACAGCAGAAGGTTGTCAAGCAGCAGAATCAAGAGCCAAAACCGCCCTTGCCGCAGAATAGAGGGTCCCAGAAATACGACAAGGACTCAGGATTCTACAATGATGAGCAGGTAAACAAACCGAGACGTACAAATCCAGTACAGCAATACTGGTTAAAGAATGAGGGGAGCGAGTCTGAAGGGGACTATTGACGGTGCCGAAGAGAGGAGGAAGAGTGCATACTTGGTGCAACTCTAGAAATAGACCAGGCAGGACCATTTGTAGATGGGAAAATAAATGGGGAAAGTGTTACTTTTTTAGTAGACACAGGAGCGACGAGATCAACTGTCAGGTCAGCAGATATAAGAAATCTTCCTCTCTCGGACGAAGCAATCCAAGTGGTTGGTGTGTCTAATACACAGATTAAGACTCGTTTTACCGAACCAGTAAGGGTAAGGATAGGGAAATTTTCAGATATGCACCGATTTGTGGTGTGCGACACCAGTCCAGTGAATTTGTTAGGTAGGGACTTATTGTGTAAAATGAATTGCACAATTTTTTGTACTCCGGATGGAATAGCTTTTGAGACACCGGATGAGGATATCTTATACAGGATGACTCTAGATAATAGAGAAAGTGAGATTGTTGGAACATATCCTGTATTTAATCCAGAGGATTTGCCTCAAGAGTTGAGAAACACAGTAAAAGCAGCAGTTTGGGATTTTACTGGAGAGGATGTGGGATTGATGAATAATGTAGATCCAGTAAAGATTACAGTGAAAGAGGGAATCACTTATCCTAATATCCCACAATACAGATTGACACCAGAGATAATTGAAGGAATAACCCCTATAATTGATAAGATGATCCAGCAGGGTGTTTTGAGAGAGTTACTGAGTAGCCCATGTAATTCACCTATAATGGGGCTGAAGACACCTAATGGGAAGTTCAGAATAGTACAAGATTTGAGAAAAGTGAACAAAATTGTGGTATCGTGCTGTCCCATTGTGCCAAATCCATCAGTGATTTTGTATCAGATTCCTCATGATGCTGAATGGTATACAGTAATTGATTTGTGTCATGCTTTCTTTTCAATTCCATTGCAGAATGACAGCCAGCCGATTTTTGCATTTCGGTTTGGACAGCGTATTTTGGCATGGTGCCGAATCCCACAGGGGTATACAGAGAGTCCTTCAATATTCAATCAGTTGCTGAAGAAGTCTTTGGAAAGTCTGACCATGCCTGAGAGCTCAGTACTAGTACAGTATATCGATGACCTACTTGTGGCATCGAAGACACGTGAAGCTTGTGAAGTAGATACCATAGCTTTACTGAATCATCTGGCAGATGGAGGATTAAAGGTATCTCCAGCCAAATTGCAATTTTGCAAGAATGAAGTACATTATCTTGGACATAATATTGAGAAAGGTCTGAGAAAAGTGACCAATGACAGGATCAAAATTATCAGAGGAATGAGAGCCCCAATGACCCAGAGAGAAGTGAGAATGTTTCTGGGAATGGTAGGTTATTGTCGTCAGTGGATAAGTAACTTGGATAAGTAACTTTTCCCTGATAGCAAAGCCACTGATTAAATTGACAAAAAGTGAAGTAAAAGACCCATTGGTACTGAATGCAGAGCAAATGGCAGCATTTGAGGAATTAAAGAGCAGATTATGTGAAGCTCCTGCTCTAGGGATGCCAGACTATGAGAAGGAGTTTGAACTGTACTGTAGTGAGATGAATGGATGTGCACTTTCAGTGTTAATCCAGAAACATGGACGTCTGAGAAGGCCAGTTGAGTACTTCTCATCAACACTTGACCCAGTAGCTGTGGGTTTACCAGGTTGCCTGAAAGCAGTAGCTGCTACCTGCAGAAGCTTGGAACAGAGTGAGGGTATAATAATGGGATATCCTGTACGGGTATTCGTACCTCATGATGTGGCAATTCTCTTGACAAGAAGCAGAACTCAATATATGTCACATAGTCGGCTGACTAAATATGAGAAAATAATTCTGGGAGCATCAAATGTGACTCTTGAGAGATGTGTGAATGTGAATCCAGCGACACTGTTGCCAGATGCTGAAAATGTGAGTGTGAGAGATGATGTTGATCATGATTGCTTGGATGTGCTTGATTACTGTACAAAACCGAGACCAGACATCTGCCACTGCCTGAGAGTGATCATGTGTTGTTTGTGGATGGATCATGTCTGAGAACAGAAGAAGGTGTGCTGAGTGCAGCATATGCGGTGTGTAAAGTTTCAGAAGTAATGGAAGCTTCATCTTTGAAAGGAGTGAAATCTGCTCAAGTAGCTGAATTAGTGGCATTGACAAAAGCTTGCAAGATTGGGAAAAATATGAGAGTGACTGTAATGACTGATAGTCAATACGGATTTGGAGTTGTTCACGACTTTGGCCAGCTCTGGTTACAAAGAGGTTTCCTGACCTCGAGTGGAACTCCTATAAAGAATGCAGAAGTGATTGGGAAATTGCTTGAGGCCATACAGCTGCCTAAAGAACTAGCAGTTGTAAAATGTGCTGCTCATGGACAGGGAGATGATTTTGTTACTCTTGGTAATCGGTTCGCAAATGACATAGCACAGTATTGTGCAAAGAACAATCATTCGATTAACAAGGGAAGAGAGAAGGAAATGTCTTTTTGTTCTGTGATGTTTACTAATGTACTGGAAACGTGGGATGAAGTGAGGCAGTTGCAGGATGAAGCAGGAGATGAGGAAATGAGGGATTGGATCAAAGCAGGTTGTGCACCAAGAGAAAAGGATCATGTTTGGATCTATAGGGATGGAAGACCAGTAATGCCAAATTCCATGTTGTCAACAATGGCAAGAATGTATCATGGCCAGGGACACCTGGGGAGGGATGCTATGATTAGGTCCTTTAAACAACCCTGGTACAATGCAAAGTTCAGGCTGATTGCAGAAAGCATCTGTCAAAGATGTTTGATTTGTCAGCAATTCAATACTGGAAAGAAAACAGTGGTGAGCCTAGGGACATTAAGGCAGAGAAGGAGGTCCCTTTACCAGAATGCAAATAGATTTCATTGAAATGCCTCAGGTCAATAGATTGAGGTATGTTCTAGTGGTAGTCTGTTTGTTCTCAAGGTGGGTGGAAGCTTATCCGACTAGGAGAAATGATGGAATAACAGTGGCCAAGTTGCTGTTAAGAGAGTTGATTCCTAGGTACGGGTTCCCAGTGACAATTGAGTCAGACAGAGGGGGACACTTCTACAATGAGCTCATGAGTTTAATTTGTGAAGCATTGAGCATACAGCAGAAGCTACATTGTGCATACAGGCCAGAGGCTTCTGGCGTTGTTGAGCAAATGAACGGCACAATCAAAAACAGAATTGGTAAGATGTGTTTAGCCAATGGAATGAAATGGCCTGATGTCTTGCCTCTAGTACTGATGACTATTAGATCTACTCCAGACAGAACTACGGGGTTGAGTCCACATGAAATATTAATGGGACGTGCGATGAGACATGCATTCGTGCCTGTCAGCAAGCTGATGACTATAACTGATGACATGATTTTGGATTACTGTAAAGGCCTGGCTGACGCAGTTCATTCTGTGTTTCACCAGGTTGGAGAAGATGCCACCACACTTGAAAAGAAGCAAGCCCATGATCTGAGTCCAGGGGACTGGGTGAGAATAAAAGTGCACAGGAGAAGAAATTGCTTGGTTCCAAGGTGGGGAAGGCCAAGACAAGTCATTCTAACTACAACGACTGCTGTGAAGTGTGCTGGAGTGAAGAACTGGGTCCATGCAAGTCATACTCTGAGAGTTCCGAATCCAAAGGATGGAACTGGGAAGGAGTATTTTGAGGAATCAGATTCCAGTGATGATGAAGATACTGAAACAGTGAGAAGAAAAAAGAATCCTGAAAGGGGGGAAGGAGAGTCAGAAAGAGAGTCAGGTGATTCTTTTTTCTTACCAAGAGGGGCTTCAAGAGGAACATTGAGGGCCTCAGAGGAGAGTTCAGATTCTGGAAAATTGCCTGAAGTTCCAACAAGCAGTGGAGAAAATAAAAAGAAAGAGAGAAAAGAAAAGAGCAGTTCCACAGAGACTATACCTGAGTCAAATGAGGAGATTGAGAATCCACCTGAGATAACTTCTGAAGAAGTAGGGTCAGAAGAAGATAGAGAGGGACAGATTGCGGAAGACCCCCGAGGAGGTGTAGGGAACATTCCTGATAAGCTAGGTCAAGGGACAAGTAGACAGCTAGAAGATTGCGTGGCGGAGACCCGAGGAGGGACAGTAGCAGGGAAATCTCAATTGGTGGGAAAGAAGACTGTGGAAAAAGTGAAAATCATTGATGAACAAGAGACAAACGAGACAGAGTCGGATGAAAGTGAGAATGAGATACCAGAGGGTCGAGTTCTGAGAAAGAGAACTTGGATTGGAGAAAGAAACAATAGAGAAGTGAAGCAGAAAAGAAGTGTAAAAGGAGATCTTTGGCCTGACAAGATAAAGAGGTTGAGATATCGACTGACACGAGTGAATTCATCAGAAGCTGAACAAGTGAACGAGGTGTCAAGTCAAAATCAAGCAAAAGAAGAAGAACGAAAAGAAACAAAGGAACCAGAGGCGATTAAAAGAATCAGAAAACCCAACCAGAAGTACAGGTCACCGGAATGGACGTATGTGGCATTGCCTGAAGAAGAAGAAGAGGCAGAAAGTCAAGGAAATCCAGAGGGGACCTTACGGAGAGTGGTTGAGGAGGAGAAAGCTGTTGGAATCCTGAAAGTTATCTTGACTGACATTGGAGAAGAGTCAGATGCTCAGGATATTGAGGATTTGATACAATTTGATGTTGCTGAAGAAGAAGTGAAAAGTGATGAAAACCCAAATTGAGTGAGCTAAAGGAGTCATTTGGAGAAGAGTGAAGAGGAGTTCTGAAAATTAACAGATTATAATAATCCAGTGTTCTAGAGATTCAGTAGTGGAGTAGTAGAGGCTAAATCAAAAGACACTGCCAAAGAAATAAGATGGCTAACACAGAAAATAATCAAAGTAGATGTACCTTCTTGAATAGATGGTGTAGAATGTGCTGCTGTTGTACAGGATTATTAATGCTACTATGGAGTGTGCTTGCTTTATTAGTTACTTTTAGAGTTACAATAGACACTTTTGGAATACATACTGAGAATATGACTAACATAGGGAAGAGTTCACAGAGAGTAGTACCAACTAGAATTAGTAATATTTACATACACAAAGATAGGTCGATTAATGACTTTTCTAGCAATATTTTTTCAAAATTATTGTATGAGTACGTAAAGACAATGGAAGTAAGGGATTGCTATGTCTGTATGCAGTTGCCTGCATCCGTTTCAGAGGGAGTTACTTATCATCATCTTCCGGCTACGTATGGGATTTCATGTAGTGTGTTGAGTAGTATTTTTTATTTACTAGGGAAAATAGATTATGAGATGTCTAATAAGAATAACATTTTTGGGCAATTGCCTATGAATAAAAGACTGAATCCTGCTAAAGAAGCTAACATTTTTGGTGAGATTTTTATTGAGGCAGAAGAATTAACAATAGATTACATTTTTAGAAACAATTTAACTTGTAGTTTGAAAGAAGAAGAAAAAGCTTTCCTGGACATGGTAGAGAAAAGGAGAATGGGTATGCATGAAAAGGCAGGAGGATATAAAATGAGTGAGACGGTGTGGGACATTGAGATGGGAAAAGAGTTGAAGAATGGGGCCAGTCCAACTTTGGCTTTAGATGCACCACAGAAGGGTAAACTATGCATTACCAGAAGGAGATCCCAATATGATTATTATTTTGTTGGGACTAGTGAGTGCCATGATACATACTTTATTGCAACGGGATGGGGATTCAAAGGAGGAGAAGATTCGGTTTTCCCGGGAGTGTATTATATTTGTGGGAATAGGGCTTATTACAGGTTGCCTGACCATTGGTATGGCACATGTTATGTTGGCCTGGTCTTTCCAAAGATTTTCCATATAGATAGAATAGAAGATGCAGAACAAATTAATTTACTAACTCGCTTTAAAAGAGAAACTTGGTCAGAAATTGTAGGAGATATTTTTGGAGCTTTGATTCCAGCAGTGGGAATTTCATTGAATGCATATGGAATTCGGAAGCTGTCAACAGTGGTGGATCGCTTATCGACAAGCACCGCTGGAGGATTTTTATTGGTGAATACGGAGATGGTTGCCTTACGCGCCATGTCTATGCAAAATCGACTTGCCCTTGATATTCTATTGACGAAGAGGGTGGAGTCTGTGGAATGCTGAAAGTTCAACATTGTTGCACTTACATTCCTGATGAAAGCAAAGATCTAAAGATCTATATCAAAAATATTACTGATTTGCATGAAGAATTAGTACCACTGGAAGCTGAAAGTCTCTGGACTAAAATGGCTAATAAAATAATTGCAGTTAAGAATTTTATTGCTAAGATAGGTAGTACCATTTTTGGTAAGATATTATTTCCTTTGACATGTGTGATTATTGCTTTATTGATTCTTAGATTAGGGTGTTTATGCTGTAGATATAGGAGGAATAAAAAGAAAATGATAAAAGGAAAAGTTGAAAAGAGACTAAAGAGGTCAAAAAGAGACCCACAAGAAATAGAATTGGAGGAATTTAGAGAAAGCAGATACCTTGAAACTAAAAGAGATGATGAAAGAGAAACTGGTGTTTAATGTACAAAAATACATTTTGAATTTCTCCTAAGGAAGGGGTCTACATTTTTGGGTTGGATATTGTGGTGATGATATATCACCAAAGGGGGGATTGCTGGAGCAGGGTTTTCTATTTAAACCCGAACATCAGCTTATATGTTTATATGTCTTA
Organism: Triturus cristatus; assembly: GCF_964204655.1. Taxonomy (NCBI): domain Eukaryota; kingdom Metazoa; phylum Chordata; class Amphibia; order Caudata; family Salamandridae; genus Triturus; species Triturus cristatus. The sequence goes on along the minus strand of NC_140584.1, from coordinate 974,289,696 downwards.
ATTAAAATTACTAATAATTAATTACTAGATATTAAGTTTTGTCGAGTGTTCTAACTAATCAACCTTACTAATGAAAGAATTACACGTGGGAATGCATTTGCATGGCTTATATAATACGTGAACTAAGTTGGTGAGTAAATTAATTAAATACGTGTGGCTAAAGTGCTATTTGTTATGTGTTTGCGCTTTAAAATAATATGCTTTAATGCTTCTTTATGTCGCAAATGGCTAGATAATTACATACACATAAGGGTATTAGTGGGAATTAACACTGTATAATCAGTACGATGTAGTAACGTTGTTTGTGTTTCTGTTAATTAAGATTGTCCATTCTGGCCTATTGAAAGATGGCCGACATCTACAGCCTGCATTTGAGTAGATGAAATATGAAGAGAGGCCTCGCTTAATATGGTTGAAAACATGACCTCGGCCTCTGACTGAGCTAAGAGTTATGAAAGGACAGCAGCTCTGGGCTCGTCGCCAGATATCCTTGGAGGAGAACAATTGACACAAATGAACATTTTTGACAAACTGGCGGTGGCTTCACTATAATTCCGGAGAAAAGCGTCCATGGATGTTGCGAATGTAGTTTGTGCTTCCTTCTTCCGTGTTTTTATTTTTGAGATATCCGAGAGTGAATATTTTTCTAAATGTTGCGAGCTGACATCCTTTCCTGCTCGCTTTGCTCAATGGACAACGGGCGTTTTAAAGATTGTTTGTAACTTTTAGTATGTAAATTTTAGTATAAATATTGTTAGACTAGAGAGGGTCTTAGGCCACTTCTTCCTGAACTTATGCTCAAGAGGATCGATGCTGATTGAGAGGACCGCGACTCGGGAGACTTTACTGAGAGACCTGTCCTGACCTAAATACGACATTTAGCTAGAATAGGTAACTATGAGAATAATGATTTTGCTATTGGATGACTTTATTTGAACTAATTTAGATAAATAATTATTGTTTGAATTTCAGTGTCGGGTGGTTATTTCTTTGTCATTTATTGAGATCTCAAATATGTTTATACGGTTTAAATCATGACTCGAGACAAATCAATTAGGTTACATTGACCTCAGATTAGGTGCAGATTGATTTAGGAGTTCTCTCTAATATTTAGTGCGGATAGAGTGATAGAATGAATGTTGGTGTGATGGGCCCTAGCGTATGGTGAGTGTATGTGCGTATGACTGTGGAAATACTCTATCCGTGGAAGTAGGGAGAATTTATAAGCTCTGATCTGCAGCATCTGTGCCAATGCTTGCCTTTCACATAATGGAAAATATACTTTAATGTTCCTCTCATTAACTTAAGTCTATCACCTGTAGGTTCTCCTGATACAATTTAGTTAGCTAGACTAAACTAATCCTCAAATTATTTTCATTTTCTTGTCAACACTTCAGGTCTATCTCTTTCTGGTGAAAGGAAAGGGCATTGACAAAGACTGGGAGGCCCATTGCATAGCTGCTTCAATGGGAAATGAGGACTCAAAGAGGCCTACCCATGTGGACTTGAAAGGTGTTTCAATTGAATATATAACTTTTCTTCGCATGCGTTTACTTCGCATGCCGTTACTACGCGGTCGTTAGTACGACCGCGTTGTTACTTAGCATACCTTTACTTCGCAATTCGGAACTACGAATTGCAGTAAGGGAGTGCTGGATGTTGGAATAGTATAATTTACTATTCCAACTCCAGTCTATGCGGACACTAGGGAAGGTGTTGGATTTTAAATCCAACACCTTCCCCCCCTTACTGCAATTCGTAGTTCCGAATTGCGAAGTAAAGGTATGCTAACTAACAACGCGGTCGTACTAACGACCGCGTAGTAACGGCATGCGAAGTAACGCATGCTAAGTAAATGCCGCTTCCCGTTTCAATTAGAAAAATGCAGAGTAGTATTTCAAATGACAAACTTTAATTAAGTGGTTGATTTGTGGTCTGCTCTACTTGAAATAGCAAAATGTTGTTAGAGTGATCAGCCGGGTACATGAAACTAGTTGTCTGTGAGTGGTAGTACAAGATTGGTTCTTCTCACTTCTTAGTTAATGGCACACCTCTGCACTAGCCTATGCTGTCTTGCTCCTCTGACACCAGAATACTCCTTAGCACTCCAGCTTTGCAGTTCAACCCTGCAGCCAAGATGGACAATGCCAGAAGAATGCAGATGCACTGTTTATTTGTATACAGTATCATTTTTCTTTTCCTAACTATAACTATTTTTTTAACTGTGTGGGTCGTCCCTGTTTTGCATTTTTCAAGTTGAGGTAACAAATCAATTAAATAACTTGGGACTCTGGGGGCGGAAGGACTGTTTTCTTTTGGTTACTGTAATTATCCTTCCACAACAGATTTGATGGGCTCATCAACTTGATGCATGTTGTGTATATCTATCTTTCACCTTTCCCTAATTCCCCGTCCCCATCCGGTCGTAGAACCCCTAACACTCTTACCCCAGGTTTTGTGGTCAGTCGAGTTGTTTCCACCTTCAACAGATTCAACACTTGGTGGGTCGGATGTGATTAAAGTAATGCCAACTGTTAAAGGAGATGGTCACCAAAATTGACTTTTGCCCACACTATCCTCCTACCCAAGCACGAAAGGGGCATCATAGATCAGAGACTCAATTACAACAATGTGTGTCCAAGAATAGGTAGTGCTCACTTTTTTCTCCAATCTACACCTCATGTATTCTACTGAAGACACCTTCTACCGAGTCCTCCTGACAACCTCTGAGACTTGAGGGGTTCATTATGTTTACTTCAGTAAGTCAACACTTTGTTGCTAATTGTTGTTTTAGCATGGTAATCTCAGTCTTGGATTTTCCACTCATTCTGTTTTCTTTTAGTTTAGTTGGTGGCTATGACGCACTAGTTCACCTCACCAGATTAATTTTGAATAAGAATGATTTTCTGTTGCAAGTGAGGTCATGTTGTCCCTTTTAGTGCTGTTGGTTCCCCGCCAAAGGCCTTAAGAATGCCCTTTGCTAAATCCAGGGGCATAGCTTTGGGTGGGAGGGTGTTTGGGGTCTTACACCTCCTAAAACATTTATTCTGTAGTGAATAGTTAAGTGCAGGTGCTTTCAGTCAGGTATAGTGGGGTGTCTGTCGGATTTCACCCTGGATTTTTACATGCACACACAGGCAAAAATACACATACACAAATACTCTCTCTCTCTCTCTCTCTCTCTCATATCTGCCTTCAAACTTGGTTAGTTTGAAGACAATTGTCTTTCAAGTACCTCTAACAATTCACACTCCTCTCTCTTTCTACTGCCTCTTAAGACCCCCTTGTGTGCTGCTTCTCATAATGTTTTCTAACAAGATATGCCAGCCTGATGGTTGAGAAATCTGAACATTAGATCCTCCTAATCTTACTGACCAAGCTATGCCCCAGGCTAAATCTCTCAATAAGGTAAGAACTGAAGACAGGAGAGGTAGCATACATCGCCTTATCTACTCCGGTGAGAAAATAAGCTTTGGGGCAGGAGGCATTGTTGTTTTTGCTATATGTTGATGGGCCCCATTAGCAGACACTAGTTACAGAGTGTAGGGCAAGGGCAATAAGAAGTATACAGATATCACTGACACTGATGGGAGGGTGGGTGCTGCTCAGCCTGATCAAGCCTGGGTTGGAGGGTTGAGTATTGTCACTTATATTCTGTTTTACAACACTGTTTGCAGGGGGAGTCCTGGACGGTAGGAGTAAAGGTAAGTAGAGTGGTTGACAACGCATAGAAAGGGAGATCGGTTAGGGAAATACTGAAAACTTGAAGAGGTAAAGGGATGGACAAAGTGGTTTGAGATGGTACAGGTGCAGAGAACTGCCTCTGTCGTCACTGCGATGGTCGCCCTTCCTTAATAACGGGATCAACATGCGGAAGACGCATCTCTGGTAATTCCATGTAATCACTTGGAATGTTTGGCTAATTCCCTGTGATTGCGATACACAGAATTACATGAGTTACACCCACACCTAGTATTAAGTTAAGTAAATGGTTAAACCACATTTCATTTGTGATCATCTCCAGGCTACATCTTGAAAGATTTTGAGATTAGGGGCTGTCTTGTGTCATCCAAAGAAAGACAGGTTTCCTAGAAAGGTAAAGTTATTGTGGTATTTCTGAAGAGACAGAAGTTTGCCCACTGCAGTCTTTTGCTTTCATAGGTCCTGGTAGTGGGCAGGCTACTGAAGAATTCCATCAGCCTTCTGTAACACCAAAACCTTTTGTCGTTTCTAAACTCTTGACCTTTGAACTCCTTGGAGGTCTGAGACCAAAGGCCTACAGGAGTCGCCACATACCTCTGTTTAGCTGTTAAATATATTCCTCTTTGCAGAGAACACTTGTATTACAAACGAGGCTTCACTTAAATCAGGCAGAATGTAGTTAGTATACACAATAACTTACCAGACCAAATGTAGCTGAAATATGAAAGTTCCCTTCTTCTGGTCATCAGTATTCACCTTTAACAGTTCTCTTACAATAAATGCAATTTGTCTCATGGTGCCATGTCCTGCATTTATGTTGGCTCTCAGCTAACACGATTATACATTGGATGCCTGAAGGCCAATGCATGGAGGAATTGCAACTTTGAATGCCAAACTTCGTAACATCTATGCAGGGATCCGTAGATAAATTACAAGGTTTGTTTAATTTCCAGTTAAACTTGTGAACGTGAAATTCCTGTTTTTGATTTGATATTTCTAAATCATAATTTCATAAGAAGTAATAACACACACTGGAAAATGCCACCAGCATGGCAGACACACAAACAGATGTCTGGTGTGCTGGCTAATCCTAAGGGAGATCAAACGACGTGTGCGTTCACTGATCACGCTATCTGGGAACGGCCAGAGCAGTTCACACATTTGGGTTTGGCTCAGGATAAGTCCCTGCCACACATGAAGTAGAAAAATATATTTTTGTGCTTTGCAGCGAGCAGTCTAGACCTGCTGGTTCCAAACCCAGCATGTGGGCCACTGATTCTGGCCTGCACCACCCCACGGGACGGGGGGAACAAAGGGGCTCGGCGAGCTTGCCTAAACGTTCTGTCCCCCTTCATTTATTTGATTAAACACGTGTTTTTTAAAAAAATATATAAACAAGGTAATTACAGCACAAATCCCTTCATGGTAAAGTGATAGGGGATTTCACATTTGAATTGAGCAGCTTGAAAACAAGACTCACTCGATAGCGCATTCCTGTTAAAGTGGGACTACATTTGCGTACCAGGAGCTGGCGATTGGGGAAGTTGCGGTTTAGAAAAGTCACCGGAAATGCCTCTCATCTATCTCTGGGGTGCTAAAGATAACGTGGTAACTGTGAGACTCAAAAGGAAGTAGTGACTGCAGCTGTTTTCCTAAAAGTTGGTTGCATTGAGCAGTCCTTTGTAATCCCTGAGCGCTTTTGATTTCAGATTGGTTGAATATGTTATGTTAAGAGCATCTAAATATGAAACAAAAATGTCAGAATGCAAAATAAAAACAGTGCTTTTATGATAAAAATCCCATTTCACTTACTAAACAGTTTCAACTAGGGAGCATTGGAGTGTTTAACCCCCCAATGAATTCTCTTAAAAAGGACTGGAGCCCATGAGGATATTTCACTCTGTGTTCTCAGGGCCATATTCTCAAGGAGATATCGCCGAGTTATCGGCACCTTAACGCAGCCAAATTTGCAATAAACTTACCACCCCATTCACAAGCTGGTGCAAACATCCCATATCACCAGTTTTCTGGCGATAGCAGCCGCAAAAAACATCGCCAAGGATGACCCCGGCAACTATCGCTAATGAGATGCAGAGTAGGCGTTCCCGAGCAAAAAGCCGCGACAACACCAACACCACACCACAACATTATCAAAGACAAGTCTGATCTGCGATAAGATCACAAAACATGCAATAAGGCGCGTTAGCACCAGGAAACTAACACCTGCTCCCACCTGGTGCAAAGTCGGACTACAACCTGCACCACAAAAGATAGCCCAGGCCAGAGCCACATCTGAAGAACAACAGATGCCATTGAGCCACAGAACATGCATCCTGGAGCCCCAAGCGGGCAACAACACCCACCGCCATCACCCCCAGGAACCCCCCTTCCCTCTCCTCCCCACCCCGGGGCCCCACTCCGGGCAACCCGTACAAAGATTTGTCACATCAACCACACAGAATCATATACCAAATAACCCGCATGATGTCGCACAATCACATCTGGTGACATGCATTTGTCGTCACAAAAATGAGCATCACACATTCACCTTCGAAGCAACAAATGAAAAATTATTAAAATAAACACAGAACAGAAATGAAGAGACTCCCCTTGGGACAATCCATAGGTCACAGCCTGAAAGATAAAAATCATGATGTGAAGGTGCGTCTTGCGCACATCAAAGGACAGAGAGAGATCGAAGGAGAGGGAGCGAGAGAAAGATGGACAGAGAGGGGGAGCGAGAGAAAGACGGACAGAGAGTGGGAGAGAGTGAAAGACGGACAGAGAGGGAGAGAGAGATAGACGGACAGAGAGGGGGAGAGAGAGAAAGACGGACAGAGAGGGGGAGAGAGAGATAGACAGACAGAGAAGGATATACAAACATATAGGGGGAGAGAGAGATAGAGAAAAGAAGAGAGGGACAGGGAGAGAAAGTGCCGACACTGCGTACCCAGGCCACACTGCCCACCTGCTGCCACCAGTGTGTCTCCAACCACGTGCCGGTATGAGGTGCAGTTCACCAGGTCCCACATCTGAGACAAACTCGCCATCTGAAACAGAGTCCAGATACCTGAATGGCAAAGTACATACAATTAATTATACAAGACATCATTGCCTGACCGCCTCAGCGCACCCAGGCAGCTGCAACCCAGCCCCTCCTGCCACCCAGCGGTGCATGCCCGCCCCTGCGCACCCAGGTAGCTGCACCCCAGCCCTTCCCGCCGCCCAGCAGTGCATGCCCGTCCCTGGACAACCAGGCCTCACTGCTCACCTTCCGCCACTGGCGTGTAGAAAAGAGGGCCCACCACGTGCCGCTGTAAGCCACAAGCCCAGGGCCCGCAGATATGGCACCCTCCACATCATGCAGCCCCATTCCGCAGGCCACCAGGTCTCACATTTGGTGCTGGGTCTTGATTACTCCATGGCATAGGACATACCAGAGCACCCGGCCTCATCGCAGGCTGCACACCCGCTTAGCCTCATAGGTGCCACTAACTCTGTAATCCAGGAGGTGATGCCACGTGGCGGTAGGCCCGCGCTGCCCGCTGGCTCAGGCCCACACTGCGGTCCAGCAGGGCACACAAAACCTGAGCCGTCCGGACCGTCAGGACGGGGCATCATCGCAGGCTGCACACCCGCTCAGCACTTAAGGTGCCCCTACCTCAGTGCACCGAAAGTCACCGTCCCATGGCGGTGTGCCTGTGTCGGCCGCAGTGTATCCGGTGCCACCAAGTCTGTGCCTCCACAGTCATGGACCCTCTATGATTGGGTGTCATGGTGCGGATGCCATCATGTCCCCTCCGGGCCTGCGGAATGTGATGTTGCAGGTCCCTGGGCCCCCATGCCTACATGCACACCACATGGATACATCCCGAGAGAGGTTGGAAATGGCGTCGTGCACGTGCGCCCGGCCATTTTTATTAGCAGGGTCACATGTGCTGTGATGCGTGTGCTGGATGGGTGTGGTGTGGGTGTAAACCAGCCGTGAGGGAGTGGCCGTGGCATGCTGACAACTAGACATGTGGCGTTGTTGTCCCACCTGGAGTGTAAGCGTAGTGGGCTGGCCTGGCATATACCACTCCATCGTAAGGGTTTGAACAATGACCCCGGGGCTCTGTACGTGGTTCCGTACGGGGCTGGACAAGGAAGTAACAAATGGGTGTGTCGCTGTTGTTGCGTCGGCGCCACCCGGACGACAATCGGCAATGTATCACCTGTGACCCAAGTCCAACGACATGAGTCACATGGATGTAAGAGGAATTCACTGACCCTATATTCATCCATGCTACCACACTTGAAAGACCATAGAGACGACACATCTCAGCACAAATAAACTCATTTACGCTCACTAGCTAGGTAATTTTTTATTTAAACCCACACCACTCCCCTTTCACTGCACTACACATAGTCTTCACTAAATGGTGCTCCTACGTAACTGTCGCAAGTCGCAGCACGCCCCAAGCAGTAGATGCTTGGGATGGCCCCAATGATGAGGCATGTCACCTAGGGGAAACCTTTGGTGAGTGAGGGGACTCAAGAAAAGTATTTTCTTTTCTCTATTTGAGGTGCGTCTTACTCACTAAGTAGACCCCTCCCTTTCCATCTAGCTAGGTTCTCTGATTCCTGATGTCAGATCTTTTTTTGGCGTGAATACCTGGTTAACATGGCGTAAATTTCCCGCGATGGACCGCGATGTTGAGGCTTGCGTTAATTAACGTTTGCAATGGTTATCACACGTTCTTGAGAATATACCCCTCAGTCTCCTCACAGGACAGTGAAACTGTTGCAGAATCACTGACCTTAGTACTTGATGCTCATGACCTTTGGTGATGTAGATTTTCCATTAGACATGCTACAGATATATGTATCTGAGAAGAGTATGCAAAGATAACGGCCAGGCCCAGTAGCATAACGCAAAATGATGGGGCCTCCCTGCAGAATGTGGTGAGGAGCGCCCTGAGGCTTCTATAACTCACAGATTTTCATAGAGTTGGCCTGAAAGGGGTCCCTGAAGGTTGAGGGCCCCACTGGACCACAGGGGATACAGGGATCTGTGTTACACCCCTGCCCATGCCATGGAGAATCTGATGCTACTTATGGTGGTGTGGGAACCTATTACCATTTAGGTCTCTTTAGCTTATAGGTCTGTGATAAGCAGTGCTTAATTTGAGGCGGTGGTTGCTGTTGGGGCACACAAGCATGCATTTTTGGGGACCAGCACTTACTCAAAGAACAATTACAAAGAACAGCGAGAAAACAAAGTGGAAAAGCAGATTAAGAGAAATAGGGAAAAACAGGCAAAAAGCAGCAACCTGAAGGAGTTAGTTAAATGAACAGACTGTTTCTGGTAGTGAATTAAAGAAGCTTTAGGTGGTTTCATTACTATACAGCCTTGGTAGTCGGTGCATCAACATTTTACATCACCGACCATGGACTTCTGAGCAGAGCTTTGGGGACCGGCAGTCAATGTCTCACTAACTAAGCACTGGTGATGAGACATTTGGCTTGACAAAATTCACAGTGGATATATTTTTAGGCGTATGTGACTGACCTCACAGAGGAAAATGTTCACATATGTAAAATCGCTTTCCTTTTTGTATATGTCCTGTCACATCTAGATACTTGTTGGCATTTACAATTCCTGGTTCTTCCAAATGTGAGTCATAGATGTTCAGTTCACCTATAGGGGCATATTTACAAGTCCCTTAGGCCACTAGAGTATCACTTTTTCTGATGCTCCGGTGGCGTTGAGCCATTCCCCATATTTACAAGGTGGTGCTAAGCCACTTAATATGGCTTAACGCCACCTTGTAAATATGCCCCTTTCTGTCGCAGTCTGCTTCGGCAAAGGGAGGGCAATTTGTATTGCAGTGGGCGTTCCACCGCAACACTCATTGCTTTTTGATGCTGCCCCAGATTTACAAGGCTGGGGTTGCGCCAAAAACTACAAAATGACCACCACACCTGTTTAGAAAAATAGGAAATCTTTATCGAAACCAAACCAAGACCAAAGACCAAACGACATTAATCCACCATATATATGTCAAGATATCATACAAAATAGGCTAGTCCCAAAAATAAAGCCTGTAGCAACCAATTGCTCCACCTGGAGCTATTACGAAGTCGAGAAAGATGAAAATCCCAAAGTACTGCACCGACTGTCACGTGCGCAGGCCGGGCACAGAGTTGCACGGACCCCAAAAAACAGTACTTTGGCAAATGATGAAAAGAAAGATGGTGCATGGCATCGGGGAAGTGATGCGTCATTGAAGCAGGGCGGCGCCGGTTCCTTATGACCACAGGGGAGGTGAGGCTTCGGTTCCTTAAGACCACAGTGTAGGTGAGACGTTGGTTCTTAACTGTAATGCAGGAGAGGTGAGGCATCGGTTCCTTACTGTTGCCGGGGAGGTGAGGAATCGGTTCCTTACTGTTGCCAGGGAGGTGATGTCGCGATGGCGGCGGTTCCTATGACAGTGCGAGGTCGATGGATGCGGGAGGTTGTCCACATCGGGTAACGGCTCCACGATGATGAAGCGTGCACTTCACGAGCGGTGCCCACGGCTTCGTTGCAGGTGACGGCTTCCATCGCCCTTGTCGGTGTTGCTTTTTCCACCTGTGGCAGCTGAAACAGCAGTTCCAAATGCAGGAGGACAGAGGAAGTGAAGTCTTTGTGTCCCTGAAACTTCAGAACAGAAGGCAAGCTCTACACCCAGCCCTGGGGATCTTCTTTAAGCGGGATACACAGCACAGTTCAATATTTGTCCTCTCCTTGACAGAAGCAGCCACTGCAGGCCAACCAAGCAAAGCAGCCACACAGCACTGGGGCAGTACGTCTCCTATAGCTTTGCCAGCTCTTCTCCTTGGCAGAGGTTCCTCTTGAGTCCAGAAGTATTCTAAAGTTCTGCGGTCTGGCCCCAATATTTATACCACATTTTCCTTTGATCTCTTGTGGCAAAAGTCTCTCAGCTCAGTCCAAACCAGTTCTGCCCTCTCTGGTCCATCTTCTTGGCAGGAGGTGGAGACAGCAATGTGCACCGGAGACAGGGCCTACTATTCAGGTGCAAGGAAAATTCTTCCCACTACTCTAAATGCAACCCGGGTCTATTCAGCCCATCTCCGAGTCACCCAGGAAAGGCAAGACTCACCTCAACCCACTCGTGACTGTCTGCAGTGAATGCATATCCCCAGCCCCTGTCATTCCAAAACCAGGCAGTCAATAAACAACTCAGCAGAGGCACTTAGGATGGCTAAGAAAGAAACTGGCTACTTTCTAAAAGTGGCATTTTCAAACCAACAATTTAAAAACCATCTTTACTAAAAGATGTGTTATTAAATTCTGAGTTCAGAGAACATAACGTCCATCTTTCCATCTTGTCCCCATGCGAAGTTATACTTGTAAGATGTTACAAAGTATCTCCCATGCTATCCTAGGGGACAGATAGCCTTTCAATAGTGAAAAAACGAAATACATAGTGTTTTACTATCAGGACATGTCATACATTCAGTACATGTCCTATCTTTCACATACACTGCACCCTGCCCATGGGTTCCATGGGGCCTACCTTAGGGGTGACTCACATGTAAGAAAAGGGAAGGTTAGGGCCTGGCAAGTGGGTGCACTTGCCAGGTCGACATGGCAGTAAAAACTGCACACAGACACTGCAGTGGCAGGTTTGAGACACCTTTGAAAGGCTGCCTGTGTGCTTGGTACTATCAGTGCTGCAGGCCTACAAGCAGCATTTGATTTACAGGCCCTGGGCACACACAGTGCACTATACTAGGGTCTTAGCAGTAAATCAAATAAACCAATCATGGAACCACTAATCCATAAACAAAATTTATACAGGGAGCATTTACACATTGGCAGTGATCAGCAGTGACAAAGTGCCCAAAGCATCTAGACTAGCAAAAACGTAATTCAGCAAACAGCAAAAATAGAGGAGGCAGAGGACAAAAGGACATGGGAAACAACCCCTAGGATGCCAGGTTTAACACAGGTGCTGATTGCGAGCAATTTGAAAATCTTCCTCAACATCTTCAGAAAATGGAAATATGAGGCAGTGACAGCATTGACTTGGACAGTCATGTTGAGTTTGCTGCCAATGATGATCCTCAGGTTCTTGGTGTGGGTGGTGGTGGTGGGTGTCAGTCATAACTATGTTGGCCCCCAGGTGGAGTCCCACAGTGAAGTGCTCTTCCCAAATATCACAATTTTGGCCCTGTCGGTGTTCAGCTTCAGACAGTTGGTCTTAATCAAGTTGGTGATTTCAGTCATCTAGACATTGAAGTTGATCTGTGTACTGAGCTTCTTGTCTGTGAGGGAAAGAAGGAGTTGAGTGTCGTCTGCAGCAAAAATTATATTAATGTCATGAGAGCAAATGATGCTGACTGCAGGGGTCATGTATGCATTGAAGAGGGTTGGGCTCAGGGAGGATCCTTGTAGGACTCTGCTAATGAGGTTGCAGGCATACGAGGTGTACAGTGACAGGCTGACTGGGTCCTTCTAGTTAGAAAGGAGCAGATCCATTGGCAGGTGTGTCTTTGGATTCCCATTTCGTGTAGGTGTTGAATGAGGATGGAGAGAGTGACCGTGTGAAATGTTGCATAGAGGTCCAGGAGGATGAGGGTCACCATGTCTCCTCTGTCCAGAGTCATACGGATGTCATCCATGAGGGAGATGAGGGCAGTGTCCGTGCTGTGTTTGGGTCTGGAAACAGACTGAGTGATGTTGAAAAGATGATGGTCTAAGACATTGGCCGGGATTAGTAAACAGGGAGATTGGCCTGTAGTTTGTGACTGCTGATGGGATAGGAGGACAGTTGTGTGTTTCAAAGCATCTGGAAGGTCATGACAGAGATAGAGGTATTCAGAAGGGGTGTGAGCATGGCACTGATGGGTTGCAGTCCTCTTTAGTAGGCCTGGTGGGGACAGGGGTCCGATGAGCTCCTGAGTGGATGGGCATTCTGGTGGCAGTGGTTTCTTTTGGGGTGATGATTGGCCATGTGGTTAGTACTGGTTCTGTAGATAAAGTCAGGAGGCACTTAGCGAAGTCTTTTGGGTCCAGTTTGGGGCTGAAGATGCTGTAAATGGTAGAGGTTTTGTTGCTAAGGAATTGAGAGAGAATGTTGCCGAGATCTTGCAAGGGGATGATCAAGTTGGAGATGGCCACATGTGAGGTGAAATCCATCACAATGGAAAAGATTTTTAAGTTTTGTTGGTGATGGCATCAATCTGGTCCACAAAAGTGGCACATTTGGTCATCCAGAACATTTGGTCGTAGTGCCTCAGGGTGGATTAAACCATTGTCCTGGTGTGGCGTAGATGGTAGGATTGATCAAATTTCAAGTATAATAACTATTGTGCACTGATAGTTGACACAAATGAAGAAACAAAATTACTTTTCTTCATGATGTACTAACCTTCCTCTATATCTATTCAAAAGGGGCGTCACTGGGACAAGAACAGCTCAAACCCCTATTTTTTCACACAAAGCCAGTTTTACTATTTAAAAAAATGACCTTGCAATATGTGAAATCGTGCATTTTGTAATTACACAGCCTGAACGAAATGTAAAAAATGTCAGCATAAATACATTTCAAGTTACAATTGTTATACACCAATCCCCAAATTACGCCACTATGCTACATTGTGTAACTACGTCACAGCTAGTGTCAACATTACGGCACGAGAGCACAGGAACAACGTTAACAACCAGAGCATGAGTGACTACTTTTGCATCACTTATAGTTGTAATACAACTTTTCCAGCATGAAATGCATCCTCCCATCATCAATAGATGCACGGCCACATTTTGTGCTAAAATATAGCCCTACATGACGAATTTGCATTTCACAGGATCATGCATAATTATGCAAATAAATTAGCATATTTAATCAAATCACATTTCTGGAATTTCGCACATCCCTAGTAATTAACATAAACTTACATAATTTAGGTAGCTCTTTGTGTACCTCGCTTACAAATCTCATGCAGGTCGCCACTGTTTTCTTGACTTAATAGTGCAAGGCTTGGCATCACACAACAATGACTTTGTTAGCATAAGTGAAGTCAATGACATCATCAGCATGGGAGTTTTGCTAAAAATGGAGCTGAGCTTTTTTTTCTTTATCGCACAATGCAGCACTATTGATTTTCACACGTTTGCTGGGCCTGTGCCTTTTCCTGGCCTTAAGAACCCTCTTGCCAACCAGCTGTGAATGTCAGGGCAGCTTGAAAAATCTTATTCGGGAGGCAGAGGAGGCCGCCATAGCTTGATAGGCCAGCCAATGAGAGCCAGTCTGGAAATAGAAGAAATACTAAATAATGGGCAGAGGTTGTGGGCAAAGGTATGTCTGAAGCTTAAACAGATGCCATTAGGAAGGACTGGGGCAAAGAGGAGGAGGCTGCATATTGGCAATTACAATTAGTAATGAAAGCATTATTACTTTCCTTACTGAATTAATGTAGACTGTACTCTGAGCACATTGGTGTGAGATTCAGTATAAAACGAGGCAACATTAAATAAGAAACTAAGAAACAAAATAATGGGGTCAAACCCTAGTCATTTATGTAAAATGAGATGATTTCCCATAAGTGAGTCCGGTGCACTCGGATGCACAACAGCCGAGCAATGAACAGGCCCTTGATCTTATCTTAAACTAAGCAGGCATTGTAAGCATTGAAGTGGAAAATGTACAGCTCTGGTGGGAAGAGACTTGCAGCTTCCAGCGACAGCAATGTGTTTCTTTCATTGCAATTGCGTGATAGATCCGGGAAGGGGGTTAAAGCCGCTGGCGCCTGCCCAGAAGGAATGCATAGTGAGGCAGCATCCATATGTAATTCAGAAGTGCCAACTTCATAGCAGTAACAGTCTTAGTTTTTTCATAAAACGCAGAATGCACGTCCACTGTGTATATTTACTAGAGCAGCCATACTGCATGAGAGATAATGTGCAGATGATACAGTGACTGGCTGACTCTATGGTACTGGTGTTTTTACACCTACATTTTTTGGGGGGCACGGGTTAACTTTCCTTCAAAGGAAACTGCGACCATTGTGCAGAGAAGGAAAATGTGTGGGTGTTTTCCACCCCTTCATGTGAGTTGTAGTTGCTGTTGTGAAGAGGTGCTTAGCATCCCTCAGGCCTGCCAGAGAATCTCTTGCTCTTATGGAGGAGAATGAAGGGCTACACCCCGAATCCCCAGCATCAGTGCACCCATGAACCGTGGTATTGTATATAAATGAGTATTCACTAAGTGCCACTCTTCTGCTAATCATGTGAGTAAGAATTATCATTGTAATAGTGAACACCACAGCAGTAATGGTTTTAGGGTTAATAAAATATATACCTGAAACATTGGTCACCACACATTCCTATTCAATTATTCTAGAACATTCACCTAATCAATTATTCCAGGACACCCGATTTGCCTTAATATTATAGTAATTGCATTTGTTGCCAAGCCTGGCAGTACCCTGCATAGCTGTTGACCGATGGTATTCACTTCAGTGCCCTGATAGGCAGCTCGCCCCTTAGGAACCGCTTAAATGGTAATTTCCCTTAAACTGAAACAAAGTATAACAGAATATGTGACAATTTTGCACACAGAACACACTCCACAGCGTGCATGAATAAACTACTCAATTATATCCAGGTCAGCTTTTCAGGTGAAGACAGGCAATACCACATTTAGCTCACAAACAGCAGCAATGTTAGCAATCACTTAGGCATGTGATGCATTTCAACATTGGCAAACACATGCAAAACAGTGCTGCACTTGACACTGCATCATGGCCCAGATGGCAATGCCATATACGAGCTAGCAAAGGCTGTGCTGCAGAAATTGGTAGACTGTGCAAATGCAATATCCCATAATTGCAATGGAGTAAAGTGACATTACGATTCGCAAATTAATTAGCAAATTGCAATGTAGGGCAAAGGAGGTGATAAAGGGGCTCTCTTCCTTTTTAGGTCTTGCTGAGTCAGCGCGCATGCGCTGCTCGGAGAGACTTTAGTAAGTGAGTTTTCAAAGTGCTGCTGGCTGGCGACAAGCTTGCGTTCACCCTAGCGTGCAGCCCTGTAGGTGAAGCATTGTCTTTCAAGTCATCCTGCGCCCCTTTGTGATGAGAAATTGTAGTACTACTTCTAGTTTTGTGAGGTGTCCGGATTTTTGGGATCTAGAAATCTGGTCGGCCTACCTCAGCGTGACAATGAGTTCCAGACTCCAGTTGGGGGTTCACCCAACCTATCACTCACTGTCTCAGAGATCAACAAGATGAGCACCAATGTCATTAGGCAATTAATGAAATTGGTGCTCAGCTCAAAAGACCCCAGCCAAAAGCCAGGGACAGCGGGCCCAACAGAAACGCTGACAGAAATCTGAGTGTGGTCCAAGGGAAAGGGGGTGCCAGAGACAAAGGCTTCTGAGCCTTCACCCCTGCTCCAGATGGAATGCAGGGCACTGGATGCTTCTCTTCCAGGCTCTCCTCCATTCCAAGCATAGTCCACTCACGATGTGCAAACCTTGCAGGCACCATCCAGGAAACAGTTGGCCCTGACTGCTGACCCCACGCGGTGGTATAGGAGTGTGGGGGAAAGAACCAAAGAGCAGCTTCTGACCCTCTCCCCATGAGGCAAGGGTCAACAAATCAAATCAATGCAAATCAAGGATACTCCCAAAACAAAAAGAAAAATCACCCAAAGTTAGTCCAAAAGAAGATTCCAGATAGAAAGGAGGGGTTGAGATCAGCCAGGTCTCTGAGGCCACAAGGGAATAACACAACTTATAGCAAACACAACCAGGGGCAATATCAAAAACAGTTAGCTCCTAGCTGGAAAATAGTCTTGGAAAGCGACTGCATAACAACCGCGCTATTGTGCACGCACCAGGCATGGAGCCTTTGTTAATATTAATGATGCCCATAGAACTCCTGCTAAAGCCACAATTCCATCCCCTCCTGAACTCATAAGACCACTTCACAAACATACCTAACACTGATCTGACCAACCAGAACCAAAACCCTGGAGAAGGTCCAACATAATCCTGGTTGGTTATAGAGGGGGGGCCTCAACGGCTTATAAACATACGATCTGCTAAATAATATTAATCACCCTTTCTCCCCAAATCACTAAAAGACGTTTGTAACAGGGGTTGCCTTCTGATACCTCACTAGATACCGACTAGTAGGCTGACGGGATCACACCCCTGGGGCAAAACACAGCATCCGAAAACCATTAATAACGGAGCACATGTAACTAAGCTGACTTAACAGTGAACCAAGTTCTTTAAAAAACGGGTAACCACAAGGACAACGAAGTTCACCAACGCTGACTTATCGTCATCTTTCATGACCCAAAGTAAAAATGGACATTGCAGAACTTGCGCAAATGGAAGGAGGAAAATACCATGGGCCCTCAGCAAGGGGTCTGCTTAATACCTACTGGCCTCAAGTAGGAGTGGAAAAGTGAATGGGTGCATCGTTCCAATGGGTAGTCGAGCCCTTCCATGGTGATGTCTAACCCTGGAAGGGGTAACTCCACTCCGTCAGCGGAGTTTGCGGATTTTGCCTACTCAGCGCTCCATTGGGAAGGTGGAGTTTAGGCAGCCCCTGCACCCTCCCAAATCAATAAAAAATGAAAAAAGAAGGCATGTACCTGCGTGGCTGCCTCCTCCTCTGCCTGGCCACACTTCTTGCTCCTCGCTATCCTTCTTCTATGAAAAAACCCTAAGTTGTAGGTCTTGTGCATGCGCATGCACAAGATGTTCAACGAAAGGAATGCAGGACGTCGCAGCCTGGATGACCAACAGCAGCCTAAAACTCAACTCCGAGAAGACAGAAGTCCTCATCCTCGGAACCACCCCTTCAGCAGAGGACAGCACCTGGTGGCCCACCACCCTTGGCAGCCCACCGACCCACACGGACCATTCCAGAAACCTCAGCATCGTCCTCGACTCTTCTCTCTTCATGAACCGACAGGTCAACGCCGTCGCCTCCAGCTGCTTCAACACCCTCCACATCCTCTGTAAGATGTTCAAATGGATCCCCCCCGAGTCAAGGAAGACAGTCGTCCACGCACTCATCACCAGCAGTCTGGACTACGGAAACGCACCCTATGTCGGCATAAACAAGTCCCTACTACGCAAACTCTAGACAATACAGAACACCAACGCCAGACTCGTCCTGGGCATCCCTCGACACGAGCACATCAGCCAACATCTACAGAAACTCCCTGTGAAGAGAGTCACTTTCAAAATCCTCACACACGCCTACAAGTGCTTACACAACACTGGACCCAAATACCTCAACCACAGAGTCACCCTCCACGTACCCAATAGAAACCTCCTCTCAGCCAACCTCACCCTCGCCAAAACCCCTTGCATCCACAGAGCCCGAGCAGGAGGAAGATCCTTCTCCTACATTGTGGCCAAGACTTGGAACCAGCTCCCGACAGACATCAGATGACCTGGACACCTTCAGGAAGACCCTCAAGACCTGGCTCTTTGGCTGAAAAGCACTGCTGACCCCCCCCCCCCAGCACCTTGAGACCCTCATGGATGAGTAGCGCGCTTACAATTCCCTGACTGATTGATTGAGTACGTAAGGAAGGCGGCCAGGCAGAGGAGGAGGCAGCCACGCAGGTATGTGCCTTCTTTTTTTTTTTTTTTATTAATTTGGGAGGGAGCGGAGTTCCCCTGAGTTTTGTTCAAACACCGTGGGCCTCCGTGTAGAGGTCCTACGCCAGCTCCACCGCCTTTAGTGATGTCACCCTTGACCTAAAACTGCAAACTTTACTGGTCAGAAGGAACACAGCCACCGGAGGAGCACAGACAACTACCAGGAGACCCATACCTCGAACTGCAGTGTTGAGACAAAAGTTATGTATATTTATATGGTTATGTATGATGTGTCTACCATGGGTCATCCCACACTTGAGTACTACCGAGGAACTGCTGAGTCAAAAGAGATTCACTAAAGGGGATCTTTAGTGCCTGCGTAAGGACCTCTCATACCTTACCTAAAATTACACCAAACAGAACACCAGCATCCCACATGCACTACACAGCACCCTTTTACATAACACATGGTGCCAGCACATGACCACGGTCATTTCCCAAGAATCGGCCAGGTTGTGTTATGTCTGTTTATTGAGTCCACATGAGGTAGATGCAGATAGGCATTACTTGTCCCAAGAAGTAGCCCCGGGAAAGCAAATTGCCTTTTATACCTCTACCTATGTAGAATAAGGGCCAAGATCCAACACAAGATAGAACCACACAGGGTAGTTGTGAACATAACCCGATATGACATCAACCCAACAGCGCAATACATTCTAACTGAACCCACTGAAATCCAAACTGAGCTGGGCAGGATGCGTAGCAAGGGCCACATAGGGGAAGATGTCACATGGCCCAGAGATTTCCTGGAGAAGAGATTTTTGGAGGTAGCAAAACCCTCAACTCAGTGCACAAACACGTCTGCTTCAACGTTCATCTTTGGATCGAGAGGCTTTTAATGAAACTAGGGCAATCTTCCTAAACAACAAGTGATCTCCTGACACGGAATTCCTATGTAATGCCGTCCAACTTGGGAATAAAAAGGGGAATGGGTTGAATGAGGGAGGGTTTAATGAAAGTATGACTACCCCATGTCAGGACATTTGGGACACCAAGGTACGTGGGTACACTTGGTTAGAAGGGAAAGAGCAACCCATGACACGTAGGCTTACACTGTATTCCTTATATTTCAGAGGAAAAGGAACGCTTTCGATTGTCACAAATGCTAACTGCTGAGAGATATTATACATTCTGGATATGCAATGGGGCACCTCCATGCTGATGGATTACTACTAGCAATGCAGTGAGCATGCCTACACTCAGCTTGCTCCCGGACGGAGGGCACTGTGTTCCCTGATCACTGTTCAAACCCTGACCCTGGTCATTCCCGGAGAAGAGCCATCAGACTTGTACCAGCAGCTGTTAAGGAAAAAGACAACCTTTCTGCTCCAAGCTAGTGAAAGGAGAGCTATGGACTATTTTGACTTGGCACAGTTGAAAGGCATTCACGGAAGCACAGCTGGGGGGCAAGAGAGTGTTGATATCCTTCTTCAATCTGGGGACAAAAGTTAATGCCCTTTGGTTACAAATCACCCAGTGGGAGGAGCTCGAAATGATGAACAGCACTGAGCTTGGCCTAAATTCTGTCAAAGAAGAAATGTGAGCAATCTGCCTCATGGTACTGCAGCACCGTTATGTACTGGCCTTAATGACTGCAATAGAGGGGGGGGTCTGTGCCACCAAAGAGGGTTGCTGCACGTTCATCCCATGGAATGACATGGACAATGGAACACTGACGGATTCCATTGAAGCACTGAAAAATTTACAAATTAACATCCATGAAGAGGGAAGTGCTACTGAGCAAGAGTGGTTTTCAAACTGATTCTCCTGGCTCCCACAATGGATATCCAGTTTATGTAAATCACTGTTGTCAGTTATCATTATGTTGCTATTGGTGACTCGACTACGGAAACACCCTCTACGCGGGAGCCCCGACCAATCTCATCAAACGACTACAACGCATCCAAAATGCCTCGGCACGACTGATCCTCGACGTACCACGCCATGCCCATATCACCCCCCACCTGACGGACCTGCACTGGCTCCCCGTCAGCAAGAGGATATCCTTCAAGCTCCACACCCACGCACACAAGGCACTCCACAAGACCGGCCCAGCCTACCTCAACAGATGGCTCTCCTTCTACATCCCCAACTGCCAGCTCCGCTCCGCTGACTTCTCACTTGCCACCGTCCCGCGCATCCGAAGAACAACCACCGGCGGGAGATCCTTCTCCCACCTCGCCGCCAAGACATGGAACACCCTTCCTTTGAGCCTACGACAGACCCAAGACCTGCTGACTTTCAGGAGGATTCTCAAGACCTGGCTGTTCGATCAATGGCGCCCCCCCCAGCGCCTTGAGACCCTCGCGGGTATGTAGTGCGCTTTACAAATGACTGATTGATTGATTGGTGTGCAGGGTTATACAATTGGGGATCACCTGATATAAAAATGCAGTCCTCAAACTGGGAAGAATGCAGGTAATTAGAAAGGTAGCTATTGTCAAAAGCGAGCATAAGGAACAACAGGTCCCAAATAAAGTAACTGTACAAATGAATGAGTTAGATAGTGTAGTTCAAAAATCAACTAGTGGGGAGAATGTTACTATGGAAATCAATGCGTTCATCGATAAAAATAACATACTGTCCTTAATAATGGAATTGCCAATTCTGAACACCACATCAACCTCAACCTCAACTTGCAAATATGTAGACAAGCAGGCCCTGAGACATAGGCCCGGGATAACTGACTGATAGGTCACAGGTGGGAGGTTGCATAGCTGGCTGGCAAACACTCGGGCAGGAAACTCTTAATCAATCCCACGGATAGTTGCAGCGACATTATAATTGTCTGGGGAGATTGCCCCAATAAAGCACACATGGCCGGAGGGGGTACGTGCGCTCCTAAAAACACCGTAAAAAGTCAGATGGCACATGAGTTAGAAACACATAGCCAATTAAGACCAAGCACATGTAGTGATCACGCACTCCCGGTGCTGGACATCGGGACACATCATCCACTGGGCACAGTGCATCGATCCAAGGTCGAGACCTACCTTTAGTAACCATTAGACCACTCATTTATGACTCCAAAGGCAGCAACCAACATTCCTCACCATATATGGTACGCCGGAAACATTTGTAACCTGTCATGTTTTGTATAAAAGAAGGATATATAACGATTGTAAATTGAGGCAGTCCTCAGACCTCGTGCCTGTAACTGTTTCTGTTTTGCCAAACACCTCTTGTCTTCTTTTTTTTAAGGATTTCTAAGTCAAGCAAATGTGTTTGAGTAAGACACTACTCTCGTGCAGTGCAAAGGATATGTCCAGTTCACTTTAGTGTCACAAGTGATGTGTGATCACTTGGTAGGCCTGTTAGAAGGGGAAACAACCTTTACAACGCAACTATTACATCGCACTACACTTACAACGCAGGCATTACAACGGAACATCCTTTACAACGCATGACACTACAACGCATACCATTACAACGCATACCATTACAATGCATGACACTAACATCGCATGTCACTACAACGCAAGCATTACAACGCATACCATTACAATGCATACCATTGGAATTAGAATAGTAATTTTTAACCCTTACACTATCCAACACTTACCCTACTGTTGCACCCCCTGGAGTTAGAATAGTAATTTTTACCCCTATGCTATCCAATACTTACCTTAAATGCAATGTAACAGTATGCGTTGTAATGGTATGCGTTGTAAAGGTAGTATGCGATGTAATGGAATGCGTTGTAAAGGTAGTTTTTTTAAAATGCGTTGTAGTGTCATGCGATGTAATGGAATGCGTTGTAGTGGATGTTGCGATGTAAAAATTGTGTTGTAAGTGCATGCGTTGTAAAAGTATGCGTTGTAACGTCATACATCCATTAGAAGCCATACATTCAGAGAATATTGCAAAGGGCTCACTCACTTGAATATGACATGAGCATGGACCAAGAGAAACTGAAACGGGCAAAGCAAATGAGAAAGATTTTAAAGTACCATCAACGAGACTTGATACCGCATACAAAACTGACTGAAGAAGAAAGAGTGCATTTCTGGAACGTCAAATGTATGCCTAGATTTACTAAGATTTTGGCAACACAGGGTAACACAAAGGCTTATCTGATATGTACATAAACACGCAATACCTGATTTGCGTAGCCTTGCTTGGCTTTGTAAGGAAATGTAATGCAATGCAGCTGCATGCACTGTGTTACTTACCATTCCAAAAGGGGGGAAGGGGGCGTTCCATAGATGGGGCATGAGCGTTCACATGCATCCAACCCTGCATTTGGCACATTTCCAGATTTACTGAAGCTAGCAAATCTGGGAATGCATCAATATGCTATGCCTTCTCTAGTGAGGCATAACGAGAAGAAATATCTTTATTTCTCCTCCTTATTTCCTCTTTCCACATGTGCTGAATTCTGCAGCACACATAGAAAGAGAAAATTGCGTCTAAGCATTATTTTTGTACAAGAAGGTGTCCTTTCCTGCACAAAATAAATCCTGTCTGTAACGCAGACATCCTTGCACCATGGTTCAACATGAATAGGCCACATTACAATACTTGCGATACATAACATGCCATTATAACACGGTCATTCCAACAACCGCATTGTTACATCGCATACCATTACAACGCAAGTCGTTATAACGACTTGCTGTAGGGAGAGTGCTGGATTTTGGAACAGTATAATTTACTATTCCAACTCCAGTCTGTGCAACAGTAGGTAAGGTGTTGGATTTTAAATCCAACACCTTCTGCAGGGACAGAAAGCAAGACTGTGCACACGTTAAAATCTCAGTGTCTGAGGCATATTACCATTTGTATCTAAAACATAACCATACAACAAAACAATTAGGTAATGAGGGACCACAGGACGACCAGGTGAATTCAGTTTTCGGTTTTTATGATGTATTTCAGAATATTCCAGCCAGCCAACACGTGTTTCGTCATGGGGCACACACACCCCGACTTCTTCAGGGCTTCTCGTAGTATGGCCAGTATATCGGACCTTTAACCTGGTGATAGTTCCGACCCAGGAGGTCTTATAATTCTGACGGAACCAGTGTAATTCAGCGTTATCAGTATGCAATCGCAGTGAAGTCCAAAACAGTCCGCAAGTTTACGACACCGATTCTTAACACTCAGGCTCAGAAGACGAGTACATCCATCCGTTACCGCCCGGTGCTCTCCGCGTGTGTTTGTCACTCGCAAACACACGCGGAGAGCACCGGGCGGTAACGGATGGATGTACTCGTCTTCTGAGCCTGAGTGTTAAGAATCGGTGTCGTAAACTTACGGACTGTTTTGGACTTCACTGCAATTGCATACTGATAACGCTGAATTACACTGGTTCCGTCAGAATTATAAGACCTCCTAGGTCGGAACTATCACCAGGTTAAAGGTCCGATATACTGGCCATACTACGAGAAGCCCTGAAGAAGTCGGGGGTGTGTGTGCCCCATGACGAAACACGTGTTGGCTGGCTGGAATATTCTGAAATACATCATAAAAACCGAAAACTGAATTCACCTGGTCGTCCTGTGGTCCCTCATTACCTAATTGTTTTGTTGTATGGTTATGTTTTAGATACAAATGGTAATATGCCTCAGACACTGAGATTTTAACGTGTGCACAGTCTTGCTTTCTGTTCATACAGTGGGCCATGGCCCACTTGTAGAGGGTTTAGGGGTTGTTTCTCCCTCTTCTGTGGCACCGTTACTGATATATTTGGATTGTTACAAGAACGTATAAAAGAGAGCGCTCGTAAATAACCTGACATTTTGAAATAATACCCCCAGTTTGCTAATTCACCTTCTGCAGGGAAACAGCGTTTACAACGCTGTCATTACACCGCAGTGCTATTACAACGGGGTTCTTACAACTGCGTTGTTAGTACACAATACCTTTACATCGCAAGTCATTAGAACGACTTGCTGTAGGGGGCGCTAAGGTATTGAAAATGAATTCCAACACCCTCCCTACTGTTGTGCAAACTGGAGTAGGAATAGTAAATAATACTAATCTTAAATCCAGCGCGCCCCCTACTGCCAGTCTTTTTAATGATTTGCGATGTAAAGTTATCATGTACTAACAACGCGGTTATTGTAACGACCGCATTGTAAAAGCATGAAATGTAATAGCATGCGTTGTGACATGCTATATTCCCTTCTGCCCCCTACAGCAAGTCGGTGTAATGACTTGCGTTGTAATGGTATGCGATGGAACAACACGGTCACTGTAATGACCGAGTTGTAATGGCATGCGATGTATTGCATGCATTGTAAACAGTTTTTCCCGTTCACGGTACCTGTGTTGGCACTAGCATCATACAGTGCATCACAGCAAGTAGAGAGCAGAAATGCTCCATATCTTTGTGTAAACATGGATCATTTCTTTTTGGAGCTTTTTTGCTCTCTCCCTTTCAAGCAAAGCAGCACAGCAACTTTGCTTGCTGACCTGCATTGGTCAAAAGATTAGTTAATATGCCACACAGTTTATTGCCATAATCATTTTTGGGCTTATCAATAGCATAATTTCATAAGTAGACTTGAGCAACGGCCTCGGTGGATCTGGTGCAAATGAAGTGCTGCGATCAACGCGTCTTCACTGCCTGCAGTGCCCCGCAGTGAAGACCCCTTGATTGCAGTGTTTCGTTCGCACCAGGTCCACCGAGAGCGTTGCTCAAGCATACATGGTGATTAACTGCAGACGCGGTCCACTTCTCTTCCAGTGTATTGTCTAGTGGAAAACGGTCCCTCGAGGTAATTCTACTTCAGACCGCTCCCTTACCTCACTCCCATCAGGTCCTCCGTGACCTTCGCTCAAGCCTACACGGTGTGTAACCAGAGATGCGGTTCACATCTCTTATATTGTATTGTCTTCCGGAAAACGGCAATTTTACTCAGGCATGTAACACTATGTTCTGATAATGATCCCAAAAATGTTTAAAAGGGATCGAAACATATTCGACTTTATGTACACCATAAACTCTTTTCTAATTAATATTTCTCATGTGTAACGGTGTCCCGTTCACATCTTCGCTTGTGCTATTTGAATGTATGACATACAAGCAAGTGGCTCTGCCTGAGCCTCTCTTTTTTTGTTATTCTGCTTTATGTTAATGCTCTATATACACGCTTAGTAGGATGCAACCTTGTGTCTCACTTTATTGTTTTCATGTTCATTTTACAAATTAAAAGCATTTCTGTCCGGCTGGACAGCTTTAAATATAGTACTGACTCTGAGTAAATATTCATCTTTTCTTATGTTTATTGTCCACATTTAGGGATCCCTGAGTTTAAAACGTGAAATTACCCAAGGTCCCTGACCAATTGAATTGGGTTCCCCTGTCCTTTATAGCATGCTTATGTACTGGTCATCCTGAGACATTCCCCAGCCACCCTTCCTCATTCACTCCTCAATCTTCGTTCACCGTGCTCCATTGAGCACTTCCTGTCATTCACATTGTGTTGGGACTTGTGCAATGTTGTGATGCAATGAATTTGAATGTGTCATGCAATTGTTTAGGAAAGTTCATGCTATATAAGGACTGTTTCAGCCTAACTGACGCTTTAGTAAATAAGGTTTCATTTATCAAATTGGTGTTCAATGTATCTTTCGACTGCCAATGAGTGACTGGCAGCGGCACTCAGGGCTGGCTTTAGCTCTGGTGGCGCCCTGTGTAACAAACATTTTTGGCATCCCTCACACCCCCCCATGATCTCCTCTTCGAACTCCCTTACTACAACTGGGCATAAGTGCCCCTAATCTCTCCATAGGCCCTCTCTCACATACATTTAATTTGTTTTAAAGCACTGGTAAAGGCTGGCTTTATGAATAAGAATGTATTTCCACTCAAATGAACCCTTTTTAGCAACATTAGGAATAGATCATGAAAGACTGGAGGGGGAAAACATAACGTCCTAACCTATTTTATGCAATGCGCATGCAACTCTTTGATAACAGTTCGTAACAGTCACTGTTTTATATTGGGGTTGTATCTTATGAACTGCAGTAACAAAAGGATCTCTGTGGCAAAAGCATCAATCCAATTAGCTATCGAGATAAAATACAGATCTGTGATCTGCATGGTATGAGTTCTTTGCCACGGGCATTTTAACCCTATGAGCTTCTTTATGGCAAGTCAAAACTGCCACTAAACAAAACTGATCTCTCTCTAGCAGGAAAATTATTCACAAGAACTAACTTGACATTTTTTATTTCTACCTGAAATCTAGACGCACAAGCAACTCTGCCATAGGTGTATTTAAATTGTACGTTATTGCTAAAAACAGCACCCCTCCCCCCATTGAGTTCAGCGCCCCCTCCTCAGTTCAGTGCCCAGTGCGGTCGCACCGCCGGTACTTCAGCCTTTCACATGCACTTGATTTATGCCTTTGCTGTTCTTCAACTCTTCTAGCCTTCAATTCTGTTTTCAACTTCTGTTTTGAGGAGCAAGGAGATGAAGAATACTTGATGAGCGTTGTCTTGTTGCAACATACAGAGAAAGAGTGTAGTGCTGTAAGGGTCTTCCGCTAGCATTTCAAGCCTGTGGTGACTTCTGAAAACTGATTTTCATCCGATCGCTGATTGCGCCAGAGGGAAGAAGCTGTAGTGAGTTGCAGGGTCACGAGGTGTAAGGCGGAGTTCACTACGGTGCCTCAGCGATCTTGGTGCTTTTTTAGGTCGAGTCTAGCGCAGCGAGCATGCGCTGCTCTGCGAGGCTTCTTTTAACAACTCTCCCCACGCATTGGGTTAGGTTTTGCGTTTTTCTTTTTCTAATCGTAGCCTGCAAATGGCTAAAGGTGGGTGCATGTCCCACCTCTTCTGAAAAGGTTCACTCCCACGGCATTTTGCCGCGAGAGGGAGCAGCGGCTCACAGGGCGGCAGCTGCAGTGCCTCCTTGTCTCCGTGTGCCAGCCCCCACCACTCCTCTTTGTGTCCCTGTTTCCCTCCTCCCTCTGTCTTCCACTGTACTCGTTCTGCCTGGTTCCCACGCTCACAGCTCCTCTCTGCTTTCTGAAAAGCTTGTTAGTGTCCCTGACTGCTGCTATTATTTATTTATTTATGCATTTTTATAAAGCGCGGACTTTACCCAAAGGTGTCAGAGCGCTGTACAATAGAACCAGTTACGTTACATGAGAGAAATGTTACAAAATAGAACGTACAAAAATAGCAGGACACAGAATCAAACACAGCAGGCAAGAGGAACACAATATTAAACACAGCAAGCAAGGAATGTACAAAAAATAAATAAATATAACAAATTTACAATGACTAACGAACTTCCTGGTGGGGTCTGAGAATGAAGGAATCAGTTCTGAAAGTGTCTTTGGAATAGAAGAGATTTGAGGTCCGCTTTGAAGATCAGGATGGAGGTGGTGGCACGGAGCAAAGGAGGAAGCGAGTTCCAGATTCTCACCGCATTACCTGAGAACGATTGAGCCATCAATTTTTCCCTTTTGAAGGAGGGGGGCTCAAGCCGGAATTTTTCCGCATTCCGAGAAGGTATCAAGCCTCCGGACAATTTCAGTTGATTTGCCAGATAGCGAGGGGAGGAAGAGTGTAAGGCTTTGTGGGTGATGCAAGCCATTTTGTAAATAGCTCTAGCCTCGATGGGAAGCCATCCGAGAGAAGACAGGATAGGAGTGATGGGGTCACTTCGTTTGGACCCTGAAATGAAGCGAGCTGACTCTTCTCCTAGGAGACAGCATGCCAGTATGAAGCAGTACAGTGACTCCGCCACTCCCTCAAATCCTGAGCTAGAAATGGGAACATAATCACTTCGTGGGCCAACCGGTTACATAGGTTGGAGGGGAATGAGGGAGTAAGCTCGGGTAGCCAAGTCACCCCACAGCCGGCTAGAACAAAGGCATTGATTTTTTCACACTACCCACAAAGAAATTGATACGTGAAAAGCAGAGAATAGTTTACAAATGCTTCTATATATTATCCCTACACAAAACACAGATGCCCACATCTGGTGAAATCTTGTGTTTCTGGAGTTCAGTCGTGCTTCTGGAATAATAACATACAATTTGTGAGCAGGACCATCTCAAAATAGTGGTACATTTACAGAAAAGTATTGTACAAGTCGAGTCTGGTTAAAAGTACATGAAGAAAACCAGAATGTGATGAGGCGGGGGTTGGTGTTAGCAACATCTAATTATAATAATAATAATAGCAGGGCCACTAGCATTATGCAGCAGGGTTAGGCGAAATTATACAGCCGGATTAAGTAAATTGTGCCAAATTATGTGGCATAATGCTGCACAATGTTTGGTTATATTCATTATTTTGACATTCTTACACTTGTTAAGACTGTCTGGGAATTAGTTGCACCTGATTAGTACCAGTTTGATTCCCAAATATAGCAATAAGCAACAGAAAGGTGACCAGTCAACCTTTGCAAATGGTGTTCCACTCACCATTCCACTGCCCTCTCTCATCTCTCCCTCACACTCCGTTTCCTCTCAATACTTCCTCTCTACTCTATACTGCCTGCCACCACATGCGACTTTCCTGTACCACCTCTTTACCTCCCCCGATTGCCCCTCCTACTCATCCCTTTCTCTTTCTCCCTCGTACACCTCTCAGACACTCTTCCCGCCTCTCTCATATTGGTTCATTTCAGGTCGTCAATAACAGCTTCTTTCTTGTGCCTTTTCAAAATTTGTCCCTCAAACCCACGGTCTCCTCATCTTCTTGGAGTGTTTTCTGCATACACAGGCGCATCCTCTTTATGTGTCTGTGGCCTGCTCTCCCCTATTTCTCACACTCTGTTTCTCTTACTATGTCTGGAGTTCTTTCACCACTTCATGCACAAACTACCTATCCCTCTCTATTTTGATTACTATCTATTCAGTGCGGCTCTCACCCCTATATATTCACCATATCACACAATTCCACAAACCATTCCAATTTAACCCACCTAATTCCACTTCAAACCAAAACACATGGGTAAAAGACATTGTCATTTACAACTCCACTAGCTCTAATTCATGCAAATGTGAGACCGATTGCATTGCAAATGCTTGTTCCTCATTTGGGCACTGCCTCTGCATCTTTGCATTTCTATACGGTTGCTGGTCATCCTTGGGACAGTCACAAGTCATGGCGCGTGGAGCAGAGCCCCTACAGCATTTAACGTTCATCCCGTTCTTGATCGATCTTCCCCTTAACCCCATTGTTGCCGGCTAAGTGACATCATCACACATCACATCTCTCACGCGATCCGTTATCCAGATGTAATGAATCAAAAACAGTGTAAACTACACTTTGGAAATTTCTATGTTGTGTGCTGCGAATAAGTGAGAATATGTTGCACACTAAATAGGCACTTAATTTACGGTGATAGCACATCTCTCAACAGACATCTTACAACATATCCGCATGTTTCACATGTTTTACTGCACATCTATAATGATGATGTGCACACCTCATTAGACACTTCACAGGACATCTTCTGCATGTGTCCTCTTTACTAATTGGTATTTTAAAACACAGTGATTTGCAAACATTGTGGGTACAATTATCTGTGCATTCCCCATCACCTACATCTCACTCAATTTAGGCAATTAGACAAATATTGTCATCTCAAAACAAATTTGCAATTATTGCACCTTTTGTTGCTTTTTTGCCTTGTGCAAGTTGGTGTTAATATTTTTTGAGTTGGTATCACAGCTACTCCTCGGCATTATGCAACAAAATACAGTGCCTCAATCTTCCTTTTTGCCTAATCCTGGTCTTCCCAGTGTAGAGTGGGAACAAGGGAATGCAGGTTTTTGGGCGTATCTAGATGCGATTGAGGGTGAAACATTACCACAAAAAAGTATGTTTTACTGAGATATTGTTTCGGCCTGAGGCTTGAAAATCCTTACAAATGTGCATCATCAATCTATGTTGGGGAGGGATATATATTGAGAATGACTATGCATCTGCCATGAAAATATTGGAAATAATGTTTGAACCACAACAAAGTGTCATTTTAGAAAGGCATACGTTTTATAGGTGATAACCGCTTCCAGGAGAATCTATAAAGACTTTTCTGGGTGAGTTTAGCATATGAGCCTCCACTTGTAAGCAAACTAATTTCAAGGAGGAGCTAATTAGATACCAAATTGTTAAACAAACTAACAATAAGAAAATTCAAGTGGCCTTATTGACCCCATCGAAATTAACCCTGAATAAAGCAGTGGAAATGTCTGCTGGTATTAAGATACAAAAAGAACAATTGATGGGCGGTATGCTGAAGAATGTCAAACACTCATCCCAGACAGAGATTTGGGCCTAAATCCATTGTTTTTTGCTCACCACACCACTCCAGTTTGGACCTAGCCATATGCAAATCAGTCTTGACCCTACTCCCCATGGGAACAGAGCCCAGTCCGAACTGACAGGCCAGGTCCTCGCTGGACCGGAATCAAACATTCTAGGACCGGTTACAGGGTATCACCCCTCATCAGCTGGGATAGCTTGCATCCAGTGGCATGGCAAGTAAGAGGCCCACGTCTGGGTATCCCTGTCCCACAAAGGGGTGACAAATACAAAATAAACAATTGATTGACGGTATGCTGATCAATGTCAAACACTCACCCCAGTCAGAGATCTGGGCCTAAATCCATTGATGTTGTGTTCACCATATCACCCCAGTTTGGACTTAACCATATGCTTATTAGTCTTAACCCTGCTCCCCATGGGAGCAGTCCAGGCCGATTAAGAGTGCAGCATCATATATAGCTGAAATATCTATTTTCTCAGCAATCATTGTCATCCAATGAACTTGTAGCCGACATCAATACTAAGTCCAGGAAGAAGAAAATCATGGTTGTAAACAAACCTAGGAATATCACATATTATAGATGTGGGAGTAAGAATAAATTGGTAAATTCTGCGTCATGCCCTGCCATTGATTAAGTGTGTATAAGATGTAAAACAATTGGAAATTTTCCTAAAGTTTGTATCAAATGTAAAAAAGGGACATTTTGCTGTAGTTGCAAATCCAGTAAAAAGTAACAATCTAAGGTAGTAAGTAATATTAGAAGAATTGGTGATGCAAGTGGTTCTTACTACATTCAAAAGACCCTATTGTCAGGTAGTCGATGGGGAAGTAGAAATAGACTTGATGGTAGATTCTGGGTTACCCTTCACCTGGATAAGACTCATTGACTCGAAAGATCTTCAAAACAACAGGTAATGCCACACAGTCTTCAGTGAATGTTGCAGAATACAGCTCATCATTATTGGGATGGCTGAAACAAAGAAATCTGGATATAATCTGGGATCCTAACAACCCAGAGCAAGTGTCTATTAAGAAGTGTTTGGGTGCATGGGCATTGTGAAGCTTTGAATGGGCAATTAGGTTTCCAATAGTATTCAGAGAGGCTCTGGGCAGGTTAAAAGGATTCAAATATAAATTCCAACTTAAGTCAGGCACAGAACCAGTAATCCACAAAGTCAGAAAAGTTCTATTAATTGTTAGGACTGAATTACATAATAAATTGAACAAACTATCTAATCAAGACATCATAGAACCTATTGAAAGATCAAAGTGGCTGTCTACCGTTGTATTGGTATGTAAGTTCAGCAAGAATTTGATGATGTGTGTAGATCTTAGGGATCTTAACTTTAGAATTTGTGTAGACAGGCATGCATTGTCCAACATCACAGAAATGTTAACATTGTTTCAATGGGCCAATTTATTTTCACTTTAGACACGGCATCTGCATACCATCACATTGCCCTGCATAAAGATTCTTATCATATAACTTATTTTGTTACTTCTGAAGGAGCATTTTGTTTTAATTGAATGCCTTTTCGTCTGGCCATGCTTTTTAAGGCCGTAGAAGGAATCACTTTTTCCAAGATGATGTATTGATTTATGCTGAAGACATGGGATATCATTAAAGGAGATTGGCATATATTTTGACCATACATGAAGAAAAGGAAGTCAATTTAAAGACAGAGAAGTGTAAGTTTAGTGTGACATATGGTGGCTATTTGGGTCACAGTTTATCTGCATGTGGAGTCGAACCCATGGAGAATCTTGTACGGGACATCGTGGACTCACGTTTACCAGACAGTAAGGCTCAATCACACTCATTCATGGAACTTATGGAATTTTGTTATTGGTTCATCGCTGAGCATGCAATAGAATTCGCTTGATGTGTGGTTTACTTCAAAAGAGTGAAATAGATGTGGTAAGTGAGGAATGCATGCAGGAATTCAAGAAAAATGTGGCAGAAGTCATTCCTCTTGAAACATTTATAATTAACAAACCAAGGATTTTGGGGACAGAAGCCAGTTAGCATAGTTGGGTGCTGTATTGTCCCAGAGAGAGAATATTAGGGACAACGTGGTTGCTTTTCCCATGTTGCAGTCTCAGAGGCGCTGAACTCCTGTACTCTGTAGTGGAGCATGAAGCTTTAGTGTGCTGGTGGGCATTAATCATTTCTGTTAATATTTGTGGGAAACTGAATTTGTGGTTTGTGTGGATCATAAGCAATTAGTCAATCTATTTACCATAAGTGGGTCGAGGAGAGCCACACCCAGGATTGCCAAGTGGCAATTCAGGTTGCAGGAATTTTGTTACTGAATTGAATATGTACGGGGAATAAAAAACCTAACGGCCAATTGTCTGTCTAAGTTACCACTGAATGACAAACAGGAAGATGTTGTTATTAATGAGGATGATGAATTTGTGGTCAACGAATTATCTTGTCTGACCAAAGATGTAATTTCAGAGGTTGAGTGTTCATTAGCTTTAGAACAAAACATGATTTGAAGTTGGTTATAGATAATGTAAATAAAAGTTGTATGAATTCGAAGATATGTAATGCTGGTCTTTATGCTTTCTGTCATGTTGCAATTGGATTGTTGGTTGCGAGAGGAGTGCTTCGCAGATCTCTACACCTCGATCATGCCAGAGTCCTTGAGACCTAGAATTGTGGACTTATCACATGAAGGAGACAATAGAATGTGTGCTCAGAAGAGGAGTGTGATGGATTTGTTTTGGTGGTAGGAATAGACAGGAATGTTGAACAGTTTGTGAGGTATTGTAGGCTTTATGTGGCAAGGGGCAAAACACATTTTACTGTACCTAATCATGTAAGCTCTGCCCAGGTCCCTGATAAAGCCTGGGCCAAATTGGCTATTGATATAATTGGTCCTTTGAGCGTTGTTAATGGTCATGTCAAATATGGTATTGTAGTGATAGATTATTATTTGTGATGGCCAGAGGAGTGATTTATGATAAGTATTATGACTGCCAAGATGAAAGAAGCATAGGAGAATTTGTTCTTCATAGAAGGTATACCAGTTAAAATTGTAACGGGCAATAGACCACAATTTGTTTCTAATAAGTTTTAGATTATTTCCTGAAATGTTGCTGTTAAACACCTTATTACTTCCTTGTACCACCCAATGAGTAATGGTCTTGTGGAGAGGTGTAATAAGGTGATTAAAGAGAACATTTAATTGCCTTTGGTGGGTGGTTTGGATTGCATGCAGGAAGTGAAAAATGTATTATGGGCAATCCGCACCACTCCCAATGCAGACCCCAAGGTCTCTATTATTGGTTTATTGAATGGAAATATTTCTTGGTTCAAAACTGAACAGATTATGGGTGGAAAAAGAAATGCCACTTGAGAGCTTGATATAGGGTGTTTGTGAAAAGTGAAAGAACGCATAAGAGAAGCATTAAGGGAAGGGGTGTTGTTACTTCAGTGTGAAGAAAGAAGATTTGGTGAGAGTCAAAAAACCTTTCAATGTACAAAGGGAGTTTCTCATATCTCTACACCCAAGAGATTCGTTAGGGTGTGTGAACATGCTGTGAAAATGGAAGAAAAAAATGTTGGAATAAGGAAAGATTGTCAATAGTGCATGGAACGCTATGAGAGCAGAAAGTTACGTCTCCAGACATCCAGTGGCTGTTCAGAGGAGATCATCTAGAAAAGGTTCTCTTCTGTTGAAATTAAAAGATTATGTACTGAGAATGTAGTGTGGGATTGGGATTGTTGTTTCATGAGAAAAGTAGTCATCAGTAGATTGTGCCATTTATTTTTATATTTATTTTCTTACAGTTTTGATTCTTCTATTCTTTCTATCCTTAAAAGAGGGAAGAAGTGTTGGGTGTTGTAGAATGTTGTGATATAAGGAATATGAATGTGTCATTCAGTAGTTTAAGAATGTTCATGTTGCTGTGGTCCTGCCTCCCTGCCATTCGCATATGTTAGGGACCTAATACTTGATCAGCAACTCGATTTTTTATTTATTACAGAATCATGGCAGAAAGAGTGGTGCAATCCGGATATAGCCATTGCACTCCCACCGAATTACAAAATTCATAGGAAGGATAGATTGGATGGCAGAGGTGGTGGCCTGGCCATCATTCTACGCGATTCGCTGCTTTGCTCCACCTTGGACCTTGACTCCATTAAGGGTGCTGAAAGCTTAGGTTTCTGTATTTCACTTAATGCTTCAATGTCATTCTCAGGTGTCTTGATTTATCGGCCTCCAGGACAAAGCTCCACCTTTACAGACTCGCTGGGAGACCCCTTAAGCCAGCTATTTCCCAAATATGCTAACTTTAAGGTGCTTGGCGATTTCAATCTTCATTTGGAATCTTGATGCTCACCAGGAGTGGATAACTTCCTTCAAACTATAGAGCTCCTTACTTTAAAACAACTGGTGGAGCTCCCAACCCATCTGGCGGGCCGTATTCTTGATGGGGTCTGTTCTAATTTCGCTGCACTCACGGTAAATCCCCCTCTCCCGTTGATCTGGTCAGACCATTTTCTGATACCACTCACTATTGGGATTTCACACAAAGGTTGTTCGGGCCTAGCTCCCCCCAACTCCCAACCCAGACGCCATTGGGCCAAACTATTGGAGGATCCTAAACTGACTACCTATGCTCAGACATGTATATCGAATTTAACAAGTAACCCAGAGTGGGACTCGCGCTGTCTCCACACCTGGCTTTCAACCGTATGTAATGACCTAGCTCCATTTGAGAAACCGGACAAAAAAAAGAAACCAAAAACTCAAAAGGCGCCATGGTTTACACTTGATTTAGCTTCAAATCATCACTTTTGTAAGCAACAAGAACGCAAATGGAGAAGGTCATATAATTGCGAAGATAAAGCAGCTTACAAAAAAAGCAGGAAACTCTATCATGACCACATTAAAAGTGCAAAAAGGGAATACTACTCAAAGGAAATAATGGAGTCTAACCTAGACCAAAAGGCAATCTTTAAGATCATAAAGTCCTTCACTAATCCCAAAGGATTACAGAAAGAACTACCCCCTCACAAATCCTGTGCAACGACATTTCAAATTATTTTGAAGCCAAGATTCTCAAGATTCAAAAGAATTTTCCTACCACTCCTACTAACAAAGAAGCCATAGAATCAGCTCCCTGCCACGCTGCCTACTGTATCACGACCTTCAAACCAATACCATTAGAATCAACCTCTGTGACCATCATGACCTGCAAATCAGGATCCCCATTTGACGCTTGTCCCCCCATGATCCTACACAAACTTATTGACATAGTCAATCCGGTTATAAATCAAATTGTTAACTCATCACTAAGCACGGGTATTGTGCCAGACGAATGGAAGCTCGCCCTGGTCAAAACCCTCAAAACGAAACAGAATATTGATTCCTCGATTCTTTCTAACCTCCGGCCCATTTCACTGCTCCCGGTACTGGGTAAAATCACGGAGAAATTTGTGCATAGAGAACTCTCAAGATTCACTGAATCTGCTAATATTCTTCATCCTCAACAATCAGGCTTCCGGCCTAGGCACTCAACGGAATCTGCCCTTCTGGAAGTCACGGAGGCATTAAAAACCCTAGCAGACAAGGGAAGGAAAGCAGTCCTGATCCTACTTGATCTATCGGCCGCGTTCATTACTATCTCACACGACATCCTCTTGAAGAGACTCGAACGCGGCGGCATCTCAGGCACTGGTTTAGAATGGATTAAATCATTCTCAACCAACCGTAGACAAACTGTATCCCTAGGCCCCTTTCTCTTAACAGAGAAAATCATAACAACGGGAGTCCCTCAGGGCTCCTCTTTAAGCCCTCTGTTGTTCAACATTTATATGGCCCCTCTCATCTCTCTTATAAGCTCCTTCGGAATCGAAGTAACATCTTACACTGATGATACCCAAATGATCGTGTCCCTTGACAACGATAACACAGAGGCCGAAGTGAACTTCAAAATCTGCCTCTCACAAGTTATACAGTGGATGAGGGACAACCATTTGCAATGTAACACCGATAAAACAAAAATTCTGCCCATTGGAAGAAATGTTGCCTTCATCCCGGATAGTTGGTGGCCAGAAGGAACTACCCCCCTCCCCCCAGATATGGCCAAAGTAGCAAAAAACCTAGGTGTTGAGTTCGAGTCCGCGCTGTCTTTTCTCCCTCACGCGTTATCCACAGCAGGGACATGCTTTAGCCTAATAAGATCATTAAAGACATTTTTTGATCTGATCCCATTTCCAGCAAAGAAATCAGTTGCAGTGGCTCTAATCCTCTCGCGCTTAAATTACTTCAATAGCCTCTTTGCTGGGGCCAATAAAACTACAATAAAAAGACTACAAGTGGTCCAAAACGCTGCGGCGCGCCTTGTTCTGAGACTCCCTCGCAGAGCATCTGCCTCCGCGGCACTAAAAACCCTGCATTGGGTTCCAATCCATAAGAGAATCCTCTTTAAGATTCTTTTAATTACTCATAGAGCCATGTGCAAGGCAGGACCTAGCTACCTCTCAGCATGATTCTCCCCTTATACCACCATCAGGACTCTTAGGTCATCCACAGCCAACCTCCTGAGACCACCCACCTTCAAACGAACCACAAAGGGAGGTAAACTGTTGCCGTCCTGGGGTCTAAAGCCTGGAACGCACTTCCGATCAATCTAAGACTACAGGAATCGGAATCCCTTTTTAGGAAGGCACTAAAAACATGGATATATAATATCCCCGATGCCCACTGTTTTGCGTTAATCTAATCAAATCTCAGGCAGAATTCCCATTGACCCTCCCCTTTCCTATTCCCTAGCGCCAGGATGCTCCTTGCGGAGCGACAGTTTGCGCTTAACAAATGCATATTTACATTTACATTACATTTACATTAGTAGATGCTTAAGTAGGCAAGGTTTCACATCTAATTGTTGTCAAGCTGATTTTTTCACCTGTGTTTCATCTTTGTCTTTATTGACACCAATGGGCAGGATTTGTTTTCACCATGTCTCAATTAACTTGTCACATGTTGCCTCATGGTCTGTTCATATGAGAAATGAGTGATCATCTTTCCCCACGCTTTGGAACCTAGAATGGTGGCATGTTCAAAGTGTGAGTTGAAACCCACAGGCCAGTCCGCCTTCATGTATATATTTAGTTGCCACTGTCATGGTCTATGCCTCACAGCAGCATCTAACGTAATTCATTTATTTAGATGCTTTGTAGAGCAGTCTGTGCTATCTTTCAGGTACGTCAGAGCACTGTAAGGCAACAAGACTGCCTAGGAGGATATAGGGTGGGGGAGGAATGCAGAGTTAAGAGTCAAATAAGTGTTTGTTGGGAATTTTTGCCTTTTCTCCGAACACTATTTTTGAATGGTTTTAGAACTCTGTGCAATTTACCCTTGCTAACCGGAGATAAAATAGACCCCCTTTCAACATGATAAAGCTGGTATACCCGTAAGTGGCATATTTGACTCACCTATAAGTCCCTAGTATATGGTACAAAGTGTGACCAGGGCATGTAAGTTAAATGTAATTTGTGGACTGCAGGACTTATTGTGCCATCCACTCTAGTGACACTGCAAACATGACTGCAGGCCTACCATGTGTAGCATAGCTGTTGCCGTTTTAAAACGGAAAATTCAACCTGACAAACTCTTCATTTTAAATATTTATAAATCACCCCGTAGTACACCTTGTTACAAATAAGGCGAGGTGCAATATATTTAAAAGAAAGGCATGTAGTAATTTAATGTTAAACATGCCCTTTCAGTGAAAAAAGCACAAAAGGCTATTTTCACTGTAGCAAGGCTGGCTGTTTCATAGGAAAACGCTGGGTTATGTTATTACATTTAATAATGCTAATTTCAGTTTGGAAGAAGCAAGAAACATATTTAAGACTCGTTTTAATAGTTATTTGAAATCCAATTTAATGGTATAATCGAATTATGTATAACTATTAAGAAATTATTACTATTATCTACGTAACTTGTCCGGAGGCCGATCTGCATAAACTCTAACTGACTTCCTGGGCAGCAACAAAAGGCCTTGAGTGTGTGGAGGTGTTGTGCTCCCTTGACACAATAGCCTGTGAGCTGAGCACAGGAACTAGATTAACCTCTTCGCTGCGGCGCAAATTCCGCCGCAGCGCTGCCGCAGTGCTGGACATTCCATTCGTGGGCGTGGTCATGACGTCTCCCGACCGTCGTCCGCACACGCCCATTGTGACTCATGACGGCCGGGAGACGTCATGAGCATGGAAGAGGTTAAGTTCAAAGAGATCTACCCTGTCACAAGCAGACACAGTAGTGGCCAGTGTGTGGATAGAGTGGAGGGGCTGGGTCAGGGGAGGGACGAGGGGATGAACGGACATAAAATAATTTTTAAAACACACTTACCTGCCTCGCCGCATCGCCCCTCTCTTCTTCAGGTACAGGCTCCCAGAATGCACCACGGCAAATCCTGACACTGCTTTTATGCTGCTGGAAGCAGCGTCAGGATAGGCCTGAGCGCCGATGATTTATGGTCAAGGTCAGCCTGTGAGCCTGCGTCTGCTCTCTGCAACCCGGCAAAGCAGCTTGTGTTGGAGAGAGTGTTGGTGCGCATGACAGTTTGGCCAGCCTGACACAGCATGCCAGACCATCAGACGCACTGAATACCAGTGCAAAACACTCCTCCACCACCCTGTCATCACCCTGGCCCTGCCCCCAATCCTCGGCTCAGAGAGGAAAAATAAAACAATAATAAACAAGGGTTTATTGTTGTTTCCTTTGTCATTTTTTTGGGTGGAGTGACGATCCTCAACCGTAGCGGAGGTGCTGCCGCTAAGCAGACGCATCTGACACACAGGCCTGCCCCCTTCTTTTGTCCCCCACACCTCCCAGAGGCTCCATTCATAGAGGGCCTCTTTTTGACATTGGTGGCAAATCCTGCAGTGGTGTCAAAACCTACTTGGCATGTCTGCATATAACACGTGGGATGCACTTCAACCGATGCCAGAGCAATTCTTGTATTTCCAGTGTCTGGTTGTTGGAAAAAGCAAGTTTTTTTTCTTCCAGAATCCTGTCTCTGAGTTTCTTTAGCTTAGAGCACAGGTCTTCATACTGTGGGGCGTGCCCCCCTGGTGGTAGGGGAGGGGCGCGTGGATGGTTTCCCAGGGGAACGCAGATGCATCTACAAGGACATGTAAATAAAGATGGCCTGGAAGTGCGGCAATGTTTATTTGCAGCATTTCCAGGCTGTCTTCATTTACCTGGGGCCTGAGGTCAGTGAGTGTGCTGCTGTGGGCACGGCTGGGCAGTGTCT
This sequence comes from Triturus cristatus, assembly GCF_964204655.1. Lineage (NCBI taxonomy): Eukaryota > Metazoa > Chordata > Amphibia > Caudata > Salamandridae > Triturus > Triturus cristatus. The sequence goes on along the minus strand of NC_140584.1, from coordinate 974,249,799 downwards.
GGAATCTTATCTCCAGCACGCGCAAGTTGTTCACAGGTCTTTAAAGACCATTTGCATACCTTTGTAAGCTGGTTACTGATGCTTAGGTTTTTTTCTGGTTCCAGTGCCCCCAGGGCCCCCATTCTGCCTATTCCGTACATTTGTATTTTACATTTACTGCTGTAGTGTTAAAATGCATTTCATGAAAAGGAATATAAAGTAGGGTTGCCAATAGAAAGAATACCAGCCATATACGTATAAAGAGCCTACAAAGTCCTCATCTTGCTGCTAAATACGGTTATAAATAAAAAAGTATGAATTCATTTGTGATGTGACTTCTCTGTTTTCTCTTAATTGTCAGTCATGGATCATTCAGGCAGCCCTAGAACACAATTAAAAGTGCTTTCTATTTATATTTGCTGGTCCAAGTACACACAGATAAGTGCTGAAAATAGGACTTTAGGTGACTGTTTATTTTTGTACTGTCTGCAACATCAAAATAGTGAGCTGGCAACCCTAATCATAAAACTGAAAGTTTGTTGCAGGATCAGCACATTATTTATATCCTTCACCCTCAATCCCTGATTAATGCCAAAGTAGCAATAGTTTAACTTATATCTGAAACCCTACGCCACCGTCAATAACATGCTGAGTTACTTCAAGTGTCTGGGAATGCCCCCTGCATTCAGACAACTCACTCCTCATTCTCGCCCTTCACTTTCAAGTTCACCTAGCACTCACAGTGATCATAATGCACTCACACTAACCACCTTGCACTCACACCATTCACCCGCTCACCCTGCACTCACAGTGATCACTCTGCACTCACAATGCACATGCACTGAATCACCCTGTACCTCACACTGCAGTCACATGAGCACACTACTCACCCTCACTCATGTGATTTACTTTGTGTCTGGGAATGCACCCGGCATTCAGACAACTCACTCCTCATTCTCACCCTTTACTTTCACACTCACCCTGCACTCAAATCGCATAGTTATGGATTCCCTCTTTGCCACATAATCCATCATCTGCTGCATAATTTGCAGATTTAAAAAAAACTAGTTTCTAGCTCAAACGGTTCAAAAGTTATTAAATATGCAGCTACACATGTTACCTTGCAGTGGACTGGTCACCTTTCTGTTGCTTATTGCTATATGTGGGTGTTTATGTGGTACTTATGAGGGGCAATAAAGGCCAGTACAGTGTTAAAAAGTGTAAAAATTACAAACTATTACAGTAATGCAATCACAAAAATAGGCAGCAATGCAGCATTATGCAGCATAATTCGCCTTTGCTTCCCACAGAATTTAGTCCACCATTCTGCATAATTTGGTCTTTTCCTGCCACATAATTCCATTGTATCTGTTTACAGTGCTATGAGGTCCCAGCATGTTGGAGAAAGCACTGTGAATATGTAAGTCATTATTTTAAAACTGTATTTACATACTTTAAGCTAGGCTGCTGCAAAATGATGCAGTGATTGAGATAAAACAAGTTCTTCCAAAAAATACTTTTTAGTAATAAGTAATCAAACTCTATCTAATGCTGACATTTTTGTAAGTGTCTCCACTATTCCAGATCTCAGCTGATAACACTCTTACATTAGATTTCAAAAATAACACATCTTAGCCACCATGAAGCTTTAAGCAGAGGCACTGGAATTATTCAGCAGAAGAGGACCACATTATGCAGCAGGTTTGACTAAATTCTGCAGCAGGAAAAGGTAAATTATGCGGCACAATGCAGCACATTTTGTACTTTAGCATTACTTCATTATTTTGTCATTTTAACTCACGTTAACGCTGTCAGAGGACAAATTTCACCTTATTAGTATCAGGTTAACACCCAAATACAGCAGTAAGCAACTACAAAATTACCAGTCAATCTTTGAAAAGGCCCTTCCACTGCTTCGGAACACTTTGTCATGCTTTAAGTAACTTTTGTTCCATTTGAGCTAGAATCAAGTTTTTTGTTGTTGAAATCTGCAGATTATGTAGCAAATGTACGCTGCTGCTGCAGAAACTCATAATTCCAGTGTCCCTGGCTTTAAGTGACTCAATCAATTCATGGCTGATAAGAAGGCTGGTTTCTTTTTTACCTTTCTGCACTACCACCACACTCTCCGATTTGAGGCAGAGGCATCTCAAAGTCAGTATTAACCATTCAGAGGTGTTGTGAAAGCTGAGTCCATGGGGTGGCAACGTAGAAGGCCAGAAGGGTTGCATTCAGATCCCAATTATGGGGAGCAGTTTGTTTGGGATAATATCTATTTTTGCTTGATGCATTTGCTGTTTTATTAGTCTCAGATTTAGAGCGGTTCAAAAGCTATAGAAAAAGTATTCCTGAAATCATCTCATAAGCCCCGCTCCCTGCACACAGACATGTCCCTCCCGCTCCCCCAATCCTTGCCATAAAGGTTTGGAGGGGAGCCCGACCTCAAAACATTTTGCTTAGGGGTGAGGCTCAGGGTAAAAGTTTGAAGACCTCTGGCGTAGAGGGACCAGTGCTTAGTTTGAGCTGGTGGTTATTGGCCACCGACGTTCACATAAGTGACCAGAATTTTTTTTTCCTCATCAGACATTTCTTGAGAGTAAGAAAGGGAAAAACGCACACATAGAAAAAGAGGAAGAGAAAGACGGAAAGAACGTCACAAAGAGAGAACACAGGAACCTGCAAGACTGAGAAAAAATGGTCTGGCAGTGGATTAAAGAGGCCTGGGTGAGTTCAGGGTTGTGCTGACATTTAATAGCATAGTTTTTGGCACCACCACTTGTTATTTACAAATCAGGCACTGACAATGACTACTTCAAACTGGATATTAGTGTTATAAGTGGGAGGACAATAGGATTACCATAGCAATCTCCCCACATACAAACCCAGCTTTCAGAGGCCAAGTTTACTGTGGCAGAAGACTTTCACCATCTTGAAAATGCCGAAATTGGGTAAGATTTGCCCTGGGAACCTCTTCCTGATTGCTTAGGGCATGCCCAGGGGTTACTACCACCCACTAGCTCGGGCCAGGCATAAATGTGGCATATCCAAGCACCCACTTCTGAATGACCCTGGACCTGCTGAAGATCGGAAGAGGACTGAACCTGCTGTCTGTGATCGAGAGGAAAGCCCTAAAGGACTGGACCTGCCCTCCCTCTTGCACCCAGGAGAAATAAGTGGTTTCCAAATGTCATAAGGTTGACCTACTGTTCAAGCTACAAGGATACAACAAGGTACTTTTCTTTCCTGGACCTGCCCAGTTGACCAGTGGCAACTGGACCTGGACTAGCCTCTACCGTTGGTTTTTGCCTAACATCCTGAGAGTCTCTGAGTGCCTACCCTGAGTTCTTGTGGAGCTTTAGAGGTGTACCACCGTGGTGGATTAGGTCTTAAAGGACTAAAGTCAGAAGGTAAAAACTTAGACCAGGATGAACCTGGTTGGCTTATCTGACCCACTCTTCAATGAGGTCAACGTCAAATTGCCTCTAAGTTCTGTTCTACCACAACAATTGTCACTTTGTGCTCCTGGTGCTATTTCTACATAACAATTTAATCATGCATACCTCTGGTTCCCCTAATTGCCTCTTTTGTCATTTTAGTGTTCTTTTTTTAATTAAATGTTAGTCTATTTTTCTCACTTGTTTTGAGATCTGTACTGTTTTTTAATTCAACTTTATTACTGTTTTAATACTGCATACATACTTTACATACTGCCTTTAAGTTAAGCCTGTCTGCTCTGTGCCATAGCTACCAGGGGGCTGAGCTCAGGCGTCGTTAGTCACTTGAATGGTTCACCCTGACAAGGATCTCATATCCCTCAACTGATAACTCAATTTCTTACAATGTTGGTGGCACCAGTACAATACTATTCATTGCTGAGCCACGGAAAGAAGGTTTCTTTGAATGCATGAAAGAATACGTCAGTATGCAGGCCCATATTGTTGCTCCATCACTGGGTTCTGCCCTCAGCTGTAAGCTTCATGCATGCCACTTTCTAGAGCCTTGGATCCCTGATGCTCTGCATCCATTTTTGAAGGGGCTGGATTCCTTTTGTTGTGATGAGACAAGCAGGAGTGTAGCACAGCGTGATATTAGATGTCTAGTTTGGTATCTAGGGCATTTGCCCCACGAGATGTTCAGCACAGTGCACAGAATTTTAAACTTTTCCCTTGCAAGTCTTATGACGATACCTAGGACCAGATTTACAAGGGTGTAGCGCCAATACAAAGCAACGCATTTGTATTTACTTTCCGGTGCAAAGGGTATTTTGCACCAGAAAGGTGCCTTTTTTCAACACATTACGCTGCATCGAGGGAGTGTTGTTGGATCAATGCAAACACCCATAGGTCTTGACAGAAGAGACGCCAAGTATTCTGTAAGAGCCTGTGACTACAGGTGGACTAACCTACAGGGAAATGGGTATATTTTCAGAGAAACCAGAGCCTGCGAAAGAGGATTATCCATGGCTAGCAGAGTTAGTGCATCACTAGGAAGGGAGGTACTGGCATAAGAGTGATCTTTTCACAGCCCTGCTTAAGGTTTCAGAGGTTACGAATATGGGACCATATATACGAAATTTCCTAAAGCAAAAAGTGGAAGCAAATTGCACACTGACTGCCTGCAAATGGAAATGAATTTTGTGAACTAACCTATAAACTTTTATGGTTGTTTCATACAAATCTGAATATTAGGTGTTTGCAATCCAACCTACCCCATCAATCTTTAAGATTTTGGTTGCAACTTGTGGCTCACTACGATTGGATGCCATCACATGGATGGTGGTCTGTTGTGGTCAGCAGGCTAATATAGCTGAGATAAGATTTAAGTAAAGTAAACTTTTTTTGCAATGCAGCTTGTTTTTAGGGGTGGGCGACACTCACCGAGTTTCACTCTGCAGAATAACATGAAAACTCTGCGAGATTCCGAGGAGTAACACAAAAGTGCGGAATTAGACATGCCATGCTGCTCATGCTCATTTTTAGCACCAGGAGCTCGTACCATTCTGGAAAATCAGTGCAAATGGCACCACGCGGTGTACCTGAGGGTGCAGCTTCTTGAGTTGATTTTGTTGCCACCCTAGTAGATTTTCTACTCGAGCAGCAGCTTTATGACCACAGACGGTCTTGACTGCCTGCGTTAGGGAAATCTCACTGGTGTCAGCCTACTGACTGAAAATTGCGCTAAGGGATGCCAAATCTCGCTTGCCAACTTACCGTTAGCGAGCCGTGCATGAGAAAAAACTCTGTCACGTAGCGGTTGGCGTAATTTGGTCATTACATGGGTAACGCAAAGTGGCCATAACTCTCCCAACTCCACCAGTGGAGCAGAATTTATCGCCCACCCCTAGTTGTTTTTATTAAAGGAAATGGGATTGTTTTTAAAGAGAGTTTGTAAAATTTGTTGGAGAGTTGGCGGTGGTTCCCTGGACTACCTGCTCCTCTCCAACAAACTTTTATTTTACATTCACAAAGGGAATAGGGTCCCAACAGGACCCCTTCTCTTTTGCAAATGTGTTACCACCCCAACTCGGGAATCACCAACTTTTCAATGTTTTGCCACGGAAAACCAGTTGCAAAACATAGATACATACCATAACGAATCGCTATTTAGAAGGGACACCCTACACATGCTCCTTCCAAATATTGATCAGCAATGCTCTTCTGAACCCATTTTGCGATTCAACATGCTACTGAATCACAAAATGGGTTTGGTACATGTATTCTGATCTCTGCATCTCAACTACATAGGGTGGCATATCAGGCACAAGTGGAGTCTTAACTATCAAAGGACCATATTAAACAGCACTCTTTCAACCCAATCAACACAGCCCAGATAAGCTAATCGATGCACAATATGGTACCCATAACACCACTACAAACTCCATACAGCTGGTGACCCCAAATAGACTCCATTCTGGTCGAAATACTTGAAATCAGGGTAAGATGGCAACAAACTCAGATAGCGCCGTGAGGCCATACTACGGCACAATGAGCACTCTGTGAATAGATCTCACATAACACTCTGTTTGTTGTGTGGTATCATCAGTGTACATCGGGGACTGCTAACAGGATGCTGGAAAAAGACGGCAAGGCTAAAAGTGGCTCGCGGCCTCTTTACTATCACGTCACAGTCGTATTTTAAACAGAGTGAATTGCGTCGCAGCGGCTTCGGCGCTCTGCTGGGCGGGGCGGGCTTTGTAACGTCTCTAAAAATAGCAGGGATTGCTTCCTCGACTCACTTCCGCTCCACTTGAGCTCTTCCTCCGGCGCTCGCGGGAGGTCGGTTACACGTTTAAGGGGACAGGACGACTTCTTAGGAGAACTGCTACATTTAACAGACCCTCAGAAGGTTGCCGTCCCTTTAATGGGACAGCACGCTCACTTGTACAGTAGTCACTGCCAGTTCATGGGACAGGATTGCCACTAGTGGCGTAACGAAATTTGAAGGGGGGGTGCAAATGACAGCTGCAGGCCTCTGCTGGAGCACCCAGCGGCCCCGTGGACATCTGCATAGTGTCCTCTTGTCCTTTCACAATGAGAAATTATTGGGGTTTCCAGACCTGTGTGTTCTGAAATTGTAGGGGTTGAGAAAAGTAGTGACGAGGTGACGGTGTGCTGTCTCTTGCAGGTCGCCCTCTCTGCATTTGTGACCATTCTCCAAGATTCAGAGCAGGAAGTGTGACTTATGACAGGGATGACAGGAATTCTGTGTCGTGTCTTCGCAGCGCCAATGACGACAGACACGATAGGGTTATCTTAGGACTCTTTATTTTCCTGTCCTCACACCAGCATGGCCCTACACTCAACTGCCCTTTCTCTGCCCCTGCTCTGCCCCTTCCTGTCGGGGCAGTCCTCCTCTTACTCCACCCACTATACTCCACCCACACAACCACTAGACCACCTCATCCCTACATCTCCCCCTTTGTTAGCAAATGAAGTGAGTCACCAAGAGTTACATCTCTTCAATCAGCCGCTTGGGCTGGTGGATTGTTTGTCGTGGTCTAAGTGTGCGTCCTTCAGGCACTACCATGGCACCGGCGCCGGGTACCTGTCCCGGGTGACTGTCGCCTTCGCCCTGTGCTTCTGACTGTCGAGTTCTTGGTGGTGTCATTCGCGACTCGAGCGTCTCTTGCAGAGCTGGGCTGCACTTCTGAAAGTGGGACACGTTTCGGGTTACGCGCCTGTTGTCCGACTCCGCTGTCAGCATGGTGCCTTTCTGTCGAATGACTGTTAGAGGTTCCGCTCTGAATTTGCTATCCGTCTTCTTGCATTGCTCCTGCTTGACGACCACGCAATCTCCTTCGTGGAATGAGAGTGAGCGAGCTCGTCTTCTGCCGTCCGCGTACGCCTTCATGCTTTCTTTGCGAGCTTTGTCAGTGGCTTCCACTTCCCGATGGACGCGGCTGGGGGAAATGGGTCGTAGTGCTCCCTCCCAGGTGGGTATCCGGGTCCTGACTGGGCGTCCCAGCATGAGTGTGGCCGGGCATTTGCCTGTGGTGGCATGCGGTGTCGTCCGATATGCTCGGAGTACATCATTGAGCGCCGCTTGCGGGTCTTTCTTGTCCAGGGCAGCCTGTTGGAATGTCTTTTTGAGGGTGGCCATGAATCTTTCAGCTGTGCCGTTGGCCTGCGGCCATAGTGGTGTTACCCGTCGGTGTCGCACATTCATGAGTGTCAGGAAGTCACTGAATTCCCGGCCATTGAAGGGGGGACCATTGTCCGTTTTCACCTCAGTGGGTATTCCCCAGGCTGCAAAAACTTCATCCAGGACGGTGAGCGTGGCGGCCGCATTGGTGGATGGCACAAACTGGGCGATGGGGAATCGCGAGTATTCATCTATTATCACCAATACGTATTTGCCCGATGGCATGAGGCCATAGAAATCCATTGCTAGTTCTTGCCATACTCCTGGCGGTAGGGGCGTCATCTGGAGCGGAGCTGGTGGGTCTCCTTGCCTTACCACTTGACATTGCAGACAGTCTTTCAGAGTGTGCTCTACCATTTTGTCTAGGAAAGGGAACCAGACACGTTCTCGAAGGGCCCTTTTCGTCGTGACCACTCCTCGATGACTTTCGTGTGCCAGGTTGACGACTCCTTGCCTCAGTTGCTGAGGAATTACAATTCGGTGATCTCGTAACAATAGGCCGTCCGTCGTAACTGATAGTTCCTCACACACATTCCGGAATGCTTGCCACTCCTGGCGCCTTGTTGTGTCACCGCTCTCGTCCTCCGAGTCTTCGTGCCGCCACCGGTTTGTTCGAACTCTTCGAATCACCTGTTGCAACATTGTATCTTGCTGGGTGGCGTCCAGGATGGCCTCTAGGGGGACCGCTGGTGGCCGCGCCTGATCCACTACAAAGTGGATGTACTCATCCGCCATGGACGGTGTGTGACACTGTGAGTCTTCCGGGTGACGTGACATATAGTCGGCCGGGTTGGCCGCCTTCCCCAGCTTGTGCACAATGGTGAACGTGTATTCCTGCAGACGGAGTCCCCACCGTTCAATGCGGGGCGGCATTTTGGACCGTGGATTGCCATAGATGGTGACGAGCGCTTGGTGGTCCGTCACCATGGTGAAGTGTTTTCCGTAGATAAACACGTGGAAGTGTTCGCACGCCCACACCACCGCAAGGCTTTCCTTTTCCGGTTGGGAGTAGGCCTTCTCTGTGTCGGAAAGGCTCCGGCTGGCGTGGGCCACTATGTGTCGTTGGTCTGTGTCTTTGTCGTATTGGGCCAGGATGGCACCCAGCCCGACGGGGCTTGCGTCCACGGTTATTTCGGTTTTACGATCCGGGCTGAAGTACGCCAGGCTCTCCACCGTGCCCACGGCCCTCTTTATGGCTTGGAATGCTCGCTCGCATTCGGATGTCCACTCAAACACTTGTCCCTGTTTGGTCAGTGCGCGAAGAGGGTGGCTGAGTGTGGCATAGTCCTTAATGTATCTTGAACAGTAGCTCGCCATGCCTAGGAAGGACCGCACATCACTGACGTCAAGTGGACTCCTGGTGTTGTTCAGAGTACTCACTTTGTCCGGGTCTGGTTGCATTCCGGCTCCTGAAAAGATGTGGCCAAAGAATTTCAGTTGCGACTGGTGGAACTCGCACTTCTCTCTGTTGAGCGTGAGGTTTGCTTCTAGGAGGGCATGGCAAACCCTGTCCAGGGCCGTGTCGTGGACTTGGATGTTCGCCCCGTAGACTAGGATGTCATCGCTGTAGTTCAGCGTGTTCGGGATGTGATGGATTGTTTGTCTGATGGCTTCTTGAAATATCTCTGCGGCCGATGAGATGCCAAAATTTAGTCTCTTATATCTGAACAACCCTAGGTGCGTTGCAAACGTCGTGATATATCGGGAGCTCTCGTGGAGTTCCAATTGGTGATAGCCTTTGTTTAGGTCCAGTTTAGAAAACACCCTCGCCCCGTTGAGGGCGGCTATCATGTCACTTAAATGGGGTCCTGGATGACGCTCTCTCTCAATGGCGGTGTTGGGCATTCTCATGTCCACACAGAGTCGGACCTTCCCTGGTGTTCCTTTCTTCGGTACGATCACTACCGGAGATACCCACGGCGTGGCGCCCTCTGTCCGTTCGATGATGTCGGCATCCAGCAGATCTTGTAGCTCATCCTCCACCGCTTGCTGGAGGTGGAACGGTACTTTCCGCGGGTGTTGGGCAACTGGGCGGACCTGGTCATTTATGTGGAGGCGAATCTGGCCTCTGTTCATTTTGCCGAGCCCGGAAAACAGCTTCGGGAACTTGTGTATGGTGTCGTTGTCACTGTTGACGCGGTACAGAATCTCTACCAGTTTTAACCGTCCAGCTGTTGGTAGGCTGAGGAGACAGTCTGCTTCCGGCCCCTCGATGACATGAATCACGGCTGGAATAGATGTTGTGTGATGCCTCAGTGTCGTTGAGAACTTCCCAAGACATGGGAGCGGCTTCCTGGACATCCAGGTGTAGACACGGACGTGTGCTGGATTGAGCCGAGGCCGAGGGTTCATCTTCTTATACTCCGTCACTGGGATGTAGTTGAGGGATGCCCCACTGTCCATCACAAACTTCGTGGGATGCGTGCCTACGCTGATGTCCAGTCGAGGGTATTTTTTAAGCTGGTCTGGATCAGCAATCATGTTAGCATACTCCACAGAATATTCATGTTCACTTGAGGGTGATTCAGAGTCTCTAGACGGTGATCTTCTGGACCACCTTGAAGACCGTGACTCCCGGCTGGACTGGGAGGATTTGGAGGAAGACTTCCGGCGGTCACGTACTGCTCGTGCGTGATGGCGGCGCGTCTCGCCTCTTGGCGCCCTCGTGGAGTCTTTTTCTTTCTCCCGGCGGTATTCCCCGCACATGGTCTCAAAATGATTGTTTCGGCCACACTTGTGGCACTGCTGCCCTAGGGCCGGGCACGCTCCGATGTGTGGGAAGTCGTACCCGCATCGGTAGCACCTTCGCAGTGGCGCCTTTTTCCCATGATCCTGACGCCTGCTCCTCCTCCCCGATTCAGGTCGTCGATGGCCAGGGCGGCGGTGTCTCGATGGCGGCCGGGCGTGTCGCTCCCGCTCTCTTGACCCCCGGCGGGGGCGGTCGGTGCGTACTTGACAGGCCAACTCCTTGCGTTCCACGCGTCCCGCCTCCATCGTCTTGGCCTGCTCTTCAGTCTGATCGTGGAGCCTCGTGATCTCCTCTATTTCATCTAAGGTGTGGGTCTTCTTCAGTAATTTCCTGCGTAGCGTCTCTGACTGACAGCCGTCAATCACACGCAGCCGTATGGCGTCGTCCGTCGAGAAAGCGTCGAACTCGCAGTGGCGCGCCAGTCGCCGCAACCGTGTGATGTATGAGCCCATGACCTCATCCTTCTCCTGTCGCGCTCTCTGGAATACGTACCGTTCGTAATCCACATTCTTCTTATGCACAAACTTCCTATCCAGGGCTGCTCGCACTCTGGCATACGTTCCCGCGTCTGCGGCGGGGAGTTCCTTTATCATCTTGCTGACGTCCTTACCCACGAGGTTTCGAAGTGCTATCAGTTGATCCTCGTCCCCTATCACCTTTGAGCCTTTGATATAGTCCTCAAAGTCCTCTATCCATTCTTCCCAGCGAGGGCCCATGCTGCTCCCGACCACGAGCGCTAGGGGCTCTGGGGGGCGCAGGTGCGACAGTCCCATGACGATCGGCTTCGCTTCTTGGCGGGCTGGGGACTGGGCTGGGGAGCCATGGTTCGACATCGTGGGGCACGTGAAATGGGTGCTGCTTCAGCACAGTACGGGCTCTGGGAATTCTTTGGGAATCCTGATTGTGTATTTGCTTGTGCGCCTTGTTCAGGTACTTTTTTTTTTTTTTTTTTTTTCTCTTTCGTTTGCTCGTGCTTGTTTGAATTTTAGTGTTGCCTGACTTCAAGATGGCCGCTCGGGTCTGTTTGGCATGGGGCGTCTGGAGACCCGCCTGACTTCAAGATGGCCGCCGGCTGGATAACGTGCATGGACATCACACGTGTTGCCGGGCTTTCAGCTCATTCATTTCTGGACTGCGCGCTGCTCAGGCGGCCTCCTCTCATCATCCGCTTCACTCAAGGCTTCACGACAGGCAGGTGGGTGAGGGAGCCTTCACGCTCGCTGCTCTAACCTGGAGACGCGCGTGTCAGCGTCGTCGTTTCCTTTCTGCCCTTCAAACGCCGGCCCTTTTCCAATGCAGGGTGCGTTTCGCGATCTCGCTCCTTCTGCTGCCGCTGGGCTCTCACACGCTCCGAGCGTGTCCCGCGAGTGACGGCGCTTCGGCTGGTTTCTTCGTGTCCAGTCCTTCGCCAGTCTCGTCAGCGTGCTGGTGTTCTGGGAGAGCATCTAGCTCGATCCCACCTTCGTCGCCAGCTGTCGTGTCTTCGCAGCGCCAATGACGACAGACACGATAGGGTTATCTTAGGACTCTTTATTTTCCTGTCCTCACACCAGCATGGCCCTACACTCAACTGCCCTTTCTCTGCCCCTGCTCCGCCCCTTCCTGTCGGGGCAGTCCTCCTCTTACTCCACCCACTATACTCCACCCACACAACCACTAGACCACCTCATCCCTACATCCTGCAAATACATGCGAATCGACCCTTTGTGCTGTAGTGTAATGACACTTCCGGCACAGCACAAAAACTTGGCATCATAAATGCTGCTCAAACACAGCTCTTCTATACAACTTGGTTAATAATACACCTGTCGCTAATCTTCAGGTGCAGGTGAGAGGCTGACAGCTGAGCTCTACCTTTACGTCACCACGGTGCTCTTGCGGGCAGCCCTTTATTGATAGAACCCTTTTCCTTGTTCTAATGGAGTGGAAACGCTTGGTATAGGGTTCAGTAGGTTAAGTACCCTGCCATGTTCCATAGGAACAGACTGGCTCTCTGTGCATGCTTTTAGGCCTGTTCTCACTATGAGTGTTTCCTGCCCTGCTGCACAGGTGTAAGTGGACAAGCATGTCTCAGAAAGGGTTGAGTTCAGAACAGCACACTCGACTTCCCCAAGTCGCTCATTTCCACTTTCCCTTCTTTCTGACTCATTAGAAGCTGACGGAGTTAGTAATCTGTCTGGTGCAGTCCACCGGAAAAATGTTTACAGACAGGGAGGAGACAAGGTCATTTTAGGAGATAAGATTACTTACCAGCGTCATCAAAGCTTATCAGAAATAGAAAACTCCCGGAGAACAGCAGCGTCTGCGCAGACACCTCATTTGAAGACGTGCCGTGTAGGGTTGCACGTCATCCCTGGGGGAGACAGCATCGTCCGTGTTCTCCCTCTCCAGTTGTCTGCTTTCCTTTCGCAACTCATTGTTTTACCTATGTGTTAGTTTGTCCCAAGAAGCAAACACCAACGCATTAGATTCTCAAATGACACCTTGGGATTGCAAACAGGGCGTTATTTACAATGATTTTGAGCTGTCACTCGGGTGACACACAGCGACGCAGAGCACTCCGTCGATTTATTTACTAATCCCCCCCCCCCTGTTTTTGTCAGTGCTGCATTTGTAAAAACGTAGGTGCAGGGATCCAATGTTTTTCTTAGGTTTTTGCGACTGATGCTCTTGACTGCTGGATTTGCGAATACCAAGGATGCCTGGTCTTGAGTCCACCTCACGCCTCTTTCTTCCAGTACCCCACGCCTCCTGTCTCCTTAACTCTCTCTTTCATGCTGTCTTTATCCCTGCGTTCTCACTGTTGTACTAGCTTTTTCTTCCTCCCTCTATCTTCATTTTCTGCATTTATCCCTTTTGCTCTGATGATGAAAAATAAGCCCCAGTCCCTAGAAATGAGCCCTGGTGTCACATGGCCCATAGGGACATTGTTGTCTTCACTAAGTTAGCATGAGCACGTTGCAGCTTGCCTGTTGATTTGTGCACTTACTACACAACCTTATTTTGCAATATCTTCTATGGCTGTTTTCACATGAGAACCCATCGCTGTTTTCACTCTCTGCTTGTTCCTGGGATTTTGACTGAACATTGTGAGCAAGGTCGAACTACAATGCCTCTTGTTATTTTGTTCTGGCCAGGCCTTAGACAAAACATACCGCTGCAGCTGTTGTTTGGACAGAGCACTTTGTTTTTTATTAGAATACACGAATAGGTAGTACACACCTGGAAAGGGACCTTTCCAGGGAGAAGAGCGAGACAGCACATTTGAGGTAGATCTACTCTGGGGTATGGGGTATGGGGTCTGCTGACAAAGCCCAGAGATCTTCTAATATGTAATAATAATTATTCTTTATTGTCCAATTAATTAAACTCATTACAATAGACACAACACATTTCATAAAACAGAGCTATTTCATACGTTCATTACAAATGTTGGGGAAGTAATTACATACCTTAATAACCATTGTAATATATAATAATACTGCTTCTTAGCAAGGGAAGGGAGGTTAGGCTTGTGAGAAGTTGGCCTGATGTATGATGTCACTAGTTATAGTGTACACCTTATATCAGTCCAAATACCCTTATGGTGATTGGTTGTAAAGTCAACCTTATAGACCAGCTATCCTAGTGGTAGCATGGACAAGAGCAGTCTTAGGCTAAACTCTGAATGGCATGTGAAGCCAGCTGTGATACCATATATAATCCCTTGAATACCAAATGAAAGGACACCACAACAGATATATATATAAAATAAAGTGTATTTATTCTAAGCAAACCCTCAACACTCTTTATGAGTTTAGAGGTAAGTACAACACAGTCTTATTAATGCATACAGTAAGTCACACAGGTAAGTAATACAGTTAGGCCCTAGGGGCCACGCAAACCATATACTAAATAAGTGGTATAAGAACCACTGTCACGGAAATAGAATAGGCCTAGGCCTAGGGAATCGCTGGGGCTACACTACACTAGCGTTAGTTAGGAAGTGGGAGGCCCACGGGATTCGTGTGCAGAGTGGAAACACTCACGCGTAATGCGTAAAAGTCAATAGCAATGTTATAGTTTAGAAATAGATAGATTTAGGACACTTCCGGAGTAGCTAGGAAGTTGAGACTTGAAAACTAGATACTAAGATAGTCACTATCCTGATGAGCACCGGAGTACCCAAGTTACCGAGCCCACAGGCTGCGGGTGCATAGGGGTGAAGATGCGTCGTTTTCGTCGTCGACTCCTATGGATGCCTGAAGAAAGATGCTGACAGGCAGTCAGGGGAGAGTGTCCGGTGGATCCCAAGCCTGGGATCAAGAAGAGAGGAAACCTGCAAGCAGAAGGGACAGAGTCAAGGTCACTAGCCAGTGACCACGTGGAACCAGGAAGGAACCAGGCGATGTCGTGAAGAGTTGCAGGTGAAGGTGAAGCTTGTCGCTGCAGCCAGGAGGACCAGGAAGCGTCGAGGACGACCAGGACCAGGAGGCGAGCTGTCCCACGAAGGCTCTTGCTGTCGGCGGCGTCGAAGTTGGACTAGGACTCACCAAGCCTTGGCAAGCGGAACCCACGAAGAACAAAGGACTTGCTTCTGGTGCAGACCAGGAAGGTCTGGGGTGCTTCTTCTTTGCAGAGAAGCGGGAGCCAGTCTGGAGGAGCCAAACCAGCGCAGAAGATTTCAGGGAGCGTCGTCACCAAGGCCACTAGCCAGCGGGCAAGCAACCGGACAGACGCGGCAAGCAGGAAAATGCTGAAGGGCCCCACGCAGGACTCGTGGAGTGTGGGGGGCTGGTCTTCGGTGCAGATGGTGCTTGGGGTTGGGGCTTCTCAATCCCCGGTGCACAACTTCGAGGGTACCTCAGAAGCTGCGCTGTAAGTTACTAGCCACTTTTCCCAGGTAGCCGGACCCACGTCGCTCGTCGCCTCCACGGATCTCAGCTCTGCTGCAGATGTGGATGAGGGTCGGAGAAGTCTGGAAATCAAGGCTCTGGTCGGGCTCTGCAGTCGGTTCCTCGTCGAACGTTTCACAAAGCAAAGGGTAGTCTCTTGATGGTGCCTGTTTGCACAGGGTAGCCACTCCTTGGCTACAAGGGAGATTCTTCAGTCTTCTTCTTTCGTCGAATGTCAAAGGTCCAGAGTTTCTGTTCAGTTTTGCAGGTTCAGGATAATCTAAAGTCTTGAGGCCCAACTCCCACTCTTATACTAATCTGGGGGGCTGGGATACCTGCTAGGTCACGCCTTATGGGTGGGACCTGGGAGGGGGTGGTTACACCCACTTCCCTTTGTCCAGTTTCGCGCCAGAGCTGGGGCTGGAGTGCCCCAGCGCCGGTTTGAACTGGACTATGCAAGGAACACCTTGTGTGCCCCAGGCATGTCTCATTCCTTTCAGCCCACCCTGCCCCAATACACTAAAGGCTGTCTGGGGAGGTGCTAGCACCTCCCCAAGCAGGAAACCTATTGTCCAGGCCTCCCTGGTTGGGATCACTCCCAGCTGCAGGAGGTCAGACTTGTGTCGTGGCAGCAGCATCCATTTTGTGATGCTGAGGCTTTGGTCAGAGGCTAACAGTTGAAGTATGATTTTAACATGTCTTTCCCTCTAGAAGGGGGGAATAATATTCTCATGTCCAGAAATGGCATGGGGGTATTATTCCCGAGTGTTAGACACCTTACACGACATGTTTTGATAAAGCCAAACCATAGTTACCATAACCGTCTAAGATTATAAGGCACTTTAAGAGTATATGGTAGGCTATATCATAGAACAGCTATAAGGACAAGGTTCCGAAAGCTGCAGACAGGCTCAGCTCATGCTAGAGCACCATCTCACATGTTACCAAGCACTCTGCCTCCAGGATTGTCAAGGCCTGCCATAGGAGTGACTGATAGGTACACATGTGTCTATATGTAAGTTAGGTATAGGAATACTACACCTAAGCAAGGGGTGATTACACGACCTTCCCCCAGCTGAGTGATCAGCCAGTTGTGTCAAAATGGAAGGCCAGGCCAGGGGTGGCACAATACATGCTGCAGCCCCTGGTAGGCCTAGGGTACACCTATGCCCTGGGCACCTAGGGTACACTGTACAGGGGCCAATAAGGTGATCCTATCCAAATGGGTTATGCACCTAAAGTACATAGTATCAATTTAGAGAGAGAACAGCAGGGCTGTGGGTCTGATTAGCAGGCCCACAGCCACATCTAAGTCGTAAACCAGTAAAGCAAAAGCAAAAAGTGGGGGTGAACATAGAAAGCAGACCCTACTCTCCTACACAACCCCCCCCCCCAAACTTAGGGACATTAAACTAACCTTGACCAGTTGAGTCTTCATGTTCTAAGTGGAAATATCTGGAGAGTCCATCTGCATTGGCATGGTCAGTCCCAGGTCTATGTTCCACTGTGAAGTCCATCCCCTGTAGGGAAATGGACCACCTAAGAAGTTTGGGATTTTCACCCTTCATCTGATTTAGCCACAAGAGGGGCTTATGGTCTGTCTGAATCTTGAAGTGAGTGCCAAACAAGTATGGCCTCAGCTTCTTCAGGGCCCAAACCACAGCAAAGGCCTCCCTCTCAATAGCTGACCAACGTTTCTCTCTAGGGGTCAGCCTTCTACTTATAAAAGCAATGGGCTGGTCTTGACCATCTACATTCAGTTGTGAAAGAACAGCTCCCACACCTAACTCAGAAGCATCTGTCTGGACAATGAACTCTTTGGAGTAGTCTGGACTTTTCAGAATAGGTGCACTGCACATGGCCTGCTTCAGGTCATCAAATGCTTTTTGACAGCTTACTGTCCACTGAACTTTCTTTGGCATCTTCTTGGAGGTCAAGTCATTAAGTGGTGTCACTATGGACCCATAGTTCTTAACAAACTTTCTGTAGTACCCAGACAGGCCCAAGAAAGCTCTGACCTGAGTCTGGGTAGTTGGAGGAGCCCAGTCCTTTATGGTCTGGATCTTGCTCTCCAGTGGTTGAACCTGACCCCCACCAACTAGGTGGCCCAGGTATACAACCTTGCTCTGCCCTATCTGGCACTTAGTGGCCTTGATAGTGAGGCCTGCCTTTTGCAGGGCCTCTAAAACATTCCTCAGGTGGACCAGGTGATCCTCCCAGGTGGAGCTAAAGACAGCAATATCATCAAGATAAGCTGCACAATAATCATCCAACCCAGTAAGGACTTGATTCACCAGCCTTTGGAAAGTGGCAGGTGCATTCTTCAAACCAAAGGGCATTACCACAAATTGATAATGTCCTCCTGGGGTCGAGAAAGCAGTTTTGGCCTTTGCACTCTCAGCTAATCTGATTTGCCAGTAGCCTGCTGTTAGGTCAAATGTGCTCAAAAACTTAGCAGCTGCCAGTCTGTCAATGAGCTCATCTGCCCTAGGTATTGGGTGGGCATCTGTCCTAGTGACAGCATTGAGACCTCTGTAATCCACGCAAAACCTCATCTCTCTCTTACCATCTTGGGTGTGAGGTTTTGGCACAAGGACTACAGGACTAGCCCAAGGGCTCTCTGAAGGTTCAATGACTCCCAGCTCCAACATCTTTTGTACCTCAACTTTTATGCAGTCCCTGACATGGTCAGGTTGCCTGTAGATTTTACTCTTCACAGGCAGACTGTCACCAGTGTCCACCTCATGGGTGCACCAGTTTGTCTGACTTGGGGTCAGAGAGAACATATGTCTGTAGGCCTGCAGAACTTGTCTGCAGTCCTGTTGCTGATGGACAGTGAGGCTGTCAGAAAAGACCACACCATCAACTGAGCCATCATCAGGGTTCTGAGTCAACAGGTCTGGGAGAGGGTCACTCTCCTCCTCCTGCCCCTCATCTGTAGCCATGAGTAGCCCCATGTCTGCCCTGTCAACATATGCCTTCAATCTGTTGACATGAAGCACCCTGTGGGGGCTTCTGGGAGTCCCAAGGTCCACCAAGTAGGTGACTTCTCCCTTTTTCTCAACAATAGTGTGGGGTCCAGACCATTTGTCTTGGAGTGCTGCTGGGGCCACTGGCTCCAACACCCACACTTTCTGTCCTGGCTGGTAAACAGTCAGTACAGCCTTTTGGTCATGCCAAGCTTTTTGGAGTTCTTGGCTTGCCTCAAGGTTTTTAGAAGCCTTCTTCATATACTCTGCCATCCTGGAGCGGAGACCAAGTACATAATCCACTATGTCTAGTTTGGGTTGTCTGAGAGGTCTCTCCCATCCTTCCTTCACCAAACACAGGGGTCCTCTTACAGGATGCCCAAACAAAAGCTCAAAAGGGCTGTAGCCAACCCCCTTTTGTGGGACCTCTCTGTAAGCAAACAGAAGGCAGGGTAAAAGGATGTCCCATCTTCGCCTAAGCTTGTCTGGTAATCCTTTTATCATTCCCTTTAGGGTCTTGTTGAATCTCTCAACAAGCCCATTGCACTGTGGGTGATAGGGTGTGGTGAACTTATAGTTAACACCACACTCCTTCCACATTGCAGTCAAGTATCCTGACATAAAGTTGGCACCTCTGTCAGAAATGACCTCCTTTGGAAAGCCCACTCTGGAGAATACTCCAAGCAGGGCCCTTGCCACAACAGGAGCTGTTGTGGTCCTCAGGGGAATTGCTTCTGGGTACCTGGTGGCATGGTCCACTATCACCAGTATGAATCTGTGCCCAGATGCTGTTTGTGGGTCCATTGGTCCTACAATATCTATGCCCACTCTTTCAAAGGGGACCCCCACCACTGGTAGTGGTATGAGGGGGGCCTTTGTGGTGCCACCTGATTTGCCGCTGGCTTGGCAGGTGACACTGGAGCGACAAAACTCCTTAGTATCTTCTGACATATGGGGCCAGTGAAAGTGAGGGACAAGCCTGTCCCAAGTCTTGTTCTGGCCTAAATGTCCTGCAAGGGGAATATCATGGGCCAAGGTTAGAAGGAAGCCTCTGAACTTCAGTGGTATGACCAACCTCCTGGATGCACCAGGCTTGGGGTCTCTAGCCTCTGAGTACAGTAGCCCTTCATCCCAATACACTCTATGGGTACCTTGAGCATTCTGGGGCCTACAGTAGAGGACAAAGCTAAGTCCCCATCACAGATCAGGACAGCCTGAGTAGGTACTCTGACTAGGCCAGAATCCTCCTCAGTTCCCAGGGTTAACCCTACTACACCCTTTTGCTGGGAACCACCACTTACAGCTGAACTAGGGGGTACAGTTGCCTTAGGGGCAATGGTGGCTGGGGGCTTATCCTTTTTGGTGCACTCACTAAACCAATGTGAGGTAGACTTACAATAGTTGCACCATGGTTTCTTTTGGCCTTCTTTCTTCTTATCCTTTTTGGAACCACCCTCCCCCTGAGCCTTTTGGGGGCCTGGTGAAGACTTCTGGTCTTTTTGTTTCTGCTCATTACCCTTCTGGTCTGCCTTTTTCTGATCACCGCCCTGGT
The DNA here is from genome assembly GCF_964204655.1 of Triturus cristatus. Classification (NCBI taxonomy): domain Eukaryota; kingdom Metazoa; phylum Chordata; class Amphibia; order Caudata; family Salamandridae; genus Triturus; species Triturus cristatus. The sequence continues at coordinate 974,230,035 of NC_140584.1, read as the reverse complement.
TCTGGTTTTTCTGCTTAACTCTAGTCCTGACCCATCTATCTGCCTTCTTTCCCAATTCTTGGGGAGAAGTCAGATCAGAATCAATCAGGTGTTGATGCAATAGCTGGTTTTGACAGTTGTTAAGTATTTGTTCTCTCATGATCAAATTATACAATCCTGTATAGTCCTTAACCTTACTTCCCATTAGCCAGCCTTCCAGAGCCTTAGTGGCACAATCTACAAAGTCAGTCCAGTCCTGAGTCTGTGTCTTCTGGGTATCCCTGAACAACAACCTGTATTGTTCAGTGGTTAGGCCAAACCCATCAATCAGAGCACTCTTCAGGACAGTGTAATTATCTGCATCCTCATCACTAACTGTGAGGAGCTTGTCTCTTCCTTTCTCAGAGAAGGAGAGCCACAAGATAGCTGCCCACTGACTTTGGGGTACCTGCTGTACTTTGCAAGCTCTCTCCAAAGCAGTTATCCATTTGTGGATGTCATCCCCACACTTGTAGGGAGGGACAATCTTGCTCAGGTTTCTATTATCATAGTGCCTGTCTCTATCTCTAGGAATGTTGCTGCCACCAGTGGGTTCTAACCCACTTAACTTTTGTTCTCTAGCCAGAGCAAGCTTCTCTTTGGCAAGGGCAAGTTCTTCCCTCTGAATCCTCAGATTAGCCTCCCTCATTCTGGCTGCATGCTCCTTTCTCTCAGGTGAAGTCATTCCCCTGTGAGAGGAAGCATTAGAGATGTTAGAGACATGGGAGTGGATGGATTCCCTTGAAGGGGATCTGTCCCTCCTGTTTCTCTGTGAATGTCTACTTGTGGGTCTGTATGGGGGGATCCCATGCAAACTCCCATGTAAACTTAAGTTAGCCTGGCTAAGTCTCCTTACTTGGCTCTGGCTGTCTACCTCCCCATCTGAAGCCCCATCTGACTCCTCTGTGGTGGGTAGGCCCTCCTCTGTGCCTAGGGCACCTTCCTGAGATGCCCTCTGAGCATCATACTCCTCTAGGAGTTGTCTTAACTGAAGGAGGGTAGGGTTTGCACCCTGTTTTATTCCTCTGGAGGTACACAATTGTCTCATCTCCTGGAATGTTAAGGTATCATACCTAGAGGGGGTCTTCTGCAGACCTGCCCCTCCTGAGAGAGCATCTACTTGATCTCCTCCCAGAGGCATGATCTAGTGAGGGTGTGGTGTGTGCACCTACCTACACTAGTTGTTTCTACTAAACCTCTCTAGTAGTTGTAGTCAGGGTGTGTTACTCCCTTCAACCTACAACCGCTAAGTCCAGTAGGACTTAAGTATTATAAACTATGTTATATGTACCTAGACAATATCTGTGTGATCTTTCAATTTAGTATCTCAAGATTACAATGGTATTACAACAGCAAGCTCAGATCCCAACCGCTGCTCACCAATGTGAGAAGTTGGCCTGATGTATGATGTCACTAGTTATAGTGTACACCTTATATCAGTCCAAATACCCTTATGGTGATTGGTTGTAAAGTCAACCTTATAGACCAGCTATCCTAGTGGTAGCATGGACAAGAGCAGTCTTAGGCTAAACTCTGAATGGCATGTGAAGCCAGCTGTGATACCATATATAATCCCTTGAATACCAAATGAAAGGACACCACAACAGATATATATATAAAATAAAGTGTATTTATTCTAAGCAAACCCTCAACACTCTTTATGAGTTTAGAGGTAAGTACAACACAGTCTTATTAATGCATACAGTAAGTCACACAGGTAAGTAATACAGTTAGGCCCTAGGGGCCACGCAAACCATATACTAAATAAGTGGTATAAGAACCACTGTCACGGAAATAGAATAGGCCTAGGCCTAGGGAATCGCTGGGGCTACACTACACTAGCGTTAGTTAGGAAGTGGGAGGCCCACGGGATTCGTGTGCAGAGTGGAAACACTCACGCGTAATGCGTAAAAGTCAATAGCAATGTTACAGTTTAGAAATAGATAGATTTAGGACACTTCCGGAGTAGCTAGGAAGTTGAGACTTGAAAACTAGATACTAAGATAGTCACTATCCTGATGAGCACCGGAGTACCCAAGTTACCTAGCCCACAGGCTGCGGGTGCATAGGGGTGAAGATGCGTCGTTTTCGTCGTCGACTCCTATGGATGCCTGAAGAAAGATGCTGACAGGCAGTCAGGGGAGAGTGTCCGGTGGATCCCAAGCCTGGGATCAAGAAGAGAGGAAACCTGCAAGCAGAAGGGACAGAGTCAAGGTCACTAGCCAGTGACCACGTGGAACCAGGAAGGAACCAGGCGATGTCGTGAAGAGTTGCAGGTGAAGGTGAAGCTTGTCGCTGCAGCCAGGAGGACCAGGAAGCGTCGAGGACGACCAGGACCAGGAGGCGAGCTGTCCCACGAAGGCTCTTGCTGTCGGCGGCGTCGAAGTTGGACTAGGACTCACCAAGCCTTGGCAAGCGGAACCCACGAAGAACAAAGGACTTGCTTCTGGTGCAGACCAGGAAGGTCTGGGGTGCTTCTTCTTTGCAGAGAAGCGGGAGCCAGTCTGGAGGAGCCAAACCAGCGCAGAAGATTTCAGGGAGCGTCGTCACCAAGGCCACTAGCCAGCGGGCAAGCAACCGGACAGACGCGGCAAGCAGGAAAATGCTGAAGGGCCCCACGCAGGACTCGTGGAGTGTGGGGGGCTGGTCTTCGGTGCAGATGGTGCTTGGGGTTGGGGCTTCTCAATCCCCGGTGCACAACTTCGAGGGTACCTCAGAAGCTGCGCTGTAAGTTACTAGCCACTTTTCCCAGGTAGCCGGTCCCACGTCGCTCGTCGCCTCCACGGATCTCAGCTCTGCTGCAGATGTGGATGAGGGTCGGAGAAGTCTGGAAATCAAGGCTCTGGTCGGGCTCTGCAGTCGGTTCCTCGTCGAACGTTTCACAAAACAAAGGGTAGTCTCTTGATGGTGCCTGTTTGCACAGGGTAGCCACTCCTTGGCTACAAGGGAGATTCTTCAGTCTTCTTCTTTCGTCGAATGTCGAAGGTCCAGAGTTTCTGTTCAGTTTTGCAGGTTCAGGATAATCTAAAGTCTTGAGGCCCAACTCCCACTCTTATACTAATCTGGGGGGCTGGGATACCTGCTAGGTCACGCCTTATGGGTGGGACCTGGGAGGGGGTGGTTACACCCACTTCCCTTTGTCCAGTTTCGCGCCAGAGCTGGGGCTGGAGTGCCCCAGCGCCGGTTTGAACTGGACTATGCAAGGAACACCTTGTGTGCCCCAGGCATGTCTCATTCCTTTCAGCCCACCCTGCCCCAATACACTAAAGGCTGTCTGGGGAGGTGCTAGCACCTCCCCAAGCAGGAAACCTATTGTCCAGGCCTCCCTGGTTGGGATCACTCCCAGCTGCAGGAGGTCAGACTTGTGTCGTGGCAGCAGCATCCATTTTGTGATGCTGAGGCTTTGGTCAGAGGCTAACAGTTGAAGTATGATTTTAACATGTCTTTCCCTCTAGAAGGGGGGAATAATATTCTCATGTCCAGAAATGGCATGGGGGTATTATTCCCGAGTGTTAGACACCTTACACGACATGTTTTGATAAAGCCAAACCATAGTTACCATAACCGTCTAAGATTATAAGGCACTTTAAGAGTATATGGTAGGCTATATCATAGAACAGCTATAAGGACAAGGTTCCGAAAGCTGCAGACAGGCTCAGCTCATGCTAGAGCACCATCTCACATGTTACCAAGCACTCTGCCTCCAGGATTGTCAAGGCCTGCCATAGGAGTGACTGATAGGTACACATGTGTCTATATGTAAGTTAGGTATAGGAATACTACACCTAAGCAAGGGGTGATTACACGACCTTGCCCCAGCTGAGTGATCAGCCAGTTGTGTCAAAATGGAAGGCCAGGCCAGGGGTGGCACAATACATGCTGCAGCCCCTGGTAGGCCTAGGGTACACCTATGCCCTGGGTACCTAGGGTACACTGTACAGGGGCCAATAAGGTGATCCTATCCAAATGGGTTATGCACCTAAAGTACATAGTATCAATTTAGAGAGAGAACAGCAGGGCTGTGGGTCTGATTAGCAGGCCCACAGCCACATCTAAGTCGTAAACCAGTAAAGCAAAAGCAAAAAGTGGGGGTGAACATAGAAAGCAGACCCTACTCTCCTACAAGGCTCTATTGTCTTTTCTCTATTGTCTTTTCAAGATGACATCTCCCTTCATGATATATGGATTAGCTGCTATGCTGACTGTATTTGTACTATGCATTTTCTTGCTTGTTTTGGCATGTGTACTGCATGTTAGGACATATTAGTTAAAATAAATATTTTAAACTGTTTTGTGTCAGATCTTATTGTGGACAAGTACAAGAGTGTGAGTGAAAGGGTGTGTCTTGTTACCACAATTCCTGAGAGATCTGAGAGTGTTGTGTTCTGGGGTGTCTAATCATTTGTTTCTCTGCGAGTGAGTAGGAGAGCAAGTGAGACACTATAGCTAGTCGGTCCTGGGCTCATGGGTACTCAGGTGGTAGGATGACTCAGTTGCTATGGAATAAGGTCCCATAATCCTACTCATAGTTCTGTCCTTGGGCAGAATCCCTGAAACATGGTGCCCAATTTTTGGTCTGATACTTATTCACGAGACCCCTGAGTAGCACTTCTGCTTGTCCACAATACCCTCTCACTGGTTCCCGGAGACGTCCGTGGTGGGAGGGCTTTGCCTCCTGTATTGGTAGGGTATCCCTATTTCTATTGGTTTTTCAAGCTTGAACTTTAAAAGGTTTTTGACCCTCTTTTGCGCTGCCGTTTTCCTTGCTCTGTTTTCTATAAACATAGCACAAGCTGTCTCAATTGCAGCACCTAACCGCGCGGCGGTTACGTCATTTTTAACTCTACACGGAGTCCCCAATGCAGGGGCAAACATTATTTTCGTAGTTGAGGCTGATCCAGCATACCGCTTTGAGATATTTTATTCTTGGGTTACATTTCCAGCAGTGGATGAAAATGATCATTTGTTTCATGAACATACGCCCATTGCATCTCCTCAAGCGTATCGTCCTTATGCGTTACTTGAAGTTCCGTTGGCATCCTGGGAGCATACCATTTGGTTTAATAGCATCCTTCCACACCCTTTTTCTTCTGTTCGAATGTGCCCCTTATCTATCGATGGGGCCAGTTGGCCTATTTTGGCTGATTTTACACCACATCCAGATTATCTGAATGTTACTATCGCAGAGCTGCGTCAATTGCATACACAGTTAATTCTTCTTCATTGACGAGTCATACAGTTTATGCCTCGGGCACTTCAGACAGCTCTGGCTGGAGCCGGTCCTCCACCTCCGGGACACGGTGGTGGACTTGTGATTAGTCCTGTCATGATTAACTCCGTGATGGGTAAGCGTCCTCAAAATTGTGATGACTTGACATTTTGGGTTGCACAAACATTTAAGCAACTTGAAGCTGTTTTTCGCACACAACTCCTGTTGAAAAACACAGGATCCTTACAATGAGTTTGCTGAGTGGTGTGATTCCCTCTTTATCTGACTGCACCACCTGGGTGACAGTGTTTGCTTCAGTGTATACATTGTGCTTTGGTACTGTAGGAGAGTAGGGTCTGCTATCCTATGGTCACCCCAAATTTTTGCTTTTTGCTTCACTGGTTTTTGACATATTGAGGCTGTGGGCCTGCCAATCAGACCCCCAGCCTGCTGTTCTCTCTACTAAATTAAAACTATGCACCCTAGGTGCATAACCAATTGGAAGTGGATCACCCTGTCAGCCCCTGTACCAGTGTACACTAGGTACCCAGGGCATTGGTGTACCCAAGGCCTGCCAGGGGCTGAAGCATGTATTGTGCCACCCCAGGCTTGGCCTAACAATTTGACACAACTGGCTGATCACTCAGCTGGGGTAAGTTGGTGTAATCACCTCTTACTTAGGTGTAGTATACCTATACCTAACCTTAAATGGGACACCTGGTAACCTATAAGTCCCTCCTATGGCAGGCCTTAACAATCCTGAAGGCAGAGTGCTTGGTTCCATGTGAGATGGTGCTCTAGCATGAGCTGAGCCTGTCTGCAGTGGTCGGAACAACTTCCTTCTACTGTTTCCAGATATCGTCATACCATATACTCTTAAGTGCATTATGAACCTCGCGGTTAAATGCTATCTTTGGTTTGGCTTTATCAAAACATGTCGAGTAAGGTGTCACACGAATTGGAATACTAACCCCTCGCCAATTCTGGCGACGGGGTTAGCATTCCACCCTTCTAGAGGGACACGACATGTACAGTACCTGAAACCCGGGTAAAATCAGACATAGCCTCAGCTCCACAAAATGGATGCTGCCACCCCAGACACAAGTCTGCCCTCCTGCTGCTGGGAGTCCTTCCAGCTTGGGAGGTGTGGACAAAGGGTTTCCTGCCAGGAGAGGCGCGTGCACCACCCCAGACAGGATTTTGTGTATTGGTCAGGTAGGGCTTGAAAGAAACCAGACATGCCTTTGGCTCACAAGGAGCCTCGGTGCATATGCCAGTTCAAACCGGTCCTGGGGCACACCAGTCCCGGGCCTGGGGCGAGCTTGACAAAGGATTGGGGGTGTAACCACCCCCCTTCCTGGTCCCACCCATAGGGAGGGACCTAGCAGGTAGTCCGGCCCCTAGAATCCGCTTAAAGGTAGGAGCTGTGTCCTAAGATTTCAGACATCCTGGAATCAACTTGAAACTAAGAAGAAGACGGGAACTTCGACATTCTGCTGCACAGAAGACTGAAGGAAATCTCCCCTGTGGTCAGGGAGTGACCACCTTGCTAACGCAAGCACCATCCAGCGAATCAACGTCTGCTTTGCCGCCGCCTCCCGCCGGAGCCCGAGCCCAGAGACTGACAAGACCTGGACCTCCAGACCTCTCACCGCCCGATCCACAGTCCCTGAAAAGAGGAGACCCGTGGAGGCACCGAGACACGTGGAGCCAGCCATCTTGAAACGGCCACGACAAGCTGACAAGTGCAACAACCGAGGCTCCCTCCAAGTTGTGCTTTGGGATCTGAGAAGCCCAACCCTCGAGCAGCATCTGCACCAAAGGTGAGCCCTCCAGCATCTCCACGAGAAACGACCACGATCTGCGTGGGGCCCTTCTGCATTTTGCCACTCGACGCGCCTAACCGGTTGCTGGCCCGCTGGCTAGTAGCCATCTTGGCGACGAACTTCACGAAATACACCGCTGGTCTGGTTGCTCCAGACTGGCCCTTGCTCCCCTCCAAAGGAGCAGTTCTTCTGACCTTGCTGGTCAGAACCATCAGCTTATTTCATCTCCTACAATTGCTTTTGCCAAGGCTTGTTTGCTTCAATCAAGTCGCCGACACCGCCGACAGCGAGAGCCTGCATGGGACAGCTCGTGAACCGACTCCTGGACGTCGTCGACCTCCAGGGACCACGTGGCTGCAGAGACAAGCTACACCTTTCGTCCTGTTTGCACCCGACATTGCCTGGTACCCACCTGGTGCCACGCTGGTCACTGGCTAGTGACTGTGAACACTGTCCCCTCTGCTTACAGGTCTACAACATCTCCGATCCACTCTTGGATCCACCGCATCTCTCCCGGACCGACCACCTGCAGCATCTTTGTCTTCAGGCTCCACGGAACAGATAGAAGAAACCCGACGCACTTCGAGGCCTATGCACCCGCTTCCTGTGGGTGAGGTAAAGCTGGCACACCTGTGCCCAAGTGTAGCATTACATCTCTAGTGCCTGTGTTCCAAATCTTGAGTTCCTAGTCCATCCGGAAGATCCTCTTTGCAGTAACTTTGTACTTTTTACGCACCCATTGAAACCTATGGGAGCACGCGTGTGACTATTTGCTCTGCACACGCCACCCGTGGACCTCCTGGTCACTAACTGAAGTTAGCTCCTTGTAGGCCCAGCGATTCTAGAGGCCCTAGGCCTTTTCCCTTTTCTGTTCGTGGTACTTATACCACTATTTTAGTATATGGTTCGAGTGGCCACCAGGGCCTATCCATATAAAGTGCAACTTCTGTGTATTCTACTGTAATCTTGTTTGACGATTTGTGTTCCTGTGCTCATAAAGAGACTAGGGGTTACTTTGAGAAATAAATACATATATATTTTGAATATATATCTGTGTGGTGTCCTTTCATTGGTATAAAAGGGGGTTGCATTTGGTAAAACAGCTGGCTTAACACGCTTCACGAGTTTAGCCTCAAAGACTGCTTAGCCTACGCTACCACTAGGGCAGCTAGTCCGAAAAGGTTGACTTACAACCACACCATAAGGGTTGCTTGGCATGGTACAAGGTGATCACTTTAACTAGTGAGCATCATATACCAGGCCAACTTCTCACATTGGTGAGCAGCGGTTGGATTTGAGCTTGCTGTGTTTTACCATTGTAATCTCTTGGTTACCAATTGAAAGATCACATAGGTACCTGTAGGTACATATAAAACAAGATTAGATATACATAAGTTCTACTGAACTTAGTTGTTGTAGAGCAAAGGGAGTAGCACACCCTGACTACAACTACTAGATAGGTTTAGTAGGTAAACCCAAGTGTAGGTAGATTGCAACACATCCACCCACACTTAAGAGCAATGGCTGGGGCAGAGGGGTCCACTGTACCCATCTCTGTTGAGAGTGACCCCCAGAGGGCACCATCCATCTTTGCTACCCTTAATCAGAATGAGCTCAGGCATTTGGCAACTCTTAGAGGCCTTAAACAGCCCAAGAACCCTACCTCTGCTGAGCTCAGAGAACTCTTGCAAAATGATGAAAATCAGAGAGAGCTCAAGAAAGCTTCCCAGTTAGCCCCCTTAGGGACATGAACAGGAGGCCCCCCTTCTGAAGATGCTACAGAGGTACCCAGTTCCAATAGTCACCCCTTAGATGGCAATAATACCACAGAGGATGAGAGTGATAAAGGTGCTGATACAGAAAGTAGTGATGATGAAGGGAGAACAAGCCCAGTGCCAAGTGTTATACTTGGCCCAGCTAAACTAAGGCTATTGGGGACTGACAGTGGGTTTACCCCATTGGATCTCCCCAGTGGACTTAACACAGGGCTTGGGAGGCAAAGGAATCGCTCAGGTGACTCCAATGCTTCTCATGGCTCTAGAGGCTCTCAAGGTCACTCCAGGAAAAGGATGACCACCCCTCAGAGGAGGGAACATGAGGCCAGAATGCAGGAAGCCCAGCTGAGGATCAGGAAACAGGAGCTAGAAGTAGCCCTGATGGAAGAAAAACTGAACAAGGCTAGGCAACCTAGAGAGAGTGGGTCTATACCCACTGGTGGCAGCATTGTCCCTAAGGACAAAGATAGGGTCTTTGATAATAGGAACCTGTCTAAGGTTGTGCCCCCCTACAAAAGTGGGGATGACATCCACAAATGGATAACTGCTCTTGAGAGAGCCTGCAAAGTACAGCAGGTTCCTGAAGACCAGTGGGCAGCAATCCTCTGGCTCTCCTTTGAAGGAAGAGGCAGAGACAGACTCCTCACTGTTAGAGAAGAGGATGTCAGAAATTACAGAGTCCTGAAGAGTGTTCTGGTAGATGGGTTAGGCTTAACCACTGAACAGTACAGGTTAATGTTCAGAGACACCCAAAAGACACAGACTCAGGACTGGTCTGAATATGTTGAATGTGCCACTAACGCTTTGGAGGGTTGGTTGCTGGGAAGTAAGGTATCTGATTTTACAGGATTGTATAATTTGATGATGAGAGAACAGATTTTAAATAACTGTCAAAACCAGCAACTGCATCAACACTTGGTTGACTCTGATCTGACCTCTCCCCAAGAATTGGGAAAGAAGGCAGACAAATGGGTCAGAACCAGGGTTAAGCAAAAGAACCAGAACCAGGGCCAAGGGGGTGATCAGAAGAAAACAGACCAAAAGGGTGGAGATCAGAAACCTAAAGACCAGAAGTCTTCAACAGGGCCCCAAACTACTGCTAAGGAGGGTGGGTCCCAACAGTCCAAAAAGAAGAAAGAAGGTCAAAAGAAACCCTGGTGCAATCATTGCAAAAATACAACTCACTGGACTAGTGATTGCAAAAAGGGTGGAGCCCCCAACACTGTTGCCCCTAAGGCACCTGCTCCCAGTACTACTGTTAGCAGTGTTGGTCCCCAGACAAAGGGTGTAGTGGGAATCACTATGGGTACTGAAGGAGATTCTGACTTAGACAGAACCCTGACACAGGCAGTCTTGATCTGTGATGGGGACATTGATTTGTCCCTGACTGTGAGCCCCAGTAACCTGGGCAAGTACAGACAGACTCCTTTAATTAACGAAAAAGTGTCTCAAGCCTACAGGGACACGTGTGCCAGTGTCACTATGGTGACACCAGGCTTTGTGGACCCTGGACAGTACATACCAGGTGAGAATTACCTGGTGACCAATGCCAGCAATGCCACTACTTCACATAGTGTGGCAGTTGTTAACTTCTCATGGGGAGGGGTAACTGGCCTCAAAAGGGTTGTGGTTAGTGCAGACCTCCCAGTAGAATGTTTGTTGGGCAATGACCTAGAGAGTTCTCTATGGTCAGAAGTGGAGTACAGGACTCATGCAGAGATGTTAGGTATATCATCACATGTCCTTGCTGTGACCAGGTCACAGGCCAAAAAGTGCCTCACTGAACCTCAGGTCTTGGATCCTGGAACAATGGACCAAGCACCTACCAAGATGAAGAACAGGAGGGTCAAGGCTGTGCCTTCCCCCCTGCCTCAGAGTGATGATCAGCCTTCCCAGGAAGCTGAACTAGAGGACCCTGAAGGAACTGTCCCTGAAGAGCTTGAACCTGATCAGGTTGAGTTTCTGGGGACAGGGGGACCTTCAAGGGCTGACTTGAGGCAGGCTCAGTTATCCTGTCCCTCTCTTGAACCCCTCAGACAGCTGGCTGCTGCTGAGGCTGCTGGGAATGCTCAAGGTACCCATAAAGTGTATTGGGATGAAGGGCTCCTTTATTCAGAGGCTAGAGACCCCAAGCCTGGTGCTACCAGGAGGTTGGTTATACCTCTGCAATTTAGGGGCTTCCTTCTTACCTTGGCCCATGATATTCCTTTAGCAGGACACTTAGGCCAGAATAAGACTTGGGACAGGCTTGTCCCTCACTTTCACTGGCCTCATATGAATGAAGATACAAAGGAGTTTTGTCGCTCCTGTGTGACCTGCCAAGCCAGTGGCAAATCAGGTGGCACAACAAAGGCCCCCCTAATACCACTACCTGTGGTGGGGGTCCCCTTTGAAAGAGTGGGAATAGACATAGTGGGTCCCATGGATCCTCCCACTGCATCTGGGCACAGATTTATACTGGTGGTAGTGGATCGTGCCACCAGGTATCCAGAGGCAATTCCCCTTAGGACCACTACAGCACCTGTTGTGGCCAGGGCCCTGCTGGGAGTATTCTCCAGAGTGGGGTTTCCTAAGGAGGTAGTATCTGACAGAGGTACCAACTTTATGTCAGGATACTTGACAGCTATGTGGAAGGAAGTTCACCACCCCTTATCACCCACAATGCAATGGGCTTGTTGAGAGATTCAACAAGACCCTAAAGGGTATGATCAAAGGATTACCTGAAAAGCTCAGGCGAAGATGGGACATCCTTCTACCCTGCCTTCTGTTTGCTTACAGAGAGGTCCCACAAAAAGGAGTTGGCTACAGCCCCTTTGAATTGTTGTTTGGGCACCCTGTAAGAGGCCCACTGTGTTTGGTGAAGGAAGGATGGGAGTTACCTCTCAAAAAGCCTAAGCAAGACATAGTGGACTATGTACTTGGTCTCCGCTCCCAGATGGCTGAGTATATGGAGAAGGCATCCAAAAACCTTGAGGCAAGCCAGGCCTTACAGAAAGCTTGGGATGACCAAAAGGCTGTCTTGGTTGAGTTTCAGCCAGGACAGAAGGTATGGGGGTTGGAGCCAGTGGCCCCAGCAGCACTCCAAGACAAATGGTCTGGACCCCATACAATCCTGGAAAAGAAGGGAGAGGTCACCTACTTGGTCGACCTAGGAACTCCCAGGAGTCCCCACAGGGTACTCCATGTTAACAGGCTTAAAGCATATGTTAACAGGGCAGACATGGGCTTGCTCATGGCTACAGATGAGGGACAGGAGGAAGAGAGTGACCCTCTCCCAGACCTGTTGTCTCAGAACCCTGAAGATGGCTCAGTTGAAGGAGTGACCCTTGGAGGCAACCTCACTGCCCATCAGCAGACTGAATGTAGACAGGTTCTACAATCATTTTCACATATGTTTTCCTTAATACCTAGTCAAACTGACTTGACTGGTGTACCCATGTGGTGGACACTGGTGACAGTCTGCCTGTAAAGAACAAGCTTTACAGACAACCTGACCACGTCAGGGACTGTATAAAGGCTGAGGTACATAAAATGCTGGAATTAGGGGTCATTGAACCCTCAGAGAGCCCCTGGGCTAGCCCAGTGGTTCTGGTCCCCAAACCTCACACCAAAGATGGCAAGAGAGAAATGAGGTTCTGTGTGGACTACAGGGGTCTCAATGCTGTCACCAGGACAGATGCACACCCTATTCCAAGGGCAGATGAGCTCATAGACAAACTAGCTTCTGCAAAGTTTTTGAGCACATTTGACTTAACAGCTGGCTATTGGCAAATCAGATTAGCTGAGGAGTCTAAGGCCAAAACAGCATTCTCAACCCCAGGTGGGCACTACCAGTTTGTGGTGATGCCCTTTGGTCTGAAGAATGCACCTGCCACCTTCCAAAGGCTGGTGAACCAAGTCCTTACTGGGTTGGATGACTTTTGCGCAGCATATCTGGATGACATTGCTGTCTTTAGCTCCACCTGGGAGGATCACCTGATCCACCTGAAGAAGGCTCTTGAGGCTCTGCAAAGGGCAGGCCTCACTATCAAGGCTACTAAGTGCCAGATAGGGCAGAGTAAGGTTGTATATTTGGGCCACCTTGTAGGTGGAGGCCAAGTTCAACCACTGGAGAGTAAGATACAATCCATCAAGGACTGGTCCCCTCCAACCAATCAGACTCAAGTTCGAGCTTTCTTGGGCTTGACTGGGTACTACAGGAAGTTTGTTAAGAACTATGGGTCCATTGTGACTCCTCTTAATGATCTGACATCCAAGAAGATGCCCAAAAAGGTTCAGTGGACAGTAAGCTGTCAAAAGGCATTTGATGACCTGAAGGAGGCCATGTGCTCTGCACCTATCCTGAAAAGTCCTGACTACTCCAAAGAGTTTATTGTCCAAACAGATGCTTCTGAGTTGGGTGTGGGAGCTGTGCTGTCACAACTTAATGTAGATGGCCAAGACCAACCCATTGCTTTTATTAGCAGAAGGTTGACCCCCAGAGAGAAGAATTGGTCAGCTATTGAGAGGGAGGCCTTTGCTGTGGTGTGGGCCCTGAAGAAGCTGAGGCCATACTTGTTTGGCACTCACTTCAAGATTCAGACCGACCATAAGCCCCTCTTGTGGCTAAATCAGATGAAGGGTGAAAACCCCAAACTGCTTAGGTGGTCCATTTCCCTACAGGGGATGGACTTTACAGTGGAGCACCGGCGAGGTACTGACCATGGGAATGCAGATGGTCTCTCCAGGTACTTCCACTTAGGACATGAAGACGAGACTGGTCAAGGCTAGTTTAATGTCCCAGCGTTTGGGGGGGGGGGGGTTGTGTAGGAGAGTAGGGTCTGCTATCCTATGGTCACCCCAAATTTTTGCTTTTTGCTTCACTGGTTTTTGACATATTGAGGCTGTGGGCCCCCAGCCTGCTGTTCTCTCTACTAAATTAAAACTATGCACCCTAGGTGCATAACCAATTGGAAGTGGATCACCCTGTCAGCCCCTGTACCAGTGTACACTAGGTACCCAGGGCATTGGTGTACCCAAGGCCTGCCAGGGGCTGAAGCATGTATTGTGCCACCCCAGGCTTGGCCTAACAATTTGACACAACTGGCTGATCACTCAGCTGGGGTAAGTTGGTGTAATCACCTCTTACTTAGGTGTAGTATACCTATACCTAACCTTAAATGGGACACCTGGTAACCTATAAGTCACTCCTATGGCAGGCCTTAACAATCCTGAAGGCAGAGTGCTTGGTTCCATATGAGATGGTGCTCTAGCATGAGCTGAGCCTGTCTGCAGTGGTCGGAACAACTTCCTTCTACTGTTTCCAGATATCGTCATACCATATACTCTTAAGTGCATTATGAACCTCGCGGTTAAATGCTATCTTTGGTTTGGCTTTATCAAAACATGTCGAGTAAGGTGTCATACGAATTGGAATACTAACCCCTCGCCAATTCTGGTGACGGGGTTAGCATTCCACCCTTCTAGAGGGACACGACATGTACAGTACCTGAAACCCGGGTAAAATCAGACATAGCCTCAGCTCCACAAAATGGATGCTGCCACCCCAGACACAAGTCTGCCCTCCTGCTGCTGGGAGTCCTTCCAGCTTGGGAGGTGTGGACAAAGGGTTTCCTGCCAGGGGAGGCGCGTGCACCACCCCAGACAGGATTTTGTGTATTGGTCAGGTAGGGCTTGAAAGAAACCAGACATGCCTGTGGCTCACAAGGAGCCTCGGTGCATATGCCAGTTTAAACCGGTCCTGGGGCACACCAGTCCCGGGCCTGGGGCGAGCTGGACAAAGGATTGGGGGTGTAACCACCCCCCTTCCTGGTCCCACCCATAGGGAGGGACCTAGCAGGTAGTCCGGCCCCTAGAATCCGCTTAAAGGTAGGAGCTGTGTCCTAAGACTTCAGACATCCTGGAATCAACTTGAAACTAAGAAGAAGACGGGAACTTCGACATTCTGCTGCACAGAAGACTGAAGGAAATCTCCCCTGTGGTCAGGGAGTGACCACCTTGCTAACGCAAGCACCATCCAGCGAATCAACGTCTGCTTTGCCGCCGCCTCCCGCCGGAGCCTGAGCCCAGAGACTGACAAGACCTGGACCTCCAGACCTCTCACCGCCCGATCCACAGTCCCTGAAAAGAGGAGACCCGTGGAGGCACCGAGACACGTGGAGCCAGCCATCTTGAAACGACCACGACAAGCTGACAAGTGCAACAACCGAGGCTCCCTCCAAGTTGTGCTTTGGGATCTGAGAAGCCCAACCCTCGAGCAGCATCTGCACCAAAGGTGAGCCCTCCAGCATCTCCACGATCTGCGTGGGGCCCTTCTGCATTTTGCCACTCGACGCGCCTAACCGGTTGCTGGCCCGCTGGCTAGTAGCCATCTTGGCGACGAACTTCACAAAATACACCGCTGGTCTGGTTGCTCCAGACTGGCCCTTGCTCCCCTCCAAAGGAGCAGTTCTTCTGACCTTGCTGGTCAGAACCATCAGCTTATTTCATCTCCTACAACAATTGCTTTTGCCAAGGCTTGTTTGCTTTGATCAAGTCGCCGACACCGCAGACAGCGAGAGCCTGCGTGGGACAGCTCGTGAACCGACTCCTGGACGTCGTCGACCTCCAGGGACCACGTGGCTGCAGAGACAAGCTACACCTTTCGTCCTGTTTGCACCCGACATTGCCTGGTACCCACCTGGTGCCACGCTGGTCACTGGCTAGTGACTGTGAACACTGTCCCCTCTGCTTACAGGTCTTCAACATCTCCGATCCACTCTTGGATCCACCGCATCTCTCCCGGACCGACCACCTGCAGCATCTTTGTCTTCAGGCTCCACGGAACAGATAGAAGAAACCCGACACACTTCGAGGCCTATGCACCCGCTTCCTGTGGGTGAGGTAAAGCTGGCACACCTGTGCCCAAGTGTAGCATTACATCTCTAGTGCCTGTGTTCCGAATCTTGAGTTCCTAGTCCATCCGGAAGATCCTCTTTGCAGTAACTTTGTACTTTTTACGCACCCATTGAAACCTATGGGAGCACGCGTGTGACTATTTGCTCTGCACACGCCACCCGCGGACCTCCTGGTCACTAACTGAAGTTAGCTCCTTGTAGGCCCAGCGATTCTAGAGGCCCTAGGCCTTTTCCCTTTTCTGTTCGTGGTACTTATACCACTATTTTAGTATATGGTTCGAGTGGCCACCAGGGTCTATCCATATAAAGTGCAACTTCTGTGTATTCTACTGTAATCTTGTTTGACGATTTGTGCTCCTGTGCTCATAAAGAGACTAGGGGTTACTTTGAGAAATAAATACATATATATTTTGAATATATATCTGTGTGGTGTCCTTTCCTTGGTATAAAAGGGGGTTGCATTTGGTAAAACAGCTGGCTTAACACGCTTCACGAGTTTAGCCTCAAAGACTGCTTAGCCTACGCCCCCACTAGGGCAGCTAGTCCGAAAAGGTTGACTTACAACCACACCATAAGGGTTGCTTGGCATGGTACAAGGTGATCACTTTAACTAGTGAGCATCATATACCAGGCCAACTTCTCACAGGTACCCCCTCCATGAGCGTTCTTCCGGACATTGTGAAGAAGGTACAGGATGAACACGGGCCTGGTCCTGCCCTGGATTTAGGGATGAAGTTGGTGGCCATGTTCCCTATTGTCGCCGATATGGTTCTGGCCAACATTAAGGGTTAGGCAGTTTGCTTGCAAGTGCGCCAACGCCTAGCAGCAGTGGCGGAAGTGGATCTGCAGCGACAGTTGCCGATTATTATTGTGGATGTACATCATTGGGATGCAATTGTTTGGGGATGCAACCATTTGCACAGGCACAGAGTAAACCCCCTCCTGAAAAGGAGGGTCGTCCAGTCTTTCCTAAAAAGGCTTGGAACAAGATGCAGCAGCAGCAACAACAGAAGCCTGGATCACGTTCTGGTTCGCCACCACCTGACGCTTCTGAACTTAGATATGATTTCCTTGACCACTCTAAAATTAAGACACCAGAGAGGTTTCAGGTTCTCGATCCTCATTCTCCTAATTCCTTTCAAGAATCGTCAGATCAACAATTTAGCGGAGGAGGGCACAGGATCACACACAAGGCGAGTCTACGCAAGCAAGATGTGACCTGCAGCACCAGTTTGATGTAAAAGTCAAGCAGGGGGAACCACCTCAATATTGTGCCCCATTTCAGAAGAAAATAGTTGCAGCTTTGACTGCAAAGTATGCCTCAGGAGGTGAGAACCCTGCTCCTCAACAGGAGTTGGGCGCTAACCCTCCTTGACAGCGCAGCGGAGGTTAGCATAGTGCAGCAGACACTCCACCAGCATCTGGAGGCGAAAGCAACTGACACTTTTATTACAATAGAGACAGTTGATACTAGAGTTGCTCCTCCTGATAGGCTTTATGAAGTAAGCCTCCAAATTGAAGGTGATATTAAATGCCTGATTAAAGCAGCCTTTTAGGAGCATCTGACTTCCTCTTATGATATTTTGTTGGCGGAGGTTAATTGGCCACCCCCTTTTGTCTATGTCCCTGATGACGATAAAATGGCTTATGCCTCGAAGTGGGCTTGGTCTTTAGCTCCTGCAGTATATCGCAATCAGGCGGGTTGGGACGAGGATTACCCAGTACATGTGATTCCTTTGTGTTCTACACATCAGCCCCAACAACAGTATCCCATCAAACGAGATGCTAAAGCATCCGTAAGTGACATCCTGACCCAATTGGAATACCAGGGTGTGATAGAAACCTGTGTTTCATTGATGAATAATCCTTTTTTTCCCATATTGAAACAGGACGGTTCATATCGTATAGTTTTAAACTACAGACATTTGAACAGTCATGTTCGTTCCTTTGCGGTTCAGAACACACATAGCTCTGCGTTAGTTAACAACATTGTTCGAAAAATGTACAAAACCACTGTGGATATTTCCAATGGATTTTTCAGCAACTCTTTGGCTCCTGAGAGGCGCAATTTGACTGCTTTCAGTGCTCTGGGTAATCAGCAATGATATGCAAGATTGTCTGTGGGGTACAAGAATAGCCCAGGTTTGTTTGCGGCATGCATTGTTCCAATTTTTTTAAATAATTCTTTTTATTGAACAACTTGAATCAGCGTAAATACAGGAATCAGGTGAATAAGTTACAGGCAGGAGGAATTCATTTAGTGTCATATTAACAAGCACGATTACTACAAAAGCGGAGCAATGATACATCATGGGATACTGTCTTTATGGTGAAGGCAAGTCATCTGGGTTGGGTCCGTGTGTGGGACTACATATCTCCGCTCGATACGTATTCCATGCCCCCCAGATTTGAGAGCACTTCTTAGGGCAGCCCCTCGCAGTGTATACTGTTTTCTCCCGGAACATGCACCAGTCCATGTGCTTCTTCCACTCTGTTATGGTTGGTGAGGTTGCGGCTCCCCATAGCGGAGCTATATTCCTTTCAGCCACCATGAGGCCCAGCGTTACCCAGATCTTACCCATTCCACTCAGGTCTGTGGGTTCCCACACATTCAATATACACCTTTTTGCTTCCAGGCGGACGACCAGACCCAACACTTCGCCAAGAACTGTATGTATTTGATGCCAGTATCTTTGAATATGTTCACATTCCCATAGGATATGCATGAATGTTCCCTCAGTGCCACATTTCCTCCTACATTCTCCCCCTTCTGCCCTCCCCATACAAACCAGGCAGGGTCCGGTAATGTATACCCTATGTAAGATTTTGAGTTGGACAAGTTGTAACCTGGCCGAAATAGCCAATTACCTTGGGGAGGCCAGTGCCTCTTGCCATTCCTCGTCATCCATTTAAAGGCCATCCCTTTCCCACTTAGCCCTAATGCCCTGGAGTGGGTCTGCAGTGTTATTTATCAGTTTTTGTTTTATATGTGAGGGAGATTGCTTTCTCTGGTAAATATCCATCAAGTAACTTATCCTCGAGAGGTGTGTATTCTGGGGGGGACATGCCTTTGGTCAATTGGGACTGTAGTGCATGCCGGACTTGGAGATTGCGGATGTATTCTTGGTTGGCAAGCTCATATTTCTGTTGCAGGAAAGCAAATGTGACTACGTCACCCTTGACCCACATGTCCCCAATGGTTGAGATCCCAACGAGGTCCCATTTGTCAAACCCCTTCGACTTCCATAGGTCACCTAGCCTCTCTGAGTCCCAGAGGGGCGTTGCTAACGTCAGTTTTCGTTTCCATCCTAGACTTTTAGTGGCTGCGTGCCAGACCTGAACTGAGTGTTTTGTCGGCCCCATGAGAGAGAATCGCTTTGGCCTAGAATAAAGAGCTTTGTTAAAGTTCCCACCTGGAAGGAGCCTCCGGTCCATGGCGTAGCCCGCGTCATCTATTCAGCGATATGTGCCGTGATTAACTGCCACGAGATGTGCCGCCCAATAGTATTTCTTGAGATCCGGGAGGCTGATACCACCATCGTATCAGTTGAGGGTGAGCTTGTTAAGCGCTATTCTGGGTTTTCCGCCCCACAGCAGGTCTCTCTGCAGGCCCTCGATTTCTTTAAAGTAGCAAGCAGGCACTGGGTCATGGTAGTTCTGTAGCACATATAAAAAGCGGGGCAGGGACATCATTTTAAAGAGCGCTGCCCTGCCCAGCAGAGAGAGGGGAAGTGCCCTCCATGCAGTGATGTCTCGCTTCAATCTCTGCAACGGTGGAAGTAGGTTGCGGTCATAGCGGAGTTGTGAATCCGATGTCACATAGATCCCCAAGTATTTAAAGCCCACTGTGGTGGTTTGAATAGGACAACCCTTAGTTACAGCAGGCGAGTCCCCGTGAAGGACATAAACAAAAGATTTACACCAGTTGATGGAGTATCCAGAGAACCTGCCAAAACTAGCAAAGATGTTAAACACTGCAATCAGTGACGCTTTAGGAGAAGCTAGGAACAGGAGGATGTAGCCGGCGTATAACGAGATTCGATCTTCCCATGATTCAGCCCTATCGAAGTCCGCGTATAACTGGGTCCCTACGGACCCATGCTGCCAAAGGCTCCAATGCCAGGGCAAAGAGGAGGGGAGAAAGCGGACAGGCCTGGCAGGTTCCTTGACCCAGCGCAAAGATTTCAGATATTTTGTTGTTCACAACTACCTGCGCCAGCGGCACCGAGTATAGGAGTTTGACCCAGTGGATAAACCTGGTCCCAAATCCCATCTTTGCTAGCACAGCAAAGAGGTACGACCATTTGATAGTATCGAACGCCATTGACGCGTCCAGAGACACTATAATCGCTGTCTCTTGTATTGTGTCCAATCGTCCCAGCACTCTGTGCACTCTGCGGAGATTCAGTGCCGTGTTACGCTGTGGTATGAATCCCGATTGATCAGGGTGTACTAGCCCACTGATCACTTTAATGAGATAATTAGCCAGTAGCTTAGCAAGGATTTTAGGTTCAGCATTTAGTAGAGATATAGGCCTATACAAGGCACAGTCTGTCCAAGGTTTGCCTTCTTTATGGATGGCTATAAGCGTGGCCACCCTCTGATCTAGCGGAAGCGTCCCGCGCTTCTTGCTCTAAGCAAACATAGTTTGCAGGTGTGGGGCTAGCTTGTCCGGTGCCAGTATATAGAGCTCAATTGGTAGGTTGTTTGGACCCAGTGCCTTGCCAGACTGGAGGCTTCTGATCGCTACTGCAATTTCATCATTAGTGAAGTCGACATCCAGTAGCTCTCGGTCCGCGTCCTGCAGGGCGGTGGGGGGCAATGTCTCTAAGAAGGGACTGGGAATCTTCCTCTGTGTATACTGTGTGTGTGCGGTAGATATCACTATAATGGGCAGCAAACATGGTGGCAATGGCCTGGGGGTCAGTGATGGATTGGCCATCCTTATCTATCAGTTCTGGGACCAGCGTGGATGCTAGTTCTTTTCTATCTAGCCACACTAGGAGTTTCCCTGCCTTGTCTCCAAGGTCGTACACTCTGCCCGCCGTCTCTCTCCCCATGGACCTGGCCCTATCTGTTGCTATTGCTTTATACTCAACCCTTTTAAGTTGCAAGGTGTGGAGCCTTTCTTGTGTCACCTCCTCCTCCAGGTCCCTTTCTAGCTCAAGGACTGCACTCTCCACTGTCACTAGTTCCTTCATTTTTTCCTTACTCACCCCAGCGATCAGGGAGAGTGCATGCCCCCGAATTACCGACTTAAATGCTTCCCACAGTGTTTGTGAGGAGTCAACAGTGCCTTTATTTTCTTGGAAGTACAAGTCCATGGCCTGTAGTAGGGCTTTACGCACACTTGGATTGCGGAGATGCCATGGATTTATGGGGGCTATTCTATCCACCCACCCCCGTCCCAGTGCCATGTGAGTCCATATCAGGGAGTGATCAGAGATGCCCCTTGCCATGTGTCTAATTTCATGGATGTGCGTTAGTTGGGACGCTGGGACAACAATGTAGTCTATACGGATAAAGGCTATTGTGTGCCCCTGAGTAAAATGTGTGTTGGACACTATCTGGATGGTATGCTCGCCATGCATCCGTTAGGCCGAAAGCCTCTAAAAAGTCTGGTAACCATCTGGCTGATGCCCCGGTGTCCCGTGGGTGGTGTCGGTCTAGTGTGCCTGAAACCACGGAGTTGAAGTCCCCTCCCACCAGTAGCAGGCCCTCCGGTAGGGAGAGCAGAGCACCGCTCCCAAATCTTTGAATGTGCGGGCCTGAAGGCCTGGTGGGACATAGACAGACAGGCAGGTGAGTGTGCGTCCCTCCCACAGCCCCGTAACGCCTACGTATCTCCCAAGGTCATCCAACCAAGTAGATTGGACCATAAATGGAAGGGAGTTTTGCATCAGTAGTATTTCCACTCCTCGAGAGCCCATGGTGAAGCCAGTGTGTGCCACTAGTCTATAACCCCAGCTTTTGAGGGCCTTGCAGGAATTTTCCACTAACTGGGTTTCTTGAAGGAAGATGATATCTGGAGCATGTCTCCTTATATGCTGTAATACTACACAGTACTTAACCTTGTCCTCAAGCCCATTTACATTCCAGCTCAAAAGTTTAAGGTTGCAGTCCCCTTGCATGTGTATTCAAGTGAGCAATATTCAACAATTCCTCCTGTAAAACACCATCTTTTTGCGCTGATTCCTAAAAAACAAAACAAACAACAACACCCCACTCCCAACTACCCCCCTCCCTGCTCCCCAGCACTCTGGGCCTTAAACTGCCCATAAATCTATGATTCAAAGGTTGGTCGCACTCTGCTCGTCACACCAGCAAGTTGCCCCAAGGAACTGTGGTAGATATAGTGGCGACGGCGAGTACGCCTATGCCACGATGTATGTCGAAAAGTATGTGTTGCATTAGCCATCCCTGGACACGTGTTTCGAGGTAGTTGCCTCTCGTCAGCAGGGAGCAGGTCAGTGTAAAGGGGTGCCGCGTGGACTGCCAAAACTTAATTAAAACAGGTGAAGTACCTCTCATGGCGCGCAGGTGCAGGTCCAAGGCTCGTCAGCCCTTTGGCTCAAGGGAGCCGTAATAAATGATTCAAAGGTTGGTCGCACTCTGCTCGTCACACCAGCAAGTTGCCCCAAGGAACTGTGGTAGATATAGTGGCGATGGCGAGTACGCCTATGCCACGATGTATGTCGAAAAGTATGTGTTGCATTAGCAATCCCTGGACACGTGTTTTGAGGTAGTTGCCTCTCGTCAGCAGGGAGCAGGTCAGTGTAAAGGGGTGCCACGTGGACTGCCAAAATGTAATTAAAACAGGTGAAGTACCTCTCATGGCGCGCAGGTGCAGGTCCAAGGCTCGTCAGCCCGTTGGCTCAAGGGAGCCGTAATAAATGATTCAAAGGTTGGTCGCGCTCTGCTCGTCACACCAGCAAGTTGCCCCAAGGAACTGTGGTAGATATAGTGGCGACGGCGAGTACGCCTATGCCACGATGTATGTCGAAAAGTATGTGTTGCATTAGCCATCCCTGGACACGTGTTTCGAGGTAGTTGCCTCTCGTCAGCAGGGAGCAGGTCAGTGTAAAGGGGTGCCGTGTGGACTGCCAAAATGTAATTAAAACAGGTGAAGTACCTCTCATGGCACGCAGGTGCAGGTCCAAGGCTCGTCAGCCCGTTGGCTCAAGGGAGCCGTAATAAATGATTCAAAGGCTGGTCGCACAATGCTCGTCACACCAGCAAGTTGCCCCAAGGAACTGTGGTAGATATAGTGGCGACGGCGAGTACGCCTATGCCACGATGTATGTCGAAAAGTATGTGTTGCATTAGCCATCCCTGGACACGTGTTTCGAGGTAGTTGCCTCTCGTCAGCAGGGAGCAGGTCAGTGTAAAGGGGTGCCGCGTGGACTACCAAAATGTAATTAAAACAGGTGAGGTACCTCTCATGGCGCGCAGATGCAGGTCCAAGGCTCGTCAGCCCGTTGGCTCAAGGGAGCCGTAATAAATGATTCAAAGGTTGGTCGCACTCTGCTCGTCACACCAGCAAGTTGCCCCAAGGAACTGTGGTAGATATAGTGGCGACGGCGAGTACGCCTATGCCACGATGTATGTCGAAAAGTATGTGTTGCATTAGCCATCCCTGGACACGTGTTTCGAGGTAGTTGCCTCTCGTCAGCAGGGAGCAGGTCAGTGTAAAGGGGTGCCGCGTGGACTGCCAAAATGTAATTAAAACAGGTGAAGTACCTCTCATGGCGCGCAGGTGCAGGTCCAAGGCTCGTCAGCCCGTTGGCTCAAGGGAGCCGTAATAAATGATTCAAAGGTTGGTCGCACTCTGCTCGTCACACCAGCAAGTTGCCCCAAGGAACTGTGGTAGATATAGTGGCGACGGCGAGTACGCCTATGCCACGATGTATGTCGAAAAGTATGTGTTGCATTAGCCATCCCTGGACACGTGTTTCGAGGTAGTTTCCTCTCGTCAGCAGGGAGCAGGTCAGTGTAAAGGGGTGCCGCATGGACTGCCAAAATGTAATTAAAACAGGTGAAGTACCTCTCATGGCGCGCAGGTGCAGGTCCAAGGCTCGTCAGCCCGTTGGCTCAAGGGAGCCGTAATAAATGATTCAAAGGTTGGTCGCACTCTGCTCGTCACACCAGCAAGTTGCCCCAAGGAACTGTGGTAGATATAGTGGCGACGGCGAGTACGCCTATGCCACGATGTATGTCGAAAAGTATGTGTAGCATTAGCCATCCCTGGACACGTGTTTCGAGGTAGTTGCCTCTCATCAGCAGGGAGCAGGTCAGTGTAAAGGGGTGCCGCGTGGACTGCCAAAATGTAATTAAAACAGGTGAAGTACCTCTCATGGCGCGCAGGTGCAGGTCCAAGGCTCGTCAGCCCGTTGGCTCAAGGGAGCCGTAATAAATGATTCAAAGGTTGGTCGCTCTCTGCTCGTCACACCAGCAAGTTGCCCCAAGGAACTGTGGTAGATATAGTGGCGACGGCGAGTACGCCCATGCCACGATGTATGTCGAAAAGTATGTGTTGCATTAGCCATCCCTGGACACGTGTTTCGAGGTAGTTCCTCTCGTCAGCAGGGAGCAGGTCAGTGTAAAGGGGTGCCGCGTGGACTGCCAAAATGTAATTAAAACAGGTGAAGTACCTCTCATGGCGCGCAGGTGCAGGTCCAAGGCTCGTCAGCCCGTTGGCTCAAGGGAGCCGTAATAAATGATTCAAAGGTTGGTCGCACTCTGCTCATCACACCAGCAAGTTGCCCCAAGGAACTGTGGTAGATATAGTGGCGACGGCGAGTACGCCTATGCCACGATGTATGTCGAAAAGTATGTGTTGCATTAGCCATCCCTGGACACGTGTTTTGAGGTAGTTGCCTCTCGTCAGCAGGGAGCAGGTCAGTGTAAAGGGGTGCCGCATGGACTGCCAAAATGTAATTAAAACAGGTGAAGTACCTCTCATGGCGCGCAGGTGCAGGTCCAAGGCTCGTCAGCCCGTTGGCTCAAGGGAGCCGTAATAAATGATTCAAAGGGTGGTCGCACTCTGCTCGTCACACCAGCAAGTTGCCCCAAGGAACTGTGGTAGATATAGTGGCGACGGCGAGTACGCCTATGCCACGATGTATGTCGAAAAGTATGTGTTGCATTAGCCATCCCTGGACACGTGTTTCGATGTAGTTGCCTCTCGTCAGCAGGGAGCAGGTCAGTGTAAAGGGGTGCCGCGTGGACTGCCAAAATGTAATTAAAACAGGTGAAGTACCTCTCATGGCGCGCAGGTGCCGGTCCAAGGCTCGTCAGCCCGTTGGCTCAAGGGAGCCGTAATAAATGATTCAAAGGTTGGTCGCACTCTGCTCGTCACACCAGCAAGTTGCCCCAAGGAACTGTGGTAGATATAGTGGCGACGGCGTGTACGCCTATGCCACGATGTATGTCGAAAAGTATGTGTTGCATTAGCCATCCCTGGACACGTGTTTCGAGGTAGTTTCCTCTCGTCAGCAGGGAGCAGGTCAGTGTAAAGGGGTGCCGCGTGGACTGCCAAAATGTAATTAAAACAGGTGAAGTACCTCTCATGGCGCGCAGGTGCAGGTCCAAGACTCGTCAGCCCGTTGGCTCAAGGGAGCCGTAATAAATGATTCAAAGGTTGGTCGCACTCTGCTCGTCACACCAGCAAGTTGCCCCAAGGAACTGTGGTAGATATAGTGGCGACGGCGTGTACGCCTATGCCACGATGTATGTCGAAAAGTATGTGTTGCATTAGCCATCCCTGGACACGTGTTTCGAGGTAGTTGCCTCTCGTCAGCAGGGAGCAGGTCAGTGTAAAGGGGTGCCGCGTGGACTGCCAAAATGTAATTAAAACAGGTGAAGTACCTCTCATGGCGCGCAGGTGCAGGTCCAAGACTCGTCAGCCCGTTGGCTCAAGGGAGCCGTAATAAATGATTCAAAGGTTGGTCGCACTCTGCTCGTCACACCAGCAAGTTGCCCCAAGGAACTGTGGTAGATATAGTGGCGACGGCGAGTACGCCTATGCCACGATGTATGTCGAAAAGTATGTGTTGCATTAGCCATCCCTGGACACGTGTTTCGAGGTCTAACATGCAGAGTGCCTGTCGCTCAACTAGGGAACTAAAAGTAGAAATGTAGGGGTGAAGTGAATACTACGTTACCCCCCACCCTCCCATTACGATCAATGTCCCATCGCTCCCCATGGGGAGCGAGCACTGAGAGTCATGTCTCATCAACCATGATAAGGCCCAATGAGTCAACAAAGGTCTCTCCTGCCTGGTACCTGGGTCCCCGGCTGACGCAGGGGACGGTCTGGCGAGGTGGTGGATTACCATGTCCCCCTTGCCGAAGTCCCACCTTTCCCCTGGGCAGTTTTCCGGCCTTCTCAGCAGGAGTTGTGCTCCCTAGCTCCACGCCAGCCTTCCAGCCATTCTGATGCAGTTTTGGGTGTGTCAAAGAACCAGGCTCTGCCGTCCACTTCCACGCGGAGGCGCGCCGGGAACAGCATGGCATCCTTCACACCTTTTGCACGTAATGTCTTTTTCACGACCAGAAATGATCGTTGTCGTTAGGAAAAAATGATATGTCGGCGTTTTCATATCTGAGTGGTGGGCCTACTCTGGCGTTTTGTAGGATCACGTCTCTGTCACGGAGGTTCAGCACCCGTGCCAGCAACGGTCGTGGGGGAGCCCCCATCTTTGGACGACCCTCTGGGACCCTGTGCGCCCTCTCGATGACAAAGAATTTGGATAGGCCTTTGGGTTGAAGATGGGAGAGTATGAGGTCCTCCACAAAAAGGTTCGGTGACTGCCACTCGGCTCGCTCCGGTACTCCCAAAATTCGTATATTGTTGCAGCAGGTGTGTCCTTCGTAGTCGTTAAGCTTACTTTCCGCAAACTTCCGTTCCAGAAGAACTTTTGTTCCAGAGACGATCGAACCCCAGAAATGGCCTCCATGACGTCTTTAAGCATTGGTTCAGGGGGGTTATCTTCTGTCTTACTCCCCACCCTGTCTTTAGTCCGCTGGTCCTGGTGCGATGCCTTGGGGAACGCGTAGCAGTCCAACCTGCTCTGCTGGACCACTTTGGCACCCTTTGTCCCGGACATCGTGGCCTTCTCCGTTTTGGGCCCCAGTTCTGGGTCTCAGCAGCGACACACGGCCTCACAAAATCCCCACTCGGGTACTGGGGTGTGCAGCACCTGAGGGCTTCCTCCTTGCAAGTGTGGGCCCAGTGAAAGAGAGATGAGGCTTTAATGTCCAGATGTCGATGGATGTTCTTGGTAGTAGGCTGGACTCACTCCACAGGCCTGTAGTCAGCATTTTGGCCGCTTAGCTCACTAGCCAGGCCAGCATCAAGACAGTGGGGTGCCAGGACCCGGGTCTCCAATACAGAGTCAGCGCTTCACTTTTCGCCCCAGGAGCCATAGCGTCGTCCGTACAAGAGGGGGGGAGAGCTAGGCACCCTCCGCAGCTGTGTGTGGGGTGACCAGGCCTCCGTCAGTGAGTGAGTTCACCAGGGTCCCTGCCACGGCGTCTCACCCCCACCTCACCTGCACCACTCGGGCTGCTCCAGGACCGTGCCGGGGACCGCCTGCCACGGCATCCCCCCCCCCCTCTGCTGAAATGCTCCGGTTCGTGTGGGTCTCACTCAGCTGCCCAATGATCCGGCAGCGACCTTGTGTCTCAGCTGGCGGTGGTAAAAACAGACTGGACCCCCATCAAGGTTCACTGGGGCTCAGGTTCACGCCCCCAATTTCGGGTGTACCACGCACCCCTGATCTTCTGAGATGGGTCCCATGGCTGTACGTTTCCAAGGGGCCTGGGCGACGTGGGTTACTTCAGTGCAGGTCCGGAGCCTGGTCCAGTGCTGGATGGTCCCCACCGTGCGTCGTTACGCACTCGGCGGTGATGCATACTCTATCGTCCAGCTTCGCCACACCTCCAGACCGCAACCGTCGGTGGCAAGATCCCCCGTCTCCGAGGCTGCACGGCCGTGATTCTTACTCCGGTGGAGTCAGCGGGGCTTCCGCTCCTGTATTCTGTCCTCGGGGATCGGATAACTGTGGCAGATAGTTGGGGAGGAGAAGGGTACGACGGAGCCCTCTTAGCTAGCAGCCACCATGCTACAATGCGTAGCCACGCCGCCCTGCATTGTTCCAATTTTTATATGAGATTGACACTGATGCCTTTTCGTATGTTGATGATATTTATTTAACTGATGATGAGATGGATCCTCATCTGATGCCCGTTGATCACATTGTCACATATTTTGCGAAGTTAATTTTGCGAAATCGCACATTGCCTTTCTGGCAGTACTTTTCCTTGGTTTTAAACTCAGTAACGAAGGTAGGGGGTTGGCCCACCACTTTTTGGAGACATGTGCTCAATTGCAGCTTCCCTCTACCCTTAAAAAATTGCAGTCTTTGTTGGGTTTTCAGAATTTTGACAGGACTTACATTCCTGATTATGCCCAGCATATCAAGCCGCTCTACGCTTTGATACAACCTTCTTTTTCATCTTCCAGTTGGCTTCCGTAACATACAGCAATACTTCAGTCTTTGCAGTCTGATCTGCTTGCGACTCAATTCTTGTTAACAAGAGATAATACTACTAATTTGGTGATACGGATTGTACCAGGCGCATTAGGATTCACTTACGTAACTTTCAATGAAGGGGACATGGCCCCAATTGCTTATCCACATTGGATACAATAGGCTAGTTCTTTGTCGTCAGCTGATGACAACTTTATCTTTGACCCTTCTTTGCAAACACATGAGTTTTTACAATATGAACATGTTCATCCTCCACCTTTATCTTCACTCCCTCTTGATCAGTACAAATGCATTATTTACACTGATGGGTCTGCGCAGCCAGCCATTGGTTCTAAACATGCTTATTCTGCAGCCTGCGCAATTGTGGCAGGTACGATTGTTGATGGGGATTTTAAATACTCCTTGGTGCACACACAATCTCTTGGAGATTGCATGGCTCAATTGGCAGAGCCAAGTGCTTTGGTTTTGGCTCTTGAATTTGCTGATCCAGATGTTCTACACTGGTAGTGTGCAATTCCTTTTGCTGTGTACAATCCTACAATGACAACTTGTTCTTCTGGACACAAAATAATGTTAGTGATTCTAAAGGCAGCGCAATAAAGCATAAAACACTTTGGGTCAGAGTGGTCGCTTTTAAGGAATGTTTGCCACTCACACATTTTATCCATGCACTGGGTCAGCAACGTGTGGGAGCACACACTGTTTTTGCTGGCTGATGAGGCAGCATAATCTACAGTAGCTGCTTGTTCAGTAGCAGCAGTCACTAGGTCTATGACTAAAATTGATGATGACATTCTAGCAGCTATAGCTTAGATGAAAGAGGGAACAGAGTTTCCCCAAGGTTTCCCTTCATGTTATACATACCACTTGTCATCTGATCGAATTCCGTTTGTGACTATTCCATCCGTTGGGGATCGACTGATTCCCAATGAGGACTGCAGACTTTATTTGATCATAGCCGCACATGAAGGCGTTGCTTCTGCACACGCCGAAGTGACAGCCACTATTTCTCTTTTACTGCAACTTTTTTGGTGGCATGGTTTATACCAACAGGCATGTAAATATGTTCTTTCCTGTGACATTTGTCAACAGATTAAGACTTCAACTGTCTCACGTCCACCCCACACTTAGCTATACATTTCGAATCAGCCATTTGGCTGAATTTATCTTGATCACTGTGGTCCTTTGACTTCTGACACTGAGTTTAAACATATCTTGGTTGCAGTAGATTCTTGCACTAGATTCCTTTGGGTTTGCCGCAACGCAGTGCTGATGCTCGAACTGTTATAAAAGATTTACGCGTCTTTGTAGGGACATTTGCCTGTGGCACCTTTCATCCTGACCAAGGTCCTGCTTTTGTCTCTAAGGCTTACCGGGATGCAATGAAGTCTCTGGTGGTGCAAGTGCAATTCTCGGCTCCATACCGGCCTAAAGGCAATTCTGTTGTGGAGCGGATGAACCGTGACTTAAAGCAGTCTTTAACAGCAAGAGTATTAGGTACTGGTTGACTCATCTGTATGGAGTTCAACATGCACTTAATAATCTCCCTAGAAGATGTCTGGGTGTGCGCCCCCATACAAAATGCTCCTTGGCATTCAAATATTTGTGCCAGACCTTTATGGTCTAGACGTAGTGGCGGCTCCCAAAAGGTTTGACGTAGATAACCATTGTGCTGTGTTACAGGACCTACAAAAGGCTTATGATTCAAGCAAAATCCCACTTGCCCGCTTCCACGGATGCAGCGGTGCTGATTCCGGTTTCTGGCTAACTTCCTAAAGTTGCAGATCTGGTCCGAGAGAAGGTGGAGAACAAGAAAGAATTTGGTCCATCTTACTGTGCACCAGTCAGAGTCCTTGGTTTGAGAGGCACCCATACTGTCATTCTGCCTCCACTACCAGGTCGTAAAGAGAATTGTTACATTTTTATTTAAGCATGTCAAGCTCAACCATATGGCTGATACTGAATAGATTGACTTCAAACATTGCACGCCGGGATCTTCTGCTGAATCCGATAGCTTCTGATGCTTTGACTTTTCCCCAACTGATGGAGGGGGAGATGGAATCTTCAATTGATTTGTTGCCTGTTTTACCTTCTACATCCACAACTGTTGATAATGAGTATGCTTCTCCTCCAGTTGAAGTTATAATTGACATCCCTGAAAGTACACCACATTCACCTTCCAATGAAGAACACCCCCGTTGTTTCAGCTGGACTCCAGTGGTTACTAGATGGACCATAATAGTTTTTCTTCTGATACATCGTCATTGTCATCCTCTGTGGCAGAGCCCCCTACGCATACCGGTCTTTTCATCTCCTGGTTCAATAAGACTTACCTGGTCCCGCCCTGAACATTCGTCTGGATGGTGCTGACAATAGTATTCCTCTTCATGTGGATTGGGTTTGTGACTGTGTTTTTCCTATTGATTAATGGCCATTACTTGCCTGAACGCTCTGCTGTGAACTTGGTTAAGGGAGTTCTGGCCCCTCACACTTCATCTCATAAAATGAATAGAGATCAAACCCTAGTTAATATTTCAGCATTCCCAATTGTTGATAGTATAGTTTGGGATAAAGTACCATTCGATATCCATGGCCCGACCAAGACTTTGAACTTTCCATACGTATTCCGCATTTCTTTAGGAGATGTGGTTTTGCCCGGCATATACTCTGATGACTGGGATATTAAAGATGTTTATTCATTGCTTTCAGATTTGAAATGGTATACTGCTTTTGACACTGAGGATTTGTATTTGAATTCGGCAAATAACGCTGATTTGTTCTGTTACCAGCATTATGGCCATCATTTTTTACACAAAACCAATACTCAGAGACCATATTTTAATTATACTCAGTGGGAACATTGCCCCATCCCGTTACCGGGAAGCTCAAAGACCCAACAAAGCAAATTTATGTATTTTACTGGTTACAGCCTTTCTGACCCTGTATCCTATTTTTATAAATTGAAGATGCCTACCCAAATATATGTTGACCCATACTAAATTTGTTTACTTCTTGTCCTTAATAACTGATTTGTCCCTAAAAGGTTATGATTACTGGAAGGACACGGTTGATTTAAAATCCATTTGGGGTTCCAAAGATTGGCAAGTACAGGGTACTAAATCATTGCATGGTGCAAGTCTGATACCGTCTCAGCTCATATTTTTAAATGAGACCTACAGCAGACTACTTATTTTGGTTTAGCCACAGCAAAAAATACCTAAATTCTCCCTTCATTCTGGTATTGGCTGCTTATGACACATGCCAAACATATACTAATTACAAAATTGAAGAAGTAAATGTCATGCTTTAGAATGGGACACTAAACTCTTCCAATATTGACCCCTTGGGATGGCTATTGTGGCCCACGAGAAACCCTGGGCGGGCAACTCCGCTCCGCCAGTGGAGGTTGCGGATTTCCACTTACTCTGCGCTCCGTTGAGAATGCAAAGTTTAGGCAAAACTCTCCTTTGTGGCGGAGCAGAGTTAGACAGCCCCGCCACCCTCCCAAATTAATAAATTTTTTAAAAAGAAGGCAATCAATCAATCAATCAATCAGTACATTTATAGAGCGCACTACTCACCCGTGAGGGTCTCAAGGCGCTGATGGGGTGTGGGGGTGCTGCTA
This sequence comes from Triturus cristatus, assembly GCF_964204655.1. Classification (NCBI taxonomy): domain Eukaryota; kingdom Metazoa; phylum Chordata; class Amphibia; order Caudata; family Salamandridae; genus Triturus; species Triturus cristatus. The sequence continues at coordinate 974,198,132 of NC_140584.1, read as the reverse complement.
CTGCTCGAACAGCCAGGTCTTGAGAAGTCTTCTGAAGGTCAGCAGGTCCTGGGTCTGTTGTAGGTGGATGGGGAGGGTATTCCAAGTCTTGGTGGCGAGGTGGGAGAATGACCTGCTGCCAGCAGTCGCTCGTCGGATGCGGGGGACGATGGCGAGGTCAGCGAGCGAAGCTGGCGGTTCGGGGTGTAGAAGGTGAGTCGTTTGTTGAGGTACGCTGGTCCGGTGTTGTGGAGTGCTTTGTGAGCGTGGGTGAGGAGCTTGAAGGTGGTCCTCTTGTTGATAGGGAGCCAGTGCAGGTCTTTCAGGTGGGCTGTGATGTGGCGGGGGATGTCGAGGATGAGGCGTGCAGAGGCGTTCTGTATGCGTTGTAGTCGTTTCTAGAGTTTGGCTGAGGTTCCCAGGTAGAGGGCATTGCCGTAGTCCAGCCTGCTGCTAACGAGGGCCAGGGTAACCGTCCTTCTGGTTCCGGTGGTGATCCATCTGTAGATCTTGCGGAGCATGCAGAGGGTGTTGAAGCAGGAGGAGGAGACAGCGTTGACTTGCTGGGTCATTGACAGCGATTAGTCCAGGATGACCCCCAGGTTGCGTGCGTGGTCAGTGGGCGTCGGTGCATCTCCCTGCGCGGCCGGCCACCATGAGTCGTCCCAGTCAGGGGGGGGGATCCGATGATGAGGACCTCCGTCTTGTCCAAGTTCAGTTTCAGGCGGCTGTTCTTCATCCATTTGGCAATGGCCTTCATTCCTTCGTGGAGGTTGATTTTGGTGGTGGTGGAGGCCTTGGTGAGGGTGAGGGTTTCGTTGGCGTATGAGATGATGTTGAGGACGTGCGATCAGACGATGTTGGCGAGCGGTGCCATGTAGACGTTGAAGAGTGTCGGACTGAGGGATGATCCTTGGGATACGCCGCAGATGATCTTGGTGTCTTTAGATCGGAATGGAGGGAGGCGGACACTCTGGGTTCTGCCGGTGAGGAAGGAGGTCGTCCAGTCCAGGGTTTGTCACGGATCCCTGCGTTGTGGAGGCGTGTGCTTAGGGTGTTGTGGCAGACAGTGTCGAAGGCGGCCGAGAGGTCCATGAGGAAGAGGGCCGCGGTTTCTCTGTTGTCCAGCAGGGCTCTGATGTCGTTGGTGGCGGCGATGAGGGCTGTTTCGGTGCTGTGGTTGCTGCAGAATCCGGATTGGGACAGGTCCAGGATGTTGTTCTCTTCAAGGAAGGAGGTCAGTTGCCTGTTGACAATCTTCTCGATGACTTTCGCCGGGAACGGGAGTAGGGAGATGGGTCGGAAGTTCTTGAGATCCTTGGGGTCTGCCTTGGGTTTCTTGAGTAAGGCGTTGATCTTGACGTGCTTCCAGCTCTCCGGGAAGGTGGCGGTCTAGAAGGAGATGTTGATGATCTTGCGGAGATGGGGTGCGATGGTGGAGCTTTCTTTGTTGAAGATGTGGTGCGGGCAGGGGTCTGATGGTGAGCCGGAGTGGATCGTGTTCATGATTTTGATGGTGTCGTCATCGTTGATGTGGGTCCAGGAAAGCAGGGGATCGGTGTGGCTGGGGGGTGGTGAGCCTGAGGTGTTGGTGTCTGTCGGGGGGGCCTGGTTGTTGAAGCTGTCGTGGATGTCTGCGATCTTGCGGTGGAAGAAGGTTGCTTAGGGAGTCGCAGAGGTCTTACGATTGCAGGATGTCGTTGGAATTGGAGCTGGGGTTGGAGAGTTCCTTCACGATTTTGAAGAGCTCTTTGCTGTTGTGTGCGTTGTTGTCGATGCGTTTTTTGAAGGAGGTCCTTTTGGTGGTTCGGATGAGTTGGTGGTGTCTGCAGATGGTGCTCTTGTAGGTTGCGTTGCTGTCCGGTGTCTGTTCGTGGTGCCACTTCTTTTCGAGCCTGCGGCAGGCCTGTTTGGATGCCTGGAGGTCTGCGGTGAACCAGGTGGTCTTTCTGTCAGTGCGTATGTTAGAGGGTTTCTTGATCGGGCGAGAGTGTTGGCGCAGTCGTCAATCCATTGCCTGAGGTTGCAGGCGGCGGTGTCGGTGGTGTCAGTTGGTGGGTTATGGGCGAGGGTGGGGTTTAGCTGGTCTTTGGAGACTTTGCTCCAGCTGTGGCAGGGGGCCCGTTGTGTGTGGTGGTGCGCAGTGGGCTTCTCGAAGGTGAAGTGGATGGAGAAGTGGTCAGTCCAGTGGAGTTCGGTGGTGTGGCTGAAGGTGACGTGGTTGCTGGCAGAGAAGATGGAGTCGGGCGTGTGTTCAGCAGAGTGGGTGGGAGTCGTGATGAGCTGTTTGAGACCGAGGTTGGCAAGGTTGTCGAGCAGGGTGGTGAATTTGCTTTCGTTGGTGTTCTCGAGGTGGAAATTCAGGTCTCTGAGGAGGATGTAGTCCGTGGATGCAAGGGCGTGCGAGCTGACGAAGTCGGAGATGGAGTCGATGAACTGTGGCCGGGGGCCGGGTGGTCTGTAGATGAGGGTTCCTCTGAGGGTGGTGTTGGGGTCGATGTGGATCTGGAAGTGCAGGTGTTCGGCGGTGCTGAGGGTGTCGTCGGTGCTGGTCGAGATTCGGAGGGTGTTTCTGTGGACGATGGCGATTCCTCCTCCTGCTCCGTTGGTGCGGTCCCTGCGGGTGATCTTGTAGCCGTCAGGAATGGCTATGGCGATGTCGGGTGCCGAGGAGGGGTTCATCCATGTCTCTGTCAGGAAGGCGACGTCCGCGGAGGAGGAGTCGAGTAGGTACCGGAGTTCAATGGCATGCTTGCGGGCGGAGCGGGTGTTGAGTAGTATGCATCGGAGGTTGTTGCGTCCTACCCCGGTGAGCATGGTGGTGGCTTGCAGGCTGGTGCTGCAGTTCAGGCAGGAGAAGGGTCCATGGGTGCTCTTCGGGGTGGCCCGGAAGCAGGTGTGTGATCGGCCGGTGTTGAGTGCGTGGAGGGTGCTAGCATCATAGAAGCGTCGGGTATCGTGGCATTCGTGGGGATCAGGGGGTCTGGCGCTGGGCACAGTCCAGGCGCGGACGGACGCAGACGGGCTTGCCTTAGGTGCGCCTTTGGTGCGCCAGCAGTGCTGCCGCACAGCGGCTGCCATAAAAAGGGGAGGTGGGAGGGAGGAGCAGCTGGGAGGCAGAAGCGGGACGAATGGGCGAGCAGGGGGGCAGGCCCACATGGGACACAGTGGCAGGAACGGGAGAGCAGAACAGGCGGAGAAACAAGGCAGAAGGTCACAATTACAGTACAAAAGGGAAAAAAAGAAAAAAAACAGAATCCAGTAAAACTGAATGCAGAATCACAACAGAGGCAGACAGGAAAAAAGGGGCGGAGCGAGTACCCAGATACCTACGGGCCACCACTAGGCCACCAGGGATGAGGCACAGGTGGTAGCCTGTGGGTGGAGGAGGGCCTCGAACTCACGGCAGTAGCGGCAGCAGCGAGCTCAGGGACACGGGCACAACAGGTGATGCTGTGCGGTATGGGGAGCGACCTGCCTGGAACAGGGTCAAGGGTCGCTCTCCTCACCGTGCAGCGGCCGCCATAAGGAGGGGAGATGGGAGGGAGGAACAGCTGGGCAGCTGGGAGGTGGGAGCGGGACGAATGGGCGAGCGGGGGGCAGGGCCGCAGGGGACGCAGCGGCAGGAACGAGAGAGCAGAACGGACAGAGAAACAAGGCAGAAGGGCACAATAACAGTACAAAAGGGAAAAAAGGAATAAAAACAGAATTCAGCGGCAGCAGCGAGCTCAGGCACAACAGGTGGTGCTGTGCGGCGTGGGGAGCGACCTGTCTGGTGAGGAGCAGGAAGAAGTACGGCCAGGCAGAGGAGGAAGCAGCCACACAGGTAAGTGCCTTCTTTTTTTAAAATTCTTAATTAAGAGCAGGGAGGGAGTAGAGGCACTAGGCAAGCTCCGCCCGCCCTTACCCACGAGCTCAAATGGATGCCCATTATGCTTTTTGAATACCGCATAAGGGTTTACACTAAGCCTGGGCAAAGCACTACGCTACGCTCGCGTAGTTTGCGAAGTTTGCGCTACTTCGCACTACGCGAATTGCACGTAGCACAGTGCGAACACGCGTAGCGTAGTGTTGCGTAGTGCGGCGGTCATTTTTTACTTGCTCGGGGTCCTCAATGTCAAGTTGGCGACCGCGAGCAAGCAAAATGACATCCCGGCGAGACTTTTTCCTCGTTCGCGATCAGCAACATCCAGTTGGCGATCGCGAGCGTGGAAAATAAACCTCCCGGCGAGATTCTCAGTGCGAGGAGGTCAGGTTTCTCATTGCGAGTGGTCGCGTATGCTCGCGACCACTCGCGATGAGAAACTACCAGTCCGCGTTGAGAAAGCTGCCGCTTGAGTAAAAATCTACTCGAGCGGCAGAAAACTACAGCTCGCACTGTGCAAGATCCCGTTTTCAATTATTGCACAGTGCCGGTTGCTTGTCCGCACTGTGCAATCATTGAAAACGACATCTTGCACAGTGCGAACAGGGTACTACGCAGTTCGCGAAGTGCTATGCGTAGCTCGCGTAGTGCGAAATGCACTTTGCGTAGCTTCGCGTAGTGCTACTTCGCGAACTACGCCCAGGGTTAGTTTACACAAAGTAGACCTGATCCTCGTTTCCCACATTCCCATACTGTACCACATATTCAGTAGGTAAATTATGTCAACAGTGGTTGGAACATTCCACATTGTCGTCTGTGAAACAGCATCTTTCCCTTTTATCAGGTGACATCCATCTTGAAGATTTTCTTTTGGGTCCAAAGTCCCCTTGAACAAAATGTTTTGTTTATGGGGCATATAATGAATTTTGGAAGCTATCGCAGATGGAAGCTGCGCCTGCGCCAAATTGATCAAGATAATTTTTTAAAGGTTTTGGCAGTAGTCGATAACAGCATTAATACACTGTCTTCTCGTATATATACTTTGGATAATATTGTATCATCAGTCATTAACATTGTTCAAAATGAAGTGTCTGTTTTGTACCATGGTCAAAATCAGTTATGTTCTGTAATGCAATTTTGTTGGAGCTTGTAAACACTCAAAAAGTGGAAAAGTACCATGTGATTACCTGAATGCTTCCGCACTGTTTTTGACATTTAATTTGGCTGATAAACAGAAATGAATGTCAATGAAAGACGCAACATACACATTGTTACATATTGAACAAATAGAACAGTTACCATTTTCTGTGGTAGAGACTGATTCAGCTGTGTGGTTAATACATGGGGTTATTTCACTGCCTATCGCACTCTTTCAGTTTATGACCTGCATGAAACACTATCCGGTTGGTAGATATGAGCCCCTCAGCAGTAGCTATATTCATTAATTATGGTCTCTGCCTTTCACATTCCGGTGTCAACGGGCAGATAGGGAAGTTTTCTTTACAGGGAAGGATTGTGACTCTAAAGTAGGACACTCCCTGGTATTCAAGCAAGTAAACCTTCACAGTGCCTGCAACGTTTCGGCCCCTAATTTAGCTTGTTTTTTAAAGGAGAACCTGGTCCCAGCTATTACTGCGACACTAACTTTGCTTTCTAACGGAAGTTATCTTAGTTTAAATAACTATGACTGCTGCGGCTTACGGGCAGGCTTCCTGTATATAGTAACAGTTTCACAACGTGTTACATGTTGCAGCAATGTCCTGTTTCCACCTCCGCATGGGATTGTAGAAAGTTTGCTTTGGCCTTCCATTCTGATTTTAAAAGCAGATTTCAATAAGCTAAGCAGACTTAAAGCGCTACTGTTTCAACAAAAGTGGCTCTCACATCCGCTCGAGAGACCTTCAAACTGAAGGTGGCTAGAACCGCAAGTGAGATTCAGTCACTACTAAACCTTATACCTCCCACTCCATTTTAGAGAATTGATTCACAAATATTTAATGTTTCTGATACAGAGGGCCTTGCCCACCTTTTTATACTTGTGGGATCAGGCTTTGTCACCTCTTTTCAGACTATTTGTAGAATAATACCAGCTTTTATCCATTCTATTTTTTCCAGCGCCTTCGGAGGGTTTCTCCTGGTGCTCCTGCTGATTTGCGCCATACTTGTACTTCTACTGTTCCTCCGCAATGGCTGTTTGATCTGTGGAGCTCCCAAACCCGGTCCAGTTACAGCTGTACCGTGATCAGAAGTGCCAGATTTTTGGTGCAATGCTGTTGAAAGCTCTTGACATCGACTATTGGCTCACCTTCCGTCATGTCTACTTCACCTGTGTGCAACCTGTGTTCCACTGCCTCCGGTGCCCTTTTCCGTGGGCCCTGGATGGCTGCCGCTCCAATACAACACACGCTGCCCTGGATTATGAACAGTTAATGGGTCCGTTGAAGACCCATGACCAGGACTGTTCCATGGGTAGGCGCCTGGTGTGCTATCCTCTACTTGGACCAATGGCACACTTGAGTACCTGTGCTCGTGGGTAGCGCCACTTGGATCGGAGTTTCATCAAAGTTAACGCAGGTTGCCCTGATATGCTCCTAGCGGCCTCTGGATATGAGGAGCTTGCGTGCTTGTTTGAGTTACTCCATTGGATGGCGTACCTTTTTACAATGGAAGGTTCAGACAACATACTGGAGTTTATGGCATTCCGCTTTTGCCGCCATATTTTTGGCTCTGAAGATTCACTGTGAATGGATATAGTTTTCTGTACCCAGATGGTTGTTGTTTAAATTTGAGAGACACATTTTTTTGTTTTTTTGTTTTTGGTCCACAACTATTCTAATTGGGATACCACCGAGTCGCTTTGCCTCTGCTTACCTCTGAATTTTGTTTTAGCACAGTGCTAATAACCTGGCCAAGGTTCACAAGTGTCACATGGCCCATAGGGATATTGTCGTCTTCACTAAGTTAGCATGAGCACACTCCAGCTTGCCTGTTGATTTGCGCACGTTACTACACAACTTTATTTTGCAAGAACGTCTATGGCTGTTTCACATGAGAGCTCATCGCAGTGTTCACTCTCTGCATGTTCCTTGCATTTTGAGCTGGTCGAACAACAATGCCCCTTGTTATTTTGTTCTGGCCAGGCCTTAGCCCTTAGACAAAACATACCGATGCAGCTGTTGTTTGGACACCGTACTTTGGTTTTTATTAGAATACATGAATAGGTAGCACACACTTAGAGAGGGACCTTTGCAGGGAGAAGAGCTAGACAGCACTTATGATGTAGATCTACTCTCTATAGGCTAAGGTATGGGGTCTGCTGACAAAGCCCATAGATCTAATATTTAATAATACTGCTTCTTAGCAAGGGGAGGGAGATTAGGCTCTATTGGCTTTTCTATGACATATATGGAGTAGCTGCTATGCTGACTATTTGTACTATGCATTTTCCTGCTTGTTGTGGCATGTATCTTGCATGTTAAGGCACGTCAGTTAACATAAATATTTTAAACTGTTTTGTGTCTCTGTCAGATCTTATTGTGGACAAGTACAAGAGTGTCAGCGAAAGGGTGTGTCATGTTAAGGTGAACCCTGAGAGATCTGGGAGTGTTGTGTTCTGGGGTGTCTAATCATTTGTTTCTCTGTGAGTGAGTAGGAGATCAAGTGAGACACTATAGCTAGTCAGTCCTGGACTCATGGGTACTCAGGTGGTAGGATAACTCAGTCCCTATGCACTAAGGTCCCATAATCCTACACATAGTTCTGTCCTTGGACAGAATCCCTGCAACACTGTAACCCACCACTTAAACCACCAGCACAAATTAGGCCCTCCTGCCCTCCTTTTTCACTAGGATGGCACGACAGTAGGTCTGCAGATGGCAGGACCTCCTAGAGATTCTGATGTGCGAGGATGGTTCACTTTGTCAAGTCAATCCTGAAATTGGACTGACCTGTCATATGGGCCAGATGTACGACCATTGGATTTAGCGCCTCGTAATTTGCAAGAAATTGCGAGTCGCAAATTACGAGGCACTAAATCCAATGTACAACAGTGTCAGAGACACTGTTAGCGATTCCCAATGGGGTCGTAAAATGCGAGGCTCGTCAATATTCATGAGCCACTCGCAATTTGTGAACCTATTGGGAATGGCCAGCCTCGCAGGGATGATGGCCTGCTGGTCCCTGGGACGACTGCCTGTCCTTAAAAAATATTTTCCCCTGCATTGCCAAAGGGGAAGGGGTCCCCGTTTGCGAGTGTTTTACCACCCTTCTGAGAAGGGTGGTAAACTGTGACTGTTTTTCGACCGCAATAGCGGGAAGGGACGCCCTCGGGACACCCCTTCCTAATAGCGACTCGCTATTCCTAATTTGCGAGTCGCAAATAATATGAGACTCGCAAAATGGGAACAGTACATGGCCAACTCGTTTTTTGCTGTCCCAAACGGGTCTGAAACTCCTCTGCGACCACAAAAAACGGTCGTACATCTGGCCCTCAATCCCCTCATATTTTTCTACCTGAATCACTTTTATTAAAGTATCAATTTCTTCCTGGTGAATGCCCATCTGGCCTGCAGGCCTATTCCATTCACCCTCGCTTTTTCATTTCTGTCTCCCCCACTGTTACTGCACCTCCACTAATTGCTTTTGTAACAGTGTTGATTGTTCAGAGTTAAGCACTTTCACAAATTACCCACACACATCCTGGTTCTAATCACTCCTCTACCCCATCTGCCTTTTAACAACAAAATATGGAATATGCTTTTGGGCCAGGAACCGCTTCTTCTTCTTCCTTATTCTTTATCTTCTCCTTCTATTTTCCTCTCTTTGGCTAATTTATTTTAATACATATATCCCTCCCTCTTGATGCATTGCTTTGTTCTTGTGGTGTCAAGCACACAAAGTGGGATGAGTATAATAATGTATTCCGCTCTTTTGAAGAGCAGCTTGGCATCCACCCAGCTCACTCCACCTGCTCGAGCTTCCGTTTCTCATTTCAAGAGTCATCATTCCACCTAAACATTCTACACAGAGTTAAAAAGGCAGAGCCCTAATACTACACACTTTCCCTCTTAACACAAAAAAGCGAAAAAAATTACATTCTGCAAGAAAATTGAAGTACAACCTAACAACACTAATTACAAAGTTATAAGTTGTATAAACTTCAAGAATAAGATTTTGCAAAAAATTACAAAAAACAAATATTTAGAATACTCGCCCTGGAGTAAAAGCCATGGAATAAAAGGAGAAAACAGAGACAAAATATCCATTGATACTGTACAAAGTCTGTGAAATTCAGAGGAACTTTCTTTTTTTCCTCACACTCCTACGCGCATCATTGGACTTTTCCTTGTCTGCTATCATACCATTTGAGTGACGAGTAACATTCCTTTCCCTTGCTATACCCAAGACTCCTTTTACCCTTTGCATGCTGTGCCTGACTTACTAGCGACAGAATTAGCTGTTTTAGAACCATCCAAATTCTCCACTGTCACCGAAGGTTTTGCATTTCCCCTCTAACATCAAAATATGTACATCCAACAAATTCATCTATCAGCTTATGCGTATACACAGACACATAATCACCTCTGAATAAAGAGATTTTTCTGAGATTCCTTATCTTACTTCCTCCTACTCTCACAGCTTTACTGAATACTTCTACTACCTTTACATGATCTGACCACTTGCTCAACTTCCTATTACATACTCCACACATTTTCACCCTCACAAGATCACCAATCTCCAATTTAGAATCAATATTATCCAATACTAACTCCTCTGGTATACCATCACGATAAAAAATGTCATACAAAAATTCGATAACATGATGGCCAGTAACCTTCTACACCATTTTAAATTCTGCCCATTTAGTAAACCAATCCACTAACACAATAGCATATGTTTCCTTCCTAGATACCATCCCAAGTGGATCTAATATATCAATTCCTAACTTCCATTTTTAAGATGATGGTTTTGCCGCGCCTACTATATGTTTTATCAAATACTCCGTACAGAATACCTGTGAAGTTCTTTCAAACAATAGATGCTGAGCTGCGGCAACTGCTATGGGGCGGGGGGAACCCCAGAATAGTGTTAAGCAAACTACAGAGAGGCTGATACGATTGGGGAATAGCAGTCCCAGATATAAGCAAATACTACTGGGCGGCACAGCTAGTTACGATAAATGACTGGGTCTTTGCAGGCGGAGAGGAGCTGACCTATCGAGTAGACCACTGGGCAATGGGGCAGAATGGATACCTGGAGGCTATACACAGTAAAGGACTCATGGGAAGTCTGCTGACCCACAAACAACAGTCAGGAAATGGAGAGAGGTGACTAAATTTCTAGGGTGGGAGGGCAGACTGACGGAGCGAACATCCTTGTGGGCCGGGGACCTCCTAGAAGAAGTGCGAGAGTTAAAAGGTTTCCGCGCATGGGAAATACTGTGCATAGAATCTCTGGGAGATGTATAGAAAGGCCAGGAAGTGGTTGACTTCCAGAGTCTGTAGGAGAAATACCAAATGTCGGACACAAAAAGGTTTATATATATTAAGTTGAAACATGCCCTAACAGTACATATAAAAAAAGACAAAAGTATACCTGAACACTCACCGCTGGAGTATAGGCTCATAGTGGATCCAATAGCGTAAAAGGCAGCCTCCCTAATGTATAAGAAAATAATGAACAATACCCCAGATCTATTGGTAACCCTTAGGAAACAAGGGGAGGGGGATGTAGGGCTCCTAGAGGAGCATTACTGACTGGAGGTCATACAGAGCCCAAAAGAAGTAGCCATTATGTCCCGCATTAAACTAATACAACTTAAAATAGAGCATACACAACCAGACTGAGACTTTGCCGGATAGGCAAAAGTGACACATCTAAGTGCCTGAGAGGCTGTGGTGGGGAGGACACTTTTCTCCATACACTATGGAGTTGTCCCGTGCTGCAGGGATTTTGGAAGGGGATGGCAAAAGTGATGTCCAGGGTGGTGAAATAGGTAGTCCTGATGGAGGCCAAATGTTAACAGTAACAGCTGTATTGGAATGGTCACAATACAAAAATATATGGTTGATGCTAGCTGATATGGTGGCAAAGAGAATCATAGCCAGGCTATGGGGGACATCGTAGATGTCAACAGTATGGGAATGGGAGCAGGATCTGGATTGGTGCTGTGCTGCAGAGAAGGTAATATACCAGGGAGTGCCCTGGCAAATGGGATAAAGTGTGGGGAAACTGGGCTAAATACAGAGAGCTGTCAATATAAGGGGGGAAAGCAGTACATAGAGGGCGCTACAAATGGTGCTCGGAATGCTAATTGGATATTCCTGATAAATGTGCAACCATCAGAGGGATTAGACAGCAAGGGGAATGCAGTGGGAAGAGGGATCATACTGACATATATTATAATGTACTGCTATGCATTGTTCATTTAAAAAATAAAAATATTTTCACCCAAAGAAATTCCTAACTTACGCCATGGCCCTTTAGCATGTTCAATAGGACTCACCTCCATCACATACCCTTTAGCTGAATGTTCACTACTGGCACACAGTTTGCATTCTCTCACCCAATTATCAACTTACCTGTCAATTCCAGGCCTCCAATAAAACCCATGTTTTCTCCTTTTAGTAGTTTAAATTCCCCTGTGACATTCATGTGCCAACATAGAGATTGTTTTCATCAAGTTCTGTAGGGGACCATTCTTATTACAGCTCATAACTATACATGTAACAACAAGATCCTGCCTTACCTGCCTTACTTCCTTTCCTCAGGCCAGACTTTAATCATATAGTCCTGAACGTCACATAACACACTGTCCATGAGCATAGACACTCAATTTTTCCTCCAAAAGGGCTTTTACCACACAGTCATCTGCACACCACACATTAGCATCATTGAGAGTGTATGCCACATCGCATTCCACTTCCTCCTCAAAAATCTCCTCAGCCATCACAGGAATCTGTGACATACAATCTGCATGCACATTTACACAACCTGGAACATACTCCACCACACATTAATACTGTTGTTAGCTTGGCTGCCAGTCTTACTAAGCATGCTGTTAATATTCCTCCAGCAGATAAACATATTGATCAAAGGCTTATGATTCTTTTTAAGCACACAGTGTAAGCCTTATAAAATTGTTGAAAATGTTGAGCATCCCAAGTGCATGGCAAACGTTCTTTATCAATTGTTGCATAGTTATACTCAGAATCCCTCAAAGACCTTGATGCATATGATAACACCCATTCTTTACGTTTGTCCCTTTGCATCAACACCGCCCTCAATCCCACACTACCTGCATTAACTACCACTATGCACCCCTTCCCCAAAACATAAACTTTCTAGAACAGTGCTTCAACAATATCTCTTTTCAGTAAATTGCAAGCCTCCAGTTGACTACTATTCCATTCATACGTGGCATTTTATTTAACATTAGCCTAAGAGAATGCACTTTGGTAGCACAATCCTACCATAAAGCTCTATCAACCCTAAAAAAGATAGTAGTTGGTCTTTTGATGTGGGTGCAGGAACATTTAAAATTCCTTTCACGTGGTTCTCCCTATGTTTAATACAATTTTTTGAAATCTCATGCCCTAAGTACTCAACCTTATTTTGTCTGAACTTGTATTTTAAAAATGTAAGTGGTAGACCTTTGTCTTGCAACCTCTCCAACGTATCATGTAAAATCTTATCATGCTTCTCATGGGTTTTTCGAAAAAACAATATATCATCCTGTAAAGCAACAGCCTATAAGACACCTTCCAACATGTTTTTCATCAGACGCTGAAACACAGGAGTTGCACTTGCTATGCCAAATGGCATTCGGAAGTACTGAAACATGTGAATGCTGTTAGCTGCCCTGCTTCATATATAATGTATTTTAACTAGTGTGATTGTTGGAAAATGTGAAGCTCACACCCCCCATAATCCAAACTACACCCCCTCCCTAGCATATCCTCCGTCCTGAAATGGGTCTACTGTTCATGTAGTAGATGTTGACATGAAGGTTTGGCAGCATACAGTTTTTTTAATTGATAAATCTGAACAGATCAAGTTTCGTTTAAAGACAAAAGACATGTGCCTGTAAAGTTCTGCTTTCATGTGACACTTGGAACCTGGTGCTGATATTCTGTGTATGTTCAGTGCATGCATGTATGTACGATTGGTAGCAGGACCCCATGTTGTGGTAGATTCTGATTGCTGGGACCAGTGGGATTCATTTTGAGTAACGCCTGGGTCATCCCACAAGATGGAGGGACATCCCACAAGATGGAGGAAGGAATGCAGCTTCTCCAGGCAGTGGATGCATATTGCGTTCTCTGCTGCAGATGAAGGATGGAGACCCAGATACTGAAATGAGGGAGGATATTATCCTTGCAAGTACTATGCAGATCTTTTTAACAATGGGTTGTTGATTAGTCCTGCCATTTGGTGGTAAAGTGGTGAAGAGTGAATGAGTCTGCAGATTCTATTGTTAAGGGTGCAAACGTTGCTATGAAGGACCTGCCCTTTTGTTTTTCCCTGATGCTACTTCAAGAACGCTGATGCTACCCAGTTTTTCACAATTCTTTCTGCTCATGTTGTGGGTTACTCCTGCTTGGAGCCAGCATCATTACAACCTTTCGTGAGAGTTATCATTGTTGAACAAAATGTGTCTGCACTGCAGCTAGAAAATATCATTTGAAGGGGAACCACCTCAAACAGGTTCCAAAACTTTAGACAGTAGATTGCAATTCCATTTCTGAAAAATGAGTGTAACGATGGGATCCAAAGCATCCCACCTTGTTCAAGTTCCAAATATTTTTTCCCCAAGCAAGGGAGTACTCTGCAGAGTACAAGAAGAGTTACTGTGATCCAGTACCAGCGTCAGCATAACAACCCATCTCACAGTGGTGAGGGGACATTACCTGAAGTCTGCAAAACTTGCTGGAGAAGCTGTGGTTCTAACTAGTGCCCAAAGCCTGTCTGCCTACTCACAGAGGGTAAGCAGATTGGAGTGGGGAGAGTAAATCCACTCTCCTCAAAATCCAATACCTTCCCCAATATTGATTAGATTAGAATGGAAATTGTAAATCTATCCCCCTCACAGTCAAATACTTTTCCCAATATGGCTTAGATTGGAGTGGGAAAAGTAAATCTTCACCCCTCAAACTGCAACACTTTCCCCAGTGGTGCTTAGATTGGAGTGACAACATTAAATCTACCCCTACAAAGTCCAACACTTTCCTTAGTGAGGGTTGCATTGACCTAGAAATAGTGCATCTAACCCCTTCAAAGTCTAATACTTTACCCAATATGGCTGAGATTGGTGTGAACATAGTAAATCTAACCCCTTAAAGTCCAACACTTTCCCCAACCTGGTTTAGGTTGCAGTGGGAATAGTAAAGGATTGATTTGAAATAATGAGACATTGGCTTGGTGGCATAATTTATATGTTGACAGTACTGGCACCTTTTCGAAATGCGCTGTTACATGTTTTATAACTTTTTCTATGTTTTATTTCAAATGTGTTTTTAACATACTTTTTTTTACATTTTTCAAAATAATGATTTTATTTTTACTTTTAACACTTGTTTTCCCAAAAACAAAAAAGACAATTATATGTTACATTTTCTATATATTAATAAGTACTGTGAATTAATGAGTCATATTTTTTAAGTACTTTTTAATATCTTTACTTTTTTAATTGGTACATTTTTATAAGTATAAAATGCAGTTTTACACATTTTTCAACGTTGTTTAGTTGATACAAAATTAAATATAACAAATAAGTTATTATTTTCTATTGTTTTTTATGGAGTGTTAGTCTTTTTTTATGTTTATTTACCTGCCATATTGTGTCCTGCTTTATTTATTATTTTAGTCTGTCTACCTCATTTTGGCTTCCATGTGGTTGCAATTCCCCACACCTGTTGTAATAATCAGTTGGAACTAATTTTAAGTTACTTTTTAAGGGTTTAGTACTTAGGGGGGTTAGGGTTAGTTCAGTTAGTATAGACTAGTGTTCTGTAGTTGTTTAGTAGTTAAATATTAGGTTGTCTTTTTAGTTGTGGTAGTCTACTCTAGTAGGCCTCATTGTATTCTGTATGTTTTAAAATAATGTTTATTTGGAATGTATTATATGTGTATGTCTTTAGAGTTGTTATTAGTTCATTTGTGATTTTTATGAGATTATTAGTGTTGTGTGGGTGGGTATTTTGTATTTTTTACAGGTGTTTCATTTGGGTCCTGGATTTTCCTCCTTTTTGGATAAGTTAATTTAAAGAAAATAAGCTTGGTTATATTTTAACCAATATTATTTATAAGTTCCTTTATTTTACAGTTTTCCTGTAGATTTTTTTGATATTTTGTTTTTTCAGGTTCTGGATGGGTCCCAGGGGTTATTAATTTTCCTAATGGCCATTTTAATTAAATCATTCAATAGCTTTATTTCGACAATAAATGTCATAAAAGCATTGGTAGATAAAATACAGTATAAAAGATAAAACAATGACTTAAAATATCATACATACATATTCAAGGATTCATAAAATATAAATTAATTCTGAAGCTATAAAAAAGAATCACATACAAGTCATAAGAGCAGCAGCAAGAGAATACGTGTGGGTGGATACAGACATACAATAAATGGGCAAGGCCGGAGCTCCAGTAAAGCGTGCTAGTAAGACAACAAAAGGCAGAGGTGATGCCAAGATCAATGTTTTTCATTTAAAGACCGGCGCCAATTCATACTGAATTAATCACGTGGGCAACAACTTTAGATCTAATGGACCATATCACCTTAAGAACTTGGCTACAGGAATAGCGCAGCGGAATGAAGGATCTGTACACAGGATTCTCAGAGCAACACTATTTTGTCTAGTGCCTATGTTCTTGCATGTCTGTGCTATCCGAGCCTTACGGGGGGGCTGCATAAGCAGGAGAAACAAACAGCACATGGGGTAGGTTTCTGCGTGCTCTGTACAAATAGGGCATTTGTTATGTCCAGATGGTGACCAGTTAGCAGTAAAGGATTTTAATGGCAGGGTACCCACTCTAAATTGAAAATAGAGTTTGCGATCAAGGGGTTTTGAGATTGCGTTCCAATAGAGCTCAAGGCATGGATGGGGTTTAAGTGTTACAAATCTCCCGGTAAGTGTGGTACTATCACTTGTTCTTGTGTTATTTTGGCCCACCATTTCCCAATATCGTTCCTTGATTTTTTCTCTAGAAGGGAACTGGGTAGTAGATGGAGTTTCCCATGGGTTAATCAATCCCATGCCGAGCAGAGCCCCTTTAATGTCACGTAGCCAGCCAATTTTATGGAAGAGATCTACCTCAATAACATCCCTGAGTCCATTTGCAAAAAATGCCAGTTTGGGGGTGCCCCCGGGTCACAAGGATATCAGAAATATGTACTACAAAGAATTATAACACTTTGTTAACAGCACCTTAGGCAAAGGCCGCGTGGGTTAAACCAATGTCAAATGTACTGTTCTTCTGGCAAGAAATCAATGCGTAACGCAGCACCGCTGGCTAGTATCATGAATCACAGGTGGTCCACAGACTGCAACAGATATCAGGCAGGTCCGTACAGAATGTGCTCATACACATAGGCACTCAGCACCATAATGTGGTGCAACTGATACCCAGCAGGTCAATTAAAAGTACACTGTAGAACCTGTGGCCCAAGTCGCCTTCCACCATCCAGCTCACCCTGACTGTCCTAGGCCCAAAGATGGAAGATAACAAGTCCTCCACATGGATACTAGGTGACACACTGCCAACATCACACTTGGTCAGTGTCCCAGGGAACCAGGTGGGGGTAGGTAGCAGGAATAATTAGGAGGCAGTCGTCAAAGGGGGGTTTGGCAGCCACTCGAGTAGGTCGCCCACAGGATGCGGAGCAGAAGTGTCTGAGGGTAATAGTCGGTCACTCAAAAGGGTTCAACAAGGGCCTTCCGCCACCAGGCCAGTTCTGCGAAGCTCAGGGGGCTCACACAGTCTCTTGACACACTTTGATCACTCTCAGAAGCGTTTCTCCAGCCAAGTTGATCAGTCTTGCTACCCAAGCCCAAGCCAGGCAATCCTACCAGGGAACACATTGTTGTCGGGGGCCAAGTGAGGAGAGGGCATTTAGTCGGCCGCGCTGAAGGCCAAAAAGGGAACAATTGATGAATGGAGAATGAAGGTGGGGAGCCTCTTGGAAAAAGTAGGCACCCCATCAGGTACACGTCTATCAGAATCATACGCAGGCAATCCGGGTGCAACGTCTGGTGTGCGTTGATACGGGTCGCACCAGACCGTACCAGTCACACACAACGAAGAGTTGCAAATTCCGTACCTCACTAGAAATGACTCGTGGCACAATGTCCAATGCACGTTGATATGGATCGCAGCTGACAATTCGGTCCCATACAAGGAAGAGTTGCACATTTTGTACCTCCCTAAAATGAGACACAGTGTTCAGTGCGCATTAATATTGGTTGAACCAGGCAATTCCCGTCACACACACAAGTGCAGCACTACTACAGTTACACTCCCACTTCCGAGGGTTGCAGCCTGTGAATCAGACAAGACACGCAATGAGCATGCAATCAGTGTGTCATACAAGAGAGATGCATCATGATCGACAAAGCGGGCCACGCTGGATCCCGCAACCGGTGAATCCGCTCCCCACCAAGAAGATGCCTATGCACGCCTAGGTACCTACAATGCAGGGGGCTTTTGCCTTAGATATGGGTAAGACTTCTGGGGCTCTGCAGTATGCAACCCATTCTCCAGGAACAATTCTTAGATCCACACTCACGCCGCACTACCAGTTAAAATCCACCAGACAATGTGGGCACTTAAGAGTGCACCTTGCTCCAGGTGTCACAAGTAGACAGTGTGGGTCCCTCATAGGAGCTCTTTGATATCCCTGAGACCTCCAAGAGAACAGGAGGCAAGCTAAAAAGCCCTTGAAGAGCGCACTTCAGGGTGCCACACAGCAGCAGGTAGTCAGCCCAGGACAGCGTCAATTCAGGAAGGGCACGTGGACCCTTTCAATGGCAGTAAATCCTCTTTGTGCACAACAGATACATCTGGCAGTGTGCACCACGCAGTTCCAAGTTTCCTGCCCCACGTCCCCTCAAGTGTATCTCTGCACTGCTGAAGTATGGCACCAGTAGTTATATTGTAGTGTGCCTTTGAAGTTGAGGGTGGTTTAAAGAGTCCCTCTTTCAACCACAGATGTCTCCCTTGAATTTCAGTCCTGTCTGCCATGAGGCCGCGTACTGCAGATCCTAATCTTTAGTGGATCCATGATCTGGCTCCAGAGGCCAAGTGTCAATACCTCTTCCTTCAATCTACCCAGCCAGGTCTTCAAATAGTAGAGGTCTGTCGTTCCAGTTGTTACCGCATGTTTTTTAGCTGTAGCTGGGGAATGCCCAGATGTGCTCACCCAGCCTCCACTATGGACTGGAGCCAAGTACAAAGGCACTCACAGAGTTTTAAAGCAGAGAAATGCCCCCTTTGTAGAAGTGGCATTTCTACACTAGTAATGACAAAGCCACCATTACCACTGGAAATGGTTTGTTATTGCGAATCCAGTGATAGGAAACATTATGAAGCTGCTCCACTGCAATCCGCTATTGCAGCCTGAAGTAATTTCAATCCTTCCCCCATGTTAGCCTGTGGGAAGAGCAAACCTCATAGGTAACGAAAACACACATGGGTATTCTTGACTACCTGGGCATGGAACACGTGTACCTGCCCTGATTTTCACCTATCACTTGCTTCACCCTTTAAGACATACCCTAAGGATGTGCTAGTGGCTGCGAAAAGTTTTCTCAAGATGGCTAGGGATTTAGAAAGCTCAGTCTGAGTAGAAGCGAAGTTGCGCGCACACAGACCTGCAATGGCAGGCTGGACACATGTTTAAGCACATCTTTGGTGCCAGCGTGCACACCTGCCAGCAATGGCAGGATGCTCAACTGTTCCACAAACATCAGGTAAGCACCACTTCCAAAGATGGGTAGTAAGGGTGTGCACACCTTCATATTGCCTGTACAGTGGGAAAGTGCCCCAGGCTCTAAGGCCACAACAAGAAAATCAGCAAAGCCCTGAAGGTGTGCCAGTGGAATATCCGACCCCCTAGGTAGGGAAAACCCACTTGTGTAGAGTTTCCTACCCAGACAGCGGATAACCGGTCAGTCACCTACCCTGAGCTTCTCCCCTCAGGCCTTACGCTAGGGCCGCTCCGGTGATAGTGAAAAGTCCCCTCAGGGTTTGAGGAAATTCTAATACGGCCCCATATTTGTTTATAACACCATTATGCTGTTGCCCTCACTCAGGCCCCTTCAACCTCCATAGCGTTTCTTTCACGTTCTATATTGTTGCACATATTACACGACCTTTCCTGTTTCCCTGAGCTAAGTCCATTCTGAGACCCCGCTCGAAGCAACTAATTCCCCAGATAACCATCTATTGACCTTTGGTGACTGTTCTCGGCCTCTCCAGTTGTTTTACGAATCACCATCTTCAACACGCAAACGCGTACTGTCGTAAACTGATTTAACCCAGGAATGGCTATGCCGCCTGACCTATAGGGTCGGGTAGAGAACACGACCTTAGGGGAGGAATTTCTATTGCCCATTATCCTGTATCTTGTACAAAGAATGTTTTCTTGTGGGTGATTTGTATTTTTATTGCACATGGAGGGGGTTGTTGCTTTAGGGGATTCAAGCGCTACAAAAGACTGTGCGCCACGGATTGAAGTGGCAGTCTCCTGAGAACCTACCTCTGATGTACTTCTGGGACAACTGTACCTAGCTGCAGCTAATAAATTGAAGTTCCTATGCCAGACACAGTGTTCCGTGTCTCTGTAATTTGGAAGGCGAACTCAGAAGATTTCAGGCGTACCCTGCGCCGCCAGGCTTAAATATCCCGGTTCTTCAATTTGGTGCCCTCTGTGAGGCCGCTTCAGAGGTCGTGGGTCCAGCCCGAGGATCGTGAGGAGCCCCGCAAGGAATTTCCGGAGGAGGCGCACCATGTGATCGACCCCTGCATGTCGTAAGTGGACGGAAGGTTTTTTACCGTGTGGCTTCTCCCTTCCAACGGCTGCGAAGACCTGCTGCCCTGACTGCGGCCACGCTTTGGCTCCCTTTGGTAATTTGTATCGCGAGACATCAGACGGACCTCTGTTGGCGGACGGAACCATCTGGTTAAGTTAAGTATAGTGGCCACTCCTTTGTCTTTGTTTTGTCTTTGTTCGACTTTTGCAAAAGCTGAAACCGAGGGGTGAGTGCAGTTTTTGTACTATAAAGTGACTAATTAACCCAGTCAGTCAAAGTCAGTCAAAAAAGTCTTTATTCGGTTTAAGTGCAAACCATGAAAGCATACTACATAACATAATATATAAAAAGAGTTGAAGGTACATAATTCATTTTGAACAATCAATAGCTCCTAAATACCTATAAAAACATCCAATAGGACAGTTAAAAACAATTCCATTTTAAAAGAGGGTATACATAATATGATTATACATTCATTTCCACAAAAATCTAATAACAGCAGATAAAAACTTTGCAATGTTAAAAGTTTCCCTAACATCAGTTAGCATTTGAAGGTAGAGAAGGGCAGGTCTCACCTGCACAAAGCCTTTGTTTATTAAAATAGGGAGTATAAAACGTTTCCTGATGTCAATGAAGTGTTCACAGAAAAAAAGGAAGTGACTAATTAACCCCTTGAAGTTTGTAAAGAAACTATTGTGGTAGCGATGCCTAGTTTCAGTAAGTTTGGTAGATGGTTTTGTTGTAATCGCGATAGGGCTTCCCGACTGGAGGACTCTTGTCCAATTCCTCCGGCCGGAACTCCCACTTATGAAGTATATTCTAAACATGGTATTGGCCCCATAGCTTTTAATGAGGCATGGGTTCGCTATACTAGAAAAGATGGTGTGTTACGATGGCCACAGAACGGCAGTTTTGAGCTCAATATTTTAGATAATTTGGAGAACACTTTGTTTAAGCGAAAAGCCCGGCCGGCTATGTTTGACTCTTTTCGCCTATGGCGTAAGGAGGCCAAACAGAAAGAAATAAAACAAGCTAAAAGAGATAGGAGGGATATGTCTATTTTACAAGCTGCGCAACAGTTTAAAGATAATGAAACAGATCACGCGATTGAAGTCTCAGATAGGCAACATCGTATGGCGGTAGATAAATGTTATCCAGTGTTGCCAACTTCCCCTATGGAGAAAAATGTGGACCCTGAGAAGGATCCTTTAATGTCCCATCTGTTGAGATTACCCCGGCCCTATGCGCAGGGAGCTAATGTACCTTTTGGATTACCGCCTGCCCCCGGCGCGAATGCACCTTTATTGTTAGCACCTGCCCCGCCTGTCCCGCCTGTTGTCCAACCTGTCGCTCCCCAACTGGTTCCTGCACCCCCACCACAGCTTTCTCCGGCATTGCCGAGCTCTCCCTTACCTTCGGCTCCCTCCGTAAATGTTACTTCCTCTTCTGCCCCGCCTAATATTCTGTCTCCTGTCCTAATGACGAATTCTCCCTCCGCTCGGAGGCGAATGATCGATACCGTTTCTGGCCTTTTGTCCCCTCTCTTTGGGACGTTTCAAATGAGCCCTGTTCCTCCTCGTAGACAAACTCGTAGTCAGCTACCAGGTCCGGAGGAACGGGAAGTGCTAGATCTTCAAGCCCGAAGGTGGGTCACGAATGGCCCCCAGTATAGCGTGCAAGATATTATGGTAACCTTTCGGCAGTGGGAGGCACCAACGCAGAGATATGTTTTTGATACTATGTGTAATATTTTAAGTCAAGAATGGGAGGATATGGGGTTGGGACCGGCCCCTCAGGGCCTGCTCGATGTACAGGCAGAGTTCGATAAAGGGCTGATTGTGGGCGCAGAGGTTGAGGACGAGGTAGGAACGCTTGTAACTTTTAGAATGATGCTTGCCTGCCGGTCCTTGCCAAAACATGATTCCTCCGTTAGGCGAAAATTAAAACACTATCCCATGAGAGAGGTTCCCCCAGTGTGGAGAGAGGAGGTTGCAGCTCAGGGTGGTAATCCTATTATACCTGCTCACTTTCAACGCGTGTGGGTACACGTTCCGTGGAAACGATCTAAGGTATTGGCCCTTAAGCAGTCGTTACCGGACCCCCGTAAAAATCCTGCTGGGTTTTACAAAGAGTTGCCCCAAACTGTCGATGCATGTATCATGAATTTGGCCGATATAGACATGCTAATGGGTAATGTGGTCCCACAACCGTTATGGGCTAGGATTCGGAAGGAGGACCATGTGGGGGAACTGGGGGGTGATTGGGCTGCCATACTCGCTGCAGACAGACTCCAAGTGGGTGGTGCCAAACCTGAGTCTCTAATTACAGAACTCCCAGCTAGGATCATTGCCTTACTGAAAACTATGATGCCCCCTCTGCGAGTTAATTGGGATAAGTTAGCAGCTTGTAAACAGAAAGCGGATGAAAACGTCTCTGATTTCTTCACTCATTTCGAGGAGACGTTTATCGATCATAGTGGTCAGGATATGAGCACGGAAGGTGGCCAACGATTGTTTGTAGACAAATTTGTGTCAAATTTGGTTCCGGAAATATCTAATAAGTTGAAGAATTCCGAAAGTGCGTGGGCGGTCTCCTCCTCAGCCCAGATATTGGCTACTGCCCAGTACTATGAAAATAGGGATAAAGAGGAAAGAGAGAAACTTGATAAAAAGACCAAAGAGTTAAAAACAAAAGTTCTTTTACAACAAGCTTATCCTCCTCACCCTGCCCAACGTGAGTATCGGCAGTCTCCACAATTCCAGAGGCAGTTGCAGAGGTCTGGGCCTTTCGTTCCCCGACCGCCACTGGGCCAAAATCAATGCGCCTACTGTAAAGAAGAAGGCCATTTAAAGTATAATTGCCCGGTTTTGTTACAACGCACGAGCGGTATTCCCGCGTCACGAGGCCAGGGTGGTTATCAGTCAGCACCACGAGGTAGAGGACGAGCTACGCAGTCTAATAACCAACGTTCCATGCCCCCTGGAAACTCCACGAATTATTTTGACCAGCAAAATGTTCAGTCTACCAACTATTACAACAGTGATTACTATACTGAGGATGAGAGTCAGAATTCCCAACCTAGCTAGGACAGCCATGGACAAAGTAAGGGAGTAGTATCAGTTCCAGTGGACCAGAGCGGGCCTTATGTTGATGTGGAAGCACTAGGTGTTACAGAACCATTCCTATTAGACACTGGTGCAACAAAGAGCTCTATGATTCACTCTAAACTCCCTGGGGCACCTTTGTCTGGCTATACAAATGTTTCTGTAGGTTTTTCTGGCGCCCCAGTTCAAAACCCGGTTTCATGCCCTTTGCCCATTTCAATTGGTCCTTACAAATTGGAGGCCCCGCTCCTTTTAACAACTGGTTGTGGTGAAAATTTGTTGGGCTTGGATTTATTGAAGAGATTGTATGCAACATTACACTGTTCCCCTTCTGCTGTACGTCTTACCTTAGGTAAGAAGTTGACCTCACCGATGTACTTGTCTAAAGATCAGCTTCCCCCTGAATTACAATCTCTTCCAGCCACCCTCTGGGCCACCGGCCCCAATGATGTGGGCCTCCTGCGGATTCCTCCCTACATTGTAACACTCAAGCCTAATACTAAATTTCCTCGCATTCCACAGTATAAAATTTCCAGTGACGGCGAAAAAGCTCTTTTGACTATAGTTCATGATTTGGTACAAAACGATGTAGTCGAAGAGACTAGGGGAAATGTATTCAATAGCTCTGTTCTGCCTGTTTTTAAACGAACCGACCCCTCTCAGCCACCTGTCTATCGTTTTGTGATTGATCTCAGGGAGGTCAACAAGATTGTGATACCCCAATTCCCTGTTGTCCCGGATATTAATGCACTGCTGACAATGGTACCAGCATCAGCTTCCTGGTTTTCTGTCATTGACCTCAAAAATGCTTTCTTCAGCATTCCCATTGCTGAGGAAAGTAGGGATATTTTTGGCTTCTCCTTAGCAGGCCGAAGCTTCCGGTTCAAGCGAGCTCCTCAAGGCTATTGCGAGAGCCCCTCCATTTATAGTCAAGCATTGAAATCACAGCTCGATACTTTGTGTTTACCACCAGGGGCCACTCTCATTCAATATGTGGATGACTTGTTGGTCGCAGCAGATTCTGAAGACACTTGTAAAAAGGCTACCATTTCACTGTTACGCCATTTATCTGACCACAACCACAAGGTTTCACCATCAAAATTGCAATATTGCTGCCAAGAGGTTACCTACCTAGGTCATCTCTTGTCAAAGGAGGGACGGCGATTGACCCCCGAACGTATCCAAGCAAATGCCCAAATGCCTATTCCATGGACTCAAAAAGAGGTGCGTGCCTTTTTAGGTATTACCTCTTATTGTAGACAATGGATCCCCAATTTCTCCCACCTGGCAAAACCTTTGTTGGCACTCACTCTTAAAGATACACCACACCCGCTTCCATGGACTGCGGAATGTCAGAAAAGTTTCACTGATTTACGCACTGCCTTGTGCTCTGCCCCTGTGTTAGGTACTCCTGATTACAGTAAGCCTTTCACACTCTATGTTTATGAGAAAGAAGGTTGCACGTTAGCAGTCTTAACGCAACGATTTCGGGACAAGCAACGCCCCTGTGCCTATTTTTCGGTCTCGTTAGATCCGGTGGCCGAGGCATTACCTAGCTGTTTGAGGGCTACAGCAGCAGCGGCAGTTTCCATTCGCCAGTCTGCTGGATTGGTCTTAGATAATACCCTTATGGTCATGGTACCGCATGCTGTAGACACCCTCCTAAACAGAACAAAGACTCAACACCTCACGAGTGCACGCCTTTCAGGGTACGAATTGACGCTCTTGGCTAGCCACGTACACATTAAGCGATGTAATACCTTGAACCCGGCAACATTGCTGCCAATTCCAGTAGAAAATGACACTCAGGAGCAGCACGACTGCTTCCTCCGAGGAAGAGACAAAAGGCAGAGTTGATTTAAAGGATACTCCAATCCCGGACCCGGATGGGACCTTATGGGTGGACGGTTCTTGTCTTAAGCTTCCCAATGGTGAAACGACCTCAGCCTATGCAGTCACTACCTTATACACTGTTGTAGAAACAGCGTGTATTATACATAACTCAGCCCAGGCAGCTGAATTGATAGCACTGACTAGAGCTTGTGTGTTGGCTGAAGGGAAAAGGGTGAATGTGTATACTGATAGTCAGTATGCGTTTGGAGTAGCCCATAGTTTTGGCCGCCTGTGGAAGGAAAGAGGGTTTCTCACATCCCATGGCACTAAGATACAGCATGGCCAATTGGTAAATGACCTCCTTGAATCACTCACCTTGCCCACTCAGATAGCAATTGTGAAGTGTAGTGCACATAGGAAGATCACTGATGATGTAGGTCAAGGAAATGCTTTCACAGACCAGATAGCGAAAGAGGCAGCTAAAGACGCTACAAGCCGCATGTATGTTATGGGCTCTGCTAGATGGGTTGCACAAGGAGGGATGTGTGAGAATATTGTGGACAGTGTGAAAATGATCCAGGCAGAGGCCACAGAGAAGGAATTGAGTACGTGGAAAGAAAGTACAGGAAGATTGGATGTCACAGGGTGCTGGACAGACTTGTCAGAACATCAACGCTGGTTGTTACCAGATGCTTATGTACCCCCAGTAGTTACCATGGCACATGGTCCAGCCCATATTAGCGCTAAAGGTATATGCAAGCTTCTGGCTCTGGTATGGAAGAATGTGGGGATCCCTAAATGTGCAGACAATCTGGTTAAGCATTGTATTGTATGCTTGATGCATAACCCGGGGAAGGGAACACCAACACCAGCAGGACACTTTGCTCCCCCAACTTACCCTTTTGAGGTTTTACAAATAGATTACATCCACATGGAACGATGTAACAATCTGAAGTACGTTCTTGTTGTGGTATGTGCCTCCTCCCGATGGGTAGAGGCCTATCCCCTGAAAGATAATACTGCTCCATCCACGGCAAAAGTCCTTTTAAAGGAGTTTCTGCCAAGATTTGGGTTACCCAGAATTATTTGGAGTGACAACGGGAGTGAATTTGTGGGTCAGATCATGCAGAAAGTATGTGCAGGCCTTGGCATCCAGCAAAAATTCCACGAAGCAAACCATCCTCAGTCAGCAGGTTTGGTGGAATGCTATAATGGCACCCTTAAGCTTAAGCTGGCGAAAATACAAGCCAGCACGGGTCTTGCCTGCCCTGATGCCTTGCCCTTGGCTCTCTTATCCACAGAACAACCACCCATTCCCGTATGGGACTTAGTCCTTATGAGGTTGTCTTTGGACGCCCTGCACATGTTTGGGGAGTCCCAAGGCCAAAGAAATACTCAGAGATAGAGCATCCATTGTTAATTGACTATTTACATGATCTAACCACTAAGTTACGTGTCCTTCACCAACAGGTACAAGATACTTTGCCCCAGGCTGCAACGGATCCTGGTCACACCATACGGCCGGGAGACTGGGTCTGCGTCAAAAACTTCCAGAGGTCAAAGAACTTGGAACCTCGCTGGCGAGAACCTCGTCAGGTGCTACTGACGACGCGTACTGCAGTAAAGGTGGTCCGCAAAAAGAACTGGGTACATGGGGTACATTGCAAGAAAGTGCCCCTACCATTGCCTCATGATCAATGGGTTCATAAACAAATTAGTGACTCTGAAACCGGAAGAACACCAAGATTTGGACTATTCAGCGATGCACGCCTAGACATTGCCGGAGCGGAACAAGACGACGACGAGGTCCTCCAGACAGCTATACCACCGGCAGTGAAATTGGACACTACTAAACCACATCTCCTTTTCCAAGAACAAACTGTACCTGGTTCCCGGAGGTACGATTTGAGGCCCAGACTGAACAAAATACCTCAATAGTGCTTCATTGACTTTGTCTTTACCCCGATTTCCACATGATTGCAGGGCCGTGATCGTAAGTCTCAGACTTGTGACCCAAGATGTGGCTCTAGGCCTGTGGGACTTGTAGGAAAGTATAAAGAACTACAGACAATCACAGCTGAGTGAAGCAACCTCCCGTCACGGGCAATATTTAGAGCTGGAAATGACTGTTAACAAGGGAATGGACAAAATACAAACAAGGAGCACAAAGCATTGTAAATTATTGCATAATCGTTTTATAGTGGTTTTAATGATATTGATTTTGATATGTATTATATTGTCTTGTATAGGATGGGGACTACACGTAGTTTTTTCACAACCTACTCCCAAAGTTACGGTTGAAATGCATACACATGGCACTCTACCACCTCATGTTGAGTCAAGAAGGAGTGAATTCTGCAAAAACACATTTGTTTCCATGCTACACCAACATCAATTGGCCACTAATACGACGAACTGTTGGGTTTGTGGTCTTCTGCCAAGTTCGGTGAATATGGGAATGCCATACATTACCCTTCCTTTTTCATTTAATGGCTCTTGTAGTGCATGGTGGGAGTTGAGCGCCAGTTGGGTATTTATTGGAGATGGGGATACTCGAGAAGTAAGGAGCTTGGGAGTACATCTATACCATTTATGTTGGCGAGACAGAAAAAGGATATATGGGACGGATAGTGAGAAGTCAGAATATGCTGATCGCCAAACCAAATCTACGGATTTGTATTTTCTGCCCTCTAATAGAACCTCTCGAAAATGACAAACTTTTCTAGTGGTATCTGGTCAAGCACCATTCTGTATTAGGAAAGGAGGGTTAGAACATAAAGGTACAAGCAATTGCCACCATATTGTGACATTGAATGGGACAGATTGGCCTCGTATGGTTCCCTCACGCAATACATACTTCGTGTGTGGAAATAAGGCTTACACTTCTCTACCTGGTAATTGGAGAGGCACTTGTTATATCGCTTGGTTGTTACCCCCTACATATATAGCAGATGCCAAGCATCATTTACAGAAAAGAGGGGTGGCGTCTGGCCAGGATACGTCAGGACAAGAAGTTGGGGATGTCTTGAAAGGACTCCTTCCATTCTGGGGCTCAATAGCCAACAGTAGAGACATAAGGCAACTAATTCGAGTCGCAGAAGCCACTGTCAATGAAACAGCTGGAGCTTTGAGTAACATCACTGCAGAACTCGCTGCTGACCACCTTGTCACGCTTCAGAACAGGATGGTATTAGATATCATCCTTGCTGACCGTGGGGGCGTATGCAGATTGATCGGGTCTAGCTGTTGCATTTTTATTCCAGACAACGCCCCTACAGTATACCAAGCCATCTCTAAGCTACATAAGATCGCTGAGTCCGTTCACCAGGATGAAGGGAATTGGTCTCTGATGGGATGGTTTGGGGGACTACTGTCTACGTGGGGATGGAAGATTCTTACCTTTGTCGGAGCGGCTTTGGCTATTCTCTTCTCATGTTGCCTTTGCCTACAATGTGGTCCAGCTATATGCGGGCTCTGCGCCACCCTGTGTGTTCCAAAACCGGTATCACAGAAAGCAGCGGACACAAAGATAATGCTACAACAACAACTTGTAGATTTCATGGCTATTGAAGTCGATTCAGATTAGCAACAGCCTCTGGTTTCTTTGCCTGAGTAATGGCAAAAGGAGGGTCTGAGGAAATTCGAATACGGCCCCATATTTGTTTATAACACCATTATGCTGTTGCCCTCACTCAGGCCCCTTCAACCTCCATAGCGTTTCTTTTACGTTCTATATTGTTGCACATATTACACAACCTTTTCTGTTTCCCTGAGCTAAGTCCATTCTGAGACCCCGCTCGAAGCAACTAATTCCCCAGATAACCATCTATTGACCTTTGGTGACTGTTCTCGGCCTCTCCAGTTGTTTTACGAATCACCATCTTCAACACGCAAACGCATCCTGTCGTAAACTGATTTAACCCAGGAATGGCTATGCCGCCTGACCTATAGGGTCGGGTAGAGAACACGACCTTAGGGGAGGAATTTCTATTGCCCATTATCCTGTATCTTGTACAAAGAATGTTTTCTTGTGGGTGATTTGTATTTTTATTGCACATGGAGGGGGTTGTTGCTTTAGGGGATTCAAGCGCTACAAAAGACTGTGCGCCACGGATTGAAGTGGCAGTCTCCTGAGAACCTACCTCTGATGTACTTCTGGGACAACTGTACCTAGCTGCAGCTAATAAATTGAAGTTCCTATGCCAGACAGAGTGTTCCGTGTCTCTGTAATTTGGAAGGCGAACTCAGAAGATTTCAGGCGTACCCTGCGCTGCCAGGCTTAAAGAGCCCGGTTCTTCAGGTTGGCTAATGAGCGAGAAAGGCCAACCTGAGCATGATACCTGTTTGACAGGCTATTCCAGTGGTTGGCATGATCAGTGCTGCGTCCCACTATTAGCCAGTGCAGTACCACCCTAGGTATGTGGTGTACCTTTTTACAGGGCCCTCACAGGTACAATACCTAAACCAAACAAGTAAGCACCCTTTCCTGGCATGTGTAGAAAGGGCTTGCACACTTTCTCGCTGCAGTACAGTGGGAAAGTGCCCAGAGTCCTAATGTCACGAAAAGAAAAGAGGCAAAAACCAGGAGGGCAAAAAGGAAAAGGTTTTAGGAATTCCCCCCTATGAATGGTCATGTCCAACAATGGGTGTTAGTGCTTTGCTGATCGGTATGACTGCTTTGGTGAATGTTGGGGGAAAGAGTCAGATGGGGCACCTGAGTAGATGATCTTCATGGTAGCAGTGATTTCAGCGATGATGATGGTTGATCACCAGTAAAGAGTTCGTTCTTCGGCTGTGATGGGTACTTGAGTTGTAATGGTGACCGGGTCCAGCTGAGGGTAAAATTTGCCACATATGGAGGTGAATTTGTTACAGAAGAATTGTGAGAACTTATTGCAAAATTCTTGTAAGGGGGTGATGTTGCTGCAGGCAGCAGGATACACGGTGAAATCTTTGACGATGGTGAAGATTTCCCTGCTGCTGTTAGTGCTGGCGTTGATGCGGTCTGAAAGAGCTGTGTGCTTTGTTTTCCATATCTGCTGGTGGTAGTATCTTGGGGCTGATTTTAAGATGTCTTCATCTGTGGTATCTTGACTTGTTCTCTATTTGTTCTCCAGTTGCTTGCAGTGGTTTTTTGTCAGCCTGAGTTCCTCTGCGTACAAGCTGGACTGTGGTATAGTTTCTTGCCTTTGGATTGTGCTTGAGGGGAGCCAGGGTATTGGCACTTGCGGTAATCCAGCTACGGAATTTCTTGTTTGTATTTGTTTATTATTTTATGCAGTACATGAAGTACATTTCACACTCGTCACAACATCCCTTTAACACCCCAGCCACCCAATAATCAGGCACAATATGATCAGAATAATCATTAGATCGCTGTTCAACTCATCACCTCCCACCTTTCCCACAACACTGTGTTTCCCTAGGTTCATATCCTTTGCATTTAGGGGCTAATAGACCAATCAATCCAACCCTTTTTACTCGCATCAATTATGTGTTTCATTTCTTGCCCCACTGACCTCGCTCCTGTGTCCTGTCCTCCCCAGATCTTTTTAGATTTCCCCTGGCACCCTCTTCCTTTGTATACTTCCTTTTCCATAATTTTACAAAACTCCCTTTTTAGCTCCCATGTCTGGAGCCTTTGTGGAATCCCATAGCCCCATTTCTGAGCGATGTCTTGCTTTGCTGAATTCACCAACAGCTTCTGATAACGGAAGTGATCTGCTGGTCCCCAGATACCGAGCAATGCCAGCCTTGGTAGTTTCAGGGAAAACCTGTAGCCTCATCCAATAAGCCCCCAACCGCCTCCCAGTAGTCTCGTATCAGGGGGAAGCTTAAGAATGTGTGCATAAGTGTGCCTTCCGACCCACAGCCTCTGAGACAAACTGCGTTGACTGCCCTGCCTATCTTACAGAGCAAGGTGCGTGTGTAATAGGTCCAGTGTATGATCGTAAATTGGATTAGGCGGAAACCCGCTTTTATTGACACCAGCACCAGAAACTTGACAGCCTACCTTCAGTAATCCTCATCTATTTTTTCCAGGTCTTGTTTCAAGTTGTCTCGCAGTCACAACTAAGAGGGTTGCGTATTTCTTATCCCCGTAACATACGTCAGCACATCTGCTGAGGTTCTTGATGGCTTATGGCAAGATGCTGTTGTGCTTGGGTCAGTACTCGTAGACGGTGGAAGCCCACTGCTCTTCTGTCATGATTTTCTAGCAGCTGTTGGCGGTTCCGGTGGAGGTAGGTCTGTGCGAAGTAATGCAGGGTGGGTATGCAGAAACTGAGGAGGGCGTGGATTGTCCTGGTCACAATTGCTGGCTTGTTGGCTGTGATGTTGCTGATTGAGGAGAAAATGTAGTCCAATACGAGTCTGGTGGTGTGGCTGGGTTTAGTTATGTGCTGGTATTGGATAAGGTTTGCAAGGTGCTCTAGAAGGGAAGTAGAATTTGGGTCTGTATGGTCTTCTAGGTGAACATTAAGGTCTCCGAGGAGGAGGAAGGTGCTGGGCTTGATAATGAGGGGTGCGAGGAAGTCTGTGATGTCGCTGGCAAAGTTGGTTGTGATGCATATTTTGAATGTGAGGTGCTCAATGTAGTTAGTGGGGGTGTTCGTATAGATGGTACAGCTGATGGCATCTTTGAATATGATGACGAACCCACCTCTGGGATTGTGCTAATGGTCTTGCCTGGCAAATTTGCATCTGGCGGAGATGGCTGTAGAAATGCCCGATGTAAAGGCTATTTTTAGCTATGTTTCCATGAAAAAGAACGAGTCCAGAGGATGGTGGTGCAGTAGGTCCCACATCTCTGTGACGTGTTTGGTGAGAAAGCGGGTGTTAAGGAGCATGCATGCAAATGTAGCATGTTGTGCGGGTGTGTCTGGTCTGTGTGAGCAGGTGACTAGTTTGTGTCACTGTGAGTGAGTGGGTTGCTGGGTGCTTTTGGCATGAGAGTGGTGGGTGTAAGGTATTGGAGAATGCATGAGAAGTTGCAGGAGGTGCATGCAAATGCTCATTCCATGTTGTGTAGTGTAGCAGCCATGTGGCGAGTGTTGACCGTGATTGAGAGTTTGAAGGGTGAAGGAATGTAGCAGTGTAGGGGTGGTAGGGAGAGAACCCGTGCTCTTGGGCATGGTCCAGGCACAGATGGGTGCAGATGGGTTTGCCTTTGGTGTGCCTTCAGTGCACCAGCAAGGTGCCTCTTGCGCGCATCCAATGCAACTGAAATTAAGTAGGTCCTAAGAGGGGGATGGAGCGCAGGGTGCCATGGGCAGGAAACCAGTGATGTCACTCCCTGTGCAGATAGATGATGAGTAATCCAAAGATGTCACTTCTTGTGCAAATGGCTGATAGGGAATGAAGTCCTCTTGCTTGGCTTCGTCTTTCAAAGACAGTTTTGGCAGGAAACCAGAGATGTCACTTCCTATGCAGATGGATTATGGGAAATCCAGTCATGTCACTACCTACGCAGCAGGGTAATGGGAAATGAAGTCCTGTTGCTTGGCTTCTTCTGTTAAAGACTTTTGAGGGAAACCAAATACGTCACTTACTGTGCAGATGGATGATGTAAATGATGTTGTAATAGTGGTCACCTTAAACAAGATTACACTAGTTGCCCCCTTACAAGATTTCCAATACTGATAATCTCACTGTAATAGGCATAGTTGCCAGCAATAATATAAAAATGGTGTTTATCAACTTGGAATGCATCTATAAGGGTAATATATAACAGCCTCTGCTGCAATGCCCTGCCATCAAGGTAATATTACAAGTCACAATTCTTCCTAGCACTCAAATATCATCTTTAAATAGAGCTTGGAAATGTTACAATTTTTCTCCAAAAATTAGCTCATGAGTTTAAAAATATACACATTGTGGACATAAATACATGCTTTTCAATTTATGTATAAATATGCTTATTTAACCAAGAGAAATTTCTAATTTAGTACACTGGGCTGCACACATAAGAGCTTCTTATAGGTAATTGAGAGCTACAATTGGCTCACAAGCTACTCATTGGTGAAACCTAAACAAGAATCTGAATACCAGGAGGTAAGTTTATTTAACTGAGAGTGCTAAACAGAAACTTTATATCATTAATTCAATGGAATGGATTCTTGATTTAGGCATGTGCAAATTTGTACAATTTTCATGTGCAACGTTTTGTGACATTGCATTCTTTGCAAAGTGCAAAACTGGTAAACCCTGTAAAACGTTCGGGGCAAATGCAATCACTGCCTTTAACATTGCTGCAAAAACAACTTACAGTCCATGGCCACAGACCTAAAAGAAGGGTTACTTTACTCATAAAGTAAGTAGAGCATTGTAGACACACTCCATAACTTGGCAGCAAAGAAGCATCAAGATATGGATCATAATGCACTGAAAACTGCAGATTTATGTTCAGAACTGTCTGCATCCGACATTATAGCAGAGGATATATTCCCTACTGTGCTCTTCATCTGGGGGAAGACAAGCATTATAATTCCAGAGACAGTCTGTCCTTCTCTGCAGATGCACGAGGCTGGTTCATGGCTAGCATTGGCAAGGGATGTTTCATGGGAGGAGGCTGCTAAAAGTTGGAATTCCTGACATGTTTTACATCTGTACGAGGTGAGAGAGAGAGAAGAAAAGAGGAAAGAGTAGTGGTAACATCTTCAAAATTATTGCTGGGGTAATACGAGTTAGTCCATCACACGGTCAATGAGTGACTCTTGTTTCATGTCAACCTCTAACTTTGCACCACAGGACACAATCCTTGTAGTATGGTGATCACATTTCCTAAAGGCATAGCTCACTTGTGACCCTAGCGCCCTTTCGTTTGAGTCAGACCAAGCAAAGATTGCATGAGCCTTCTCTTGCCCTCTGTGTCTTCTGTTTTCTTGTGACATTGTGGTTGGTGGAACACATTTGGCTAGCTGTATTTAGATATGTGGAGAACCAGACTCTGGGAAGATTTTAAAATGTTAGCACTGGAATGAGGATGCATCAGTTGGAGGAGGTTTACATAGTAAGTAGTGTGGGGTGGAAAACGGTGTGTGCTGGGA
The DNA here is from genome assembly GCF_964204655.1 of Triturus cristatus. Classification (NCBI taxonomy): domain Eukaryota; kingdom Metazoa; phylum Chordata; class Amphibia; order Caudata; family Salamandridae; genus Triturus; species Triturus cristatus. Next base: position 974,164,270 of record NC_140584.1, on the reverse strand, counting down.
ATAATAGAACAAAGAACTAGTGCCATGATAGAAAGTAGACATGATGGGCAGGTTCCTCATGGCTAGCACATCATTGGAATACATAATTGTTGGCAGAAGTGTATGGGACTAGCATGACTAGTGGCAACCTAAGCGAGGTAGAGTTAGAGTGGAAAACAGGGGCATGGGTGGATATTTGTAGAAGGGAGCCCTGTTGCTCACAAGACGAAGATAACACTGGACAGTGTGTGAAGCTGGCACTGATTGGCAGCATGAGAGACAGTAACTGTTGGGTAAATGTAAGGAGATGGAAATGATAGTGTGAAGAGTTGGAATTCATCTGCCATATGGGAAGCTGGCACTAATAGTGAATGTGAAGTACTGGTGCTGGTGAGAACTGTGCATTTTTCACATCACATTGGTGGGTAGTGTGAGAAGCTAACACTGGTGGGTTATGCTCCCTTTAGACTGCACACATGCGCATTACTGTGCACGGCATGTTTGCTTGTGCACATATTGAGAGGAGGCAGAAGTGTGGGTTGGAAGGACTTCACATTTCTGCTGCCTTTCTGCTATCTGTCTCCCATGCATCCTGCCCTAAGAATGGGAATCGAATCCATTGAACACACATTACTTCAGACTAACTTGAATATGGACCTACAATTTTTTCTCATGAAACTCTTACACTTTACTTTATATCAAAGTTATTCCAAATGGAAGAACCAGTGGTTCCTTCAACTGACAGGAACTTCAATGGGCAACTGTGCAGCACCAGCCTATGCACATTTCTTTATGAGTAAATTTGAGGAGGACAACATCTTATCCACCTCCACTTGGAAAACGCACATTAAACTATCCGTAAGATACATAGACAACATTTTTATCTTGTGGAATGGGTCACACTCAGAATTGCCAAACACATTAAGTGAGCTGAATAAAGTTAATGAAAGGATTCAATTTACTCATGAAATGCAAGAACATCGCATTACTTTTTTGGATGTTGAAATCAGAAAAACCGAAAATGTGTTAGAAACCAACATTTTCAGGAAACAGACGGAAATAAACAACACACTTCATTACAACAGTTCTCACCAACAATCGGTAAAACGTCACTTAACATACTCGCAATTACTCAGAGTTAAAAGAATCGTCTCCAATCCCACCACATCCGCAGAACGGATGGAAAACATGCAGTGGTGGCTGGTGACATTTGAAAGTGGTGAGGCGTAAATGTTTATGACTAGTGCCCTGTGGCGAGCAGGCGTAGTGAGCGAGCCCAAGCATCAATAGGGGGGTTCGGCGATATACTCACCGCAGGAAATTTTTGAAAAAAGAGTGGGCAAATGGTGAATTTTCAAGTGAATTTAGGAAAACAAGAATTGTAGTTGTAACATCAATAAAGAGTTTCAATGAGTCATTCCAAGATCTGTGTGAGTGTGAGTGGAATGTGGGTGCAGCAGTCCCCCATAACACTCGGGAATGGGCCCATCTCCTGGTTTCCATCAACCTTATGCCATGCTTGTGTAATGTGGGAACAAGAGTCCTCCATAACGCCCAGGAAAATGAGGCTTGTCAAGGTCTCCATGCTCTTCATGGTGTGTTTGTGTAGTGTGGGATAGAAGGGTTCCCATATCACTCAGGAGAAGGAAAGACCTTAGAGCCATCAGCTTCTTCTGATGTTTGTGTAACCTGGTAGCAACAAAGAACCTCTAAGGAAATTTTGAAACTTTGAGGTTGCCATGAGATTCAAGACACGTTAGTGTAATGAGGTACACAAATATACTCCCCCCGTCAATAGTCTAAAGTGGTGGCATCTCCTCATCTGCTCACAGCACCCCTCATTGAAATTATGGAACTTTGAGGTCTCCATAATCTTTAGTACATGTTTTTACAAACATGTAACTGCAAGAGACACAACAGGAAACTAGTGCAGCTCCCAGATCACAGCGAGCTCCATGTCATGTTTGTGTAACCTACGAAAGACAAAATACCTCCCACCCCGAAATAGTGGCACCTCCAAGGTGTCCATGAGCTTCCAACACACCTGCAGTATGTCGACCTATACACAATGAGCCACTAAGTTCCCCAATGATGAATATATTTGTAGTATTACGCGCACCAGAAAAGCCACTCCTGAGATTAAGTAACCAAAAATTAGACTAAAAAATAAATAAAAAGTGAGTTTGCAAATGCACACTTAGAAACAAACCACAAAAAAGCACACATCACTGATTCCTGCACCCAAACACCAATGCCCACTAAGCCAATTAACTATAAAAAAATGAGGAAGAGGAAAACATAGTGAAATTTACCTTTCCTTATCAGGAAAGGTAGCTGCAGTGGTCCTTGTTGACAAAAGCACTGGTCCAAAGGGAGGGAGAAGAGAGAAAGAACAACTGAAAAGAGAGAGAGAAAGGGAGGCAAAGAAAGACTCGTCTGCATACGTGCATGAGTGTGCATATATACACACATACTCAAACACACCCGAGTCTTTTACACACACCCACACACACACACACATATAAAATTAGCATTGTACTGTGACAAATACGCTGAGAAAATAATCCCTGTTACCTTGTGCTCGGTAAGTATCCCTGGCTCATGGAAAGAGTCCATGCAGCTTTTCTGCTCAGAGCCCATAAAGAGAACCAAATATAAATATTTCAATGTCTCCATGAACTCCAGGAAATCGTTGGGGGTCGTAGGCTAAATGTGCCAGAGCGAACAAGCCCCCCTCCCACGTCCGTGCCCACTTGAAAGCTGGCAGCACCCATCTGAGGAAGAACCCAGAACACAATATAGTGAGCGCATGGGGCTGTGGGGTCATGTTCTTTCCGTAGGGAGGTTCATCAGCCATTCACAGCAGGGGCCTATAGTGTGGAGGTGTAGAAAATAAAACCTTTTAAGGGGTTCACTGATGCACCTGGTCCTTAAATCAATAAAGAAGAGATTGGCACGGAAGCTGGAATATCAAAACAATAATTTATTAACCTCACATGAGGGAGACTGTGTCAATACGGTACCCTCAGGCCACAGTATGAGACAGTCTAAGGAGTACAGAAATCACAGGTCTTATATACTGTATTTACCGCTGAGCATGCAGGGAGACTCAAAAAGATGCAGTACAAGTGAGCACATGAATAGCTAGTTACATATAAGAATACATAAGAATCGCTTAGTCAACAGTGTAGGAGGGGTTACAATATTGCTGACATTAGTAAAATAGCCTGACAGTTATACATTAGGAGCAGGTGCATTCTGGCAGCTACCGGTCTTTCTGAGCATGTTCAAGGCTCTGGCCCAGTGCTGAAACAGTTAACTGCAACAGATGACACAAGCAGAATACAAGGGCAGGCAACAGTGAAGAGGGAGAAAGCGCATGGCTAACTAAAATGGCTGCCACAAACAAAATGGCTTCAGCTGATGCTAACAGCCATTGCGGCTAGTTTCCACAGAGGATTCTATTATAACTATTTGGGAGGGGGGAGTGTTCGAAAAGGGACGTTAGAATGGTATTATAAAGATCACAGAAGGGGCACATTGGACTTTGGATCAGGAGTCTTTTAGGTGGAATGTTCCATCGCCAGACGTCTCTGGAGACCTTTGCCACTGAATGGGAATGTTTCCTTACCGGGAGTGACACGGGAAGGGGAGGTGGCGCTTGGGGTATGGAGGGATGCGCTTGGATTACAGTGAGGCGGAGGTCATGCCGGGACACCGTAACACCATTATTCTGTGGGCTGTGACCTTATAACTGGGGACAAGCCCATATTCTGAGCACTCAGGGACCCTCTGCAAGCTGTTCTCAAGGGGAGGACGAAGTTATAATATCGGCCCCCTTACATCGGGTCGTGTTAGCTCCAAAATCCGCAGTACTCTTTTTACCTACCTCGAATGAAAGGCTAAGGCCCTACGTGCCACTATGCATCTTTTAGGTGGTCTGGATGTTACAAGGAGCGCTGAACCCACTGAGGTTTTTAAAGCAGAATTGGGTGGCGCGCAGGTTACTTGTTTTATGATGGGGATCACTCATGTGGCTAGGGAGATGGCAGCGTTGTGATTGGTGAGGCGCAGTTGAGAGCTCCACAACCAGGCCATTTCCTCTATGTAGGCTGCATCGTGCAGCTTACATAGAGAAACAGGGAGTGCGCGTGACTGAGTTGGTTGGCCCTGGGGCCGACCAAACAGTCAGTACCCACAACAGTGGGCAAAGCCCCTCCCCCCTGCCCTTGAGCAGGAACGCCCACCCGCCCCATACCAGGCACTCTAGGCACTTCTGCTTTCTCGCAGTGCGAGAAGCAGACACATAAAATGGTAGTTTTACCATTTTATGTTTCTGCTTTTCTCACTGCGAGAAAGCAGTGGGGTGACACCCCATGCCCCTAAGGACGAGCCGCTACTGAAAACATGTTACACAGATTTGCAGAATGTCATTACCCAAAACCGGTTTTAGATCAAGCGAAACTTCGTTGTCATCAGAAAACTCGCAAAGAATTACTTTCAAGCAAGATCAAATCCACACAAAACCGCATGGTAATTGTATTGATATTCTCCACGAGTGGTCCGTTTAAGAAAATAATAAAACAACACTGGCCTATCTTAACATTGGAGCCCGACTTCAAACAACTGTTTACAGAAAATCTGATCTTTGCATACAAAAGAGGGAAGAATCTAGGAGAGATCATGACAGGCAACAATGAGCACTACCAACCATTAAAATTGAAAGGGACGGTTCCATGCCATAATTGTAACAACTGCGACAATGTCATTCAAGGTTTTACTATGACACACTCCAAGAAGGGTACTCAGATCGGTTTGAAAGTTTCAGCCACCTGCAACACCATGACCGAGATTTACTTGTTAAAGTGGCCATGTGGCAAAGTATATGTTGGAAAAACAGAGAGAAAAATTGAAACTATGATCAACGAACATAAAAGTAATATCAGAACTAAGAACATGAAATCTGTTGCTACTTGTCATTTCATTGAACAAAAACACAATATCAGCCAACTGAAATTTCTAGTCTTAGAAGTTATTACTAAGGGGAGAGCAGAGATAATAATAACCACCTATTACAAAGGGAGAATTTCTGGATCAAACACAATGATGCATTAAAACCACATGGGATGAACGACAGAATGGAATTCCAGTGTTACTTGTAACTTGCTTTCCTGTAGATTGTTTACATATGTTCCTTTGTTATTGAATCCATTTTGATTTTTATGTTTTTATGTTTCCATAGATATCTCTATTCAGATTTTTAAATCTGTCTAGTTCACCTCGCACAGATCATGCTGGATATAAACTTTTATTTAGATACACATTTGTTTAGTTGCCTTTTTGAAATTATGCTTCTGACAGAATTCACTTTTACATCGGAGATATGATTCTATTTTCATTGTTTCTGGTGTTCTCACACTTTCTTTATATACTCCAATATAGCCGCCGCCGTCCGCACTTAACTGTGAAAACTAATTAGTCCTTTTTCGTTTTCTTACAAAGTCGAGTTCACAAGCCCATTTTCTACTTTTCACTTTTGCTCACCGCGCTCGCTTTCAATGGACACTGAAAGTATGTCACATTTGAGAATTGACCCTGCATGCAAAGAGATCACTATTGCACACCGCACGAGTAAGTACCTAAATATGGGGCATGTCGAACACTTACCATGACTTCCTCGGATCTACGAGGCTCACAATGTTTCTAACTTTTCACCGGTTCCTTTTAACGGGCACTTAAGGATTGCTTTTCTTCAATTTTGAGTTTCGTTGCAGGACTTTCCAAGACCCACGAGTCTCACGATGTTTCTTCTTTTTTTGTCGGTTCCTTGTAAGACAACGTACACTTGCTTTGCTGATCAGACACCCAGTACGCTGCCAGTAATTTTCCTGACCTTGATCGTCATACTACTTAGACACATTAGCTTTTGTGAACCTTAGCATGTTATCACTCACATGGCTCACGTCATTTGCTTTCTCTTCTTCACATGCTCCTTAACCCCTTCGGTGCTCATGACGGAATGGTTCCGTCATGAGCACTGGTTCTCCTGTGCTCATGACATAACCATTCTGTCATGAAGACAGGGGCACGAAATCCCTCTGCTGTAAAAGCAGAGGGATTTCCATTTTTGGGGGGGGGGCCTCGGGAGGTGGGGAAGAGCTTTCCCAACCTCACAAGGCCAATCCATGTTTTTCAAAGTAATGACGATCGCGCGCATAGCGTGGTGTTGTCATTACATTGAAAATGAAACTAAAACATAGTTTCAGTATTTCAGTGCTCGTGGGGCTATCTCAGCCCCCCGAGCACCGAAACCCTTAGGAGAGGTATCGTTGGAAAGGGGGGAATCTCCCCTTTCCAATGGTACCCTTCCCTAGTGGATCACTGCTCGGGGATCACCCCAGGAGGGTGATCCCCAAGCAGGGATACACCCACTAGCACCAGGGAGGGGCCCCTTGGGCAAGGGCCTTTGCTCCCCCCATTGTGTTTTGGGCACACCAGTCAAGTCACCCCATCCTGGATTCCCCTGGGTGTCTAATGTTAAAAAATGTATAGGTTTGATAGGTTTCCCTAGGTGCAGGCAGAGTTAGGGTTCAAAATCTACAGCTAGGCACTTTCCACAGAAAGGGTCCGTTCTCACTGTGAAAATGTGGTGTGTCCGCGTTGTGTTTTGGGCCATTTCCTGTCGCGGACACTAGGCCTACCCACACAAGTGAGGTACCATTTTTCTTGTAAGACTTTGGGGAATGCGGGATGGGGGGAATTTTGTTTATCCACGCAGATTCTAGAACTTTCCACCACAGAAATGTGAGGAAAATGTGTTTTTATTGACAAATCTTTAGGTCTGCAAGGGATTCTGGGTAACAGAACCCGGTGAGAGCCAGTCAAGTCACCCCATCCTGGATTCCCCTGGGTGTCTAGTTTTCAAAAATGTATAGGTTTGCTAGGTTTCCGCAGATGCCGGCAGAGCTAGGGTTCAAAATCTACAGCTAGGCACTTTACAAAAAAGGGTCAGTTTTCACTGTAAAAATAAAGTGCGTCCACGTTGCGTTTTGAGCCGTTTCCTGTCCCGCGCACTAGGCCTACCCACACAAGTGAGGTACCATTTTTATTGGGAGACTTAGGGTAAAAACAGAATTGTAGAGCAACTGTTATTACCTATTGACTTTCAATGCATTTCTGCCTTCCAAATTAAAGACAATGTGTAAATAAGAAGTCATTTTGAAAAATCACCAATAATTCTTATGTTAATATGGGAACTCAGAATTTCGGAAATTTGCAAATATCTACTGTTCCTAAACTCTATATTTTGTTCCAATTTCAGAAATACATAGGTGTCTTTCATACCGATTTTTCCATGTATATATTTTCCCAAATTATTTGCTATATACCTGGTACATAATAACAAACCATTGCAAGACGCTGCTCAGTTATTGGCTCTGGGTTCGTCGGGTTCTTGGTGAACCTACAAGTCCTATAAATCCCCACAACCAGTAAGTTCCAGTGGATGTAACGGTATATTGTTTTCAAACAGCTGTAATAATTAGAAGAAGTTACAGGTGAAAACGTTGACACAAATGGCTGTTTCTTTCAGCTAATTTTTTAATTTCTTATATTCAACGGTTAGTTTCTATGAAGAAACCTTGAAGGATCTGCACAAATGACCCTTTGCTGAATTCAGAATTGTGACTACTTTTCTAAAATGTATAGCTTTCCAGAATCCATTATTACTTTCATACCCATTTCTACCCTTAACTGGAAAGAGGTTGAAAGCACAAAAAATAGCAAAAATGGGCTATGTCCCAGAAAAATGCCTAAACTGTGTAAAAATGTTGGTTTTCTGACAAAAGTCTGCTTGTCCCTGAAAGCTGGGAAGATGGTGATTTCAGCACCACAACCCCTTTTCTTGATACCATTTGCAGGGAAAAAAACAAACGCTTTCATCTGTAGCCCTTTTTTCCCATTTTTCCCCCCAAAAAATATTTACCTGTATTTTGGCTAATTTCTGGGTCCCCTCCAGGGGAATCTACAAACCCTGGGTACCTTTAAAATCCCCATGATGTTGGAAAAAAAGGACGCAAATTTGGCAAGGACACCTAATGTGGTCAAAAAGTTACAGGGGCCTAAGCGCGAACTACCCCAAATAGCAAAACAAAAGGCTTAGCACGGGGAGGGGGAAAGGCCTAGCAGTGAAGGGGTCAAACGGTTTGCACTTTTGTTTCAGTTCCCAGTGATGATCATCCAGCTTGCAACACACAATAACTATGTGCTTATGGCTTTGAGTTATCAATATCACAATGGTTTTTTGTTCCACAGACTCATGTGATTACTGAGCACCACTTCAATAGAATTCAATCACATTGTGTTATATTGTCATCATTCATTACTCATAACAGGATGGTTTTCTCATTGAACTTAATTTTCTCTATACCATAGATTTGGCCCCTGAAGAAGGGCTAGGAACCCGAAATGCATTGGGCCACATCAAGCAAAGGAGGACAATCATGATTTATTCGTCATTGATGACTTTTTGTCCACAGTTGATTGCTATGAACATTGATTGCTATGAATTGAATCTCAAGTTCATACAATTTTGGAGAAATACATGAAATATTCAATCATAAACTTTGGATGATTCTCTTTATTTTAAATGATTAAATGTGAAACGCCCTTCACAGGGTTCTGATTGTGCCTAGGGCGACCCACCCCATACCAGGTGATCCACAGCATTCATTTGTCAATTTAACGCTCTAGACCGGAGAGCGATATCTCAGGAGCACTTCAAAAATACATAACATTTGAATTTAAATTTTGATTCGATACGAATACAGAGGTTGTGCACGTACATCAAAAATTAAGGTCGAGGAGATGACACTAGGGGACAGTGTGAGTTGCTGGTACTATTAGGATGGCTGTGGAGTGAGAACTAATAGCTAGCGTGAGTAGCTGCCACTGTTGGGCAACTTAAAAAAGAGGACAAGCACGAAGTGTAAGGAGATGGAATCAGCAGGCAGCATAAAAAGCTGGTACATATGGGCCACATAAGGAGCTGAGATTGGTTGCAAGGAACTGGGACTGGTTTGGCAGTGTGAACAATGGACACTGGTGGACATATGAGGACCTTGCACCAGGCGCATAATACAGAGCCACCGCAGTGTAGGGGGGCCGAGCGTCTGGTTATCATGTGGCCCCTCTGAGTCAGCACTCAGTTGACCTCTAGTGCATCAGGAATATTACATGTCACCTGAGTCACTCGGCCCACTATACCAATGTTTCGGGGAGAGGATGTGGCCTAATGGCTAGGACAGTCGACCTCAAAGCGGGGGAATGGGGTTTGAGTCTCGGCAGGGATCCTCAACATCCTGTGGTTCTGGCCAAATCACTTAGGGCCACATGCATCAAGCTTTTTTCCGGTTGCAAACTCTGGTTCCACTTCCTGCACAGTGTGGCATGAATGCCACACTATGCAGGAAGGTGCAGTCAGTGCTGTGAGAGTGGGTGACTGCATGTCAGACTCGTCAATGAGCCTTAGACCACCCGCCAGACCAGGATTTGACTCCAAATCTGGTGGTTGGCAGCACCACGGCATTGCCCCGTCTACTGTAGGACCTCCAAAGTCGTAATAAGGCTCTTAGTCTTTATTAGGTAGACACTAACTAATGTTTAGTGTTAATGTTATATATATTTATATTTATATATATGTCATGTGAACAAGGCTCGGACGAGCCGAAACGTTATGGCGACATACCACACTAAATAAATTATTTGCACTAATTTTTTGGTCCGTGTCCGTAAGTGCTTTGCCGCCTGATTACGGAAACTGGTGATATCAGGCGGCAAAGCACTTACGGACACGGACCAAAAAATGAGTGCAAATAATTTATTTAGTGTGGTATGTTGCCATAAGAGCCTTATTACGACTTTGGAGGTCCTACAGTAGACGGGGCAATGTCACTGAAAAAACCATAGGTTTCAGGGACATTATACTTACAAATTAGCATTTAAAAACCTTTGAAATTCACTGAAAAAACCATAGGTTTCAGGGACGTTATAGTTAGTTGCACATTTCACTCGTACAAAACCATAGAAATTTGGCCGTTATAGTTAGTTGGCTATCTATAACTCAAGCCCCCGCAATGCACTGCTGATGACGTCACATATTACATCATTCATGACATGGTCAGTGACATCACTGATGATATCACTGATGACATCTCAAATTACATCACTGATGACATCACTGATGACATCATCCAGTGCCTGTGTGTTTCTGTAAAGTTTAAATATGTTTTATAAATATATTGGCCAAGGTATAAATTATAATTATAATGTTCATTAAACCTATGGTTTTTTCAGTGATTTTAAATTATCATTCCATTCTCAACCTGGTGAAAACAGCCGATATTGCCAATTTTCCAGCAATAGCTTAACAACAAAAAATTGCCACAGATGTGAGCAATAACTAACGCTAATAATAATAATAAAACAGGCGATAAGCTGCGTTAGCAGTAGGAATGTAACATCTGCCTTTTACATGTGTTAAGTAGGACGAATACCTACAGTGTGAAACGGAGCCCAGCCCAGAATCACATCTGAAGACCAACTCATGTCATAGAGCTACTGATCGTGCACCTCCCACACCCAAGAAGGCCACAATACCCACTGCCACCACCCTCAGGACCTCCCCCGGACCATCCCCCCCACTACCACCGAGGCAGCGCACAACAGGACAGCGGACCTTCAAATAACAGCATGGCCCATTAGCCACACAATAGCTGAATGTTGCGAGATGTGGCAACCAAACATGTGTGAAGGACGCAAGTCACCCACCAATAATAATGCACACAATACCAAGTATAGCGGTGATGTGTTGGACAGACCTCACTATGCAGAGCACAAACCTCTCCATGTGTACATATACTGCTGGTGTTTGTAGTGCGGTGGACTGTGGACGCAACCATGTTACCTCAGGCAGTGGGGAAGATCTCAGTCATGTACCTGTGTCGTCATCCCCTGTAAGCGGAAGCACAGTGGGCTGGTCCAACGTACGCCACTCCAGCGTAGAAGTGTGAATAAATAGGCCGGGGCTCTGGGCGTGGTTCACTTGTGTGAAGACCAACGCGTCTGGCATAGCGGCAGCCCTCACCCTGCCACATGGCTGCCGCCATGACCATGGGCCCCCTTGACACAGGCCCCCTGCGAACACAGCGGCACAGCACCTCAGAGTTACGTCTGTACACACTACGGCCTTCGATCTACATTGCAGTCAGCAGGGCCCACAATTCAGATGGAGTCGCGATTGCAGATGACGCAGTCCAGTAGGCAAGACACATTGCTCCCAGTGCAACCCGTACGGACTATGCACCATCGCAGGCTGCGCACACGCTGAGCACCAGAGGTACCACTAACTCAGTGCACCACAAGTCACCGCCACGTGGCCTTACTGAGGTAGAATTCATTAGAAAAAAGACATTGCTACCAGTGCTGCCCGCCTGGACCACGTATCAACGCAGGGTGCGCACACGCTGAGTGCCTCAGGTGCCGCTAACTCACTGCACCACAAGTCATTGCCACGTTGCCTTATTAAGGCAGAATTCAGTAGGCAAAAGACATTGCTACCAGTGCGGCCCCCCCAGACCACGCATCATCGGAGGGTGCGCACACGCTGAGTGCTACAGGTGCCACTAACTCACTGCACCACAAGTCATCGCCACGTAGCCTTATTAAGGCAGAATTCATTAGACAAAAGACATTGCTACCAGTGCGGCCCGCCCGGACCACGCATCATCGCAGGCTCCGCACATGCTGATTGCTTCAGGTGCCACTAAGTGTGCAACTCAACTCCACGCCATGAGGCTGTGAACCCTTGCTGACCGCTGCTTTCGACCTACACTGCGGTCAGCAGGGCTCACAATTAAAATTGAGTCTTGATTCATTGATTACCGAGTCCAGTAGGCAACTAACTACAACGTCTTCAAAACCTAAATAATATCCTTTTAGTATCCTTGCTTTAAGAACTTTTTTGACATCAATTATAGCTTTAGTACAATGACCAAATTCATCTTGCAATTCCAAAGGAACACTGAACGTCAGTCTACACTGCGGACAGCAGAGCTCACAGTTCGAATTCAGTTTTGATTTATTTATTGCAGAGTGACCTGTACTCTATATTGTTGGATTTTCTCAAGAGGAAGTCACAAAAAGCATTCCTCGATGTCTGTGCTGACTACTGCCTTTGATCTACACTGCGGACAGCAGGGCTCCTAATTCAGATGGAGTCGCGATTGCAGATGACGCACTCCAGTGGGCAAGACATTGCGGCCCACCCACACCACGCATCATCGCTGGCTGCGCACACGCTGAGCGCCACACTAACCACTAACTCTACACAGCTCAAGTCAACGCCACATGGCTGTGGGCCCTTTCTGACCACTGCCTCCAGTCTACATGCGGTCAGCAGGGCTCACAATTCAAGATTAGTACCGATGCACATTGTGTAAGAGATTATAATCGGTTAAGAAAACCAAATGCTCCCAATCTGTGCAGCTAAAGTCAACACCACGTGGCTGTGGGCCTTTGCTGACCGCTGCCTCCAGCCTACAATGTGGTCAGCAGGGCTCACAATTCAAATTCAGTCTTAATTCATTAATTTCAGAGTCCAGTAGGCAACTAACTATAACGTCCCCGAAACCTCCACATTTCGACAATGTATTCCATACATATTTCATCTTTTGTTACCTACACTGCGATCAGCAGAGCTCACAATTTACATTGAGACATGATTAATTAATTGCAGACAGAATTGTACTCTATGTCCTCGGATTTTGTCAGGGGGAAGTGACAAAAAGCAATCCTCGATGTCTGTGCTGACTACTGCCTTCCATCTACATTGTGGACTGCAGGGCTCACAATTCAGATCGAGTTGCGATAGCAGATGACACAGTCCAGTAGGCAACAGACATTGCTACCAGTGCGGCCCTCCCGGACCACGCATCATCGCTAGCTGTGCACACACGGAATGCTTCTGATGCCCCTAACTCAGTGCACCACAACTCATGAACCCTTTACAATAGAATATTTTGTGTATTATTTCACATCTGGTGTCCTCAACTTAGTGCAGCACAAATCATTGACCCTTTATGATTGAATCTCTGTGTGTAATCCGATGATTACTGTTGTACTTGTTGCCAGCACCAACCATTCCCGGAGGGCTGGCTTACACTCACCCCACACGCATCCAGCACAGACGTTACTGGACATGTGACCCTGGTAATAAAAAAGAAGTCGAGCGCACGTGCCCGTACCCAGGTCCACTATCTATCTGTGTACGTGAGTTCATTATGTATGCAACATGCTGCCCCTGGGCCCTACCACATTACATTGTGCTCTGGACAGCGTATGCAACCAACTTACCTTTGACAATGGGAGAAAACATTGGTTATGTAACTTTGTCTCAGTCATTGTACAAGTACGTACGTAGAGACTGGATGATTAGAGTACTGCAAGGAGAGTGTATAGTGAATTTATAAGTGCGGGGGATTGGCGGAGTGATTGTTTAAGTACATATGTTGGCGCAGCCTAACTTTGACAACAAGCTTGTCTCTAATTGGCTGCCCTTCATATCCCAAAAACTGAAACGTCGACTTTGCATTGCCCTGTATTGCTACAGCTGCAATACTCCACTGAATGTGCAATAAACATTCACATCCACACAGATGTGTCATGTCCACCATCTTTCTTGTGTGGAACTATGGATGAATGTAGGGTCAGTGATTCCCCGTACCTTCCGTGTTGGCCATGTTGTGGGACTTGGCTCACAGAGTGACACATTGACGCTTGCGACCCGGGTGACGGCAGCACTACAACAAGAAGACCCGCATGCCGCAGTGTTGCCAGATTTTTTAAGCATTCTCTAGCCCAAAGCAAACCAAAAAGTAGCCCAAAGTAGGCCAATATTGCTACTTTAAGGAAGGAGGGACAGGGACATCGTCAAGCAGGTGGTGAATGCATTGGAATTGATGTTGCAGGCAGCAGGCTGCCAAGTAAATATTTGTCTAATAAAGCACTTTAACATACTAGTTTGCTGGAGCGCTGTATATATATATTTATAATCTGGCAACTAGCACAAACCAAAATTTTACCGCACAACCGGGAAAAATATAGCCCAATTGTGCATGATCTAGCCCAATCTGGCAACAGTGCCGCTTCAGTTGATTCCTCATACAGTTCACGATGGAGCCACGCCCATAGCTCCGGAGTCATTCTTCACAGCCTCACGCAGGACTGGCATACGCCAGGCCAGCCCACTCTGCTTACGCTTACAGGGAAGGACAACAACACTACATGGCCCAGATTTACATTGTAGTGATCTGCTGGTCACAGGTCTAGTTGTCAGTATGCCATAGCCCCTCCCTCATGGCTGGTATTCACCCACACCACACCCATCCAGCACAGGCGTCACAGGACACGTGACCCTACCAATAAAAAAGACCAGGCGCATGTGCTCTATACCATTTTAGAGTTGCTCCCACCGCATGCACTGTGATGGCCCGTCCCGGTGGTCCGGACACCTCACGTAGGCCTGAGCCATCGAACAGGGGGGCCTACCGCCACGTGCGTGGCCTCACTGGTCACTGAGTTAGTGGCACTGCAAGGACTGAGCGGGTGTACAACCTGCGATGATGATAAGTGCACTAATATGTCCTCTGCAATGTAAAAATTAAGACACAGCACCAGATGTAAGACTTGTAGACTTGCGGAGCGTGGCTGCGTGATGTGGAGGGTGCCCTGACCGCAAAAAGGTGAGCAGTGAGGCCTGGGTGGGCAGCAGTGGGCAAATACGTCAGGATGGCAGGAGTGGATGGGGTGCAGCAGCCTGCAATGCACAAAAGCAGCACAGCGATTTAGGCGTACGCAGTCGTATATACTCTGCCATTACTAATTCAGTACTATGTTTCAGATGTGGGAGCTTGAGGACTCCACTAGGCCCCGGCACGTGGTTGAAGACACAGCGGTGGCGTAAAGGTGAGCTGTGAGGATTTTGTCCACAGTATGGGCACTCACTGTCTCTCTTCATCTCTTCCTTTCTCTCCTTCACACTCTTTCTCTCTCTCTTCCTCTCACACTGTTTCTCTCTTTTGCTCTCTTCCTCTTTCTCACACTCTTTCTCTCTCTCTCTCTTCCTCTCTCTCACTGTTTCTCTCTCTCTTTGTCTCTCTCACTCTTTCTCCCTTTCTCTCTGTCTTCCTCTCACTCTTTCTTTTTTTCTCTCTCTCTTCCTCTCACTCTCACTGTTTCTCTCTTTCTCTCTGTATTCCTCTCACTCTTTCTTTTTCTCTCTGTCTTCCTCCCTTTCTTTCTTTCTTTCTTTCTTTCTTTCTTTCTTTCTTTCTTTCTTTCTTTCTTTCTCTCTCTACCTCTCTTTCTCTCTCCTTTGATGGACGCATGACGCACAATCTTATCTTGCTTTTTGTCTAGCAGGCCTGCCATGATGCGTGGCCATCCTGCAATCAACAGTCTACCTGAATTGTGAGCTCGGCTGTACACAATGGGTGAGGAGGTTGCTTCGGCACGTGGTGGACCCTCTTCGGCTTGTTTGCGCAATGGCAGGCAGGCACCTCTGGGCAGTGGGAGTGGATGGGGTGCAGCAGCCTGGGTGCAAAGCGGCAGGCAGTCACCTCCGGGCAGTGGGAGTGCATGGGGTGCAGCAGCCTGGGGGCGCAGCGGCTGTCATACACTTCTGGGCAATGGGAGTGGATGGGGTGCAGCAGCCCGTGTGCCCAGCGGTGGGCAAACACCTATGGACAGTGGGAGTAGATGGGAAGCGGCAGCCTGGGTTTACAGTCTCGGGTAGACACTTATGGGCAGTGGAAGTGGATGGGGTACACTAGCTTGGAGACAAAAAGGCGGGACAGCAATTTAGGTGTGTGCAGTTGTATGTACTCATCCATTACTGATGCCATACTATGCTTGAGATGACTAAGCTTGAGGGCTGCCCTATATCCCGGCACGTGGTTGGAGACATACCGGTGACAGAAAGGTGAGCTGTGAGGATTTTCTCATCAGTGTCAACACTCCCTCTCCCTCTCTTCCTTTCTGTCACTCATACTCTTTCTCTCTCTCTCACTCACTCTCTATCTCTTCCTTTCTCTATCTCACACTCTTTCTCTCTTTCTCTGTCTCTTTCTCTCTCTCTCTCTCTCTCTCTCTCTCATTCTTTCTTTCTCTCTCTTCCTCTCTCTCACTCTTTCTCTCCCTCACACTGTTTCTCTCTCTCTTCCTCTATTACACTGTTTCTCTCTTCCTTGTACCTCACTCTTTCTCTCGTTCTCTCTCTCTTCATCTCTCTCACTCTTTCTCTCTGTCTTCCTCTCACTATTTCTTTCTTTTTCTCTCTCTCTTCCTCTCACTCCCACTGTTTATCTTTCTCTCTATCTTCCTCTCACTCTTTCTTTCTTTTTCTCTGTCTTCCTCTCACTCTTTCTTTCTCCCTCTCTCTCTCTCCCCTTTGATGGATGCATGAGGCACAATCTTATCTAGCTTTTTATCTAACAGGCTGTGATTCCCGAATCAACGCCACCCCCAACACCACCACAGCTGAACGCGTGTAGAACCTGCGGTGATGCGTGGCCATCCTGACAACGGCTGAGAAAGTTGCTTCGGCACGTGGTGCACCCTCTTACACACACGCCGGTGGCGGAAGGTGAGCAGAGAGGCTTCTTTCCGCAGCAGAGGGCAGTCACCTCTGGCGGGAGTGGATAGTGTGCAGCAGCCTGGGAGCACAAGAGCGCACAGACACCTCCGAGCAGTGGGAGTGGGTGGGCTGCAGCAGCCTGAGTGAGCAATGCCGAAACAGAGAATTAGGCGTGTGCAGTTGTATGTACTCTGTAATTACTAATCTCTACTATCTTTCAGATGAGTAAACTTGAAGGTGCACTATGTCCCAGCACGTGGTAGGAGACACACCAGTGGCACAAAGGTGAGCTGCGAAGATTTTCTCCAGTGTCAACACTCCCTCTCCCTCTCTTCCTTTCTCTCTCTCACACTTTCTGTCTTTCTCTGTCTCTTCCTCTCTCTCATTCTTTCATTCACTCTCTTCCTCTCTCTCACTCTTTCTCTCGCTCTCTTCCGCTCTCTCACACTGTTTCTCTCTCTCTTTTCCTTTTATCTCACTCTTTCTCTCTCTCACTCTTTCTCTGTCTTCTTCTCTCTCTCACTCTTTCTGTCTTCCTCACTCTCACTCTTTCTCTCCTCTCTCTCACTTTTCTCTCTCTCTTCCTCTCTTTCTCTCTCTCTCTTCCTCTCTCTCACACTGTTTCTCTCTTTCTCTGTTCCTTGTATCTCACTCTTTCTCTCTCTCACTCTTTCTCTCTTTCTTTGTCTTCCTCTCTCTCTCACTCGTGTTTTGTTTCTCTCTCTCTCCCTTACTCTTTCTCTTTCTCCTTTGCTAGACGCATGACGTACCATCTTATCTTTCTTTTTGTCTTGCAGGCTCTGATTCACAAATGGTCCAGCGATGACACGACATGGCTGTACATAATTTTATTTGTTGTTGTTTTGTTTTAATAAAATGTTTTATATGTAAATACATTATGACTACGATCCTTATTTGTCCAACCTCACAAGCATCTTCTTATTAATAATTTTAGAACATTACCCAATTGTTTACGTTCCAGATTCCCTAACATGACTGCCACATTTGTTTGTAGGGGGTGGGGGTGAGGGTGGATGGCGGTCAAGGAGCTCCTGCTGGGGGATGTCGGAGCAGTGTTGGGTGTCCGACCTGCATGATTGTTGCCTCCATTGCATCTGTTCTCAGAGAATTACGAGCCGGCGGGCTGGCTCGTAGATGAAGAACTGCGAGCCGACTGGCAGGCTCATAGAGGGAGAACCACAGCACGTCAGTTCGCAGAGGGAGAGCTCCGGGCCAGCTCTCAGAGGAACTCCTGCGGGCCGGCTAGTATAGGGAAAGGTGCGGGCCATCGGCTTCCCAAGGGATAGCTGCGAAACAGTGATGTGGGGAGAGGGAGCGTGAAGAGCGTATCTCGCAGAGAGAGACCTGCGGTATATTTCCAGTCTTGGCTTCACAGATACAACTGCGGGCCCGAGAACTCGCACCCGAAGAGCTGGGAGCTGACAAGTGGTTTGCAAAGGGAGACTTGCGGGCCCAAGAATGTTGTTGGAGGTATGCTGTTGATGGGGGAAAAGGGTACGTTACCTGCTGATGTAGGGAGACACAGCGTGAAAGGGGTATCTCGCACAGATAGAGCTCCGGTTTATTAAATTGCCCCCGGGACCTTTCTTTTATATTTTCACTCGATGCGAGGCACAAGATGGCTGCTAACACTTCAAGATGGCTGCTAACACTTCCTGGTTTGAAGTGTTAGCAGCTAATCAGAGGCAAGCTCGTGCTCGGGAGTTAGGCACCGTCCAGATAAGTATATCTTTTTTTCCTTCAATATCTCTAAAACTACTGAATGGATTTACACCATTTCAACAAAAGCGCGCTTTCTGGACCAATACCTTTCTCCCTGCCAAATTTGGCGTACTTCCGCTCAGCAGTTTGACCTGTAGCCTTGTCTAAAATTTCCTATGGAAAATGCATTGAGAAAACACTTTTTCGGACCCCCCTTTTTTCTCAGCCCCCCAATGACCAATCACCCTGTGATATGTCTTCGCAGCTGGATGGCTCCGGTCGTGGGGGTAAATATCTCGCAATAAACTTGCTTTCAATCAACAACCAACCTTGTACGTCCTCAATACACCCCTAAACTTTCAAGATACGAGCTGATCAAAAAAGAGAAACTTTCTGGAAAATTTAGTAAAGATTTGTCAAACGACGCCAAAGTTATAAGCATATGGAGGGCTCCAGGAGGGGGGCCACGTAGCCCCCCTCCCAACATGAGTGAAGCCCTGGGTCTGGGGGGACCCCAGCTGGCCCCTGCAGCCCCATCGAGCCCCCACTATTATTTTTTAAGAAATGACCCTGGGACCTAGCCCACCCCGGGGTTTCATTAAAATAAAACGTGGGAACACGCGACCCCCAGCGTGAATTGCGCCGATATTATTTTTGCTAATAAAAATGCTTACTTTGGCCCTGAGGATCCTTCTGGGACCCCCTGAGCAGGCCTAGGGGGTCAGGGTGTTTCTACCCTGCCCCCTCCTCTTGTTTTATACCTTTGTTTCTCTGTTTTCTGATGACTCGCTTCTACCGAGTCACAAGTTAGCTGCCAACACTTCCTGGTTTGGAGTGTTGACAGTCAATCACAGTGAAGCTCATGCACAGGACTTAGGCTCCACCCAGATATCAAAACTTTTATTTTTCTAATTTCTCAGCAACTACTGAACGGATTTACACCATTTAAAAAATGGTTGCTTTCTGACCCAAACACTAACTTTTTGCCGAATTTGGGGTAATTCCGTTCAGTAGTTTCGGCTCTGGCCTTGCACAAAGTTTCTAATGGGAAATTGATTTTTTTACTCTTATTCTTTGAATTTCTCAAAAACTACTGAACGGATTTACACCATTTACAAAACAGGTCGCTTTCTGAATCTAGCTCTTCCTTTCTGCCAAACTTGGGGTAATTCCGTTCAGCAGTTCAGGCTGTAGCTCGTCGCAAAATTTCCTATGGAAATTAACATGGGGAAAACGCATTTTGGTACCCCCTTTTTTCTCAGCCCCTGCTTGACGAATCACCCCCAAACTTTCAGGATAGGAACTGACCTGGATAGACTTTTTCGGGGGAGATTGTCGTGAGGATTCGTCAAACGAAGCTAAAGTTATTAGCAAATCAAAAAAATGCTTTTCCTATGGATACTAGGTTGTAACTATAACTACCTACTGGCGACCGCCAGTAGGAAATATATATATATATATGTATATTTGATGTTATATTTAAATAAAGGGATTTACATCCTTATAATGTTTCAATTCCTAATGTGTTTTTTATTGTTGTATTTGTGTTTTCAATTTAGATCACTTCATTATTTTATTAATGTTTTAATTATATTTTTTGTGCATTTATTTTAATCATATTTTTGTATATTTCCAATAATATTTAGAAATATTTTAAACTGTCTTCAGAATTTAAAATAATTGGTATTATGTAGTTTATTGTTTTAGTTTACATTTTACTTTTTTTAAACTACTTATCTAGTGTCTTTCAATTTGTTTTATATTTTTTATTTAATTGTGACAATATTTCAGTTGTTGATCATTTATTTTTAGATATTTGTGTAGTGTTGTATATGTTTATCATGATACTGATATTTTGTACGTTGCTATTTTGACTTTGGCTAGTTAGGTATTTTAGATGTTTTACGACTATATTTTTGTCAATATTTGTGTATTTCTTTTTGATTCCCTTAACTACTGAGACTTTGTCACCCCAGGGCTGAGCCCTTTTTAGCTATTTAGGGTAGTTTGTGCTTCGGCTTCCATTACGATTTCCACATGGGTCCTCCACCTAAATTTGTGTGCTTTTTTTCCAACATCCCAGGAATTCAAAGGGTACCCAGGATTCCCTTGAAAGGGGCCAAGGAAATATATATTTTTTTTAAATTTAAGTTTCGGGATTTAAAAATAAGAAAAAAGTGGTTTACAACAAAGTGTCCCTTTTCTCCTAAAAATGGCATCAATGAATGGCTCGTTATGCTAAAGTCACCATCTTCCCAGCATTAATGAACATTCAGAGCTGCATCAAAAACCTATTCTTTCCCACACTGTTGACATCTTTCAATGAGGTCGCCCATTTTTCCTAATTTATGTGCTTCACCCAACTTCCATTTTGGAAACTGGTTTGAAATCCATGTATGGTCTCACAAAACTATATATTTCTGAAAAGTGGACAGAATTTAGGCTTCAGCTATGTGGCCATTTGTGTAGATCCTTCAAGGTTTTTCCAAAGAAACTGTTGACATAATAAAAGTTTGAAAATTGCCACTTTTCACAATGTTTTCACCTGTTACTTCTCGTCACAATGTCCGATTTACAAAAGCAATACACCATTACATCCACTAGACTATTCTAGTTGTGGTGATATTGAGGGTTTGTAGGTTGTCCAAGAGCCTGAAGTACCCAGAGACAACCACTGATGTTACAATGGATTTTTATTATGTACCAAGTATAGAGCAATTCATATGGTAAAATGTAAAGAGTGAAACATTGATATTAAGGTAACCTATGTATTTCTGAAATGTACACTCGATGCAGCAGTGGTTATTTGTACATCTGTGAATATATTGGTGCCTATACTAGCATGTGACTCTTTCTTACACACTGGCTTACATTTGGAAGGCAGAAATGTAGAGAATCTAATTGGTAATAACATATGTTCTACTATTCCTTGTATCAACAGGTTTCCCAAGAAAAATGTTACCTCACTTGTGCGGGTAGGCCTATTGCCCACAACAGGAATGGGCCCAAAACGCAACATGAACACATCACATTTTTCCACTGAAACCTGAACGTTTTCTTTTTGCAATGTGGGTAGCTGTGGAATTTAGGACCTCAGCTGGCACCTAGGGAAACCTAGCAAACCTGTACATTTTTTAAATCTAGACATCAGGGGTAATCCAGGGTGAGCTGGCATGCCTGGCTCTCACCAGGTTTTCTTACCTGGTAACTCTTTCACATCGTAAATTTTGACTAAAAGCTCAAATATTCCTCACATATCTGTGAGGAAAACATCTGAAGTCTATGGGGTTCCCCAATTTTCCCACCACCCAGCATTCCCCAAGTCTCTCACCAAAAAGGCTACCTCACTTGTGCGGGTAGGCCTCGTGCCCTTAAGAGGAAATGGCCCAAAATGCAACATTGACACATCAAATTTTTCCACTGAAAACTGACTCTTTTTTTGGCCCTGTCTCAGCTGGTGCATATGGAAATCAAGCAAACCTGTACATTTTTTAACACTCTGCTCTCCTGAAAACCAAGGGTGGGATGACTTGTGTGGCTCTCCTCAAGTTTTCTTACAGATAAGCCCTTGAAAATCAAATTTTGGCAAAAAACACACTTTCTACTCACATATCTATGTAGGAAAGTTCTGGAATTTATTAGGTGCTACAAATTTCATCCCACCCAGTGTTCACACGTCTCCCAATAACAACAGTAACCCACTTGTGTGGGTGGGCCATGAAACTGGCACACAAATGGCCCTAAAGCACTATGTGGACAGATTGAAAGTGTAAATTCAAATACACATGTACATGAACCATTTAAAACTTCAACCCTACTTTTGCTCTTTTTATACCAACATTAAACAGATACCTACTAACACTAAAAACTGTTTTTTGAGAAGTGTCAGTGTTCAATATTCTTTCAGCCTCCATGCAGGACCTAATACCCATATTTCGGCAAATGGGTTTGATCCATTTCTTCCACGGGTTTGCATAAGCAGGGCAAAAGAATAATATCTGAAGGTCGTTTTCTAGAATATCACGTTGGCATAACACGCAGCACTCACTATTGTTCTCACCTTGTTTACTGACCAGTTTCGATGTGTTCGAGTTGGTTTGTAGAACAACATATCGAAATTTCATGTATAGTGATTTTGCTAACTGTGGCTGCACTTCATCCAAAAATAGCTCAAAGCTCGCTATTGGCTTCATTAGAAGAAACTGGGTTGTTAGTGTGCCAATGGCAGAGTTGTGGGACACACTATTTTGGATGTACGTCCAAAAAGTAGATTTTAATAATTTCTTAGAAGCCAATGTCAATTGTGTTGGTCCTTCCCAAAAGTGCTTCAGCCCTAATTTACCAAACCAATAAAAAACATGCTTAATCCACTGAAGACTCATACTATGCTCGAACCTCATTTTTTCTCTAGGCCATCCTTGTAGGGGGCTAGTTCTATTGTGGACCACAGTCGCACCCAAAATAGTAATGGTCTCAGTGTGGCTTGGTGATCTATACGTTTAATATTTAGGTCCATAACAATAGAGATTAGGGGAGTACGCACTGGAAGGCATGTTAACTTTCTGAAAAACTTGTTTTCTCCTACCGCAAAGGTGTTTTCACTTGAGGGCCCCCATAATTCTGCCCCATAAAGGGATGCTGATTGTGCCCTATACTTGTAAACCTCAAGGGCAGGGGACACACCCCTAGAAGTACTACTCCCATGTTTCTTTGCTATCGGTAGAGAGTTTTGGAGCAAGACAGTCTTACTTTTCTCCAATTGCGGTTTCCAGGTCATTTTAGTATCTTGGGTTATACCTAAATAATTAAAATTGTGCACATATTCTAACTTTTGATTTTTTACCATTAAATTCTTTTTAAAAGATCTATGAGGGTTAATTGCCATGTATTTAGTTTTGCTGGAATTTATTTCTAGGCCCTTAATATCGCAGTATGCACAAAAGGAATCTAATAAACATTGTAGACCTTTTGGGGGCTGAGATAATGGAATGGTATCATCTGCGAATAGAAGTGCTGGTACTGCCCCCCCCCCCTAACTTGGGCGAATCGTGTGCACAACCATTAAGTACTCTGGAATATCGTTAACATACAATGAAAACAGGGTGGGAGCCAACACACATCCTTGCCTTGCACCTCTTTTTACTGGAATTGCCTCGGTGACTTCGCCCCTCGGACCCCATCTAACTTTTGCATAGTTGCTCTCGTGCAACCTTATTATTTGCACGAGGAGTTCATCTGGCACCCCTTGATTTTTTAATGATTCCCATAGTAAGTTTCGGGGGATAAGGTCAAATGCGGCCTTCAGGTCGACAAAGGCAATATACAGATGGCCTTTTTTTAAGATTGTATATTTCCAGCTCATGCAAAGGAATCTAAAAACCTTGTTGATTGTGCTTTTTTTAGCTCTAAAACCAGCCTTAAATTTTGAGAGTATGCAGGTATCCTCCATTCAGTCATTTAATTTGTTAAAATTTGCTTAGTAATTTTTTTTTGTAAAATGTCAATTAGACTGGTCGATAATTTGAAGGGTCTTGGCGGTTACCTTTTTTAAAAATAGTAGTGATTTCTGCCACTCTCCATGATTCGGCGATTGGTGTACCCGCAGCTATTGAATTGCAAAGAGAGTTAATATAAGGGCCCCAAACAGTTTTGTCATGCCTCAGTAAATCTCCTCGTATCTTGTCGGGGCCTGGAGTTTTTCCCAGTTTTACTGCATCAATTGCTGCCAGTGTATCTTCCAGACTAAAGTGCAGAAGAGCTGTGCTAGGCATGATTACACAATCTTGCTGGTTATGTGTTGTTTCAATTATAGGTGCAGAGTAAAGGCGGGAAAAGTGATTAACCCAGGTATTAGCGTCTAGAAAGAGTTATTTGCTACATCTTCCTGTTTCGTTACCATTTGCTATCAATCGCCAAAAAACAGTGTGATCTTTAATTTTTGCTGCACTAAGTAATTCCATCCAGATGTTATTATCCCAGTTTTTCTTTGTTTGTGTAAGTAGTCTCTTATATTTAATCCTTTTCTCTCTTAAAGCCGTAATATTGTTATTTTTTGTTGCCAATATAAGCTCTGTTTTAGCCTCACGGCGCTCCTTGTTGTACCAGGGATTAACTAAACTACTTGTGTCAGTTTTCCCCCCGCTGCGCCAGAGGCGTAGCTAGAGCTTGTGGCTCCTGGGGCTATCCCTCAGATTGCCGCCCCTGGGGGGGAGAGGGGGTTGCTGGGGGAAAAGGACGGCAAGCACTTGAAAAAGGACCGAGAGACACGTAGTATCGCCGCTAATAGTTACCTCGATCATGCAAGTTACATGCACATACATGACACGGTCCGAAGCTACACAGTTGAATACACCGGTGACTGGCAGTACAAAAGAGAACATACAGACTGCATGATCTATCTGGGGACTCAGAAAAACCGCATGTGACATCCATCAGAGAGCTGCGTGAACAATTACCTGGTAATCCCCTCAGCACAATGCAAACATGCACATACATGACACTGTTCAGGGATCCTTCATCTACAGCTGACATTAAATGACCATTCATCATGGACCCCCATTAAAGCAGTGCACTTTGTGATCTGCATGGTACATGTTCTTTGCCGCAGGCACATTAACCCTCTGTGCTACCTTTCAGGAGTCAACCCTTCCAATAGACAAAACTCGGATCTCTCTCTAGGAAGAACATTAATCACCGAAGTTATCATGAAATTTTTATTGTTTCTGAAAATTGCTGGAGGCCAGGAAGTTTTTTTTTAAACCATAATATGCTTGCAAACACTACGCACCCACCTGAAATAGGTACCCAGTGCGGTCACACCGTTCGCATCGCCCTAACCTGCTCAAGGTTCATGTGACCTCAGTGACAGAGTCACAGCGACTGGATCACTGTTGCTCTAGGGTGTGCTGCTTCGTAGGTCTGCCAGTAAGACTGGAGATGAACTTCAGTATGGATTGTGGTGGACAGACCTTCAAGGTTAACTCACAATTGACACCACTAGGGTACACCTGCTTGTGCTAAGACTTCAAGCCTTCTAAGGTCTAGTGGGGCCTTCTAAGGTCTAGCATGGGAATATGCTCCCTCAGTAGAGTGGTCTGGTGGACTGGTCATGAAGGCTGAACCCAGTTGCCCAGTTCCAAATTCGACAGCTCTGGCCATAGTGCCACATCCTCTCCCCCACTGAACACCATACTGCCCCACTGAGAGAAACTTGCACTGCCTTCAGCTACAACCTAATTGTGCCCGCTATAAACACTTGGATGTAGCTCAATTCAAATTATGCACTCAATAAGAGTAATATGCTGCCTAAAAAAAAAGTAAAAGCAAACACTCATAGGGAATGCAAGATTAAGTAAAGCATGTGAAATGTAAGCAGAAACAACATGGTTACCTTAACGATCTCTCACTTATTATTCAGAAATCAGCGAGTGGTTTTACCTGAAAAGTTAAGGGCATGACTACAGGGCCCTGAAGGGAACCGTTTCAAAGTCCCTTGCTTATATCCTTACAAAACGTAAGCAGTATGGTTTAAAAAGACCACATGGCTCTGTAGCCATGGTACACATTTTGTTTTCCAATCCACCCATCAACCAGGTATTGCAGTCCCTCCAGGAATGGTACACTTTCCCACCTGGGGACAACAATGCTGTTCAAAGAAAGACGAGAAAACAAAAGTAGCGCTTCACTGGCAAACTCTGTAAAGTGAGGCTGATGTATTTGGATGTGAATAAAACCAATCTGGCCACTTTCCAACTGTCTTGCTTTATTTAGGTATGTATTTATTTCTCATATTTAAAACCTTCTATTTCTCTCCATCCCGCTGCACTTTGGAATAGAAAAATGTCAGAAAAAGGGCATTTCCCGCAAGAGTGTTTTCCTTTTTTGGATCCATTTCACAGAGAAGCAACTAAATGAAAGAAGGAAAGAGAGGTTGTGAACCGTTTCTTCAAGTTACGGGTTTCAGTAAGTGAGGAGCAAGACAGAAACAGAGGGAATAATAGGAAGAGGGGGGGGGACAGCTGCCAGCACAAAAAAGAAGAGGACATTGCCCGATTCCTATTCCTTCTCTGCCCGTCCCGAACGTCCCCGAAAGCAAGCCGAGCCTTATTTGAGTGCCTTTGTCCTCCCCAAAATAGTGCCGCCTGGGGCGGACCGCCCCCACCGCCCCCCCCGCCCCCCCTAGCTACGCCACTGCGCTGCGCTCTTTAGGGATTCTGCTCAAAAGGGGTTTTAATGCATCTACCAATACGTGGTGTACAGTCAATATTGGGAACTCTGCGGCAGACAGATCAATATATGAAGAGATGACATCTGTAAAGGTGTCGTAAATCTGCGTCATAGCCTTGTTATTTCCCAATATTAGTGGCCATTTTAAGGCTCAACGGTTGTTACTTACTAGGGGTTCATCCGGGATGGTGTTAGTGTCTCCATTGCTCCAAGAAGTTTGTTGAAAAGGATGAGCTGCAAATGTCCGATGTAGGGGGTAATGGTCGCTATCAGTTCTGGCATCAACTACCAGATCATGTACATTTGGCCAGAACCCGATGGATGTCAAAATGTAGTCTATACTACTCTTACATTTACCCCTGTTAAAAGTGGCAACATATGGGCTATCTGAAGGTAATCGACCATTGCAAGCTCGGAGTCTGTGCCCTGACACCAGTCTCATAATTTGAGCAACTGTAACTGAACAGGGTACTGACGGACCGCAGTCACCCACTGAGACACCATCTCTTTTGACTATTTATAACCTGCCTAAAAGCTGTCATGTAAAACGCAGACGTATGGTTCTAAATCAGTCGGTGGGAGCGTGCAACTGTGAAATGTGTATGACAAAGTGTAAATGCACTTAGCGTATCGATCGGTGGGTGGGTGCGTCTGTGAGTTGTGTTAATTTATCATGGCACTGGCATGCACCAGAAACTATTTTAAGCAGGAGACAACAAAAAAACATAAACATATTTGAGTCAAAAAGAGCCAGAACCTAGGCTCATGCTTGATATTACGTGCCCCCTCCCATAAGCAAAGCAGATTTCTAAACAACCATTTGCAAAGCCAAACGCATTGGCAGAGATTGCCAGACCTAGTTGTAAATGCCTATTTTGTGATGGCTTATGCAAAACTTTATTGTTAGGGTGGCTTCTGGGCCATTGCGAATATAAAAATAATTTCCGAAAGGCACAAATATACCTTTGATCTCAAGTAGCCACGTTCACATAGTAGCCCCTACAACTTTCCGCTCAGCCATGCTTCTTGTGAAACGTCACAGTGCTATCATTCACAGTGAAGTTAGACAACGACAGAAATAGCCAGACCCATTGTTCCGATGCCGCACTGGGTGGAACAATAATGTGAATGACACAAGAGATCAATGGATGAACAGGGCTGTCTACAAACCACTTACTTACATTTTGTTTAATGTATGTTTTTCCTAGGGGAGGAACTATCAGACCCCCTTATAAGAAAACACACATTTCAAAAAAATATGTATTGTTCACAGGAGGGCTCATCCCCTAACATTTCATTTTTTTAATGTGTGTTTTCTCCAATGCGAAACACATTTTTAAAAAAAAACAATTTGGGAGCAAAAAGAGTAGGCCATTATGCCAGGTGGACTTACCCCTGACATCTAAGTTTTTATTTTTACATTTTTTTAATCTCCCCTCGGGGTGCAATTAAGCCCCCCAGGGAACAAAACACTTTTTTTAAAAAGGCATTGTTGGAAAGAGGACACTCTACCCTTTCCAACGATGCCTCCCTGAAACATAAAGAGACATTGATGTGGAAAAACCACGCCTGCACTCACCTCCTGGCTCCTCCACCTTTCGTGGGGAATCTTTCACATTAGCACACCGCAGATGGGTTGGGGCTGAAGCGAATGCAATACCACTTCGCCTCCCACCTAGTTAAAGAAAACTTTGGTGCCAGAAATGGAGGTTTCCTTTACGCCCTCCCCAGTGTCGGCCAATGAACCTAAAGTGTTAGGTATAGATTTGTAATATTTTTGTAGCTAATATTTTTATGGTAATATTTGTGTATTTCAATAGGGTTTTCTTCAATATTCTATCATAGAAGCCTTGGGATGCCAGCACAAGCAAACCCAGACCACTTTCGTTGAGATGCAGTTTCAGTTCTATCAGACAGCAAAGCCCAGGACTCAAGTCTGGCATAGTTTTTGTACTCCGAGAGTCTCTTTCAAGGTCTTCAGAGCAGTGGCGTGGCTAGCCCTATGGCCGCCAATGGCTGCCTCAGCTTTTGCCACCCGCGACAGGCACATTGAAGGGCGGGAGTGAGGCAGGAGGGAGGCGAGTTTCTGCTGCGATTGCTGCCCCGACTGCCGCAGGGGAAGGGGTACGAGGAGCGATTGCCGCTCCCTGGGTAAGAGCTGGAGGAGGCGGCTGGCCCCAAAACTCATGACGCCCAGGGTGGACCGACCCCCTTGCTACTCCACTGCTTCTCTTGCAGGTTGGAAGTTCTCCTTTCGAAGTGGCGGGCTTGATGCATAGACATGGTGAATCTCCAAGCTCTGACAAAAGCACGTCAGAACTGCCTTTCAGATCTCTGATTGGCTGTGGGAGTCCACACTTTGGCAACGTTTTTTCTCCCGCAGAGGTGCCCAGCAGAGGGGACCATTCTCTCTGCTATGCTGGCAACAGCTGATGCGCCTCTCCTGTCTGGCAACTCAAGGCAGGTTCCTGCATGGGCTTTCTAAGCTCGTACAGGAATCTTGCAGAGCGGAGATTAAAGGAAGGGCCTTTGAAGCCGTAGCCCCTGCAATGTATGCCAGCCTGAATCCTCATCTAGGATAAAACATACAATTATAATCCAGTCCAGGTTTTAGCTTGAGATCATATATTTTTCTTCGTTCTTGGAAAGACTTTTTCCCGATGTAAGATGGAGGGAAGGTGTTTCCTGTTGTCACTGGCTTCCATTTCCAGGTCCTTCCTTGACAAGCACGTGTATGCAGCTCAGGAGAACTGATAGTCAGCTCCTTTTACTTCTAAAAGTGTCTTCCCTGTTAAGTGCCCGTTGACTGTTTTCTTTTCAGTCTCTTCAGAGGGGTTGTCTAATTTCAATTTTTTCCTTCTGAGTGGTTGGAGTTTTTTACAGTCTGCTTCTCCTGTCACCCTTGTCTCTCGGATTCTGTTGTTATTAAAGAAAGCAGTAGGGCCTATCTTTCAACCAAGAACATTTCATGCACATTGACAAGACTTGCCCTTTGCAGTCTCACTCAGAAAACTAAACACTCTGGCAAAGCCTATAGATCTGATTTTATGTGCTGAACCCTTAAACAATGGCAGGGGCAAATACACACAGATTAATTGTGTGTGTTATTTGTGCAAACTGCCTCTTTCAGTGCCTTTTATGCATGCTCCATGTGTTTTACTTCCCAAGTCTGTGGTGCCATGAAGCAAGTTGCTGAGTGACATGGCGCAAAGAGTATGCATTTGAGCACGCCTGTCTTTGTATTCAGTAGCACATTGATCACAGACCTATTGGCTTTGTAACTGTGTGCTTTTTTGTACTGGACCTAAGATTTGATCCAAAACCCACAGAGCCATGACAGTGATTCACCCTCAATTCATTGGAGTCTCTCTTACCAAGAACCAAAATGCAGAATACCATGAACAAATGCAAGGATAATGCTCAGTGGTAGAGGAATGTCATACAGAGATCGAAAAGGCATATGAGGCCAATTTTGAATTAGCAACTTGACTTGCCTATCTTCATAACATTTTTATGATGGAGAGAATATGTTGTACTCTCACATGAAGTAGACGCTGTCAGCGATGTAAGATCTTCAGTACCTTTATTCCAGTTGTACAGCAAATTGGTTCACAGGTACATAGAACAAGTAACTGGATAAGGTAAGTAGGTTAGCCCAGTAGTCAGTCCTTGGTACTATGTCACAGCAAACACCCTTTGATGTATCAAACCCCCTAGGTAGTATCTAAACCCCACCAGGAGCAGCCTGCCTGCTGCTCAGCCCATCTGTAACTGTCATCTGTCACCCAGTCAGACTCCCAACGTTCTATGCATCACAGCATTCTCAACATTCTACTCCAAACACACACTGTGGCTGATCAGTAGGTGAACTGGTAAACTGCAAGATATGAAAATACTATGCAGGGCATAACATATCCCCCTTCTTTTAAAATGAAAAACAAAAGTGACATTTGTACTATGGGAATACAACAATGCTAAATGAGCAAACCATACACAAACGAAAATACACTTGTAATAAAATGATTCAAAACTCAGAGATGCGTAAAAGTGTTAAACAACACGAAAGATTCAAAAGCAATAAAAAGAATAAAATAGATTGAGACAATAAATAAGCAAAAGGGAAACAAACCCTACGACCCAACCCAATCTACAAAACATTCTGATGCATAATGCACATATTGCCAAATCTCTATAAAACATTCTGATGCATAATGCACATATTGCCAAATCTCAAAATTACCCATGAACAGAATGAATCAAAACCAGGGATGTGCAATTAAGAACATCACGAGAGATAATGAACCATTCAAAGTAGAGAACGGATAATATACAACAATTATAAAAATTGAGTACAACAACCCATCCTCTCCCAAAAAACAAAAATGAGAAAGTGTCATTGCGTTAGACAAAAGGTAACCACCTTTCCACTGTATTCGAGTCTAACTCCCATGCATGCACATCCTGAGTAGGATTGACCTAGAAAAACATGGGACCCATCCGACACATACCAACTCTATAGTACAATCCCTAACGAAAGGGAACAAATGAAAAACACAGTTCCTAGCATAAGAAAACTCACCTACGTTGTGAAGATGACAAAAAGCAAACCTTCACTCCTCTTGTGAGGAACAAAAACTCGGGATTATGACCCTAAAAACCACCCTAATGGAAGGGTCTAAGACTATAACAATGAATATGGGACCACATAACTAAAAGATACACCCTGTGTAGGGGAACCGTACCCATAAATCTAAACCAACCCAGAGAGGGTAAAATGTTATGTTAACTGGTGGAAACCAAGAAAACATGACCCGCGTCCGGGTTACCATAAGAAACTAATCTGTAAACCTCGAATGGGAACAATACCCATGAACTCACCTTAGTAAAGGCTGCGAAAACCATGACCATCCCTCATGTAAGGGAACTGTGAGTAGAAATCACACTCACCAACTCGCCTCAAAGGCCGCGTGTAACGCTTAATGTGTAACGAGACCACATACCCACCCCAGAGCAGGGGTTTCAATGACTATGAATGGGAATAAGACAAACCATACCCATACTCATACTGCCCACTAACAACTACTATTAGAGCATCCCTTGCGTAAGGGCACAAAACCTGTGGAACTAGAACCACTGAGGACAACACCTCAACTTTACACTCACTACTAAATCTGGCATACATGTAGCTTCAGCCCAATAACAACACTTAATGGGCATCCCTAAACTAAGGGTACTGTAACTGTGCAATGAGCGTAAACTGAACACATCCCTGAAATTAGAGATAAACCTGTGATTACCACCCCGACATTACATGACCTTCCCATATGAAGGGAAACAAATACTGTGGAAAATCACACTCCAAAAAACATTACATAAAATTTGCAAACATTTTAAATGCAAAACATCTTAAAACTGTATGCCACACCGGTGAGCGATCTCTCACCCGAAAACATTTACGCCATTCATATTGTGCAGACTCCAACTCTCCAATTAGATATGTACAGTTCCAAAGTCGTGTACCAAGAACAACCTCTGAAAATCTGACTTTCCCCAAGTTCACATGAAGCGACATCAAAACTCTGCCTCGAAATGCTTTGCAACTGAAAGGATCAGCATCAAAATTGCCACTCACCGGCGATGTATAAAATAACACCGTCTGTCCTCTGGAAACTTTATCGAAGAAACTGCGCTCGTGGAGAAACAAAAAAAAACTTGGTTGGCAAAATTACGTGGTTGGCGGATATGGCACGCGCCTCCAATGGCAATTACGCGAGCAGGGGTCTCAAATCGGACTAAAATCAATGTAAAAAAAACGAAACAAAAATATGTCTCACCTGCCACACCACGTAACTCGTAGTCGTCCCCAATTTGCAACTACACTTCACACACTTTCCTTGGTGTGAATTCTCCACACTGAGAATGGCCCACAAAACTTTTAAATCACATCGAAAACAGCCAATAAATGGATCAAAAACACTGCAGATCCTTTTAAAATCGACGTAAAATCATGAGGCAAAAACGTATTTTCAAGGCCTTCAAAACACCACCAGATGTCAGACTTGACTTGCGCTGGATCCTAAATACACTGTAAATTGTAACTATTCCATCAAGCTCCTCCAAAGTAGCGCCAACAGCATGAATCCTCTGAATAAGGCACTAAACAGCAGTCCATGTTTGTCTTGATCTTTGCTGCGCCTAAGAACATGAAGATAAATTTTCCCAAGACTTTAGCTTTCCTTTTAGGCGCAGAACTTGTGGGTGTACGCACAACCACACAGTACAGCACTCTGTTG
The DNA here is from genome assembly GCF_964204655.1 of Triturus cristatus. Classification (NCBI taxonomy): domain Eukaryota; kingdom Metazoa; phylum Chordata; class Amphibia; order Caudata; family Salamandridae; genus Triturus; species Triturus cristatus. Next base: position 974,131,360 of record NC_140584.1, on the reverse strand, counting down.
CTTGGGCTGTCCGATGTACAGGACACTGGTGGGGTTGCGAAGAGTGCTGTGCCACTTTCTTCTGTTGCTAGTGACATCTTGAGTTACTTCTTTAGTTGCGCTGTAAGAAATTTCTTCTTCTTTCTTCTTCTTGTTACTGTACCATCTCCCAGGCAGTGAGTACGTTTCCAACTCTCGCTCGTCGCCAAAAATATGTTGTACTCTCACATGAAGTAGACGCTGTCAGCGATGTAAGATCTTCAGTACCTTTATTCCAGTTGTACAGCAAATTGGTTCACAGGTACATCAAACAGGTAGAACAAGTAACTGGATAAGGTAAGTAGGTTAGCCCAGTAGTCAGTCCTTGGTACTATGTCACAGCAAACACCCTTTGATGTATCAAACCCCCTAGGTAGTATCTAAACCCCACCAGGAGCAGCCTGCCTGCTGCTCAGCCCATCTGTAACTGTCATCTGTCACCCAGTCAGACTCCCAACGTTCTATGCATCACAGCATTCTCAACATTCTACTCCAAACACACACTGTGGCTGAACAGTAGGTGAACTGGTAAACTGCAAGATATGAAAATACTATGCAGGGCATAACATAATGCTTCTTAGCATGTTGACATTGGAACTGTGGAACAGGACTATTGATCCAAAAAGGCCAGCACCATGCTGTATTAACAGAGTACATACATTCACATACAACTAATTTAGATAGCAATACTTCATGTAGACAGCAAATGTCCTGAAAATCATGGTGTGGCATTTGTAGATCACACCAAAATCATGGCCCCACTCAATACCCAACTGTCCCAATTATTATTCAACTACAACATTCTCCAACTTTTTCTGTATTAAGGGCCGCTAATGTGCAACCGAAGTCATCCGGAGTTCCTAGTATTACTAGTGTTGTAATAGTTATCACATCTGACAAGATTGCATTAGTGGCCACCTCGTACAAGACTGTCAGCAGTGAACCTCTCAGTGCATCAGGCAGGGTTGCCAGCAACAATGTAAAAAGGACTTCATCAATTTGGGATGCTTCTATAAAGTTTTTTTTTTTTTTTTTAATTTTCAAAAACCTTTATTGACAAAATTGCATACACAGGTTCCATACTTGCACCAAATCAGAGCACCATATACATGAGAATGATCAAATGTGATGAGGTTGATCAGTAATACAAATCATCCGAAAGCGACAACATGACAGACACACCTCAGGCTCACCAGGAAGGGGAACAGGAATTGATGAGAGGCGCCTAGGCTGCAGGAGAAGGGACGGGCCAAACTGAAGGGAGTAGGGTCAGGGGGAAGGCCAATCACTGGCTTACACCGGCGGTCGCCACGGGCAGAGCGCCGGCGGGGAGCGCGGGAGAGGCCACTGGACTTTGGGGGGTACGACCCAGGAGGTAAGACATGAGAGGGCCCCATATGTCGAGTGGGCGAGATCTAGCTGGCATAAGGTCTGGCAGCGCGATGCATCTTCGAGCCAATGAGCGAACCTAGGTGAGGGTTTTTGACCCCAGCACATGGAAACCCTACGCCGGGCGAGGACAAGCAGCATGGCAATCAAGAGGCGGGAGGTGTCAGGGCAAAACTTGACAAACCCTAAGAGGCAGAGCTGGGGTTCGGGCTGGATTTGCGATGAAGTAATCTCAGAGATAGCAGCACAGACCTCACACCAGTAAGCGGAGACCTTGGGGCATAGCCAGGCAAGGTGGGAGAAGTCTGCCGCAGTAGCGGAGTAATGCAGGCATTTGTCACTGGGGATGAGTCCCAACTTGTGCAGTTGAACAGGAGTACAGTAGAGCCTGTGCAAATATTTAAAATTAATGAGGTGCAGGCGGTAGTTCGGGGACAATCGTTTAGTCTGTTTGCAGCAGTACAGCCAATCAGCTTGGGAGATTTCCACACCAAGGTCCTCACCCCATGCCACGTGTGCACGGTCAGTGGAGATGGGGGTTGCTGCCAGCGTAAAGGCGTAAAGTTTGGTCACCAACTTCCGAGGGGAAGAAGACGAGTACAGGAAGTTGAGAGTGGCCATCGGGGGCGAGGCTGGGGAAATGCTGTATGTAGCTCCCTACAGATCGCCCTGAGTTGATAATAAAGTAAAGTGTCCATGGGAGCAGAATCGTCAATGAAAGAGAAGAATGTGTTCCCCAGGTAGAGGTCCGCTACTGTAGTCAGACCCAGGCGGGGGGCATGTTTAACCATTCCGGAGGGTTGGAGAGGAGGGAAATCCGGATGCTGAGTGATCGACATCACGTTCGCCGAAAGCAAAGGAGCCCCGGAGAAGCGGCGGAGCCCCTCCCAAGCCCAGCGCAGGGTCTCGACTGTGTCAATCTCAGTCCGTGGGAGTTTGACTGGGGGGAACAAGGCAGTGGTAAGCAGCCACGGGGCAGCAAGATCCGCCTCCACTGCCACATGTGGCTGGAAAGGAGTAGGATTAAGACAAAAATGCAGGAAACTGGCCTGTGCACACAGCGCGTAGAGCGCCAAGGCCTCCACGCGACATGGAACAGTAAGAGTGTCATACGCGATCCTAGGCTGCCTGCCAGCCCAGAACAGAGAGATAAGCAATGAGTGAACCCTGCAAAAAAAGTGGGCAGTGAGCGGAACAGGTACATTCAGGAATAAATATAAAATTTTTGGGAGCACAACCATCTTGCCGATTGCTATTTGACCGGCTAGCGACAGGGGCAGCCGGCTCCACAGGGGAATTTTGGATTCGAGCCAGTCCACAGCGCGACCGAAGTTAGCCTTCCAGAGTTCGTCAACGTCCCTGCTCAGCCAGATACCCAGATATCGAGTAGGGCCTGACGCCCAGACGAAGGGATAGTCCGGAGTGAAGGGCATGGTGGCATCAGAGAGAGGGAAGAGGACAGACTTGTTCCAGTTCACCTGTATACCTGAGTAGCCATCGAACCGTATAATCTCACGCACCAGAGGTCTAAGGTTTTCCTGGGGGTTGTGGACATATAAAGTGATGTCGTCCGTGTACAAACAGACACAGAGGGCGCGGGCTGCAAATCCGATGCCCCTCTGAGTGTGATGTCGGAGCCTAGCCGCTAGGGGTTCCATCGCAATGGCGAAAAGCATAGGTGATAATGGGCACCCCCGACGGGTGCCTCGCCCGATGGGAATAGGATCAGATATTAGGCCATTGATACGGAGCCAGGCAGTAGGAAGGGTATACAGGAGAAGGATTTTGCGTATAAAGACCGATGCCCAGGCGTTGAATGAGAGAAAATAGGAATGGCCATTCTAAGGTATCAAAAGCTTTGGTGGCGTCAAGCAGAGTGGCCACTGCAGGGAGCGCTGGGTTAATTTGGTGGAGAACAGAGAAGATGGCGCGGAGATTGTGGGAGGTCGCACGGCCGGCAATAAAACCGGATTGGTCCTGGCGGGCAATGAGCGACATGAGAAGGAGAAGGCGCGAACCAAATAGTTTGGCGAAGATTTTGTTATCCGTATTAATAAGGGGCAGGGGGCGGTAGGAATCTCGCATCTCGGGAGGTTTGTCCGGCTTGAGAAGAAGAGTAAGCATAGCCTTGCGGAGTGAAGGGGGGAACTGACCGCTCTCAAAGGACTCGTTGTACATGGCGGCCAGGTGCAGTACCAAAAGTGGGGCGAAGGTCTTATAGAAGGAGACAGGCAGGCCGTCAAGGCCAGGGGCTTTGTCACCAGGCATACCATTGATGGTTGCCAGGATTTCGTCTTTAGAAAAGGGCTCGTCCAGAAATTCCTGGTGGTAATTTTCAAGCTAGAGGAGTTCAAGGGTATCGAAATATTGATCGAGGACTTCCGCGTGGGGTGGATCCCACAGTGTATAACTGCGTGTAAAAATCAGTAAATTGTGCCTTGATTTCATCAGGGGAGGTGGCTGGAGCTGGGCCACCATCCTGAAGAGCTGTGATGTAGGATGCAGCGCGAGGCGGACGGAGGAGGCCGATCACCCTCGCTGAAGCTGCGTGCCTGGGCCTCCCTGCCAAGGAATGAAAGCTCTATATTGGCCTCGTCTGTAAATTCAGTGTGTTTCTCACAGAGTTGAGCGAGTGTGTCGGGCTAGGGTCTAGGGCGCGGGAGGTGTCCATAGATTTCATTTCCATTTCCAGTTTATCAAGAGTGCTGCGAATGGAGCGCAGGATGCCTGAAGGTTTAGAAATACATTCCCCACAAATGACAACTTTGAAACTTTGAGTGTATAGGGGAGTATACCGAACCCTCGTTCAGCTCGAAGTAGTTAGCTATCGCAGTCTGGCTCTTGTCACAGAAGACAGAATCTCGCAGCGCAATGGGAGGAAGCCGCCAGGAAAAAGCACGCCGGGGGGACTGAGGGAGACAGAGACTAAGCTGGATCGGCGCGTGATCTGAGAGTGTGCGCGCCATGTGATCAACAGAAGTGAGCCAGGAGAAAGCATCTGGAGTGGTGATCCAGAGATCCAGACGAGACCACAGCCATGGGTGCCAGTGACGCAGGTGCCCTCGCAAGCCTCAGGGCGCATGTGACGCCAAGTGTCAAACAGGGAGTTCTCAGCAAGTATAGAGCTAAGGAGTGAAGCAGCGCGTGGGTGGGAGGCATGGGGGCCAGAACGATCTAAGACAGTGGACAGTGTTACATTAAAGTCCCCCCACCAGAGGAGCGTAGCAGGGCCAAAGGACGAAATGTGGTGCCATACCTGCGCAAAGAAGTCTGGGTCATCATTATTGGGGCCGTACATTGCAGCAATCGTCAAGGGGTTGGGCCTCAAGGGAGCCGTGGAGGATAACAAAGCGCCCGGCGGGGTCAGTAATCACCTAGGCCTCTGCGTATAAGGATGGATACCCCACAGGAGTAGTTTGAGTAAAAGGAGGAGTGTGATTCTCCCCAGTGTTGGGAGAAGAGTCTGGAGGCAGATGCAGGGAGCAAGTAAGTCTCCTGGAGAAGACAGATGTCCACTTTGTGCCAGAGGAGATGAGCGTGTACTAGTCGAGCCTTGCGGTGGTCATTGAGACCGCTTGCGTTCCAGGTCGAAAAATGGTGTCTGTCATAGAGTCATATGATGGGAAATAATGACACAATGTGAAGTGAATAGGGCCTGAGCCCTCGTGTAAGTGCGTGTGAAGGTGCAATATAAGAGAAAGTGGAGAAGCAGCATGACAAATAGGGGGTGCAAGAAAACAACCGGGAAGGTGCTGTGTCAAACATTTTGGCAACAGAAGGAAGCCGCAAGCCCCACACAGAGGGTGGGAAAAGACTAAGAGTGTTCTATGCAAGGCGATGCCCTTGAGTGAGTGCGGGGAGCGATATAGCAGAACGCAGCAGAGGAGTGTAGACAAACAAAAACAAAAACGCCTCAGAAGGAGGCCATGAACACCTAAATCCCACCACCCACTCCAACCCCCCAAACAGGTTGAGAAAAGGCAGGGTGGCCAAGCCAGATGTAATAGTAGACAGCAGGGTAAATAGTAACAAACAAGGGAGCTGATTTGCCAAGCCCCTAAGCATGAGAGTGAGGGGCAAACCATCATGGAGCTAGAGAGTGCAGATGAGGCCATGTGAGGCCGGTGATCAGGCAACTGAGGGGAAAGAAACAAACAGGTAAAGTCGTGGGAAGAGACAGAGTCAGTCATTGTCACTTATGTTGCTTGTGGCAGAGTCTTGGGAATTCGCGGGGTGGAGCGGTGCGTGCGAACCAGCTTCTTGGCGAAAGCGAGGGCGTTCTTAGGATCCGGGAAGATGAGATTCTTGGAGCCCTGCCTGACTCGTAACTTGGCCGGATATGCCAGAGAATTTGGGATCTCATGTTTTTGGAGAATACGCTTCGCAGGCAGGAACTTGCGGCGGCAGCATGTACCGCCAAGGTGTAATCAGGGTAGAAAGACAAGGAGTTGCCCTGGTGGCAGATCTCACCTTTCTCCCTGGTCGCCCGGAGGATAGCATCACGGTCCCGGAAATTGAGGATTTTAGCAATGATCGGGCGAGCTGGCAATCCGGGACCCGGACGAGGGCCGAGGGAGCGGTGTGCCCTCTCCACAATTAAGACCGGAGACAGCACGTCGCCAAACAGTTCACGCACAAGTTGCTCCACAAAGTCCTCCATCCGCGGTATGTTGGTGGACTCGGGCACCCCGTGATGTGGAGGTTGCTCCTGTGGGAGCGCGCCTCCAAATCCTCATTTTTGGAGCGAATTAGTTCAAGGATTTTGTCCATTTTAAGGAGTTTTTGTCGATCCCGAGTGGCGGCGTCCTCAGCGTCAGAGACCATTGTCTCCACAAGCAGCAAGCGATTGTCGTCTGAGTCCACCCGAGACTAAATCACATCCAGGCGAGAAGACAACTGTTCCAACTGGGCAGCTATGCCAGAGACTGTGGCTTTAACCCCCAACATGATGGATTTGAGGTCGTCTTCCCGAGAGGCGGCCATTTCTGTGGGGGTAGTTGAGTCGCCCCCGTCGGAGACCGCGCCGTCCTGGCGCTTCTGGCGGCGCTGCTCAATGTGAGCCTGGGTTGCTTGGGGTCAGTCTTACCCACGTCGGGCACCAGCTAAGAAGAGAGTGGAAGAAGGGCTTACCTGGATGGCGAGATGGCAGAGCCCAAAGCTGTGGGGGAGCCGACAAAGGTTAAGGAGAAGCGAATCAGGAGGGCAGTGCAAGAAGAAGTGCCAGGGGTCCAGAGAGTGGAGTTGGGCTGCACACCCGCCAGCCGCCCACCGCAGAAGGCACCAACCGGGATATCTGGGTCAGTCAGGTGAGTTGACCAGAAAGGAGCAGCTCCACGCCAGGCCCAAAGGGGGGAACCGCAGGCAGAGCCCTGCACCTCCCAACAGGGGGCTATCTCAGCAGCACCAGTCCAGGTGAGGCAATCATAGAGGGGGTGCAACCGCAGGGACGGAGCAGCGGGGATGCACAGAGGGCGCGCGGCCAGCCACACGGGGCCAAAGCCACAGCGCCGAAGAGCGATGTGGAAGAGGCGGTGCTGGCAATAAGGAACGAGGCCCCACGGTAGACGCGCACGCCCTCTATCCAGCCGCGGCGGTCCCAGCAGAGAAAGCACTTACCCCTGGATGCTTGGTGCAGGCTGCAGGTGAGTCACAGCAGGAGCAGATAGGCAGACGGAGGTCCGGCGGGCAGAAAAGGCAGGTGCAGATTGCGGCAGACAACATCGCCAAGCAGCAGCGGAGAGCGGAAGGCAGGGCAAGGCGCCCATGTGTTCGCGGCCTCAGGAAAACCACCCGCTGCGGTGGGCAGTCCACTAGGCAGCCGAGGCCTAAGAGATCAGAAGGCTGGCATGGCGGCCGCAGCAGGGCAGCAGGGAGCCGGGAGGCCGCGGTGGGAGGGAGATAGCATGCAGCAGGGAGTCACGGGGAGCGCGCCATCCGCGTCGCCAGGCCCGATGGAAGGTTTGGGCGGCAGGCGCCGGAGTCTGGAGCGAGGTGCCCGCGTGTGAGCATGCCGGGCTTGACGGTGCGACTCGCGTACCCCCAACATCGCCACAGAGCGCCCCCGCAGCCACAGCACTTACCGGCTCCGATGGAGGAGTAACGGCGGCGTAGTGCAGAGCAGGAGATCCAAGGCCCAGGGGCCGCCAGCAATCAGCACATGCTTTTATAAAGTTAGGGCCATATGTATCAAAATCCTCTTTTGCGATTCTCAAATTGCGTTTTCTTGCGAATCGCTATTTGAGAATTGCAAAATGCTATGTATGTAGGATTTGCAATACATTTCGCGAATCCTACATATTCCTTAATTGCGAATTTCAAATTGCGATTCGCAATTAAGGAATACCTCCCCATTCATTCCTATGGGCCTAGAGGCCCATAGGAATGAATCGGAAGACATTCTCAATTTGCGATTCGCAATTAGCGAATCGCAAATTGAGAATGCAATTTCAAGGGTGCAAGGGTGTCAAAAGGACACCCTGTTGCACCCCTGAAATAAGCCTAAGGGCATGTATGTGCTTCACATTGCACTTTGGAAAATGCCAATAAGTGCATTTTTCAAACAAATCGGTAATTACCACCAACTTGAAGTTGGTGGTAATTTGCGATTCCTTAAGGCCAAATTGCACTTTTTTGGTGCTTCTTACATTGCATTTAAGGAATCGCAAAATGTTCGATTACTTAAATGCGATCGCAAAATAAGGAATCACAAATTTTGAGATTCCTTATTTTGCACGCAGATTTGCCTTCATACATACCACTTAGCAAAATTGCGATCGCAAACTCCGAAATTCTGTGAATTTCGGCGTTTGCAATCGCAATTTTGCTTGATACATATGGCCCTTAATATATAAGAGCCCTAACTGCAATATCCCTGGTATCAATGTAATGTTACATATTATGAGTCTCTCCATCACTCAAATATCACCTTTTTAAAAATTCCATTTCAACTATGTAAGAAAGCATAATACAACAATACAACAAATCTAATATCAGCAAAGTTCCCAGTGTTACATAGAAGGCTTAGTTAGGTTTACATGAAATACGGTAACAAGCGGTCAGATCATACAGTGCCCACAAGAGATGAGGGCAGTGCTGTAGATATTGAGTTCATGAGGTCCTGGGTTGGGGAGGAAAGTCATTCATCCAGAAAGCCAGGTAAGTACTGAAAGGCTTCGAAATGTCCTTACGGCAAGTCCTTGCCGACATTAGTGCCCAGCAATCCTGGAGGCGTTTTTGACAAATGACAGTGTGTGTAAGCCGATCTGACTGTTTGGGTCCATCTCTGCAACCCCAATAGACCGCAACTCTTATTTTGGCAATAAGTAGTAGCAAGGCCCTCAAACGATGAACGCTTGCCGGGATATTTCTGATAAACCCCAAAAGGACGACGAGCGGGGTTCAGGGTACAGAGTCTGCTGTCACCAAGTCAATATAATCCAGTATTGTCGTCCAGTAAGTAGCTATTGAGAGGCAGGACCAATCAAGATGTAAGAAGTCTGCATCTGCACCCCCACAGCGCGTTCAGTTCGCCTCCAGCACCGGGCCCATTCCTCTCAGTGCCACCGGGGTACAGTATATGTGGTGTAGATATTTTACATGTGTGAGCCTCAACCTATAATTTGGCAACAGCCTACTGATTTGGGCGCAGCAAATCCATCCTCCGTCAGGTCATTCCCCAAGTTGGTCTGCCACTTTAGTAGGACTGTGGGCTTAGGCACTGGGGCCTTTTCTTGGGTTACAAAGTTCAAGTGTGTGCTAAGTCTCCTATGGGAGGGGGTAGTGAGCATGCAGTCTAGAGCATGCAATGTCACAGGTTCATTGGTGGAGTGAGTCATTGATAGCCTTGCAGACACTGTGCAGTGGATAGTAAAGGAATATGTCTAGCATTGAACATGAGGCATGGGCCTGTAGGTCCCACAGAGACATGAAATCGCCAGCAGGGTAGAGGTTGCCCGTCTTAACCAAGCCCAGCCTGAGTTACTGCCGCTTAGTGGACTTTTCGACCGCAGGGGACAAGGCCGGGTTGCCAGCAATGAGGAGATTAGCAGAATAAAGGCAGCCTATTCAGGCCCTATGGCAAAGACAGTGCCAAGCCCAAACAGTGCATTGAATGGTGTTTATGTCCCCGCGCGGCTGTCCTGGGGTGGTGCATACCACCGTGTGCAGAGGGCATACGTCGACTTTGTCCGGCTCTATCACAGTATGTGGCAGATGTTGGATGGGATGTAACCAATAGTGTGCAAAATGTGCTTGGGCGCAATTATAGTACAATTTATCAGGCGCACACTCAACCCTGGTCAATGTCTCCCAGACCAACAGTGGCTGCCCGCCGGCCCACGCCAGCGGAATTAAGAGGGAGCAAATTGCTTGAGAAATGCTGCTGTGAGTGTGATCGGGATGTTCATGAATAAAAAGAGCAGTTTCGGTAGCACCACCATTTCTACAATGGCTTTGTGTCCTGTGAGGGACAGGGGCAGTCTAGACCACACCGGCAGGCGTTCCTCCAGCCTCTCTGCTGCCCGGCCATAATTCTCTCTCCAGATCTTTTTCACATCTTTACTAAAATTAATCCCTAAGTACAGGACGGTGTCAGCTGACCATTTAGGAGAGTACTTGGTGGGAAATTGTTCCATGCACTCAGTGAGTGGGAACAGTGTTGATTTCAACCAGTTTAAATATTAGCTGTAAATGGATTTTAGATTTTGTTTTTTTTTTATAAATCTTTTTTTATTTTATTTTGTAAACCATAACATCATCAAGGCAGAGTTTTTCCTATTTGCTAAACATACATAGTATTAAGCAGTTGACCACAGTTTCGGCTCTTCATTGCGTTCAAACAAAGTATATCAAATACAGATCCCGTAGCTCACATTAAACATCCCCCTCCCTCCTTATTGGTCCTCGTCCATGCTCTCCTCCGCCCGTTCTCTTGGTGGGTCACAGATGTTGCCTCTATATTTATTCCACGCCCCCCAGAACTTGTTCCATTTTTGGGGGCAGCAGCGGCTAACAAATACTGTTCTTTCCGCTACCATGGCCGTGTCCATATCTTGACACCATGCACTAAGCGATGGCACCTCCACCGCCCGCCATTTTTGTGCTATGTTGCATTTGGCCATCATAATCCCCAGCGTTGCCCAGTCTTGCCCCAACTTTGTTAGGTCATTTGGGTCCCATACATTTAGCAGGAATTCTTGGGCTCTGGCAGGAGGGACACTCCCTCTGTCTGTGATATCGTCCTCATCACTTTCGCCCAATAGACCCTAACCTTCGGGCATTGCCATATCGTATGATAAAAGGTACCCTCCTCCCCACACTGCCGCAGACAACATGGGTGTGGGGCTCTGCCCATCTTAAACATGATGCATCTTGTGTAATATGTTCAGTGCAGAATTTTGAGTTGTACTAATTTGAGTCTCGAGGGTATACCCACTTCCCTTGGTGAGGACAGCGCCTCTCACCATTCTGTGTCGTCAAGGTCACCCACGTCATGGATCCATTGGTCCCTAAGTGGCGTCGTGAGGTCCGGTAGGTTGTTAACTAGCTTGCGGTAAGTGAATGACGTAGCTCGCTTGTGCATATAGTCTGTCAGTAACCTGTCCTCCAGAGGGGAGGCTTCCGGGACCACAACACCAGGCGGCAGGGCCGTTGTAAGTGCATGTTTTATCTGTGTGTATCGATAGATTTCAGCGGGCGCTAAATCATGCTGTTGCTGGAGGCGCTCGAAGGTGGCCACTTCCCCCTTTTGCCACATGTCCCCCACTGTGGATATGCCGATGGCATCCTGAGGAAAATAAAATATCATGAGGCCTATGTGTCCCCGTGTGTTCCCCCACACTCATGTGCACATACATGTCACCTATGTATTTCCCCTCCACGGCCTGTCTATCATGATGCTTATGCTATAACGTGGCCTGCCATAATCCAGTCTCCCATGAGAGAAACGACAAATCTGCTCTGAGGCCTACACGTTTTGCATCATGTTTTCCCGCATTTCCATTATTGTGGCCCAGCCAGAACCGAAAAGAGGCTTCAAGCCTCAGAACGCTCTGAAAGCTGTAGCTGCGTATCCTCGGCCTTGCACACTTGGGCCTCAGCCAAAGGGGCCCTGTCCGAGACAGTATTGGGCACGGTTATCTGCTTACTCCTACCGAAACCACATTCCTGCCTGGAGAAGGAGGGATAAACATGACCCATCTGCAAAGGAGAAAGTCTAGCCTTTCTGTCTCTTTTTGTGTGATTACAAAGCTCACGTCAGTGAAAAGCCCATAGCCCCCGTGCAAGACTTCAGCAGTAAACGAAGAAATAAATGCCACATTGGCCCTTGGTGATGGGCAACCTATGTCACGAATCAGTCCCTGCTCCAGACTTTAGATATCAGATAATACGAGATGTGCTGGTCGCCCTGACACTGAAGACCTCATTTTCAGACTCCAGACTCCCCGGTTGCATAGCAACCCTTTCACACGTCAGTTACACGTCATGCTCGAGTTGAGCACAAGTAAGGCAAAGTTCCAGTAAAGTTCCAGCTGATCACGCAACCCCCTCTAGGCATCCACCCACCTATGACACTTACCTATTATCATCGAGTGGACGCCCACCTTCACGCCTACTTACACACCCACATGCTCTTATCTCATTCTCTCTTGCTCCGCCTGAAGCGCTCTTGCTTACGTATATTATTACAAACATATATATACTGTACTCTGTGAATAAAGTTTGAGAATACCTTTTTGAGAACCCTGGTCCTGATCCCTTGTGGTGATGGAACTATTCTCCCTATAACTCGAGTTATTTGAATAAAGCCCTTTTGAACCTGATACCACGGACTCAGCCTCTTGCTTCATGCATAATTATATTGATATCTAGAAATTCTGAAATTCGTAATAATTTATTTACGACATAATGGCGCCCGAACAGGGACTAATCTCCTTCCCCATGCGCCGGAGATGAAGGTCCAGTTTTGCCCCCTTCCACAGCCGTGACGGACTTCGAGTGTACAAGACGCGGGTTTTCCCGCCAACTCCCTCAGGCCAACGAAGGAGACGGACTGCGACCAGGCATCCATACGAGGCGGTGAGGATTGCGGATCGTCCCGACCCAGAGCCCACCTGCGAGAGACCTGTGTCCGAGGTTTCAAGAGATCCACCTAAGATACGCCATTCCCTGCGCAGCGTCAAGTTTCCGAGGCCTTCAAGTTCAAGTTCAAGTTCTGCTTCCCGGTGAGTTTCTCATGGGGGTTGCAATCATGACGGGTTCATTTAATTAACACGGTAAAGACGTGTCTCACTTGTGAGACCGGTATGTTCAAGAGCATGCATTCAAGAATTAATGTTTCAAGATTTAGAGGCCAAGTTTTCAGGTGCACCGATATAGCTGTATGAATGTTATCGTCTTAAGTTAGGTTCAGTTAGGTTTGAATGTGTCAGGTTTGTGTGTAAGTTTGTTGCATTGTGATTGTTGGGTTTTTTGTTCATTGTGATTTTTTGTTTTCGGTTACATTCCAACATGCCGTTATTTTCGAAACTGCGTAAGATAGGTACCAGGAAAGGTGTACTAGAGGAACCAGTTAACATTCCGCCTAGAGACACACCTGGACATTTCATGTACTGTAAGCATGGTTTAGATGCCGTGTTGTTTTTAGAACTTTGGGTCGATTACACGAAGGATTTAGAGACAAAGTATAAATGGCCCATTACGGGAACGTGGGATGCGGAATGCATCATGAAGGTAGAGGAAGAGATACGGAAGAGAAAATTTAGACCTGCTCAGAAGGACGCCATTGAGTTATGGCGCAAGGAATCTCATAGAAGAACAGAGAAAGAGTTCCACAAAGCAGAGAGAAGTAGACAGGAGTCCGAAAAAGCCAAAGAAGAAAAATTACAGGAAGAAGGGGAGCAGGTAAAAAAAGAGCAGGCTGAAAGAGAAAGAAATACTGCCGTTGTTGGTATTTATCCCGTCCTTTCAGAGGAACTAGCAAAAGTGGCCCCAGTAGAAAGATTAGTTAGAGTGCCATCGCCAGTACCCCGAAAGATAAAACAAACAGCATCCGACACGTTCATTAACAACTACCTAGAGGAACCCCCACCATCATACGTGGACGGAATCTTCCCTGCACCCCCAACGCAAGAACAGCTCCAGGAGCTCGAGGACGGCGGGGAGGGAGGATCCGGGGCAACATCAGGAGGGGGGCCGACAGTAAAAGTAGCAATCTCCGAATGTATATATGACCCAGATCCAGGAAAGGGCAGAATGCTCGTGTTTTCATTACGGCTTAGACGAGCAGTCGCAGATTTGGAAAAATTACCAGATATGGATAAACATCTAAAGAAAATGTACACATTCATAAGAACAGGGGAAGGTCCTGAGTGTATAGCAGAAGCCGTACAAAATAGAAAGGTAATTATTAAGAACTATATCCTTCGCTTCCTAATTAATTGTCTGATCAGGGAAAAAGACGAAGGTGATGGTGATGTAGACCGTTGTTATACTGGTTGGAGTGATCGCATAGATGCCGGTCAGCATGATAAATCAGGCCAAACAGACAACATGTTGACCAAAATCCGGAAGGCAATAATAGCATCACATGATGGAAGCCCGAACGAAACAGCTGAGTTATCATCTGATGACGAAGCAGGGGACAAAGACAGAATACATTATGTGGGCCGTGCCCGGCGATTCGAAAGACCCAAGGGCCTCAATCACCGTAAACAGGGAACTGCCATAAAAGAAAGATATTCCCTTGAAAGTTTGTTCCAGATCACCGAAAAAGCGGTGAATAAATGGCTGGGTAACGATCAGCCCCTCACCCCGACCGAAAATGAATTAGCACGATCAGCCACCCTGTGGATATCCCAATATGATATATATAATAATGATATCGTAGCCCAAACGTTCTTGAGCCTCCCACCAAACGAACAGCGCATAACTGGTGTTTACATGGTCCAACATTTGATCACGTTATATGAGAGTCAATATTCTGGTCCTGGTCTGTTGTATAAGTTGCTGGACGACATAATACTAGACAGGTGGATGAACATGGGTACTGAACTGATTAATGTCATTCTGGATCAGCGACACAAGTATATAGTATACGTGACTAGATCCCTGCTTCCCGCTCCACCTCAGGTTAAGGAACAGTCGTACGACAAGCTGAACCCCCTACGAGAGGTTCATCCTGTAAAGGATGCAAACAATGACCTGCAACGGGTGTATGTCTACACCCCCTTGTCAAAATTAGAGATACTGGAAATGAAGAAAATGTTACCATCCCATGATAAAGACCCGGGGGGTTTTCACCGAGAACTAAAGGACATTCTTCGCTTAGGAGAATATACATATGCTGACATTCTAAAGTTATTAAAAGTACTATTGCCCGCTGGTATTTACGAGAAATTGAAAGGACAGGACTGGGAGGTGGGAGACAAAAGACTCAGTTGGGATCTACTGGAAAGAGAGGAGGTAGGAAGAGGCCCGGGGGTTGGTCTGGGTCCTCGAGCTAAAGACCTACCTGAACTCCTTGTACAAGTTTTGCCCAGATTACTAATCACCAAGAAGGAAGACTGGGATGCTATTTCGGCCTGTAAACAGAAACCAGACGAAGACACTAGCGATTTTTACTCTAGGTTCGAGAAATGTTTCACTATCAATAGTGGTCTTAAGCCCGGTAGTGATTCATATCCCCATCTTTTCGTGAGCAAACTAGTAGAAAATTCCCTACCAGAAGTGAAGTATAGGGTACTAAAGGTTGAGAGTACTTGGCAAGCAAACAGCCCTTCACAAATGTTACAGATGTTACAATACCACCAGAACAGAATTAGAGAGGAGCACGAACAGGATAAGAGACGCATGAGAGACACAAAGATGAAGATGCTGGTGGCCCAATCAACACCGGCAAACACAAACACGAACAAGAATAGCACGAAACAAAATACTGGGACCTGTAATTATTGCAAGAAGCCAGGCCACTTCGTAAATGAATGTGCGGTCCTGAAACACAATATAGCGATAGGTAAAACAAAGCCACGATCTTATCCTCCCAAAGAAAATAACACACATCAGATATCAGACACCTTTCCACCGCCGCCGCCGCCTGTCCATGCACCTGCACCAGCCCCCGCCACAGCACAAATGTATGAGCACGCTCAGACTAACTATCCAGAATATCAAGCATATTCGTGAAAAAGCCCAGAGAGGGAATTCAACTTGCCCCTTATTCCAGTTCCTGTGGACCAAGCGGGTCCCTATGTGCATGCACGTTTACTAGGAAAGAATAAAAAGTTTTTGATTGACACCGGGGCAAGTAGAACTACCATCAGTCATTCTGAGGTTCCAGGGGCACCCCTCTCGGGCTCAAAGAGTATATCCCTGGGCTTTTCAGGAAAGCCTATTATCAATGAGGTTTCAGAACCAGTCTCTTTAGGAGTCGGTCCACTAATACATACAACAGACTTACTGCTTACTAAATCATGTCCAGAAAACTTACTTGGCATAAAAACATTAAAGGAACTGGGAGCAGTTATCTGTTGCTCGCCAGAAGGAGTGCGATTGTATTTACGTGATTTCAAGGGACATTTTGTTATGAAAGATGTTGACATCAGGCTTCAAAATGTACCACAGCACCTATGGGCACAAGGCCCGACTGACGTAGGTTTCATGAACATTACACCATACCAGGTCACCCTCAAGGAAGGAGTGGTGCTGCCACGGATTCGACAATATAAAATTCCACCTGAAGCTGAAGTAGGGTTGCTGAAAATTATCGATGAACTCATTGCACAAGGGGTGGTGATAGAGACAGAGTCAAACATATGCAATTCACCTGTTCTTCCTATTCTTAAAAGAACTGATCCCAATGCATCACCTGTCTATAGATTAGTTGTGGACCTGCGAGAATTAAACAAATGTGTGGTGCCACAGTACCCTGTGGTCCCGGACATTTCTTCATTATTGACTGCCATTGATGCGAAGGCTACGTTCTTTACAGTTATTGATCTAAAGAACGCCTTTTTCAGTATCCCGATACATCCGGACAGCCAATATCTTTTCGGTTTCAGTTTAAGAGGTCGCAGCTTCAGATTCACAAGAGCACCACAGGGCTTCACGGAAAGTCCTAGCATCTACAGTCAGGCGCTCAAAAGACAACTAGACAGTATTCATATGCCTACAACTACAGCGCTGATACAGTATGTAGATGACATTCTCATTACCGCACGATCGGAAACTGACTGTGAAAATGCATCACTCACTGTTTTACATTTCCTGGCTGACAAGGGGCACAAGGTGTCCCCTTCGAAGTTACAATTCTGTGAACAGCAAGTGGCGTACCTTGGGCACTTGCTCTCCAAGGAGGGTAGGCGACTAACACCAGAACGTATTCAATTGATTTCTGGCCTTTCACAGCCCAAGACACAAAAGGAGGTACGTGCATTCATTGGCCTCACTTCATATTGCAGGCAGTGGATTCCCCAGTATGCTCACATAGCCAAGCCCCTAATACAGTTGACGACACAGGAGGTAGCTTCTACTAAAGTCCTCCCTTGGACACAAGAACACACTGTGGCATTTGAAGAATTAAAAAGAGCTCTATGTCAAGCACCAGTTTTAGCAATCCCTGATTACAACAAATCTTTTATGCTTTTTGTGACAGAGCGGGATGGAACAGCACTATCTGTCCTCACACAAGATCATGCAGGAAAACACAAGCCCTGCGCTTATTTCTCTAGTACATTGGACCCAGTAGCACAGGCTTTGCCTGCGTGCCTAAAATCTGTTGCAGCAACAGCCTTAGCCATAAGACAAAGTGACTCGATAGTGCTGGGCCACCCCCTGACAGTACAAGTACCACACGCAGTAGAGGTTCTCTTGAACCGAACACAAACACAACACCTGACTGTAGCGAGACTGACAGGTTATGAGCTGACGCTATTCCAACCACACATAGAGATCAGACGATGCAACATATTGAATCCTGCTACTCTTTTGCCCTCGCGTACAGAAAACGTTTCCCCACATGACTGTGTTGAAGTAATACATACCGTGACGAAACCAAGACAAGACTTGACAGATGTTGCACTCCCAGACCCTGACCTAACACTCTATGCTGACGGCTCATGCATGAGGACGGGGGCGGGAGAATTAGTGGCAGCATATGCAGTGACCACTGCTACTGAAATCATAGAGACTAAAAGAATAGACATACTGTCAGCACAAGCAGCAGAGCTCATCGCTCTGACTCAAGCGTGCATAAGAGCTAAGCACCTGAGAGTAAACATTTACACTGATTCACAATACGCATATGGGGTAGTGCATGACTTCGGCGTCCTATGGAGGGAAAGAGGTTTCTTGACTTCTCACGGGGCCAAGATACAGCATGGCCCCCTTATTCATGCCCTTCTGGAAGCGATACATTTACCAACAGCCATAGCTATCCTGAAATGCAAAGCACATACTAAAGCCACAGATACCATTTCTCAAGGCAATGATCTGGCAGACCGAACAGCTAAACAGACAGCTCAGACCCCACTAGACATGACGAAATCACAGGTACCATTAAGGTCCAAAGCCATGACGATTAGGGATCCTTCCAAGGATGTACAAGACATACAGACACATGCTACTCTAGACGAATTAAAGAAATGGTCGGAACAAGGAGGGGTACTGACTGATCAGGGTTGGATGACTAAGGGCAAAGAAACATGGTTTCTTCCTGATTCAATGGTACAAGTGATCATAAATACCGCACATAGTCCTGCACACTTAGGAGAGAGAGCAATGCTAGACAGCTTACAGAATATATGGTTCAACAAGCACCTGCGTGCAGCAGCGAAACAAAAGGTCAGAACATGTATGATCTGTTGCCAATTCAATCCAGGTAAAGGCATTCCAATGGAACAAGGTGGTTTCCATCCACCTGACCATCCTTTTGAAGTCCTTCAAATGGATTATATCCAAATGGACAGATGCAGAGGTTACAAATATGTCCTAGTAGTAGTATGTTCCCTATCAAGATGGACAGAGGCCTATCCAGTCCCTGATTATACTGCTGTAACTACCGCCAGACAACTGGTGCGAGAGTTTTTCCCACGTTATGGATTACCGCGTGTCGTATATTCCGACAACGGTCAGCCTTTCTCTTCTGAACTCATGAAACAAGTGTCCCTTCTGTTAGGGTATACCTGGAAGTTCCATTGTGTACGACATCCTGAGGCAGCAGGCATTGTAGAAAGACATAATCAGACCTTAAAGATAAAACTAGCAAAGATTTGCGCAGACAAAGGTGTGGATTGGATGGTAGCCCTGCCGGTTGCCCTCTTTTACATGCGAATGGTAGCCCATTCTAGAACAGGCTTATCTCCCTATGAAGTGGTCTTTGGTAGACCACCGAATATGTGGGGCACTCCAATGCCTAAAAAGATCACTGATGTTGATAGTAACATGCTGACAGATTACCTGGCTTCCTTGATGTCTGCACTACTCTCTTGTCGTTCGCAGGTTGCTGCCGCCTTCCCTGACAACACCCAGGTCAAGGAACATTCCCTCGCTCCTGGGGACTATGTTCTCATAAGGAACTTTGACAGAACGAGCCCTCTTGAGCCAAGGTGGAAGACGCCTAAACTGATATTATTAACTACGAGGACCGCTGTTAAAGTCGAAGGACGAAAAGGATGGGTTCATCTTCATCATTGTAAACGCTACTTTGGGAATAACGATTCGTTTAAAAGAGACATAAAGACTTCAGACTTTGAGCCCCCTTTATTAGAGGAGACTCCCCAGCAGAAGTACAAAACCAAACTTAGATCTAACAAGTCAGAACCCGTTTGATCAATTAAGTCCACTAGGTGGTGAAGCGGTTGAACATGTATTCTGGCTCGCATAAGATCTTGGATACCGCAGATGAGAAAAAGAGCAAGATGAAAACCAAATACTGTAAAATATTACGTGGTAGATGTATAGTGACTCTGATATTTTTATTTCTTCTGTGCATCACGATGATATGTATCAGCTTAATACTACATGCTATTTTTCCTCCTATTGCCTCACTCTTACACTCTACCAATGATACCATAAAGCACACATTTAGTGATCTGCCATCCCATGAGCTATCATATCGACTTGCCCTACGCAACAATACTTTTATCCAGATGCTGCACCATTCACATCAGACTAGCAATGCTACAGACTGCTGGGTCTGTGGCCGACTTCCCCCGTATCAGAAGGTGAAGGGAGTGTTGCCTCTTTTCCCTTTTCCATTCTCTCATAATGGTTCTTGCGGAGCATGGTTTGCCTTAATGACATCCATCAACGGTGATGCCAAAGAATGTCAAGATAAGGAGTGTAGGGGCGACTGGGTATGGGGTAACTTGAACAAAGTCATGAATAAAGCATGTTTCCCAGATGAAGGAGGTCTTCCCCAAAGGAAAGGTACCGATCTAGAAAATGAAGAGTATCTGCAAGGGAATGCGACCCTTGACTTTATAGTGTTGAATGTCAAGCCCATACACAATTTAGGTCCATCCTCAATCACAGTCCTGCCAGTAAAAGGGAACTTGTGTGTCAGAAAAGAAGGCTCTGTACAGTTGGGGCACAGCGAGTGTAACACTATACTAGTGTTCAAAGACAAAGGAAAGTCTTACTTCAGAGCATCACGACATACCTACTTTATTTGTGGCCAGACAGACTATGTACAACTGCCCTTAGACTGGGGTGGGACGTGCTATATATCATTTCTCCTACCACCCGTTTTCTTGGCCCCATCGAACTATCATCAAAATCTTCAACTAGCACTTATCAGGCACAGACGAGGGCTCGATGCCTCTGGCATTGACCAGACTGAAACAGCTTGGGAGCAATATACAGATTTCAACAAAGGATTCTTTTTCTTCATAGGTCCCGTCCAGAATAGTAAACTTATCCGCAGACTAACAAGGATTCTAGAAACAGTAGCTAATGAGACTGCATCAGCCCTGGGGAACTTGACCCAGGAACAGTCTGCTATGAGAATGGTCGTTCTTCAGAATCGTCTTGTTCTTGACGTCATCCTAGCGGATAGGGGCGGGGCCTGTAGGGTCATCGGTTCCAGCTGCTGCGTTTTCATACCTAATAACGCACCGTCTGTATACAAAGCAATAACAAGACTCCACAAGATTGCCCAAAGCATACACCAAGACCCAGGCACATGGACTTGGTCCAGTTGGCTCTGGGAAATAATATCAGCATGGGGATGGAAAGTGTTAACGGTCTGTGGACTAATACTACTGATGATATTCAGTTGTTGCCTATGTCTGCAGTGTGGCCCGGCCATTTGCGGCCTGTGTGCTACTGCATGTGTCCCACATCCCCATTTACAAAGCATTGAAAATGGAAAAATAATGCTGCAAGAACAGATTGACTGTCTAATGAGAATAGATATGACGTAAGGGTCCACTAGGGGACAAGGAGGGAATGAGGAAAATAAAATATCATGAGGCCTATGTGTCCCCGTGTGTTCCCCCACACTCATGTGCACATACATGTCACCTATGTATTTCCCCTCCACGGCCTGTCTATCATGATGCTTATGCTATAACGTGGCCTGCCATAATCCAGTCTCCCATGAGAGAAACGACAAATCTGCTCTGAGGCCTACACGTTTTGCATCATGTTTTCCCGCATTTCCATTATTGTGGCCCAGCCAGAACCGAAAAGAGGCTTCAGGCCTCAGAACGCTCTGAAAGCTGTAGCTGCGTATCCTTGGCCTTGCACACTTGGGCCTCAGCCAAAGGGGCCCTGTCCGAGACAGTATTGAGCACGGTTATCTGCTTACTCCTACCGAAACCACCTTCCTGCCTGGAGAAGGAGGGATAAACATGACCCATCTGCAAAGGAGAAAGCCTAGCCTTTCTGTCTCTTTTTGTGTGATTACAAAGCTCACGTCAGTGAAAAGCCCATAGCCCCCGTGCAAGACTTCAGCAGTAAACGAAGAAATAAATGCCACATTGGCCCTTGGTGATGGGCAACCTATGTCACGAATCAGTCCCTGCTCCAGACTTTAGATATCAGATAATACGAGATGTGCTGGTCGCCCTGACACTGAAGACCTCATTTTCAGACTCCAGACTCCCCGGTTGCATAGCAACCCTTTCACACGTCAGTTACACGTCATGCTCGAGTTGAGCACAAGTAAAGCAAAGTTCCAGTAAAGTTCCAGCTGATCACGCAACCCCCTCTAGGCATCCACCCACCTATGACACTTACCTATTATCATCGAGTGGACGCCCACCTTCACGCCTACTTACACACCCACATGCTCTTATCTCATTCTCTCTTGCTCCGCCTGAAGCGCTCTTGCTTACGTATATTATTACAAACATATATATACTGTACTCTGTGAATAAAGTTTGAGAATACCTTTTTGAGAACCCTGGTCCTGATCCCTTGTGGTGATGGAACTATTCTCCCTATAACTCGAGTTATTTGAATAAAGCCCTTTTGAACCTGATACCACGGACTCAGCCTCTTGCTTCATGCATAATTATATTGATATCTAGAAATTCTGAAATTCGTAATAATTTATTTACGACAATCCCATTGATCAAAGCCCTTACTATTCCTAAATCGTCCCAGTCTCCCCGTGTCCCATAGCGGAGTGAGTTGGGTTATGACCCCCTGCCAGCCCAGCTTTGCCTGTGCTGCGTGCCATATGGTGACTGTGTGTTTGGTGGGCCCTATTAAAGTTCGAGTTTGCTTCTTATTATAGAGGGGGGACAGCATACTGCCTGTTCCTAATTGAATCCTGTCCGCCTTAAATGCAGGATCCGCTTGTGCTACGTGTACCCACTGATTAATCACTTTCAACTGCGCCGCCCAGTAATATAGGTGTATATTTGGGAGCGCTATCCCCCCATCATACCATCCCCGTACCAGCTTGGCCTGTGCTATGCATGTCGGTTTGTGTCCCCACATTAAGTTTGAAACCTGAGCTTCAATTGTTCTAAAATAGCTTGGAGGTATCGGGAACGGAGCATTTTCCAATACCTATAGGAATCGAGGGAGTGCCATCATTTTAAAAAGCGCTGCCCTCCTCAGAAGAGTCAGCGGTAATGACCCCCAGTGCGTTGTGTCTCTTTTTAGGCGCTCTAATGGAGGCATTAGGTTTCTTTTGAAGAAGTCATCAGGGTCGGCCGTGACGTAGATACCTAAATATTTAAACGTGTCGACTGTGATCTGTAACGGGCAATCCAAAGGTAGTTGTGGTGAGGGGCCGTGCAGCACATACAAGGTAGAGTTGGACCAGTTAATGGTGTACCCCAACGCCCGTCCGAAGAGTTCGCATATATTAGGGAGGACCAGTATGGAACACCTGGGGGAGGCCATATATAATAAGATGTCGTCTGCATACAGGGAGATGCGGTCCTCCCATCCTGTCGCCCACCTGAGTCCTCTTATCATTGGTTCCCACCTTATCCATGCCGCCAGCGGTTCCAGTACAAGGGCAAAAAGCAGTGGGAACAGGGGGCAGCATTGATGCGTGCCCCTCGCAAGAGGAAAGTCCTTAGAGATGTGCCCATTCGCCGTAACGTGCGCTACTGGCTTGGTGTACAAAAGGCGGACCCATGCACAAAATTTAGGGCCGAAGCCCATGTGGTGAAGGACTGCGAATAGAAATGGCCACTCAACCATGTCGAACGACATTCTGGCATCCAGGGAGAGTATGACCGCCGGTTCCTGTAGATATGGGATACGGACCATTACTGCGTGCAGGCGCCGCAAGTTTAATGCCGTTGATCAAGGTCAAGAGGTGCGGCGTTAGCCTAGTTGCCAATAGCTTTGCCAGAATGTTTGCCTCTGCATTAATTAATGATATCGGGCGATACGAGGTGCATTCCTCAGCAGGTTTGCCTGGTTTGGGTATTGCCACTATTGTGGCCGTCCGCTGGTCTAGTGGTAACTCGCCCATCGTCAAGCAGTCGGTGTACATATGTAACAAGTGCGGGGCTATGGTTCCTGCTACAGTTTTATAGAGTTCAACTGGTATACCGTTTGGTCCTATTGCTTTGCCGGATTGTAATGATCCAATCGCCACCTGTAGTTCCTCCACCGTGAGGCTCGCCTCCAGTGTGAGGACCGCCTCCGGAGTGAGCTTGGGCCTGGGAATATCTTGTATGTATGACAGCGCTTCTTCAGGTGACACCTCCGAAGATGACTTATATACCTGCTGGAAATGGTCCGCCAGTGTGTGTATTATTGTGCGTGGGTCCGTTGTGATTTTTCCCTCCCTCGTCCGGATCCTCGCTATCCCTTTACTACCCCGTTCCCGTCTATCTAGCCATGCCAGAAGTTTGCCGGCTTTATGCCCGGTTTCATATATTTTATGTTGCGTGGCCGCAAGGCGAGACCTGGTCATTTCTTCAAGGTATCCCCTGTGTTGTTGCTGTTTAAGATGCAATTTCTGAGCTGCATCTGGCGTTGGGCTGCTGGTATGTTGAGCCTCAGCGTCCTGCAACTCCAGCTCTATATCAGATAGCTCCCTCTGCTTCTCCCGTTTATGCCCCATGATCGAGACTATAGCCTGTCCCCTAAGGACTGTCTTATATGCTTCCCACAAAATTGTTGGGGAGTCTACTGCCTGTACGTTCTCCTGAAAGTAGTGTTTTGTCACTTTAATCACCGCCTTCTCGATCTCTGGGACCTGCAAGTAACCAGGGTAAATGGGATAGGTACGCCGCCGAGCTGCATGGTGATATGTGTACGTCATCTGCACTGGGGAGTGATCGGATATCCCTCTGGGCCTTATCTCGATATTGTCAATGTGTTACAGGCAGTTCGCTGGAGCCAGAAAGTAGTCTATTCTGGATAAACTGTGGTGCACCCCTGAGTGGAAGGTGAATTACCGCGTCGTGGGGTGGTGCCACCTCCACACGTTAGAAAGTCCTAGTGTCCCCAGAAAGCCCACAAGGCGGGACGCGCCCGACACGGGCGCCCCCGCTGGGTGGCGGTCTAGGGCGCCATCTATAGTTGCATTGAGATCCCCCCCAATCAAGAGTTCCCCCTCCGGGAGACCAAGCAAGAACTCGCTAAGAGCCGGGAGTGCCACCGCGTGTAGCGCAGGGGGAATGTAGACCGATACTATATTTATGGACCGCCCCTCCCATTGACCTATTATGGCCGCAAAGAGGCCGTGGTCATCCGTTTTGGTTTGGTGTACTATCAATGGTGATTGTTTTTTAATTAGGATGCCCACGCCCCTAGAGCCTGAGGAAAACTCAGAATGATCTACCATTTTAAACCCCCATCTGTCCATTGCCCTACATGCAGCCCCAGTAAGGTGTGTTTCCTGCAGCAGGGCCACCGTTGGGGAGCACCGCTTAAAGTACTGTAGAACCAATCCCCTCTTTATTTTGTCACCAAGACCATGGACATTCCAGGTAATCATGGACAGTGGTGTCACTTGAGCCATGGGGTACAGTTCAGGATCAGGGGTAGTCCAATTCTGTGCTGCCATACTTGGTGTTAAGGGTATGTGAGATCAATGAATCACCTACGTGCTGCCTCTGCTGGGTAATGTGGAAAAGTGCCCTCTGCCTAAGAGCTTCCTTAAAATCAATCACAGAATAAAAACAACGCCAATATAACATATTCACTCCTACCTCCCCCAACCCTACCCCTTTCCCCAACGAAACATACCAACTTTCCCTGTTCCTCCCTTCCTCCCTCCTCCCTAACCCCGGATCAATCCTTAAAAAAGAATAATTTGCAACTATACAGTCATCATAAGATAGCGTTCGGTACCCCCTAGTATAATCAGGATCCACAGGAGTTACGTGCCTCTCACGCCTCACCCCCAGTAAAGGGCGAAGACAAATCTCTGTCTCGTGCATCTGTGATTGCACATTCTGTTCCACTAGGGTGACCGTCAAAATAAGATAATAACCATACATAATCAAAAACATAGAACTTCCCCTCTCACTTACCCCCCTCCCTGCCTCCCTGCCAGACGGATCCCCAACTATCAGCCACATCAACATAGCAGAGTGCTTCAACCCCTGTAACAGTACTTGCGTGTGGGGGGGAAGAGAAGTCCGTGGGATACCGCAGTCTATCCCCTCCTCAGAGACAATCTAGTAGTCGTAGTACGCCACGTGTCCTTGGTCGGGTCCACCACTCTGGGCCAAAGTCCAGCCTCTCCGAGCGGGGGGGGGGGGGGTTAGGACATCGTGTGCATCACAGCCTTTAATTCAAGTCCCCTCATACTTATGGCCAGATCGTGTTAGCCGCGCCCTAGCATAGCGGCTCTTGATCTGGTGACGCTGCTGCTTCTCATCCCTCTTCTCCTTCAGTCCGGTGTGCATCTGCCTCCTCACGTCCTGGGCTATGTTCCAAGGAGCTGTTGGCGACCCCAAGGCACCGCTGTTGTTTCTCTGCCCGTCGGGATCCCTCCGCTCTTCGCCATCCTTCAAGCCAGTCGTGGGCCTCTTCTGGTGATTCAAAGAACCACATTTTTCCATCCGCTACCACACGCAGTTTTGCCGGGAACAACATGGAGTACGGTAGCTCTCTACGCCTAAGTTCCTTCTTTACTTCAAGGAAGCTCCTGCGGCTTTTCGACACAGCTGCCGTGTAGTCCGGAAAAAAGGAAACCACCGCGTTCTGAACTCGCAGTGGGGGGGGCAACCCTCGCCGTTTGGAGTATTACATCTCTGTTGCAATGATTGAAAATGCGGGCCAGGACCAGCCTGGGGCGGGCTCCGGGTTTGGGCTTGCCCCCTGGCACCCTGTGTGCTCTTTCCACAGAGAAGAACTGCGAAAGCCCTCTGGGCTGGAGTTTGGCTTTTATGAGCTCCTCGACATAGAGATCCATGGCCGGATGCCCGTCGCTCTCTGGAATGCCCGTGATTAGTATATTGTTGCATCGAGACCGCCCTTCCTGATCATCCAACTTCTCTGCCAGGACCCGATTTTCTGCTTCTAGATGGGTGACCCTACCGGGTAAAGCGGCAGTGTCACGCGACAGCGATTTCGTAAGTTGCTCCACCTCAGTGACCCTGGCGGTCATTTTCTGGAAGTCTGCTCTCAGGAAGGAAACATCCGTGGAGATGGTGCCCACCGTTGATTGCACCCTGGTAATGGCCTCCATGATATCTTCTAGCGTCACTTTCGTTGCCCCTGGCGGCTCGGAGTCTTTTTGAAGGGTGTCCCTGCATTCAGGATCCAAAGGAGCAGTCTTATTATAGGCGTACTTGTCCAGTTTGGCTTGCGAGTTCGTGTGCGGGCCCTGCCCCCCATCTCTGCCACCGGGACACAGCTCCGACTGGTAGTCGCTGCCGCCTGCTGCAGGAGCGCACTCCACGCGTGGCCTGTCGGTTTTTCCGCCGCGCCGCTGACACTGTGTAGGTGGGGCGCTTTGTCGCTCAAACCTGACCAGGAACGTTGCTTCGCGGCTCCAGGGGCACCACACCACCTTGTCCTGCTTTGCCCCCCAACAGCCGCTCCGCGCGTCAGACGTTAAATTCGCTGGGGGAAGTGAAGCCTGCACCTTCGCCGCACTCCCTGTCAGTCTGGGCTTTAAGGCCTGATTAACCTTCAATCACTCCTTTGAGGCGGGGGGGGGGGCTCCAACCGCCTTTACTTGTCTCCCTCTCAGCCTTCTATGGCCCTGCTCTAGTCTTTAATCAGGCAGCGTTAATTGGTATTGAGCCCCGCAGGCCCCAGACATTCAGCGCTCCTGATATGGCCCTTCAGACCTCTCTCCACACCGGTGGCTCCCAGAGTGCACAAATCGGAGCTCCCCTGCTCCCCGCTGCTCAGTTGTATCGTGCCGGCATCAGCTGGGTTCGAGTCCGCCCTCCGCCCCCACCTCCGCTTCCCATGCGCGCCTCGAGGCCTGAGGCGTGCACCTGTACCGTTAGCGTCTTGTGGTGGCCCCCGATGGGGGGGGGAGGGGGGCGCAGGGACACTCACCGGGAGCGTGTACCGGCACGGGCCGCGATCTTCCTGCAGCGCCCGTCAGCAGCTCGGGCACTCGCCGTATCCTCCGCCGCCGAGTACAGGCACTTCCGGGCGTGTGCGGCCTACGCCACTCCCCGGCTGCCAATGGTCCATCGGGCCGCACTTCGCTGTGCTCTTTCTTCGGCACGTGATGCGCCTTCACCGGATCTAAAGTGACGCAATCAATGCTTCCAGCGTGCCGCTTGAAGTTGGTGTCTCAGAGGCACAATAAATGTTCGGATGGGTGATCGGATGCTTTAGGGATTCCGCGTCTCTCCCCGGAGCTTCTCTAAAGTGCGGCCATTAAGGTCGGCAGTTGGCCACGCCCCCCGGATTTTAGAAATTTTACAATTTTTCACCAAACAACAATCAGCCTGTGAGTTCTAAAAATGTTCAATTTTTATTTTTAAATATATTTATTAGCATTTTCTCAATTGCAATACGAAAACATTCTTCAGTAGCAAAACATATTGACATATTCAATTGAACATCTGTATCATATTCAAATAGCAGTGGTGGATATACAAATGATCGCATTATACACCAGTACATCTCCAGGAGGCCCCTCCAATCCCTCTATCCGTATACCCATCCTAGGAGATTGATGTTCACATTTTTATCTCAAATACGTGCTTTTTAATTTTGGAATGGCTATATTAGCTGAATCAAACATAAGCTTAAAAATTGAGTAGGCTGGGCTGCACAAAAGAGAGTTACTTATAGGTAAATGAGAGCTACCAGCATTAGCTCACAAGTTACTTGTTGAAGAAGCCTAAATAAGAAACTAAATACCTGGGGCCATATTATGTAGTAGGGCGCACAATCCCTGTTTGCGGCTGGTGCCCCTTAAAAAAGGAATGCCAGGTGCACACAGGGAAAGTGTACCCTATTACATAGAATGCCCTGCCCCCAGGGCAGGTGCAAACTAGTGCTTCCCTGGGCACAGCGCATTCAAGGGATGTACGGAGCAGCTTTAAAGCAGCTGCTTTGTGTTTCACAGTGCAAGTGGCAACCCTCCTGCACTTTTAAAGGGGATTAGAGATCTGCCTGCAAGGGGATGTCTAGGGGGTCCATTGGTCCCCCTTTACCCCTGCCAGAGGGCTGCTCTCAGGCGGCACACTGACAGTGCTCCGCCTTTTAGGTGGCGCACTATCAGTGCGCCTCCTGACAGTTTCTTTGCCTCTGTGCCCACATCTGTAATAGGGCGCGGGTGCAGAGGCAAAGGGATTCCTTCATTTGCAAATGAGGGAACCCCCTCTGAAGGTAGCTCTGGCACTTTAAGTGTGCCAGCGCTATTGGTATTATAGAAGGGTTGCACAAGTTTCTCTGGCCAATTATGTAATACCAAAGTGCCCATTACGCCCCCAGGGCACCTTCAGTAATATGGCCCCTGGAGCTGATTTATTTAATTGTGAGCGCTAAACAAAAGCTTGATATCGTTCATTCAATGGAATGGATTATTAACCTAGGCATTTGGAAATTTGCAAGGTTTTTCTTCTGCAAACATTGAGAAGTTTGCAGTTTCTTTTAATTGTGAGTAAAAAAAAAAACACTCAAAAATGTTTTGAAAAAAATCCTCACCAAAAACCTAGCTGGATTATCTTGCAAAAAGCGCTTTACGACACTTTTCATGTGCAAAGTTTTGTGGCGTTGCATTCTTTGCGCAGCGCAAAGCTTGTAAACTATTCAAACATTTGGGCGCAAAGTTTTAATTTCTGCTACCTCTACTCTGAACATTGCTGCACACACAAGCAGTCCATGTCAACACACCTGAGAGAAAGACGAGCCGAAACATAAGCATTTTAGGCACACTCCACATCTTGGCAGCAAGGAGGAGTCAAGTGGATCCTAATGAATTGAAAACTGCAGATTCATCCCCAGAACTGTCTGCATCCGACTTTTCATCAGAGGAATAATTCCTTGCTCTGCTGGGAGGGAGCCAAGCATTATAATTCCAGAGACAGTCTGTCTTTTTCTGCTGATACACGAGGTTGGGTGCACAGCCAGCACTGGCAAGGGATGTATTTTGGAAGGATTCTGCCAAACTCTGAAATGCCAGACATGTTTGCATCTGTACGAGATGAAAGAGAGAAGGAGAGAGGGAAGTGCAACGGTCTTTAAGGTAGGAGGAATCTATAAAGCAAATCTAAAAAGACATCTGCAAGATCATTGCTGGGGGAAGGTAGATCTTTAATACGAGATAGTCCATCGCAAGGTCAATAAGTGAAACTCGTTTCATGGCAACCACTAACTTTGCACCACAGAACACAATCCTTGTAGTATGGTGATAACTTTTGTAAAGTCATGGCTCACTTGTGCTCCTAGGGCCCTTTAGTTGTGGTCAGATCTAGCAAAGATTGCATGAGCCTTCTCTCGCCCTCTGTGTCTTCCCTTCTTCTGGTGACATTGTGGTTGGTGGAAGACATGTGACCAGCTGTACTGAAAGAACCATAGAGCCTGTAACTGGAAATAGTTTAAAATGTCAGCACCATAATGAGTTTACGTCAGTTGGAGGCGGCTTACATAGCAAGAAATTGAGCTGGAAAAGGGTAAGTGCCACGAAAAATCACTTGATGCCAGTGCTTAATTTAAGCTGGTGGTTCCTGGTGCTCGGAACCAGCACTTAATTGTCAACACCAGCACTTTAGACAGTACACCACATGGTGGCAAAGTTTGCCTAGTTTAGACATGAGGACTGCATATTAAAAGATGAATAATACCTGCAGCTCAAGACATTCTTATAGCTTTGGGGAACTGAAATAGTCTTAATTGTCACACTTGTAGGAGTGTGACGGTTAATAGTTATGTTGGTTGGGGCAGTGGGTCATGCAAACTGCAGTGGCCTCCTGAGAAGGACCCTATTATTTTACAAACTAAGCACTGCTCAGTACTACTTGAAAGAACTTGCTTTCATCTTTCTCAATGATAGTTATAGATCATGAAGTCCAGAGATGCAAAGGCACACCTGGGTGTCAAGGTAAACACCAGTATTGCGCCACAGAACAAGTCCCATGATCAGAAGTGAGCATGATGGGCATGTTCCTCATGGCTGGCACATCATTGGAACACATAATATTTGGGACAACTGTTTGGGGCTAGCATGGCTGCTGGCAATCTAAGGGGGAGGGTTGGAGTGGAAAACAGGGACATGGGTGGGCATTTGTAGCAGGGAGCACTGGTGCTCAGAATAAGGAGATGGCACTGGTGTGCGGTGTGCGAAG
Organism: Triturus cristatus; assembly: GCF_964204655.1. Taxonomy (NCBI): domain Eukaryota; kingdom Metazoa; phylum Chordata; class Amphibia; order Caudata; family Salamandridae; genus Triturus; species Triturus cristatus. The sequence continues at coordinate 974,100,767 of NC_140584.1, read as the reverse complement.
CTGGCACTGCTTGGCAACGTGAGAAACAGGAACTGGTGGTAAATGTGAGGAGATGGCACTGATAGTGTGAAAAGCTGACACTGGTCTACCGTATGGGAAGCTGGCACTAATGGTCAGGATGAAGAACTGGCGCTGGTTAGAACTGTGCAGATTTCACAGCACATTGATGGGCACCGTGAGAAGCGGATACTTGTGGGCAGTGTGTAAGTCTGACGGGCAGTGTGAGGCACTGGCATTAAGGAGCAGTGTGAGGCCCTCATATTGGCGAGCGATGTGAGGAGCTGTCAGCAGTGGACAATGTGAGGAGGTGGTAAGGGCAGGTAGGGCGAGGAATGGGCACTCCTGGACAGAATACTGAGTTTTAATATGATGGGCAGCATGGGGAGCTGGGCACTGGTAGGCAGTGTGAGGATCCTGCAGTGGTAGTTTGTGTGCGAACCTTACCTTGGTGGAAACTTTGAGAATCAAGCGTTGAAAGACCGAGGACCTCCACTGTGGCAGTGTGAGCAGCTGGTGATGGTGGACTTTGTGAGAAGCTGGCACTGTTCTGTTGTATGATAATCTGGCATTGATGGTCAGTGTGAAAGCTGGCACTGGCTGGCACTGGTGAGCTGGCACTGTTGGTGAGTGTAACGAGCTGGCAGTGGTGGGCAGTGTGAGGAGTGGGCACTGCTGAATGGTGTGAGGAGTTGGTATTGGCTGTGTGTATGAGCAGCTGGTAGTTCAGGGAACGGTGGGGGCATGGCAGAGATTGGCAGTGTGTACACAGTGTGGGGGATAGCTACCCATGAGGGGCAGAAGTGAGGAGCTTGCTGGCAGGCAGTGTGAGAGTCTGTCTTTTGTGGGCAATGTGAGAGCTGGCTCTGCAGCCCAGTGTTAAGATCTGGCACTAGTTTGGTGTGCAAAGAGCTTGAACTGGCGAGCAGTCTGATGAGACAACACTGGCAGGCAGTGTTACAGGCAATATTAATTGGGAGTGTGAAGAAATGGCACTGCGGGGCCTGTATGACGAAGTGCACGTGCTTGACAGTGGGATGAGCCACTGGGGAGGTACGTGTGTAGCGGGCAGTTAGTTGTGGGTATGAGTGAGAAGCCACTGGGAAGGTACGTGTCAAGCGGGCAGTTGTGGGCAGTGTGAGGAGTCACTTGGGAGGTACATCTAAAGCGGAGAGTGTGAGGAGCCTCTGGGGAGGTGCATGTAAATGGGCAGTTGTGGGCAGTGTGAAGAGCCTCTGGGGAGGGGCATTTAAATGGCAGTTTTGGGCAGTGTGAAGAGCCTCCGGGGAGGGGCATGTAAACGGGCAGTTGTGGGCAGTGTGAAGAGCCTCCGGGGAGGGGCGTGTAAACGGCAGTTGTGGGCGGTGTGAAGAGCCTCCGGGGAGGGGCGTGTAAACGGCAGTTGTGGGCAGTGTGAAGAGCCTCTGGGGAGGGGCGTGTAAACGGGCAGTTGTGGACAGTGTGAAGAGCCTCCGGGGAGGGGCGTGTACAGTGGGCAGTTGTGGGCAGTGTGAGGAGAGAACACTGGTGCGAAGTGTGCGGAGCTGACACTGGGGGACAGTGTGAGTTGCTGCGACTGTTAGGAGGGCTATGGAGTGAGACATCCTAGCTAGTGTGAGTAATGAAAAACAGGACTAGTATGACGTGTAAGGAGATGGAACCAGCAGGCAGCGTAGGAAGCTGGTACTTATGGACTGAATGAGGAACTGGAAGTGGGTGCAATGTGAGGAAGAGACACTGGCCTGTTAGGGTGATCAGTGGGCGCTGCTGGGCACATAAGGGCCTTTCACTGGTTGGCATGTGCCGCTATTGCAGTGGTGGGCACTGTAAGGAGTTTAAAGGACGTCAGCCTCTCGCCCTGTAAATCTAGATGCGTTGTGCAGCCCCGGGAAACTTGGAGAGATCCCACAGCTTGAAATGGACGCTTATACCAATAGCTTCCTTCCCATATGTCAAACTATGCTGACCTGAAGACTTCAAAAAACAAACCTTTACACCAAACCTAATGCTTCACGCAACAGTCTGGTTGCGTGGATTGGTTCTGGATTGCATGGTGTATCCCAATACCTGACTTGCATCACCTGGATTATGGATTATCAGGGCCGTATGCGCGCCTTTGAGGACTTGCATTAGTAGACACAACTGAGAAGGGCGCTGGCACTTACTTTTTTACAAATGAAAACATTGTACATTCCAAATTTAATTTTATGCCATTTAAAGGACCTCATAGCCCTCCCTTGGAATAGGTCATAAATTGCTCACTAGCCACCCTACTTGCAGTCTTTAAAAAAGCCTATCTTCAACGCTGGAGTAAAATTGGGGTTATAATTAATGGGAGTGTATAGGGAGGGGAGGTGGTTAGCTTAAGCTGTTCATCCACTAAGTCCCATAGAGAAAGGGTCGTGCCCACAGGTCCAGAGAGGTAGGCATTGGGTGGCCTATTGCATTTGTAAGATGGGTTTCTTGGAGACATATGGTCAGGGCATAATGCAAGCACGGAGGGATTTGAGTGAGCTTGGTCTGCCCTATGCAGCGTAAGAGTACAGGCTAGGACCGACCCTCAATGCCCCCAGCCACTGCTGAGGTGATTAGCCCTCTTGGGGAACCCTGCCTGGTCCAACCTACGAGGGACCAACAGATCCACCTTCCTTCTGTCCCTCAACACCACCAGCCCATACCACTCCCTACCAAACCTATAAAAAGAGTGGCCTTAGCCAGAAAATCTTTACCTGCAGCTGCAGTGATCAGTGTGCTGCCTGGCTATCTACAAGAGAGCCCCACGCATCCGCCACATCATCTAAACTCCTGCTACCCCCCTCCTCAAGGCCCACTGCCAATGGAACCTGCTGCTGTCCCCTGATCGCACCACTCGCCCTAGACGCCTGGAGGTAGTGCTCCTGGCACCGCCTTCCTTCAAACCCCCCCCTCCCCCATTCTGCTCTTACAATAAACAATAACAATAAATAAGCTTTTTTCCAATCAGCCACAAAAAAGATTATTTTAGATGTTCTAAGTCAGAAACTTAGCTTTGTTGAATATTGATGAAGCTGTGAGCATGCTCTGTAGCCCAAAGGATCACTGGTCCAAAGAAGCTACATTTTCTGCATAACTGAGAATTTAGACAGCTGTCTGGTTGTTGAGTGATACCCCGTTATCTCAGTAATGTGTAGATCGAACAATACTGGTGCAAACTAACCATGCAGGCCTGTTTCAGGCCACTAGCTGCAGAGATCTTAGAGCCCTGTGAGTTGCCCAGTCCCACTTTGCATGCTGCCTGTATTCTGTCCATTAACTGATGTTTTTGCATTTGTCACCCCGAGGGTCCCATGCTCTCCATGCTACTGGAATCAAGCTATCCTGGCTGAAGAGGGGTAAAACCCCGAAACAGGTCCTAGGATGCTTGTTTCCAGTCCAGGGAGGACCTGGCTTGGCAGTTCGGGCTGGACTGTTCCCATAAGGCACAGGGTCAAGACTGATTTGCATATGGCTGGGTTCAAACTGGAACGGCATGGTGAGCAAAAAAACGATGGATTTAGGCCCAGATCTCTGTACTGGGGTGAATGTATGACATTGTTCTGCATTCTGTCCATCAACTGTTGTTCTTGCCTGTAGACAGGGCCACTGGTATTATGCGATTCTGCGGCCGCATCGTTTTCTGCATTGGTATGGATTTACTGCACTTGTCACATCATCTACCATTTGCTGCATAATTTGCAGATTTCAGCAAAGTTCCAACTCAAACAGATCAAAAGTTACCCAAAAA